>NW_027507791.1:169406223-170749556 GCF_037356315.1 Lithobates pipiens | reverse complement strand
CATGTGCACCGCCGTATAGTACCATGCCGGATCTGGGAGGCCAATCCCTCCCTTGTCTTTTGATCTGAGCAGTAATGTTCGGCTGAGTCTTGGAGGCCTGCCCTGCCATACGTATCGAATAAAGATGGAGCGCATGGCTTTAAAAAATGATTGGGGGATTTTTATCGGTAAGGCTTGTAATAGGTACAAGAGTCTGGGCATTACATTCATTTTGAGCACATTGCATCTCCCAAACCAAGAGGTCGCCAACTTTGACCACCTCTCTAGATCTATGGCAAAATTTTTTAGAAGCGGCTGGAAATTCAATTGGAAAATCAGATGTGGGTCCGGGGGAACCTTGGTACCCAGATATTGTATAGCCCCAGTTGCCCAACGAAAGGGAAAATTAGTGCTTAGACTCGTCTGGGCGTTGGTAGACAGGGAGACGTTGAGTGCTTCCGATTTCTGTAAGTTAATTTTAAAATTTGACAGGGTGCCATATCGTCTTATTTCCGCTAAGAGATTCGGCAATGTAATGTGAGGCTCCGAGACATAGAACAAGAGGTCATCTGCAAAGGCTGCGACCTTATGGTGGTGTGAGGGGGTGTCCAGGCCCTTGATGTCTATGTTCTGCCTGATGTGGTGCAGCAAGGGTTCAAGCGATAGGACAAACAAAAGGGGGGACAACGGGCATCCCTGCCTCGTTCCATTGCCAATAGTGAAACGCGACGAGGCAAACCCATTGACCCTAACCATCGCCGTCGGTGACGAGTTAAGAGCTGTAACCCATGAAAGCATGGGGGGGTACACCCAAGCTTCGCAGGGTGGCTAGCAAAAAAGGCCAGCTCACCCTGTCAAACGCTTTTTCTGGGTCCACAGAGAGCAACATAATCGGTAGTTTAAGGCGTCTGGCGCGTTCTATAACATTGATTGTCCTGGTAGTGTTGTCTCGGGCTTCCCTGTTACGAATAAACCCCACCTGATCCAGAGGTATCAGGCGTTGGAGAATGGGCGCCAACCGCTCCGCCAGTATCTTAGTGAAGAGCTTAAGGTCGCTGTTTAATAAGGAGATGGGCCTGTAGTTCGCACAGAGAAGCGGATCCTTCTCCGGCTTGAGTATGACCGAGATGCTTGCCTGCAACAGCTCCGGTGGAAAGGTCTGGCCCTCCAATAGGGCGTTAAAAGCTGACACAAACGGCGTGGACAACAGGGAGAGGAAGGCCTTATAATAAGGGACCGTAAACCCATCTGGGCCTGGTGCCTTGCCCTTGGGTGAGTCTCTTAACGCTGCCGACAATTCCTCCGGGGAGATAGGTTGCGAGAGAAGCTCTATCTCTTCCTGTGTCAGCGACGGGAGGTTTGCCGAAGCTAGGTACTCGTCAATGGCCGCTGTGCCGGCCTGGAGGGCGTCTCCTGAGTCCCGGGGGTGCAAGTTATAAAGGGCTTCATAGAAAGATCGGAAACACTCCGCTATCTCCCGTGAATCATGAAGCTTGGCACCCGAAGGGGAGGTTATGGTTGGAATGAAGGACGCGTTGCGTTGGGCACGCAGGGAGTTCGCTAGGGACCTACTACACTTGTCTCCATATTCATAATACGTCCTGCGGACCCACATGAGTCTGGTTCTAGCCTGAAAGAGAGAGAAATCTCTGATTTGTTCTCTAAGATCTCTCACCTCTACCTCCAGCGCAGCAGTCGGCTGGGATTTGTGTCGTTGTTCACACGCATGCAACTTGGCAATAAGTTTGGAGAGAGCCTCAGTTTTGGCCACTTTGAGTCTATGACCATGTTTAATAAGAATGCCCCTAATGTAGCATTTATGAGCCGCCCATAACATGAGGGGGTTGGAAACAGAATCACGGTTATGATCAAAGTAACTTTCTAATTCCCTAAGCAGGTCTGCGTGGGTCTCAGGGTCCTTCAGGAGAGACTCGTTCAGTCTCCACCAGGACTGACCACGCGACTCCTGTTGTAGCTTCAGCATCAAAGAAATCGGGGCATGGTCAGACAGGGCTATGTGGCCTATCTGAGCGTCTGTGACCGCCGGGATAGCATTGTGGGTGACTAAAAACATATCTATACGTGAGTAAGAACCATGAGCGGTGAAAAAGAACGTATAGTCCCTATCCTGTGGGTGAAGCGTACGCCACACATCGATCAGTCGGTGGGAGTGTAGCAGGTCTCTTATGTGTGAACGCGTTCTCGCAGAAATCGCAGAGGTGCCCGATGATGAGTCTCTGCGGGGGTCCAAGGTGAGGTTAAAGTCCCCCCCAACGATCAAAGTACCCTCTGAGAATGCAGCCAGGGCATCCAAGCATGCTTCTAAGGCCGGCAGCTGGTCCACATTCGGCATGTATAGGTTGGCAAGAGTAAAAGTTTGCGAGTGGAGAGTTCCCTTAATGAAGAGATATCTCCCTTCACTATCGGCTTGGACAGCTAACAGGCGCCACGGCAAGTTTTTAGCAAGAACACACACTCCTCTCGATTTGGAAGTAGGGGACGTGCTGTGGTGGGCCAGGGGGAAGTGCTTACTATAAAGCCGTGGTATTTGGTCTGTCCTGAAATGGGTCTCCTGGAGGAAAACTATTTGAGGCTTCATCCGCCACAATTCTGTCAGGCAGCTGGACCTTTTTTCAGGTACATTCAGCCCTTTCACATTCCAGGAAACCAGCTTCAGGGCCATGACGGCAGTGGTACCCGGCCGGCGGTCCCCACCAGAGTCAGTAGTAGATATAGAGTTCAAGCACAGAGGAAGAGGAGGAGAAAAAGGAAAAGCAGTAACGAAGCGGAGAAGGTCCGGAGTTAGTAGGGAGGAGGAGGGTAGGAGGGGTGGGGATAGATCGGGGAATTGCTAAAGCTCCTATCGGAGAGAACCTGCCGGTTAGGGCAGAGGGGCCTAGTGGGGGAAGAGGTAAGGCACTGCAGAGGGAGGAACTCGTCGGTGCAGTACCCCTCCAGCATCCCATGGTCCATGCAGTCGCAATCGGGCGTGCACGGAGCTTCTTTGGCATCTTAACTACGACATCAAACGCATTATAGAACATCACTGCAGCAGGTATCGGGCAGTTAACAACAGTAGAACAGTGCATAATTAGACCAACATATTAAACTTTTCAACACAGAGTATAGATAACTTTATACCACCCAGGCACCCGCCCCTCCCCCCCCCCAAAAAAAAAATGGAAAAAAGGGGGGGGGGAGAGGGGGAGGGAGCGGGAACGCCGCCCAGGGGCACCCGGGGGGCACCACCAGGCAGTCCAAAAACACAAAGAGCGCCGAGACTAGGGCACCTGTAGATAAACAGTAACGAGAATGGTGAACAGTACCGCCAATAACTCAGGGCTTCGTCCAGGAAGCGCAGTGTCCAACTCTGTTCTTCCAATGTCCTTCCTCTCCCCTAGCGGGGGCGCTGGGAACAATGGCCCGTGGCATGGTAAACAACACAAAGCTGGATACTCCAGCCGTCTATGTTGGTAGAGAAAAAGAAAACAAAAAAAAAAGGGTATAACACAGGAATAACGGAAAATTACTGTACTCTCTCAGGGTTCACGATCTTGAGGGGCCTGCGATCTCTGACGTTGGGATCGACGGTGGCGTCTCACTCTCTGTGGCCTGGTTGAGGGGTTGTTCGTCGGGGCCACTGCTCCCTGGGGGACAACAGGAGCCAACCAGTCGGGGACCTGAACCGAGGGCAGGCCCAAAGCCTCCAGAAAGGACGGGACCTCCGAAGGGTGTCGTAGCGCAAGGGGCCTCCCATTTTTGCGCACTATAAGGTGAAACGGATGGCCCCACTTGTATGGAATCCTCCGTTCAGTTAGGTGTTCCAGAAGGGGTCGCAGACAGCGTCTCATCTGGAAGGTCTTGCGGGATACATCTGGCAGAAGGGTGACTTGGGCCCCGTCAAAATCAATGCTGCCTTTGCGCCACGACGCTTGCAGGACATCCTCCCTAACTGAGTAATTGTGGAGACAGCATAAAACGTCACGTGGCCGGTTCTCTGTGGGGCTCCTGGGGCCCAGGGTCCTGTGGACTCTATCAATGGCTATTACTGTGTCAGCAGCGCGGTCCAGACAGGCGTTAAATATAGCTGTAACTGTGGCTTTGAGGTCTGCCTGGCCAGTGGCTTCGGGCAAGTCTCTGATCCTGATGTTGCGTCTGCGGTTGCGATTCTCAAGGTCATCCACTAGGAGTTGCAACTGTGCCACTCTGTCAGCAAGGGTATCATGTGCGGCTTGCAGGCCAGAAACATCAGTGGTCAGGGAGGTCACATCCGATGCCAGGGTGGTCACCCGCTCGTTCGTAGCCGACACGTCACGTTTGACCCCTGCGATTTCATGTCGCAAGGTCGTTTCAATCCTGGCTGCCATACAGCTAAAGTCTGCTTTAGTGGGAAGGTTTTGGAGTAAAGCTAGGATGGCCTTGTCCCCCAATAATGCCGGTGCTGGTGGCAGCGGTGGGTCCCCCTGTGTGTCTGAGGCGAGAGCAGCCTGGCCATTCGGTCCTGGGATGAGGCTTCCACTGCGGGAGGGTCTCTGGGACAGTTGGGAGTTGTGAGGGAACCAGGGTGGCAGGCCGCTATGGTCCGGGCTGTCAAGCGAGGCCATGGACAGTGAGCGGGGGAGACACGGGGACAAGTCACTAGGCGGGGAGAACGGGGGCATGTCGTGTCCCTGCATAGCAGTCTGCTCACCTTCCCTCTGTGCCGCGTGTCCTGGAGCGCCGGAGGCCGCGGGCGCCATCTTGGCTGGATCCAGCGTGGAGGCCGGAGGCTGCAGCGGGACCAAGTACCTGTCCATGGCAGCAGCGGCGGACCCCGCTCGGCTGGCTGTGTTCCGCCGAAGCGCGGGGATGTCGGCGATGCCAAAATATGCGACCAGACTGTGGTAAAGGGGTGCGGAGGGGTCACGGATCGGGAGCTCCGGAAAAGAGTGTCCTCACTCCTTCATGCCTAGGCCACGCCCCCCTGGTTAGTGTCTTGATTGGGAGATCGCCTGGGAATACTGGATGCCGTAGGCTTCTTTTTATGTTGTTGGCTTTGACCTGTTTTTTTTAGCTTGTTTCCCAAGGTGACCATCTTGGCCTTTGTCAAGAGGCTTCAGAGTGCCCGAAGAGAGTGCCTACGGCCAAATCACCTATATAGTATCTTATATATAATAACTAAAAATATTATTTATTATTATAGATATAGATATATAGTATAGTGATTTGGTCGTAGGCACTCTCTTTGGGCACTCTGAAGCCTCTTGACAAAGGCCAAGATGGTCACCTTGGGAAGCAAGCTAAAAAAAACAGGTCAAAGCCAACAACATAAAAAGAAGCCTACGGCATCCAGTATTCCCAGGCGATCTCCCAATCAAGACACTAACCAGACCAGATCCTTCTATGGCACCTGGTCTTCCCAGGGAGTCTCCCATCCAGGTACTAACCAGGCCTGACGCTGCTTAGCCTCTGAAATCAGACGAGATCGGGTGCTTTCAGGTTGATGTGGCCGTAAGCGTTCTCCTCAAGACACGCCCAACCCTCTTGACAAACGCCAAGATGCTCACCTTGAGAAACAAGCAAAAAAAAAACAGGTCAAAGCCAACAACATAAAAAGAAGCCTATGGGCTTACAGCGGACCTTAAAAGATGGGACCCATTAGCTCTGTCATGGTTCGGACGCTGTAATGTGTTGAAGATGAACGCGATGCCACGACTTCTGTATCTACTACAAGCCTTACCTATCAAAATACCCCAGACTTTCTTTCATGCGGTTCGCTCAATCTTTATCAAGTTCCTCTGGCGCGGAAAACATATGCGTATTGGTAGGGCAATGCTATTGCGACCGAAATTGCGGGGAGGTATTGGCCCCCGGACCCTGCTCTATATTACACAGCGACGCACATGACACCGGTGGTTGACTGGTGCCGGTGTTCTGCCATATACTGTCCGGCCATGATATAGTGTCCGCGCCGTACTGTGCATGCACAGTATGGAGCAGACGAAGCTTCGGAAAATCTCCGAAGCTGAACGGCGCCTGCGCGGTGAGTGGAGGTGGTAGCCCCACCATCCAAGCGGACATAGGGTTGTGAATATTAGAGGGCCCCTCGCAGGCGAGCTTCGCTCGTCACGCTTCGGGCTTGGCCTCGCTGCGCTCGGCTCTTTTATATTCTTACTCTATGTCCACTTGGATAGTGGGGATAGAACCTGGACTCAGTGCGCAGGCGCCGTTCATGCTCGGCAATTTTCGGAATCTGTGTTGAAACGCTACTGGGAACCCAAAAGTTCCTCAAGGTCGGGCATGCCCAGAAAAGGTGTCCCATGGTCCCCATATCTGAATTTCACCTCCAACAAACATCCGGGATCGATCTATCCATTTTATTCAGAAGGTATGGGACTCTATACCAGCGTGAGACTATCTTGTATCTTGATATTGGTTTGCGATGGAAGCTTTATGTACTAAGGTCAGGATCTTCCCTATCTGTTGTGGGGTAAATGTGATGCCTAAGTCCCTCTCCCATTTGTGGATAAATGGTGGGGTCGACTCCTCCTCCTGACTACTCAATAGGTTGTACAGGAGGGAGAGGGTGTGTCGCACAGGTTCCCTTTTGTGACAGATGGATTTATAGGGTGTCAGGTCTCTAGGAGTGTAGGGGGCCCTTTGTATGGCCAGAAGAAAGTGACGAAGTTGATAAGCACTAAACAAGTCAAGCGGAGGGTCAGAAAGCTCGGCGACAGTTTGCGTGGTCGGGAGCCCTCCCGTGGGCCACACCTCTCCCAGACGCTGTTTCCCCATCACTGTCAACTGTCGCAGTTTCTTGTTGGTAAATCCCGGTGGGAAGTCTGGATTACCTATAACCGGAGTCATTGGTGATGGCAGGGGAGCAATGTGTGTGCAGCGGAACAACCTCCGCACAACAGCCAACGTAGCTCCCACTACGGGGTGACCTCTGAGGTCTTTTGGTAGGGAGGACAGGAGCCACGGGGAGGTCAATAGGAGAATGGAACCATCCTCAATCTCCATCTCCACCCACTGCTTGTGTGGGCCATTACAATGCCAATCAACGACTCTCGCTAGCAGAGTCACTCTGTAGTATTGTCTGAGATCTGGGAGACCCAGACCCCCCTTTCCTTTGGTCTGGCAAGCAATTGCAAACGGGCTCTGGGCGGTTTGCGCGCCCAAATAAAGTCCCGGAGCAGCACCTGCAGTTGTCTGAAAAAAATTGGGGGTAACCGGATCGATAATGTCTGGAACATGTATAAGATCCGAGGGAGGGCCATCATTTTGAATGCATTACAGCGCCCGAACCAGGTCAGTGTTAAAGCATGCCAGTTTCCCAAATCAGATTTCAGTCTATCCAGGAGAGGGACAAAATTAAGCAGGTACAATTGCGCTAAATCCGCTGCGATGTCAACGCCCAGTTAACGTATAGATTTTTCAGCCCAGTAGAATGGAAAAGCGGACCGGAGCCTCTTGGCCTCACCATCCGGGACCAATATATTCAATACAGCCGACTTGGCGCAATTGTTTTTATAGTTTGATAGGCTGCCGTGTCGCTGTAGAGACGCAAGTATTTTGGGAAGCAAAATGTGTGGATTGGAGACGGAAAAAATTAGATCGTCAGCGTACGCTGCAATTTTGTGGTGTGCCGAGGGTTTGGATATGCCAGTAATATTCGGGTCATTCCGAACGTGACACATAAGTGGTTCCAGTGTCAGAATTAAAATTAGGGGAGACAGAGGGCACCCCTGCCTCGTCCCATTAGTGATGGGGAAAGAGTCCGAGCACCCCTCGGTCACCCGTACCGCTGCCGACGGCGTGGAGTAAAGCGACATTACCCAGCTCATCATGTTGGGGCCAAGACCTATATGTTCCAGGGTGTCCTGCATAAAGTGCCAGGCCACCCTGTCAAAGGCCTTCTCCGCGTCCGTTGACAACATAAGCAAGGGCCTTCCCTGTACATGCGCCGCATGGATTAAATTGAGGACTCGGGTTGTATTGTCTCTAGCTTCCGACTTATTTATATTTTTTTGCTTGTTTCCCAAGGTGACCATCTTGGCGTTTGTCAAGAGGGTTGAAAGTGCCTGAAGAGATTGCCTGCGGGCACATCACCCTGAAAGCACCCGATCTCGTTTGATGTTGGAGGCTAATAGAGTCGGGCCTTGTTAGTACCTGGATGGGAGACCGCCTGGGAATACCAGGTGTCGTAGACTTCTTTTTATGATGTTGGCGTTGACCTGTTTTTTTTTCGCTTATTTCCCAAAGTGACCATCTTGGTGTTTGTCAAGAGGGTTGAGAGTGCCTGAAGAGATTGCCTATGGCCACATCACTCTGAAAGCACCCAATCTCGTCTGATCTTGGAGGCTAAGAAGAGTCGGGCCTGGTTAGTACCTGGATGGGAGACCACCTGGGATTACCAGTTATTGTAGGCTTTTTTTTATGTTGTTGGCGTTGATTCGTTTTCTTTTTTTTGCTTGTTTCCCAAGGTGACCATCTTGGCATTTGTCAAGAGGGTTGAGAGTGCCCGAAGAGATCACCTATGGCCCCATCACCCTGAAAACGCCCAATCTTGTCTGATCTCGGATGCTAAACAGTGTCGGGCCTGGTTAGTACCTGGATGGGAGACCGCCTGGGAATACCAGGTGCCATAGGCTTCTGTTTTTTTTATTTTTTATTTAGTAGTATGCGACATACAATGCAAAGGCAACTTCACAGAATGTGTGATACAAATAGTTACAAACAAATGATCATATTGCATGGATATCAGAGCCAATGGTAAGAAGTCTGAGGAGGATAGCACGTGTACAGCTTTGCGGTCATATCAAGATGAGATTAAAGCTCCATCTCGTTGGGATCCTCTACCACTTAAAATATTATTGATACTAGCCCTGCTACCCTCGAAGAGTTTAGATATCCATAGATAGGGGAAGAGTATTTTGTAGTAGTCAAATGTCTAACAAATATTTTGAATAGTTGTAGTTCTCCACATTAACTGTCACATTGATATCACCACTGACAACACACCACTTTTTAACAGCACCAAAATATGAAAAAAGCACTTTATATGTTTCAAAAGTAGTTGCATTAGCAAAAAATAAAGTCCTGTCTTCTTTACACGCTAGCTTTTCTGTATACATTAATCTCTCTGTGTACACCAGCCACTCAATATAGACTAGCCTCTCTGTCTTCTGTATACAGGTGCCCGTAATCTATATACACTAGCCTGCCTTCTTTTTACAATAGTCTCGGTGTCCCAGCCTCTCTGCATACACTAGCCTCACTGAATTCCCCAGACTGTCTTCTGTATACACAAGCCTATCTGTAAAAAAAAATAGCCGGTCTTCTGCATACTCTAGCCTCTCTGTGTAACACAGTCTCTGGATTCCCTAGCCTACATCTCTGCATACCCAGGACCTTCCTCTGTATAATCTAGCCTATCTGTATACACTAGCCTGTCTTTTGTACAAATTAGCTTCTCTGTAGCCGGTCTTCTGTATACACGAGCCTCACTGTCTACTCTTGGTTGTCTTTTGTATACACTAGCATCTCTTTATACATTAGCTCTCTGTATACCCAAGCCTCTCTGTATACACTAGTCCACCGGTATACACTAGCAAGTCTGCATACACTAGCCTCTCTTTGCAACTCAACTTCTCTCTCTGTATACCTTAGCCTCCATCTCTGCATACCCAGGACGTTCTTCTCTATAATCTAGCCTATGTGTATACACTAGCCGGTCTTCTGTAGACATTAGCCTCCCTGTATAAACTAGCTGGTCTACTGTATACACTAGTCCGTCTGTATACACTAGCAAGCTTGCATACACTAGCCTCTCTGTGTAACCCAGCCTCCATCTCTGCATACCCAGGACGTTCTTCTCTATAATCTAGCCTATTTGTATACACTAGCCTGTCTTTTGTACACATTAGCCTCTCTGTATAAACTAGCCGGTCCTCTGTATACACTAGTCCATCTGTATACACTAGCAAGTATGCGTACTCTAGCCTCTCTCTCTGTATACCTTAGCCTCCATCTCTGCATACCCAGGACGTTCTTCTGTATAATCTAGCCTATCTGTATAATCTAGCCTATCTGTATACACTAGCCTGTCTTTTGTACACATTTGCCTCTCTGTATAAACTAACCGGTCTTCTGTATACACTAGTCCGCCTGTATACACTAGCAAGTATGCATACTCTAGCCTCTCTCTCTGTATACCCTAGCCTCCATCTCTGCATACCCAGGACGTTCTTCTGTATAATCTAGCCTATCTGTATACACTAGCCTGTCTTTTGTACACATTAGCCTCTCTGTATAAACTAGCCGGTCCTCTGTATACACTAGTCCATCTGTATACACTAGCAAGTCTGTGTAACCAAGCCTCTCTCTCTGCATACCCTAGCCTCCATCTCTTGCATAAACCAGGACCTTCTTCTGTATAATCTAGCCTATCTGTATACACTAGCCTGTCTTTTGTACACATTAGCCTCTCTGTGTAAACTAGCCGGTCTACTGTATACACTAGTCCATCTGTATACACTAGCAAGTCTGCATACTCCTGCCTCTCTCTGTAACCCAGCCTCGCTCTCTCTCTCTGTATACCCTAGCCTCCATCTCTGCATACCCAGGACGTTTTTCTGTATAATCTAGCCTATCTGTATAAAGTAGCCTGTCTTTTGTACACATTAACCTCTCTGTATAAACTAGCCGGTCCTCTGTATACACTAGTCCGTCGGTATACACTAGCATCGCTTTATACATTAGCTCTCTGTATACCCAAGCCTCTCTGTATACACTAGTCCACCGGTATACACTAGCAAGTCTGCATACACTAGCCTCTCTTTGTAACCCAACTTCTCTCTCTGCATACCCAGGACGTTCTTCTCTATAATCTAGCCTATTTGTATACACTAGCCTGTCTTTTGTACACATTAGCCTCTCTGTATAAACGAACCGGTCTTCTGTATACACTAGTCCGCCTGTATACACTAGCAAGTATGCATACTCTAGCCTCTCTCTCTGTATACCCTAGCCTCCATCTCTGCATACCCAGGACGTTCTTCTGTATAATCTAGCCTATCTGTATACACTAGCCTGTCTTTTGTACACATTAGCCTCTCTGTATAAACTAGCCGGTCCTCTGTATACACTAGTCCGTCTGTATACACTAGCAAGTCTGTGTAACCAAGCCTCTCTCTCTGCATACCCTAGCCTCCATCTCTTGCATAAACCAGGACCGTCTTCTGTATAATCTAGCCTATCTGTATACACTAGCCTGTCTTTTGTACACATTAGCCTCTCTGTGTAAACTAGCCGGTCTACTGTATACACTAGTCCATCTGTATACACTAGCAAGTCTGCATACTCCTGCGTCTCTGTGTAACCCAGCCTCGCTCTCTCTCTCTGTATACCCTAGCCTCCATCTCTGCATACCCAGGACGTTCTTCTGTATAATCTAGCCTATCTGTATAAAGTAGCCTGTCTTTTGTACACATTAACCTCTCTGTATAAATTAGCCGGTCCTCTGTATACACTAGTCCGTCGGTATACACTAGCATCTCTTTATACATTAGCTCTCTGTATACCCAAGCCTCTCTGTATACACTAGTCCACCGGTATACACTAGCAAGTCTGCATACACTAGCCTCTCTTTGTAACCCAACTTCTCTCTCTGCATACCCAGGACGTTCTTCTCTATAATCTAGCCTATTTTTATACACTAGCCTGTCTTTTGTACACATTAGCCTCTCTGTATAAACTAGCCGGTCCTCTGTATACACTAGTCCATCTGTATACACTAGCAAGTATGCGTACTCTAGCCTCTCTCTCTGTATACCTTAGCCTCCATCTCTGCATACCCAGGACGTTCTTCTGTATAATCTAGCCTATCTGTATAATCTAGCCTATCTGTATACACTAGCCATCCATCTCTGCATACCCAGGACGTTCTTCTCTATAATCTAGCCTATTTGTATACACTAGCCTGTCTTTTGTACACATTTGCCTCTCTGTATAAACTAACCGGTCTTCTGTATACACTAGTCCGCCTGTATACACTAGCAAGTATGCATACTCTAGCCTCTCTCTCTGTATACCCTAGCAAGTCTGCATACTACTGCCGCTCTGTGTAACCCAGCCTCACTCTCTCTCTGTATACCCTAGCCTCCATCTCTGCATACCCAGGACGTTCTTTTGTATAATCTAGCCTATCTGTATAAACTAGCCTGTCTTTTGTACACATTAGCCTCTCTATATAAACTAGCCGGTCCTCTGTATACACTAGTCCGTCTGTATACATTAGCAAGTCTGTGTAACCAAGCCTCTCTCTCTGCATACCCTAGCCTCCATCTCTTGCATAACCAGGACCTTCTTATGTATAATCTAGCCTATCTGTATACACTAGCCTGTCTTTTGTACACATTAGCCTCTCTGTATAAACTAGCCGGTCTACTGTATACACTAGTCCATCTGTATACACTAGCAAGTCTGCATACTCCTGCCTCTCTGTGTAACGCAGTCTCTCTCTCTGTATACCCTAGCCTCCATCTCTGCATACCCAGGACGTTCTTCTGTATAATCTAGCCTGTGTTTTGTACACTTTAGCCTCTCTGTATAAACTAGCCGGTCTTCTGCATACACGAGTCTCTCTGTATACCCTTGGATGTCTTTTGTATACACTAGCTGCTCTTTATACATTAGCTCTCTGTATACCCAAGCCTCTCTATACACTAGTCCGTCTGTATACACTAGCAAGTCTGCATACACCAGCCTCTCTGTGTAACCCAGATTCTCTCTCTGCATACCCAAGATGTTCTTCTCTATAATCTAGCCTATTTGTATACACTAGCCTGTCTTTTGCACACATTAGCCTCCCTATATAAACTAGCCGGTCTACTGTATACACTAGTCCGTCTGTATACACTAGCAAGTATGCATACTCTAGCCTCTCTCTCTGTATACCCTAGCCTCCATCTCTGCATACCCAGGACGTTCTTCTGTATAATCTAGCTTATCTGTATACACTAGTGTATACAGACAGACTAGTGTATACAGAGGACCGACTAATGTGTACAAAAGACAGGCTAATGTATACAGATAGGCTAGATTATACAGAAGAACGTCCTGGGTATGCAGAGCGCTCAGCTTCAAGGTATGGCCAACGTGAGTAATATGAGGGACACTCCTCACCCCCGCCCCCACCTACCAGATCTGAGTTTCATCCCCTTGCCCTCTTTGCCCCGGTCATCTGGTGGCAGTTTTATGCACTCCCTGGCCCCCACCCTTTCATAATCCTTACTGACCTTTCTTTCCGCTGCTCACAGGAACACACTGGATGACTTGTCTAATTAACCAACTTGTACAAGACACCGCTATCCTCCTGTCTGACACCGGTCCTCCTTGGAGGCTTTACCCCTCACTGTGTGGGTGGTCCCTGCCTCTCCCTGGATGCTCCACATATACCACAACGACATTGTCAGAGGGGCACCACTTGACAGGACACGGGGCTGTCATTCCGGTGGCATCTCCCATTGGAGGAAGGGATGATGGCTCCAACCCCTTGGCAGCAGGTTCTTTCATGTACAGACCAGGGCGGCTCATCTTCCCTTCTGGAGTCTTCACCTTAGATGGGGGAGTTGCACTTTGGGGGGTCTGAGTGATACCTAATGCGCTGTACTGGAAGGGCTTGACATTCCCGCATATGTGTCCCCTCCCCCTGGATGCGCCCCTTGTCCCCCCCTCTGGCTCCCACCTACTCTTTGCCGACATTGCCTTCTGCAGCTTTCGGGGACCCTGGATGACTTATTTATTGAGCCTATTGGTACGAGACACTGCTTCCCTCCAGGGTGACTCTGGACCCCCCTGGAGGATTTACCCCTTACTGTTTGGGCGGTCCCAGCCTCCCTCTGGATGCTCTACACAGCCCCCGATGGCGATGCAGGAGAGACACTAATTGGCGGGCCCCAGGACTGCTGCTCGGGTGAAGTCTCCCATTGGATGGAGGGATGGTGGCCCTAGCCCCTTGCCTGCCGGATTTTCCATGCACCGACCAGGGCTGCTCCTCTTTCATCTTGATGTGGTGACCATGGAGGGGAGGAGTTGAAATTTATGGGGTCCGGGTGTTTGCTGGTGGGAGTGCGCTAAAGGACTTGACATTTCTGCATGTTTGTCCCCTCTCCTCTGTTTCCCCCTCCCTTCCCTCCCTTACCACCCTTCCCTTCCCTCCTTTCCCTCCCCCTTTCCCCCTTACACTCCCCCTTTCCCCCTTCCACTCCCCCTTTCCCCCTTCCACTCCCCCTTTCCCCCCTTCCCTGCCCCTTTTCCCCCCGGGGCGTGGACGGGGGAGAGGGGGTAAGGAGAGGACAATCTGCCAAAGGGAGAAATGCATTTGTTCGGGGACTGCATGTACTTTAGGGGTATGGGACGGGGGTGGTGGATCCCATTCTGTGATGCCTTTTCTGTTGTGACGGGCTCCTTCGTGCATGCCTATGTTTAGGGTGAGCCGAGGAGACCCCTCAGTGCTGACAGTTATATGCTCTACCTCTGTTTTGGTTATACTACTGTTTTTTGTTTCTTTGATGTTACTGATTGTCTTTTATTTGCATACCGGTATCAGACGTGACATTTACCACTGCCGGGACTGGGGGGACTAGGATTCGGGGGCTCCCTCTCCGACCTGTCTACCCAATAACCCAAGTAGGACAGCGCTTTAAACCCAGTGTACATCTGGTAAGCGCTATAGCATAATTGTGCTGTTTTAGTATACCCTTCCTGTACTGTTGAGTGCGGACAACCCTTAATTTCCCTCTCCCCCTGGGGTTGAGGTGCCCGGCCTCTTTTTCCCTTTACCTTTCCTTCCATTTGCCCTTCCTTTCTCCCCCTTAGTTCCCGCCATGCATTACCTACCCAAAACCTACCTTGGTTCAACTTTCTTTGCTTTTCTCTGACGTCCCCCTCCCCTTCCCCGAGGAGCGATGGGAGACTCAGTCAAGGTCACCTCTCTAAACGTTAAGGGACTGAACTCCCCTGAAAAATGGTGGATCCTCCTGTGAGAACTGAACACATCCTGTACTGATGTGGCCTTTATACAAGAAACACATTTTAAAAATACTAGCCTCCCCTTTCTATGGTCGAGATCCTTCCCTAAGGTCTACCACTCTACTAACCCCTCCTCTCCATTCTGATCTCTAGCAGGCTCCCCTGGGTTCTCCAGGATTCTCTGGTGGACCCTGGGGGCCAATATCTTTTTCTTAGGGGCCACATTGGAGAGCGCCTTTTTACATTTGCCACTGTGTACGCTCCCAATGATCACCAAGACACGTTCCTCAGAACTACCCTGCACAGATTATGTGACTTTCGGGAGGGCCAATTGATATTAGGTGGGGACTTTAATGTCCCCTTTCGCCATCGGTTGATACTTCTGCCTCTTGCTCCTCGCTCCCTACCCCTCACCTAGGTCTCTATTCTGGCACCTTAATGAGAGCCTCCTCCAGATACCGGAAGTTTTAGCAGATGTGACCAGGGAATTGGACCTTTATTTCCAAGAAAACTAAAGCAGGACTGTGACCCGGGGATAATTTGGGAGGCTCACAAGTCAGTACTCCGCAGGGTACTTATCAGGCACGGGGCGCGCATCAAACGAACACGGAAGGAACAGCTTGCTAATCTGTTTCGTGAACTTGCCTCTGTGGAAGCGAAACATAAACATACCCCCTTACGGACCTTAGAGATTGAATTGGGGACACTCCATACCCATATTGCTGTCCTACTCCATTATAAAGCGAAAGCGGCACTCCAGTTTTGTCGTAAACTGGCGTAGGAGTCAGAGGACAAATGCAGAAAAATCTTAGCCAGGTCGGTAAAGGAGTTGAAATCTGGCTCTTACATACCACAGTTGATAGATGAGAATGGCCAGAGGGCTCTACCCCAACCCAAATAGTCGAAGTCTTTGAAAAATGTTACTCTGTTTTCTACAACCTGCCCGATTCAGGGTCTGGACAGGACAATATAGACAGATATGTAACCGGTTCTGGTCTACCAACCCTCTCATCGGAATCACGGGAGTACTTGGAGGACCCGATCACACTGGAAGAAGTCCAGACGGCTGTGGGACCTCCGAAGGTGGGTAAGGCTCCGGGCCCTGACGGATATACCGCACAATACTTTAAGACCTTCCTCCCTATTCTCGGCCCGCGCTTGGTGAATTTATTTAATACTCTGAGCTCGAATGGGGATTTTCCTGAGGATACTCTTAGAGCCCACATCTCGTTGATACCTAAGGAGGGCAAAGACCCGGGCCTATGTGGGAGCTACAGACCCATTTCCCTCCAAAATTCGGTCCTAAAACTATTCTCTAACTCCTCGCCACGTGATTGGCACATCACTTGTAGTCCCTTATACATATTGACCAGTTAGGTTTTATTCCCACCAGGGAAAATAGGGACAACACCACTAAGGTGCTTACCCTGATCCGTAAAGCAAAGTCATCTGGGACCCCTTGTCTTTTCATGAGTACTGATGCCGAGAAGGCTTTTGATCGGGTCAAATGGACATTAATGTTCTCGGTCCTTCGCCATATAGGTCTGAGTGAACGGATGCTGGCATGGATAAGTAAAATATACTCACGTACTTACATTCCACCGGACATCGCACGTACGTTTATGTTGAACTTCCCCCCACCCCTTGTCACTAAGATCCGCAGTTTGCTTCACGGATGGCATTCTGGCCTCCATTCCTGGTTCAGCAGATGCAATCTCATTAAAATGAACATACTCCCTAAATTTACTTATCTTTTCCAAGCTCTCCTGATCCAGATTCCAGTCCTGTTTTTTAAGCAAGTTCAATCCTTGCTCACTCAATTTAACTGGGCTCACAAAAATCCCAGACTTAAGCGGTCACAGCTGACATTGTCTAAACAACAGGGAGTGTTGGTTCTCCCTAACTTGCAACGCTACTACCTGGCCTCCCATCTGGGGCGTGTATTGGACTGGAATCGAAACAAACTTTCTAAGCTCACTCCCAAATTCCGATAAGAAGCACCATGTGGTGCTATAAGTATTTACCCACAGAATTTATGTCACATCCCACTATAGGGGCTTAGTTGAAAGTCAGTCACCTGATCGCTACCCAAAACACACTCACGTCTTTGACTTCCCCCCTATTCCCTATACGTGGCCATCCAACCTTTGAACTGGGGACCCACTTAGAAATTCCAACCTAGACAATGCGTCTAAATTCGTCATTGATGGAAAATGGCCTTCTTTCTCAACCCTAACAGATCCGACAGGGCTTTTCCAACTGCCTTTTTGGAGAGCTGCGCAACGACATCATTTTCTCCATTCCATCCCCAATCCTCAAACGTTCGCCCGCCCTCAGACGGAGTTTGAGACTCTATGCAGGAGCGAAGGCCCTTTGGCCCACATTCTCTCTCAAACAGATTACCCACACTTAACCTGTCTGTCCAACTGGGAAAAGGACCTTAATTGCTAATTTTCCCCAGCACATAGACAACACATTATCACTTTGGCTCTCAAAATGTCGCTGTGCACGAAGATACAGGAGACGAATTTTAAACTTCTCACCAGGTGGTATTTGACACCATCAAAGCTGCAGAAATGTTTCCCCTCTTCCTCGAACATATGCTGGAGGTGTGGAGAAGAAGAGGGCACGTTGCTGCACAAATTTTGGTCCTGCCTCAGCTTGGTGGACTTCTGGACAGAGCTCCGATGCATAACACAAAAATTCACAGACTTCTCCATCCAGGAAGAGGCTGCATTCTTTCTCTTGCACCATTCACAGATTCCCATTAAGAAGTACAAAAAAATCAATTTTACGGCATGTGATAAATGCGGCGAAATCCTGCATCCCTCTCTATTGGAAAAAATGTTCCCCCCCTTTCATTACCCACTGGCTTAAGAAAATAGAGGACATTAAAAAAAATGGAGGACTTGATCCTCACATCACAAGGTAAACAAGAATTTTTTAAACAAACCTGAGACATCTGGAATACCTTTATATTCTCGCTGGAAGGATGTCGCCTGCTATCGCCTTAGTGCTCTGAGCTTTCCTTGACTGGCCCCTTGGACAGTGGCTGCCATCGTGTCTCGTCCCCCCTTCTCCTTTTCTGATCTTTCAACCCTTCTCTTTTCTGCCTTCCTCCCCTATCTCTCACCCCCTCCACCCCCTCTCTCTTTTGGAAAGAGTGGAAAATTGGGAATGACGGCCCCACACCCCCCTCTGGATGGATTATGCCGGAGGGACCTGGGGTTTGTGTGACCCTGGATCTTGGTACAGTACTTTATCCGTGCCTCGAATCATTGTGATTGATGGAAGGCAGACTCACAGTTGCGAATATACCTGTATCAAGTATTGTTCAGCTGCTTTTTGCTCTGTATTTCTCTGTTGCATTATGTACTCGGGGGACCGTCTTCCCCTATTTGGAGAAAAAATTATATTTGAAAAAAAAAAGAAGCCTACGACACCTGGTATTCCCAGGCGGTCTCCCATCCAGGCATTAACCAGGCCCGACCCTGCTTAGCCTCCAATATCAGACAAGATGGAACAGATTCAGGGTGATGTGGCCGTAGCCAATATCTTCAGGCACTCTCAACTCTCTTGACAAACACCAAGATGGTCACCTTGGAAACAAGCGGAAAAAAATAGGTCAACGGCAACAACATAAAAAGAAGCCTACGGCATCTGGAAATCCCAGGCGGTCTCCCATCCAGGTACTAAACTGGTCCCAACCCTGCTTAGCCTCTGAGATCAGATGAGATTGGGCTCTTTCAGGGTGGTGTGGCCGTAGGAGATTTCTTCAGGCACTCTCAACCTTGACTAACGCCAATATGGTCACCTTGGGAAACAAACAAAAAAATCAAGTCAACGCCAACAACATGAGAAGAAGTCTGCAGCACCTAGTATTCCCAGGTGGTCTCCCATCCAGGTATTAACAAGGCCCGACACTGTTTAGTCTCTGAGATCAGACGAGATCTGGTGCTTTCAGGGTTATGTGGCCATAGGCGAGCTCTTCAAGCACTCTCAACCCTCTTGACAAACACCAAGATGGTCACCTTGGTAAACAAACAAAAAAAAAAAACAAGTCAACGCCAAGAACATAAAAATAAGCCTTCAGCACCTAGTATTCCCAGGTGGTCTCCAATCCAGGTACTAGCAAGGCCCGACCCTGTTTAGCCTCTGAGATCAGAGGAGATCGGGCGCTTTCAGGCTTATGTGCCCATAGGCAGGGCCGGATTAACATAGGGGCTATTGGAGCTGCAGCTCCAGGCCCCTTTCTCAAGATAGGCCCATTTGCCCAAAAAAAAAAAAAATCAAAAAAAAAAAAAAAAAGATCGACCTAGAGGATTTTAGCTCGGCGACCAGGAGTCACAGAGACCCCATATTTGGTGGGTATGTAGCTAAAGACCCACCCCAGCACTGGTTAAAATATGGGGCTGCTATCATCTATGGTTCCGGAGATACAGGGTTCCTTGCGCAGCCTGTCAGAAGCTACATACAGAGCGGCAGTATAAATACAAGCTGGAACACTCTGCAGCAGACTGAGAGGATGAACTCACAGAGCTCATAATAATTATTTGTATATTACTTATGATAATTAACCCCTTGGCAACCAGGCCCATTCTGAGACTTCTCTCCTACATGTAAAAATCATCATTTTTTTATGCTAGAAAATTACTCAGAACCCTCAAACATTATATATTGTTTTAGCAGAGACCCTATGGAATAAAATGGTGGTATTTGCAACTTTTTATGTTGGAAAGAAACTGTTTCATTCATAAAAAAAACCACTAAAGTTAGGACGATTTTTTGTTGTGTACTAAGCGATGCTTTACATTTTTTTACAGTTTACATGTTTAGAGTTACAGAGGAGGTCTAGTGCTAGAATTATTGCTCTCGCTCTAATGATCTTGGCGTATGTAACCTGTGTGTATCTGGCTCTGATACTAACCGGTGCCTACCCAGGGACTGACTAGTATCTCTCCCAGCCTGTCCCCACACACCCTCTCACCTGCTGCCCTGTGAATGGGGCAATCACTCCCGCAGTGTTATTCAATCACTCCCGCAGTGTTATTGTGTTCTGCCAGTGAATACAATGATTAGTGTTGCTAACTATAGGTGGCAGCACTGATTATTTTGGGGAAAACCTGACAGGCTGGTTGCACTCAAGTCGGTTAATAGGTTGACTTGTGTAAAACCAGCTAGCCCATACATAGATCGACTATGGCTGGTCTCTGCCTAATTGGTGTAATTTCAATCCATGTCTGGCCCGCTTAACCACTACACAGCCCCTAAACATCCTTCCACAAACCTTTACATTTTTCCTTCCCAGATTACTTCATCCTCCTCTCCTATACATAGTGCCCACTGTCATACTCTCCACACTTCTCTCCTATACATAGTGCCCACTGTCATACCCTCCACACTTCTCTCCTATACATAGTGCCCACTGTCATACTCTCCACACTTCTCTCCTATACATAGTGCCCACTGTCATACTCTCCACACTTCTCTCCTATACATAGTGCCCACTGTCATACTCTCCACACTTCTCTCCTATACATAGTGCCCACTGTCATACTCTCCACACTTCTCTCCTATACATAGTGCCCACTGTCATACTCTCCACACTTCTCTCCTATACATAGTGTCCACTGTCATACTCTCCACACTTCTCTCCTGTACATACTGCTCACTGTCATACCCTCCACACTTCTCTCTTATACATAACGCCCGCTGTCATATCCTACACTCTCCTCACCTGTACATAGTGCCCACTGTCATACACTTCTCTCCTGTACATAGTGTCCACTGTCGTACCCTTCACACTCCTCTCCTATACAGTGCCCACCGACATACCCTCCATACTCCTCTCCTATACATAGTGCCCACCGCCATACCCTCCATACTCCTCTCTTATACATAGTACCCACCGCTATACCCTCCATACTCCTCTCCTGTACATACTACTCACTGTCATACCCTTCACACTCCTCTCCTATACATAGTGCCCACTGTCATACCTCCAACACCTCTCTCCTATACATAGTGCCCACTGCCATACCTCCAACACTTCTCTCCTATACATAGTGCCCACTGTCATACCCTCCACACTCCTCTCCTGTACATACTACTCACTATCATACCCTCCATACTCCTCTCATATACATAGTGCCCGCTGTCATACACTTCTCTCCTGTACATAGTGTCCACTGTCGTACCCTTCACACTCCTCTCCTATACAGTGCCCACCGACATACCCTCCATACTCCTCTCCTATACATAGTGCCCACCGCCATACCCTCCATACTCCTCTCCTATACATAGTGCCCACCGCTATACCCTCCATACTCCTCTCCTGTACATACTACTCACTGTCATACCCTCCACACTCCTCTCCTATACATAGTGCCCACTGTCATACCTCCAACACTTCTCTCCTATACATAGTGCCCACTGCCATACCTCCAACACTTCTCTCCTATACATAGTGCCCACTATCATACCCTCCACTCCTGTACATACTACTAACTTTCATACCCTCCATACTCCTCTCCTATACATAGTGCCCACCGTCATATCCTCCCTCCACACTCCTCTCCTGTAATTACTGCTTACTGTCCTACTCTCCTGTACATAGTGCCCACTGTCATACCCTCCACACTCTTCTCTTATACATAGTGCCCAATTTCATACCCTCTACACTCCTCTGCTGTGCATACTGCCCACTGTCTTACCCTTCACACTCCTCTCCTGTACATAGTGCCTTCTGCCATACCCTCTGCACTCCTCTCATGTACATAGTGCCCACTGTTAGAACTTCCACATTCCTCTCCCTCACCTGCACATACTTCCCACTTTTATACCATCCACACTCCTCCCTTATGCCTCTTACCCACAAAAAACTGTTCTTTAAAATTATATGTTAAAATTATATGTTCCTCAATGTTACCAGCTCTAGAATGGGCACTTTTGTCAGTTCAACTAAAGGAAATCTCACAGTCCTCATATTTGTTCTGCCCCATTATTAGTACTTATTTTATTTTGTAATGACTATTGTGATGTATAGAGGAACACGGGGGATGTCAGCTACTCTAAATATAGCACTTGTAAAAAAAGCAACCCTAAAATATATTTGAAATGTTGACAACCATGTACTTAGGCACTGCCCAAGGGCCACAGGGTCAGTAGGGCCCCATGAGAGGCTCCGGTGATAGTAAAGCGGTAGTAAACTTTTCTAACATTACTACTTTTTAGAGGCCCTTGGGGAGGTTATGCCATAATGTACAAGTGTGCCCAGCATATTAGCACATTAGGGTACACTTACCTGTCAGACCTCCAGTGCTGTGCTGTGATCAGTCCGGCGGGGCCCGGGCACTTCCATCTTCACCCGGTCTTCGTTCTGGGTTCTGTGCCTTCCGTCATTTGCCTTGGCCAGGCTGCGTTGATGTCATTCCCTCTTTCTCCCATCCCCCCCTTTCTCTCTCATCCTCCCTCCCTTACCCCTCACACCTCTTTCATCCCCTCTCTCTCTTTCATTTAATTTGTTATAACAAAAAATAGTTTGCATTTTTATTTATTTATTGTTTATAAAAGGCCCCATCAAAATCCTCAGCACCAGGCCCACAATGTTCTTAATCTGGCCCTGCCCATAGGCAATCTCTTTGGGCACTCTCAACCCTCTTGACAAATGCCAAGATAGTCACCTTGGGAAACAAGCGAAAAAAAAACAGGTCAATGTCAACAACATAAAAAGAAGACTACGGCACCTGGTATTCCAAAGCCATCTCCCATCCAGGGACTAACTAGGCCCAACCCTTCTTAGCCTCAGAGATGAGAAGAGATAGGGCTCTTTCAGGGTGATGCTGCTGTAAGCGAACTCTTTGGGCACTCTCAACCCTCTTGACAAATGCCAAGATGGTCACCTTGGGAAACAAGTGAAAAAAAAAAAAACGAATCAAGGCCAACAACATAAAAAGAAGCCTACGGCGTGGCTAAGGAATGGCCGAGTGAGGCAGCTTTTTCTTGGAGCTCCCGGTCCAAGGCGCTGATAATCCTTCTTACCGGCATGAGCTCATCTAAGAAGCACCGGACACGGGGAGCAACTCGAGGGACCCCCCACAGCAAATCCGCCGGTTCGTTCCGCCGCTACTTCGGGCGCGGCGAGGAATCCCCACCGGGAGCGGCCGTCGCAACACCACGAAAGGCTTTGCAGGCCTCACCGAAGCATCCACGCTCGGCACCCTTGGATTCGCTCCAGCCCGGAGAGGAGACACCTCCGGAGTTGGGTATGGAGGAGACGGAGCAGGGAGCGGGGGTGATGCCTGCCCCGGCGGCTTCCGGGCCCTCCATGCTGGACCAGGACATTAGAGTAATGCTCCAGGCCCTCCCAACACAGTCCGCCGTTGAGGCGTTGATTTTGCGGCTGGAGGAGACGCACCGGCGGGACATACAGGAGGTCCGCGGAGAGGTCTCCGGGATTGCGGAAAGAGTGTCAGCGGGGGAGTCATCTCTGACATCCTTGGAAGCCAGGGTCACCGCGCTGGAACAGTCGCGGGACCAGCACAGAGATGCCGCCATCTCCCTCCAACTGCACGTGGAGGACTTGGAGGACCGGAGCCGCCGCAACAACCTGCGGCTCCGTGGGGTCCCGGAGACAGCAGGTCCGGAGGACGTGAGCGCGGTGGTTGGCGCTATCATCCGCACAGTGCTCGGAGATCCAGAAGTGGTGGTCCCCTTAGACAGAGCGCATAGGGCTCTCGGCCCGCGACCGACGGACCCGGACAGACCGAGGGACATTGTGTGCAGAATACACCGTTATGCGCAGAAGGAAGCCATCTTGAGACGTGCCTGGGAGCTTGGTGATGTGGAAGTGAATGGGGCGACCATCCGTGTTCTGCAGGACCTGTCCCGCTCTACGTTGCGGCGGAGGGCCCTTCTTCGACCACTCCTTGACCTGGCCAAACGGCTGGGTTACACATACCGCTGGGGGTACCCCCTGTCCGTCATGTTCCGCAAAGACACTGGAAGCTTCACCCTGCAGACGGCCACCGACCTACCGGCTCTTTTTCGGTTTCTGGGGACAGAGCCCATCCCGCTCCCGGACTGGCTGCAGCTACTCCCTCGGCAAGTGGGCAGATCGGGTGCATCGGTTAACCGGGGCCCCCAGCCCCCCCGCCAGCAACGAGGACGTCGGAGACACCGATCGGCTTCGGGAGAAGCACCACGTGAGTAGGCCCTGGGCTACCCACTTCAGCTACTAGCTCCACTTCTCCATGGCGGCGGACACACTGACATAGGTGATATGCACACTTTGACGTGTTTTGTACGCACCCCCTTGCCCTCTATACCACCCGGTTTTTTTTGTTTTGTTTTTATTTTTTGATGGGCACCCCCCCGCACCTCCCCCCTTGCCAATCGGGCCCCCCGTTGATCCCGTGGGATTCCTCCTTGGTGGCCACTCCGACATGGGCGGCTGTCGCGGACTATTGGGACACTTCCCGGACGGGTCTTTTATGCTTTTATTTCCTTTTTGATGCTGCCCTTAGCTCCCTACAATCCCGCACCCCGGTCAGTGCAACCCGCCCCGGGCTGTCTGCCATGGTCTGCCCCCGGATGCCACTACTGACACCTGTTTTGTTCTGCACTGAGCTGGGCAACGCTTTGCTACTACGTGACCCTTTATCCCCCCTTTACTTTTTGAGCTGCTATCTGGAGGAACAAAGGTTTTGCTGGTGGAGAGGTCCGGACAGCAACCCACCATCACGGATCAGCTGATACATCATTTACAGGAACTTTTGGCTCCCCAGTGCGGGGGCGATAAATGTGACTTCTGCTGTAGGGGACTTATGGCCTGTTTGCGCGGCGCTGGTTGCTGGTGGGGGGGAGCACTGGGCTATGTTTTGACCTGTTTAATCTCCTATGCGGGGGGGGGAGCCTTCGGGTATGCTGTGGAGCCTGCGGGGGCCTCTCCCCGCCTGGGAGGACACATTACCGGGAGGTGTTGGGGGGAGGGGGTCTTCTCTTTTATTGACCTATGCCTCAGCATTGTGGGGGGCACCCGGGGGGGGAGGTGGTTTTGGGAGAGTGGGAGATCGTGGAGGAGAGGCACACTCGGCTGGACTTAATGTTCGGTGGTGGGTGCTGAGGATCCTCCGCGGCCTCCGCTCCCACGTAGTAGATTTTTCTTGGGCTATAAGGCCCTCTGTTTTGGAGGTCCCCCGCCCCCCCCTGGCCGTACTAACTGCCGCATGGGACGTTCTATGTAGTTGCTTACCTTATGTCTTTGCTCTTAACTTTTTAATGTTATGCCGGTTTTTATATGTTTATATTATTATATCTGTCATTATCTATTTTTTCACATGTGTTTGTTGGCTGCCGGGGAGGGGATGTTATACTGGACCGGGAGTTCACCCTTACAACTCGGTTCACTCCAGCTCCCACTTAGGTTTTCGCTCGGTTACCAGAGGTAGCTCTGGTGAGCGTTGCAGCCGTTTAGGCTACTTTAGGTTTGTTTACTTGGCCGTTTAGGACTGTGACGGCCCCCCTCCCCCTTATTTAGTTTTTCTACACCCTTCCTTATTTCCTGAGACTCCCCAATTTTTTCTAACTCCCTTCCGTTCCCTTTCCCTCCCCCCTGTTCTGTTGTTTTTCTTTTACTTCCCTTTCCCATCCTCTTCTACCCCGCCCCTACCTTTTGTATTGCTGTCCGCTCTTTCGCTTGCAGCGATGGAGGCTATTCATATACTTTCAGTAAACGCGAAGGGCCTCAATATACCCGAAAAGCGTAGGATTCTCATACACGATATGCGTCGGGTTAAAGCGGACGTGGTTTTTATCCAAGAAACTCATTTTAGAGATGGTAGTCTACCATTCCTTAAAAGCCGTCATTATCCCTTTGCATACCACTCCCAATATGCGGTAGCCAAGTCGAGAGGGGTGACGATCTTAATCTCGGCCAGGGTACCATGGACGCTGATCGGCTCTCGAACAGATGAGGAGGGCCGCTTTCTATATTTAAAGGGACTGATTGGGGGTAGGAAGGTCACACTAGCAAATCTTTATGCCCCAAACGACCGCCAGGATACATTCCTTCGCAAGCGTCTGGATCATCTTCAGAGCTATGCGGAAGGTCAGTTGATAGTTGGAGGTGACTTGAACATCCCCCTCGATCCTCTGGAGGACACATCGTCCGGTACATCTACTACATCGAGAGACATGCGCAAGCGTATAGGCTTATCCCTACACTCGGCGCAACTTATCGACGTCTGGCGACTCTTCCATCCGGGGGAACGTGACTTCACATTCTTTTCCAGACCACACCAGACTTATTCACGACTGGACTATTTTCTAATACCTCACGGGCAGTTACATGCGGTGTCCCACACCTCTATCGGGTCGATTACGTGGTCCGACCACGCCCCGATCAGCATGCGGTATACACTGTCAGACAACCTTACCCACCCTCCAGCGCAGTGGCGCCTCAACGAGAGTTTGCTACAGGATCCTGTAGTCCTGGCAGATGTGACCAAAGAAATAGGCCACTATTTTGCCACGAACAATACCCCTGGCAGTGATATGGGTGTAGTGTGGGAAGCCCATAAGGCGGTCATCAGGGGGGTCCTTATAAAACACGGGGCCAGACTGAAGAGACAGAGGACTGAACAATTAGACTCCCTACTAGCAAAGCTCCATGCCACAGAACAGACGCACAAAACATCTCCGTCGTCGGCCCTCGGCGTGGAATTGGACATTCTCCGCTCACAAATCAACGACCTACTTCAATATAGAGCTAAGACTGCACTGCAGAGATGTAGACGGACGGTATACGAGTCGGGTAATAAATGTGGGCGTTACCTCGCACAGACCCTGAAAGCACAGCGTTTGGCTTCCTACGTTCCCGAGATTGTGACCCCGTCGGGACAACAACGGTCGCTACCCCTGCAGATCTCACAGGCGTTCAGGGACTATTACAGTTCCCTGTACAACCTGTCCGGTGTGCCGCCGTTGCCCTCCGTTGTCTCGCAGTATCTCACTGAGTCCAAAATGACATCCCTGTCTCCGGAGGCAAGTGCCGCTCTGGAGGAGCCCATTACGTTGTCAGAAGTCCAAACGGCCTTGAAGAATACGAAACCGGGTAAAGCGCCGGGCCCTAACGGGTTGACTCTTGCCTACTACAAAATTCTACTGCCGACCCTGGGGGACCCTTTAGTAGACCTCTTTAATGGGCTGGGGAGGGAGAACAGACTTCACGACACTACTTTGCGGGCGCATATCTCGGTGATCCCCAAAGAAGGTAAGGACCTGACCCAGTGTGGGAGCTACCGCCCGATCTCCCTCCTGAACTCAGACCTGAAGCTTTTCACTAAGGTTTTGGGCACGAGACTGCAACAATACCTTCCTCAGTTGATCCATCTAGATCAGGTGGGTTTTGTCCCGTCTAGAGAGGCAAGGGACAACACCACGAAGGTCCTCAACCTGCTCCATATAGCTTCCAAGACCCGGACCCCGTGTGTGTTTCTTGGCACAGATGCCGAGAAGGCATTCGATCGGGTTGAGTGGTCCTTTATGTTTGCCACCCTTGGACATGTAGGCCTTGGAGACAAAATGATACGCTGGATTTCAGCAGCCTATTCGGGACCAACGGCGAGGGTACGGGTGAATGGGATGCTCTCTGATGTGTTTCCTATTACGAATGGCACTCGACAGGGTTGCCCTCTGTCCCCCTTGCTGTTCGCACTGACCTTGGAGCCCTTTTTGTGTCATGTCCGTAACAACATGGCCATTAAGGGGATAGGGATCGGGGGGACTAGGCATAAGGTGTCTGCTTATGCCGACGACCTTATGTTCTCCTTAGCAGACCCTGAGACCTCTCTCAAGACCCTTTTGCAGGAATTTCATGTTTACGGCCAACTTTCTAACCTGCAGATAAATTTTTCAAAATCCGAAGCTATGGGAGTGGGGGTACCACCTGCACGTTTGCAGCGGCTAAAGACTTCCTTTACGCTGAAATGGTCGGATACTGCCCTGAAGTACCTGGGCACCTTTATTCCCCCTTCCGTTTCGCAACTTTTTAAACTTAATTTTCCCCCCTTACTGAAAACCGTACGAAAGCTTTGGATGATTGGGTGGGCGGAATGCACTCCTGGCTGGGCCGCTGTAATATTCTTAAAATGTCGATCCTGCCAAAATTTCTCTATCTATTCCAGGCCCTCCCGGTCCATGTTCCCAGGGCCTTTTTCGGGCAGGTCCACTCACTTTTCACCCGCTTTTTATGGGCGGGCAAGCATCCACGTCTATCCAGGAGCATGCTTTCCAACCCTAAGAATCGGGGGGGTTTGGCATTGCCAGAGATCCGGAAATATTACTATGCTGCCCACCTCAGTAGACTTCTGGACTGGTGCCGCCATAAAGACACTAAACTTTGGGCGCAATTAGAACAGGAACAATTTGACATCTCATTGACGGGCAGCCCGTGGTGTTACGGAGATTTACCTATGGAGCTTCGACGTCACCCCCTGATAGGCAATACAGCAAAGATTTGCTCACTCCTTTTAACTGACCCAGACCTGTCGACACCTGACGCACCGGTGCGGCCTGTGATCGGTCACCCGAGTTTCACCCCTGGTCTCAGAGACAAGTGTTTTCGGGACCTTCATGGACAGGGTCTCTCCCTAGCGTCTCATTTTAGTCAACGGGGTAGATGGACGACGCTCGCGGACTTGACGGACCCGGGGGGCCCATACCGCCTTGACTTCCTGCGGGCTTCCCAGCTATCCCATTTCCTCCAGAGTATGCCGCCGCCACCCACTGACTCACAGAGGCCCCTTACCTGCCTGGAGAAGCTCTGCACAGAGACCGGGACCCTCGCCCACACATTGTCTATGGCATATGAAATGTTGATTGAACCCCCAAGGGATTTCCAGCCCCCATATCTTGCCAAGTGGGAAGAGGACCTAGCGGTTACCTTCACAGACAATCAGAAGCGACAAATAATCAACTACACCCACAAATCCTCACTATGCACTGGGCAACAGGAAACAAACTTTAAAATTATCTCCCGCTGGTATAGAACCCCCGCACTACTACACAAGATTTTCCCGACGACCTCGGACAGATGTTGGAGATGTCACTCAGAGGAGGGTACCCTCCTGCATATATTCTGGTCCTGCCCCCGATTGCAGGGTTTCTGGAGGGAGGTGTGGCGCACTACCCAGACATTCACTGATAGGGAGGTGCCGTTTTCGCCTGCCTATTTTCTCTTTCATATGACGGATACTCCTGCCCGGAAATATGGCAAATCAGTGATAAGACACCTATTGGATGCTGCTAAGGCGTGCATACCTCTCAACTGGAAATCCTCTAATCCTCCGACAGTCGCTCAATGGCTACACAAAGTAGATGACATCAGCAGGCTGGAGGACCTGATCCTCACCAGCCAACACCGACAGGAAGCGTACTCTAAGACTTGGCAGGCATGGAATGCCTTCAGGTTTTCTACTGAAGGTCGTGCTCTCAGGAATGTTGAATGATGACCTTTTCGGGATATTGTTACAGAATCCTTCTTTCCTACCCTCTTTCCCCCCTTCTCCCTCCCCCCCCCCACCTCCTCTTTTACTGGCCTGTCCCTTTTGTTAGGTTACACTCTCGCTCGGCGGACCTCCCACGGTCTTTTAGTATCCCTGGGAGGAACGCCGTAGGGAGAGGTTGAGACTACTACCTAAAACATAAAAAAATATAAAAAAAGTAGGAGGGACCACGTGTGCATGGTCAGACACATTGCTGCTCCACCACACCTGGACGGGCTGTTCGCCTCCCTGGAGGAGACGGTGTCGGCCGCGGGAATTATAAGTGGCAAACTGACCCTACCCTCTAGCATTCCCTAGTGGTGAGACCTTAACGTAGGGCGTTATGCCTACATGGGTATAGAAATGTTGCTGTTTGTTTATTTTGCAGTTGTATTGCTTTCTATACTTTTGGATGTACTGATTCATGTACCCTGGTCTTCTTGTATTAAATAAAAAATTTGAAAAAAAAAAAAAAAAAAAAAAAAAGAAGCCTACAATAACTGGTATTCCCAGGTGGTCTCCCATCCAGGTACTAACCAGGCCTGACTCTTCTTAGCCTCCAAGATCAGATGAGATTGGGTGCTTTCAGAGTGCTCGGACTCTTTCCCCATCACTAATGGGACGAGGCAGGGGTGCCCTCTGTCTCCCCTAATTTTTATTCTGACACTGGAACCACTTATTTGTCACGTTCGGAATGACCCGAATATTACTGGCATATCCAAACCCTCGGCACACCACAAAATTGCGGCGTACGCTGACGATCTAATTTCTTTCGTCTCCAATCCACACATTTCGCTTCCCAATATACTCGCGACTCTTCGGCGATACGGCAGCCTATCAAACTATAAAATCAATTGCACCTTTGGCTGTATTGAATATATCGGTCCCGGATGGTGAGGCCAAGAGGCTACGCTCCGCTTTTCCATTCTACTGAGCTGAAAAATCTATACGTTACCTGGGCGTTGACATCGCAGCGGATTTGGCGCAATTGTACCCGCTTAATTTTGTCCCTCTCCTGAATAGACTGAAATCTGATTTGGGAAACTGGCATGCTTTAACACTGACCTGGTTCAGGCGCTGTAATGCATTCAAAATGACGGCCCTCCCGCGGATCTTATACTTGTTCCAGACATTACCGATCCGGTTACCCCCAGTCTTTTTCAGACATCTGCAGGTGCTGCTCCGGGACTTTATTTGGGCGCGCAAACCGCCCAGAGCCCGTTTGCAATTGCTTGCCAGACCAAAGGACAAGGGGGGTCTGGGTGTCCCAGATCTCAGACAATACTACAGAGTGACTCTGCTAGAGAGAGTCGTTGATTGGCATTGTAATGGCCCACACAAGCAGTGGGTGGAGATGGAGATTGAGGATGGATCCATTCCCCTATTGACCTCCCCGTGGCTCCTGTCCTCCCTACCAAAAGACCTCAGAGATCACCCCGTAGTGGGAGCTACGTTGGCTGTTGTGCGGAGGTTGTTCCGCTGCACACACATTGCTCCCCTGCCGTCACCAATGACTCCGGTTATAGGTAATCCAGACTTCCCACCGGGATTTACCAACAAGAAACTGCGACAGTTGACAGTGGTAGGGAAACAGCGTCTGGGAGAGGTGTGGTCCTCGGGAGGGCTCCCGACCACGCAAACCGTCGCCGAGCTTTCTGACCCTCCGCTTGACTTGTTTAATGCTTATCAACTTCGTCACTTTCTTCTGGCCATACAAAGGGCCCCCTACACTCCTAGAGACCTGACGCCCTATGAATCCATCTGTCACAAAAAGGAACCTGTGCAACACACCCTCTCCCTCCTGTACAACCTATTAAGTAGTCAGGAGGAGGAGTCGACCCCACCATTTATCCACAAATGGGAGATTGCATTTGGCATCACATTTACCCCACAACAGATAGGGAAGATCCTGACATTAGTACATAAAGCTTCCATCGCAAACCAATATCAAGAATCAGGATACAAGATAGTCTCACGCTGGTATAGAGTCCCATACCTTCTGAATAAAATGAATAGATCGATTCCGGATGTTTGTTGGAGGTGTAATTCAGATACGGGGACCATGGGACACATTTTCTGGGCATGCCCGGCCTTGAGGAACTTTTGGGTGGAGGTGACCGGGACGATAAAAACTCTCAGAAATGTAGATATCGCAGACAACCCAGCAGCGTGCCTTCTACACTTGACCGAACAGCCTGCTCAAAAATACAAAAAAACCCTCACGATGCAATTCCTGAACGCCGCCCGGGCCTGCATTCCCACACTGTGGAGGCAGCCTCAGCCCCCATCCAAGGTGCTGTGGTATTCCAAAGTCAATCATATTCTCCGGATGGAAGAATTGACCGCCACCCTTCACAACACTGAAGAGGCATTTAGTGATACATGGAGGCCCTGGAGGTATTTTACTGGTACCTGAGACTACATTTGGGAGGTGAGCAGCGCCCCTGTCCCAGAAAACGACTGAACATCTAACGTTTACCTACGTAGGCCAAGTCTGCCCTGGGTGGCATTCCCCCCCTCCCTTTTTGTCTTTATTTTTCTTTTTTTCCCCGCCGCCATCCCGCCCCCCTCTTCTCTCTCCGTCTTTGCACTCTCTTCTTCCCCCGTCCTCCCTTTTCACTATGCCTTGTCTCCTTACTAGCCTTTGGGACCCAGAAGAACCCCAGGGTTCTGGACACGACCGGCTCATATTTTACTCTGGTTCACATAGGTCATGATAAGCTGGCTCGCTGTGGTCCCAGTTGTTCTCCATGATTACATTTGTCCGAACGGAGCTGCATTAGTTATACTGTACTACATGTCGGAGGTGGGGTTTCTCTCTTTTCTGCATGAAACTCTAGGACTCCCCTCTGAGAACCCAGAGTTATTTGGCTGCCTATTTTTTGTTACCATGTAATTGTGACCCTGGGTCATGCTGTATGGTTGACTGTTATATTTATGTTGTTCTACTTATACTTAATAAAAGAATAAAACAAAAAAAAAAAATAAGTCAATGCCAACAACTTAAAAAAAAAGCCTATGGCATCGAGAAATCCCAGGCGGTCTCCCATCCCGGTACTAACCAGGTCCCAACCCTGCTTAGCCTCTGAGATCAAATGAGATTTGGCTCTTTCAGGGTGATGCAGCCATAGTAGATTTTTTCAGGCACGCTCAACCCTCTTGACAAATGCCAAGATGGTCACCTTAGGAAACAAACAAAAAAAACAAGTCAACACCAACAACATAAAAAGAAGCCTACCGCACCTAGTATTTCCAGGCGGTCTCCCATCCAGGTATTAACAAGACGCGGCCCTTTCTAGCCTCTGAGATCAGCGGAGATTGGGCGCTTTCAGGGTGATGTGCCCATAGGCAATCTCTTTGGGCACTCTCATCCCTCTTGAAAAATGCCAATATAGTCACCCTGGGAAACAAGCGAAAAAAAACAGGTCAACGCCAACAACATAAAAAGAAGAATACGGCACCTGGTATTCCAAGGCCGTCTCCCATTCAAGTACTAACTAGGCCCAACCCTTCTTAGCCTCTGAGATCAGAAGAGATATGGTGCTTTCAGGGTGATGTGGCTGTAAGCGATCTCTTTAGGCACTCTCAACCCTCTTGACAAATGCCAAGATGATCACTTTGGGAAACAAGCGAAAAAAACAGGTCAACACCAACAACATAAAAAGAAGCCTGCGGCATCTGGAAAACCCAGGCGGTCTCCCATCCAGATACAAACCAGGCCCAACCCTGCTTAGCCTCTGAGACCAAGCGAGATTGGGCGCTTTCAGGGTGTTGTGCTCGTAGGCAATTTCTTTGTGCACTCTCAACCCTCTTGACACATGCCAAGATGGTCACCTTGGGAAACAAGGGAAAATAAAACAGGTCAACGCCGACAACATAATGAGAAGCCTACGGCACCTGATATTCCCAAGCTGTCTCCCATCCAGGAACTAACCAGGCCCATCGCTGCTTAGCCTTCGAGATCAGATGAGATTGGGATCTTTCAGGGTGATTTGGCCGTAGGCACTCTCTTTGGGCACTCTGAAGCCTCTTGACAAAGGCCAAGATGGTCACCTTGGGAAACAAGCTAAAAAAAACAGGTCAAAGCCAACAACATAAAAGAAGCCTACGGCATCCAGTATTCCCAGGCGATCTCCCAATTAAGACACTAACCAGACCAGATCCTTCTGTGGCACCTGGTCTTCCCAGGCAGTCTCCCATCCAGGTACTAACCAGGCCTGACGCTGCTTAGCCTCTGAAATCAGACGAGATCGGGTGCTTTCAGGTTGATGTGGCCGTAAGCTTTCTCTTCAAGACACGCCCAACCCTCTTGACAAACGCCAAGATGGTCGCCTTGAGAAACAAGCAAAAAAAACAGGTCAAAGCCAACAACATAAAAAGAAGCCTATGGGCTTACAGCGGACCCTAAAAGATGGGACCCACTAGCTCTGTCATGGTTCGGACGCTGTAATGTGTTGAAGATGAATGTAATGCCACGACTTCTGTATCTACTACAAGCCTTACCTATCAAAATACCCCAGACTTTCTTTCATGCGGTTCGCTCAATCTTTATCAAGTTCCTCTGGCGCGGAAAACATATGCGTATTGGTAGGGCAATGCTATTGCGACCGAAATTGCGGGGAGGTATTGGCTTCCCGGACCCTGCTCTATATTACACAGCGACGCACATGACACCGGTGGTTGACTGGTGCCGGTGTTCTGCCATATACTGTCCGGCCATGATATAGTGTCTGCGCCGTACTGCGCATGCGCAGTACGGAGCAGACGAAGCTTCGGAGATTTTCATGCGCGGTGAGTGGAGGTGGTAGCCCCACCATCCAAGTGGACATAGGGTTGTGAATATTAGAGGGCCCCTCGCAGGCGAGCTTCGGGCTTGGCCTCGCTGCGCTCGGCTCTTTTATATTCTTTTATATTCTTACTCTATGTCACATACTCACAGTCCCGGTACAAATATGCAAAATAGAGCAAAAGAGTACATGGTTTATTTTGATGTATGATAGTTTTATTGCATGCTTGATGTGGATGATTAAAATCGTGTAGTGATCTATATTTAGCATAAGAATGAAAAGGCATAACATGGCAATGAGACAAAATCCATTAGAGATGTGAGCTAGATGAAATGATGAAATGTCTCTGTATAGCCCAGATTGTCTTCTGTTATCACTTAGCCTACCCTCTAAATTCACTAGCCTCTCTATATACACCAGCATGTTTACACTAGCCGGTCTTCTGCATACAATAGCCTGTCTTCGATATACACTAGCCTATGTTCTGAATACACTAGCCCGTCTTCTGTCTTCTTTATGCCCTAGCCTGTCTTCTGTATACATTAGTCTCTCTGTATAAACTAGCATCTCTGTATACCCCAAACTGTCTTCTGTAAAAACTTGTCTCTCTTTATAGCCTGTCTAGCCTTTCTTCTGTACACACTAGCTTCTCTGTATACACTAACCAGGCTTCTATATACAATAGCTTCACTCTATGCACTAGCCTCTCTGTATAATCTAGCCTCTCTATATACCCTAGATAGTGTTCTGCATCTCCGTAGTGGTAGCCTCTCCGTAGAAGCCAGCCTTTATTCTGTATTCACTAGCCTTTCTTCTGTATGCTGTAGTCTTCTATATATACTAGCTTCTCTGTACACCCTTGCATCTCTGTAATACACTAAACGCCTCTGTATACCACAGCCTGTCTTCTGTATACACTAGACTGTAAACACTAGCTAGAATACACCAGCCTGTCTTCTGTACCCACTAGAATCTCTGTATACACTACCCAGTCTTCTGTATACACTGTCAGCTTGGATGTATACCCAAGCCTGTCTTCTGTATACACTAGTCTCTCTATATGCACTGTCCTATCTGTATACACGCGACTCTCTCTATACACTAACCTCTCTATATACACTAACATCTTTGTATATACTAGCCTCTCTTTAAATTAGCCTCTCTGTGTACCCCAGCCTCATTGTTTACTCTAGCATCTCTGTATACTCAAGCCTATCTGCATACACGAGTCTGTATTCTGTATTCACTAGCCTGTATTCACTAGCCTTATATATACTAGCTTCTCGCTTCTCTGTACACCCTTGCATTTCTGTACACTAGACTCTCTGAATACACTAAACCCTCAGTATACCACAGCCTGTCTTCTGTATACATTAGACTGTAAAAACTAGCTATAATACACCAACCTGTCTTCTTTACCCAATAGACTCTCTGTATGCACTACCCAGTCTTCTGTATACACTGTCAGCTTTGATGTATACCCAAGCCTGTCTTCTGTATACACTAGTTTCTCTATATGCACTGTCCTTTCTGTATACTCTCGACCCTCTCTATACATTAACCTCTCTATATACACTAACATCTTTGTATATACTAGCCTCTCTTTAAATTAGCCTCTCTGTGTACCCCAGCCTCACTGTTTACTCTAGCATCTCTGTATACTCAAGCCTATCTACATACACGAGTCTTCTGTATTGTGTATTAACTAGCCTTTCTTCTGTATGCTGTAGTCTTCTATATATACCAGCTTCTCTGTACACCCTTGCATCTCTGTAAACACTGTGTAAACTAGCCAGTCTTATGTATACACTCGCCGACTGTATACACTAGACTCTCTGAATACACTAAACTCTCTGTATACCACAGCCTGTCTTCTGTATACACTAGACTGTAAAAACTAGCTAGAATACACCAGCCTGTCTTCTGTACCCACTAGACTCTCTGTATACACTACCCAGTCTTCTGTATAGAATGTCAGCTTTCATGTATACCCTTTCTGTATACACTAGCTTCTCTATATGCACTGTCCTTTCTGTATACACTCGACTCTCTCTATACACTAACCTCTCTATATACACTAACATCTTTGTATTTGTCTTTAAACTAGCCTCTCTGTGTACCCCAGCCTCACTGTTTACTCTAGCATCTCTGTATACTCAAGCCTATCTACATACACAAAACCTGTATTCTGTATTCACTAGCCTTTCTTCTGTATGCTGTAGTCTTCTATATATACCAGCTTCTCTGTACACCCTAGCACTGTAACAGTGCTAGGTTCCTGTATTACAGAAACAGAACACCAGCAATAAGGTGTATACTGTGCAGGAGGCACACAACACCGACTCTAACTTCTGCACTGCAGATGCATGTATTGCAGAAATTGAACACCAGTAATAAAGGGTAGCTTCAGGTGTGTACTGTGCAGGAGGCACATAACACCCACTGTAACAGTGCTAGGTTCCCAAGCAGTAAAGACACTGTCCCTGCCTATCGTCCTCTTTCCCTGACCACCGCAACACACTATACAAGGCCGCCGTGCTGGCGGCCTTATATAGTGTGGGGTGTGTACTAAACCCCCCTGAGCTATAATTGGCCACAGGAATCCTGCCTGTGGTGAATTGTGGCTCTCCTCACACAGGATGTCACATCTGTTCTTATTATATAGAACCTATTATGCTCCTCGTAAACTTTTTCAGTTTTGCCGAACGGCCGGACGCAAGTTGCCCCCGGTGCGGGAACATGGGGGGAGACATGATGCACATGTTTTGGAGATGCCCGAAGTTGATCCGCTACTGGACAGAGGTGACAGGAACCATTGATCGGGTGGTTGGAACCTCCACCAGGATGGGGGCGAAGTATTGTCTCCTGGGATTAGTTGAAGGAGTTGGAAACCCGGGAAGTAGCCAGATGGCAGTTCTGAGATGCCTATTTCAGGCAAGGAAACTGATTGCCCAACCCTGCTTAGCCTCCAATGTTGGCAATGACTTGTTTTTTTTTTGCTTGTTTCCCAAGATGACCATGTTGGCGTTTGTCAAGATGGTTGAGAGTGCCCGAAGAGATCGCCTATGGCCCCATCACCTTGAAAGTGCCTGATCTTGTCTGATCTCGGAGGCTAAGCATTGTCGGGCCTGATTAGTAACTGGATGGGAGACCAACTGGGAATACCAGGTGCCGTAGGATTCTTTTTATGTTGTTGGCGTTGACATGTTTTTTTTTTTCCGCTTGTTTCCCAAGGTGATCATCTTGGCATTTGTCAAGAGGGCTGAGAGAGCCCAAAGAAATCTCCTACGGCCACATCCCCCTGAAAGCGCCCGATCTCATCTGATCTCAGAGGCTAAGCAGGGTCCGGCCTGGATAGTACCTAATTAAAGGTGCCGTAGGAATCTTTTTATATTGTTGACTTTGACCTGTTTTTCTTTCGCTTGTTTCCCAAGGTGACGATTTTAGCATCAGTCAAGAGTTTTGAGTATGTCCCAAAGTGTTCGCCTGAGGTCACATCACCCTGAAAGCGCCCGATCTCAGAGGCTAAGCAGGGTCTGGGTCAGATGGGAGACCACCAGGGTCTATGTTGTTGACGTTGACCTTTTTTTTTTCACTTGTTTCCCAAGATAACCATCTTGGTATTTGTCAAGAGGGTTGAGAGTGTCTAAATAGAACACCTATGGCCACATCACCCTGAAAGCGCACAATCTCATCTGATCTCGGAGGCCTAGCAGTGTACGGCCTGGTTAATACCTGTATGGGAGACCATCTGTGAATACCAGGTGCCGTAGGCTTCTTTTTATGTTGTTGGCGTTTACCTGTTTATTTTCGCTTGTTTCCCAAGGTGACCATCTTGGCGCTTAACAAGAGGGTTGAGAGTGCCCAAAGAGATCACCTACGGCCCCATCACCCTGAAAGCGCCCAATCTCATCTGATCTCAGAGGCTAAACAGTGTCGGGCCTGGTTAGTACCTGGATGGGAGACCGCCTGGAAATACCAGGTGCCATAGGCTTCTTTTTTTGTTGTTGGCTTTGAACTGTTTTTTTCGCTTGTTTCTCAAGGCGACCATCTTGGCGTTTGTCAAGAGGGTTGGGCGTGTCTTGAAGAGAACACTTACGGCCACATCACCCTGAAAGCACCCGATCTCGTCTGATTTCAGAGGCTTAGCAGCATCAGGCCTGGTTAGTACCTGGATGGGAGACTGCCTGGGAAGACCAGGTGACATAGAAGGATCTGGTCTGGTTAGTGTCTTGATTGGGAGATCGCCTGGGAATACCGGATACCGTAGGATTCTTTTTATGTTGTTGGCTTTGACCTGTTTTTTTTCCCTTGTTTCCCAAGGTGACCATCTTGGCATTTGTCAAGAGGGTTGAGAGTGCACAAAGAAATTGCCTACGGGCACAACACCCTGAAAGCGCCCAATCTCGTTTGGTCTCAGAGGTTAAGCAGGGTTGGGCCTGGTTTGTACCTGGATGGGAGACCGCCTGGGTTTTCCAGATGCCGCAGGCTTCTTTTTATGTTGTTGGCGTTGACTTGTTTTTTTTTTTTGTTTCCCAAGGTGACCATCTTGGCGTTTGTCAAGAGGGTTGAGCGTGCATTTGATCTCAGAGGCTAAGCAGGGTTGGGACATGGTTAGTACCTGGATGGGAGACCGCCTGGGATTTCTCGATGCCATAGGCTTTAGTTTTTAAGCTGTTGGCATTGACTTATTTTTTTTATTTTTATTATTCTTTTATTAAGTAGAACAACATAAATATAACAGTCAACCATACAGCATGACCCAGGGTCACAATTACATGCTAACAAAAAATAGGCAGCCAAATAGCTCTGGGTTCTCAGAGGGGAGTCCTACAGTTTCATGCAGAATATAGAGAAACCCCACCTCCGACATGTAGTACAGTATAACTAGTGCAGCTCCGTTCGGACAAATGTAATCATGGAGAACAACTGGGACCACAGCGAGCCAGCTTATCATGACCTACGTGAACCAGAGTAAAATATGAGCCGGTCATGTCCAGAACCCTGGGGTTCTTCTGGGTCCTGAAGGCTAGTAAGGAGACAAGGCATAGTTAAAAGGGAGGACGGGGGAAGAAGAGAGTGCAAAGACGGAGAGAGAGGAGGTGGGGGGATGGCGGCGGGGAAAAAAAGAAAAATAAAGACAAAAAGGGAGGGGGGGAATGCCACCCAGGGCAGACATGGCCTACGTAGGTAAACGTTAGATGTTCAGTCGTTTTCTGGGACGGAGGCACTGCTCACCTCCCGAATGTAGTCTCGAGTACCAGTAAAATACCTCCAGGGCCTCCATGTAACACTAAATGCCTCTTCAGTGTTGTGAAGGGTGGCGGTCAATTCTTCCATCCGGAGAATATGATTGACTTTGGAATACCACAGCACCTTGGATGGGGGCTGAGGCTGCCTCCACAGTGTGGGAATGCAGGCCCGGGCGGCATTCAGGAGTTGCATCGTGAGGGTTTTTTTGTATTTTCGAACAGGCTGTTCGGTCAAGTGTAGAAGGCACGCTACTGGGAACCCAAAAGTTCCTCAAGGTCGGGCATGCCCAGAAAAGGTGTCCCATGGTCCCCATATCTGAATTTCACCTCCAACAAACATCCGGGATCGATCTATCCATTTTATTCAGAAGGTATGGGACTCTATACCAGCGTGAGACTATCTTGTATGTTGATATTGGTTTGCGATGGAAGCTTTATGTACTAAGGTCAGGATCTTCCCTATCTGTTGTGGGGTAAATGTGATGCCTAAGTCCCTCTCCCATTTGTGGATAAATGGTGGGGGTCGACTCCTCCTCCTGACTACTCAATAGGTTGTACAGGAGGGAGAGGGTGTGTCGCACAGGTTCCCTTTTGTGACAGATGGATTTATAGGGTGTCAGGTCTCTAGGAGTGTAGGGGGCCCTTTGTATGGCCAGAAAAAAGTGACGAAGTTGATAAGCACTAAACAAGTCAAGCGGAGGGTCAGAAAGCTCGGCGACAGTTTGCGTGGTCGGGAGCCCTCCCGTGGGCCACACCTCTCCCAGACGCTGTTTCCCCACCACTGTCAACTGTCGCAGTTTCTTGTTGGTAAATCCCGGTGGGAAGTCTGGATTACCTATAACCGGAGTCATTGGTGATGGCAGGGGAGCAATGTGTGTGCAGCGGAACAACCTCCGCACAACAGCCAAGGTAGCTCCCACTACGGGGTGACCTCTGAGGTCTTTTGGTAGGGAGGACAGGAGCCACGGGGAGGTCAATAGGGGAATGGAACCATCCTCAATCTCCATCTCCACCCACTGCTTGTGTGGGCCATTACAATGCCAATCAACGACTCTTGCTAGCAGAGTCACTCTGTAGTATTGTCTGAGATCTGGGAGACCCAGACCCCCCTTGTCCTTTGGTCTGGCAAGCAATTGCAAACGGGCTCTGGGCGGTTTGCGCTCCCAAATAAAGTCCCGGAGCAGCACCTGCAGTTGTCTGAAAAAAATTGGGGGTAACCGGATCGGTAATGTCTGGAACATGTATAAGATCCGAGGGAGGGCCATCATTTTGAATGCATTACAGCGCCCGAACCAGGTCAGTGTTAAAGCATGCCAGTTTCCCAAATCAGATTTCAGTCTATCCAGGAGAGGGACAAAATTAAGCAGGTACAATTGCGCTAAATCCGCTGCGATGTCAACGCCCAGTTAACGTATAGATTTTTCAGCCCAGTAGAATGGAAAAGCGGACTGGAGCCTCTTGGCCTCACCATCCGGGACCGATATATTCAATACAGCCGACTTGGCGCAATTGTTTTTATAGTTTGATAGGCTGCCGTGTCGCTGTAGAGACGCAAGTATTTTGGGAGAAAAAAATTTGTGGATTGGAGACGAAAAAATTAGATCGTCAGCGTACGCCGCAATTTTGTGGTGTGCCGAGGGTTTGGATATGCCAGTAATATTCGGGTCATTCCGAACGTGACACATAAGTGGTTCCAGTGTCAGAATTAAAATTAGGGGAGACAGAGGGCACCCCTGCCTCGTCCCATTAGTGATGGGGAAAGAGTCCGAGCACCACTCGGTCACCCGTAAAGCTGCCGACGGCGTGGAGTAAAGCGACATTACCCAGCTCATCATGTTGGGGCCAAGACCTATATGTTCCAGGGTGGCCTGCATAAAGTGCCAGGCCACCCTGTCAAAGGCCTTCTCCGCGTCCGTTGACAACATAAGCAAGGGCCTTCCCTGTACATGCGCCGCATGGATTAAATTGAGGACTCGGGCCGTATTGTCTCTAGCTTCCGACTTATTTATATTTTTTTGCTTGTTTCCCAAGGTGACCATCTTGGCGTTTGTCAAGAGGGTTGAAAGTGCCTGAAGAGATTGCCTACGGGCACATCACCCGATCTCGTTTGATGTTGGAGGCTAATAGAGTCGGGCCTTGTTAGTACCTGGATGGGAGACCGCCTGGGAATACCAGGTGTCGTAGACTTCTTTTTATGTTGTTGGCGTTGACCTGTTTTTTTTCCGCTTATTTCCCAAAGTGACCATCTTGGTGTTTGTCAAGAGGGTTGAGAGTGCCTGAAGAGATTGCCTATGGCCACATCACTCTGAAAGCACCCAATCTCGTCTGATCTTGGAGGCTAAGAAGAGTCGGGCCTGGTTAGTACCTGGATGGGAGACCACCTGGGATTACCAGTTATTGTAGGCTTCTTTTTATGTTGTTGGCGTTGATTCGTTTTTTTTTTTTTGCTTGTTTCCCAAGGTGACCATCTTGGCATTTGTCAAGAGGGATGAGAGTGCCCAAAGAGATCGCTTACAGCAGCATCATCCTGAAAGAGCCCTATCTCTTCTCTTCTCTGAGGCTAAGAAGGGTTGGGCCTAGTTAGTACCTGGATGGGAGATGGCGTTGGAATACCAGGTGCCGTATTCTTCTTTTTATGTTGTTGACATTGACCTGTTTTTTTTTTCACTTGTTTCCCAAGGTGACCATCTTGGCATTTGTCAAGAGGGTTGAGAGTGCCCGAAGAGATCACCTACGGCCCCATCACCCTGAAAGCGCCGAATCTCGTCTGATCTCGGATGCTAAACAGTGTCGGGCCTGGTTAGTACCTGGATGGGAGACCGCCTGGGAATACCAGGTGCCATAGGCTTCTGTTTTTTATTTTTTTTATTTAGTAGTATGCGACATACAATGCAAAGGCAACTTCACAGAATGTGTGATACAAATAGTTACAAACAAATGATCATATTGCATGGATATCAGAGCCAATGGTAAGAAGTCTGAGGAGAATAGCACGTGTACAGCTTTGCGGTCATATCAAGATGAGATTAAAGCTCCATCTCGTTGGGATCCTCTACCACTTAAAATATTATTGATACTAGCCCTGCTACCCTCGAAGAGTTTAGATATCCATAGATAGGGGAAGAGTATTGTGTAGTAGTCAAATGGGGTCGGAACATACCATTTTCTTTTCCCTTTTTTGAGTTAAGAAGGGAAATAGTAGAACTGAAAGGAGGGAGAAGGGGAAAGAGAAGATTGGGGAAGGAAATGGCAGAAAAGGAAAAGAAGGGGTAAGGGGGTGTCGTGGGTAGAGTGGATAGGGTGGGGTCCCCTCCCAGGGAGCAAGAGACGCCCTCGGCTCACCAGCTCATCAGCTGTCCAACGTTTGGAACAGCGATCTCCAACGATCACCATGAGCTTACTATGTCTCGCGGAGGTATTCTTCCGAAAAGCGAAACTGGGTCCAGTAGAACCATCTGTTCCCATGCTCCTCCGTTTTATCCCTCATTGTGGCAGTCAGGTCTTCCATTCGTTCAATATCATTTACCCTTGCGAACCACTGGGTCACCATTGGAGCAGATTGCTCTTTCCACTGACTTGGGATGCAGGCCCAAGCTGCATTGAGGAGATGTTTAAGTAAGGACTTATGATAACGCTTTCTCGACATAGGAGTTAGATTGAGAAGAACTGCTGCGGGATCATTGGCTAAGGAAATGTCTGTGAACTTGTGGATGAGTCTCAGGACAGGCTGCCAGAATGTTTGTAATTTAGGGCATTCCCAGAAAATGTGGAGAATGGTGCCACATTTGGTCCACAGCGACAGCAGCGGTCAGATTGACCGGGGAATATTTTGGCCAACACCACCGGTGTACGATACCAGCGTGTGATCAGCTTATATGAGATCTCCTGATATTTACTGCAGAGTGACGACTTATGAGCGAAAAAGAGTATTCTGTCCTTCTGTGGTTTGGAGAATGTAGTTTGTAAGTCCCTTTTCCATTTAGCTAGGAAGGGTGGATCCGTGGAGGATTGTGCGTCTGTCAGGATTTGGTAGGACCTAGAGAGGGAACCACGAATTGGGCCATCATCCAGGCAAAGTTCCTCGAAGGGGTGGAATTGTCTAGAGAAGAACGAATGGTTAGGTAGTGATCCGAGGAAATGGATTAGCTGTCTAGCTCTCCAGCTATCCAATGCAACAGGTACTTGCTCTAGCAGTATGGTCCCCGAGGGGATTAAGCCCGTGGGTCCAAGAAATAGGGCTGCTCTCAGAAGCCCTTTCGGGCTTGCCTGGTAAAGGCCTGGTCAGACAGGCCCGGAGGGAATCTAGGATGTCCAATAATTGGGGTCATAGGAGAAGGGAAGTTAGTCAGGTGGGAAAGGTGAAAAAAACTATCCATCTCGGCGAGCGAGGGGCCAATTAACGGGTGAGTAGTCACACAGGGCTCCAATGGCCTCCCCGCCCAAGGCAGACGAGCCAGTGGAACCCGCGCCATCTCCTGCTCTAGCTTGACCCATAGCTTCAGTTCCCCATGCCGGTGTCTTATCACATATGGTCCCCCATCGGATAGTGTCCGCTGTGTACTGCGCATGCGCAGTACACAGCAACACAGATTCCGAAAATTGCCGAGCATGAATGGCGCCTGCGCACTGAGTCCAGGTTCTATCCCCACTATCCAAGTGGACATAGAGTAAGAATATAAAAGAGCCGAGCGCAGCGAGGCCGAGCCCGAAGCGTGGCGAGCGAAGCTCGCCTGCGAGGGACCCTCTAATATTCACAACCCTATGTCCGCTTGGATGGTGGGGCTACCACCTCCACTCACCGCGCAGGCGCCGTTCAGCTTCGGAGATTTTCCGAAGCTTCGTCTGCTTCGCAGTACGGCGCGGACACTATATCATGGCCGGACAGTATATGGCAGAACACCGGCACCAGTCAACCACCGGTGTCATGTGCGTCGCTGTGTAATATAGAGCAGGGTCCGGGAAGCCAATACCTCCCCGCAATTTCGGTCGCAATAGCATTGCCCTACCAATACGCATATGTTTTCCGCGCCAGAGGAACTTGATAAAGATTGAGCGAACCGCATGAAAGAAAGTCTGGGGTATTTTGATAGGTAAGGCTTGTAGTAGATACAGAAGTCGTGGCATCGCGTTCATCTTCAACACATTACAGCGTCCGAACCATGACAGAGCTAGTGGGTCCCATCTTTTAAGGTCCGCTGTAAGCCCATAGGCTTCTTTTTATGTTGTTGGCTTTGACCTGTTTTTTTTTGCTTGTTTCTCAAGGTGAGCATCTTGGCGTTTGTCAAGAGGGTTGGGCGTGTCTTGAAGAGAACGCTTACGGCCACATCAACCTGAAAGCACCCGATCTCGTCTGATTTCAGAGGCTAAGCAGCGTCAGGCCTGGTTAGTACCTGGATGGGAGACTCCCTGGGAAGACCAGGTGCCATAGAAGGATCTGGTCTGGTTAGTGTCTTGATTGGGAGATCGCCTGGGAATACTGGATGCCGTAGGCTTCTTTTTATGTTGTTGGCTTTGACCTGTTTTTTTTAGCTTGTTTCCCAAGGTGACCATCTTGGCCTTTGTCAAGAGGCTTCAGAGTGCCCAAAGAGAGTGCCTACGGCCAAATCACTATACTATATATCTATATCTATAATAATAAATAATATTTTTAGTTATTATATATAAGATACTATATAGGTGATTTGGCCGTAGGCACTCTCTTTGGGCACTCTGAAGCCTCTTGACAAAGGCCAAGATGGTCACCTTGGGAAACAAGCTAAAAAAAACAGGTCAAAGCCAACAACATAAAAAGAAGCCTACGGCATCCAGTATTCCCAGGCGATCTCCCAATCAAGACACTAACCAGGGTGGGCGTGACCTAGGCATGAAGGAGTGAGGACGCTCTTTTCCGGAGCTCCCGGTCCGTGACCCCTCCACACCCCTTTACCACAGTCTGGTCGCATATTTCGGCATCGCCGACATCCCCGCGCTTCGGCGGAACACAGCCAGCCGAGCGGGGTCCGCCGCTGCTGCCATGGACAGGTACTTGGTCCCGCTGCAGCCTCCGGCCTCCACGCCGGATCCAGCCAAGATGGCGCCCGCGGCCTCCGGCGCTCCAGGACACGCGGTACAGAGGGAAGGTGAGCAGACTGCTATGCAGGGACACGACATGCCCCCGTTCTCCCCGCCTAGTGACTTGTCCCCGTGTCTCCCCCGCTCACTGTCCATGGCCTCGCTTGACAGCCCGGACCATAGCGGCCTGCCACCCTGGTTCCCTCACAACTCCCAACTGTCCCAGAGACCCTCCCGCAGTGGAAGCCTCATCCCAGGACCGAATGGCCGGGCTGCTCTTACCTCAGACACACAGGGGGACCCACCGCTGCCACCAGCACCGGCATTATTGGGGGACAAGGCCATCCTAGCTTTACTCCAAAACCTTCCCACTAAAGCAGACTTTAGCTGTATGGCAGCCAGGATTGAAACGACCTTGCGACATGAAATCGCAGGGGTCAAACGTGACGTGTCGGCTACGAACGAGCGGGTGACCACCCTGGCATCGGATGTGACCTCCCTGACCACTGATGTTTCTGGCCTGCAAGCCGCACATGATACCCTTGCTGAAAGAGTCACACAGTTGCAACTCCTAGTGGATGACCTTGAGAATCGCAACCGCAGACGCAACATCAGGATCAGAGACTTGCCCGAAGCCGCTGGCCAGGCAGACCTCAAAGCCACAGTTACAGCTATATTTAACGCCTGTCTGGACCGCGCTGCTGACACAGTAATAGCCATTGATAGAGTCCACAGGACCCTGGGCCCCAGGAGCCCCACAGAGAACCGGCCACGTGACGTTTTATGCTGTCTCCACAATTACTCAGTTAGGGAGGATGTCCTGCAAGCGGCGTGGCGCAAAGGCAGCATTGATTTTGACGGGGCCCAAGTCACCCTCCTGCCAGATGTATCCCGCAAGACCCTCCAGATGAGACGCTGTCTGCGACCCCTTCTGGAACACCTAACTGAACGGAGGATTCCATACAAGTGGGGCCATCCGTTTCACCTTATAGTGCGCAAAAATGGGAGGCCCCTTGCGCTACGACACCCTTCGGAGGTCCCGTCCTTTCTGGAGGCTTTGGGCCTGCCTTCAGTTCAGGTCCCCGACTGGTTGGCTCCTGTTGTCCCCCAGGGAGCAGTGGCCCCGACGAACAACCCCTCAACCAGGCAACAGAGAGTGAGACGCCACCGTCGATCCCAACATCAGAGATCGCAGGCCCCTCAAGATCGTGAACCCTGAGAGAGTACAGTAATTTTCCGTTATTCCTGTGTTATACCCTTTTTTTTTTGTTTTCTTTTTCTCTACCAACATAGACGGCTGGAGTATCCAGCTTTGTGTTGTTTACCATGCCACGGGCCATTGTTCCCAGCGCCCCAGCTAGGGGAGAGGAAGGACATTGGAAGAACAGAGTTGGACACTGCGCTTCCTGGACGAAGCCCTGAGTTATTGGCGGTACTGTTCACCATTCTCGTTACTGTTTATCTACAGGTGCCCTAGTCTCGGCGCTCTTTGTGTTTTTGGACTGCCTGGTGGTGCCCCCGGGTGCCCCTGGGCGGCGTTCCTGCTCCCTCCCCCTCTCCTCCTCCCCCCCCCCCTTTTTTTCCTTTTTTTTTTTTCTGGGGGGGGGGGGAGGGGTGGGTGCCTGGGTGGTATAAAGTTATCTATACTCTGTGTTGAAAAGTTTAATATGTTGGTCTAATTATGCACTGTTCTACTGTTGTTAACTGCCCGATACCTGCTGCAGTGATGTTCTATAATGCGTTTGATGTCGTAGTTAAGATGCCAAAGAAGCTCCGTGCACGCCCGATTGCGACTGCATGGACCATGGGATGCTGGAGGGGTACTTCACCGATGAGTTCCTCCCTCTGCAGTGCCTTACCTCTTCCCCCACTAGGCCCCTCTGCCCTAACCGGCAGGTTCTCTCCGATAGGAGCTTTAGCAATTCCCCGATCTATCCCCACCCCTCCTACCCTCCTCCTCCCTACTAACTCCGGACCTTCTCCGCTTCGTTACTGCTTTTCCTTTTTCTCCTCCTCTTCCTCTGTGCTTGAACTCTATATCTACTACTGACTCTGGTGGGGACCGCCGGCCGGGTACCACTGCCGTCATGGCCCTGAAGCTGGTTTCCTGTAATGTGAAAGGGCTGAATGTACCTGAAAAAAGGTCCAGCTGCCTAACAGAATTGTGGCGGATGAAGCCCCAAATAGTTTTCCTCCAGGAGACCCATTTCAGGACAGACCAAATACCACGGCTTTATAGTAAGCACTTCCCCCTGGCCCACCACAGCACGTCCCCTACTTCCAAATCGAGAGGAGTGTGTGTTCTTCTTGCTAAAAACTTGCCGTGGCGCCTGTTAGCTGTCCAAGCCGATAGTGAAGGGAGATATCTCTTCATTAAGGGAACTCTCCACTCGCAAACTTTTACTCTTGCCAACCTATACATGCCGAATGTGGACCAGCTGCCGGCCTTAGAAGCATCCTTGGATGCCCTGGCTGCATTCTCAGAGGGTACTTTGATCATTGGGGGGGACTTTAACCTCACCTTGGACCCCCGCAGAGACTCATCATCGGGCACCTTTGCGATTTCTGCGAGAACGCGTTCACACATAAGAGACCTGCTACACTCCCACCGACTGATCGATGTGTGGCGTACGCTTCACCCACAGGATAGGGACTATACGTTCTTTTCCACCGCTCGTGGTTCTTACTCACGTATAGATATGTTTTTAGTCGCCCACAATGCTATCCCGGCGGTCACAGACGCTCAGATAGGCCACATAGCCCTGTCTGACCATGCCCCGATTTCTTTGATGCTGAAGCTACAACAGGAGTCGCGTGGTCAGTCCTGGTGGAGACTGAACGAGTCTCTCCTGAAGGACCCTGAGACCCACGCAGACCTGCTTAGGGAATTAGAAAGTTACTTTGATCATAACCGTGATTCTGTTTCCAACCCCCTCATGTTATGGGCGGCTCATAAATGCTACATTAGGGGCATTCTTATTAAACATGGTCATAGACTCAAAGTGGCCAAAACTGAGGCTCTCTCCAAACTTATTGCCAAGTTGCATGCGTGTGAACAACGACACAAATCCCAGCCGACTGCTGCGCTGGAGGTGGAGGTGAGAGATCTTAGAGAACAAATCAGAGATTTCTCTCTCTTTCAGGCTAGAACCAGACTCATGTGGGTCCGCAGGACGTATTATGAATATGGAGTCAAGTGTAGTAGGTCCCTAGCGAACTCCCTGCGTGCCCAACGCAACGCGTCCTTCATTCCAACCATAACCTCCCCTTCGGGTGCCAAGCTTCATGATTCACGGGAGATAGCGGAGTGTTTCCGATCTTTCTATGAAGCCCTTTATAACTTGCACCCCCGGGACTCAGGAGACGCCCTCCAGGCCGGCACAGCGGCCATTGACGAGTACCTAGCTTCGGCAAACCTCCCGTCGCTGGTTCCCCCGGACCCACATCTGATTTTCCAATTGAATTTCCAACCGCTTCTAAAAAATGTTGCCGTAGATCTAGAGAGGTGGTCAAAGTTGGCGACCTCTTGGTTTGGGAGATGCAATGTGCTCAAAATGAATGTAATGCCCAGACTCTTGTATCTATTACAAGCCTTACCGATAAAAATCCCCCAATCATTTTTTAAAGCCATGCGCTCCATCTTTATTCGATACGTATGGCAGGGCAGGCCTCCAAGACTCAGCCGAACATTACTGCTCAGACCAAAAGACAAGGGAGGGATTGGCCTCCCAGATCCGGCATGGTAATATACGGCGGTGCACATGAACAGAGTAGTTGACTGGTGCAGACACCTGAAGGATAAGCTGTGGGTTCGTCTGGAGCGTGAATCCGTACCATTTCCACTTGAGGGTTTGCCCTGGAGTGGACCGGGCTGGTCGGGAGCGACGTGGGCACACCCATTCATTGAGCCAACGTTACAAGAGCTAGACAGATATTTTACCCTGACGGGCGTGCCCAGTTTCCCTTCGCCCATGACTCCTATTATTGGACACCCACGCTTTGAACCCGGCATGACGGAAAAGTCTTTCCGCCTCGACCCTGACCGGGACCTTGTGCGGGCCTCTTCTTTTCTTGGCCCTAGGACGTGGACAGCGGTCTCCACTATGTACGAGGCGTTAGCAACCACGGCCCTGGGACAGTGGAAGCTTGCCCAACTCTCCCACTTCTTGAAATCTTTGCCAAACAGTGGCGAATTCCGCAGACCCCTAACATCGTTTGAGGAGGTATGCTCAGGAGAGGAACCGACCCGAGGGTCTCTTTCCCTGTCATATCGCATCCTACTGGACCAACTCTCCCAGGGTAACCTGGTGTTCGTGGAAAAATGGGAGCGAGACCTGCATGTCCGGCTCTCGCCAGACCAGAAGAACCGCGTGCTTCTTTTTGCGCACAAGTCATCCCTATGTAGTAAATACCAGGAAATAGCTTATAAAATTTTGACCCGATGGTACAGGACCCCCACTGTCCTGGCGGCTATGTTTCCCGGTCACAGCCCTTTGTGCTGGAGATGCGGTGAACAAGCCGGCACGTTACTACATATCTTCTGGGAATGCCCTCAACTGGCCCATTTCTGGAGACAGGTTCTCAATATCATTTTTGACCTCACGGCTATTGATCTCCAGAACAACGCAGCTGCGATCTTCCTCAATCTGACCCCACTCTCGAGCAAGAAGTACCATAAATCTCTCTTAAAACATCTTCTGAGTGGGGCCAAGGCATGTATACCTAGCATGTGGAAACAGCAGGCCGCTCCACTGGTGTCTCACTGGTTTGCAAGAGTTTGCGACATCTACCGTATGGAACAGCTCACATCAGCGTTAGGCGACAGGGAGGAAGAGCACACTGCTCGTTGGTTGTCTTGGAGCCTGTTCAGGTTTTCCGATGCATACAGATCCTATCTGTAGGCTCTGGCACGTGTATAGAGGGAAGGGTCCGGTCGCGGGAACCCATCGGAGTCCTCTTTCTTTCTCTCCCTTCTCGTATACCACCCTGGTTCACTCTCTCCCCCGTCTGCCTCGTAGCACTGTTAGCCCCCTATAACTTTCATTCTTTCTACCCCCATACCCTTCTCCTGCCCATTTGCTCCCCCCTCTTTCCCTACCCCCTAACTCCCAAGTATAATTAAAATACATGGTGATTGCAAGGATCTTTTCGTTTTGTTCCCTCGATTTCCCAGCCAGGGGTTGGCGGCCCTCGGGGTGGTCCCGGCTGAGCTCTTTGACCAGTAGAATGAAGGTGACCGATGTTAGAGGCCCCTCAGTTTGGGCCTTGAGGGGGATCGCCCCGGGGACTGCCCTGGTTTATAAGTAGACACTGGGGTGCCAGATCATTAGAGTGGGATAATGTGGTGGCCTAGCCACGGCTGGGGCTGCTGCTGACATAAGTTGTTAGGTTTCCCCCGGTCCCCCACAAAGTATTAACTATGTATTTTTGTTAACCTGGAAAACTGAGGGATCTATGTCTTTTACAGTTTGTCTCTGTATTACCTGCAATCCGTAAATAAAGAATTAAAAAAAAAAAAAAGTCACTAACCAGACCAGATCCTTCTATGGCACCTGGTCTTCCCAGGGAGTCTCCCATCCAGGTACTAACCAGGCCTGACGCTGCTTAGCCTCTGAAATCAGACGACATCGGGTGCTTTCAGGTTGATGTGGCCGTAAGCGTTCTCTTCAAGACACGCCCAACCCTCTTGACAAACGCCAAGATGGTCGCCTTGAGAAACAAGCAAAAAAAACAGGTCAAAGCCAACAACATAAAAAGAAGCCTATGGGCTTACAGCGGACCTTAAAAGATGGGACCCACTAGCTCTGTCATGGTTCGGACGCTGTAATGTGTTGAAGATGAACACGATGCCACGACTTCTGTATCTACTACAAGCCTTACCTATCAAAATACCCCAGACTTTCTTTCATGCGGTTCGCTCAATCTTTATCAAGTTCCTCTGGCGCGGAAAACATATGCGTATTGGTAGGGCAATGCTATTGCGACCGAAATTGCGGGGAGGTATTGGCTTCCCGGACCCTGCTCTATATTACACAGCGACGCACATGACACCGGTGGTTGACTGGTGCCGGTGTTCTGCCATATACTGTCCGGTCATGATATAGTGTCCGCGCCGTACTGCGCATGAGCAGTACGGAGCAGACGAAGCTTCGGAAAATCTCCAAAGCTGAACGCCGCCTGCGCGGTGAGTGGAGGTGGTAGCCCCACCATCCAAGCGGACATAGGGTTGTGAATATTAGAGGGTCCCTTGCAGGCGAGCTTAGCTCGCCACGCTTCGGGCTTTGCCTCGCTGCGCTCGGCTCTTTTATATTCTTACTCTATGTCCACTTGGATAGTGGGGATAGAACCTGGACTCAGTGCGCAGGCGCCGTTCATGCTCGGCTATTTTCGGAATGCGCAGTACACAGCGGACACTATCCGATGGGGGACCATATGTGATAAGACACCGGCATGGGGAACTGAAGCTATGGGTCAAGCTAGAGCAGGAGATGGCGCGGGTTCCACTGGCTGGTCTGCCTTGGGCGGGGAGGCCATTGGAGCCCTGTGTGACTACTCACCCGTTAATTGGCCCCTCGCTCGCCGAGATGGATAGTTTTTTTCACCTTTCCCACCTGACTAACTTCCCTTCTTCTATGACCCCAATTATTGGACATCCTAGATTCCCTCCGGGCCTGTCTGACCAGGCCTTTACCAGGCAAGCCCCGAAAGGGCTTCTGAGAGCAGCCCTATTTCTTGGACCCACGGGCTTGATTCCCATGGGGACCATACTGCTAGAGCAAGTACCTGTTGCATTGGATAGCTGGAGAGCTAGACAGCTAATCCATTTCCTCGGATCACTACCTAACCATTCGTTCTTCTCTAGACAATTCCACCCCTTCGAGGAACTTTGCCTGGATGATGGCCCAGTTCGTGGTTCCCTCTCTAGGTCCTACCAAATCCTGACAGACGCACAATCCTCCACGGATCCACCCTTCCTAGCTAAATGGAAAAGGGACTTACAAACTACATTCTCCAAACCACAGAAGGACAGAATACTCTTTTTCGCCCAAAAGTCGTCACTCTGCAGTAAATGTCAGGAGATCTCATATAAGCTGATCACACGCTGGTATCGTACACCGGTGGTGTTGGCCAAAATATTCCCCGGTCAATCTGACCGCTGCTGTCGCTGTGGACCAAATGTGGCCCCATTCTCCACATTTTCTTGGAAAGCCCTAAATTACAAACATTCTGGCAGCCTGTCCTGAGACTCATCCACAAGTTCACAGACATTTCCTTAGCCAATGATCCCGCAGCAGTTCTTCTCAATCTAACTCCTATGTCGAGAAAGCGTTATCATAAGTCCTTACTTAAACATCTCCTCAATGCAGCTAGGGCCTGTATCCCAAGTCAGTGGAAAGAGCAATCTGCTCCAATGGTGACCCAGTGGTTCGCAAGGGTAAATGATATTGAACGAATGGAAGACCTGACTGCCACAATGAGGGATAAAACGGAGGAGCATGGGAACAGATGGTTCTACTGGACCCAGTTTCGCTTTTCGGAAGAATACCTCCGCGAGACATAGTAAGCTCATGGTGATCGTTGGAGATCGCTGTTCCAAACGTTGGACAGCTGATGAGCTGGTGAGCCGAGGGCGTCTCTTGCTCCCTGGGAGGGGACCCCATCCTATCCACTCTACCCACGACACCCCCTTACCCCTTCTTTTCCTTTTCTGCCATTTCCTTCCCCTATCTTCTCTTTCCCCTTCTCCCTCCTTTCAGTTCTACTATTTCCCTTCTTAACTCAAAAAAGGGAAAAGAAAATGGTATGTTCCGACCCCATTTGACTACTACACAATACTCTTCCCCTATCTATGGATATCTAAACTCTTCGAGGGTAGCAGGGCTAGTATCAATAATATTTTAAGTGGTAGAGGATCCCAACGAGATGGAGCTTTAATCTCATCTTGATATGACCGCAAAGCTGTACACGTGCTATTTTCCTCAGACGTCTTACCATTGGCTCTGATATCCATGCAATATGATCATTTGTTTGTAACTATTTGTATCACACATTCTGTGAAGTTGCCTTTGCATTGTATGTCGCATACTACTAAATAAAAAAACAAAAAAAACAGAAGCCTATGGCACCTGGTATTCCCAGGCGGTCTCCCATCCAGGTACTAACCAGGCCCGACACTGTTTAGCATCCGAGATCAGACGAGATTGGGCTCTTTCAGGGTGATGCTGCTGTAAGCGATCTCTTTGGGCACTCTCAACCCTCTTGACAAATGCCAAGATGGTCACCTTGGGAAACAAGCAAAAAAAAGAAAACGAATCAATGCCAACAACATAAAAAGAAGCCTACAATAACTGGTAATCCCAGGTGGTCTCCCATCCAGGTACTAACCAGGCCCGACTCTTCTTAGCCTCCAAGATCAGATGAGATTGGGTGCTTTCAGAGTGATGTGGCCATAGGCAATCTCTTCAGGCACTCTCAACCCTCTTGACAAACACCAAGATGGTCACTTTGGGAAATAAGCGAAAAAAAAACAGGTCAACGCCAACAACATAAAAAGAAGTCTACGACACCTGGTATTCCCAGGCGGTCTCCCATCCAGGTACTAACAAGGCCCGACTCTATTAGCCTCCAACATCAAACGAGATCGGGTGCTTTCAGGGTGATGTGCCCGTAGGCAATCTCTTCAGGCACTTTCAACCCTCTTGACAAACGCCAAGATGGTCACCTTGGCACTTTATGCAGGCCACCCTGGAACATATAGGTCTTGGCCCCAACATGATGAGCTGGGTAATGTCGCTTTACTCCACGCCATCGGCAGCGGTACGGGTGACCGAGTGGTGCTCGGACTCTTTCCCCATCACTAATGGGACGAGGCAGGGGTGGTCTCTGTCTCCCCTAATTTTAATTCTGACACTGGAACCACTTATGTGTCACGTTTGGAATGACCCGAATATTACTGGCATATCCAAACCCTCGGCACACCACAAAATTGCGGCGTACGCTGACGATCTAATTTTTTCCGTCTCCAATCCACACATTTTGCTTCCCAAAATACTTGCGTCTCTACAGCGACACGGCAGCCTATCAAACTATAAAAACAATTGCGCCAAGTCGGCTGTATTGAATATATCGGTCCCGGATGGTGAGGCCAAGAGGCTCCGCACCTCTTTTCCATTCTACTGGGCTGAAAAATCTATACGTTAACATCGCAGCGGATTTAGCGCAATTGTACCTGCTTAATTTTGTTCCTCTCCTGGATAGACTGAAATCTGATTTGGGAAACTGGCATGGTTTAACACTGACCTGGTTCGGGCGCTGTAATGCATTCAAAATGATGGCCCTCCCTCGGATCTTATACATGTTCCAGACATTACCGATCCGGTTACCCCCAATTTTTTTCAGACGACTGCAGGTGCTGCTCCGGGACTTTATTTGGGCGCGCAAACTGCCCAAAGCCCGTTTGCAATTGCTTGCCAGACCAAAGGACAAGGGGGGTCTGGGTGTCCCAGATCTCAGACAATACTACAGAGTGACTCTGCTAGAGAGAGTCGTTGATTGGCATTGTAATGGCCCACACAAGCAGTGGGTGGAGATGGAGATTGAGGATGGATCCATTCCCCTATTGACCTCCCCGTGGCTCCTGTCCTCCCTACCAAAAGACCTCAGAGGTCACCCCGTAGTGGGAGCTAGGTTGGCTGTTGTGCGGAGGTTGTTCCGCTGCACACACATTGCTCCCCTGCCATCACCAATGACTCCGGTTATAGGTAATCCAGACTTCCCACCAGGATTTACCAACAAGAAACTGCGACAGTTGACAGTGGTGGGGAAACAGCATCTGGGAGAGGTGTGGCCCACGGGAGGGCTCCCGACCACGCAAACTGTCGCGGAGCTTTCTGACCCTCCGCTTGACTTGTTTAGTGCTTATAAACTTTGTCACTTTCTTCTGGCCATACAAAGGGCCCCCTTCACTCCTAGAGACCTGACACCCTATGAATCCATCTGTCACAAAAGGGAACCTGTGCGACACACCCTCTCCCTCCTGTACAAACTATTGAGTAGTCAGGAGGAGGAGTCGACCCCCACCATTTATCCACAAATGGGAGAGGGACTTAGGCATCACATTTACCCCACAACAGATAGGGAAGATCCTGACCTTAGTACATAAAGCTTCCATCGCAAACCAATATCAAGATACAAGATAGTCTCACGCTGGTATAGAGTCCCATACCTTCTGAATAAAATGGATAGATCGATCCCGGATGTTTGTTGGAGGTGAAATTCAGATATGGGGACCATGGGACACCTTTTCTGGGCATGCCCGACCTTGAGGAACTTTTGGGTTCCCAGTAGCGTGCCTTCTACACTTGACCGAACAGCCTGTTCGAAAATACAAAAAAACCCTCACAATGCAACTCCTGAATGCCGCCCGGGCCTGCATTCCCGCACTGTGGAGGCAGCCTCAGCCCCCATCCAAGGTGCTGTGGTATTCCAAAGTCAATCATATTCTCCGGATGGAAGAATTGACCGCCACCCTTCACAACACTGAAGAGGCATTTAGTGTTACATGGAGGCCCTGGAGGTATTTCACTGGTACTCGAGACTACATTCGGGAGGTGAGCAGTGCCTCCGTCCCAGAAAACGACTGAACATCTAACGTTTACCTACGTAGGCCATGTCTGCCCTGGGTGGCATTCCCCCCCTCCCTTTTTGTCTTTATTTTTCTTTTTTTCCCAGTCGCCATCCCCCCACCTCCTCTCTCTCCGTCTTTGCACTCTCTTCTTCCCCCGTCCTCCCTTTTGACTATGCCTTGTCTCCTTACTAGCCTTCGGGACCCAGAAGAACCCCAGGGTTCTGGACATGACCGGCTCATATTTTACTCTAGTTCACGTAGGTCATGATAAGCTGGCTCGCTGTGGTCCCAGTTGTTCTCCATGATTACATTTGTCCGAACGGAGCTGCACTAGTTATACTGTACTACATGTCGGAGGTGGGGTTTCTCTATTTTCTGCATGAAACTGTAGGACTCCCCTCTGAGAACCCAGAAATATTTGGCTGCCTATTTTTTGTTAGCATGTAATTGTGACCCTGGGTCATGCTGTATGGTTGACTGTTATATTTATGTTGTTCTACTTAATAAAAGAATAATAAAAATAAAAAAATAAGTCAATGCCAACAACTTAAAACTAAAGCCTATGGCATCGAGAAATCCCAGGCGGTCTCCCATCCAGGTACTAACCATGTCCCAACCCTGCTTAGCCTCTGAGATCAAATGCACGCTCAACCCTCTTGACAAACGCCAAGATGGCCACTTTGGGAAACAAACAAAAAAAACAAGTCAACGCCAACAACATAAAAAGAAGCCTGCGGCATCTGGAAAACCCAGGAGGTCTCTCATCCAGGTACAAACCAGGCCCAACCCTGCTTAGCCTCTGAGACCAAACGAGATTGGGCGCTTTCAGGGTGTTGTGCCCGTAGGCAATTTCTTTGTGCACTCTCAACCCTCTTGACAAATGCCAAGATGGTCACCTTGGGAAACAAGGGAAAAAAAACAGGTCAAAGCCAACAACATAAAAAGAATCCTACGGCATCCGGAATTCCCAGGCGATCTCCCAATCAAGACACTAACCAGGCCAGATCCTTCTATGTCACCTGGTCTTCCCAGGCAGTCTCCCGTCCAGGTACTAACCAGGCCTGATGCTGCTAAGCCTCTGAAATCAGACAAGATCGGGTGCTTTTAGGGTGATGTGGCCGTAAGCGTTCTCTTCAAGACACGCCCAACCCTCTTGACAAACGCCAAGATGGTCGCCTTGAGAAACAAGCGAAAAAAACAGTTCAAAGCCAACAACAAAAAAAGAAGCCTATGGCACCTGGTATTTCCAGGCAGTCTCCCATCCAGGTACTAACCAGGCCCGACACTGTTTAGCCTCTGAGATCAGATGAGATTGGGCGCTTTCAGGGTGATGGGGCCGTAGATGATCTCTTTGGGCACCCTCAACCCTCTTGTTGGGCACCTGGTATTCACAGATGGTCTCCCATACAGGTATTAACCAGGCCGTACACTGCTAGGCCTCCGAGATCAGATGAGATTGTGCGCTTTCAGGGTGATGTGGCCATAGGTGTTCTATTTAGACACTCTCAACCCTCTTGACAAATACCAAGATGGTTATCTTGGGAAACAAGTGAAAAAAAAAAGGTCAACGCCAACAACATAGACCCTGCCGGTCTCCCATCTGACCCAGACCCTGCTTAGCCTCTGAGATCGGGCGCTTTCAGGGTGATGTGACCTCAGGCGAACGCTTTGGGACATACTCAAAACTCTTGACTGATGCTAAAATGGTCACCTTGGGAAACAAGCGAAAGAAAAACAGGTCAAAGCCAACAATATAAAAAGATTCCTACGGCACCTTTAATACTATCTAGGCCGGACCCTGCTTAGCCTCTGAGATCAGATGAGATCGGGCGCTTTCAGGGGGATGTGGCCGTAGGAGATTTCTTTGGGCTCTCTCAGCCCTCTTGACAAATGCCAAGATGATCACCTTGGGAAACAAGCGGAAAAAAAACCCCATGTCAACGCCAACAACATAAAAAGAATCCTACGGCACCTGGTATTCCCAGTTGGTCTCCCATCCAGTTACTAATCAGGCCCGACAATGCTTAGCCTCCGAGATCAGACAAGATCAGGCACTTTGAAGGTGATGGGGCCATAGGCGATCTCTTCGGGAACTCTCAACCATCTTGACAAACGCCAACATGGTCATCTTGGGAAACAAGCGAAAAAAAACAAGTCATTGCCAACATTGGAGGCTAAGCAGGGCTGGGCAATCAGTTTCCTTGCCTGAAATAGGCATCTCAGAACTGCCATCTGGCTACTTCCCGAGTTTCCAACTCCTTCAACTAATCCCAGGAGACAATACTTCGCCCCCATCCTGGTGGAGGTTCCAACCACCCGATCAATGGTTCCTGTCACCTCTGTCCAGTAGCGGATCAACTTCGGGCATCTCCAAAACATGTGCATCATGTCTCCCCCCATGTTCCCGCACCGGGGGCAACTTGCGTCCAGCCGTTCGGCCAAACTGAAAAAGTTTACGAGGAGCATAATAGGTTCTATATAATAAGAACAGATGTGACATCCTGTGTGAGGAGAGCCACAATTCACCACAGGCAGGATTCCTGTGGCCAATTATAGCTCAGGGGGGTTTAGTACACACCCCACACTATATAAGGCCGCCAGCACGGCGGCCTTGTATAGTGTGTTGCGGTGGTCAGGGAAAGAGGACGATAGGCAGGGACAGTGTCTTTACTGCTTGGGAACCTAGCACTGTTACAGTGGGTGTTATGTGCCTCCTGCACAGTACACACCTGAAGCTACCCTTTATTACTGGTGTTCAATTTCTGCAATACATGCATCTGCAGTGCAGAAGTTAGAGTCGGTGTTGTGTGCCTCCTGCACAGTATACACCTTATTGCTGGTGTTCTGTTTCTGTAATACAGGAACCTAGCACTGTTACAGTGCTAGGGTGTACAGAGAAGCTGGTATATATAGAAGACTACAGCATACAGAAGAAAGGCTAGTGAATACAGAATACAGGTTTCGTGTATGTAGATAGGCTTGAGTATACAGAGATGCTAGAGTAAACAGTGAGGCTGGGGTACACAGAGAGGCTAGTTTAAAGACAAATACAAAGATGTTAGTGTATATAGAGAGGTTAGTGTATAGAGAGAGTCGAGTGTATACAGAAAGGACAGTGCATATAGAGAAGCTAGTGTATACAGAAAGGGTATACATGAAAGCTGACATTCTATACAGAAGACTGGGTAGTGTATACAGAGAGTCTAGTGGGTACAGAAGACAGGCTGGTGTATTCTAGCTAGATTTTACAGTCTAGTGTATACAGAAGACAGGCTGTGGTATACAGAGAGTTTAGTGTATTCAGAGAGTCTAGTGTATACATAAGACTGGCTAGTTTACACAGTGTTTACAGAGATGCAAGGGTGTACAGAGAAGCTGGTATATATAGAAGACTACAGCATACAGAAGAAAGGCTAGTTAATACACAATACAGAAGACTCGTGTATGTAGATAGGCTTGAGTATACAGAGATGCTAGAGTAAACAGTGAGGCTGGGGTACACAGAGAGGCTAATTTAAAGAGAGATATACAAAGATGTTAGTGTATATAGAGAGGTTAATGTATAGAGAGGGTCGAGAGTATACAGTAAGGACAGTGCATATAGAGAAACTAGTGTATACAGAAGACAGGCTTGGGTATACATCAAATCTGACAGTGTATACAGAAGACTGGGTAGTGCATACAGAGAGTCTATTGGGTAAAGAAGACAGGCTGGTGTATTCTAGCTAGTTTTTACAGTCTAATGTATACAGAAGACAGGCTGTGGTATACTGAGGGTTTAGTGTATTCAGAGAGTCTAGTGTACAGAGATGCAAGGGTGTACAGAGAAGCGAGAAGCTAGTATATATAAGGCTAGTGAATACAGGCTAGTGAATACAGAATACAGACTCGTGTACGCAGATAGGCTTGAGTATACAGAGATGCTAGAGTAAACAATGAGGCTGGGGTACACAGAGAGGCTAATTTAAAGAGAGGCTAGTATATACAAAGATGTTAGTGTATATAGAGAGGTTAGTGTATAGAGAGAGTCGAGTGTATACAGATAGGACAGTGCATATAGAGAGACTAGTGTATACAGAAGACAGGCTTGGGTATACATCCAAGCTGACAGTGTATACAGAAGACTGGGTAGTGTATACAGAGATTCTAGTGGGTACAGAAGACAGGCTGGTGTATTCTAGCTAGTGTTTACAGTCTAGTGTATACAGAAGACAGGCTGTGGTATACAGAGGGTTTAGTGTATTACAGAGATGCAAGGGTGTACAGAGAAGCTAGTATATATAGAAGACTACAGCATACAGAAGAAAGGCTAGTGAATACAGAATAAAGGCTGGCTTCTACGGAGAGGCTACCACCACGGAGATGCAGAACACTATCTAGGGTATATAGAGAGGCTAGATTATACAGAGAGGCTAGTGCATAGAGTGAAGCTATTGTATATAGAAGCCTGGTTAGTGTATACAGAGAAGCTAGTGTGTACAGAAGAAAGGCTAGACAGGTTATAAAGAGAGACAAGTTTTTACAGAAGACAGTTTGGGGTATACAGAGATGCTAGTTTATACAGAGAGACTAATGTATACAGAAGACGGGCTAGTGTATTCAGAACATAGGCTAGTGTATATCGAAGACAGGCTATTGTATGCAGAAGACCGGCTAGTGTAAACATGCTGGTGTATATAGAGAAGGCTAGTGAATTTAGAGGGTATGCTAAGTGATAACAGAAGACAATCTGGGCTATACAGAGACATTTCATCATTTCATCTAGCTCACATCTCTAATGGAGTTTGTCTCATTGCCATGTTATGCCTTTTCATTCTTATGCTAAATATAGATCACTACACGATTTTAATCATCCACATCAAGCATGCAATAAAACTATCATACATCAAAATAAACCATGTACTCTTTTGCTCTATTTTGCATATTTGTAACGGGACTGTGAGTATGTGACAGTCCTGACACACCATCCTGACTTATTTTTCTATATTTCTTATTAGAAATGGAGAGTACTATCTCAAAATCCGCTTAAATCTATTCACTTCGATGAGTTCTACCGCTAATTGTACCTTAATGCAAAATGTTCACAAAACCATCCATTTGCTACCAGACATGCTGCACATACTAAGAGTAATGTAAATATCGCTCTCTAACGATGTAAACAGTTTTATTGCTTTTCTGACATTGACCGAGTATCTCTGACATTAACTGAGTATCTCTCTGCACTTGGATCTTAATAATAATAATAATAATAATAATAATAGGATTGTGTAATGCAAACATCAACTAGTCTAATATAAGCTTTCTCATTGGTACCGGCATATCCTTTAAATTTAGACTAACGCAACTATTTCTCGGCCATTTTCAAGCTAAGCTTTCAATCTCTTACCTTTGAACAGCGATACTTCCTCCCTACAATATTAAGCCATTTAAATGTCCTATTGGTCGCCTATATTATACAACTCTCTGAAAACCCTATATGTAGAGAATAAAACTAGTCTTACATCTAAATAAAACAGTTTTATTGCTCAACCAAGTATCAGCTGTCATGACAAATAAAGTTTCCACTGTTTGACTCTATTTTCTGTATTACTTCTTTTTCTCCACCTTATCTGTCACAGTTAAAACACAGTGACAAAACATTTCTTTTTACCGCAGCAAAATGTGAGAAAAGCAGTGTAAGCCGTCTTTCTGCCATATGCAACCATCTCTCGCTACCTCTATGCAATAGGATTCTCTTTCCAGTGGAAACGGAAAACAGTCAGTGTAAGCCGTCTTCTTGAGCATCAAAATTAATGGAACGATTTACACGTTGGAATTTGCAAGCTACGTCAATTTACTGTTAAATAGAGTACCTTTGCATTTATCCCTTGACTTTGCTACTATCCCTTGATCCCTTTTGTGTATTCACTATATCTCGACTATACATACTGCCTCAAAATTTTCCTAATTTGTTTTGCTATACTTATAATTATTATTTTATAGAGATTACTATCTCTAAATCATTGTAACAAATTATAATGTCTACAGCTAATTTTACGTTAAAGCAAAAGTCACACAAAACCATCTTTTTAAAACCTTTTACACACTGCACATTAAGATTAATGCAACCATCTCTCGCTACCTCTATGCAATAGGATTCTCTTTCTGACTCTATTTTGTGTATTACTTTTTCTCCACATTAACTGTCACACTGATAACCATTTGTAACACATAACACTTGCAACACATTTTTTAACAGCGGCAAAAAGTGAGAAAAGCAGTGGGACTTGATTGAGAAGTGGTTGCAGTAGCAAAGCATAGCAATACAGTTTGATTACATTAATAACACATAATGCAACTATTTTACATTCATTTTACATTCACATCATGCATACATCCTAATGTAAGCTGTCTATCACTATTAATGTTCATGGTTACTGATACATTATGCCGATGACCAATGGAAACGGAAAACAGTCAGTGTAAGCCGTCTTCGTGCGTAACATATTTAATGGAACGATTTACACGTTGGAATTTTCAAGCTACGTCAATTTACTCTTAAAAACCCTTTAGCTGCTTAGCTCACACTTTGCTGTATGTAGCCGCGTTTACATGTAAGTAACCAATGGGGATTGACATTTCATGTCCATCTCACATCTCTAATGCAATTTGTCTCTTTGCCATGTCATACTTTGCCAGTTATTATACTTTCTCATCCGATAGAAACCTAGTCGTTGCTGATATTTCATGATTACAGCAATCATCTCATCTAATTGCTATTCCGACAATTCTGCCTTGGTATTACTTTGCAACGCTCTATTGAACAATGTAAAGGTAAGCTAGATATTTTGTGTATTTCCAGTTAAACTTGACCTGTATATACTGTCTCAATATTATCTTTTCTAATTTTGCTAAATTAGATTATAGAGTTTGCTATGTCTAAATCCAGGTTACCTACTCACCTTTATTACGTATACTGCAAATTTTAGGATAATACAAAACCATCTTATTGCTTCTTTACACGCTGCACATATTAAGAGTAATGCAAAGCTACCGTGAACAGTTTAATTGCTCGTCTCACATTTAGCTGGTATCTCTCTGCTATAGGAAACTGAATTTGTACTAGAACGATCACTCATCTAATATCAGTCCACTCAGTGCTACCGGGATAACTTTTACATTTAGAGTAATGAAATGATTTCTCAGTCATTTTGGAGCTACTGCAACTAACGCTTCCGATCTCATTTCGACTGCAATACTTAATCTCTGCTATTGCAGAATATTTAGCTGCTTAGCTCACACCTTGCTGTACGTAGCCCTGGAGATTGGCATTTCAACTCTAATTCATATTCACATTTCTAATGCAGTTTGTCTTTTTGCCATGCCATCCTCTGTTAGTTATTATGCTTTCTCATCCTTGTGCTCCAATATTGGGGTATATTCACTACATGATTAAAGACACGTAATGAACTTGATTGATAAAAACCTACACACGTTGTTGCTGTTATTTCGTGTATTTCCACTTAAACCCGTTATAGTTATTTTGCTATATTTATTACTAGTAAAAACAGATTACTATCTCTAAATCCTGGTAAACCAGCTCACAATAAACCATCAAATTTCTACCTTACACGCAGCACATATTAACATATTAACATTTAGCCGGTATAGTGAAATAGTAAACGAAATGTGTAGATCACTCATCTAATATCGTCTTTTCAGTGCTGCCGGAACATATTTTAAATTTAGAGTAATGCAACGATTTCTCAGTTTTATGAAGCTACTGCAACTAACGCTTTGAATCTCTTTCCTGATAAATTACGCTCTGCAATATTAAGCCATGTAAATTGTCCTATTGGTCTGCTAACAATGCTATGTATAATAATACAAATCTTTTAAAAGCAATATCGTCTCACTGCAATACTTACACTCTGCATAATATATATGAATAATGCGAATAATGCTAATAATAAAGTCGTCTAAAACTCGGCTATAAGTAGAGAATAAAACTATCTTACATCAAAATAAACCATGTACTGCCAAACCAATAACGGCCAATTACTTAACGTCTATCAGTCAATGACTTAACAAAATAAACTTAGCACTCTTTTGCTCTATTTTGAATAGTTGTAGTTCTCCACATTAACTGTCACATTGATATCACCACTGACAATACACCACTTTTTAACAGCACCAAAATATGAAAAAAGCACTTTATATGTTTCAAAAGTAGTTGCATTAGCAAAAAATAAAGTCCTGTCTTCTTTACACGCTAGCTTTTCTGTATACATTAATCTCTCTGTGTACACCAGCCACTCAATATAGACTAGCCTCTCTGTCTTCTGTATACAGGTGCCCGTAATCTATATACACTAGCCTGCCTTCTTTTTACAATAGTCTCGGTGTCCCAGCCTCTCTGCATACACTAGCCTCACTGAATTCCCCAGACTGTGTTCTGTATACACAAGCCTATCTGTAAAAAAAAATAGCCGTTCTTCTGCATACTCTAGCCTCTCTGTGTAACACAGTCTCTCTCTGGATTCCCTAGCCTACATCTCTGCATACCCAGGACCTTCCTCTGTATAATCTAGCCTATCTGTATACACTAGCCTGTCTTTTGTACAAATTAGCTTCTCTGTAACCGGTCTTCTGTATACACGATCCTCACTGTCTACTCTTGGTTGTCTTTTGTATACACTAGCATCTCTTTATACATATACATATACAGCTCTCTGTATACCCAAGCCTCTCTGTATACACTAGTCCACCGGTATACACTAGCAAGTCTGCCTACACTATACTCTCTTTGTAACTCAACTTCTCTCTCTGTATACCTTAGCTTCCATCTCTGCATACCCAGGACGTTCTTCTCTATAATCTAGCCTATGTGTATACACTAGCCGGTCTTCTGTAGACATAAGCCTCCCTGTATAAACTAGCTGGTCTACTGTATACACTAGTCCGTCTGTATACACTAGCAAGCTTGCATACACTAGCCTCTCTGTGTAACCCAGCCTCCATCTCTGCATACCCAGGACGTTCTTCTCTATAATCTAGCCTATTTGTATACACTAGCCTGTCTTTTGTACACATTAGCCTCTCTGTATAAACTAGCCGGTCCTCTGTATACACTAGTCCATCTGTATACACTAGCAAGTATGCGTACTCTAGCCTCTCTCTCTGTATAACTTAGCCTCCATCTCTGCATACCCAGGACGTTCTTCTGTATAATCTAGCCTATCTGTATAATCTAGCCTATCTGTATACACTAGCCATCCATCTCTGCATACCCAGGACGTTCTTCTGTATAATCTAGCCTATCTGTATAAACTAGCCTGTCTTTTGTACACATTAACCTCTCTGTATAAACTAGCCGGTCCTCTGTATATACTAGTCCGTCTGTATACACTAGCAAGTCTGTGTAACCAAGCCTCTCTCTCTGCATACCCTAGCCTCCATCTCTTGCATAAACCAGGACCTTCTTCTGCATAATCTAGCCTATCTGTATACACTAGCCTGTCTTTTGTACACATTAGCCTCTCTGTGTAAACTAGCCGGTCTACTGTATACACTAGTCCATCTGTATACACTAGCAAGTCTGCATACTCCTGCCTCTCTGTGTAACCCAGCCTCGCTCTCTCTCTCTGTATACCCTAGCCTCCATCTCTGCATACCAAGGACGTTCTTCTGTATAATCTAGCCTATCTGTATAAACTAGCCTGTCTTTTGTACACATTAACCTCTCTGTATAAACTAGCCGGTCCTCTGTATACACTAGTCCGTCGGTATACACTAGCATCTCTTTATACATTAGCTCTCTGTATACCCAAGCCTCTCTGTATACACTAGTGCACCGGTATACACTAGCAAGTCTGCCTACACTAGCCTCTCTTTGTAACCCAACTGCTCTCTCTGCATACCCAGGACGTTCTTCTCTATAATCTAGCCTATCTGTATAATCTAGCCTATCTGTATACACTAGCCATCCATCTCTGCATACCCAGGACGTTCTTCTCTATAATCTAGCCTATTTGTATACACTAGCCTGTCTTTTGTACACATTTGCCTCTCTGTATAAACTAACCGGTCTTCTGTATTACACTAGTCCCCCTGTATACACTAGCAAGTCTGCATACTCCTGCCTCTCTGTGTAACCCAGCCTCACTCTCTCTCTGTATACCCTAGCCTCCATCTCTGCATACCCAGGACGTTCTTTTGTATAATCTAGCCTATCTGTATAAACTAGCCTGTCTTTTGTACACATTAGCCTCTCTATATAAACTAGCCGGTCCTCTGTATACACTAGTCCGTCTGTATACATTAGCAAGTCTGTGTAACCAAGCCTCTCTCTCTGCATACCCTAGCCTTCATCTCTTGCATAACCAGGACCTTCTTATGTATAATCTAGCCTATCTGTATACACTAGCCTGTCTTTTGTACACATTAGCCTCTCTGTATAAACTAGCCGGTCTACTGTATACACTAGTCCATCTGTATACACTAGCAAGTCTGCATACTCCTGCCTCTCTGTGTAACACAGTCTCTCTCTCTGTATACCCTAGCCTCCATCTCTGCATAACCATGACGTTCTTCTGTATAATCTAGCCTGTGTTTTGTACACTTTAGCCTCTCTGTATAAACTAGCCGGTCTTCTGCATACACGAGTCTCTCTTTATACCCTTGGATGTCTTTTGTATACACTAGCTGCTCTTTATACATTAGCTCTCTGTATACCCAAGCCTCTCTATACACTAGTCCGTCTGTATACACTAGCAAGTCTGCATACACCAGCCTCTCTGTGTAACCCAGCCTCTCTCTCTGCATACCCAAGATGTTCTTCTCTATAATCTAGCCTATTTGTATACACTAGCCTGTCTTTTGCACACATTAGCCTCCCTATATAAACTAGCCGGTCTTCTGTATACACTAGTCCGTCTGTATACACTAGCAAGTATGCATACTCTAGCCTCTCTCTCTGTATACCCTAGCCTCCATCTCTGCATACCCAGGACGTTCTTCTGTATAATCTAGTTTATCTGTATACACTAGTGTATACAGACAGACTAGTGTATACAGAGGACCGACTAATGTGTACAAAAGACAGGCTAATGTATACAGATAGGCTAGATTATACAGAAGAACGTCCTGGGTATGCAGAGCGCTCAGCTTCAAGGTATGGCCAACGTGAGTAATATGAGGGACACTCCTCACCCCCGCCCCCACCTACCAGATCTGAGTTTCATCCCCTTGCCCTCTCTGCCCCGGTCATCTGGTGGCAGTTTTATGCACTCCCTGGCCCCCACCCATTCATAATCCTTACCGACCTTTCTTTCCGCTGCTCACAGGAACACACTGGATGACTTGTCTAATTAACCAACTTGTACAAGACACAGCTATCCTCCTGTCCGACACCGGTCCCCCTTGGAGGCTTTACCCCTCACTGTTTGGGTGGTCCCTGCCTCTCCCTGGATGCTCCACATATACCACAACGACATTGTCAGAGGGGCACCACTTGACAGGACACAGGGCTTTCATTCCGGTGGCATCTCCCATTGGAGGAAGGGATGATGGCCCCAACCCCTTGGCAGCAGGTTCTTTCATGTACAGACCAGGGCGGCTCATCTTCCCTTCTGGAGTCTTGACCTTAGATGGGGGAGTTGCACTTTGGGGGGTCTGAGTGATACCTAATGCGCTGTACTGGAAGGGCTTGACATTCCCGCATATGTGTCCCCTCCCCCTGGATGCGCCCCTTGTCCCCCCCTCTGGCTCCCACCTACTCTTTGCTGACATTGCCTTCTGCAGCTTTCGGGGACCCTGGATGACTTATTTATTGAGCCTATTGGTACGAGACACTGCTTCCCTCCAGGGTGACTCTGGACCCCCCCTGGAGGATTTACCCCTTACTGTTTGGGCGGTCCCAGCCTCCCTCTGGATGCTCTACACAGCCCCCGATGGCGATGCAGGAGAGACACTAATTGGCGGGCCCTAGGACTGCTGCTCGGGTGAAGTCTCCCATTGGATGGAGGGATGGTGGCCCCAGCCCCTTGCCTGCCGGATTTTCCATGCACCGACCAGGGCTGCTCCTCTTTCATCTTGATGTGGTGACCATGGAGGGGAGGAGTTGAAATTTATGGGGTCCGGGTGTTTGCTGGTGGGAGTGCGCTAAAGGACTTGACATTTCTGCATGTTTGTCCCCTCTCCCCTGTTTCCCCCCTCCCTTCCCCCCCTTCCCACCCTTCCCTTCCCTCCTTTCCCTCCCCCTTTCCCCCTTCCACTCCCCCTTTCCCCCCTTCCACTCCCCCTTTCCCCCCTTCCCTGCCCCTTTTCCCCCCGGGGCGTGGACAGGGGAGAGGGGGTAAGGAGAGGACAATCTGCCAAAGGGAGAAATGCATTTGTTCGGGGACTGCATGTACTTTAGGGGTATGGGATGGGGGGTGGTGGATCCCATTCTGTGATGCCTTTTCTGTTGTGACGGGCTCCCTCGTGCATGCCTATGTTTAGGGCGAGCCGAGGAGACCCCTCAGTGCTGACAGTTATATGCTCTACCTCTGTTTTGGTTATACTATTGTTTTTTGTTTCTTTGATGTTACTGATTGTCTTTTATTTGCATAGCGGTATCAGACGTGACATTTACCACTGCCGGGACTGGGGGGACTAGGATTCGGGGGCTCCCTCTCCGACCTGTCTACCCAATAACCCAAGTAGGACAGCGCTTTAAACCCAGTGTACATCTGGTAAGCGCTATAGCATAATTGTGCTGTTTTAGTATACCCTTCCTGTACTGTTGAGTGCGGACAACCCTTAATTTCCCTCTCCCCCTGGGGTTGGGGTGCCCGGCCTCTTTTTCCCTTTACCTTTCCTTCCATTTGCCCTTCCTTTCTCCCCCTTAGTTCCCGCCATGCATTACCTACCCAAAACCTACCTTGGTTCAACTTTCTTTGCTTTTCTCTGACCTCCCCCTCCCCCTCCCCGAGGAGCGATGGGAGACTCAGTCAAGGTCACCTCTCTAAACGTTAAGGGACTGAACTCCCCTGAAAAACGGTGGATCCTCCTGGGAAAACTGAACACATCCTGTACTGATGTGGCCTTTATACAAGAAACACATTTTAAAAATACTAGCCTCCCCTTTCTATGGTCGAGATCCTTCCCTAAGGTCTACCACTCTACTAACCCCTCCTCTCCATTCTGATCTCTAGCAGGCTCCCCTGGGTTCTCCAGGATTCTCTGGTGGACCCTGGGGGCCAATATCTTTTTCTTAGGGGCCACATTGGAGAGCGCCTTTTTACATTTGCCACTGTGTACGCTCCCAATGATCACCAAGACACGTTCCTCAGAACTACCCTGCACAGATTATGTGACTTTCGGGAGGGCCAATTGATATTAGGTGGGGACTTTAATGTCCCCTTTCGCCATCGGTTGACACTTCTGCCTCTTGCTCCTCGCTCCCTACCCCTCACCTAGGTCTCTATTCTGGCACCTTAATGAGAGCCTCATCCAGATACCGGAAGTTTTAGCAGATGTGACCAGGGAATTGGACCTTTATTTCCAAGAAAACTAAAGCAGGACTGTGACCCGGGGATAATTTGGGAGGCTCACAAGTCAGTACTCCGCAGGGTACTTATCAGGAACAGCTTGCTAATCTGTTTCGTGAACTTGCCTCTGTGGAAGCGAAACATAAACATACCCCCTTACGGACCTTAGAGATTGAATTGGGGACACTCCATACCCATATTGCTGTCCTTCTCCATTATAAAGCGAAAGCGGCACTCCAGTTCTGTCGTAAACTGACGTAGGAGTCAGAGGACAAATGCAGAAAAATCTTAGCCAGGTCGGTAAAGGAGTTGAAATCTGGCTCTTACATACCACAGTTGATAGATGAGAATGGCCAGAGGGCCTCTACCCCAACCCAAATAGTTGAAGTCTTTGAAAAATGTTACTCTGATCTCTACAACCTGCCTGATTCAGGGTCTGGACAGGACAATATAGACAGATATGTAACCGGTTCTGGTCTACCAACCCTCTCATCGGAATCACGGGAGTACTTGGAGGACCCGATCACACTGGAAGAAGTCCAGACGGCCGTGGGACCTCCGAAGGTGGGTAAGGCTCCGGGCCCTGACGGATATACCGCACAATACTTTAAGACCTTCCTCCCTATTCTCGGCCCGCGCTTGGTGAATTTATTTAATACTCTGAGCTCAAATGGGGATTTTCCTGAGGATACCCTTAGAGCCCACATCTCGTTGATACCTAAGGAGGGCAAAGACCCGGGCCTATGTGGAAGCTACAGACCCATTTCCCTCCAAAATTCGGTCCTAAAACTATTCTCTAACTCCTCGCCACGTGATTGGCACATCACTTGTAGTCCCTTATACATATTGACCAGTTAGGTTTTATTCCCACCAGGGAAGATAAGGACAACACCACTAAGGTGCTTACCCTGATCCGTAAAGCAAAGTCATCTGGGACCCCTTGTCTTTTCATGAGTACTGATGCCGAGAAGGCTTTTGATCGGGTCAAATGGACATTAATGTTCTCGGTCCTTTGCCATATAGGTCTGAGTGAACGGATGCTGGCATGGATAAGTAAGATATACTCACGTACTTACATTCCACCGGACATCGCGCGTACGTTTATGTTGAACTTCCCCCCACCCCTTGTCACTAAGATCCGCAGTTTGCCTCACGGGTGGCATTCTGGCCTCCATTCCTGGTTCAGCAGATGCAATCTCATTAAAATGAACATACTCCCTAAATTTACTTATCTTTTCCAAGCTCTCCCGATCCAGATTCCAGTCCTGTTTTTTAAGCAAGCTCAATCCTTGCTCACTCAATTTAACTGGGCCCACAAAAATCCCAGACTTAAGCGGTCACAGTTGACATTGTCTAAACAACAGGGAGGGTTGGTTCTCCCTAACTTGCGACGCTACTACCTGGCCTCCCATCTGGGCCGTGTATTGGACTGGAATCGAAACAAACTTTCTAAGCTCACTCCCGAATTCCGCTAAGAAGCGCCATGTAGTGCTATAAGTATTTACCCACAGAATTTATGTCACATCCCACTATAGGGGCTTAGTTGAAAGTCAGTCACCTGATCGCTACCCAAAACACACTCACGTCTTTGACTTCCCCCCTATTCCCTATACGTGGCCATCCAACCTTTGAACTGGGGACCCACTTAGAAATTCCAACCTAGACAATGCGTCTAAATTCGTCATTGATGGAAAATGGCCTTCTTTCTCAACCCTAACAGATCCGACATGGCTTTTCCAACTGCCTTTTTGGAGAGCGGCGCAACGACATCATTTTCTCCATTCCATCCCCAATCCTCAAACGTTCGCCCGCCCTCAGACGGAGTTTGAGACTCTATGCAGGAGCGAAGGCCCTTTGGCCCACATTCTCTCTCAAACAGATTACCCACACTTAACCTGTCTGTCCAACTGGGAAAAGGACCTTAATTGCTAATTTTCCCCAGCACAGAGACAACGCATTATCACTTTGGCTCTCAAAATGTCGCTGTGCACGAAGATACAGGAGACGAATTTTAAACTTCTCACCAGGTGGTATTTGACACCATCAAAGCTGCAGAAATGTTTCTCCTCTTCCTCGAACATATGCTGGAGGTGTGGAGAAGAAGAGGGCACGTTGCTGCACATTTTTTGGTCCTGCCTCAGCTTGGTGGACTTCTGGACAGAGATCCGATGCATAACACAAAAATTCACAGACTTCTCCATCCAGGAAGAGGCTGCATTCTTTCTCTTGCACCATTCACAGATTCCCATTAAGAAGTACAAAAAAATCTATTTTACGTCATGTGATAAATGCGGCGAAATCCTGCATCCCTCTCTATTGGAAAAAATGTTCCCCCCCTTTCATTACTCACTGGCTTAAGAAAATAGAGGACATTAAAAAAAATGGAGGACTTGATCCTCACATCACAAGGTATACAAGAATTTTTTAAACAAACCTGAGACATCTGGAATACCTTTATATTCTCACTGGAAGGATGTCGCCTGCTATCGCCTTAGTGCTCTGAGCTTTCCTTGACTGGCCCCTTGGACAGTGGCTGCCATCGTGTCTCGTCCCCTCTTCTCCTTTTCTGATCTTTCAACCCTTCTCTTTTCTGCCTTCCTCCCCTATCTCTCACCCCCTCCATCCCCTCTCTCTTTTGGAAAGAGTGGAAAATTGGGAATGACGGCCCCACACCCCCCTCTGGATGGATTATGCCGGAGGGACCTGGGGGTTTGTGTGACCCTGGATCTTGGTACAGTACTTTATCCGTGCCTCGAATCATTGTGATTGATGGAAGGCAGACTCACAGTTGCGAATATACCTGTATCAAGTATTGTTCAGCTGCTTTTTGCTCTGTATTTCTCTGTTGCATTATGTACTCGGGGGACCGTCTTCCCCTATTTGGAGAAAAAATTATATTTGAAAAAAAAAAGAAGCCTACGACACCTGGTATTCCCAGGCGGTTTCCCATCCAGGCATTAACCAGGCCTGACCCTGCTTAGCCTCCAAGATCAGACGAGATGGAACAGATTCAGGGCGATGTGGCCGTAGCCGATATCTTCAGGCACTCTCAACTCTCTTGACAAACACCAAGATGGTCACCTTGGAAACAAGCGGAAAAAAATAGGTCAACGGCCACAACATAAAAAGAAGCCTACGGCATCTGGAAATCCCAGGCGGTCTCCCATCCAGGTACTAAACTGGTCCCAACCCTGCTTAGCCTCTGAGATCAGATGAGATTGGGCTCTTTTAGGGTGGTGTGGCCGTAGGAGATTTCTTCAGGCACTCTCAACCTTGACTAACGCCAATATGGTCACCTTGGGAAACAAACAAAAAAATCAAGTCAACGCCAACAACATGAGAAGAAGTCTACAGCACCTAGTATTCCCAGGTGGTCTCCCATCCAGGTATTAACAAGGCCCGACCCTGTTTAGTCTCTGAGATCAGACGAGATCTGGTGCTTTCAGGGTTATGTGGCCATAGGCGAGCTCTTCAAGCACTCTCAACCCTCTTGACAAACACCAAGATGGTCACCTTGGTAAACAAACAAAAAAAAAAAAACAAGTCAACGCCAACAACATAAAAATAAGCCTTCAGCACCTAGTATTCCCAGGTGGTCTCCAATCCAGGTACTAGCAAGGCCCGACCCTGTTTAGCCTCTGAGATCAGAGGAGATCTGGCGCTTTCAGGCTTATGTGCCCATAGGCAATCTCTTTGGGCACTCTCAACCCTCTTGACAAATGCCAAGATAGTCACCTTGGGAAACAAGCGAAAAAAAAACAAAACGAATCAAGGCCAACAACATAAAAAGAAGCCTACAATAACTGGTATTCCCAGGTGGTCTCCCATCCAGGTACTAACCAGGCCTGACTCTTCTTAGCCTCCAAGATCAGACGAGATTGGGTGCTTTCAGAGTGCTCGGACTCTTTCCCCATCACTAATGGGACGAGGCAGGGGTGCCCTCTGTCTCCCCTAATTTTTATTCTGACACTGGAACCACTTATGTGTCACGTTCGGAATGACCCGAATATTACTGGCATATCCAAACCCTCGGCACACCACAAAATTGCGGCGTACGCTGACGATCTAATTTTTTTCGTCTCCAATCCACACATTTCGCTTCCCAATATACTCGTGGCTCTCCGGCGATACGGCAGCCTATCAAACTATAAAATCAATTGCACCATCGGCTGTATTGAATATATCGGTCCCGGATGGTGAGGCCAAGAGGCTATGCTCCGCTTTTCCATTCTACTGAGCTGAAAAATCTATACGTTACCTGGGCGTTGACATCGCAGCGGATTTGGTGCAATTGTACCCGCTTAATTTTCTTCCTCTCCTGAATAGACTGAAATCTGATTTGGGAAACTGGCATGATTTAACACTGACCTGGTTCGGGCGCTGTAATGCATTCAAAATGACGGCCCTCCCGCGGATCTTATACTTGTTCCAGACATTATCGATCCGGTTACCCCCAATCTTTTTCAGACATCTGCAGGTGCTGCTCCGGGACTTTATTTGGGCGCGCAAACCGCCCAGAGCCCGTTTGCAATTGCTTGCCAGACCAAAGGACAAGGGGGGTCTGGGTCTCCCAGATCTGAGACAATACAACAGAGCGACTCTGCTAGCGAGAGTCCTTGATTGGCATTGTAATGGCCCACACAAGCAGTGGGTGGAGATGGAGATTGAGGATGGATCCATTCCCCTATTGACCTCCCCGTGGCTCCTGTCCTCCCTACCAAAAGACCTCAGAGATCACCCCGTAGTGGGAGCTACGTTGGCTGTTGTGCGGAGGTTGTTCCGCTGCACACACATTGCTCCCCTGCCGTCACCAATGACTCCGGTTATAGGTAATCCAGACTTCCCACCGGGATTTACCAACAAGAAACTGCGACAGTTGACAGTGGTGGGGAAACAGCGTCTGGGAGAGGTGTGGTCCTCGGGAGGGCTCCCGACCACGCAAACTGTCGCCGAGCTTTCTGACCCTCCGCTTGACTTGTTTAATGCTTATCAACTTCGTCACTTTCTTCTGGCCATACAAAGGGCCCCCTACACTCCTAGAGACCTGACGCCCTATGAATCCATCTGTCACAAAAAGGAACCTGTGCAACACACCCTCTCCCTCCTGTACAACCTATTAAGTAGTCAGGAGGAGGAGTCGACCCCACCATTTATCCACAAATGGGAGATTGCATTTGGCATCACATTTACCCCACAACAGATAGGGAATATCCTGACATTAGTACATAAAGCTTCCATCGCAAACCAATATCAAGAATCAGGATACAAGATAGTCTCACGCTGGTATAGAGTCCCATACCTTCTGAATAAAATGAATAGATCGATTCCGGATGTTTGTTGGAGGTGCAATTCAGATACGGGGACCATGGGACACATTTTCTGGGCATGCCCGGCCTTGAGGAACTTTTGGGTGGAGGTGACCGGGACAATAAAAACAGCCTGTTCGAAAATACAAAAAAACCCTCACGATGCAACTCCTGAACGCCGCCCGGGCCTGCATTCCCACACTGTGGAGGCAGCCTCAGCCCCCATCCAAGGTGCTGTGGTATTCCAAAGTCAATCATATTCTCCGGATGGAAGAATTGACCGCCACCCTTCACAACACTGAAGAGGCATTTAGTGTTACATGGAGGCCCTGGAGGTATTTTACTGGTACTTGAGACTACATTTGGGAGGTGAGCAGCGCCCCTGTCCCAGAAAACGACTGAACATCTAACGTTTACCTACGTAGGCCAAGTCTGCCCTGGGTGGCATTCCCCCCCTTCCCTTTTTGTCTTTATTTTTCTTTTTTTCCCTGCCGCCATCCCCCCCCTCTTCTCTCTCCGTCTTTGCACTCTCTTCTTCCCCCGTCCTCCCTTTTGACTATGCCTTGTCTCCTTACTAGCCTTTGGGACCCAGAAGAACCCCAGGGTTCTGGACACGACCGGCTCATATTTTACTCTGGTTCACGTAGGTCATGATAAGCTGGCTCGCTGTGGTCCCAGTTGTTCTCCATGATTACATTTGTCCGAACGGAGCTGCATTAGTTATACTGTACTACATGTCGGAGGTGGGGTTTCTCTCTTTTCTGCATGAAACTCTAGGACTCCCCTCTGAGAACCCAGAGTTATTTGGCTGCCTATTTTTTGTTACCATGTAATTGTGACCCTGGGTCATGCTGTATGGTTGACTGTTATATTTATGTTGTTCTACTTATACTTAATAAAAGAATAAAACAAAAAAAAAAAATTAAGTCAATGCCAACAACTTAAAAAAAAAGCCTATGGCATCGAGAAATCCCAGGCGGTCTCCCATCCCGGTACTAACCAGGTCCCAACCCTGCTTAGCCTCTGAGACAGGGCTGGTGCAAGGATCGTTGACACCCTAGGCGAAAACCTAATTTTGCCACCCCCCCCCCGGCTGCGCCCATGACTCCACCTGCCCTTGCTACACATGACCTATCTGACCCCTACACTGACCCCCTGACACATAAACTAATCCACCTGACTCCTACTTCCTGCACTACTCACATCACATTGACCCCTACACTGACCCACCTGATAATTACACCGACCCACCTGGCACCTACACCAACCCACCTGGCACCTACACTGCCAATTACACTGACTATCGCGCTGACACCTACACTGACCATCACGCTGACACCTACACTGACCATCACGCTGACACCTACCCTGAAAACACATACCCTGAAAACACATACCCTGAAAACACATACCCTGACACATAAAATGGCACTGACGCATACACTGACGCATACACTGACGCATACACTGACACGACACATACACTGACACGACACATCACACTGGCATGACACATACAGTGGCATGACACATACACTGACACATCACACTGGCATGACACATACACAGACACATCACACTGGCATGACACATACACAGACACATCACACTGACATGACACATACACTGACATGACACATACACAGACACATCACACTGACATGACACATACACTGACACATCACACTGACATGACACATACACTGACACATTACACTGACATGACACATACACTGACACGACACATACACTGACACATCACACTGGCATGACACATACACAGACACATCACAATGACATGACACATACACAGACACATCACACTGACATGACACATACACAGACACATCACACTGACATGACACATACACAGACACATTACACTGACATGACACATACACCGACACATTACACTGACATGACACATACACTGACACGACACATACACTGACACATCACACTGGCATGACACATACACTGACACATTACACTGACATGACACATACACTGACACATTACACTGACATGACACATACACAGACACATCACACTGACATGACACATACACAGACACATCACACTGACATGACACATACACAGACACATCACACTGACATGACACATACACAAACACATCACACTGGCATGACACATACACAGACACATCACACTGACATGACACATACACAGACACATCACACTGACATGACACATACACAGACACACCACACTGGCATGACACTGACACACATCACACTGACCTACCTGACTCCTACTTCCTGCATTACTCACACACAAACCCCCTCCATACAGCTCAATGGATCCATCCTCCTCCTTACCTCTGCTCTTTGATGCTGCCTTCAGCGACCATCATCCCACCAGGCCTCTCCGACTCCTCCGCACTGCCAGCGCCGTCCACCCGCTCCGCCGGGGCCACGCCAGCGCCATCCATCCGCTCCGCCGGGGCCACACCAGCGCCGTCCACCCGCTCCGCCGGGGCCACACCAGCGCCATCCATCCGCTCCGCCTCCATCATATCCCCGCCGGGACCAGGCCAGCGCCGTCAACCCCGCTCCATGATGTCCCCGCCGGGCAGGAGGTCAGCTGACCGACCTCTCGAAGCTCCCATCTCCGCCGAGCCCCGCCCCTCCGCTGCACTCACACAGACACACAGCGCAGCTCCAGAGGGACAGGCTGGAGCAAAGGAGTCCCGGAGCGGCGCTGTGAGATGAGTACGGTGGGGCGCTCAGCGGGAAACATGGGGGATTGGTGGCGCCGGTGGAACACCACAGGGGGGGCGAGAGAGCAGAAGAGGAGCTCACACTGGGCAGAGGCCGTAGTTGCGCCCTAGGTGGTAGTGCGCCCTAGGCGGCTGCCTACTTCGCCTAGTGGTAGCGCCGGCCCTGCTCTGAGATCAAATGAGATTTGGCTCTTTCAGGGTGATGCAGCCATAGTAGATTTTTTCAGGCACGCTCAACCCTCTTGACAAATGCCAAGATGGTCACCTTAGGAAACAAACAAAAAAAACAAGTCAACACCAACAACATAAAAAGAAGCCTACCGCACCTAGTATTTCCAGGCGGTCTCCCATCCAGGTATTAACAAGGCGCGACCCTTTCTAGCCTCTGAGATCAGCAGAGATTGGGCGCTTTCAGGGGGATGTGCCCATAGGCAATCTCTTTGGGCACTCTCATCCCTCTTGAAAAATGCCAAGATAGTCACCCTGGGAAACAAGCGAAAAAAAACAGGTCAACGCCAACAACATAAAAAGAAGAATACGGCACCTGGTATTCCAAGGCCGTCTCCCATTCAAGTACTAACTAGGCCCAACCCTTCTTAGCCTCTGAGATCAGAAGAGATAGGGTGCTTTCAGGGTGATGTGGCTGTAAGCGATCTCTTTAGGCACTCTCAACCCTCTTGACAAATGCCAAGATGATCCCTTTGGGAAACAAGCGAAAAAAACAGGTCAACACCAACAACATAAAAAGAAGCCTGCGGCATCTGGAAAACCCAGGCGGTCTCCCATCCAGGTACAAACCAGGCCCAACCCTGCTTAGCCTCTGAGACCAAACGAGATTGGGCGCTTTCAGGGTGTTGTGCCCATAGGCAATTTCTTTGTGCACTCTCAACCCTCTTGACACATGCCAAGATGGTCACCTTGGGAAACAAGGGAAAAAAAACAGGTCAACGCGACAACATAATGAGAAGCCTACGGCACCTGGTATTCCCAAGCTTTCTCCCATCCAGGTACTAACCAGGCCCATCGCTGCTTAGCCTCCGAGATCAGATGAGATTAGGCTCTTTCAGGGTGATTTGGCTGTAGGCACTCTCTTTGGGCACTCTGAAGCCTCTTGACAAAGGCCAAGATGGTCACCTTGGGAAACAAGCTAAAAAAAACAGGTCAAAGCCAACAACATAAAAAGAAGCCTACGGCATCCAGTATTCCCAGGTGATCTCCCAATCAAGACACTAACCAGACCAGATCCTTCTATGGCACCTGGTCTTCCCAGGCAGTCTCCCATCCAGGTACTAACCAGGCCTGACGCTGCTTAGCCTCTGAAATCAGACGAGATCGGGTGCTTTCAGGTTGATGTGGCCGTAAGCGTTCTCTTCAAGACACGCCTAACCCTCTTGACAAACGCCAAATGGTCGCCTTGAAAACAACAGACAAAGCCAACAACATAAAAGGAAGCCTATGGGCTTACAGCGGACCTTAAAAGATGGGACCCACTAGCTCTGTCATGGTTCGGACGCTGTAAAGTGTTGAAGATGAACGCGTTGCCACGACTTCTGTATCTACTACAAGCCTTACCTATCAAAATACCCCAGACTTTCTTTCATTCGGTTCGCTCAATCTTTATCAAGTTCCTCTGGCGCGGAAAACATATGCGTATTGGTAGGGCAATGCTATTGCGACCGAAATTGCGGGGAGGTATTGGCTTCCCGCACCCTGCTCTATATTACACAGCGAGGCACATGACACCGGTGGTTGACTGGTGCCGGTGTTCTGCCATATACTGTCCGGCCATGATATAGTGTCCGCTGTGTACTCCGAAGCTGAACGGCTCCTGCGCGGTGAGTGGAGGTGGTAGCCCCACCATCCAAGCGGACATAGGGTTGTGAATATTAGCCACTTCCCGACCAGCGCACGACGATGTACGTCGACAGCATGGCACGGGCAGGCATATTGGCGTACATGTACGTCCAATATTCGTTGCCGCCGTGCCATCGGGAGCGCGCCGGCGGCGGCGCGCTCCCGCGCTGGTCGGGACCCCCGTGAGTCCGGTCGCGGGACCCGCGGACTCGATCGCCGCGGGCATCCCCGCGATCGTCTCACGGAGCGGCGGAAGTGAGGAAATGCTGTATAAACAACATTTTCTCATTCTGCCTAGCAACTAGTGACGCTGATCTCTGCTCCATGTGATTGGAGCAGAGATCAGTGTACACTAAATGAAAGCCCAACCCCCCCACAGTTAGTAACACTCCCCTAGGAACACTTAACCCCTACACTGCCACTCACTGGTTAACCCTTTCACTGCCAGTGTCATTTACACAGGAATCACTGCATTTATATAGCAGTGATTACTGTATAAATGACAATGGTCCCAAAAATGTGTCAAAAATGTCCGATGGGTCCCCGACAATGTCGCAGTCACAATAAAAATCGCAGATCGCCGCCATTACTAGTAAAAATAAAATAATAAAAAAATATTAATAAAAATGCTATAAAACTATCCCTATTTTGTAAACGCTATAACTTTTGCGCAAACCAATCAATAATCGCTTATTGCGATTTTTTTTACCAAAAATATGTAGACGAATACGTATTGGCCTAAATTGAGGGAAAAAAATGTTTTTTTATATATTTTTGGGGGATATTTATTATAACAAAAAGTAAAAAATAATGCGTTTTTTTCAAAATTGTCGCTCTATTTTTGTTTATAGCGCAAAAAATAAAAACCGCAGGGGTGATCAAATACCACCAAAAGAAAGCTCTATTTGTGGGAAAAAAAGGACGTTAATTTTGTTTGAGAGCCACGTCGCACGACCGCGCAATTGTCAGTTAAAGCGACGCAGTGCCGAATCGCAAAAAGTGGTCTGGTCTTTGACCAGCAAATTGGTCCGGTCTGAAAGTGGTTAGAGGTCCCCTCGCAGGCGAGCTTCGCTCGCCACGCTTCGGGCTTGGCTTCGCTGCGCTCGGCTCTTTTATATTCTTACTCTATGTCCACTTGGATAGTGGGGATAGAACCTGTACTCAGTGCGCAGGTGCCGTTCATGCTCGCAATTTTTGAAATCTGTGTTGCTGTGTACTGCGCATGCGCAGTACACAGCGGACACTATCCGATGGGGGACCATATGTGATAAGACACCGGCATGGGGAACTGAAGCTATGGGTCAAGCTAGAGCAGGAGATGGCGCGGGTTCCACTGGCTGGTCTGCCTTGGGCGGGGAGGCCATTGGAGCCCTGTGTGACTACTCACCCATTAATTGGCCCCTCGCTCGCCGAGATGGATAGTTTTTTTTACCTTTCCCACCTGACTAACTTCCCTTCTCCTATGACCCCAATTATTGGACATCCTAGATTCCCTCCGGGCCTGTCTGACCAGGCCTTTACCAGGCAAGCCCCGAAAGGGCTTCTGAGAGCAGCCCTATTTCTTGGACCCACAGGCTTGATTCCCATGGGAACCATACTGCTAGAGCAAGTACCTGTTGCATTGGATAGCTGGAGAGCTAGACAGCTAATCCATTTCCTCGGATCACTACCTAACCATTCGTTCTTCTCTAGACAATTCCACCCCTTCAAGGAACTTTGCCTGGATGATGGCCCAATTCATGGTTCCCTCTCTAGGTCCTACCTAATCCTGACAGATGCACAATCCTCCACGGATCCACCCTTCCTAGCTAAATGGAAAAGGGACTTACAAACTACATTCTCCAAACCACAGAAGGACAGAATACTCTTTTTCGCCCATAAGTCGTCACTCTGCAGTAAATATCAGGAGATCTCATATAAGCTGATCACATGCTGGTATCGTACACCGGTGGTGTTGGCCAAAATATTCCCCGGTCAATCTGACCGCTGCTGTCGCTGTGGGCAACAGGCTGGCACCATTCTCCACATTTTCTGGGAATGCCCTAAATTACAAACATTCGGGCAGCCTGTCCTGAGACTCATCCACAAGTTCACAGACATTTCCTTAGCCAATGATCCCGCAGCAGTTCTTCTCAATCTAACTCCTATGTCGATAAAGCGTTATCATAAGTCCTTACTTAAACATCTCCTCAAGGCAGCTAGGGCCTGCATCCCAAGTCAGTGGAAAGAGCAATCTGCTCCAATGGTGACCCAGTGGTTCGCAAGGGTTAATGATATTGAACGAATGGAAGACCTGACTGCCACAATGAGGGATAAAACGGAGGAGCATGGGAACAGATGGTTCTACTGGACCCAGTTTCGCTTTTCGGAAGAATACCTCCGCGAGACATAGTAAGCTCATGGTGATCGTTGGAGATCGCTGTTCCAAACGTTGGACAGCTGATGAGCTGGTGAGCCGAGGGCGTCTCTTGCTCCCTGGGAGGGGACCCCATCCTATCCACTCTACCCACGACACCCCCTTACCCCTTCTTTTCCTTTTCTGCCATTTCCTTCCCCAATCTTCTCTTTCCCCTTCTCCCTCCTTTCAGTTCTACTATTTCCCTTCTTAACTCAAAAAAGGGAAAAGAAAATGGTATGTTCCGACCCCATTTGACTACTACACAATACTCTTCCTCTATCTATGGATATCTAAACTCTTCGAAGGTAGCAGGGCTAGTATCAATAATATTTTAAGTGGTAGAGGATCCCAACGAGATGGAGCTTTAATCTCATCTTGATATGACCGCAAAGCTGTACACGTGCTATTCTCCTTGGACTTCTTACCATTGGCTCTGATATCCATGCAATATGATCGTTTGTTTGTAACTATTTGTATCACACATTCTGTGAAGTTGCCTTTGCATTGTATGTCGCATACTACTAAATAAAAAAAAAAAAAAAAAAAAAAAAGCCTATGGCATCTGGTATTTCCAGGCGGTCTCCCATCCAGGTACTAACCAGGCCCGACACTGTTTAGCATCCGAGATCAGACGAGATTGGGCGCTTTCAGGGTGATGGGGCCGTAGGTGATCTCTTTGGGCACTCTCAACCCTCTTGACAAACGCCAAGATGGTCACCTTGGGAAACAAGTGAAAAAAAAACCAGGTCAAGGCCAACAACATAAAAAGAAGCCTACAGCACCTAGTATTCCCAGGTGGTCTCCAATCCAGGTACTAGCAAGGCCCAACCCTGTTTAGCTTCTGAGATCAGAGGAGATCGGGCGCTTTCAGGGTTATGTGCCCATAGGCAATCTCTTTGGGCATTCTCAACCCTCTTGACAAATGCCAAGATAGTCACCTTGAGATACAAGTGAAAAAAAACAGGTCAATGTCAACAACATAAAAAGAAGAATACGGCACCTGGTATTCCAACGCCATCTCCCATCCAGGTACTAACTAGGCCCAACCCTTCTTAGCCTCAGAGAAGAGAAGAGATAGGGCTCTTTCAGGGTGATGCTGCTGTAAGCGATCTCTTTGGGCACTCTCATCCCTCTTGACAAATGCCAAGATGGTCACCTTGGGAAACAAGCGAAAAAAGAAAACGAATCAACGCCAACAACATAAAAAGAAGCCTACAATAACTGGTATTCCCAGGTGGTCTCCCATCCAGGTACTAACCAGGCCCGACTCTTCTTAGCCTCCAAGGTCAGACGAGATTGGGTGCTTTCAGAGTGATGTGGCCATAGGCAATCTCTTCAGGCACTCTCAACCCTCTTGACAAACACCAAGATGGTCACTTTGGGAAACAAGCGGAAAAAAAACAGGTCAACGCCAACAACATAAAAAGAAGTCTACGACACCTGGTATTCCCAGGCGGTCTCCCCTCCAGGTACTAACAAGGCCTGACTCTTCTTAGCTTCCAACATCAAACGTGATCGGGTGCTTTCAGGGTGATGTGCCTGTAGGCAATCTCTTCAGGCACTTTCAACCCTCTTGACAAACGCCAAGATGGTCACCTTGGGAAACAAGCAAAAAAATAAAAATAAGTCGGAAGCTAGAGACAATACGGCCCGAGTCCTCAATTTAATCCATGCGGCGCATGTACAGGGAAGGCCCTTGCTTATGTTGTCAACGGACGTGGAGAAGGCCTTTGACAGGGTGGCCTGGCACTTTATGCAGGCCACCCTGAAACATATAGGTCCAATATATATATATATATCCAATGCAACAGGTACTTGCTCTAGCAGTATGGTCCCCATGGGAATCAAGCCCGTGGGTCCAAGAAATAGGGCTTCTCTCAGAAGCCCTTTCGGGGCTTGCCTGGTAAAGGCCTGGTCAGACAGGCCCGGAGGGAATCTAGGATGTCCAATAATTGGGGTCATAGGAGAAGGGAAGTTAGTCAGGTGGGAAAGGTGAAAAAAACTATCCATCTCGGCGAGCGAGGGGCCAATTAACGGGTGAGTAGTCACACAGGGCTCCAATGGCCTCCCCGCCCAAGGCAGACCAGCCAGTGGAACCCGCACCATCTCCTGCTCTAGCTTGACCCATAGCTTCAGTTCCCCATGCCGGTGTCTTATCACATATGGTCCCCCATCGGATAGTGTCCGCTGTGTACTGCGCATGCGCAGCGAGGCCAAGCCCGAAGCGTGGCGAGCGAAGCTCGCCTGCGAGGGGCCCTCTAATATTCACAACCCTATGTCCACTTGGATGGTGGGGCTACCACCTCCACTCACCGCGCATGAAAATCTCCGAAGCTTCGTCTGCTCCGTACTGCGCATGCGCAGTACGGCGCAGACACTATATCATGGCCGGACAGTATATGGCAGAACACCGGCACCAGTCAACACCGGTGTCATGTGCGTCGCTGTGTAATATAGAGCAGGGTCCGGGAAGCCAATACCTCCCCGCAATTTCGGTCGCAATAGCATTGCCCTACCAATACGCATATGTTTTCCACGCCAGAGGAACTTGATAAAGATTGAGCGAACCGCATGAAAGAAAGTCTGGGGTATTTTGATAGGTAAGGCTTGTAGTAGATACAGAAGTCGTGGCAACGCGTTCATCTTCAACACATTACAGCGTCCGAACCATGACAGAGCTAGTGGGTCCCATCTTTTAGGGTCCACTGTAAGCCCATAGGCTTCTTTTTATGTTGTTGGCTTTGACCTGTTTTTTTTGCTTGTTTCTCAAGGCGACCATCTTGCCGTTTGTCAAGAGGGTTGGGCGTGTCTTGAAGAGAACGCTTACGGCCACATCAACCTGAAAGCACCCGATCTCGTCTGATTTCAGAGGCTAAGCAGCGTCAGGCCTGGTTAGTACCTGGATGGGAGACTGCCTGGGAAGACCAGGTGCCATAGAAGGATCTGGTCTAGTTAGTGTCTTGATTGGGAGATCGCCTGGGAATACTGGATGCCGTAGGCTTCTTTTTATGTTGTTGGCATTGACCTGTTTTTTTTAGCTTGTTTCCCAAGGTGACCATCTTGGCCTTTGTCAAGAGGCTTCAGAGTACCCAAAGAGAGTGCCTACGGCCAAATCACCCTGAAAGAGCCCAATCTCATCTGATCTCGAAGGCTAAGCAGCGATGGGCCTGGTTAGTTCCTGGATGGGAGACAGCTTGGGAATACCAGGTGCCATAGGCTTCTCATTATGTTGTCGGCGTTGACCTGTTTTATTTTCCCTTGTTTCCCAAGGTGACCATCTTGGCATGTGTCAAGAGGGTTGAGAGTGCACAAAGAAATTGCCTACGAGCACAACAACCTGAAAGCGCCCAATCTCGCTTGGTCTCAGAGGCTAAGCAGGGTTGGGCCTGGTTTGTACCTGGATGGGAGACCGCCTGGGTTTTCCAGATGCCGCAGGCTTCTTTTTATGTTGTTGGTGTTGACCTGTTTTTTTCGCTTGTTTCCCAAAGTGATCATCTTGCCATTTGTCAAGAGGGTTGAGAGTGCCTAAAGAGATCGCTTACAGCCACATCACCCTGAAAGCACCCTATCTCTTCTGATCTCAGAGGCTAAGAAGGGTTGGGCCTAGTTAGTACTTGAATGGGAGACGGCCTTGGAATACCAGGTGCCGTATTCTTCTTTTTATGTTGTTGGCGTTGACCTGTTTTTTTTCGCTTGTTTCCCAGGGTTTTGGCATTTTTCAAGAGGGATGAGAGTGCCCAAAGAGATTGCCTATGGACACATCACTCTGAAAGCGCCCAATCTCCGCTGATCTCAGAGGCTAGAAAGGGACGCGCCTTGTTAATACCTGGATGGGAGACCGCGTGGAAATACTAGGTGCGGTAGGCTTCTTTTTATGTTGTTGGCATTGACTTGTTTTTTTTGTTTGTTTCCCAAGGTGACCATCTTGGCGTTTGTCAAGAGGGTTGAGCGTGCCTGAAAAAATCTACTATGGCTGCATCACCCTGAAAGAGCCAAATCTCATTTGATCTCAGAGGCTAAGCAGGTTTGGGACCTGGTTAGTACGTGGATGGGAGACCGCCTGGGATTTCTCGATGCCATAGGCTTTTTTTTTTAAGTTGTTGGCATTGACTTATTTTTTATTTTTTGTTTTATTCTTTTACTAAGTATAAGTAGAACAACACAAATGTAACAGTCAACCATACAGCATGACCCAGGGTCACAATTACATGGTAACAAAAAATAGGCAGCCAAATAACTCTGGGTTCTCAGAGGGGAGTCCTAGAGTTTCATGCAGAAAAGAGAGAAACCCCACCTCCGACATGTAGTACAGTATAACTAATGCAGCTCCGTTCGGACAAATTTAATCATGGAGAACAACTGGGACCACAGCGAGCCAGCTTATCATGACCTACGTGAACCAGAGTAAAATATGAGCCGGTCGTGTCCAGAACCCTGGGGTTCTTCTGGGTCCCAAAGGCTAGTAAGGAGACAAGGCATAGTCAAAAGGGAGGACGGGGGAAGAAGAGAGTGCAAAGACGGAGAGAGAGGAGGGGGGGGATGGCGGCGGGGAAAAATAGAAAAATAAAGACAAAAAGGGAGGGGGGGGAATGCCACCCAGGGCAGACATGGCCTACGTAGGTAAACGTTAAATGTTCAGTCGTTTTCTGGGACAGGGGCGCTGCTCACCTCCCGAATGTAGTCTCAAGTACCAGTAAAATACCTCCAGGGCCTCCATGTAACACTAAATGCCTCTTCAGTGTTGTGAAGGGTGGCGGTCAATTCTTTCATCCGGAGAATATGATTGACTTTGGAATACCACAGCACCTTGGATGGGGGCTGAGGCTGCCTCCACAGTGTGGGAATGCAGACCCGGGCGGCGTTCAGGAGTTGCATCGTGAGGGTTTTTTTGTATTTTCGAACAGGCTGTTCGGTCAAGTGTAGAAGGCACGCTGCTGGGTTGTCTGCGATATCTACATTTCTGAGAGTTTTTATCGTCCCGGTCACCTCCACCCAAAAGTTCCTCAAGGCCGGGCATGCCCAGAAAATGTGTCCCATGGTCCCCGTATCTGAATTGCACCTCCAACAAACATCTGGGATCGATCTATTCATTTTATTCAGAAGGTATGGGACTCTATACCAGCGTGAGACTATCTTGTATCCTGATTCTTGATATTGGTTTGCGATGGAAGCTTTATGTACTAATGTCAGGATCTTCCCTATCTGTTGTGGGGTAAATGTGTTGCCAAATGCAATCTCCCATTTGTGGATAAATGGTGGGGTCGACTCTTCCTCCTGACTACTTAATATGTTGTACAGGAGGGAGAGGGTGTGTCGCACAGGTTCCTTTTTGTGACAGATGACTCATAGGGCGTCAGGTCTCTAGGAGTGTAGGGGGCCCTTTGTATGGCCAGAAGAAAGTGACGAAGTTGATAAGCATTAAACAATTCAAGCGGAGGGTCAGAAAGCTCGGCGACAGTTTGCGTGGTCGGGAGCCCTCCCGAGGGCCACACCTCTCCCAGACGCTGTTTCCCCACCACTGTCAACTGTCGCAGTTTATTGTTGGTAAATCCCGGTGGGAAGTCTGGATTACCTATAACCGGAGTCATTGGTGATGGCAGGGGAGCAATGTGTGTGCAGCGGAACAACCTCCGCACAACAGCCAACGTAGCTCCCACTACGGGGTGATCTCTGAGGTCTTTTGGTAGGGAGGACAGGAGCCACGGGGAGCTCAATAGGGGAATGGATCCATCCTCAATCTCCATCTCCACCCACTGCTTGTGTGGGCCATTACAATGCCAATCAACGACTCTCGCTAGCAGAGTCGCTCTGTTGTATTGTCTCAGATCTGGGAGACCCAGACCCCCCCTGTCCTTTGGTCTGGCAAGCAATTGCAAACGGGCTCTGGGCGGTTTGCGTGCCCAAATAAAGTCCCGGAGCAGCAGCTGCAGTTGTCTGAAAAAAATTGGGGGTAACCGGATCGGTAATGTCTGGAACAAGTATAAGATCCGCGGGAGGGCCGTCATTTTGAATGCATTACAGCGCCCGAACCGGGTCAGTGTTAAAGCATGCCAGTTTCCCAAATCAGATTTCAGTCTATTTAGGAGAGGGACAAAATTAAGCGGGTACAATTGCGCCAAATCCGCTGCGATGTCAACGCCCAGGTAACGTATAGATTTTTCAGCTCAGTAGAATGGAAAAGCGGAGCGTAGCCTCCTGGCCTCACCATCCGGGACCGATATATTCAATACAGCCGACGGATGGATTGGAGACGAAAAAAATTAGATCGTCAGCGCATGCCGCAATTTTGTGGTGTGCCGAGGGTTTGGATATGCCAGTAATATTCGGGTCATTCCGAACGTGACACATAAGTGGTTCCAGTGTCAGAATAAAAATTAGGGGAGACAGAGTACACCCCTGCCTCGTCCCATTAGTGATGGGGAAAGAGTCCGAGCACTCTGAAAGCACCCAATCTCATCTGATCTTGGAGGCTAAGAAGAGTCAGGCCTGGTTAGTACCTGGATGGGAGACCACCTGGGAATACCAGTTATTGTAGGCTTCTTTTTATGTTGTTGGCCTTGATTCGTTTTGTTTTGTTTTCGCTTGTTTCCCAAGGTGACCATCTTGGCATTTGTCAAGAGGGTTGAGAGTGCCCAAAGAGTTCGCTTACAGCAGCATCACCCTGAAAGAGCCCTATCTCTTCGCATCTCTGAGGCTAAGAAGGGTTGGGCCTAGTTAGTCCCTGGATGGGAGATGGCTTTGGAATACCAGGTGCCGTAGTCTTCTTTTTATGTTGTTGACATTGACCTGTTTTTTTTTCGCTTGTTTCCCAAGGTGACTATCTTGGCATTTGTCAAGAGGGTTGAGAGTGCCCAAAGAGATTGCCTATGGGCACATAAGCCTGAAAGCGCCCGATCTCCGCTGATCTCAGAGGCTAAACAGGGTCGGGCCTTGCTAGTACCTGGATTGGAGACCACCTGGGAATACTAGGTGCTGAAGGCTTATTTTTATGTTGTTGGCGTTGACTTGTTTTTTTTGTTTTTTTGTTTACCAAGGTGACCATCTTGGTGTTTGTCAAGAGGGTTGAGAGTGCTTGAAGAGCTCGCCTATGGCCACATAACCCTGAAAGCAACAGATCTCGTCTGATCTCAGAGACTAAACAGGGTCGGGCCTTGTTAATACCTGGATGGGAGACCACCTGGGAATACTAGGTGCTGTAGACTTCTTCTCATGTTGTTGGCGTTGACTTGATTTTTTTGTTTGTTTCCCAAGGTGACCATATTGGCGTTAGTCAAGGTTGAGAGTGCCTGAAGAAATCTCCTACGGCCACACCACCCTAAAAGAGCCCAATCTCATCTGATCTCAGAGGCTAAGCAGGGTTGGGACCAGTTTAGTACCTGGATGGGAGACCGCCTGGGATTTCCAGATGCCGTAGGCATCTTTTTATGTTGTGGCCATTGACCTATTTTTTTCCGCTTGTTTCCAAGGTGACCATCTTGGTGTTTGTCAAGAGAGTTGAGAGTGCCTGAAGATATCGGCTATGGCCACATCACCCTGAATCTGTTCCATCTCGTCTGATCTTGGAGGCTAAGCAGACCAGCAGGCCTGGTTAATGCCTGTATGGGAAACCGCCTGGGAATACCAGGTGTCGTAGGCTTCTTTTTTTTTTTCAAATATAATTTTTTCTCCAAATAGGGGAAGACGGTCCCCCGAGTACATAATGCAACAGAGAAATACAGAGCAAAAAGCAGCTGAACAATACTTGATACAGGTATATTCGCAACTGTGAGTCTGCCTTCCATCAATCACAATGATTCGAGGCACGGATAAAGTACTGTACCAAGATCCAGGGTCACACAAACCCCCAGGTCCCTCCGGCATAATCCATCCAGAGGGGGGTGTGGGGCCGTCATTCCCAATTTTCCACTCTTTCCAAAAGAGAGAGGGGGTGGAGGGGGTGAGAGATAGGGGAGGTAGGCAGAAAAGAGAAGGGTTGAAAGATCAGAAAAGGAGAAGAGGGGACGAGACACGATGGCAGCCACTGTCCAAGGGGCCAGTCAAGGAAAGCTCAGAGCACTAAGGCGATAGCAGGCGACATCCTTCCAGCGAGAATATAAAGGTATTCCAGATGTCTCAGGTTTGTTTAAAAAATTCTTGTATACCTTGTGATGTGAGGATCAAGTCCTCCATTTTTTTTAATGTCCTCTATTTTCCTAAGCCAGTGGGTAATGAAAGGGGGGGAACATTTTTTCCAATAGAGAGGGATGCAGGATTTCGCCGCATTTATCACATGCCGTAAAATAGATTTTTTTGTACTTCTTAAAGGGGAGGGCCACCCTGAAAAACAAAAAAATGTTAAAAATTACAAAAAATCTAAAAAAAAAAAAAATGAAAAAAAATTTTTTTTTTTACTTACCAGAAATGCCTGTTGCTAGGCACTTTCTCCTAATCTTCCTCTTCCTCCTCCGCGGAGATCTTCTGTCTTCTGTCTTCGTCGCGGCGTCTTCTGGGTAATGAGTCGCGCTGTGTTCTGGGAACTGTGTGTTCCAGAACACAGCGCGTCCCATTCAGAAAGCGCTGCGGGACTCGCGCATGCGCAGTAGCTGCGGGACTCGCGCATGCGCAGTAGGAAACGGGCAGTGAAGCCATAAGGCTCCGCTGCCTGTTTCCCTTACAAGGGATGGCGGCGCCGGGACCCGAGAGCCGAGGGACGGGTCGGCCTCGGGCGGCCGACATCGCGGGCGCCCTGGACAGGTGAGTGTGTTTATTAAGTCAGCAGCTGCAGTGTTTGCAGCTGCTGACTTTTTTTTTTTTTTTTTTTTTATAACCGGCCCTCCACTTTAATGGGAATCTGTGAATGGTGCAAGAGAAAGAATGCAGCCTCTTCCTGGATGGAGAAGTCTGTGAATTTTTGTGTTATGCATCGGATCTCTGTCCAGAAGTCCACCAAGCTGAGGCAGGACCAAAAAATGTGCAGCAACGTGCCCTCTTCTTCTCCACACCTCCAGCATATGTTCGAAACATTTCTGCAGCTTTGATGGTGTCAAATACCACCTGGTGAGAAGTTTAAAATTCGTCTCCTGTATCTTCGTGCACAGCGACATTTTGAGAGCCAAAGTGATAATGCGTTGTCTCTGTGCTGGGGAAAATTAGCAATTAAGGTCCTTTTCCCAGTTGGACAGACAGGTTAAGTGTGGGTAATCTGTTTGAGAGAGAATGTGGGCCAAAGGGCCTTCGCTCCTGCATAGAGTCTCAAACTCCGACTGAGGGCGGGCGAACGTTTGAGGATTGGGGATGGAATGGAGAAAATGATGTAGTTGCGCCGCTCTCCAAAAAGGCAGTTGGAAAAGCCCTGTCGGATCTGTTAGGGTTGAGAAAGAAGGCCATTTTCCATCAATGACGAATTTAGACGCATTGTCTAGGTTGGAATTTCTAAGTGGGTCCCCAGTTCAAAGGTTGGATGGCCACGTATAGGGAATAGGGGGGAAGTCAAAGACGTGAGTGTGTTTTGGGTAGCGATCAGGTGACTGACTTTCAACTAAGCCCCTATAGTGGGATGTGACATAAATTCTGTGGGGGAATACTTATAGCACCACATGGCGCTTCTTAGCGGAATTCGGGAGTGAGCTTAGAAAGTTTGTTTCGATTCCAGTCCAATACATGCCCCAGATGGGAGGCCAGGTAGTAGCGTCGCAAGTTAGGGAGAACAAACCCTCCCTGTTGTTTAGACAATGTCAGCTGTGACCGCTTAAGTCTGGGATTTTTGTGGGCCCAGTTAAAATGAGTGAGCAAGGATTGAGCTTGCTTAAAAAACAGGACTGGAATCTGGATCGGGAGAGCTTGGAAAAGATAAGTAAATTTAGGGAGTATGTTCATTTTAATGAGATTGCATCTGCTGAACCAGGAATGGAGGCCAGAATGCCACCCGTGAAGCAAACTGCGGATCTTAGTGACAAGGGGTGGGGGGAAGTTCAACATAAACGTACGCGCGATGTCCAGTGGAATGTAAGTACGTGAGTATATCTTACTTATCCATGCCAGCATCCGTTCACTCAGACCTATATGGCGAAGGACCGAGAACATTAATGTCCATTTGACCCGATCAAAAGCCTTCTCGGCATCAGTACTCATGAAAAGACAAGGGGTCCCAGATGACTTTGCTTTACGGATCAGGGTAAGCACCTTAGTGGTGTTGTCCCTATCTTCCCTGGTGGGAATAAAACCTAACTGGTCAATATGTATAAGGGACTACAAGTAATGTGCCAATCACGTGGCGAGGAGTTAGAGAATAGTTTTAGGACCGAATTTTGGAGGGAAATGGGTCTGTAGCTCCCACATAGACCTGGGTCCTTGCCCTCCTTAGTTATCAACGAGATGTGGGCTCTAAGGGTATCCTCAGGAAAATAAATTCACCAAGCGCAGGCCGAGAATAGGGAGGAAGGTCTTAAAGTATTGTGCGGTATATCCGTCAGGGCCCGGAGCCTTACCCACCTTCGGAGGTCCCACGGCCGTCTGGACTTCTTCCAGTGTGATCGGGTCCTCCAAGTACTCCCGTGATTCCGATGAGAGGGTTGGTAGACCAGAACCGGTTACATATCTGTCTATATTGTCCTGTCCAGACCCTGAATCGGGCAGGTTGTAGAGATCAGAGTAACATTTTTCAAAGACTTCGACTATTTGGGTTGGGGTAGAGGCCCTCTGGCCATTCTCATCTATCAACTGTGGTATGTAAGAGCCAAATTTCAACTCCTTTACCGACCTGGCTAAGATTTTTCTGCATGTGTCCTCTGATTCCTACGTCAGTTTACGACAAACCTGGAGTGCCGCTTTCGCTTTATAATGGAGTAGGACAGCAATATGGGTATGGAGTGTCCCCAATTCAATCTCTAAGGTCCGTAAGGGGGTATGTTTATGTTTCGCTTACACAGAGGCAAGTTCACGAAACAGATTAGCAAGCTGTTCCTTCCGTGTTCGTTTGATGCGCGCCCCGTGCCTGATAAGTACCCTGCGGAGTACTGACTTGTGAGCCTCCCAAATTATCCCCGGGTCACAGTCCTGCTTTAGTTTTCTTGGAAATAAAGGTCCAATTCCCTGGTCACATCTGCTAAAACTTACGGTATCTGGAGGAGGCTCTCATTAAGGTGCCAGAATAGAGACCTAGGTGAGGGGTAGGGAGCGAGGAGCAAGAGGCAGAAGTGTCAACCGATGGCGAAAGGGGACATTAAAGTCCCCACCTAATATCAATTGGCCCTCCCGAAAGTCACATAATCTGTGCAGGGTAGTTCTGAGGAACGTGTCTTGGTGATCATTGGGAGCGTACACAGTGGCAAATGTAAAAAGGCGCTCTCCAATGTGGCCCCTAAGAAAAAGATATTGGCCCCCAGGGTCCACCAGAGAATCCTGGAGAACCCAGGGGAGCCTGCTAGAGATCAGAATGGAGAGGAGGGGTTAGTAGAGTGGTAGACCTTAGGGAAGGATCTCGACCATAGAAAGGGGAGGCTAGTATTTTTAAAATGTGTTTCTTGTATAAAGGCCACATCAGTACAGGATGTGTTCAGTTCTCACAGGAGGATCCACCATTTTTCAGGGGAGTTCAGTCCCTTAACGTTTAGAGAGGTGACCTTGACTGAGTCTGCCATCGCTCCTCGGGGAGGGGGAGGGGGACATCAGAGAAAAGCAAAGAAAGTTGAACCAAGGTAGGTTTTGGGTAGGTAATGCATGGCGGGAACTAAGGGGGAGAAAGGAAGGGCAAATGGAAGGAAAGGTAAAGGGAAAAAGAGGCCGGGCACCTCAACCCCAGGGGGAGAGGGAAATTAAGGGTTGTCCGCACTCAACAGTACAGGAAGGGTATACTAAAACAGCACAATTATGCTATAGCGCTTACCAGATGTACACTGGGTTTAAAGCGCTGTCCTACTTGGGTTATTGGGTAGACAGGTCGGAGAGGGAGCCCCCGAATCCTAGTCCCCCCAGTCCCGGCAGTGGTAAATGTCACGTCTGATACCGGTATGCAAATAAAAGACAATCAGTAACATCAAAGAAACAAAAAACAATAGTATAACCAAAACAGAGGTAGAGCATATAACTGTCAGCACTGAGGGGTCTCCTCGGCTCGCCCTAAACATAGGCATGCACGAGGGAGCCCGTCACAACAGAAAAGGCATCACAGAATGGGATCCACCACCCCCCGTCCCATACCCCTAAAGTACATGCAGTCCCCGGACAAATGCATTTCTCCCTTTGGCAGATTGTCCTCTCCTTACCCCCCTCTCCCCCGTCCACGGCCCGGGGGGAAAAGGGGCAGGGAAGGGGGGAAAGGGGGAGTGGAAGGGGGGAAAGGGGGAGTGGAAGGGGGAAAGGGGGAGGGAAAGGAGGGAAGGGAAGGGTGGGAAGGGGGGGAGGGAGGGGGGAAACAGGGGAGAGGGGACAAACATGCAGAAATGTCAAGTCCTTTAGCGCACTCCCACCAGCAAACACCCGGACCCCATAAATTTCAACTCCTCCCCTCCATGGTCACCACATCAAGATGAAAGAGGAGCAGCCCTGGTCGGTGCATGGAAAATCCGGCAGGCAAGGGGCTGGGGCCACCATCCCTCCATCCAACGGGAGACTTCACCTGAGCAGCAGTCCTGGGGCCCGCCAATTAGTGTCTCTCCTGCATCGCCATCGGGGGCTGTGTAGAGCATCCAGAGGGAGGCTGGGACCGCCCAAACAGTAAGGGGTAAATCCTCCAGGGGGGTCCAGAGTCACCCTGGAGGGAAGCAGTGTCTCGTACCAATAGGCTCAATAAATAAGTCATCCAGGGTCCCCGAAAGCTGCAGAAGGCAATGTCAGCAAAGAGTAGGTGGGAGTCAGAGGGGGGGACAAGGGGCGCATCCAGGGGGAGGGGACACATATGCGGGAATGTCAAGCCCTTCCAGTACAGCGCATTAGGTATCACTCAGACCCCCCAAAGTGCAACTCCCCCATCTAAGGTCAAGACTCCAGAAGGGAAGATGAGCCGCCCTGGTCTGTACATGAAAGAACCTGCTGCCAAGGGGTTGGGGCCATCATCCCTTCCTCCAATGGGAGATGGCACCGGAATGAAAGCCCCGTGTCCTGTCAAGTGGTGCCCCTCTGACAATGTCGTTGTGGTATATGTGGAGCATCCAGGGAGAGGCAGGGACCACCCAAAAAGTGAGGGGTAAAGCCTCCAAGGGGGACCGGTGTCAGACAGGAGGATAGCGGTGTCTTGTACAAGTTGGTTAATTAGACAAGTCATTCAGTGTGTTCCTGTGAGCAGCGGAAAGAAAGGTCGGTAAGGATTATGAATGGGTGGGGGCCAGGGAGTGCATAAAACTGCCACCAGATGACCGGGGCAGAGAGGGCAAGGGGATGAAACTCAGATCTGGTAGGTGGGGGCGGGGGTGAGGAGTGTCCCTCATATTACTCACGTTGGCCATACCTTGAAGCTGAGCGCTCTGCATACCCAGGACGTTCTTCTGTATAATCTAGCCTATCTGTATACATTAGCCTGTCTTTTGTACACATTAGTCGGTCCTCTGTATACACTAGTCTGTCTGTATACACTAGTGTATACAGATAAGCTAGATTATACAGAAGAACGTCCTGGGTATGCAGAGATGGAGGCTAGAGTGTATACAGACGGACTAGTGTATACAGAAGACCGGCTAGTTTATATAGGGAGGCTAATGTGTGCAAAAGACAGGCTAGTGTATACAAATAGGCTAGATTATAGAGAAGAACATCTTGGGTATGCAGAGAGAGAGGCTGGGTTACAAAGAGAGGCTGGTGTATGCAGACTTGCTAGTGTATACAGACGGACTAGTGTATAGAGAGGCTTGGGTATACAGAGAGCTAATGTATAAAGAGCAGCTAGTGTATACAAAAGACATCCAATGGTATACAGAGAGACTCGTGTATGCCGAAGACCGGCTAGTTTATACAGAGAGGCTAAAGTGTACAAAACACAGGCTAGATTATACAGAAGAACGTCCTGGGTATGCAGAGATGGAGGCTAGGGTATACAGAGAGAGAGACTGGGTTACACAGAGAGGCAGGAGTATGCAGACTTGCTAGTGTATACAGATGGACTAGTGTATACAGTAGACCGGCTAGTTTACACAGAGAGGCTAATCTGTACAAAAGACAGGCTAGTGTATACAGATAGGCTAGATTATACAGAAGAAGGTCCTGGTTTATGCAAGAGATGGAGGCTAGGGTATGCAGAGAGAGAGGCTTGGTTACACAGACTTGCTAGTGTATACAGACGGACTAGTGTATACAGAGGACCGGCTAGTTTATACAGAGAGTCTAATGTGTACAAAAGACAGGCAATTGTATACAGATAGGCTAGATTATACAGAAGAACGTCCTGGGTATTCAGAGATGTGGAGGCTAAGGTATACAGAGAGAGAGAGGCTAGAGTACGCATACTTGCTAGTGTATACAGATGGACTAGTGTATACAGAGGACCGGCTAGTTTATACAGAGAGGCTAATGTGTACAAAAGACAGGCTAGTGTATACAAATAGGCTAGATTATAGAGAAGAACGTCTTGGGTATGCAGAGATGGAGGCTGGGTTACACAGAGAGGCTAGTGTATGCAAGCTTGCTAGTGTATACAGACGGACTAGTGTATACAGTAGACCAGCTAGTTTATACAGGGAGGCTAATGTCTACAGAAGACCGGCTAGTGTATACACATAGGCTAGATTATAGAGAAGAACGTCCTGGGTATGCAGAGATGGAGGCTAAGGTATACAGAGAGAGAAGTTGAGTTACAAAGAGAGGCTAGTGTATGCAGACTTGCTAGTGTATACCGGTGGACTAGTGTATACAGAGAGGCTTGGGTATACAGAGAGCTAATGTATAAAGAGATGCTAGTGTATACAAAAGACAACCAATAGTAGACAGTGAGGCTCGTGTATACAGAAGACCGGCTACAGAGAAGCTAATTTGTACAAAAGACAGGCTAGTGTATACAGATAGGCTAGATTATACAGAGGAAGGTCCTGGGTATGCAGAGATGTAGGCTAGGGAATCCAGAGAGAGACTGTGTTACACAGAGAGGCTAGAGTATGCAGAAGACCGGCTATTTTTTTTACAGATAGACTTGTGTATACAGAAGACAGTCTGGGGAATTCAGTGAGGCTAGTGTATGCAGAGAGGCTGGGACACCGAGACTATTGTAAAAAGAAGGCAGGCTAGTGTATATCGATTACGGGCACCTGTATACAGAAGACAGAGAGGCTAGTCTATATTGAGTGGCTAGTGTACACAGAGAGATTCATGTATACAGAAAAGCTAGCGTGTAAAGAAAACAGGACTTTATTTTTTGCTAATGCAACTACTTCTGAAACATGTAAAATGCTTTTTTCATATTTTGGTGCTGTTACAAAGTGGTGTGTTGTCAGTGGTGATATCAATGTGACAGTTAATGTGGAGAACTACAACTATTCAAAATAGAGCAAAAGAGTGCTAAAGTTTATTTTGTTAAGTCATTGACTGATAGACGTTGAGTAATTGGCCATTATTGGTTTGGCAGTACATGGTTTATTTTGATGTAAGATAGATTCTCTACTTATAGCCGAGTTTTACACGACTTTATTATTAGCATTATTCGCATTATTCATATATATTATGCAGAGTGTAAGTATTGCAGTGAGACGATATTGCTTTTAAAAGATTTGTATTATTATACATAGCATTGTTAGCAGACCAATAGGACAATTTACATGGCTTAATATTGCAGAGCGTAATTTATCAGGAAAGAGATCCAAAGCGTTAGTTGCAGTAGTTTCATAAAACTGAGAAATCGTTGCATTACTCTAAATTTAAAAGTTGTTCCGGTAGCACTGAAAAGACGATATTAGATGAGTGATCTACACATTTCGTTTACTATTTCACTATACCGGCTAAATGTTAATATGTTAATATGTGCTGCGTGTAAGGTAGAAATTAGATGGTTTAGTGTGAGCTGGTTTACCAGGATTTAGAGATAGTAATCTGTTTATACTAGTAATAAATATAGCAAAATAACTATAACGAGTTTAAGTGGAAATACGTGAAATAACAGCAACAACGTGTGTAGGTTTTTATCAATCAAGTTAATTACGTGTCAGCAGCTAAATATTCTGCAATAGCAGAGATTAAGTATTGCAGTCGAAATGAGATCGGAAGCGATAGTTGCAGTAGCTCCAAAAAAACTGAGAAATCATTTCATTACTCTAAATGTAAAAGTTATCCCGAGCAATTAAACTGTTCACGGTAGCATTGCATTACTCTTAATATGTGCAGCGTGTAAAGAAGCAATAAGATGGTTTTGTATTATCCTAAAATTAGCAGTATACGTAATAAAGGTGAGTAGGTAACCTGGATTTAGACATAGCAAACTCTATAATCTAATTTAGCAAAATTAGAAAGGATAATATTGAGACAGTATATACAGGTCGAGTTTAACTGGAAATACACAAAATATCTAGCTTACCTTTACATTGTTCAATAGAGCATTGCAAAGTAATACCAAGGCAGAATGTCGGAATAGCAATTAGATGAGATGATTGCTGTAATCATGAAATATCAGCAACGCCTAGGTTTCTATCGGATGAGAAAGTATAATAACTGGCAAAGTATGACATGGGATACAGTATGACAAAGAGACAAATTGCATTAGAGATGTGAGATGGACATGAAATGTCAATCCCCATTGGTTACTTACATGTAAACGCGGCTACATACAGCAAAGTGTGAGCTAAGCAGCTAAAGGGTATTTAAGAGTAAATTGACGTAGCTTGAAAATTCCAACGTGTAAATCGTTCCATTAATTATGTTACGCACGAAGACGGCTTACACTGACTGTTTTCCGTTTCCACTGGTCATCGGCATAATGTTTCAGTAACCATGAACATTAATAGTGATAGACAGCTTACATTAGGATGTATGCATGATGTGAATGTAAAATGAATGTAAAATAGTTGCATTATGTGTTATTAATGTAATCAAACTGTATTCCTATGCTTTGCTACTGCAACCACTTCTCAATCAAGTAAACCGTCCCACTGCTTTTCTCACATTTTGCCGCTGTTAAAAAATGTGTTGCAAGTGTTATGTGTTACAAATGGTTATCAGTGTGACAGTTAATGTGGAGAAGAAGTAATACACAAAATAGAGTCAGAAAGAGAATCCTATTGCATAGAGGTAGCGAGAGATGGTTGCATTAATCTTAATGTGCAGTGTGTAAAAGGTTTTAAAAAGATGGTTTTGTGTGACTTTTGCTTTAACGTAAAATTAGCTGTAGACATTATAACTTGTTACAATGATTTAGAGATAGTAATCTCTATAAAATAATAATAATAAGTATAGCAAAACAAATTACGAAAATTTTGAGGCAGTATGTATAGGTCGAGATATAGTGAATACACAAAAGGGATCAAGGGATAGTAGCAAAGTCAAGGGATAAATGCAAAGGTACTCTATTTAACAGTAAATTGACGTAGCTTGCAAATTCCAACGTGTAAATCGTTCCATTAATTTTGCTGCGCACGAAGACGGCTTTCACTGACTGTTTTCCGTTTCCACTGGAAAGAGAATCCTATTGCATAGAGGTAGCGAGAGATGGTTGCATTACTCTTAATGTGTAAAGGTTTTAAAAAGATGGTTTTGTGTGAATTTTGCTTTAACGTAAAATTAGCTGTAGACATTATAACTATGGTTAGGTTTACAATGATTTAGAGTTAGTAATCTCTATAATATAATAATAAGTATAGCAAAACAAATTAGGAAAATATTGAGGCATTATATATAGGTCGAGATAAAGTGAATACACAAAAGGGATCAAGGGATAGTTGCAAAGTCAAGGGATAAATGCAAAGGTACTCTATTTAACAGTAAATTGACGTAGCTTGCAAATTCCAACGTAAATCGTTCCACTAATTTTGTTACGCACGAAGACGGCTTACACTGACTGTTTTCCGTTTCCACTGGAAAGAGAATCCTATTGCATAGAGGTAGCGAGAGATGGTTGCATATGGCAGAAAGACGGCTTATACTGCTTTTCTCACATTTTGCTGCGGTAAAAAGAAATGTTTTGTCACTGTGTTTTAACTGTGACAGATAAGGTGGAGAAAAAGAAGTAATACAGAAAATAGAGTCAAACAGTGGAAACGTTTATTTGTCATGACAGCTGATACTGGTTGAGCAATAAAACTGTTTTATTAAGATGTAAGACTAGTTTTATTCTCTACATATAGGCTTTTCAAAGAGTTGTATAATATAGGCGACCAATAGGACATTTAAATGGCTTAATATTGTAGGGAGGAAGTATCGCTGTTCAAAGGTAAGAGATTGAAAGCTTAGCTTGAAAATGGCCGAGAAATAGTTGCGTTAGTCTAAATTTAAAGGATATGCCGGTACCAATGAGAAAGCTTATATTAGACTAGTTGATCTTTGCATTACACAATCCTATTATTATTATTATTATTATTAAGATCATAGTGCAGAGAGATACTCAGTTAATGTCAGAGATACTCGGTCAATGTCAGAAAAGCAATAAAACTGTTTACATCGTTAGAGAGCGATAGTTACATTACTCTTAGTATGTGCAGCATGTCTGGTAGCAAATGGATGGTTTTGTGAACATTTTGCATTAAGGTACAATTAGAGGTAGAACTCATGGAAGTGAATAGATTTAAGCGGATTTTGAGATAGTACTCTCCATTTCTAATAAGAAATAAAGAAAAATAAGTCAGGATGGTGTGTCAGGACTGTCACATAATCACAGTCCCGGTACAAATATGCAAAATAGAGCAAAAGAGTACATGGTTTATTTTGATGTATGATAGTTTTATTGCATGCTTGATGTGGATGATTAAAATCGTGTAGTGATCTATATTTAGCATAAGAATGAAAAGGCATAACATGGCAATGAGACAAACTCCATTAGAGATGTGAGCTAGATGAAATGATGAAATGTCTCTGTATAGCCCAGATTGTCTTCTGTTATCACTTAGCCTACCCTCTAAATTCTCTAGCCTCTCTATATAGACCAGCATGTTTACACTAGCCGGTCTTCTGCATACAATAGCCTGTCTTCGATATACACTAGCCTATGTTCTGAATACACTAGCCCGTCTTCTGTCTTCTGTATGCCCTAGCCTGTCTTCTGTATACATTAGTCTCTCTGTATAAACTAGCATCTCTGTATACCCCAAACTGTCTTCTATAAAAACTTGTCTCTCTTTATAGCCTGTCTAGCCTTTCTTCTGTACACACTAGCTTCTCTGTATACACTAACCAGGCTTCTATATACAATAGCTTCACTCTATGCACTAGCCTCTCTGTATAATCTAGCCTCTCTATATACCCTAGGTAGTGTTCTGCATCTCCGTAGTGGTAGCCTCTCCGTAGAAGCCAGCCTTTATTCTGTATTCACTAGCCTTTCTTCTGTATGCTGTAGTCTTCTATATATACTAGCTTCTCTGTACACCCTTGCATCTCTGTAATACACTAAACCCTCTGTATACCACAGCTTGTCTTCTGTATACACTAGACTGTAAACACTAGATAGAATACACCAGCCTGTCTTCTGTACCCACTAGAATCTCTGTATACACTACCCAGTCTTCTGTATACACTGTCAGCTTGGATGTATACCCAAGCCTGTCTTCTGTATACACTAGTTTCTCTATATGCACTGTCCTTTCTGTATACTCTCGACCCTCTCTATACATTAACCTCTCTATATACACTAACATCTTTGTATATACTAGCCTCTCTTTAAATTAGCCTCTCTGTGTACCCCAGCCTCACTGTTTACTCTAGCATCTCTGTATACTCAAGCCTACACGAGTCTTCTGTATTCTGTATTAACTAGCCTTTCTTCTGTATGCTGTAGTCTTCTATATATACCAGCTTCTCTGTACACCCTTGCATCTCTGTAAACACTGTGTAAACTAGCCAGTCTTATGTATACACTCGCCGACTGTATACACTAGACTCTCTGAATACACTAAGCTCTATGTCTTCTGTATACACTAGACTGTAAAAACTAGCTAGAATACACCAGCCTGTCTTCTGTACCCACTAGACTCTCTGTATACACTACTCAGTCTTCTGTATAGAATGTCAGCTTTCATGTATACCCTTTCTGTATACACTAGCTTCTCTATATGCACTGTCCTTTCTGTATACACTCGACTCTCTCTATACACTAACCTCTCTATATACACTAACATCTTTGTATTTGTCTTTAAACTAGCCTCTCTGTGTACCCCAGCCTCACTGTTTACTCTAGCATCTCTGTATACTCAAGCCTATCTACATACACGAAACCTGTATTCTGTATTCACTAGCCTTTCTTCTGTATGCTGTAGTCTTCTATATATACCAGCTTCTCTGTACACCCTAGCACTGTAACAGTATTACAGAAACAGAACACCAGCAATAAGGTGTATACTGTGCAGGAGGCACACAACACCGACTCTAACTTCTGCACTGCAGATGCATGTATTGCAGAAATTGAACACCAGTAATAAAGGGTAGCTTCAGGTGTGTACTGTGCAGGAGGCACATAACACCCACTGTAACAGTGCTAGGTTCCCAAGCAGTAAAGACACTGTCCCTGCCTATCGTCCTCTTTCCCTGACCACCGCAACACACTATACAAGGCCGCCGTGCTGGCGGCCTTATATAGTGTGGGGTGTGTACTAAACCCCCCGAGCTATAATTGGCCACAGGAATCCTGCCTGTGGTGAATTGTGGCTCTCCTCACACAGGATGTCACATCTGTTCTTATTATATAGAACCTATTATGCTCCTCGTAAACTTTTTCAGTTTGGCCGAACGGCCGGACGCAAGTTGCCCCCGGTGCGGGAACATGGGGGGAGACATGATGCACATGTTTTGGAGAGGCCCAAAATTGATCCGCTACTGGACAGAGGTGACAGGAACCATTGATCGGGTGGTTGGAACCTCCACCAGGATGGAGGCGAAGTATTGTCTCCTGGGATTAGTTGAAGGAGTTGGAAACCCGGGAAGTAGCCAGATGGCAGTTCTGAGATGCCTATTTCAGGCAAGGAAACTGATTGCCCAACCCTGCTTAGCCTCCAATGTTGGCAATGACTTGGTTTTTTTCGCTTGTTTCCCAAGATGACCATGTTGGCGTTTGTCAAGATGGTTGAGAGTGCCCGAAGAGATCGCCTATGGCCCCATCACCTTGAAAGTGCCTGATCTTGTCTGATCTCGGAGGCTAAGCATTGTCGGGCCTGATTAGTAACTGGATGGGAGACCAACTGGGAATACCAGGTGCCGTAGGATTCTTTTTATGTTGTTGGCGTTGACATGTTTTTTTTTTTCCGCTTGTTTCCCAAGGTGATCATCTTGGCATTTGTCAAGAGGGCTGAGAGTGCCCAAAGAAATCTCCTACGGCCACATTCCCCTGAAAGCGCCCGATCTCATCTGATCTCAGAGGCTAAGCAGGGTCCGTAGGAATCTTTTTATATTGTTGGCTTTGACCTGTTTTTCTTTCGCTTGTTTCCCAAGGTGACCATTTTAGCATCAGTCAAGAGTTTTGAGTATGTCCCAAAGCGTTCGCCTGAGGTCACATCACCCTGAAAGCGCCCGATCTCAGAGGCTAAGCAGGGTCTGGGTCAGATGGGAGACCGCCAGGGTCTATGTTGTTGGCGTTGACCTTTTTTTTTTCACTTGTTTCCCAAGATAACCATCTTGGTATTTGTCAAGAGGGTTGAGAGTGTCTAAATAGAACACCTATGGCCACATCACCCTGAAAGCGCACAATCTCATCTGATCTCGGAGGCCTAGCAGTGTACGGCCTGGTTAATACCTGTATGGGAGACCATCTGTGAATACCAGGTGCCGTAGGCTTCTTTTTATGTTGTTGGCGTTTACCTGTTTATTTTCGCTTGTTTCCCAAGGTGACCATCTTGGCGTTTAACAAGAGGGTTGAAAGTGCCCAAAGAGATCATCTACGGCCCCATCACCCTGAAAGCGCCCAATCTCATCTGATCTCAGAGGCTAAACAGTGTCGGGCCTGGTTAGTACCTGGATGGGAGACCGCCTGGAAATACCAGGGGCCATAGGCTACTTTTTTTGTTGTTGGCTTTGAACTGTTTTTTTCGCTTGTTTCTCAAGGCGACCATCTTGGCGTTTGTCAAGAGGGTTGGGCGTGTCTTGAAGAGAACGCTTACGGCCACATCACCCTGAAAGCACCCGATCTCGTCTGATTTCAGAGGCTTAGCAGCATCAGGCCTGGTTAGTACCTGAATGGGAGACTGCCTGGGAAGACCAGGTGACATAGAAGGATCTGGCCTGGTTAGTGTCTTGATTGGGAGATCGCCTGGGAATTCCGGATGCCGTAGGCTTCTTTTTATGTTGTTGGCTTTGACCTGTTTTTTTTCCCTTGTTTCCCAAGGTGACCATCTTGGCATTTGTCAAGAGGGTTGAGAGTGCACAAAGAAATTGCCTACGGGCACAACACCCTGAAAGCGCCCAATCTCGTTTGGTCTCAGAGGCTAAGCAGGGTTGGGCCTGGTTTGTACCTGGATGGGAGACCGCCTGGGTTTTCCAGATGCCGCAGGCTTCTTTTTATGTTGTTGGCGTTGACTTGTTTTTTTTGTTTGTTTCCCAAGGTGACCATCTTGGCGTTTGTCAAGAGGGTTGAGCGTGCATTTGATCTCAGAGGCTAAGCAGGGTTGGGACATGGTTAGTACATGGATGGGAGACCGCCTGGGATTTCTCGATGCCATAGGCTTTAGTTTTAAGTTGTTGACATTGACTTATTTTTTTAATTTTTATTATTCTTTTATTAAGTAGAACAACATAAATATAACAGTCAACCATACAGCATGAGCCAGGGTCACAATTACATGCTAACAAAAAATAGGCAGCCAAATAACTCTGGGTTCTCAGAGGGGAGTCCTACAGTTTCATGCAAAAAATAGAGAAACCCCACCTCCGACATGTAGTACAGTATAACTAGTGCAACTCCGTTCGGACAAATGTAATCATGGAGAACAACTGGGACCACAGCGAGCCAGCTTATCATGACCTACGTGAACCAGAGTAAAATATGAGCCGGTCATGTCCAGAACCCTGGGGTTCTTCTGGGTCCCGAAGGCTAGTAAGGAGACAAGGCATAGTCAAAAGGGAGGACGGGGGAAGAAGAGAGTGCAAAGACGGAGAGAGAGGAGGTGGGGGGATGGCGGCGGGGAAAAAAAAGAAAAATAAAGACAAAAAGGGAGGGGGGGAATGCCACCCAGGGCAGACATGGCCTACGTAGGTAAACGTTAGATGTTCAGTCGTTTTCTGGGACGGAGGCACTGCTCACCTCCCGAATGTAGTCTCGCGTAACAGTAAAATACCTCCAGGGCCTCCATGTAACACTAAATGCCTCTTCAGTGTTGTGAAGGGTGGCGGTCAATTCTTCCATCCGGAGAATATGATTGACTTTGGAATACCACAGCACCTTGGATGGGGGCTGAGGCTGCCTCCACAGTGCGGGAATGCAGGCCCGGGCGGCATTCAGGAGGTGCATCGTGAGGGTTTTTTTGTATTTTCGAACAGGCTGTTCGGTCAAGTGTAGAAGGCACACTACTGGGAACCCAAAAGTTCCTCAAGGTCGGGCATGCCCAGAAAAGGTGTCCCATGGTCCCCATATCTGAATTTCACCTCCAACAAACATCCGGGATCGATCTATCCATTTTATTCAGAAGGTATGGGACTCTATACCAGCGTGAGACTATCTTGTATCGTGATATTGGTTTGCGATGGAAGCTTTATGTACTAAGGTCAGGATCTTCCCTATCTGTTGTGGGGTAAATGTGATGCCAAAGTCCCTCTCCCATTTGTGGATAAATGGTGGGGGTTGACTCCTCCTCCTGACTACTCAATAGGTTGTACAGGAGGGAGAGGGTGTGTCGCACAGGTTCCCTTTTGTGACAGATGGATTCATAGGGTGTCAGGTCTCTAGGAGTGTAGGGAGCCCTTTGTATGGCCAGAAGAAAGTGACGAAGTTGATAAGCACTAAACAAGTCAAGCGGAGGGTCAGAAAGCTCGGCGACAGTTTGCGTGGTCGGGAGCCCTCCCGTGGGCCACATCTCTCCCAGACGCTGTTTCCCCACCACTGTCAACTGTCGCAGTTTCTTGTTGGTAAATCCCGGTGGGAAGTCTGGATTACCTATAACCGGAGTCATTGGTGATGGCAGGGGAGCAATGTGTGTGCAGCGGAACAACCTCCGCACAACAGCCAACGTAGCTCCCACTACGGGGTGACCTCTGAGGTCTTTTGGTAGGGAGGACAGGAGCCACGGGGAGGTCAATAGGGGAATGGATCCATCCTCAATCTCCATCTCCACCCCCTGCTTGTGTGGGCCATTACAATGCCAATCAACGACTCTCGCTAGCAGAGTCACTCTGTAGTATTGTCTGAGATCTGGGAGACCCAGACCCCCCTTGTCCTTTGGTCTGGCAAGCAATTGCAAATGGGCTTTGGGCAGTTTGCGCGCCCAAATAAAGTCCCGGAGCAGCAGCTGCAGTTGTCTGAAAAAAATTGGGGGTAACCGGATCGGTAATGTCTGGAACATGTATAAGATCCGAGGGAGGGCCATCATTTTGAATGCATTACAGCGCCCGAACCAGGTCAGTGTTAAAGCATGCCAGTTTCCCAAATCAGATTTCAGTCTATCCAGGAGAGGGACAAAATTAAGCAGGTACAATTGCGCTAAATCCGCTGCGATGTCAACGCCCAGTTAACGTATAGATTTTTCAGCCCAGTAGAATGGAAAAGAGGAGCGGAGCCTCTTGGCCTCACCATCCGGAACCGATATATTCAATACATATAGGCTGCCGTGTCGCTGTAGAGACGCAAGTATTTTGGGAAGCAAAATGTGTGGATTGGAGACGGAAAAAATTAGATCGTCAGCGTACGCCGCAATTTTGTGGTGTGCCGAGGGTTTGGATATGCCAGTAATATTCGGGTCATTCCAAACGTGACACATAAGTGGTTCCAGTGTCAGAATTAAAATTAGGGGAGACAGAGGTCACCCCTGCCTCGTCCCATTAGTGATGGGGAAAGAGTCCGAGCACCACTCGGTCACCCGTACCGCTGCCGATGGCGTGGAGTAAAGCGACATTTCCCAGCTCATCATGTTGGGGCCAAGACCTATATGTTCCAGGGTGGCCTGCATAAAGTGCCAGGCCACCCTGTCAAAGGCCTTCTCCGCGTCCGTTGACAACATAAGCAAGGGCCTTCCCTGTACATGCGCTGCATGGATTAAATTGAGGACTCGGGCCGTATTGTCTCTAGCTTCCGACTTATTTTTATTTTTTTGCTTGTTTCCCAAGGTGACCATCTTGGCGTTTGTCAAGAGGGTTGAAAGTGCCTGAAGAGATTGCCTACGGGCACATCACCCTGAAAGCACCCGATCTCGTTTGATGTTGGAGGCTAATAGAGTCGGGCCTTGTTAGTACCTGGATTGGAGAACGCCTGGGAATACCAGGTGTCGTAGACTTCTTTTTATGTTGTTGGCGTTGACCTGTTTTTTTTTCGCTTATTTCCCAAAGTGACCATCTTGGTGTTTGTCAAGAGGGTTGAGAGTGCCTGAAGAGATTGCCTATGGCCACATCACTCTGAAAGCACCCAATCTCGTCTGATCTTGGAGGCTAAGAAGAGTCGGGCCTGGTTAGTACCTGGATGGGAGACCACCTGGGATTACCAGTTATTGTAGGCTTCTTTTTATGTTGTTGGCGTTGATTCGTTTTCTTTTTTTTGCTTGTTTCCCAAGGTGACCATCTTGGCATTTGTCAAGAGGGTTGAGAGTGCCCAAAGAGATCGCTTACAGCAGCATCACCCTGAAAGAGCCCTATCTCTTCTCTTTTCTGAGGCTAAGAAGGGTTGGGCCTAGTTAGTACCTGGATGGGAGATGGCGTTGGAATACCAGGTGCCGTATTCTTCTTTTTATGTTGTTGACATTGACCTGTTTTTTTTTCACTTGTTTCCCAAGGTGACCATCTTGGCATTTGTCAAGAGGGTTGAGAGTGCCCGAAGAGATCACCTATGGCCCCATCACCCTGAAAGCGCCCAATCTCGTCTGATCTCGGATGCTAAACAGTGTCGGGCCTGGTTAGTACCTGGATGGGAGACCGCCTGGGAATACCAGGTGCCATAGGCTTCTGTTTTTTTTTTTTTTATTTAGTAGTATGCGACATACAATGCAAAGGCAACTTCACAGAATGTGTGATACAAATAGTTACAAACAAACGATCATATTGCATGGATATCAGAGCCAATGGTAAGAAGTCTGAGGAGAATAGCACGTGTACAGCTTTGCGGTCATATCAAGATGAGATTAAAGCTCCATCTCGTTGGGATCCTCTATCACTTAAAATAGTATTGATACTAGCCCTGCTACCCTCGAAGAGTTTAGATATCCATAGATAGGGGAAGAGTATTGTGTAGTAGTCAAATGGGGTCGGAACATACCATTTTCTTTTCCCTTTTTTGAGTTAAGAAGGGAAATAGTAGAACTGAAAGGAGGGAGAAGGGGAAAGAGAAGATTGGGGAAGGAAATGGCAGAAAAGGTAAAGAAGGGGTAAGGGGGTGTCGTGGGTAGAGTGGATAGTGTGGGGTCCCCTCCCAGGGAGCAAGAGACGCGCTCGGCTCACCAGCTCATCAGCTGTCCAACGTTTGGAACAGCGATCTCCAACGATCACCATGAGCTTACTATGTCTCACGGAGGTATTCTTCCGAAAAGCGAAACTGGGTCCAGTAGAACCATCTGTTCCCATGTTTTATCCCTCATTGTGGCAGTCAGGTCTTCCATTCGTTCAATATCATTTACCCTTGCGAACCACTGGGTCACCATTGGAGCAGATTGCTCTTTCCACTGACTTGGGATGCAGGCCCTAGCTGCATTGAGGAGATGTTTAAGTAAGGACTTATGATAACGCTTTCTCGACATAGGAGTTAGATTGAGAAGAACTGCTGCGGGATCATTGGCTAAGGAAATGTCTGTGAACTTGTGGATGAGTCTCAGGACAGGCTGCCAGAATGTTTGTAATTTAGGGCATTCCCAGAAAATGTGGAGGGCCAAGAAAAGAAGAGGCCCGCACAAGGTCCCGGTCAGGGTCGAGGCGGAAAGACTTTTCCGTCATGCCGGGTTCAAAGCGTGGGTGTCCAATAATAGGAGTCATGGGCGAAGGGAAACTGGGCACGCCCGTCAGGGTAAAATATCTGTCTAGCTCTTGTAACGTTTGCTCAATGAGTGGGTGTGCCCGCGTCGCTCCCGACCAGCCCGGTCCACTCCAGGGCAAACCTGGAAATGGTACGGATTCACGCTCCAGACGAACCCACAGCTTATCCTTCAGGTGTCTGCACCAGTCAACTACTCTGTTCATGTGCACCGCCGTATAGTACCATGCCGGATCTGGGAGGCCAATCCCTCCCTTGTCTTTTGATCTGAGCAGTAATGTTCGGCTGAGTCTTGGAGGCCTGCCCTGCCATACGTATCGAATAAAGATGGAGCGCATGGCTTTAAAAAATGATTGGGGGATTTTTATCGGTAAGGCTTGTAATAGGTACAAGAGTCTGGGCATTACATTCATTTTGAGCACATTGCATCTCCCAAACCAAGAGGTCGCCAACTTTGACCACCTCTCTAGATCTATGGCAAAATTTTTTAGAAGCGGCTGGAAATTCAATTGGAAAATCAGATGTGGGTCCGGGGGAAACTTGGTACCCAGATATTGTATAGCCCCAGTTGCCCAACGAAAGGGAAAATTAGTGCTTAGACTCGTCTGGGCGTTGGTAGACAGGGAGACGTTGAGTGCTTCCGATTTCTGTAAGTTAATTTTAAAATTTGACAGGGTGCCATATCGTCTTATTTCCGCTAAGAGATACGGCAATGTAATGTGAGGCTCCGAGACATAGAACAAGAGGTCATCTGCAAAGGCTGCGACCTTATGGTGGTGTGAGGGGGTGTCCAGGCCCTTGATGTCTATGTTCTGCCTGATGTGGTGCAGCAAGGGTTCAAGCGATAGGACAAACAAAAGGGGGGACAACGGGCATCCCTGCCTCGTTCCATTGCCAATAGTGAAACGCGACGAGGCAAACCCATTGACCCTAACCATCGCCGTCGGTGACGAGTAAAGAGCTGTAACCCATGAAAGCATGGGGGGGTACACCCAAGCTTCGCAGGGTGGCTAGCAAAAAAGGCCAGCTCACCCTGTCAAACGCTTTTTCTGGGTCCACAGAGAGCAACATAATCGGTAGTTTAAGGCGTCTGGCGCGTTCTATAACATTGATTGTCCTGGTAGTGTTGTCTCGGGCTTCCCTGTTACGAATAAACCCCACCTGATCCAGAGGTATCAGGCGTTGGAGAATGGGCGCCAACCGCTCCGCCAGTATCTTAGTGAAGAGCTTAAGGTCGCTGTTTAATAAGGAGATGGGCCTGTAGTTCGCACAGAGAAGCGGATCCTTCTCCGGCTTGAGTATGACCGAGATGCTTGCCTGCAACAGCTCCGGTGGAAAGGTCTGGCCCTCCAATAGGGCGTTAAAAGCTGACACAAACGGCGTGGACAACAGGGAGAGGAAGGCCTTATAATAAGGGACCGTAAACCCATCTGGGCCTGGTGCCTTGCCCTTGGGTGAGTCTCTTAACGCTGCCGACAATTCCTCCGGGGAGATAGGTTGCGAGAGAAGCTCTATCTCTTCCTGTGTCAGCGACGGGAGGTTTGCCGAAGCTAGGTACTCGTCAATGGCCGCTGTGCCGGCCTGGAGGGCGTCTCCTGAGTCCCGGGGGTGCAAGTTATAAAGGGCTTCATAGAAAGATCGGAAACACTCCGCTATCTCCCGTGAATCATGAAGCTTGGCACCCGAAGGGGAGGTTATGGTTGGAATGAAGGACGCGTTGCGTTGGGCACGCAGGGAGTTCGCTAGGGACCTACTACACTTGTCTCCATATTCATAATACGTCCTGCGGACCCACATGAGTCTGGTTCTAGCCTGAAAGAGAGAGAAATCTCTGATTTGTTCTCTAAGATCTCTCACCTCTACCTCCAGCGCAGCAGTCGGCTGGGATTTGTGTCGTTGTTCACACGCATGCAACTTGGCAATAAGTTTGGAGAGAGCCTCAGTTTTGGCCACTTTGAGTCTATGACCATGTTTAATAAGAATGCCCCTAATGTAGCATTTATGAGCCGCCCATAACATGAGGGGGTTGGAAACAGAATCACGGTTATGATCAAAGTAACTTTCTAATTCCCTAAGCAGGTCTGCGTGGGTCTCAGGGTCCTTCAGGAGAGACTCGTTCAGTCTCCACCAGGACTGACCACGCGACTCCTGTTGTAGCTTCAGCATCAAAGAAATCGGGGCATGGTCAGACAGGGCTATGTGGCCTATCTGAGCGTCTGTGACCGCCGGGATAGCATTGTGGGTGACTAAAAACATATCTATACGTGAGTAAGAACCATGAGCGGTGAAAAAGAACGTATAGTCCCTATCCTGTGGGTGAAGCGTACGCCACACATCGATCAGTCGGTGGGAGTGTAGCAGGTCTCTTATGTGTGAACGCGTTCTCGCAGAAATCGCAGAGGTGCCCGATGATGAGTCTCTGCGGGGTCCAAGGTGAGGTTAAAGTCCCCCCCAACGATCAAAGTACCCTCTGAGAATGCAGCCAGGGCATCCAAGCATGCTTCTAAGGCCGGCAGCTGGTCCACATTCGGCATGTATAGGTTGGCAAGAGTAAAAGTTTGCGAGTGGAGAGTTCCCTTAATGAAGAGATATCTCCCTTCACTATCGGCTTGGACAGCTAACAGGCACCACGGCAAGTTTTTAGCAAGAACACACACTCCTCTCGATTTGGAAGTAGGGGACGTGCTGTGGTGGGCCAGGGGGAAGTGCTTACTATAAAGCCGTGGTATTTGGTCTGTCCTGAAATGGGTCTCCTGGAGGAAAACTATTTGAGGCTTCATCCGCCACAATTCTGTCAGGCAGCTGGACCTTTTTTCAGGTACATTCAGCCCTTTCACATTCCAGGAAACCAGCTTCAGGGCCATGACGGCAGTGGTACCCGGCCGGCGGTCCCCACCAGAGTCAGTAGTAGATATAGAGTTCAAGCACAGAGGAAGAGGAGGAGAAAAAGGAAAAGCAGTAACGAAGCGGAGAAGGTCCGGAGTTAGTAGGGAGGAGGAGGGTAGGAGGGGTGGGGATAGATCGGGGAATTGCTAAAGCTCCTATCGGAGAGAACCTGCCGGTTAGGGCAGAGGGGCCTAGTGGGGGAAGAGGTAAGGCACTGCAGAGGGAGGAACTCGTCGGTGCAGTACCCCTCCAGCATCCCATGGTCCATGCAGTCGCAATCGGGCGTGCACGGAGCTTCTTTGGCATCTTAACTACGACATCAAACGCATTATAGAACATCACTGCAGCAGGTATCGGGCAGTTAACAACAGTAGAACAGTGCATAATTAGACCAACATATTAAACTTTTCAACACAGAGTATAGATAACTTTATACCACCCAGGCACCCGCCCCTCCCCCCCCCCAAAAAAAAAATGGAAAAAAGGGGGGGGGGAGAGGGGGAGGGAGCGGGAACGCCGCCCAGGGGCACCCGGGGGGCACCACCAGGCAGTCCAAAAACACAAAGAGCGCCGAGACTAGGGCACCTGTAGATAAACAGTAACGAGAATGGTGAACAGTACCGCCAATAACTCAGGGCTTCGTCCAGGAAGCGCAGTGTCCAACTCTGTTCTTCCAATGTCCTTCCTCTCCCCTAGCGGGGGCGCTGGGAACAATGGCCCGTGGCATGGTAAACAACACAAAGCTGGATACTCCAGCCGTCTATGTTGGTAGAGAAAAAGAAAACAAAAAAAAAAGGGTATAACACAGGAATAACGGAAAATTACTGTACTCTCTCAGGGTTCACGATCTTGAGGGGCCTGCGATCTCTGACGTTGGGATCGACGGTGGCGTCTCACTCTCTGTGGCCTGGTTGAGGGGTTGTTCGTCGGGGCCACTGCTCCCTGGGGGACAACAGGAGCCAACCAGTCGGGGACCTGAACCGAGGGCAGGCCCAAAGCCTCCAGAAAGGACGGGACCTCCGAAGGGTGTCGTAGCGCAAGGGGCCTCCCATTTTTGCGCACTATAAGGTGAAACGGATGGCCCCACTTGTATGGAATCCTCCGTTCAGTTAGGTGTTCCAGAAGGGGTCGCAGACAGCGTCTCATCTGGAAGGTCTTGCGGGATACATCTGGCAGAAGGGTGACTTGGGCCCCGTCAAAATCAATGCTGCCTTTGCGCCACGACGCTTGCAGGACATCCTCCCTAACTGAGTAATTGTGGAGACAGCATAAAACGTCACGTGGCCGGTTCTCTGTGGGGCTCCTGGGGCCCAGGGTCCTGTGGACTCTATCAATGGCTATTACTGTGTCAGCAGCGCGGTCCAGACAGGCGTTAAATATAGCTGTAACTGTGGCTTTGAGGTCTGCCTGGCCAGTGGCTTCGGGCAAGTCTCTGATCCTGATGTTGCGTCTGCGGTTGCGATTCTCAAGGTCATCCACTAGGAGTTGCAACTGTGCCACTCTGTCAGCAAGGGTATCATGTGCGGCTTGCAGGCCAGAAACATCAGTGGTCAGGGAGGTCACATCCGATGCCAGGGTGGTCACCCGCTCGTTCGTAGCCGACACGTCACGTTTGACCCCTGCGATTTCATGTCGCAAGGTCGTTTCAATCCTGGCTGCCATACAGCTAAAGTCTGCTTTAGTGGGAAGGTTTTGGAGTAAAGCTAGGATGGCCTTGTCCCCCAATAATGCCGGTGCTGGTGGCAGCGGTGGGTCCCCCTGTGTGTCTGAGGCGAGAGCAGCCTGGCCATTCGGTCCTGGGATGAGGCTTCCACTGCGGGAGGGTCTCTGGGACAGTTGGGAGTTGTGAGGGAACCAGGGTGGCAGGCCGCTATGGTCCGGGCTGTCAAGCGAGGCCATGGACAGTGAGCGGGGGAGACACGGGGACAAGTCACTAGGCGGGGAGAACGGGGGCATGTCGTGTCCCTGCATAGCAGTCTGCTCACCTTCCCTCTGTGCCGCGTGTCCTGGAGCGCCGGAGGCCGCGGGCGCCATCTTGGCTGGATCCGGCGTGGAGGCCGGAGGCTGCAGCGGGACCAAGTACCTGTCCATGGCAGCAGCGGCGGACCCCGCTCGGCTGGCTGTGTTCCGCCGAAGCGCGGGGATGTCGGCGATGCCAAAATATGCGACCAGACTGTGGTAAAGGGGTGCGGAGGGGTCACGGATCGGGAGCTCCGGAAAAGAGTGTCCTCACTCCTTCATGCCTAGGCCACGCCCCCCTGGTTAGTGTCTTGACTGGGAGATCGCCTGGGAATACTGGATGCCGTAGGCTTCTTTTTATGTTGTTGGCTTTGACCTGTTTTTTTTAGCTTGTTTCCCAAGGTGACCATCTTGGCCTTTGTCAAGAGGCTTCAGAGTGCCCGAAGAGAGTGCCTACGGCCAAATCACCTATATAGTATCTTATATATAATAACTAAAAATATTATTTATTATTATAGATATAGATATATAGTATAGTGATTTGGTCGTAGGCACTCTCTTTGGGCACTCTGAAGCCTCTTGACAAAGGCCAAGATGGTCACCTTGGGAAGCAAGCTAAAAAAAACAGGTCAAAGCCAACAACATAAAAAGAAGCCTACGGCATCCAGTATTCCCAGGCGATCTCCCAATCAAGACACTAACCAGACCAGATCCTTCTATGGCACCTGGTCTTCCCAGGGAGTCTCCCATCCAGGTACTAACCAGGCCTGACGCTGCTTAGCCTCTGAAATCAGACGAGATCGGGTGCTTTCAGGTTGATGTGGCCGTAAGCGTTCTCCTCAAGACACGCCCAACCCTCTTGACAAACGCCAAGATGCTCACCTTGAGAAACAAGCAAAAAAAAAACAGGTCAAAGCCAACAACATAAAAAGAAGCCTATGGGCTTACAGCGGACCTTAAAAGATGGGACCCATTAGCTCTGTCATGGTTCGGACGCTGTAATGTGTTGAAGATGAACGCGATGCCACGACTTCTGTATCTACTACAAGCCTTACCTATCAAAATACCCCAGACTTTCTTTCATGCGGTTCGCTCAATCTTTATCAAGTTCCTCTGGCGCGGAAAACATATGCGTATTGGTAGGGCAATGCTATTGCGACCGAAATTGCGGGGAGGTATTGGCCCCCGGACCCTGCTCTATATTACACAGCGACGCACATGACACCGGTGGTTGACTGGTGCCGGTGTTCTGCCATATACTGTCCGGCCATGATATAGTGTCCGCGCCGTACTGTGCATGCACAGTATGGAGCAGACGAAGCTTCGGAAAATCTCCGAAGCTGAACGGCGCCTGCGCGGTGAGTGGAGGTGGTAGCCCCACCATCCAAGCGGACATAGGGTTGTGAATATTAGAGGGCCCCTCGCAGGCGAGCTTCGCTCGTCACGCTTCGGGCTTGGCCTCGCTGCGCTCGGCTCTTTTATATTCTTACTCTATGTCCACTTGGATAGTGGGGATAGAACCTGGACTCAGTGCGCAGGCGCCGTTCATGCTCGGCAATTTTCGGAATCTGTGTTGAAACGCTACTGGGAACCCAAAAGTTCCTCAAGGTCGGGCATGCCCAGAAAAGGTGTCCCATGGTCCCCATATCTGAATTTCACCTCCAACAAACATCCGGGATCGATCTATCCATTTTATTCAGAAGGTATGGGACTCTATACCAGCGTGAGACTATCTTGTATCTTGATATTGGTTTGCGATGGAAGCTTTATGTACTAAGGTCAGGATCTTCCCTATCTGTTGTGGGGTAAATGTGATGCCTAAGTCCCTCTCCCATTTGTGGATAAATGGTGGGGTCGACTCCTCCTCCTGACTACTCAATAGGTTGTACAGGAGGGAGAGGGTGTGTCGCACAGGTTCCCTTTTGTGACAGATGGATTTATAGGGTGTCAGGTCTCTAGGAGTGTAGGGGGCCCTTTGTATGGCCAGAAGAAAGTGACGAAGTTGATAAGCACTAAACAAGTCAAGCGGAGGGTCAGAAAGCTCGGCGACAGTTTGCGTGGTCGGGAGCCCTCCCGTGGGCCACACCTCTCCCAGACGCTGTTTCCCCATCACTGTCAACTGTCGCAGTTTCTTGTTGGTAAATCCCGGTGGGAAGTCTGGATTACCTATAACCGGAGTCATTGGTGATGGCAGGGGAGCAATGTGTGTGCAGCGGAACAACCTCCGCACAACAGCCAACGTAGCTCCCACTACGGGGTGACCTCTGAGGTCTTTTGGTAGGGAGGACAGGAGCCACGGGGAGGTCAATAGGAGAATGGAACCATCCTCAATCTCCATCTCCACCCACTGCTTGTGTGGGCCATTACAATGCCAATCAACGACTCTCGCTAGCAGAGTCACTCTGTAGTATTGTCTGAGATCTGGGAGACCCAGACCCCCCTTTCCTTTGGTCTGGCAAGCAATTGCAAACGGGCTCTGGGCGGTTTGCGCGCCCAAATAAAGTCCCGGAGCAGCACCTGCAGTTGTCTGAAAAAAATTGGGGGTAACCGGATCGATAATGTCTGGAACATGTATAAGATCCGAGGGAGGGCCATCATTTTGAATGCATTACAGCGCCCGAACCAGGTCAGTGTTAAAGCATGCCAGTTTCCCAAATCAGATTTCAGTCTATCCAGGAGAGGGACAAAATTAAGCAGGTACAATTGCGCTAAATCCGCTGCGATGTCAACGCCCAGTTAACGTATAGATTTTTCAGCCCAGTAGAATGGAAAAGCGGACCGGAGCCTCTTGGCTTTACCATCCGGGACCAATATATTCAATACAGCCGACTTGGCGCAATTGTTTTTATAGTTTGATAGGCTGCCGTGTCGCTGTAGAGACGCAAGTATTTTGGGAAGCAAAATGTGTGGATTGGAGACGGAAAAAATTAGATCGTCAGCGTACGCTGCAATTTTGTGGTGTGCCGAGGGTTTGGATATGCCAGTAATATTCGGGTCATTCCGAACGTGACACATAAGTGGTTCCAGTGTCAGAATTAAAATTAGGGGAGACAGAGGGCACCCCTGCCTCGTCCCATTAGTGATGGGGAAAGAGTCCGAGCACCCCTCGGTCACCCGTACCGCTGCCGACGGCGTGGAGTAAAGCGACATTACCCAGCTCATCATGTTGGGGCCAAGACCTATATGTTCCAGGGTGTCCTGCATAAAGTGCCAGGCCACCCTGTCAAAGGCCTTCTCCGCGTCCGTTGACAACATAAGCAAGGGCCTTCCCTGTACATGCGCCGCATGGATTAAATTGAGGACTCGGGCCGTATTGTCTCTAGCTTCCGACTTATTTATATTTTTTTGCTTGTTTCCCAAGGTGACCATCTTGGCGTTTGTCAAGAGGGTTGAAAGTGCCTGAAGAGATTGCCTGCGGGCACATCACCCTGAAAGCACCCAATCTCGTTTGATGTTGGAGGCTAATAGAGTCGGGCCTTGTTAGTACCTGGATGGGAGACCGCCTGGGAATACCAGGTGTCGTAGACTTCTTTTTATGATGTTGGCGTTGACCTGTTTTTTTTCCGCTTATTTCCCAAAGTGACCATCTTGGTGTTTGTCAAGAGGGTTGAGAGTGCCTGAAGAGATTGCCTATGGCCACATCACTCTGAAAGCACCCAATCTCGTCTGATCTTGGAGGCTAAGAAGAGTCGGGCCTGGTTAGTACCTGGATGGGAGACCACCTGGGATTACCAGTTATTGTAGGCTTTTTTTTATGTTGTTGGCGTTGATTCGTTTTCTTTTTTTTGCTTGTTTCCCAAGGTGACCATCTTGGCATTTGTCAAGAGGGTTGAGAGTGCCCGAAGAGATCACCTATGGCCCCATCACCCTGAAAACGCCCAATCTTGTCTGATCTCGGATGCTAAACAGTGTCGGGCCTGGTTAGTACCTGGATGGGAGACCGCCTGGGAATACCAGGTGCCATAGGCTTCTGTTTTTTTTATTTTTTATTTAGTAGTATGCGACATACAATGCAAAGGCAACTTCACAGAATGTGTGATACAAATAGTTACAAACAAATGATCATATTGCATGGATATCAGAGCCAATGGTAAGAAGTCTGAGGAGGATAGCACGTGTACAGCTTTGCGGTCATATCAAGATGAGATTAAAGCTCCATCTCGTTGGGATCCTCTACCACTTAAAATATTATTGATACTAGCCCTGCTACCCTCGAAGAGTTTAGATATCCATAGATAGGGGAAGAGTATTTTGTAGTAGTCAAATGTCTAACAAATATTTTGAATAGTTGTAGTTCTCCACATTAACTGTCACATTGATATCACCACTGACAACACACCACTTTTTAACAGCACCAAAATATGAAAAAAGCACTTTATATGTTTCAAAAGTAGTTGCATTAGCAAAAAATAAAGTCCTGTCTTCTTTACACGCTAGCTTTTCTGTATACATTAATCTCTCTGTGTACACCAGCCACTCAATATAGACTAGCCTCTCTGTCTTCTGTATACAGGTGCCCGTAATCTATATACACTAGCCTGCCTTCTTTTTACAATAGTCTCGGTGTCCCAGCCTCTCTGCATACACTAGCCTCACTGAATTCCCCAGACTGTCTTCTGTATACACAAGCCTATCTGTAAAAAAAAATAGCCGGTCTTCTGCATACTCTAGCCTCTCTGTGTAACACAGTCTCTGGATTCCCTAGCCTACATCTCTGCATACCCAGGACCTTCCTCTGTATAATCTAGCCTATCTGTATACACTAGCCTGTCTTTTGTACAAATTAGCTTCTCTGTAGCCGGTCTTCTGTATACACGAGCCTCACTGTCTACTCTTGGTTGTCTTTTGTATACACTAGCATCTCTTTATACATTAGCTCTCTGTATACCCAAGCCTCTCTGTATACACTAGTCCACCGGTATACACTAGCAAGTCTGCATACACTAGCCTCTCTTTGCAACTCAACTTCTCTCTCTGTATACCTTAGCCTCCATCTCTGCATACCCAGGACGTTCTTCTCTATAATCTAGCCTATGTGTATACACTAGCCGGTCTTCTGTAGACATTAGCCTCCCTATATAAACTAGCTGGTCTACTGTATACACTAGTCCGTCTGTATACACTAGCAAGCTTGCATACACTAGCCTCTCTGTGTAACCCAGCCTCCATCTCTGCATACCCAGGACGTTCTTCTCTATAATCTAGCCTATTTGTATACACTAGCCTGTCTTTTGTACACATTAGCCTCTCTGTATAAACTAGCCGGTCCTCTGTATACACTAGTCCATCTGTATACACTAGCAAGTATGCGTACTCTAGCCTCTCTCTCTGTATACCTTAGCCTCCATCTCTGCATACCCAGGACGTTCTTCTGTATAATCTAGCCTATCTGTATAATCTAGCCTATCTGTATACACTAGCCTGTCTTTTGTACACATTTGCCTCTCTGTATAAACTAACCGGTCTTCTGTATACACTAGTCCGCCTGTATACACTAGCAAGTATGCATACTCTAGCCTCTCTCTCTGTATACCCTAGCCTCCATCTCTGCATACCCAGGACGTTCTTCTGTATAATCTAGCCTATCTGTATACACTAGCCTGTCTTTTGTACACATTAGCCTCTCTGTATAAACTAGCCGGTCCTCTGTATACACTAGTCCATCTGTATACACTAGCAAGTCTGTGTAACCAAGCCTCTCTCTCTGCATACCCTAGCCTCCATCTCTTGCATAAACCAGGACCTTCTTCTGTATAATCTAGCCTATCTGTATACACTAGCCTGTCTTTTGTACACATTAGCCTCTCTGTGTAAACTAGCCGGTCTACTGTATACACTAGTCCATCTGTATACACTAGCAAGTCTGCATACTCCTGCCTCTCTCTGTAACCCAGCCTCGCTCTCTCTCTCTGTATACCCTAGCCTCCATCTCTGCATACCCAGGACGTTTTTCTGTATAATCTAGCCTATCTGTATAAAGTAGCCTGTCTTTTGTACACATTAACCTCTCTGTATAAACTAGCCAGTCCTCTGTATACACTAGTCCGTCGGTATACACTAGCATCGCTTTATACATTAGCTCTCTGTATACCCAAGCCTCTCTGTATACACTAGTCCACCGGTATACACTAGCAAGTCTGCATACACTAGCCTCTCTTTGTAACCCAACTTCTCTCTCTGCATACCCAGGACGTTCTTCTCTATAATCTAGCCTATTTGTATACACTAGCCTGTCTTTTGTACACATTAGCCTCTCTGTATAAACGAACCGGTCTTCTGTATACACTAGTCCGCCTGTATACACTAGCAAGTATGCATACTCTAGCCTCTCTCTCTGTATACCCTAGCCTCCATCTCTGCATACCCAGGACGTTCTTCTGTATAATCTAGCCTATCTGTATAATCTAGCCTATCTGTATACACTAGCCATCCATCTCTGCATACCCAGGACGTTCTTCTCTATAATCTAGCCTATTTGTATACACTAGCCTGTCTTTTGTACACATTTGCCTCTCTGTATAAACTAACCGGTCTTCTGTATACACTAGTCCGCCTGTATACACTAGCAAGTATGCATACTCTAGCCTCTCTCTCTGTATACCCTAGCAAGTCTGCATACTACTGCCGCTCTGTGTAACCCAGCCTCACTCTCTCTCTGTATACCCTAGCCTCCATCTCTGCATACCCAGGACGTTCTTTTGTATAATCTAGCCTATCTGTATAAACTAGCCTGTCTTTTGTACACATTAGCCTCTCTATATAAACTAGCCGGTCCTCTGTATACACTAGTCCGTCTGTATACATTAGCAAGTCTGTGTAACCAAGCCTCTCTCTCTGCATACCCTAGCCTCCATCTCTTGCATAACCAGGACCTTCTTATGTATAATCTAGCCTATCTGTATACACTAGCCTGTCTTTTGTACACATTAGCCTCTCTGTATAAACTAGCCGGTCTACTGTATACACTAGTCCATCTGTATACACTAGCAAGTCTGCATACTCCTGCCTCTCTGTGTAACGCAGTCTCTCTCTCTGTATACCCTAGCCTCCATCTCTGCATACCCAGGACGTTCTTCTGTATAATCTAGCCTGTGTTTTGTACACTTTAGCCACTCTGTATAAACTAGCCGGTCTTCTGCATACACGAGTCTCTCTGTATACCCTTGGATGTCTTTTGTATACACTAGCTGCTCTTTATACATTAGCTCTCTGTATACCCAAGCCTCTCTATACACTAGTCCGTCTGTATACACTAGCAAGTCTGCATACACCAGCCTCTCTGTGTAACCCAGATTCTCTCTCTGCATACCCAAGATGTTCTTCTCTATAATCTAGCCTATTTGTATACACTAGCCTGTCTTTTTCACACATTAGCCTCCCTATATAAACTAGCCGGTCTACTGTATACACTAGTCCGTCTGTATACACTAGCAAGTATGCATACTCTAGCCTCTCTCTCTGTATACCCTAGCCTCCATCTCTGCATACCCAGGACGTTCTTCTGTATAATCTAGCTTATCTGTATACACTAGTGTATACAGACAGACTAGTGTATACAGAGGACCGACTAATGTGTACAAAAGACAGGCTAATGTATACAGATAGGCTAGATTATACAGAAGAACGTCCTGGGTATGCAGAGCGCTCAGCTTCAAGGTATGGCCAACGTGAGTAATATGAGGGACACTCCTCACCCCCGCCCCCACCTACCAGATCTGAGTTTCATCCCCTTGCCCTCTTTGCCCCGGTCATCTGGTGGCAGTTTTATGCACTCCCTGGCCCCCACCCTTTCATAATCCTTACTGACCTTTCTTTCCGCTGCTCACAGGAACACACTGGATGACTTGTCTAATTAACCAACTTGTACAAGACACCGCTATCCTCCTGTCTGACACCGGTCCTCCTTGGAGGCTTTACCCCTCACTGTGTGGGTGGTCCCTGCCTCTCCCTGGATGCTCCACATATACCACAACGACATTGTCAGAGGGGCACCACTTGACAGGACACGGGGCTGTCATTCCGGTGGCATCTCCCATTGGAGGAAGGGATGATGGCCCCAACCCCTTGGCAGCAGGTTCTTTCATGTACAGACCAGGGCGGCTCATCTTCCCTTCTGGAGTCTTCACCTTAGATGGGGGAGTTGCACTTTGGGGGGTCTGAGTGATACCTAATGCGCTGTACTGGAAGGGCTTGACATTCCCGCATATGTGTCCCCTCCCCCTGGATGCGCCCCTTGTCCCCCCCTCTGGCTCCCACCTACTCTTTGCCGACATTGCCTTCTGCAGCTTTCGGGGACCCTGGATGACTTATTTATTGAGCCTATTGGTACGAGACACTGCTTCCCTCCAGGGTGACTCTGGACCCCCCTGGAGGATTTACCCCTTACTGTTTGGGCGGTCCCAGCCTCCCTCTGGATGCTCTACACAGCCCCCGATGGCGATGCAGGAGAGACACTAATTGGCGGGCCCCAGGACTGCTGCTCGGGTGAAGTCTCCCATTGGATGGAGGGATGGTGGCCCTAGCCCCTTGCCTGCCGGATTTTCCATGCACCGACCAGGGCTGCTCCTCTTTCATCTTGATGTGGTGACCATGGAGGGGAGGAGTTGAAATTTATGGGGTCCGGGTGTTTGCTGGTGGGAGTGCGCTAAAGGACTTGACATTTCTGCATGTTTGTCCCCTCTCCTCTGTTTCCCCCTCCCTTCCCTCCCTTACCACCCTTCCCTTCCCTCCTTTCCCTCCCCCTTTCCCCCTTCCACTCCCCCTTTCCCCCTTCCACTCCCCCTTTCCCCCCTTCCCTGCCCCTTTTCCCCCCGGGGCGTGGACGGGGGAGAGGGGGTAAGGAGAGGACAATCTGCCAAAGGGAGAAATGCATTTGTTCGGGGACTGCATGTACTTTAGGGGTATGGGACGGGGGTGGTGGATCCCATTCTGTGATGCCTTTTCTGTTGTGACGGGCTCCCTCGTGCATGCCTATGTTTAGGGTGAGCCGAGGAGACCCCTCAGTGCTGACAGTTATATGCTCTACCTCTGTTTTGGTTATACTACTGTTTTTTGTTTCTTTGATGTTACTGATTGTCTTTTATTTGCATACCGGTATCAGACGTGACATTTACCACTGCCGGGACTGGGGGGACTAGGATTCGGGGGCTCCCTCTCCGACCTGTCTACCCAATAACCCAAGTAGGACAGCGCTTTAAACCCAGTGTACATCTGGTAAGCGCTATAGCATAATTGTGCTGTTTTAGTATACCCTTCCTGTACTGTTGAGTGCGGACAACCCTTAATTTCCCTCTCCCCCTGGGGTTGAGGTGCCCGGCCTCTTTTTCCCTTTACCTTTCCTTCCATTTGCCCTTCCTTTCTCCCCCTTAGTTCCCGCCATGCATTACCTACCCAAAACCTACCTTGGTTCAACTTTCTTTGCTTTTCTCTGACGTCCCCCTCCCCTTCCCCGAGGAGCGATGGGAGACTCAGTCAAGGTCACCTCTCTAAACGTTAAGGGACTGAACTCCCCTGAAAAATGGTGGATCCTCCTGTGAGAACTGAACACATCCTGTACTGATGTGGCCTTTATACAAGAAACACATTTTAAAAATACTAGCCTCCCCTTTCTATGGTCGAGATCCTTCCCTAAGGTCTACCACTCTACTAACCCCTCCTCTCCATTCTGATCTCTAGCAGGCTCCCCTGGGTTCTCCAGGATTCTCTGGTGGACCCTGGGGGCCAATATCTTTTTCTTAGGGGCCACATTGGAGAGCGCCTTTTTACATTTGCCACTGTGTACGCTCCCAATGATCACCAAGACACGTTCCTCAGAACTACCCTGCACAGATTATGTGACTTTCGGGAGGGCCAATTGATATTAGGTGGGGACTTTAATGTCCCCTTTCGCCATCGGTTGATACTTCTGCCTCTTGCTCCTCGCTCCCTACCCCTCACCTAGGTCTCTATTCTGGCACCTTAATGAGAGCCTCCTCCAGATACCGGAAGTTTTAGCAGATGTGACCAGGGAATTGGACCTTTATTTCCAAGAAAACTAAAGCAGGACTGTGACCCGGGGATAATTTGGGAGGCTCACAAGTCAGTACTCCGCAGGGTACTTATCAGGCACGGGGCGCGCATCAAACGAACACGGAAGGAACAGCTTGCTAATCTGTTTCGTGAACTTGCCTCTGTGGAAGCGAAACATAAACATACCCCCTTACGGACCTTAGAGATTGAATTGGGGACACTCCATACCCATATTGCTGTCCTACTCCATTATAAAGCGAAAGCGGCACTCCAGTTTTGTCGTAAACTGGCGTAGGAGTCAGAGGACAAATGCAGAAAAATCTTAGCCAGGTCGGTAAAGGAGTTGAAATCTGGCTCTTACATACCACAGTTGATAGATGAGAATGGCCAGAGGGCTCTACCCCAACCCAAATAGTCGAAGTCTTTGAAAAATGTTACTCTGTTTTCTACAACCTGCCCGATTCAGGGTCTGGACAGGACAATATAGACAGATATGTAACCGGTTCTGGTCTACCAACCCTCTCATCGGAATCACGGGAGTACTTGGAGGACCCGATCACACTGGAAGAAGTCCAGACGGCTGTGGGACCTCCGAAGGTGGGTAAGGCTCCGGGCCCTGACGGATATACCGCACAATACTTTAAGACCTTCCTCCCTATTCTCGGCCCGCGCTTGGTGAATTTATTTAATACTCTGAGCTCGAATGGGGATTTTCCTGAGGATACTCTTAGAGCCCACATCTCGTTGATACCTAAGGAGGGCAAAGACCCGGGCCTATGTGGGAGCTACAGACCCATTTCCCTCCAAAATTCGGTCCTAAAACTATTCTCTAACTCCTCGCCACGTGATTGGCACATCACTTGTAGTCCCTTATACATATTGACCAGTTAGGTTTTATTCCCACCAGGGAAAATAGGGACAACACCACTAAGGTGCTTACCCTGATCCGTAAAGCAAAGTCATCTGGGACCCCTTGTCTTTTCATGAGTACTGATGCCGAGAAGGCTTTTGATCGGGTCAAATGGACATTAATGTTCTCGGTCCTTCGCCATATAGGTCTGAGTGAACGGATGCTGGCATGGATAAGTAAAATATACTCACGTACTTACATTCCACCGGACATCGCACGTACGTTTATGTTGAACTTCCCCCCACCCCTTGTCACTAAGATCCGCAGTTTGCTTCACGGGTGGCATTCTGGCCTCCATTCCTGGTTCAGCAGATGCAATCTCATTAAAATGAACATACTCCCTAAATTTACTTATCTTTTCCAAGCTCTCCTGATCCAGATTCCAGTCCTGTTTTTTAAGCAAGTTCAATCCTTGCTCACTCAATTTAACTGGGCTCACAAAAATCCCAGACTTAAGCGGTCACAGCTGACATTGTCTAAACAACAGGGAGTGTTGGTTCTCCCTAACTTGCAACGCTACTACCTGGCCTCCCATCTGGGGCGTGTATTGGACTGGAATCGAAACAAACTTTCTAAGCTCACTCCCAAATTCCGATAAGAAGCACCATGTGGTGCTATAAGTATTTACCCACAGAATTTATGTCACATCCCACTATAGGGGCTTAGTTGAAAGTCAGTCACCTGATCGCTACCCAAAACACACTCACGTCTTTGACTTCCCCCCTATTCCCTATACGTGGCCATCCAACCTTTGAACTGGGGACCCACTTAGAAATTCCAACCTAGACAATGCGTCTAAATTCGTCATTGATGGAAAATGGCCTTCTTTCTCAACCCTAACAGATCCGACAGGGCTTTTCCAACTGCCTTTTTGGAGAGCTGCGCAACGACATCATTTTCTCCATTCCATCCCCAATCCTCAAACGTTCGCCCGCCCTCAGACGGAGTTTGAGACTCTATGCAGGAGTGAAGGCCCTTTGGCCCACATTCTCTCTCAAACAGATTACCCACACTTAACCTGTCTGTCCAACTGGGAAAAGGACCTTAATTGCTAATTTTCCCCAGCACAGAGACAACACATTATCACTTTGGCTCTCAAAATGTCGCTGTGCACGAAGATACAGGAGACGAATTTTAAACTTCTCACCAGGTGGTATTTGACACCATCAAAGCTGCAGAAATGTTTCCCCTCTTCCTCGAACATATGCTGGAGGTGTGGAGAAGAAGAGGGCACGTTGCTGCACAAATTTTGGTCCTGCCTCAGCTTGGTGGACTTCTGGACAGAGCTCCGATGCATAACACAAAAATTCACAGACTTCTCCATCCAGGAAGAGGCTGCATTCTTTCTCTTGCACCATTCACAGATTCCCATTAAGAAGTACAAAAAAATCAATTTTACGGCATGTGATAAATGCGGCGAAATCCTGCATCCCTCTCTATTGGAAAAAATGTTCCCCCCCTTTCATTACCCACTGGCTTAAGAAAATAGAGGACATTAAAAAAAATGGAGGACTTGATCCTCACATCACAAGGTAAACAAGAATTTTTTAAACAAACCTGAGACATCTGGAATACCTTTATATTCTCGCTGGAAGGATGTCGCCTGCTATCGCCTTAGTGCTCTGAGCTTTCCTTGACTGGCCCCTTGGACAGTGGCTGCCATCGTGTCTCGTCCCCCCTTCTCCTTTTCTGATCTTTCAACCCTTCTCTTTTCTGCCTTCCTCCCCTATCTCTCACCCCCTCCACCCCCTCTCTCTTTTGGAAAGAGTGGAAAATTGGGAATGACGGCCCCACACCCCCCTCTGGATGGATTATGCCGGAGGGACCTGGGGTTTGTGTGACCCTGGATCTTGGTACAGTACTTTATCCGTGCCTCGAATCATTGTGATTGATGGAAGGCAGACTCACAGTTGCGAATATACCTGTATCAAGTATTGTTCAGCTGCTTTTTGCTCTGTATTTCTCTGTTGCATTATGTACTCGGGGGACCGTCTTCCCCTATTTGGAGAAAAAATTATATTTGAAAAAAAAAAGAAGCCTACGACACCTGGTATTCCCAGGCGGTCTCCCATCCAGGCATTAACCAGGCCCGACCCTGCTTAGCCTCCAATATCAGACAAGATGGAACAGATTCAGGGTGATGTGGCCGTAGCCAATATCTTCAGGCACTCTCAACTCTCTTGACAAACACCAAGATGGTCACCTTGGAAACAAGCGGAAAAAAATAGGTCAACGGCAACAACATAAAAAGAAGCCTACGGCATCTGGAAATCCCAGGCGGTCTCCCATCCAGGTACTAAACTGGTCCCAACCCTGCTTAGCCTCTGAGATCAGATGAGATTGGGCTCTTTCAGGGTGGTGTGGCCGTAGGAGATTTCTTCAGGCACTCTCAACCTTGACTAACGCCAATATGGTCACCTTGGGAAACAAACAAAAAAATCAAGTCAACGCCAACAACATGAGAAGAAGTCTGCAGCACCTAGTATTCCCAGGTGGTCTCCCATCCAGGTATTAACAAGGCCCGACACTGTTTAGTCTCTGAGATCAGACGAGATCTGGTGCTTTCAGGGTTATGTGGCCATAGGCGAGCTCTTCAAGCACTCTCAACCCTCTTGACAAACACCAAGATGGTCACCTTGGTAAACAAACAAAAAAAAAAAACAAGTCAACGCCAAGAACATAAAAATAAGCCTTCAGCACCTAGTATTCCCAGGTGGTCTCCAATCCAGGTACTAGCAAGGCCCGACCCTGTTTAGCCTCTGAGATCAGAGGAGATCGGGCGCTTTCAGGCTTATGTGCCCATAGGCAGGGCCGGATTAACATAGGGGCTATTGGAGCTGCAGCTCCAGGCCCCTTTCTCAAGATAGGCCCATTTGCCCAAAAAAAAAAAAAAAAAGATCGACCTAGAGGATTTTAGCTCGGCGACCAGGAGTCACAGAGACCCCATATTTGGTGGGTATGTAGCTAAAGACCCACCCCAGCACTGGTTAAAATATGGGGCTGCTATCATCTATGGTTCCGGAGATACAGGGTTCCTTGCGCAGCCTGTCAGAAGCTACATACAGAGCGGCAGTATAAATACAAGCTGGAACACTCTGCAGCAGACTGAGAGGATGAACTCACAGAGCTCATAATAATTATTTGTATATTACTTATGATAATTAACCCCTTGGCAACCAGGCCCATTCTGAGACTTCTCTCCTACATGTAAAAATCATCATTTTTTTATGCTAGAAAATTACTCAGAACCCTCAAACATTATATATTGTTTTAGCAGAGACCCTATGGAATAAAATGGTGGTATTTGCAACTTTTTATGTTGGAAAGAAACTGTTTCATTCATAAAAAAAAACACTAAAGTTAGGACGATTTTTTGTTGTGTACTAAGCGATGCTTTACATTTTTTTACAGTTTACATGTTTAGAGTTACAGAGGAGGTCTAGTGCTAGAATTATTGCTCTCGCTCTAATGATCTTGGCGTATGTAACCTGTGTGTATCTGGCTCTGATACTAACCGGTGCCTACCCAGGGACTGACTAGTATCTCTCCCAGCCTGTCCCCACACACCCTCTCACCTGCTGCCCTGTGAATGGGGCAATCACTCCCGCAGTGTTATTCAATCACTCCCGCAGTGTTATTGTGTTCTGCCAGTGAATACAATGATTAGTGTTGCTAACTATAGGTGGCAGCACTGATTATTTTGGGGAAAACCTGACAGGCTGGTTGCACTCAAGTCGGTTAATAGGTTGACTTGTGTAAAACCAGCTAGCCCATACATAGATCGACTATGGCTGGTCTCTGCCTAATTGGTGTAATTTCAATCCATGTCTGGCCCGCTTAACCACTACACAGCCCCTAAACATCCTTCCACAAACCTTTACATTTTTCCTTCCCAGATTACTTCATCCTCCTCTCCTATACATAGTGCCCACTGTCATACTCTCCACACTTCTCTCCTATACATAGTGCCCACTGTCATACCCTCCACACTTCTCTCCTATACATAGTGCCCACTGTCATACTCTCCACACTTCTCTCCTATACATAGTGCCCACTGTCATACTCTCCACACTTCTCTCCTATACATAGTGCCCACTGTCATACTCTCCACACTTCTCTCCTATACATAGTGCCCACTGTCATACTCTCCACACTTCTCTCCTATACATAGTGCCCACTGTCATACTCTCCACACTTCTCTCCTATACATAGTGTCCACTGTCATACTCTCCACACTTCTCTCCTGTACATACTGCTCACTGTCATACCCTCCACACTTCTCTCTTATACATAACGCCCGCTGTCATATCCTACACTCTCCTCACCTGTACATAGTGCCCACTGTCATACACTTCTCTCCTGTACATAGTGTCCACTGTCGTACCCTTCACACTCCTCTCCTATACAGTGCCCACCGACATACCCTCCATACTCCTCTCCTATACATAGTGCCCACCGCCATACCCTCCATACTCCTCTCTTATACATAGTACCCACCGCTATACCCTCCATACTCCTCTCCTGTACATACTACTCACTGTCATACCCTTCACACTCCTCTCCTATACATAGTGCCCACTGTCATACCTCCAACACCTCTCTCCTATACATAGTGCCCACTGCCATACCTCCAACACTTCTCTCCTATACATAGTGCCCACTGTCATACCCTCCACACTCCTCTCCTGTACATACTACTCACTATCATACCCTCCATACTCCTCTCATATACATAGTGCCCGCTGTCATACACTTCTCTCCTGTACATAGTGTCCACTGTCGTACCCTTCACACTCCTCTCCTATACAGTGCCCACCGACATACCCTCCATACTCCTCTCCTATACATAGTGCCCACCGCCATACCCTCCATACTCCTCTCCTATACATAGTGCCCACCGCTATACCCTCCATACTCCTCTCCTGTACATACTACTCACTGTCATACCCTCCACACTCCTCTCCTATACATAGTGCCCACTGTCATACCTCCAACACTTCTCTCCTATACATAGTGCCCACTGCCATACCTCCAACACTTCTCTCCTATACATAGTGCCCACTATCATACCCTCCACTCCTGTACATACTACTAACTTTCATACCCTCCATACTCCTCTCCTATACATAGTGCCCACCGTCATATCCTCCCTCCACACTCCTCTCCTGTAATTACTGCTTACTGTCCTACTCTCCTGTACATAGTGCCCACTGTCATACCCTCCACACTCTTCTCTTATACATAGTGCCCAATTTCATACCCTCTACACTCCTCTGCTGTGCATACTGCCCACTGTCTTACCCTTCACACTCCTCTCCTGTACATAGTGCCTTCTGCCATACCCTCTGCACTCCTCTCATGTACATAGTGCCCACTGTTAGAACTTCCACATTCCTCTCCCTCACCTGCACATACTTCCCACTTTTATACCATCCACACTCCTCCCTTATGCCTCTTACCCACAAAAAACTGTTCTTTAAAATTATATGTTAAAATTATATGTTCCTCAATGTTACCAGCTCTAGAATGGGCACTTTTGTCAGTTCAACTAAAGGAAATCTCACAGTCCTCATATTTGTTCTGCCCCATTATTAGTACTTATTTTATTTTGTAATGACTATTGTGATGTATAGAGGAACACGGGGGATGTCAGCTACTCTAAATATAGCACTTGTAAAAAAAGCAACCCTAAAATATATTTGAAATGTTGACAACCATGTACTTAGGCACTGCCCAAGGGCCACAGGGTCAGTAGGGCCCCATGAGAGGCTCCGGTGATAGTAAAGCGGTAGTAAACTTTTCTAACATTACTACTTTTTAGAGGCCCTTGGGGAGGTTATGCCATAATGTACAAGTGTGCCCAGCATATTAGCACATTAGGGTACACTTACCTGTCAGACCTCCAGTGCTGTGCTGTGATCAGTCCGGCGGGGCCCGGGCACTTCCATCTTCACCCGGTCTTCGTTCTGGGTTCTGTGCCTTCCGTCATTTGCCTTGGCCAGGCTGCGTTGATGTCATTCCCTCTTTCTCCCATCCCCCCTTTCTCTCTCATCCTCCCTCCCTTACCCCTCACACCTCTTTCATCCCCTCTCTCTCTTTCATTTAATTTGTTATAACAAAAAATAGTTTGCATTTTTATTTATTTATTGTTTATAAAAGGCCCCATCAAAATCCTCAGCACCAGGCCCACAATGTTCTTAATCTGGCCCTGCCCATAGGCAATCTCTTTGGGCACTCTCAACCCTCTTGACAAATGCCAAGATAGTCACCTTGGGAAACAAGCGGAAAAAAAACAGGTCAATGTCAACAACATAAAAAGAAGACTACGGCACCTGGTATTCCAAAGCCATCTCCCATCCAGGGACTAACTAGGCCCAACCCTTCTTAGCCTCAGAGATGAGAAGAGATAGGGCTCTTTCAGGGTGATGCTGCTGTAAGCGAACTCTTTGGGCACTCTCAACCCTCTTGACAAATGCCAAGATGGTCACCTTGGGAAACAAGTGAAAAAAAAAAAAACGAATCAAGGCCAACAACATAAAAAGAAGCCTACAATAACTGGTATTCCCAGGTGGTCTCCCATCCAGGTACTAACCAGGCCTGACTCTTCTTAGCCTCCAAGATCAGATGAGATTGGGTGCTTTCAGAGTGCTCGGACTCTTTCCCCATCACTAATGGGACGAGGCAGGGGTGCCCTCTGTCTCCCCTAATTTTTATTCTGACACTGGAACCACTTATTTGTCACGTTCGGAATGACCCGAATATTACTGGCATATCCAAACCCTCGGCACACCACAAAATTGCGGCGTACGCTGACGATCTAATTTCTTTCGTCTCCAATCCACACATTTCGCTTCCCAATATACTCGCGACTCTTCGGCGATACGGCAGCCTATCAAACTATAAAATCAATTGCACCTTTGGCTGTATTGAATATATCGGTCCCGGATGGTGAGGCCAAGAGGCTACGCTCCGCTTTTCCATTCTACTGAGCTGAAAAATCTATACGTTACCTGGGCGTTGACATCGCAGCGGATTTGGCGCAATTGTACCCGCTTAATTTTGTCCCTCTCCTGAATAGACTGAAATCTGATTTGGGAAACTGGCATGCTTTAACACTGACCTGGTTCAGGCGCTGTAATGCATTCAAAATGACGGCCCTCCCGCGGATCTTATACTTGTTCCAGACATTACCAATCCGGTTACCCCCAATCTTTTTCAGACATCTGCAGGTGCTGCTCCGGGACTTTATTTGGGCGCGCAAACCGCCCAGAGCCCGTTTGCAATTGCTTGCCAGACCAAAGGACAAAGGGGGTCTGGGTCTCCCAGATCTGAGACAATACAACAGAGCGACTCTGCTAGCGAGAGTCGTTGATTGGCATTGTAATGGCCCACACAAGCAGTGGGTGGAGATGGAGATTGAGGATGGATCCATTCCCCTATTGACCTCCCCGTGGCTCCTGTCCTCCCTACCAAAAGACCTCAGAGATCACCCCGTAGTGGGAGCTACGTTGGCTGTTGTGCGGAGGTTGTTCCGCTGCACACACATTGCTCCCCTGCCGTCACCAATGACTCCGGTTATAGGTAATCCAGACTTCCCACCGGGATTTACCAACAAGAAACTGCGACAGTTGACAGTGGTAGGGAAACAGCGTCTGGGAGAGGTGTGGTCCTCGGGAGGGCTCCCGACCACGCAAACCGTCGCCGAGCTTTCTGACCCTCCGCTTGACTTGTTTAATGCTTATCAACTTCGTCACTTTCTTCTGGCCATACAAAGGGCCCCCTACACTCCTAGAGACCTGACGCCCTATGAATCCATCTGTCACAAAAAGGAACCTGTGCAACACACCCTCTCCCTCCTGTACAACCTATTAAGTAGTCAGGAGGAGGAGTCGACCCCACCATTTATGCACAAATGGGAGATTGCATTTGGCATCACATTTACCCCACAACAGATAGGGAAGATCCTGACATTAGTACATAAAGCTTCCATCGCAAACCAATATCAAGAATCAGGATACAAGATAGTCTCACGCTGGTATAGAGTCCCATACCTTCTGAATAAAATGAATAGATCGATTCCGGATGTTTGTTGGAGGTGTAATTCAGATACGGGGACCATGGGACACATTTTCTGGGCATGCCCGGCCTTGAGGAACTTTTGGGTGGAGGTGACCGGGACGATAAAAACTCTCAGAAATGTAGATATCGCAGACAACCCAGCAGCGTGCCTTCTACACTTGACCGAACAGCCTGTTCAAAAATACAAAAAAACCCTCACGATGCAATTCCTGAACGCCGCCCGGGCCTGCATTCCCACACTGTGGAGGCAGCCTCAGCCCCCATCCAAGGTGCTGTGGTATTCCAAAGTCAATCATATTCTCCGGATGGAAGAATTGGCCGCCACCCTTCACAACACTGAAGAGGCATTTAGTGATACATGGAGGCCCTGGAGGTATTTTACTGGTACCTGAGACTACATTTGGGAGGTGAGCAGCGCCCCTGTCCCAGAAAACGACTGAACATCTAACGTTTACCTACGTAGGCCAAGTCTGCCCTGGGTGGCATTCCCCCCCTCCCTTTTTGTCTTTATTTTTCTTTTTTTCCCCGCCGCCATCCCGCCCCCCTCTTCTCTCTCCGTCTTTGCACTCTCTTCTTCCCCCGTCCTCCCTTTTCACTATGCCTTGTCTCCTTACTAGCCTTTGGGACCCAGAAGAACCCCAGGGTTCTGGACACGACCGGCTCATATTTTACTCTGGTTCACATAGGTCATGATAAGCTGGCTCGCTGTGGTCCCAGTTGTTCTCCATGATTACATTTGTCCGAACGGAGCTGCATTAGTTATACTGTACTACATGTCGGAGGTGGGGTTTCTCTCTTTTCTGCATGAAACTCTAGGACTCCCCTCTGAGAACCCAGAGTTATTTGGCTGCCTATTTTTTGTTACCATGTAATTGTGACCCTGGGTCATGCTGTATGGTTGACTGTTATATTTATGTTGTTCTACTTATACTTAATAAAAGAATAAAACAAAAACAAAAAATAAGTCAATGCCAACAACTTAAAAAAAAAGCCTATGGCATCGAGAAATCCCAGGCGGTCTCCCATCCCGGTACTAACCAGGTCCCAACCCTGCTTAGCCTCTGAGATCAAATGAGATTTGGCTCTTTCAGGGTGATGCAGCCATAGTAGATTTTTTCAGGCACGCTCAACCCTCTTGACAAATGCCAAGATGGTCACCTTAGGAAACAAACAAAAAAAACAAGTCAACACCAACAACATAAAAAGAAGCCTACCGCACCTAGTATTTCCAGGCGGTCTCCCATCCAGGTATTAACAAGACGCGGCCCTTTCTAGCCTCTGAGATCAGCGGAGATTGGGCGCTTTCAGGGTGATGTGCCCATAGGCAATCTCTTTGGGCACTCTCATCCCTCTTGAAAAATGCCAATATAGTCACCCTGGGAAACAAGCGAAAAAAAACAGGTCAACGCCAACAACATAAAAAGAAGAATACGGCACCTGGTATTCCAAGGCCGTCTCCCATTCAAGTACTAACTAGGCCCAACCCTTCTTAGCCTCTGAGATCAGAAGAGATATGGTGCTTTCAGGGTGATGTGGCTGTAAGCGATCTCTTTAGGCACTCTCAACCCTCTTGACAAATGCCAAGATGATCACTTTGGGAAACAAGCGAAAAAAACAGGTCAACACCAACAACATAAAAAGAAGCCTGCGGCATCTGGAAAACCCAGGCGGTCTCCCATCCAGATACAAACCAGGCCCAACCCTGCTTAGCCTCTGAGACCAAGCGAGATTGGGCGCTTTCAGGGTGTTGTGCTCGTAGGCAATTTCTTTGTGCAAAGTAAAATAAGCTTTGGCGCTAAAACCTAAATGGTGTACTAAAAATGCTAATACTCTACAAATTACATAAAATGAAGCCCAATGTGGGAATTTCACCAATACACTGTATACGTGATATTAAAGCTATATGTAAATGGAAATGTGTATCCGTTATCCTACATAGTAACTATGCACAAGTGTGGTAAAAAATAATGACTATGCACAAGTGTGGTAAATGATATGATAAAAATTACAACTAATCTATCACAACTAAAAATGTAGGTGCTTTGACAAAAAGTGCTTTAGCTCACGTAAATGAGCCAATACTTATATTCTAAAAAGTGACAATCAAAAGGACATTGTGAAGATACCAAGTGAAAACATCAAAAAAATCAAAAAAATCATATAATGTCCAATCCAAAATATGTTATAATGTCCAAAAAAATAACAATATTTGTTCAGAGTCGCATCATCTAGTTGCTGAAAAAACGCATAAGACTTTTATCAGATAGGAAGGTGAAGCAAGGTGACTGGTGAAAACAAGGGTTAAATTCCTCTCCGGTGCGCCACTCTGTGTTAGAGAAAAAATGTATATATGCGCTCACCAGACATTAAACCCTCAATGGGTTAACCAAGCAGTCACAGTATGAGCCACTGTGCAGCTCTCTCGAGGCTCTGCCACCGCTGAGCTGTGGGGATATTTTACACTCTTCCTTCCGTGAATGGTCCGTTTAGCGTTTGTACATGAAGGAAAACAGAAGTACAACCATGGTGCAATATTGTTGTAAAAACGTACTATGTTTATTAAAAACAGTTTTACTCACAAATTCCAAAAAAGATAGATCGCTGTGAAATATACTCCGCCGGCGTTACTGCTTGAATAGCAGTGTAAGGTGCACGTCCTAGGCCACGCCCTACGCGTTTCGTCAGAGCGACGTCATCTGGAGCGGCCATATTGGTGCACCTTCACGTTTATGTAGGGTGCAGTGCTCTTCTGCGCTTGCGCGATGTATTAGCGCCATTTTAATTGTGGGAATGCCCTATCCGAGCCGCTGTGTGTCTGTATTGTATGGTCTCTTGTGACAGTATAAACGTGGGATCTATCTTTTTTGGAATTTGTGAGTAAAACTGTTTTTAATAAACATAGTACGTTTTTACAACAATATTGCACCATGGTTGTACTTCTGTTTTCCTTCATGTACAAACGCTAAACGGACCATTCACGGAAGGAAGAGTGTAAAATATCCCCACAGCTCAGCGGTGGCAGAGCCTCGAGAGAGCTGCACAGTGGCTCATACTGTGACTGCTTGGTTAACCCATTGAGGGTTTAATGTCTGGTGAGCGCATATATACATTTTTTCTCTAACACAGAGTGGCGCACCGGAGAGGAATTTAACCCTTGTTTTCACCAGTCACCTTGCTTCACCTTCCTATCTGATAAAAGTCTTATGCGTTTTTTCAGCAACTAGATGATGCGACTCTGAACAAATATTGTTATTTTTTTGGACATTATAACATATTTTGGATTGGACATTATATGATTTTTTTGATTTTTTTGATGTTTTCACTTGGTATCTTCACAATGTCCTTTTGATTGTCACTTTTTAGAATATAAGTATTGGCTCATTTACGTGAGCTAAAGCACTTTTTGTCAAAGCACCTACATTTTTAGTTGTGATAGATTAGTTGTAATTTTTATCATATCATTTACCACACTTGTGCATAGTCATTATTTTTTACCACACTTGTGCATAGTTACTATGTAGGATAACGGATACACATTTCCATTTACATATAGCTTTAATATCACGTATACAGTGTATTGGTGAAATTCCCACATTGGGCTTCATTTTATGTAATTTGTAGAGTATTAGCATTTTTAGTACACCATTTAGGTTTTAGCGCCAAAGCTTATTTTACTTTTCACATTTCTAATCTATTCCCATCTAGAGGGATAGGTTTCAAGCACAGGCAGCTTTAACCCTTCACAGTTCACTTTATTATAATCATTTTAACATTCACTTATTTAAACTTGTCTAGCAAACGGGTAAATTTGTCCATAGCGCAATCTTATCTTTTCTTTTTGCCAATTTCTTTGTGCACTCTCAACCCTCTTGACACATGCCAAGATGGTCACCTTGGGAAACAAGGGAAAATAAAACAGGTCAACGCCGACAACATAATGAGAAGCCTACGGCACCTGATATTCCCAAGCTGTCTCCCATCCAGGAACTAACCAGGCCCATCGCTGCTTAGCCTTCGAGATCAGATGAGATTGGGATCTTTCAGGGTGATTTGGCCGTAGGCACTCTCTTTGGGCACTCTGAAGCCTCTTGACAAAGGCCAAGATGGTCACCTTGGGAAACAAGCTAAAAAAAACAGGTCAAAGCCAACAACATAAAAGAAGCCTACGGCATCCAGTATTCCCAGGCGATCTCCCAATTAAGACACTAACCAGACCAGATCCTTCTGTGGCACCTGGTCTTCCCAGGCAGTCTCCCATCCAGGTACTAACCAGGCCTGACGCTGCTTAGCCTCTGAAATCAGACGAGATCGGGTGCTTTCAGGTTGATGTGGCCGTAAGCTTTCTCTTCAAGACACGCCCAACCCTCTTGACAAACGCCAAGATGGTCGCCTTGAGAAACAAGCAAAAAAAACAGGTCAAAGCCAACAACATAAAAAGAAGCCTATGGGCTTACAGCGGACCCTAAAAGATGGGACCCACTAGCTCTGTCATGGTTCGGACGCTGTAATGTGTTGAAGATGAACGTAATGCCACGACTTCTGTATCTACTACAAGCCTTACCTATCAAAATACCCCAGACTTTCTTTCATGCGGTTCGCTCAATCTTTATCAAGTTCCTCTGGCGCGGAAAACATATGCGTATTGGTAGGGCAATGCTATTGCGACCGAAATTGCGGGGAGGTATTGGCTTCCCGGACCCTGCTCTATATTACACAGCGACGCACATGACACCGGTGGTTGACTGGTGCCGGTGTTCTGCCATATACTGTCCGGCCATGATATAGTGTCTGCGCCGTACTGCGCATGCGCAGTACGGAGCAGACGAAGCTTCGGAGATTTTCATGCGCGGTGAGTGGAGGTGGTAGCCCCACCATCCAAGTGGACATAGGGTTGTGAATATTAGAGGGCCCCTCGCAGGCGAGCTTCGGGCTTGGCCTCGCTGCGCTCGGCTCTTTTATATTCTTTTATATTCTTACTCTATGTCACATACTCACAGTCCCGGTACAAATATGCAAAATAGAGCAAAAGAGTACATGGTTTATTTTGATGTATGATAGTTTTATTGCATGCTTGATGTGGATGATTAAAATCGTGTAGTGATCTATATTTAGCATAAGAATGAAAAGGCATAACATGGCAATGAGACAAAATCCATTAGAGATGTGAGCTAGATGAAATGATGAAATGTCTCTGTATAGCCCAGATTGTCTTCTGTTATCACTTAGCCTACCCTCTAAATTCACTAGCCTCTCTATATACACCAGCATGTTTACACTAGCCGGTCTTCTGCATACAATAGCCTGTCTTCGATATACACTAGCCTATGTTCTGAATACACTAGCCCGTCTTCTGTCTTCTTTATGCCCTAGCCTGTCTTCTGTATACATTAGTCTCTCTGTATAAACTAGCATCTCTGTATACCCCAAACTGTCTTCTGTAAAAACTTGTCTCTCTTTATAGCCTGTCTAGCCTTTCTTCTGTACACACTAGCTTCTCTGTATACACTAACCAGGCTTCTATATACAATAGCTTCACTCTATGCACTAGCCTCTCTGTATAATCTAGCCTCTCTATATACCCTAGATAGTGTTCTGCATCTCCGTAGTGGTAGCCTCTCCGTAGAAGCCAGCCTTTATTCTGTATTCACTAGCCTTTCTTCTGTATGCTGTAGTCTTCTATATATACTAGCTTCTCTGTACACCCTTGCATCTCTGTAATACACTAAACGCCTCTGTATACCACAGCCTGTCTTCTGTATACACTAGACTGTAAACACTAGCTAGAATACACCAGCCTGTCTTCTGTACCCACTAGAATCTCTGTATACACTACCCAGTCTTCTGTATACACTGTCAGCTTGGATGTATACCCAAGCCTGTCTTCTGTATACACTAGTCTCTCTATATGCACTGTCCTATCTGTATACACGCGACTCTCTCTATACACTAACCTCTCTATATACACTAACATCTTTGTATATACTAGCCTCTCTTTAAATTAGCCTCTCTGTGTACCCCAGCCTCATTGTTTACTCTAGCATCTCTGTATACTCAAGCCTAACTGCATACACGAGTCTGTATTCTGTATTCACTAGCCTGTATTCACTAGCCTTATATATACTAGCTTCTCGCTTCTCTGTACACCCTTGCATTTCTGTACACTAGACTCTCTGAATACACTAAACCCTCAGTATACCACAGCCTGTCTTCTGTATACATTAGACTGTAAAAACTAGCTATAATACACCAACCTGTCTTCTTTACCCAATAGACTCTCTGTATGCACTACCCAGTCTTCTGTATACACTGTCAGCTTTGATGTATACCCAAGCCTGTCTTCTGTATACACTAGTTTCTCTATATGCACTGTCCTTTCTGTATACTCTCGACCCTCTCTATACATTAACCTCTCTATATACACTAACATCTTTGTATATACTAGCCTCTCTTTAAATTAGCCTCTCTGTGTACCCCAGCCTCACTGTTTACTCTAGCATCTCTGTATACTCAAGCCTATCTACATACACGAGTCTTCTGTATTGTGTATTAACTAGCCTTTCTTCTGTATGCTGTAGTCTTCTATATATACCAGCTTCTCTGTACACCCTTGCATCTCTGTAAACACTGTGTAAACTAGCCAGTCTTATGTATACACTCGCCGACTGTATACACTAGACTCTCTGAATACACTAAACTCTCTGTATACCACAGCCTGTCTTCTGTATACACTAGACTGTAAAAACTAGCTAGAATACACCAGCCTGTCTTCTGTACCCACTAGACTCTCTGTATACACTACCCAGTCTTCTGTATAGAATGTCAGCTTTCATGTATACCCTTTCTGTATACACTAGCTTCTCTATATGCACTGTCCTTTCTGTATACACTCGACTCTCTCTATACACTAACCTCTCTATATACACTAACATCTTTGTATTTGTCTTTAAACTAGCCTCTCTGTGTACCCCAGCCTCACTGTTTACTCTAGCATCTCTGTATACTCAAGCCTATCTACATACACGAAACCTGTATTCTGTATTCACTAGCCTTTCTTCTGTATGCTGTAGTCTTCTATATATACCAGCTTCTCTGTACACCCTAGCACTGTAACAGTGCTAGGTTCCTGTATTACAGAAACAGAACACCAGCAATAAGGTGTATACTGTGCAGGAGGCACACAACACCGACTCTAACTTCTGCACTGCAGATGCATGTATTGCAGAAATTGAACACCAGTAATAAAGGGTAGCTTCAGGTGTGTACTGTGCAGGAGGCACATAACACCCACTGTAACAGTGCTAGGTTCCCAAGCAGTAAAGACACTGTCCCTGCCTATCGTCCTCTTTCCCTGACCACCGCAACACACTATACAAGGCCGCCGTGCTGGCGGCCTTATATAGTGTGGGGTGTGTACTAAACCCCCCTGAGCTATAATTGGCCACAGGAATCCTGCCTGTGGTGAATTGTGGCTCTCCTCACACAGGATGTCACATCTGTTCTTATTATATAGAACCTATTATGCTCCTCGTAAACTTTTTCAGTTTTGCCGAACGGCCGGACGCAAGTTGCCCCCGGTGCGGGAACATGGGGGGAGACATGATGCACATGTTTTGGAGATGCCCGAAGTTGATCCGCTACTGGACAGAGGTGACAGGAACCATTGATCGGGTGGTTGGAACCTCCACCAGGATGGGGGCGAAGTATTGTCTCCTGGGATTAGTTGAAGGAGTTGGAAACCCGGGAAGTAGCCAGATGGCAGTTCTGAGATGCCTATTTCAGGCAAGGAAACTGATTGCCCAACCCTGCTTAGCCTCCAATGTTGGCAATGACTTGTTTTTTTTTTGCTTGTTTCCCAAGATGACCATGTTGGCGTTTGTCAAGATGGTTGAGAGTGCCCGAAGAGATCGCCTATGGCCCCATCACCTTGAAAGTGCCTGATCTTGTCTGATCTCGGAGGCTAAGCATTGTCGGGCCTGATTAGTAACTGGATGGGAGACCAACTGGGAATACCAGGTGCCGTAGGATTCTTTTTATGTTGTTGGCGTTGACATGTTTTTTTTTTTCCGCTTGTTTCCCAAGGTGATCATCTTGGCATTTGTCAAGAGGGCTGAGAGAGCCCAAAGAAATCTCCTACGGCCACATCCCCCTGAAAGCGCCCGATCTCATCTGATCTCAGAGGCTAAGCAGGGTCCGGCCTGGATAGTACCTAATTAAAGGTGCCGTAGGAATCTTTTTATATTGTTGACTTTGACCTGTTTTTCTTTCGCTTGTTTCCCAAGGTGACGATTTTAGCATCAGTCAAGAGTTTTGAGTATGTCCCAAAGTGTTCGCCTGAGGTCACATCACCCTGAAAGCGCCCGATCTCAGAGGCTAAGCAGGGTCTGGGTCAGATGGGAGACCACCAGGGTCTATGTTGTTGACGTTGACCTTTTTTTTTTCACTTGTTTCCCAAGATAACCATCTTGGTATTTGTCAAGAGGGTTGAGAGTGTCTAAATAGAACACCTATGGCCACATCACCCTGAAAGCGCACAATCTCATCTGATCTCGGAGGCCTAGCAGTGTACGGCCTGGTTAATACCTGTATGGGAGACCATCTGTGAATACCAGGTGCCGTAGGCTTCTTTTTATGTTGTTGGCGTTTACCTGTTTATTTTCGCTTGTTTCCCAAGGTGACCATCTTGGCGCTTAACAAGAGGGTTGAGAGTGCCCAAAGAGATCACCTACGGCCCCATCACCCTGAAAGCGCCCAATCTCATCTGATCTCAGAGGCTAAACAGTGTCGGGCCTGGTTAGTACCTGGATGGGAGACCGCCTGGAAATACCAGGTGCCATAGGCTTCTTTTTTTGTTGTTGGCTTTGAACTGTTTTTTTCGCTTGTTTCTCAAGGCGACCATCTTGGCGTTTGTCAAGAGGGTTGGGCGTGTCTTGAAGAGAACACTTACGGCCACATCACCCTGAAAGCACCCGATCTCGTCTGATTTCAGAGGCTTAGCAGCATCAGGCCTGGTTAGTACCTGGATGGGAGACTGCCTGGGAAGACCAGGTGACATAGAAGGATCTGGTCTGGTTAGTGTCTTGATTGGGAGATCGCCTGGGAATACCGGATACCGTAGGATTCTTTTTATGTTGTTGGCTTTGACCTGTTTTTTTTCCCTTGTTTCCCAAGGTGACCATCTTGGCATTTGTCAAGAGGGTTGAGAGTGCACAAAGAAATTGCCTACGGGCACAACACCCTGAAAGCGCCCAATCTCGTTTGGTCTCAGAGGTTAAGCAGGGTTGGGCCTGGTTTGTACCTGGATGGGAGACCGCCTGGGTTTTCCAGATGCCGCAGGCTTCTTTTTATGTTGTTGGCGTTGACTTGTTTTTTTTTTTTGTTTCCCAAGGTGACCATCTTGGCGTTTGTCAAGAGGGTTGAGCGTGCATTTGATCTCAGAGGCTAAGCAGGGTTGGGACATGGTTAGTACCTGGATGGGAGACCGCCTGGGATTTCTCGATGCCATAGGCTTTAGTTTTTAAGCTGTTGGCATTGACTTATTTTTTTTATTTTTATTATTCTTTTATTAAGTAGAACAACATAAATATAACAGTCAACCATACAGCATGACCCAGGGTCACAATTACATGCTAACAAAAAATAGGCAGCCAAATAGCTCTGGGTTCTCAGAGGGGAGTCCTACAGTTTCATGCAGAATATAGAGAAACCCCACCTCCGACATGTAGTACAGTATAACTAGTGCAGCTCCGTTCGGACAAATGTAATCATGGAGAACTGGGACCACAGCGAGCCAGCTTATCATGACCTACGTGAACCAGAGTAAAATATGAGCCGGTCATGTCCAGAACCCTGGGGTTCTTCTGGGTCCTGAAGGCTAGTAAGGAGACAAGGCATAGTTAAAAGGGAGGACGGGGGAAGAAGAGAGTGCAAAGACGGAGAGAGAGGAGGTGGGGGGATGGCGGCGGGGAAAAAAAGAAAAATAAAGACAAAAAGGGAGGGGGGGAATGCCACCCAGGGCAGACATGGCCTACGTAGGTAAACGTTAGATGTTCAGTCGTTTTCTGGGACGGAGGCACTGCTCACCTCCCGAATGTAGTCTCGAGTACCAGTAAAATACCTCCAGGGCCTCCATGTAACACTAAATGCCTCTTCAGTGTTGTGAAGGGTGGCGGTCAATTCTTCCATCCGGAGAATATGATTGACTTTGGAATACCACAGCACCTTGGATGGGGGCTGAGGCTGCCTCCACAGTGTGGGAATGCAGGCCCGGGCGGCATTCAGGAGTTGCATCGTGAGGGTTTTTTTGTATTTTCGAACAGGCTGTTCGGTCAAGTGTAGAAGGCACGCTACTGGGAACCCAAAAGTTCCTCAAGGTCGGGCATGCCCAGAAAAGGTGTCCCATGGTCCCCATATCTGAATTTCACCTCCAACAAACATCCGGGATCGATCTATCCATTTTATTCAGAAGGTATGGGACTCTATACCAGCGTGAGACTATCTTGTATGTTGATATTGGTTTGCGATGGAAGCTTTATGTACTAAGGTCAGGATCTTCCCTATCTGTTGTGGGGTAAATGTGATGCCTAAGTCCCTCTCCCATTTGTGGATAAATGGTGGGGGTCGACTCCTCCTCCTGACTACTCAATAGGTTGTACAGGAGGGAGAGGGTGTGTCGCACAGGTTCCCTTTTGTGACAGATGGATTTATAGGGTGTCAGGTCTCTAGGAGTGTAGGGGGCCCTTTGTATGGCCAGAAAAAAGTGACGAAGTTGATAAGCACTAAACAAGTCAAGCGGAGGGTCAGAAAGCTCGGCGACAGTTTGCGTGGTCGGGAGCCCTCCCGTGGGCCACACCTCTCCCAGACGCTGTTTCCCCACCACTGTCAACTGTCGCAGTTTCTTGTTGGTAAATCCCGGTGGGAAGTCTGGATTACCTATAACCGGAGTCATTGGTGATGGCAGGGGAGCAATGTGTGTGCAGCGGAACAACCTCCGCACAACAGCCAAGGTAGCTCCCACTACGGGGTGACCTCTGAGGTCTTTTGGTAGGGAGGACAGGAGCCACGGGGAGGTCAATAGGGGAATGGAACCATCCTCAATCTCCATCTCCACCCACTGCTTGTGTGGGCCATTACAATGCCAATCAACGACTCTTGCTAGCAGAGTCACTCTGTAGTATTGTCTGAGATCTGGGAGACCCAGACCCCCCTTGTCCTTTGGTCTGGCAAGCAATTGCAAACGGGCTCTGGGCGGTTTGCGCTCCCAAATAAAGTCCCGGAGCAGCACCTGCAGTTGTCTGAAAAAAATTGGGGGTAACCGGATCGGTAATGTCTGGAACATGTATAAGATCCGAGGGAGGGCCATCATTTTGAATGCATTACAGCGCCCGAACCAGGTCAGTGTTAAAGCATGCCAGTTTCCCAAATCAGATTTCAGTCTATCCAGGAGAGGGACAAAATTAAGCAGGTACAATTGCGCTAAATCCGCTGCGATGTCAACGCCCAGTTAACGTATAGATTTTTCAGCCCAGTAGAATGGAAAAGCGGACTGGAGCCTCTTGGCCTCACCATCCGGGACCGATATATTCAATACAGCCGACTTGGCGCAATTGTTTTTATAGTTTGATAGGCTGCCGTGTCGCTGTAGAGACGCAAGTATTTTGGGAAGCAAAATGTGTGGATTGGAGACGAAAAAATTAGATCGTCAGCGTACGCCGCAATTTTGTGGTGTGCCGAGGGTTTGGATATGCCAGTAATATTCGGGTCATTCCGAACATGACACATAAGTGGTTCCAGTGTCAGAATTAAAATTAGGGGAGACAGAGGGCACCCCTGCCTCGTCCCATTAGTGATGGGGAAAGAGTCCGAGCACCACTCGGTCACCCGTAAAGCTGCCGACGGCGTGGAGTAAAGCGACATTACCCAGCTCATCATGTTGGGGCCAAGACCTATATGTTCCAGGGTGGCCTGCATAAAGTGCCAGGCCACCCTGTCAAAGGCCTTCTCCGCGTCCGTTGACAACATAAGCAAGGGCCTTCCCTGTACATGCGCCGCATGGATTAAATTGAGGACTCGGGCCGTATTGTCTCTAGCTTCCGACTTATTTATATTTTTTTGCTTGTTTCCCAAGGTGACCATCTTGGCGTTTGTCAAGAGGGTTGAAAGTGCCTGAAGAGATTGCCTACGGGCACATCACCCGATCTCGTTTGATGTTGGAGGCTAATAGAGTCGGGCCTTGTTAGTACCTGGATGGGAGACCGCCTGGGAATACCAGGTGTCGTAGACTTCTTTTTATGTTGTTGGCGTTGACCTGTTTTTTTTCCGCTTATTTCCCAAAGTGACCATCTTGGTGTTTGTCAAGAGGGTTGAGAGTGCCTGAAGAGATTGCCTATGGCCACATCACTCTGAAAGCACCCAATCTCGTCTGATCTTGGAGGCTAAGAAGAGTCGGGCCTGGTTAGTACCTGGATGGGAGACCACCTGGGATTACCAGTTATTGTAGGCTTCTTTTTATGTTGTTGGCGTTGATTCGTTTTTTTTTTTTTGCTTGTTTCCCAAGGTGACCATCTTGGCATTTGTCAAGAGGGATGAGAGTGCCCAAAGAGATCGCTTACAGCAGCATCATCCTGAAAGAGCCCTATCTCTTCTCTTCTCTGAGGCTAAGAAGGGTTGGGCCTAGTTAGTACCTGGATGGGAGATGGCGTTGGAATACCAGGTGCCGTATTCTTCTTTTTATGTTGTTGACATTGACCTGTTTTTTTTTTCACTTGTTTCCCAAGGTGACCATCTTGGCATTTGTCAAGAGGGTTGAGAGTGCCCGAAGAGATCACCTACGGCCCCATCACCCTGAAAGCGCCGAATCTCGTCTGATCTCGGATGCTAAACAGTGTCGGGCCTGGTTAGTACCTGGATGGGAGACCGCCTGGGAATACCAGGTGCCATAGGCTTCTGTTTTTTATTTTTTTTATTTAGTAGTATGCGACATACAATGCAAAGGCAACTTCACAGAATGTGTGATACAAATAGTTACAAACAAATGATCATATTGCATGGATATCAGAGCCAATGGTAAGAAGTCTGAGGAGAATAGCACGTGTACAGCTTTGCGGTCATATCAAGATGAGATTAAAGCTCCATCTCGTTGGGATCCTCTACCACTTAAAATATTATTGATACTAGCCCTGCTACCCTCGAAGAGTTTAGATATCCATAGATAGGGGAAGAGTATTGTGTAGTAGTCAAATGGGGTCGGAACATACCATTTTCTTTTCCCTTTTTTGAGTTAAGAAGGGAAATAGTAGAACTGAAAGGAGGGAGAAGGGGAAAGAGAAGATTGGGGAAGGAAATGGCAGAAAAGGAAAAGAAGGGGTAAGGGGGTGTCTTGGGTAGAGTGGATAGGGTGGGGTCCCCTCCCAGGGAGCAAGAGACGCCCTCGGCTCACCAGCTCATCAGCTGTCCAACGTTTGGAACAGCGATCTCCAACGATCACCATGAGCTTACTATGTCTCGCGGAGGTATTCTTCCGAAAAGCGAAACTGGGTCCAGTAGAACCATCTGTTCCCATGCTCCTCCGTTTTATCCCTCATTGTGGCAGTCAGGTCTTCCATTCGTTCAATATCATTTACCCTTGCGAACCACTGGGTCACCATTGGAGCAGATTGCTCTTTCCACTGACTTGGGATGCAGGCCCAAGCTGCATTGAGGAGATGTTTAAGTAAGGACTTATAATAACGCTTTCTCGACATAGGAGTTAGATTGAGAAGAACTGCTGCGGGATCATTGGCTAAGGAAATGTCTGTGAACTTGTGGATGAGTCTCAGGACAGGCTGCCAGAATGTTTGTAATTTAGGGCATTCCCAGAAAATGTGGAGAATGGTGCCACATTTGGTCCACAGCGACAGCAGCGGTCAGATTGACCGGGGAATATTTTGGCCAACACCACCGGTGTACGATACCAGCGTGTGATCAGCTTATATGAGATCTCCTGATATTTACTGCAGAGTGACGACTTATGAGCGAAAAAGAGTATTCTGTCCTTCTGTGGTTTGGAGAATGTAGTTTGTAAGTCCCTTTTCCATTTAGCTAGGAAGGGTGGATCCGTGGAGGATTGTGCGTCTGTCAGGATTTGGTAGGACCTAGAGAGGGAACCACGAATTGGGCCATCATCCAGGCAAAGTTCCTCGAAGGGGTGGAATTGTCTAGAGAAGAACGAATGGTTAGGTAGTGATCCGAGGAAATGGATTAGCTGTCTAGCTCTCCAGCTATCCAATGCAACAGGTACTTGCTCTAGCAGTATGGTCCCCGAGGGGATTAAGCCCGTGGGTCCAAGAAATAGGGCTGCTCTCAGAAGCCCTTTCGGGCTTGCCTGGTAAAGGCCTGGTCAGACAGGCCCGGAGGGAATCTAGGATGTCCAATAATTGGGGTCATAGGAGAAGGGAAGTTAGTCAGGTGGGAAAGGTGAAAAAAACTATCCATCTCGGCGAGCGAGGGGCCAATTAACGGGTGAGTAGTCACACAGGGCTCCAATGGCCTCCCCGCCCAAGGCAGACGAGCCAGTGGAACCCGCGCCATCTCCTGCTCTAGCTTGACCCATAGCTTCAGTTCCCCATGCCGGTGTCTTATCACATATGGTCCCCCATCGGATAGTGTCCGCTGTGTACTGCGCATGCGCAGTACACAGCAACACAGATTCCGAAAATTGCCGAGCATGAATGGCGCCTGCGCACTGAGTCCAGGTTCTATCCCCACTATCCAAGTGGACATAGAGTAAGAATATAAAAGAGCCGAGCGCAGCGAGGCCGAGCCCGAAGCGTGGCGAGCGAAGCTCGCCTGCGAGGGACCCTCTAATATTCACAACCCTATGTCCGCTTGGATGGTGGGGCTACCACCTCCACTCACCGCGCAGGCGCCGTTCAGCTTCGGAGATTTTCCGAAGCTTCGTCTGCTTCGCAGTACGGCGCGGACACTATATCATGGCCGGACAGTATATGGCAGAACACCGGCACCAGTCAACCACCGGTGTCATGTGCGTCGCTGTGTAATATAGAGCAGGGTCCGGGAAGCCAATACCTCCCCGCAATTTCGGTCGCAATAGCATTGCCCTACCAATACGCATATGTTTTCCGCGCCAGAGGAACTTGATAAAGATTGAGCGAACCGCATGAAAGAAAGTCTGGGGTATTTTGATAGGTAAGGCTTGTAGTAGATACAGAAGTCGTGGCATCGCGTTCATCTTCAACACATTACAGCGTCCGAACCATGACAGAGCTAGTGGGTCCCATCTTTTAAGGTCCGCTGTAAGCCCATAGGCTTCTTTTTATGTTGTTGGCTTTGACCTGTTTTTTTTTGCTTGTTTCTCAAGGTGAGCATCTTGGCGTTTGTCAAGAGGGTTGGGCGTGTCTTGAAGAGAACGCTTACGGCCACATCAACCTGAAAGCACCCGATCTCGTCTGATTTCAGAGGCTAAGCAGCGTCAGGCCTGGTTAGTACCTGGATGGGAGACTCCCTGGGAAGACCAGGTGCCATAGAAGGATCTGGTCTGGTTAGTGTCTTGATTGGGAGATCGCCTGGGAATACTGGATGCCGTAGGCTTCTTTTTATGTTGTTGGCTTTGACCTGTTTTTTTTAGCTTGTTTCCCAAGGTGACCATCTTGGCCTTTGTCAAGAGGCTTCAGAGTGCCCAAAGAGAGTGCCTACGGCCAAATCACTATACTATATATCTATATCTATAATAATAAATAATATTTTTAGTTATTATATATAAGATACTATATAGGTGATTTGGCCGTAGGCACTCTCTTTGGGCACTCTGAAGCCTCTTGACAAAGGCCAAGATGGTCACCTTGGGAAACAAGCTAAAAAAAACAGGTCAAAGCCAACAACATAAAAAGAAGCCTACGGCATCCAGTATTCCCAGGCGATCTCCCAATCAAGACACTAACCAGGGTGGGCGTGACCTAGGCATGAAGGAGTGAGGACGCTCTTTTCCGGAGCTCCCGGTCCGTGACCCCTCCACACCCCTTTACCACAGTCTGGTCGCATATTTCGGCATCGCCGACATCCCCGCGCTTCGGCGGAACACAGCCAGCCGAGCGGGGTCCGCCGCTGCTGCCATGGACAGGTACTTGGTCCCGCTGCAGCCTCCGGCCTCCACGCCGGATCCAGCCAAGATGGCGCCCGCGGCCTCCGGCGCTCCAGGACACGCGGTACAGAGGGAAGGTGAGCAGACTGCTATGCAGGGACACGACATGCCCCCGTTCTCCCCGCCTAGTGACTTGTCCCCGTGTCTCCCCCGCTCACTGTCCATGGCCTCGCTTGACAGCCCGGACCATAGCGGCCTGCCACCCTGGTTCCCTCACAAATCCCAACTGTCCCAGAGACCCTCCCGCAGTGGAAGCCTCATCCCAGGACCGAATGGCCGGGCTGCTCTTACCTCAGACACACAGGGGGACCCACCGCTGCCACCAGCACCGGCATTATTGGGGGACAAGGCCATCCTAGCTTTACTCCAAAACCTTCCCACTAAAGCAGACTTTAGCTGTATGGCAGCCAGGATTGAAATGACCTTGCGACATGAAATCGCAGGGGTCAAACGTGACGTGTCGGCTACGAACGAGCGGGTGACCACCCTGGCATCGGATGTGACCTCCCTGACCACTGATGTTTCTGGCCTGCAAGCCGCACATGATACCCTTGCTGAAAGAGTCACACAGTTGCAACTCCTAGTGGATGACCTTGAGAATCGCAACCGCAGACGCAACATCAGGATCAGAGACTTGCCCGAAGCCGCTGGCCAGGCAGACCTCAAAGCCACAGTTACAGCTATATTTAACGCCTGTCTGGACCGCGCTGCTGACACAGTAATAGCCATTGATAGAGTCCACAGGACCCTGGGCCCCAGGAGCCCCACAGAGAACCGGCCACGTGACGTTTTATGCTGTCTCCACAATTACTCAGTTAGGGAGGATGTCCTGCAAGCGGCGTGGCGCAAAGGCAGCATTGATTTTGACGGGGCCCAAGTCACCCTTCTGCCAGATGTATCCCGCAAGACCCTCCAGATGAGACGCTGTCTGCGACCCCTTCTGGAACACCTAACTGAACCTAGGATTCCATACAAGTGGGGCCATCCGTTTCACCTTATAGTGCGCAAAAATGGGAGGCCCCTTGCGCTACGACACCCTTCGGAGGTCCCGTCCTTTCTGGAGGCTTTGGGCCTGCCCTCAGTTCAGGTCCCCGACTGGTTGGCTCCTGTTGTCCCCCAGGGAGCAGTGGCCCCGACGAACAACCCCTCAACCAGGCAACAGAGAGTGAGACGCCACCGTCGATCCCAACATCAGAGATCGCAGGCCCCTCAAGATCGTGAACCCTGAGAGAGTACAGTAATTTTCCGTTATTCCTGTGTTATACCCTTTTTTTTTTGTTTTCTTTTTCTCTACCAACATAGACGGCTGGAGTATCCAGCTTTGTGTTGTTTACCATGCCACGGGCCATTGTTCCCAGCGCCCCAGCTAGGGGAGAGGAAGGACATTGGAAGAACAGAGTTGGACACTGCGCTTCCTGGACGAAGCCCTGAGTTATTGGCGGTACTGTTCACCATTCTCGTTACTGTTTATCTACAGGTGCCCTAGTCTCGGCGCTCTTTGTGTTTTTGGACTGCCTGGTGGTGCCCCCGGGTGCCCCTGGGCGGCGTTCCTGCTCCCTCCCCCTCTCCTCCTCCCCCCCCCCCCTTTTTTTCCTTTTTTTTTTTTTTCTGGGGGGGGGGGAGGGGTGGGTGCCTGGGTGGTATAAAGTTATCTATACTCTGTGTTGAAAAGTTTAATATGTTGGTCTAATTATGCACTGTTCTACTGTTGTTAACTGCCCGATACCTGCTGCAGTGATGTTCTATAATGCGTTTGATGTCGTAGTTAAGATGCCAAAGAAGCTCCGTGCACGCCCGATTGCGACTGCATGGACCATGGGATGCTGGAGGGGTACTGCACCGACGAGTTCCTCCCTCTGCAGTGCCTTACCTCTTCCCCCACTAGGCCCCTCTGCCCTAACCGGCAGGTTCTCTCCGATAGGAGCTTTAGCAATTCCCCGATCTATCCCCACCCCTCCTACCCTCCTCCTCCCTACTAACTCCGGACCTTCTCCGCTTCGTTACTGCTTTTCCTTTTTCTCCTCCTCTTCCTCTGTGCTTGAACTCTATATCTACTACTGACTCTGGTGGGGACCGCCGGCCGGGTACCACTGCCGTCATGGCCCTGAAGCTGGTTTCCTGTAATGTGAAAGGGCTGAATGTACCTGAAAAAAGGTCCAGCTGCCTAACAGAATTGTGGCGGATGAAGCCCCAAATAGTTTTCCTCCAGGAGACCCATTTCAGGACAGACCAAATACCACGGCTTTATAGTAAGCACTTCCCCCTGGCCCACCACAGCACGTCCCCTACTTCCAAATCGAGAGGAGTGTGTGTTCTTCTTGCTAAAAACTTGCCGTGGCGCCTGTTAGCTGTCCAAGCCGATAGTGAAGGGAGATATCTCTTCATTAAGGGAACTCTCCACTCGCAAACTTTTACTCTTGCCAACCTATACATGCCGAATGTGGACCAGCTGCCGGCCTTAGAAGCATCCTTGGATGCCCTGGCTGCATTCTCAGAGGGTACTTTGATCATTGGGGGGGACTTTAACCTCACCTTGGACCCCCGCAGAGACTCATCATCGGGCACCTTTGCGATTTCTGCGAGAACGCGTTCACACATAAGAGACCTGCTACACTCCCACCGACTGATCGATGTGTGGCGTACGCTTCACCCACAGGATAGGGACTATACGTTCTTTTCCACCGCTCGTGGTTCTTACTCACGTATAGATATGTTTTTAGTCGCCCACAATGCTATCCCGGCGGTCACAGACGCTCAGATAGGCCACATAGCCCTGTCTGACCATGCCCCGATTTCTTTGATGCTGAAGCTACAACAGGAGTCGCGTGGTCAGTCCTGGTGGAGACTGAACGAGTCTCTCCTGAAGGACCCTGAGACCCACGCAGACCTGCTTAGGGAATTAGAAAGTTACTTTGATCATAACCGTGATTCTGTTTCCAACCCCCTCATGTTATGGGCGGCTCATAAATGCTACATTAGGGGCATTCTTATTAAACATGGTCATAGACTCAAAGTGGCCAAAACTGAGGCTCTCTCCAAACTTATTGCCAAGTTGCATGCGTGTGAACAACGACACAAATCCCAGCCGACTGCTGCGCTGGAGGTGGAGGTGAGAGATCTTAGAGAACAAATCAGAGATTTCTCTCTCTTTCAGGCTAGAACCAGACTCATGTGGGTCCGCAGGACGTATTATGAATATGGAGTCAAGTGTAGTAGGTCCCTAGCGAACTCCCTGCGTGCCCAACGCAACGCGTCCTTCATTCCAACCATAACCTCCCCTTCGGGTGCCAAGCTTCATCCGATCTTTCTATGAAGCCCTTTATAACTTGCACCCCCGGGACTCAGGAGACGCCCTCCAGGCCGGCACAGCGGCCATTGACGAGTACCTAGCTTCGGCAAACCTCCCGTCGCTGGTTCCCCCGGACCCACATCTGATTTTCCAATTGAATTTCCAACCGCTTCTAAAAAATGTTGCCGTAGATCTAGAGAGGTGGTCAAAGTTGGCGACCTCTTGGTTTGGGAGATGCAATGTGCTCAAAATGAATGTAATGCCCAGACTCTTGTATCTATTACAAGCCTTACCGATAAAAATCCCCCAATCATTTTTTAAAGCCATGCGCTCCATCTTTATTCGATACGTATGGCAGGGCAGGCCTCCAAGACTCAGCCGAACATTACTGCTCAGACCAAAAGACAAGGGAGGGATTGGCCTCCCAGATCCGGCATGGTAATATACGGCGGTGCACATGAACAGAGTAGTTGACTGGTGCAGACACCTGAAGGATAAGCTGTGGGTTCGTCTGGAGCGTGAATCCGTACCATTTCCACTTGAGGGTTTGCCCTGGAGTGGACCGGGCTGGTCGGGAGCGACGTGGGCACACCCACTCATTGAGCCAACGTTACAAGAGCTAGACAGATATTTTACCCTGACGGGCGTGCCCAGTTTCCCTTCGCCCATGACTCCTATTATTGGACACCCACGCTTTGAACCCGGCATGACGGAAAAGTCTTTCCGCCTCGACCCTGACCGGGACCTTGTGCGGGCCTCTTCTTTTCTTGGCCCTAGGACGTGGACAGCGGTCTCCACTATGTACGAGGCGTTAGCAACCACGGCCCTGGGACAGTGGAAGCTTGCCCAACTCTCCCACTTCTTGAAATCTTTGCCAAACAGTGGCGAATTCCGCAGACCCCTAACATCGTTTGAGGAGGTATGCTCAGGAGAGGAACCGACCCGAGGGTCTCTTTCCCTGTCATATCGCATCCTACTGGACCAACTCTCCCAGGGTAACCTGGTGTTCGTGGAAAAATGGGAGCGAGACCTGCATGTCCGGCTCTCGCCAGACCAGAAGAACCGCGTGCTTCTTTTTGCGCACAAGTCATCCCTATGTAGTAAATACCAGGAAATAGCTTATAAAATTTTGACCCGATGGTACAGGACCCCCACTGTCCTGGCGGCTATGTTTCCCGGTCACAGCCCTTTGTGCTGGAGATGCGGTGAACAAGCCGGCACGTTACTACATATCTTCTGGGAATGCCCTCAACTGGCCCATTTCTGGAGACAGGTTCTCAATATCATTTTTGACCTCACGGCTATTGATCTCCAGAACAACGCAGCTGCGATCTTCCTCAATCTGACCCCACTCTCGAGCAAGAAGTACCATAAATCTCTCTTAAAACATCTTCTGAGTGGGGCCAAGGCATGTATACCTAGCATGTGGAAACAGCAGGCCGCTCCACTGGTGTCTCACTGGTTTGCAAGAGTTTGCGACATCTACCGTATGGAACAGCTCACATCAGCGTTAGGCGACAGGGAGGAAGAGCACACTGCTCGTTGGTTGTCTTGGAGCCTGTTCAGGTTTTCCGATGCATACAGATCCTATCTGTAGGCTCTGGCACGTGTATAGAGGGAAGGGTCCGGTCGCGGGAACCCATCGGAGTCCTCTTTCTTTCTCTCCCTTCTCGTATACCACCCTGGTTCACTCTCTCCCCCGTCTGCCTCGTAGCACTGTTAGCCCCCTATAACTTTCATTCTTTCTACCCCCATACCCTTCTCCTGCCCATTTGCTCCCCCCTCTTTCCCTACCCCCTAACTCCCAAGTATAATTAAAATACATGGTGATTGCAAGGATCTTTTCGTTTTGTTCCCTCGATTTCCCAGCCAGGGGTTGGCGGCCCTCGGGGTGGTCCCGGCTGAGCTCTTTGACCAGTAGAATGAAGGTGACCGATGTTAGAGGCCCCTCAGTTTGGGCCTTGAGGGGGATCGCCCCGGGGACTGCCCTGGTTTATAAGTAGACACTGGGGTGCCAGATCATTAGAGTGGGATAATGTGGTGGCCTAGCCACGGCTGGGGCTGCTGCTGACATAAGTTGTTAGGTTTCCCCCGGTCCCCCACAAAGTATTAACTATGTATTTTTGTTAACCTGGAAAACTGAGGGATCTATGTCTTTTACAGTTTGTCTCTGTATTACCTGCAATCCGTAAATAAAGAATTAAAAAAAAAAAAAAGTCACTAACCAGACCAGATCCTTCTATGGCACCTGGTCTTCCCAGGGAGTCTCCCATCCAGGTACTAACCAGGCCTGACGCTGCTTAGCCTCTGAAATCAGACGACATCGGGTGCTTTCAGGTTGATGTGGCCGTAAGCGTTCTCTTCAAGACACGCCCAACCCTCTTGACAAACGCCAAGATGGTCGCCTTGAGAAACAAGCAAAAAAAACAGGTCAAAGCCAACAACATAAAAAGAAGCCTATGGGCTTACAGCGGACCTTAAAAGATGGGACCCACTAGCTCTGTCATGGTTCGGACGCTGTAATGTGTTGAAGATGAACACGATGCCACGACTTCTGTATCTACTACAAGCCTTACCTATCAAAATACCCCAGACTTTCTTTCATGCGGTTCGCTCAATCTTTATCAAGTTCCTCTGGCGCGGAAAACATATGCGTATTGGTAGGGCAATGCTATTGCGACCGAAATTGCGGGGAGGTATTGGCTTCCCGGACCCTGCTCTATATTACACAGCGACGCACATGACACCGGTGGTTGACTGGTGCCGGTGTTCTGCCATATACTGTCCGGTCATGATATAGTGTCCGCGCCGTACTGCGCATGAGCAGTACGGAGCAGACGAAGCTTCGGAAAATCTCCAAAGCTGAACGCCGCCTGCGCGGTGAGTGGAGGTGGTAGCCCCACCATCCAAGCGGACATAGGGTTGTGAATATTAGAGGGTCCCTTGCAGGCGAGCTTAGCTCGCCACGCTTCGGGCTTTGCCTCGCTGCGCTCGGCTCTTTTATATTCTTACTCTATGTCCACTTGGATAGTGGGGATAGAACCTGGACTCAGTGCGCAGGCGCCGTTCATGCTCGGCTATTTTCGGAATGCGCAGTACACAGCGGACACTATCCGATGGGGGACCATATGTGATAAGACACCGGCATGGGGAACTGAAGCTATGGGTCAAGCTAGAGCAGGAGATGGCGCGGGTTCCACTGGCTGGTCTGCCTTGGGCGGGGAGGCCATTGGAGCCCTGTGTGACTACTCACCCGTTAATTGGCCCCTCGCTCGCCGAGATGGATAGTTTTTTTCACCTTTCCCACCTGACTAACTTCCCTTCTCCTATGACCCCAATTATTGGACATCCTAGATTCCCTCCGGGCCTGTCTGACCAGGCCTTTACCAGGCAAGCCCCGAAAGGGCTTCTGAGAGCAGCCCTATTTCTTGGACCCACGGGCTTGATTCCCATGGGGACCATACTGCTAGAGCAAGTACCTGTTGCATTGGATAGCTGGAGAGCTAGACAGCTAATCCATTTCCTCGAATCACTACCTAACCATTCGTTCTTCTCTAGACAATTCCACCCCTTCGAGGAACTTTGCCTGGATGATGGCCCAGTTCGTGGTTCCCTCTCTAGGTCCTACCAAATCCTGACAGACGCACAATCCTCCACGGATCCACCCTTCCTAGCTAAATGGAAAAGGGACTTACAAACTACATTCTCCAAACCACAGAAGGACAGAATACTCTTTTTCGCCCAAAAGTCGTCACTCTGCAGTAAATGTCAGGAGATCTCATATAAGCTGATCACACGCTGGTATCGTACACCGGTGGTGTTGGCCAAAATATTCCCCGGTCAATCTGACCGCTGCTGTCGCTGTGGACCAAATGTGGCCCCATTCTCCACATTTTCTGGGAAAGCCCTAAATTACAAACATTCTGGCAGCCTGTCCTGAGACTCATCCACAAGTTCACAGACATTTCCTTAGCCAATGATCCCGCAGCAGTTCTTCTCAATCTAACTCCTATGTCGAGAAAGCGTTATCATAAGTCCTTACTTAAACATCTCCTCAATGCAGCTAGGGCCTGTATCCCAAGTCAGTGGAAAGAGCAATCTGCTCCAATGGTGACCCAGTGGTTCGCAAGGGTAAATGATATTGAACGAATGGAAGACCTGACTGCCACAATGAGGGATAAAACGGAGGAGCATGGGAACAGATGGTTCTACTGGACCCAGTTTCGCTTTTCGGAAGAATACCTCCGCGAGACATAGTAAGCTCATGGTGATCGTTGGAGATCGCTGTTCCAAACGTTGGACAGCTGATGAGCTGGTGAGCCGAGGGCGTCTCTTGCTCCCTGGGAGGGGACCCCATCCTATCCACTCTACCCACGACACCCCCTTACCCCTTCTTTTCCTTTTCTGCCATTTCCTTCCCCAATCTTCTCTTTCCCCTTCTCCCTCCTTTCAGTTCTACTATTTCCCTTCTTAACTCAAAAAAGGGAAAAGAAAATGGTATGTTCCGACCCCATTTGACTACTACACAATACTCTTCCCCTATCTATGGATATCTAAACTCTTCGAGGGTAGCAGGGCTAGTATCAATAATATTTTAAGTGGTAGAGGATCCCAACGAGATGGAGCTTTAATCTCATCTTGATATGACCGCAAAGCTGTACACGTGCTATTTTCCTCAGACGTCTTACCATTGGCTCTGATATCCATGCAATATGATCATTTGTTTGTAACTATTTGTATCACACATTCTGTGAAGTTGCCTTTGCATTGTATGTCGCATACTACTAAATAAAAAAACAAAAAAAACAGAAGCCTATGGCACCTGGTATTCCCAGGCGGTCTCCCATCCAGGTACTAACCAGGCCCGACACTGTTTAGCATCCGAGATCAGACGAGATTGGGCTCTTTCAGGGTGATGCTGCTGTAAGCGATCTCTTTGGGCACTCTCAACCCTCTTGACAAATGCCAAGATGGTCACCTTGGGAAACAAGCAAAAAAAAGAAAACGAATCAACGCCAACAACATAAAAAGAAGCCTACAATAACTGGTAATCCCAGGTGGTCTCCCATCCAGGTACTAACCAGGCCCGACTCTTCTTAGCCTCCAAGATCAGATGAGATTGGGTGCTTTCAGAGTGATGTGGCCATAGGCAATCTCTTTAGGCACTCTCAACCCTCTTGACAAACACCAAGATGGTCACTTTGGGAAATAAGCGAAAAAAAAACAGGTCAACGCCAACAACATAAAAAGAAGTCTACGACACCTGGTATTCCCAGGCGGTCTCCCATCCAGGTACTAACAAGGCCCGACTCTATTAGCCTCCAACATCAAACGAGATCGGGTGCTTTCAGGGTGATGTGCCCGTAGGCAATCTCTTCAGGCACTTTCAACCCTCTTGACAAACGCCAAGATGGTCACCTTGGCACTTTATGCAGGCCACCCTGGAACATATAGGTCTTGGCCCCAACATGATGAGCTGGGTAATGTCGCTTTACTCCACGCCATCGGCAGCGGTACGGGTGACCGAGTGGTGCTCGGACTCTTTCCCCATCACTAATGGGACGAGGCAGGGGTGGTCTCTGTCTCCCCTAATTTTAATTCTGACACTGGAACCACTTATGTGTCACGTTTGGAATGACCCGAATATTACTGGCATATCCAAACCCTCGGCACACCACAAAATTGCGGCGTACGCTGACGATCTAATTTTTTCCGTCTCCAATCCACACATTTTGCTTCCCAAAATACTTGCGTCTCTACAGCGACACGGCAGCCTATCAAACTATAAAAACAATTGCGCCAAGTCGGCTGTATTGAATATATCGGTCCCGGATGGTGAGGCCAAGAGGCTCCGCACCTCTTTTCCATTCTACTGGGCTGAAAAATCTATACGTTAACATCGCAGCGGATTTAGCGCAATTGTACCTGCTTAATTTTGTTCCTCTCCTGGATAGACTGAAATCTGATTTGGGAAACTGGCATGGTTTAACACTGACCTGGTTCGGGCGCTGTAATGCATTCAAAATGATGGCCCTCCCTCGGATCTTATACATGTTCCAGACATTACCGATCCGGTTACCCCCAATTTTTTTCAGACGACTGCAGGTGCTGCTCCGGGACTTTATTTGGGCGCGCAAACTGCCCAAAGCCCGTTTGCAATTGCTTGCCAGACCAAAGGACAAGGGGGGTCTGGGTGTCCCAGATCTCAGACAATACTACAGAGTGACTCTGCTAGAGAGAGTCGTTGATTGGCATTGTAATGGCCCACACAAGCAGTGGGTGGAGATGGAGATTGAGGATGGATCCATTCCCCTATTGACCTCCCCGTGGCTCCTGTCCTCCCTACCAAAAGACCTCAGAGGTCACCCCGTAGTGGGAGCTAGGTTGGCTGTTGTGCGGAGGTTGTTCCGCTGCACACACATTGCTCCCCTGCCATCACCAATGACTCCGGTTATAGGTAATCCAGACTTCCCACCAGGATTTACCAACAAGAAACTGCGACAGTTGACAGTGGTGGGGAAACAGCATCTGGGAGAGGTGTGGCCCACGGGAGGGCTCCCGACCACGCAAACTGTCGCCGAGCTTTCTGACCCTCCGCTTGACTTGTTTAGTGCTTATAAACTTTGTCACTTTCTTCTGGCCATACAAAGGGCCCCCTACACTCCTAGAGACCTGACACCCTATGAATCCATCTGTCACAAAAGGGAACCTGTGCGACACACCCTCTCCCTCCTGTACAAACTATTGAGTAGTCAGGAGGAGGAGTCGACCCCCACCATTTATCCACAAATGGGAGAGGGACTTAGGCATCACATTTACCCCACAACAGATAGGGAAGATCCTGACCTTAGTACATAAAGCTTCCATCGCAAACCAATATCAAGATACAAGATAGTCTCACGCTGGTATAGAGTCCCATACCTTCTGAATAAAATGGATAGATCGATCCCGGATGTTTGTTGGAGGTGAAATTCAGATATGGGGACCATGGGACACCTTTTCTGGGCATGCCCGACCTTGAGGAACTTTTGGGTTCCCAGTAGCGTGCCTTCTACACTTGACCGAACAGCCTGTTCGAAAATACAAAAAAACCCTCACAATGCAACTCCTGAATGCCGCCCGGGCCTGCATTCCCGCACTGTGGAGGCAGCCTCAGCTCCCATCCAAGGTGCTGTGGTATTCCAAAGTCAATCATATTCTCCGGATGGAAGAATTGACCGCCACCCTTCACAACACTGAAGAGGCATTTAGTGTTACATGGAGGCCCTGGAGGTATTTCACTGGTACTCGAGACTACATTCGGGAGGTGAGCAGTGCCTCCGTCCCAGAAAACGACTGAACATCTAACGTTTACCTACGTAGGCCATGTCTGCCCTGGGTGGCATTCCCCCCCTCCCTTTTTGTCTTTATTTTTCTTTTTTTCCCCGTCGCCATCCCCCCACCTCCTCTCTCTCCGTCTTTGCACTCTCTTCTTCCCCCGTCCTCCCTTTTGACTATGCCTTGTCTCCTTACTAGCCTTCGGGACCCAGAAGAACCCCAGGGTTCTGGACATGACCGGCTCATATTTTACTCTAGTTCACGTAGGTCATGATAAGCTGGCTCGCTGTGGTCCCAGTTGTTCTCCATGATTACATTTGTCCGAACGGAGCTGCACTAGTTATACTGTACTACATGTCGGAGGTGGGGTTTCTCTATTTTCTGCATGAAACTGTAGGACTCCCCTCTGAGAACCCAGAAATATTTGGCTGCCTATTTTTTGTTAGCATGTAATTGTGACCCTGGGTCATGCTGTATGGTTGACTGTTATATTTATGTTGTTCTACTTAATAAAAGAATAATAAAAATAAAAAAATAAGTCAATGCCAACAACTTAAAACTAAAGCCTATGGCATCGAGAAATCCCAGGCGGTCTCCCATCCAGGTACTAACCATGTCCCAACCCTGCTTAGCCTCTGAGATCAAATGCACGCTCAACCCTCTTGACAAACGCCAAGATGGCCACTTTGGGAAACAAACAAAAAAAACAAGTCAACGCCAACAACATAAAAAGAAGCCTGCGGCATCTGGAAAACCCAGGAGGTCTCTCATCCAGGTACAAACCAGGCCCAACCCTGCTTAGCCTCTGAGACCAAACGAGATTGGGCGCTTTCAGGGTGTTGTGCCTGTAGGCAATTTCTTTGTGCACTCTTAACCCTCTTGACAAATGCCAAGATGGTCACCTTGGGAAACAAGGGAAAAAAAACAGGTCAAAGCCAACAACATAAAAAGAATCCTACGGCATCCGGAATTCCCAGGCGATCTCCCAATCAAGACACTAACCAGGCCAGATCCTTCTATGTCACCTGGTCTTCCCAGGCAGTCTCCCGTCCAGGTACTAACCAGGCCTGATGCTGCTAAGCCTCTGAAATCAGACAAGATCGGGTGCTTTTAGGGTGATGTGGCCGTAAGCGTTCTCTTCAAGACACGCCCAACCCTCTTGACAAACGCCAAGATGGTCGCCTTGAGAAACAAGCGAAAAAAACAGTTCAAAGCCAACAACAAAAAAAGAAGCCTATGGCACCTGGTATTTCCAGGCAGTCTCCCATCCAGGTACTAACCAGGCCCGACACTGTTTAGCCTCTGAGATCAGATGAGATTGGGCGCTTTCAGGGTGATGGGGCCGTAGATGATCTCTTTGGGCACTCTCAACCCTCTTGTTGGGCACCTGGTATTCACAGATGGTCTCCCATACAGGTATTAACCAGGCCGTACACTGCTAGGCCTCCGAGATCAGATGAGATTGTGCGCTTTCAGGGTGATGTGGCCATAGGTGTTCTATTTAGACACTCTCAACCCTCTTGACAAATACCAAGATGGTTATCTTGGGAAACAAGTGAAAAAAAAAAGGTCAACGCCAACAACATAGACCCTGCCGGTCTCCCATCTGACCCAGACCCTGCTTAGCCTCTGAGATCGGGCGCTTTCAGGGTGATGTGACCTCAGGCGAACGCTTTGGGACATACTCAAAACTCTTGACTGATGCTAAAATGGTCACCTTGGGAAACAAGCGAAAGAAAAACAGGTCAAAGCCAACAATATAAAAAGATTCCTACGGCACCTTTAATACTATCTAGGCCGGACCCTGCTTAGCCTCTGAGATCAGATGAGATCGGGCGCTTTCAGGGGGATGTGGCCGTAGGAGATTTCTTTGGGCTCTCTCAGCCCTCTTGACAAATGCCAAGATGATCACCTTGGGAAACAAGCGGAAAAAAAACCCCATGTCAACGCCAACAACATAAAAAGAATCCTACGGCACCTGGTATTCCCAGTTGGTCTCCCATCCAGTTACTAATCAGGCCCGACAATGCTTAGCCTCCGAGACCAGACAAGATCAGGCACTTTGAAGGTGATGGGGCCATAGGCGATCTCTTCGGGAACTCTCAACCATCTTGACAAACGCCAACATGGTCATCTTGGGAAACAAGCGAAAAAAAAACAAGTCATTGCCAACATTGGAGGCTAAGCAGGGCTGGGCAATCAGTTTCCTTGCCTGAAATAGGCATCTCAGAACTGCCATCTGGCTACTTCCCGAGTTTCCAACTCCTTCAACTAATCCCAGGAGACAATACTTCGCCCCCATCCTGGTGGAGGTTCCAACCACCCGATCAATGGTTCCTGTCACCTCTGTCCAGTAGCGGATCAACTTCGGGCATCTCCAAAACATGTGCATCATGTCTCCCCCCATGTTCCCGCACCGGGGGCAACTTGCGTCCAGCCGTTCGGCCAAACTGAAAAAGTTTACGAGGAGCATAATAGGTTCTATATAATAAGAACAGATGTGACATCCTGTGTGAGGAGAGCCACAATTCACCACAGGCAGGATTCCTGTGGCCAATTATAGCTCAGGGGGGTTTAGTACACACCCCACACTATATAAGGCCGCCAGCACGGCGGCCTTGTATAGTGTGTTGCGGTGGTCAGGGAAAGAGGACGATAGGCAGGGACAGTGTCTTTACTGCTTGGGAACCTAGCACTGTTACAGTGGGTGTTATGTGCCTCCTGCACAGTACACACCTGAAGCTACCCTTTATTACTGGTGTTCAATTTCTGCAATACATGCATCTGCAGTGCAGAAGTTAGAGTCGGTGTTGTGTGCCTCCTGCACAGTATACACCTTATTGCTGGTGTTCTGTTTCTGTAATACAGGAACCTAGCACTGTTACAGTGCTAGGGTGTACAGAGAAGCTGGTATATATAGAAGACTACAGCATACAGAAGAAAGGCTAGTGAATACAGAATACAGGTTTCGTGTATGTAGATAGGCTTGAGTATACAGAGATGCTAGAGTAAACAGTGAGGCTGGGGTACACAGAGAGGCTAGTTTAAAGACAAATACAAAGATGTTAGTGTATATAGAGAGGTTAGTGTATAGAGAGAGTCAAGTGTATACAGAAAGGACAGTGCATATAGAGAAGCTAGTGTATACAGAAAGGGTATACATGAAAGCTGACATTCTATACAGAAGACTGGGTAGTGTATACAGAGAGTCTAGTGGGTACAGAAGACAGGCTGGTGTATTCTAGCTAGATTTTACAGTCTAGTGTATACAGAAGACAGGCTGTGGTATACAGAGAGTTTAGTGTATTCAGAGAGTCTAGTGTATACATAAGACTGGCTAGTTTACACAGTGTTTACAGAGATGCAAGGGTGTACAGAGAAGCTGGTATATATAGAAGACTACAGCATACAGAAGAAAGGCTAGTTAATACACAATACAGAAGACTCGTGTATGTAGATAGGCTTGAGTATACAGAGATGCTAGAGTAAACAGTGAGGCTGGGGTACACAGAGAGGCTAATTTAAAGAGAGATATACAAAGATGTTAGTGTATATAGAGAGGTTAATGTATAGAGAGGGTCGAGAGTATACAGTAAGGACAGTGCATATAGAGAAACTAGTGTATACAGAAGACAGGCTTGGGTATACATCAAATCTGACAGTGTATACAGAAGACTGGGTAGTGCATACAGAGAGTCTATTGGGTAAAGAAGACAGGCTGGTGTATTCTAGCTAGTTTTTACAGTCTAATGTATACAGAAGACAGGCTGTGGTATACTGAGGGTTTAGTGTATTCAGAGAGTCTAGTGTACAGAGATGCAAGGGTGTACAGAGAAGCGAGAAGCTAGTATATATAAGGCTAGTGAATACAGGCTAGTGAATACAGAATACAGACTCGTGTACGCAGATAGGCTTGAGTATACAGAGATGCTAGAGTAAACAATGAGGCTGGGGTACACAGAGAGGCTAATTTAAAGAGAGGCTAGTATATACAAAGATGTTAGTGTATATAGAGAGGTTAGTGTATAGAGAGAGTCGAGTGTATACAGATAGGACAGTGCATATAGAGAGACTAGTGTATACAGAAGACAGGCTTGGGTATACATCCAAGCTGACAGTGTATACAGAAGACTGGGTAGTGTATACAGAGATTCTAGTGGGTACAGAAGACAGGCTGGTGTATTCTAGCTAGTGTTTACAGTCTAGTGTATACAGAAGACAGGCTGTGGTATACAGAGGGTTTAGTGTATTACAGAGATGCAAGGGTGTACAGAGAAGCTAGTATATATAGAAGACTACAGCATACAGAAGAAAGGCTAGTGAATACAGAATAAAGGCTGGCTTCTACGGAGAGGCTACCACTACGGAGATGCAGAACACTATCTAGGGTATATAGAGAGGCTAGATTATACAGAGAGGCTAGTGCATAGAGTGAAGCTATTGTATATAGAAGCCTGGTTAGTGTATACAGAGAAGCTAGTGTGTACAGAAGAAAGGCTAGACAGGTTATAAAGAGAGACAAGTTTTTACAGAAGACAGTTTGGGGTATACAGAGATGCTAGTTTATACAGAGAGACTAATGTATACAGAAGACGGGCTAGTGTATTCAGAACATAGGCTAGTGTATATCGAAGACAGGCTATTGTATGCAGAAGACCGGCTAGTGTAAACATGCTGGTGTATATAGAGAAGGCTAGTGAATTTAGAGGGTATGCTAAGTGATAACAGAAGACAATCTGGGCTATACAGAGACATTTCATCATTTCATCTAGCTCACATCTCTAATGGAGTTTGTCTCATTGCCATGTTATGCCTTTTCATTCTTATGCTAAATATAGATCACTACACGATTTTAATCATCCACATCAAGCATGCAATAAAACTATCATACATCAAAATAAACCATGTACTCTTTTGCTCTATTTTGCATATTTGTAACGGGACTGTGAGTATGTGACAGTCCTGACACACCATCCTGACTTATTTTTCTATATTTCTTATTAGAAATGGAGAGTACTATCTCAAAATCCGCTTAAATCTATTCACTTCGATGAGTTCTACCGCTAATTGTACCTTAATGCAAAATGTTCACAAAACCATCCATTTGCTACCAGACATGCTGCACATACTAAGAGTAATGTAAATATCGCTCTCTAACGATGTAAACAGTTTTATTGCTTTTCTGACATTGACCGAGTATCTCTGACATTAACTGAGTATCTCTCTGCACTTGGATCTTAATAATAATAATAATAATAATAATAATAATAGGATTGTGTAATGCAAACATCAACTAGTCTAATATAAGCTTTCTCATTGGTACCGGCATATCCTTTAAATTTAGACTAACGCAACTATTTCTCGGCCATTTTCAAGCTAAGCTTTCAATCTCTTACCTTTGAACAGCGATACTTCCTCCCTACAATATTAAGCCATTTAAATGTCCTATTGGTCGCCTATATTATACAACTCTCTGAAAACCCTATATGTAGAGAATAAAACTAGTCTTACATCTAAATAAAACAGTTTTATTGCTCAACCAAGTATCAGCTGTCATGACAAATAAAGTTTCCACTGTTTGACTCTATTTTCTGTATTACTTCTTTTTCTCCACCTCATCTGTCACAGTTAAAACACAGTGACAAAACATTTCTTTTTACCGCAGCAAAATGTGAGAAAAGCAGTGTAAGCCGTCTTTCTGCCATATGCAACCATCTCTCGCTACCTCTATGCAATAGGATTCTCTTTCCAGTGGAAACGGAAAACAGTCAGTGTAAGCCGTCTTCTTGAGCATCAAAATTAATGGAACGATTTACACGTTGGAATTTGCAAGCTACGTCAATTTACTGTTAAATAGAGTACCTTTGCATTTATCCCTTGACTTTGCTACTATCCCTTGATCCCTTTTGTGTATTCACTATATCTCGACTATACATACTGCCTCAAAATTTTCCTAATTTGTTTTGCTATACTTATAATTATTATTTTATAGAGATTACTATCTCTAAATCATTGTAACAAATTATAATGTCTACAGCTAATTTTACGTTAAAGCAAAAGTCACACAAAACCATCTTTTTAAAACCTTTTACACACTGCACATTAAGATTAATGCAACCATCTCTCGCTACCTCTATGCAATAGGATTCTCTTTCTGACTCTATTTTGTGTATTACTTTTTCTCCACATTAACTGTCACACTGATGACCATTTGTAACACATAACACTTGCAACACATTTTTTAACAGCGGCAAAAAGTGAGAAAAGCAGTGGGACTTGATTGAGAAGTGGTTGCAGTAGCAAAGCATAGCAATACAGTTTGATTACATTAATAACACATAATGCAACTATTTTACATTCATTTTACATTCACATCATGCATACGTCCTAATGTAAGCTGTCTATCACTATTAATGTTCATGGTTACTGATACATTATGCCGATGACCAATGGAAACGGAAAACAGTCAGTGTAAGCCGTCTTCGTGCGTAACATATTTAATGGAACGATTTACACGTTGGAATTTTCAAGCTACGTCAATTTACTCTTAAATACCCTTTAGCTGCTTAGCTCACACTTTGCTGTATGTAGCCGCGTTTACATGTAAGTAACCAATGGGGATTGACATTTCATGTCCATCTCACATCTCTAATGCAATTTGTCTCTTTGCCATGTCATACTTTGCCAGTTATTATACTTTCTCATCCGATAGAAACCTAGTCGTTGCTGATATTTCATGATTACAGCAATCATCTCATCTAATTGCTATTCCGACAATTCTGCCTTGGTATTACTTTGCAACGCTCTATTGAACAATGTAAAGGTAAGCTAGATATTTTGTGTATTTCCAGTTAAACTCGACCTGTATATACTGTCTCAATATTATCTTTTCTAATTTTGCTAAATTAGATTATAGAGTTTGCTATGTCTAAATCCAGGTTACCTACTCACCTTTATTACGTATACTGCAAATTTTAGGATAATACAAAACCATCTTATTGCTTCTTTACACGCTGCACATATTAAGAGTAATGCAAAGCTACCGTGAACAGTTTAATTGCTCGTCTCACATTTAGCTGGTATCTCTCTGCTATAGGAAACTGAATTTGTACTAGAACGATCACTCATCTAATATCAGTCCACTCAGTGCTACCGGGATAACTTTTACATTTAGAGTAATGAAATGATTTCTCAGTCATTTTGGAGCTACTGCAACTAACGCTTCCGATCTCATTTCGACTGCAATACTTAATCTCTGCTATTGCAGAATATTTAGCTGCTTAGCTCACACCTTGCTGTACGTAGCCCTGGAGATTGGCATTTCAACTCTAATTCATATTCACATTTCTAATGCAGTTTGTCTTTTTGCCATGCCATCCTCTGTTAGTTATTATGCTTTCTCATCCTTGTGCTCCAATATTGGGGTATATTCACTACATGATTAAAGACACGTAATGAACTTGATTGATAAAAACCTACACACGTTGTTGCTGTTATTTCGTGTATTTCCACTTAAACCCGTTATAGTTATTTTGCTATATTTATTACTAGTAAAAACAGATTACTATCTCTAAATCCTGGTAAACCAGCTCACAATAAACCATCAAATTTCTACCTTACACGCAGCACATATTAACATATTAACATTTAGCCGGTATATTGAAATAGTAAACGAAATGTGTAGATCACTCATCTAATATCGTCTTTTCAGTGCTGCCGGAACATATTTTAAATTTAGAGTAATGCAACGATTTCTCAGTTTTATGAAGCTACTGCAACTAACGCTTTGAATCTCTTTCCTGATAAATTACGCTCTGCAATATTAAGCCATGTAAATTGTCCTATTGGTCTGCTAACAATGCTATGTATAATAATACAAATCTTTTAAAAGCAATATCGTCTCACTGCAATACTTACACTCTGCATAATATATATGAATAATGCGAATAATGCTAATAATAAAGTCGTCTAAAACTCGGCTATAAGTAGAGAATAAAACTATCTTACATCAAAATAAACCATGTACTGCCAAACCAATAACGGCCAATTACTTAACGTCTATCAGTCAATGACTTAACAAAATAAACTTAGCACTCTTTTGCTCTATTTTGAATAGTTGTAGTTCTCCACATTAACTGTCACATTGATATCACCACTGACAATACACCACTTTTTAACAGCACCAAAATATGAAAAAAGCACTTTATATGTTTCAAAAGTAGTTGCATTAGCAAAAAATAAAGTCCTGTCTTCTTTACACGCTAGCTTTTCTGTATACATTAATCTCTCTGTGTACACCAGCCACTCAATATAGACTAGCCTCTCTGTCTTCTGTATACAGGTGCCCGTAATCTATATACACTAGCCTGCCTTCTTTTTACAATAGTCTCGGTGTCCCAGCCTCTCTGCATACACTAGCCTCACTGAATTCCCCAGACTGTGTTCTGTATACACAAGCCTATCTGTAAAAAAAAATAGCCGTTCTTCTGCATACTCTAGCCTCTCTGTGTAACACAGTCTCTCTCTGGATTCCCTAGCCTACATCTCTGCATACCCAGGACCTTCCTCTGTATAATCTAGCCTATCTGTATACACTAGCCTGTCTTTTGTACAAATTAGCTTCTCTGTAACCGGTCTTCTGTATACACGATCCTCACTGTCTACTCTTGGTTGTCTTTTGTATACACTAGCATCTCTTTATACATATACATATACAGCTCTCTGTATACCCAAGCCTCTCTGTATACACTAGTCCACCGGTATACACTAGCAAGTCTGCCTACACTATACTCTCTTTGTAACTCAACTTCTCTCTCTGTATACCTTAGCTTCCATCTCTGCATACCCAGGACGTTCTTCTCTATAATCTAGCCTATGTGTATACACTAGCCGGTCTTCTGTAGACATAAGCCTCCCTGTATAAACTAGCTGGTCTACTGTATACACTAGTCCGTCTGTATACACTAGCAAGCTTGCATACACTAGCCTCTCTGTGTAACCCAGCCTCCATCTCTGCATACCCAGGACGTTCTTCTCTATAATCTAGCCTATTTGTATACACTAGCCTGTCTTTTGTACACATTAGCCTCTCTGTATAAACTAGCCGGTCCTCTGTATACACTAGTCCATCTGTATACACTAGCAAGTATGCGTACTCTAGCCTCTCTCTCTGTATAACTTAGCCTCCATCTCTGCATACCCAGGACGTTCTTCTGTATAATCTAGCCTATCTGTATAATCTAGCCTATCTGTATACACTAGCCATCCATCTCTGCATACCCAGGACGTTCTTCTGTATAATCTAGCCTATCTGTATAAACTAGCCTTTCTTTTGTACACATTAACCTCTCTGTATAAACTAGCCGGTCCTCTGTATATACTAGTCCGTCTGTATACACTAGCAAGTCTGTGTAACCAAGCCTCTCTCTCTGCATACCCTAGCCTCCATCTCTTGCATAAACCAGGACCTTCTTCTGCATAATCTAGCCTATCTGTATACACTAGCCTGTCTTTTGTACACATTAGCCTCTCTGTGTAAACTAGCCGGTCTACTGTATACACTAGTCCATCTGTATACACTAGCAAGTCTGCATACTCCTGCCTCTCTGTGTAACCCAGCCTCGCTCTCTCTCTCTGTATACCCTAGCCTCCATCTCTGCATACCAAGGACGTTCTTCTGTATAATCTAGCCTATCTGTATAAACTAGCCTGTCTTTTGTACACATTAACCTCTCTGTATAAACTAGCCGGTCCTCTGTATACACTAGTCCGTCGGTATACACTAGCATCTCTTTATACATTAGCTCTCTGTATACCCAAGCCTCTCTGTATACACTAGTGCACCGGTATACACTAGCAAGTCTGCCTACACTAGCCTCTCTTTGTAACCCAACTGCTCTCTCTGCATACCCAGGACGTTCTTCTCTATAATCTAGCCTATCTGTATAATCTAGCCTATCTGTATACACTAGCCATCCATCTCTGCATACCCAGGACGTTCTTCTCTATAATCTAGCCTATTTGTATACACTAGCCTGTCTTTTGTACACATTTGCCTCTCTGTATAAACTAACCGGTCTTCTGTATTACACTAGTCCCCCTGTATACACTAGCAAGTCTGCATACTCCTGCCTCTCTGTGTAACCCAGCCTCACTCTCTCTCTGTATACCCTAGCCTCCATCTCTGCATACCCAGGACGTTCTTTTGTATAATCTAGCCTATCTGTATAAACTAGCCTGTCTTTTGTACACATTAGCCTCTCTATATAAACTAGCCGGTCCTCTGTATACACTAGTCCGTCTGTATACATTAGCAAGTCTGTGTAACCAAGCCTCTCTCTCTGCATACCCTAGCCTTCATCTCTTGCATAACCAGGACCTTCTTATGTATAATCTAGCCTATCTGTATACACTAGCCTGTCTTTTGTACACATTAGCCTCTCTGTATAAACTAGCCGGTCTACTGTATACACTAGTCCATCTGTATACACTAGCAAGTCTGCATACTCCTGCCTCTCTGTGTAACACAGTCTCTCTCTCTGTATACCCTAGCCTCCATCTCTGCATAACCATGACGTTCTTCTGTATAATCTAGCCTGTGTTTTGTACACTTTAGCCTCTCTGTATAAACTAGCCGGTCTTCTGCATACACGAGTCTCTCTTTATACCCTTGGATGTCTTTTGTATACACTAGCTGCTCTTTATACATTAGCTCTCTGTATACCCAAGCCTCTCTATACACTAGTCCGTCTGTATACACTAGCAAGTCTGCATACACCAGCCTCTCTGTGTAACCCAGCCTCTCTCTCTGCATACCCAAGATGTTCTTCTCTATAATCTAGCCTATTTGTATACACTAGCCTGTCTTTTGCACACATTAGCCTCCCTATATAAACTAGCCGGTCTTCTGTATACACTAGTCCGTCTGTATACACTAGCAAGTATGCATACTCTAGCCTCTCTCTCTGTATACCCTAGCCTCCATCTCTGCATACCCAGGACGTTCTTCTGTATAATCTAGTTTATCTGTATACACTAGTGTATACAGACAGACTAGTGTATACAGAGGACCGACTAATGTGTACAAAAGACAGGCTAATGTATACAGATAGGCTAGATTATACAGAAGAACGTCCTGGGTATGCAGAGCGCTCAGCTTCAAGGTATGGCCAACGTGAGTAATATGAGGGACACTCCTCACCCCCGCCCCCACCTACCAGATCTGACTTTCATCCCCTTGCCCTCTCTGCCCCGGTCATCTGGTGGCAGTTTTATGCACTCCCTGGCCCCCACCCATTCATAATCCTTACCGACCTTTCTTTCCGCTGCTCACAGGAACACACTGGATGACTTGTCTAATTAACCAACTTGTACAAGACACAGCTATCCTCCTGTCTGACACCGGTCCCCCTTGGAGGCTTTACCCCTCACTGTTTGGGTGGTCCCTGCCTCTCCCTGGATGCTCCACATATACCACAACGACATTGTCAGAGGGGCACCACTTGACAGGACACAGGGCTTTCATTCCGGTGGCATCTCCCATTGGAGGAAGGGATGATGGCCCCAACCCCTTGGCAGCAGGTTCTTTCATGTACAGACCAGGGCGGCTCATCTTCCCTTCTGGAGTCTTGACCTTAGATGGGGGAGTTGCACTTTGGGGGGTCTGAGTGATACCTAATGCGCTGTACTGGAAGGGCTTGACATTCCCGCATATGTGTCCCCTCCCCCTGGATGTGCCCCTTGTCCCCCCCTCTGGCTCCCACCTACTCTTTGCCGACATTGCCTTCTGCAGCTTTCGGGGACCCTGGATGACTTATTTATTGAGCCTATTGGTACGAGACACTGCTTCCCTCCAGGGTGACTCTGGACCCCCCTGGAGGATTTACCCCTTACTGTTTGGGCGGTCCCAGCCTCCCTCTGGATGCTCTACACAGCCCCCGATGGCGATGCAGGAGAGACACTAATTGGCGGGCCCTAGGACTGCTGCTCGGGTGAAGTCTCCCATTGGATGGAGGGATGGTGGCCCCAGCCCCTTGCCTGCCGGATTTTCCATGCACCGACCAGGGCTGCTCCTCTTTCATCTTGATGTGGTGACCATGGAGGGGAGGAGTTGAAATTTATGGGGTCCGGGTGTTTGCTGGTGGGAGTGCGCTAAAGGACTTGACATTTCTGCATGTTTGTCCCCTCTCCCCTGTTTCCCCCCTCCCTTCCCCCCCTTCCCACCCTTCCCTTCCCTCCTTTCCCTCCCCCTTTCCCCCTTCCACTCCCCCTTTCCCCCCTTCCACTCCCCCTTTCCCCCCTTCCCTGCCCCTTTTCCCCCCGGGGCGTGGACAGGGGAGAGGGGGTAAGGAGAGGACAATCTGCCAAAGGGAGAAATGCATTTGTTCGGGGACTGCATGTACTTTAGGGGTATGGGATGGGGGGTGGTGGATCCCATTCTGTGATGCCTTTTCTGTTGTGACGGGCTCCCTCGTGCATGCCTATGTTTAGGGCGAGCCGAGGAGACCCCTCAGTGCTGACAGTTATATGCTCTACCTCTGTTTTGGTTATACTATTGTTTTTTGTTTCTTTGATGTTACTGATTGTCTTTTATTTGCATAGCGGTATCAGACGTGACATTTACCACTGCCGGGACTGGGGGGACTAGGATTCGGGGGCTCCCTCTCCGACCTGTCTACCCAATAACCCAAGTAGGACAGCGCTTTAAACCCAGTGTACATCTGGTAAGCGCTATAGCATAATTGTGCTGTTTTAGTATACCCTTCCTGTACTGTTGAGTGCGGACAACCCTTAATTTCCCTCTCCCCCTGGGGTTGGGGTGCCCGGCCTCTTTTTCCCTTTACCTTTCCTTCCATTTGCCCTTCCTTTCTCCCCCTTAGTTCCCGCCATACATTACCTACCCAAAACCTACCTTGGTTCAACTTTCTTTGCTTTTCTCTGACGTCCCCCTCCCCCTCCCCGAGGAGCGATGGGAGACTCAGTCAAGGTCACCTCTCTAAACGTTAAGGGACTGAACTCCCCTGAAAAACGGTGGATCCTCCTGGGAAAACTGAACACATCCTGTACTGATGTGGCCTTTATACAAGAAACACATTTTAAAAATACTAGCCTCCCCTTTCTATGGTCGAGATCCTTCCCTAAGGTCTACCACTCTACTAACCCCTCCTCTCCATTCTGATCTCTAGCAGGCTCCCCTGGGTTCTCCAGGATTCTCTGGTGGACCCTGGGGGCCAATATCTTTTTCTTAGGGGCCACATTGGAGAGCGCCTTTTTACATTTGCCACTGTGTACGCTCCCAATGATCACCAAGACACGTTCCTCAGAACTACCCTGCACAGATTATGTGACTTTCGGGAGGGCCAATTGATATTAGGTGGGGACTTTAATGTCCCCTTTCGCCATCGGTTGACACTTCTGCCTCTTGCTCCTCGCTCCCTACCCCTCACCTAGGTCTCTATTCTGGCACCTTAATGAGAGCCTCATCCAGATACCGGAAGTTTTAGCAGATGTGACCAGGGAATTGAACCTTTATTTCCAAGAAAACTAAAGCAGGACTGTGACCCGGGGATAATTTGGGAGGCTCACAAGTCAGTACTCCGCAGGGTACTTATCAGGAACAGCTTGCTAATCTGTTTCGTGAACTTGCCTCTGTGGAAGCGAAACATAAACATACCCCCTTACGGACCTTAGAGATTGAATTGGGGACACTCCATACCCATATTGCTGTCCTTCTCCATTATAAAGCGAAAGCGGCACTCCAGTTCTGTCGTAAACTGACGTAGGAGTCAGAGGACAAATGCAGAAAAATCTTAGCCAGGTCGGTAAAGGAGTTGAAATCTTGCTCTTACATACCACAGTTGATAGATGAGAATGGCCAGAGGGCCTCTACCCCAACCCAAATAGTTGAAGTCTTTGAAAAATGTTACTCTGATCTCTACAACCTGCCCGATTCAGGGTCTGGACAGGACAATATAGACAGATATGTAACCGGTTCTGGTCTACCAACCCTCTCATCGGAATCACGGGAGTACTTGGAGGACCCGATCACACTGGAAGAAGTCCAGACGGCCGTGGGACCTCCGAAGGTGGGTAAGGCTCCGGGCCCTGACGGATATACCGCACAATACTTTAAGACCTTCCTCCCTATTCTCGGCCCGCGCTTGGTGAATTTATTTAATACTCTGAGCTCAAATGGGGATTTTCCTGAGGATACCCTTAGAGCCCACATCTCGTTGATACCTAAGGAGGGCAAAGACCCGGGCCTATGTGGGAGCTACAGACCCATTTCCCTCCAAAATTCGGTCCTAAAACTATTCTCTAACTCCTCGCCACGTGATTGGCACATCACTTGTAGTCCCTTATACATATTGACCAGTTAGGTTTTATTCCCACCAGGGAAGATAAGGCCAACACCACTAAGGTGCTTACCCTGATCCGTAAAGCAAAGTCATCTGGGACCCCTTGTCTTTTCATGAGTACTGATGTCGAGAAGGCTTTTGATCGGGTCAAATGGACATTAATGTTCTCGGTCCTTTGCCATATAGGTCTGAGTGAACGGATGCTGGCATGGATAAGTAAGATATACTCACGTACTTACATTCCACCGGACATCGCGCGTACGTTTATGTTGAACTTCCCCCCACCCCTTGTCACTAAGATCCGCAGTTTGCTTCACGGGTGGCATTCTGGCCTCCATTCCTGGTTCAGCAGATGCAATCTCATTAAAATGAACATACTCCCTAAATTTACTTATCTTTTCCAAGCTCTCCCGATCCAGATTCCAGTCCTGTTTTTTAAGCAAGCTCAATCCTTGCTCACTCAATTTAACTGGGCCCACAAAAATCCCAGACTTAAGCGGTCACAGCTGACATTGTCTAAACAACAGGGAGGGTTGGTTCTCCCTAACTTGCGACGCTACTACCTGGCCTCCCATCTGGGCCGTGTATTGGACTGGAATCGAAACAAACTTTCTAAGCTCACTCCCGAATTCCGCTAAGAAGCGCCATGTAGTGCTATAAGTATTTACCCACAGAATTTATGTCACATCCCACTATAGGGGCTTAGTTGAAAGTCAGTCACCTGATCGCTACCCAAAACACACTCACGTCTTTGACTTCCCCCCTATTCCCTATACGTGGCCATCCAACCTTTGAACTGGGGACCCACTTAGAAATTCCAACCTAGACAATGCGTCTAAATTCGTCATTGATGGAAAATGGCCTTCTTTCTCAATCCTAACAGATCCGACAGGGCTTTTCCAACTGCCTTTTTGGAGAGCGGCGCAACGACATCATTTTCTCCATTCCATCCCCAATCCTCAAACGTTCGCCCGCCCTCAGACGGAGTTTGAGACTCTATGCAGGAGCGAAGGCCCTTTGGCCCACATTCTCTCTCAAACAGATTACCCACACTTAACCTGTCTGTCCAACTGGGAAAAGGACCTTAATTGCTAATTTTCCCCAGCACAGAGACAACGCATTATCACTTTGGCTCTCAAAATGTCGCTGTGCACGAAGATACAGGAGACGAATTTTAAACTTCTCACCAGGTGGTATTTGACACCATCAAAGCTGCAGAAATGTTTCTCCTCTTCCTCGAACATATGCTGGAGGTGTGGAGAAGAAGAGGGCACGTTGCTGCACATTTTTTGGTCCTGCCTCAGCTTGGTGGACTTCTGGACAGAGATCCGATGCATAACACAAAAATTCACAGACTTCTCCATCCAGGAGGAGGCTGCATTCTTTCTCTTGCACCATTCACAGATTCCCATTAAGAAGTACAAAAAAATCTATTTTACGTCATGTGATAAATGCGGCGAAATCCTGCATCCCTCTCTATTGGAAAAAATGTTCCCCCCCTTTCATTACTCACTGGCTTAAGAAAATAGAGGACATTAAAAAAAATGGAGGACTTGATCCTCACATCACAAGGTATACAAGAATTTTTTAAACAAACCTGAGACATCTGGAATACCTTTATATTCTCACTGGAAGGATGTCGCCTGCTATCGCCTTAGTGCTCTGAGCTTTCCTTGACTGGCCCCTTGGACAGTGGCTGCCATCGTGTCTCGTCCCCTCTTCTCCTTTTCTGATCTTTCAACCCTTCTCTTTTCTGCCTACCTCCCCTATCTCTCACCCCCTCCACCCCCTCTCTCTTTTGGAAAGAGTGGAAAATTGGGAATGACGGCCCCACACCCCCCTCTGGATGGATTATGCCGGAGGGACCTGGGGGTTTGTGTGACCCTGGATCTTGGTACAGTACTTTATCCGTGCCTCGAATCATTGTGATTGATGGAAGGCAGACTCACAGTTGCGAATATACCTGTATCAAGTATTGTTCAGCTGCTTTTTGCTCTGTATTTCTCTGTTGCATTATGTACTCGGGGGACCGTCTTCCCCTATTTGGAGAAAAAATTATATTTGAAAAAAAAAAGAAGCCTACGACACCTGGTATTCCCAGGCGGTTTCCCATCCAGGCATTAACCAGGCCTGACCCTGCTTAGCCTCCAAGATCAGACGAGATGGAACAGATTCAGGGCGATGTGGCCGTAGCCGATATCTTCTGGCACTCTCAACTCTCTTGACAAACACCAAGATGGTCACCTTGGAAACAAGCGGAAAAAAATAGGTCAACGGCCACAACATAAAAAGAAGCCTACGGCATCTGGAAATCCCAGGCGGTCTCCCATCCAGGTACTAAACTGGTCCCAACCCTGCTTAGCCTCTGAGATCAGATGAGATTGGGCTCTTTTAGGGTGGTGTGGCCGTAGGAGATTTCTTCAGGCACTCTCAACCTTGACTAACGCCAATATGGTCACCTTGGGAAACAAACAAAAAAATCAAGTCAACGCCAACAACATGAGAAGAAGTCTACAGCACCTAGTATTCCCAGGTGGTCTCCCATCCAGGTATTAACAAGGCCCGACCCTGTTTAGTCTCTGAGATCAGACGAGATCTGGTGCTTTCAGGGTTATGTGGCCATAGGCGAGCTCTTCAAGCACTCTCAACCCTCTTGACAAACACCAAGATGGTCACCTTGGTAAACAAACAAAAAAAAAAAAACAAGTCAACGCCAACAACATAAAAATAAGCCTTCAGCACCTAGTATTCCCAGGTGGTCTCCAATCCAGGTACTAGCAAGGCCCGACCCTGTTTAGCCTCTGAGATCAGAGGAGATCGGGCGCTTTCAGGCTTATGTGCCCATAGGCAATCTCTTTGGGCACTCTCAACCCTCTTGACAAATGCCAAGATGGTCACCTTGGGAAACAAGCGAAAAAAAAAAAAAAACGAATCAAGGCCAACAACATAAAAAGAAGCCTACAATAACTGGTATTCCCAGGTGGTCTCCCATCCAGGTACTAACCAGGCCTGACTCTTCTTAGCCTCCAAGATCAGACGAGATTGGGTGCTTTCAGAGTGCTCGGACTCTTTCCCCATCACTAATGGGACGAGGCAGGGGTGCCCTCTGTCTCCCCTAATTTTTATTCTGACACTGGAACCACTTATGTGTCACGTTCGGAATGACCCGAATATTACTGGCATATCCAAACCCTCGGCACACCACAAAATTGCGGCGTACGCTGACGATCTAATTTTTTTCGTCTCCAATCCACACATTTCGCTTCCCAATATACTCGTGGCTCTCCGGCGATACGGCAGCCTATCAAACTATAAAATCAATTGCACCATCGGCTGTATTGAATATATCGGTCCCGGATGGTGAGGCCAAGAGGCTACGCTCCGCTTTTCCATTCTACTGAGCTGAAAAATCTATACGTTACCTGGGCGTTGACATCGCAGCGGATTTGGTGCAATTGTACCCGCTTAATTTTCTTCCTCTCCTGAATAGACTGAAATCTGATTTGGGAAACTGGCATGATTTAACACTGACCTGGTTCGGGCGCTGTAATGCATTCAAAATGACGGCCCTCCCGCGGATCTTATACTTGTTCCAGACATTATCGATCCGGTTACCCCCAATCTTTTTCAGACATCTGCAGGTGCTGCTCCGGGACTTTATTTGGGCGCGCAAACCGCCCAGAGCCCGTTTGCAATTGCTTGCCAGACCAAAGGACAAGGGGGGTCTGGGTCTCCCAGATCTGAGACAATACAACAGAGCGACTCTGCTAGCGAGAGTCGTTGATTGGCATTGTAATGGCCACCACAAGCAGTGGGTGGAGATGGAGATTGAGGATGGATCCATTCCCCTATTGACCTCCCCGTGGCTCCTGTCCTCCCTACCAAAAGACCTCAGAGATCACCCCGTAGTGGGAGCTACGTTGGCTGTTGTGCGGAGGTTGTTCCGCTGCACACACATTGCTCCCCTGCCGTCACCAATGACTCCGGTTATAGGTAATCCAGACTTCCCACCGGGATTTACCAACAAGAAACTGCGACAGTTGACAGTGGTGGGGAAACAGCGTCTGGGAGAGGTGTGGTCCACGGGAGGGCTCCCGACCACGCAAACTGTCGCCGAGCTTTCTGACCCTCCGCTTGACTTGTTTAATGCTTATCAACTTCGTCACTTTCTTCTGGCCATACAAAGGGCCCCCTACACTCCTAGAGACCTGACGCCCTATGAATCCATCTGTCACAAAAAGGAACCTGTGCAACACACCCTCTCCCTCCTGTACAACCTATTAAGTAGTCAGGAGGAGGAGTCGACCCCACCATTTATCCACAAATGGGAGATTGCATTTGGCATCACATTTACCCCACAACAGATAGGGAAGATCCTGACATTAGTACATAAAGCTTCCATCGCAAACCAATATCAAGAATCAGGATACAAGATAGTCTCACGCTGGTATAGAGTCCCATACCTTCTGAATAAAATGAATAGATCGATTCCGGATGTTTGTTGGAGGTGCAATTCAGATACGGGGACCATGGGACACATTTTCTGGGCATGCCCGGCCTTGAGGAACTTTTGGGTGGAGGTGACCGGGACAATAAAAACAGCCTGTTCGAAAATACAAAAAAACCCTCACGATGCAACTCCTGAACGCTGCCCGGGCCTGCATTCCCACACTGTGGAGGCAGCCTCAGCCCCCATCCAAGGTGCTGTGGTATTCCAAAGTCAATCATATTCTCCGGATGGAAGAATTGACCGCCACCCTTCACAACACTGAAGAGGCATTTAGTGTTACATGGAGGCCCTGGAGGTATTTTACTGGTACTTGAGACTACATTTGGGAGGTGAGCAGCGCCCCTGTCCCAGAAAACGACTGAACATCTAACGTTTACCTACGTAGGCCAAGTCTGCCCTGGGTGGCATTCCCCCCTTTCCCTTTTTGTCTTTATTTTTCTTTTTTTCCCTGCCGCCATCCCCCCCCCTCTTCTCTCTCCGTCTTTGCACTCTCTTCTTCCCCCGTCCTCCCTTTTGACTATGCCTTGTCTCCTTACTAGCCTTTGGTACCCAGAAGAACCCCAGGGTTCTGGACACGACCGGCTCATATTTTACTCTGGTTCACGTAGGTCATGATAAGCTGGCTCGCTGTGGTCCCAGTTGTTCTCCATGATTACATTTGTCCGAACGGAGCTGCATTAGTTATACTGTACTACATGTCGGAGGTGGGGTTTCTCTCTTTTCTGCATGAAACTCTAGGACTCCCCTCTGAGAACCCAGAGTTATTTGGCTGCCTATTTTTTGTTACCATGTAATTGTGACTCTGGGTCATGCTGTATGGTTGACTGTTATATTTATGTTGTTCTACTTATACTTAATAAAAGAATAAAACAAAAAAAAAAAAATAAGTCAATGCCAACAACTTAAAAAAAAAGCCTTTGGCATCGAGAAATCCCAGGCGGTCTCCCATCCCGGTACTAACCAGGTCCCAACCCTGCTTAGCCTCTGAGACAGGGCTGGTGCAAGGATCGTTGACACCCTAGGCGAAAACCTAATTTTGCCACCCCCCCCGGCTGCGCCCATGACTCCACCTTACCCTGCCCTTGCTACACATGACCTATCTGACCCCTACACTGACCCCCTGACACATAAACTAATCCACCTGACTCCTACTTCCTGCACTACTCACATCACATTGACCCCTACACTGACCCACCTGATAATTACACCGACCCACCTGGCACCTACACCAACCCACCTGGCACCTACACTGCCAATTACACTGACCATCACGCTGACACCTACACTGACCATCACGCTGACACCTACACTGACCATCACGCTGACACCTACACTGACCATCACGCTGACACCTACCCTGAAAACACATACCCTGAAAACATATACCCTGAAAACACATACCCTGAAAACACATACCCTGAAAACACATACCCTGACACATAAAATGGCACTGACGCATACACTGACGCATACACTGACATGACACATACACTGACACGACACATACACTGACACATTACACTGACACGACACATACACTGACACGACACATCACACTGGCATGACACATACAGTGGCATGACACATACACTGACACATCACACTGGCATGACACATACACAGACACATCACACTGGCATGACACATACACAGTCACATCACACTGACATGACACATACACTGACATGACACATACACAGACACATCACACTGACATGACACATACACTGACACATCACACTGACATGACACATACACTGACACATTACACTGACATGACACATACACTGACATGACACATACACTGACACATCACACTGGCATGACACATACACAGACACATCACAATGACATGACACATACACAGACACATCACACTGACATGACACATACACAGACACATTACACTGACATGACACATACACTGACACATTACACTGACATGACACATACACTGACACGACACATACACTGACACATCACACTGGCATGACACATACACTGACACATTACACTGACATGACACATACACTGACACATTACACTGACATGACACATACACAGACACATCACACTGACATGACACATACACAGACACATCACACTGACATGACACATACACAGACACATCACACTGACATGACACATACACAGACACATCACACTGGCATGACACATACACAGACACATCACACTGACATGACACATACACAGACACATCACACTGACATGACACATACACAGACACACCACACTGGCATGACACTGACACACATCACACTGACCTACCTGACTCCTACTTCCTGCATTACTCACACACAAACCCCCTCCATACAGCTCAATGGATCCATCCTCCTCCTTACCTCTGCTCTTTGATGCTGCCTTCAGCGACCATCATCCCACCGGGCCTCTCCGACTCCTCCGCACTGCCAGCGCCATCCATCCGCTCCGCCGGGGCCACACCAGCGCCGTCCACCCGCTCCGCCGGGGCCACACCAGCGCCATCCATCCGCTCCGCCTCCATCATATCCCCGCCGGGACCAGGCCAGCGCCGTCAACCCCGCTCCATGATGTCCCCGCCGGGCAGGAGGTCAGCTGACCGACCTCTCGAAGCTCCCATCTCCGCCGAGCCCCGCCCCTCCGCTGCACTCACACAGACACACAGCGCAGCTCCAGAGGGACAGGCTGGAGCAAAGGAGTCCCGGAGCGGCGCTGTGAGATGAGTACGGTGGGGCGCTCAGCGGGAAACATGGGGGATTGGTGGCGCCGGTGGAACACCACAGGGGGGGCGAGAGAGCAGAAGAGGAGCTCACACTGGGCAGAGGCCGTAGTTGCGCCCTAGGTGGTAGTGCGCCCTAGGCGGCTGCCTACTTCGCCTAGTGGTAGCGCCGGCCCTGCTCTGAGATCAAATGAGATTTGGCTCTTTCAGGGTGATGCAGCCATAGTAGATTTTTTCAGGCACGCTCAACCCTCTTGACAAATGCCAAGATGGTCACCTTAGGAAACAAACAAAAAAAACAAGTCAACACCAACAACATAAAAAGAAGCCTACCGCACCTAGTATTTCCAGGCGGTCTCCCATCCAGGTATTAACAAGGCGCGACCCTTTCTAGCCTCTGAGATCAGCAGAGATTGGGCGCTTTCAGGGGGATGTGCCCATAGGCAATCTCTTTGGGCACTCTCATCCCTCTTGAAAAATGCCAAGATAGTCACCCTGGGAAACAAGCGAAAAAAAACAGGTCAACGCCAACAACATAAAAAGAAGAATACGGCACCTGGTATTCCAAGGCCGTCTCCCATTCAAGTACTAACTAGGCCCAACCCTTCTTAGCCTCTGAGATCAGAAGAGATAGGGTGCTTTCAGGGTGATGTGGCTGTAAGCGATCTCTTTAGGCACTCTCAACCCTCTTGACAAATGCCAAGATGATCCCTTTGGGAAACAAGCGAAAAAAACAGGTCAACACCAACAACATAAAAAGAAGCCTGCGGCATCTGGAAAACCCAGGCGGTCTCCCATCCAGGTACAAACCAGGCCCAACCCTGCTTAGCCTCTGAGACCAAACGAGATTGGGCGCTTTCAGGGTGTTGTGCCCATAGGCAATTTCTTTGTGCACTCTCAACCCTCTTGACACATGCCAAGATGGTCACCTTGGGAAACAAGGGAAAAAAAACAGGTCAACGCGACAACATAATGAGAAGCCTACGGCACCTGGTATTCCCAAGCTTTCTCCCATCCAGGTACTAACCAGGCCCATCGCTGCTTAGCCTCCGAGATCAGATGAGATTAGGCTCTTTCAGGGTGATTTGGCTGTAGGCACTCTCTTTGGGCACTCTGAAGCCTCTTGACAAAGGCCAAGATGGTCACCTTGGGAAACAAGCTAAAAAAAACAGGTCAAAGCCAACAACATAAAAAGAAGCCTATGGCATCCAGTATTCCCAGGCGATCTCCCAATCAAGACACTAACCAGACCAGATCCTTCTATGGCACCTGGTCTTCCCAGGCAGTCTCCCATCCAGGTACTAACCAGGCCTGACGCTGCTTAGCCTCTGAAATCAGACGAGATCGGGTGCTTTCAGGTTGATGTGGCCGTAAGCGTTCTCTTCAAGACACGCCTAACCCTCTTGACAAACGCCAAGATGGTCGCCTTGAGAACAACAGACAAAGCCAACAACATAAAAGGAAGCCTATGGGCTTACAGCGGACCTTAAAAGATGGGACCCACTAGCTCTGTCATGTTTCGGACGCTGTAATGTGTTGAAGATGAACGCGTTGCCACGACTTCTGTATCTACTACAAGCCTTACCTATCAAAATACCCCAGACTTTCTTTCATTCGGTTCGCTCAATCTTTATCAAGTTCCTCTGGCGCGGAAAACATATGCGTATTGGTAGGGCAATGCTATTGCGACCGAAATTGCGGGGAGGTATTGGCTTCCCGGACCCTGCTCTATATTACACAGCGAGGCACATGACACCGGTGGTTGACTGGTGCCGGTGTTCTGCCATATACTGTCCGGCCATGATATAGTGTCCGCTGTGTACTCCGAAGCTGAACGGCTCCTGCGCGGTGAGTGGAGGTGGTAGCCCCACCATCCAAGCGGACATAGGGTTGTGAATATTAGCCACTTCCCGACCAGCGCACGACGATGTGCGTCGACAGCATGGCACGGGCAGGCATATTGGCGTACATGTACGTCCAATATTCGTTGCCGCCGCGCTGGTCGGGACCCCCGTGAGTCCGGTCGCGGGACCCGCGGACTCGATCGCCGCGGGCATCCCCGCGATCGTCTCACGGAGCCGCGGAAGTGAGGAAATGCTGTATAAACAACATTTTCTCATTCTGCCTAGCAACTAGTGACGCTGATCTCTGCTCCATGTGATTGGAGCAGAGATCAGTGTACACTAAATGAAAGCCCAACCCCCCCACAGTTAGTAACACTCCCCTAGGAACACTTAACCCCTACACTGCCACCCACTGGTTAACCCTTTCACTGCCAGTGTCATTTACACAGGAATCACTGCATTTATATAGCAGTGATTACTGTATAAATGACAATGGTCCCAAAAATGTGTCAAAAATGTCCGATGGGTCCCCGACAATGTCGCAGTCACAATAAAAATCGCAGATCGCCGCCATTACTAGTAAAAATAAAATAATTAAAAATTATTAATAAAAATGCTATAAAACTATCCCTATTTTGTAAACGCTATAACTTTTGCGCAAACCAATCAATAATCGCTTATTGCGATTTTTTTTACCAAAAATATGTAGACGAATACGTATTGGCCTAAATTGAGGGAAAAAAATGTTTTTTTATATATTTTTGGGGGATATTTATTATAACAAAAGGTAAAAAAATAATGCGTTTTTTTCAAAATTGTCGCTCTATTTTTGTTTATAGCGCAAAAAATAAAAACCGCAGGGGTGATCAAATACCACCAAAAGAAAGCTCTATTTGTGGGAAAAAAAGGACGTTAATTTTGTTTGAGAGCCACGTCACACGACCGCGCAATTGTCAGTTAAAGCGACGCAGTGCCGAATCGCAAAAAGTGGTCTGGTCTTTGACCAGCAAATTGGTCCGGTCTGAAAGTGGTTAGAGGGCCCCTCGCAGGCGAGCTTCGCTCGCCACGCTTCGGGCTTGGCTTCGCTGCGCTCGGCTCTTTTATATTCTTACTCTATGTCCACTTGGATAGTGGGGATAGAACCTGTACTCAGTGCGCAGGTGCCGTTCATGCTCGCAATTTTTGGAATCTGTGTTGCTGTGTACTGCGCATGCGCAGTACACAGCGGACACTATCCGATGGGGGACCATATGTGATAAGACACCGGCATGGGGAACTGAAGCTATGGGTCAAGCTAGAGCAGGAGATGGCGCGGGTTCCACTGGCTGGTCTGCCTTGGGCGGGGAGGCCATTGGAGCCCTGTGTGACTACTCACCCATTAATTGGCCCCTCGCTCGCCGAGATGGATAGTTTTTTTTACCTTTCCCACCTGACTAACTTCCCTTCTCCTATGACCCCAATTATTGGACATCCTAGATTCCCTCCGGGCCTGTCTGACCAGGCCTTTACCAGGCAAGCCCCGAAAGGGCTTCTGAGAGCAGCCCTATTTCTTGGACCCACGGGCTTGATTCCCATGGGAACCATACTGCTAACGCAAGTACCTGTTGCATTGGATAGCTGGAGAGCTAGACAGCTAATCCATTTCCTCGGATCACTACCTAACCATTCGTTCTTCTCTAGACAATTCCACCCCTTCAAGGAACTTTGCCTGGATGATGGCCCAATTCATGGTTCCCTCTCTAGGTCCTACCTAGTCCTGACAGATGCACAATCCTCCACGGATCCACCCTTCCTAGCTAAATGGAAAAGGGACTTACAAACTACATTCTCCAAACCACAGAAGGACAGAATACTCTTTTTCGCCCATAAGTCGTCACTCTGCAGTAAATATCAGGAGATCTCATATAAGCTGATCACATGCTGGTATCGTACACCGGTGGTGTTGGCCAAAATATTCCCCGGTCAATCTGACCGCTGCTGTCGCTGTGGGCAACAGGCTGGCACCATTCTCCACATTTTCTGGGAATGCCCTAAATTACAAACATTCGGGCAGCCTGTCCTGAGACTCATCCACAAGTTCACAGACATTTCCTTAGCCAATGATCCCGCAGCAGTTCTTCTCAATCTAACTCCTATGTCGATAAAGCGTTATCATAAGTCCTTACTTAAACATCTCCTCAAGGCAGCTAGGGCCTGCATCCCAAGTCAGTGGAAAGAGCAATCTGCTCCAATGGTGACCCAGTGGTTCGCAAGGGTTAATGATATTGAACGAATGGAAGACCTGACTGCCACAATGAGGGATAAAACGGAGGAGCATGGGAACAGATGGTTCTACTGGACCCAGTTTCGCTTTTCGGAAGAATACCTCCGCGAGACATAGTAAGCTCATGGTGATCGTTGGAGATCGCTGTTACAAACGTTGGACAGCTGATGAGCTGGTGAGCCGAGGGCGTCTCTTGCTCCCTGGGAGGGGACCCCATCCTATCCACTCTACCCACGACACCCCCTTACCCCTTCTTTTCCTTTTCTGCCATTTCCTTCCCCAATCTTCTCTTTCCCCTTCTCCCTCCTTTCAGTTCTACTATTTCCCTTCTTAACTCAAAAAAGGGAAAAGAAAATGGTATGTTCCGACCCCATTTGACTACTACACAATACTCTTCCTCTATCTATGGATATCTAAACTCTTCGAAGGTAGCAGGGCTAGTATCAATAATATTTTAAGTGGTAGAGGATCCCAACGAGATGGAGCTTTAATCTCATCTTGATATGACCGCAAAGCTGTACACGTGCTATTCTCCTCGGACTTCTTACCATTGGCTCTGATATCCATGCAATATGATCGTTTGTTTGTAACTATTTGTATCACACATTCTGTGAAGTTGCCTTTGCATTGTATGTCGCATACTACTAAATAAAAAAAAATAAAAAATAAAAAAAGCCTATGGCATCTGGTATTTCCAGGCGGTCTCCCATCCAGGTACTAACCAGGCCCGACACTGTTTAGCATCCGAGATCAGACGAGATTGGGCGCTTTCAGGGTGATGGGGCCGTAGGTCATCTCTTTGGGTACTCTCAACCCTCTTGACAAACGCCAAGATGGTCACCTTGGGAAACAAGTGAAAAAAAAACCAGGTCAAGGCCAACAACATAAAAAGAAGCCTACAGCACCTAGTATTCCCAGGTGGTCTCCAATCCAGGTACTAGCAAGGCCCAACCCTGTTTAGCTTCTGAGATCAGAGGAGATCGGGCGCTTTCAGGGTTATGTGCCCATAGGCAATCTCTTTGGGCATTCTCAACCCTCTTGACAAATGCCAAGATAGTCACCTTGAGATACAAGCGAAAAAAAACAGGTCAATGTCAACAACATAAAAAGAAGAATACGGCACCTGGTATTCCAACGCCATCTCCCATCCAGGTACTAACTAGGCCCAACCCTTCTTAGCCTCAGAGAAGAGAAGAGATAGGGCTCTTTCAGGGTGATGCTGCTGTAAGCGATCTCTTTGGGCACTCTCATCCCTCTTGACAAATGCCAAGATGGTCACCTTGGGAAACAAGCAAAAAAAAAAAAACGAATCAACGCCAACAACATAAAAAGAAGCCTACAATAACTGGTATTCCCAGGTGGTCTCCCATCCAGGTACTAACCAGGCCCGACTCTTCTTAGCCTCCAAGGTCAGACGAGATTGGGTGCTTTCAGAGTGATGTGGCCATAGGCAATCTCTTCAGGCACTCTCAACCCTCTTGACAAACACAAAGATGGTCACTTTGGGAAACAAGCGGAAAAAAAACAGGTCAACGCCAACAACATAAAAAGAAGTCTACGACACCTGGTATTCCCAGGCGGTCTCCCCTCCAGGTACTAACAAGGCCTGACTCTTCTTAGCTTCCAACATCAAACGTGATCGGGTGCTTTCAGGGTGATGTGCCTATAGGCAATCTCTTCAGGCACTTTCAACCCTCTTGACAAACGCCAAGATGGTCACCTTGGGAAACAAGCAAAAAAATAAAAATAAGTCGGAAGCTAGAGACAATACGGCCCGAGTCCTCAATTTAATCCATGCGGCGCATGTACAGGGAAGGCCCTTGCTTATGTTGTCAACGGACGTGGAGAAGGCCTTTGACAGGGTGGCCTGGCACTTTATGCAGGCCACCCTGAAACATATAGGTCCAATATATATATATATATCCAATGCAACAGGTACTTGCTCTAGCAGTATGGTCCCCATGGGAATCAAGCCCGTGGGTCCAAGAAATAGGGCTGCTCTCAGAAGCCCTTTCGGGGCTTGCCTGGTAAAGGCCTGGTCAGACAGGCCCGGAGGGAATCTAGGATGTCCAATAATTGGGGTCATAGGAGAAGGGAAGTTAGTCAGGTGGGAAAGGTGAAAAAAACTATCCATCTCGGCGAGCGAGGGGCCAATTAACGGGTGAGTAGTCACACAGGGCTCCAATGGCCTCCCCGCCCAAGGCAGACCAGCCAGTGGAACCCGCACCATCTCCTGCTCTAGCTTGACCCATAGCTTCAGTTCCCCATGCCGGTGTCTTATCACATATGGTCCCCCATCGGATAGTGTCCGCTGTGTACTGCGCATGCGCAGCGAGGCCAAGCCCGAAGCGTGGCGAGCGAAGCTCGCCTGCGAGGGGCCCTCTAATATTCACAACCCTATGTCCACTTGGATGGTGGGGCTACCACCTCCACTCACCGCGCATGAAAATCTCCGAAGCTTCGTCTGCTCCGTACTGCGCATGCGCAGTACGGCGCAGACACTATATCATGGCCGGACAGTATATGGCAGAACACCGGCACCAGTCAACACCGGTGTCATGTGCGTCGCTGTGTAATAAAGAGCAGGGTCCGGGAAGCCAATACCTCCCCGCAATTTCGGTCGCAATAGCATTGCCCTACCAATACGCATATGTTTTCCACGCCAGAGGAACTTGATAAAGATTGAGCGAACCGCATGAAAGAAAGTCTGGGGTATTTTGATAGGTAAGGCTTGTAGTAGATACAGAAGTCGTGGCAACGCGTTCATCTTCAACACATTACAGCGTCCGAACCATGACAGAGCTAGTGGGTCCCATCTTTTAGGGTCCACTGTAAGCCCATAGGCTTCTTTTTATGTTGTTGACTTTGACCTGTTTTTTTTGCTTGTTTCTCAAGGCGACCATCTTGCCGTTTGTCAAGAGGGTTGGGCGTGTCTTGAAGAGAACGCTTACGGCCACATCAACCTGAAAGCACCCGATCTCGTCTGATTTCAGAGGCTAAGCAGCGTCAGGCCTGGTTAGTACCTGGATGGGAGACTGCCTGGGAAGACCAGGTGCCATAGAAGGATCTGGTCTGGTTAGTGTCTTGATTGGGAGATCGCCTGGGAATACTGGATGCCGTAGGCTTCTTTTTATGTTGTTGGCTTTGACCTGTTTTTTTTAGCTTGTTTCCCAAGGTGACCATCTTGGCCTTTGTCAAGAGGCTTCAGAGTGCCCAAAGAGAGTGCCTACGGCCAAATCACCCTGAAAGAGCCCAATCTCATCTGATCTCGAAGGCTAAGCAGCGATGGGCCTGGTTAGTTCCTGGATGGGAGACAGCTTGGGAATACCAGGTGCCATAGGCTTCTCATTATGTTGTCGGCGTTGACCTGTTTTATTTTCCCTTGTTTCCCAAGGTGACCATCTTGGCATGTGTCAAGAGGGTTGAGAGTGCACAAAGAAATTGCCTACGAGCACAACAACCTGAAAGCGCCCAATCTCGCTTGGTCTCAGAGGCTAAGCAGGGTTGGGCCTGGTTTGTACCTGGATGGGAGACCGCCTGGGTTTTCCAGATGCCGCAGGCTTCTTTTTATGTTGTTGGTGTTGACCTGTTTTTTTCGCTTGTTTCCCAAAGTGATCATCTTGCCATTTGTCAAGAGGGTTGAGAGTGCCTAAAGAGATCGCTTACAGCCACATCACCCTGAAAGCACCCTATCTCTTCTGATCTCAGAGGCTAAGAAGGGTTGGGCCTAGTTAGTACTTGAATGGGAGACGGCCTTGGAATACCAGGTGCCGTATTCTTCTTTTTATGTTGTTGGCGTTGACCTGTTTTTTTTCGCTTGTTTCCCAGGGTTTTGGCATTTTTCAAGAGGGATGAGAGTGCCCAAAGAGATTGCCTATGGACACATCACCCTGAAAGCGCCCAATCTCCGCTGATCTCAGAGGCTAGAAAGGGACGCGCCTTGTTAATACCTGGATGGGAGACCGCGTGGAAATACTAGGTGCGGTAGGCTTCTTTTTATGTTGTTGGCATTGACTTGTTTTTTTTGTTTGTTTCCCAAGGTGACCATCTTGGCGTTTGTCAAGAGGGTTGAGCGTGCCTGAAAAAATCTACTATGGCTGCATCACCCTGAAAGAGCCAAATCTCATTTGATCTCAGAGGCTAAGCAGGTTTGGGACCTGGTTAGTACGTGGATGGGAGACCGCCTGAGATTTCTCGATGCCATAGGCTTTTTTTTTAAGTTGTTGGCATTGACTTATTTTTTATTTTTTGTTTTATTCTTTTACTAAGTATAAGTAGAACAACACAAATGTAACAGTCAACCATACAGCATGACCCAGGGTCACAATTACATGGTAACAAAAAATAGGCAGCCAAATAACTCTGGGTTCTCAGAGGGGAGTCCTAGAGTTTCATGCAGAAAAGAGAGAAACCCCACCTCCGACATGTAGTACAGTATAACTAATGCAGCTCCGTTCGGACAAATGTAATCATGGAGAACAACTGGGACCACAGCGAGCCAGCTTATCATGACCTACGTGAACCAGAGTAAAATATGAGCCGGTCGTGTCCAGAACCCTGGGGTTCTTCTGGGTCCCAAAGGCTAGTAAGGAGACAAGGCATAGTCAAAAGGGAGGACGGGGGAAGAAGAGAGTGCAAAGACGGAGAGAGAGGAGGGGGGGGATGGCGGCGGGGAAAAATAGAAAAATAAAGACAAAAAATGAGGGGGGGGGGAATGCCACCCAGGGCAGACATGGCCTACGTAGGTAAACGTTAAATGTTCAGTCGTTTTCTGGGACAGGGGCGCTGCTCACCTCCCGAATGTAGTCTCAAGTACCAGTAAAATACCTCCAGGGCCTCCATGTAACACTAAATGCCTCTTCAGTGTTGTGAAGGGTGGCGGTCAATTCTTCCATCCGGAGAATATGATTGACTTTGGAATACCACAGCACCTTGGATGGGGGCTGAGGCTGCCTCCACAGTGTGGGAAAGCAGACCCGGGCGGCGTTCAGGAGTTGCATCGTGAGGGTTTTTTTGTATTTTCGAACAGGCTGTTCGGTCAAGTGTAGAAGGCACGCTGCTGGGTTGTCTGCGATATCTACATTTCTGAGAGTTTTTATCGTCCCGGTCACCTCCACCCAAAAGTTCCTCAAGGCCGGGCATGCCCAGAAAATGTGTCCCATGGTCCCCGTATCTGAATAGCACCTCCAACAAACATCCGGGATCGATCTATTCATTTTATTCAGAAGGTATGGGACTCTATACCAGCGTGAGACTATCTTGTATCCTGATTCTTGATATTGGTTTGCGATGGAAGCTTTATGTACTAATGTCAGGATCTTCCCTATCTGTTGTGGGGTAAATGTGTTGCCAAATGCAATCTCCCATTTGTGGATAAATGGTGGGGTCGACTCTTCCTCCTGACTACTTAATATGTTGTACAGGAGGGAGAGGGTGTGTCGCACAGGTTCCTTTTTGTGACAGATGACTCATAGGGCGTCAGGTCTCTAGGAGTGTAGGGGGCCCTTTGTATGGCCAGAAGAAAGTGACGAAGTTGATAAGCATTAAACAATTCAAGCGGAGGGTCAGAAAGCTCGGCGACAGTTTGCGTGGTCGGGAGCCCTCCCGAGGGCCACACCTCTCCCAGACGCTGTTTCCCCACCACTGTCAACTGTCGCAGTTTATTGTTGGTAAATCCCGGTGGGAAGTCTGGATTACCTATAACCGGAGTCATTGGTGACGGCAGGGGAGCAATGTGTGTGCAGCGGAACAACCTCCGCACAACAGCCAACGTAGCTCCCACTACGGGGTGATCTCTGAGGTCTTTTGGTAGGGAGGACAGGAGCCACGGGGAGGTCAATAGGGGAATGGATCCATCCTCAATCTCCATCTCCACCCACTGCTTGTGTGGGCCATTACAATGCCAATCAACGACTCTCGCTAGCAGAGTCGCTCTGTTGTATTGTCTCAGATCTGGGAGACCCAGACCCCCCTTGTCCTTTGGTCTGGCAAGCAATTGCAAACGGGCTCTGGGCGGTTTGCGTGCCCAAATAAAGTCCCGGAGCAGCAGCTGCAGTTGTCTGAAAAAAATTGGGGGTAACCGGATCGGTAATGTCTGAAACAAGTATAAGATCCGCGGGAGGGCCGTCATTTTGAATGCATTACAGCGCCCAAACCGGGTCAGTGTTAAAGCATGCCAGTTTCCCAAATCAGATTTCAGTCTATTCAGGAGAGGGACAAAATTAAGCGGGTACAATTGTGCCAAATCCGCTGCGATGTCAACGCCCAGGTAACGTATAGATTTTTCAGCTCAGTAGAATGGAAAAGCGGAGCGTAGCCTCCTGGCCTCACCATCCGGGACCGATATATTCAATACAGCCGACGGTGCAATTGATTTTATAGTTTGATAGGCTGCCGTATCGCCGGAGAGCCGCGAGTATATTGGGAAGCGAAATGTGTGGATTGGAGACGAAAAAAATTAGATCGTCAGCGCATGCCGCAATTTTGTGGTGTGCCGAGGGTTTGGATATGCCAGTAATATTCGGGTCATTCCGAACGTGACACATAAGTGGTTCCAGTGTCAGAATAAAAATTAGGGGAGACAGAGTACACCCCTGCCTCGTCCCATTAGTGATGGGGAAAGAGTCCGAGCACTCTGAAAGCACCCAATCTCATCTGATCTTGGAGGCTAAGAAGAGTCAGGCCTGGTTAGTACCTGGATGGGAGACCACCTGGGAATACCAGTTATTGTAGGCTTCTTTTTATGTTGTTGGCCTTGATTCGTTTTGTTTTTTTTTCGCTTGTTTCCCAAGGTGACCATCTTGGCATTTGTCAAGAGGGTTGAGAGTGCCCAAAGAGTTCGCTTACAGCAGCATCACCCTGAAAGAGCCCTATCTCTTCGCATCTCTGAGGCTAAGAAGGGTTGGGCCTAGTTAGTCCCTGGATGGGAGATGGCTTTGGAATACCAGGTGCCGTAGTCTTCTTTTTATGTTGTTGACATTGACCTGTTTTTTTTTCGCTTGTTTCCCAAGGTGACTATCTTGGCATTTGTCAAGAGGGTTGAGAGTGCCCAAAGAGATTGCCTATGGGCACATAAGCCTGAAAGCGCCCGATCTCCTCTGATCTCAGAGGCTAAACAGGGTCGGGCCTTGCTAGTACCTGGATTGGAGACCACCTGGGAATACTAGGTGCTGAAGGCTTATTTTTATGTTGTTGGCGTTGACTTGTTTTTTTTTTTTTGTTTGTTTACCAAGGTGACCATCTTGGTGTTTGTCAAGAGGGTTGAGAGTGCTTGAAGAGCTCGCCTATGGCCACATAACCCTGAAAGCAACAGATCTCATCTGATCTCAGAGACTAAACAGGGTCGGGCCTTGTTAATACCTGGATGGGAGACCACCTGGGAATACTAGGTGCTGTAGACTTCTTCTCATGTTGTTGGCGTTGACTTGATTTTTTTGTTTGTTTCCCAAGGTGACCATATTGGCGTTAGTCAAGGTTGAGAGTGCCTGAAGAAATCTCCTACGGCCACACCACCCTAAAAGAGCCCAATCTCATCTGATCTCAGAGGCTAAGCAGGGTTGGGACCAGTTTAGTACCTGGATGGGAGACCGCCTGGGATTTCCAGATGCCGTAGGCATCTTTTTATGTTGTGGCCATTGACCTATTTTTTTCCGCTTGTTTCCAAGGTGACCATCTTGGTGTTTGTCAAGAGAGTTGAGAGTGCCTGAAGATATCGGCTACGGCCACATCACCCTGAATCTGTTCCCTCTCGTCTGATCTTGGAGGCTAAGCAGACCAGCAGGCCTGGTTAATGCCTGTATGGGAAACCGCCTGGGAATACCAGGTGTCGTAGGCTTCTTTTTTTTTTTCAAATATAATTTTTTCTCCAAATAGGGGAAGACGGTCCCCCGAGTACATAATGCAACAGAGAAATACAGAGCAAAAAGCAGCTGAACAATACTTGATACAGGTATATTCGCAACTGTGAGTCTGCCTTCCATCAATCACAATGATTCGAGGCACGGATAAAGTACTGTACCAAGATCCAGGGTCACACAAACCCCCAGGTCCCTCCGGCATAATCCATCCAGAGGGGGGTGTGGGGCCGTCATTCCCAATTTTCCACTATTTCCAAAAGAGAGAGGGGGTGGAGGGGGTGAGAGATAGGGGAGGTAGGCAGAAAAGAGAAGGGTTGAAAGATCAGAAAAGGAGAAGAGGGGACGAGACACGATGGCAGCCACTGTCCAAGGGGCCAGTCAAGGAAAGCTCAGAGCACTAAGGCGATAGCAGGCGACATCCTTCCAGCAAGAATATAAAGGTATTCCAGATGTCTCAGGTTTTTTTAAAAAATTCTTGTATACCTTGTGATGTGAGGATCAAGTCCTCCATTTTTTTTAATGTCCTCTATTTTCCTAAGCCAGTGGGTAATGAAAGGGGGGGAACATTTTTTCCAATAGAGAGGGATGCAGGATTTCGCCGCATTTATCACATGCCGTAAAATAGATTTTTTTGTACTTCTTAAAGGGGAGGGCCACCCTAAAAAACAAAAAAATGTTAAAAATTACAAAAAATCTAAAAAAAAAAAAAATGAAAAAAAATTTTTTTTTTTACTTACCAGAAATGCCTGTTGCTAGCCACTTTCTCCTAATCTTCCTCTTCCTCCTCCGCGGAGATCTTCTGTCTTCTGTCTTCGTCGCGGCGTCTTCTGGGTAATGAGTCGCGCTGTGTTCTGGGAACTGTGTGTTCCAGAACACAGCGCGTCCCATTCAGAAAGCGCTGTGGGACTCGCGCATGCGCAGTAGCTGCGGGACTCGCGCATGCGCAGTAGGAAACGGGCAGTGAAGCCATAAGGCTCCGCTGCCTGTTTCCCTTACAAGGGATGGCGGCGCCGGGACCCGAGAGCCGAGGGACGGGTCGGCCTCGGGCGGCCGACATCGCGGGCGCCCTGGACAGGTGAGTGTGTTTATTAAGTCAGCAGCTGCAGTGTTTGCAGCTGCTGACTTTTTTTTTTTTTTTTTTTTTTATAACCGGCCCTCCACTTTAATGGGAATCTGTGAATGGTGCAAGAGAAAGAATGCAGCCTCTTCCTGGATGGAGAAGTCTGTGAATTTTTGTGTTATGCATCGGATCTCTGTCCAGAAGTCCACCAAGCTGAGGCAGGACCAAAAAATGTGCAGCAACGTGCCCTCTTCTTCTCCACACCTCCAGCATATGTTCGAGGAAGAGGAGAAACATTTCTGCAGCTTTGATGGTGTCAAATACCACCTGGTGAGAAGTTTAAAATTCGTCTCCTGTATCTTCGTGCACAGCGACATTTTGAGAGCCAAAGTGATAATGCGTTGTCTCTGTGCTGGGGAAAATTAGCAATTAAGGTCCTTTTCCCAGTTGGACAGACAGGTTAAGTGTGGGTAATCTGTTTGAGAGAGAATGTGGGCCAAAGGGCCTTCGCTCCTGCATAGAGTCTCAAACTCCGACTGAGGCCCGCGAACGTTTGAGGATTGGGGATGGAATGGAGAAAATGATGTCGTTGCGCCGCTCTCCAAAAAGGCAGTTGGAAAAGCCCTGTCGGATCTGTTAGGGTTGAGAAAGAAGGCCATTTTCCATCAATTACGAATTTAGACGCATTGTCTAGGTTGGAATTTCTAAGTGGGTCCCCAGTTCAAAGGTTGGATGGCCACGTATAGGGAATAGGGGGGAAGTCAAAGACGTGAGTGTGTTTTGGGTAGCGATCAGGTGACTGACTTTCAACTAAGCCCCTATAGTGGGATGTGACATAAATTCTGTGGGGGAATACTTATAGCACCACATGGCGCTTCTTAGCGGAATTCGGGAGTGAGCTTAGAAAGTTTGTTTCGATTCCAGTCCAATACATGCCCCAGATGGGAGGCCAGGTAGTAGCGTCGCAAGTTAGGGAGAACAAACCCTCCCTGTTGTTTAGACAATGTCAGCTGTGACCGCTTAAGTCTGGGATTTTTGTGGGCCCAGTTAAATTGAGTGAGCAAGGATTGAGCTTGCTTAAAAAACAGGACTGGAATCTGGATCGGGAGAGCTTGGAAAAGATAAGTAAATTTAGGGAGTATGTTCATTTTAATGAGATTGCATCTGCTGAACCAGGAATGGAGGCCAGAATGCCACCCGTGAAGCAAACTGCGGATCTTAGTGACAAGGGGTGGGGGGAAGTTCAACATAAACGTACGCGCGATGTCCGGTGGAATGTAAGTACGTGAGTATATCTTACTTATCCATGCCAGCATCCGTTCACTCAGACCTATATGGCGAAGGACCGAGAACATTAATGTCCATTTGACCCGATCAAAAGCCTTCTCGGCATCAGTACTCATGAAAAGACAAGGGGTCCCAGATGACTTTGCTTTACGGATCAGGGTAAGCACCTTAGTGGTGTTGTCCCTATCTTCCCTGGTGGGAATAAAACCTAACTGGTCAATATGTATAAGGGACTACAAGTGATGTGCCAATCACGTGGCGAGGAGTTAGAGAATAGTTTTAGGACCGAATTTTGGAGGGAAATGGGTCTGTAGCTCCCACATAGGCCTGGGTCCTTGCCCTCCTTAGTTATCAACGAGATGTGGGCTCTAAGGGTATCCTCAGGAAAATAAATTCACCAAGCGCAGGCCGAGAATAGGGAGGAAGGTCTTAAAGTATTGTGCGGTATATCCGTCAGGGCCCGGAGCCTTACCCACCTTCGGAGGTCCCACGGCCGTCTGGACTTCTTCCAGTGTGATCGGGTCCTCCAAGTACTCCCGTGATTCCGATGAGAGGGTTGGTAGACCAGAACCGGTTACATATCTGTCTATATTGTCCTGTCCAGACCCTGAATCGGGCAGGTTGTAGAGATCAGAGTAACATTTTTCAAAGACTTCGACTATTTGGGTTGGGGTAGAGGCCCTCTGGCCATTCTCATCTATCAACTGTGGTATGTAAGAGCCAAATTTCAACTCCTTTACCGACCTGGCTAAGATTTTTCTGCATGTGTCCTCTGATTCCTACGTCAGTTTACGACAAAACTGGAGTGCCGCTTTCGCTTTATAATGGAGTAGGACAGCAATATGGGTATGGAGTGTCCCCAATTCAATCTCTAAGGTCCATAAGGGGGTATGTTTATGTTTCGCTTACACAGAGGCAAGTTCATGAAACAGATTAGCAAGCTGTTCCTTCCGTGTTCGTTTGATGCGCGCCCCGTGCCTGATAAGTACCCTGCGGAGTACTGACTTGTGAGCCTCCCAAATTATCCCCGGGTCACAGTCCTGCTTTAGTTTTCTTGGAAATAAAGGTCCAATTCCCTGGTCACATCTGCTAAAACTTCCGGTATCTGGAGGAGGCTCTCATTAAGGTGCCAGAATAGAGACCTAGGTGAGGGGTAGGGAGCGAGGAGCAAGAGGCAGAAGTGTCAACCGATGGCGAAAGGGGACATTAAAGTCCCCCCCTAATATCAATTGGCCCTCCCGAAAGTCACATAATCTGTGCAGGGTAGTTCTGAGGAACATGTCTTGGTGATCATTGGGAGCGTACACAGTGGCAAATGTAAAAAGGCGCTCTCCAATGTGGCCCCTAAGAAAAAGATATTGGCCCCCAGGGTCCACCAGAGAATCCTGGAGAACCCAGGGGAGCCTGCTAGAGATCAGAATGGAGAGGAGGGGTTAGTAGAGTGGTAGACCTTAGGGAAGGATCTCGACCATAGAAAGGGGAGGCTAGTATTTTTAAAATGTGTTTCTTGTATAAAGGCCACATCAGTACAGGATGTGTTCAGTTCTCACAGGAGGATCCACCATTTTTCAGGGGAGTTCAGTCCCTTAACGTTTAGAGAGGTGACCTTGACTGAGTCTGCCATCGCTCCTCGGGGAGGGGGAGGGGGACATCAGAGAAAAGCAAAGAAAGTTGAACCAAGGTAGGTTTTGGGTAGGTAATGCATGGCGGGAACTAAGGGGGAGAAAGGAAGGGCAAATGGAAGGAAAGGTAAAGGGAAAAAGAGGCCGGGCACCTCAACCCCAGGGGGAGAGGGAAATTAAGGGTTGTCCGCACTCAACAGTACAGGAAGGGTATACTAAAACAGCACAATTATGCTATAGCGCTTACCAGATGTACACTGGGTTTAAAGCGCTGTCCTACTTGGGTTATTGGGTAGACAGGTCGGAGAGGGAGCCCCCGAATCCTAGTCCCCCCAGTCCCGGCAGTGGTAAATGTCACGTCTGATACCGGTATGCAAATAAAAGACAATCAGTAACATCAAAGAAACAAAAAACAATAGTATAACCAAAACAGAGGTAGAGCATATAACTGTCAGCACTGAGGGGTCTCCTCGGCTCGCCCTAAACATAGGCATGCACGAGGGAGCCCGTCACAACAGAAAAGGCATCACAGAATGGGATCCACCACCCCCCGTCCCATACCCCTAAAGTACATGCAGTCCCCGGACAAATGCATTTCTCCCTTTGGCAGATTGTCCTCTCCTTACCCCCGTCTCCCCCGTCCACGGCCCGGGGGGAAAAGGGGCAGGGAAGGGGGGAAAGGGGGAGTGGAAGGGGGGAAAGGGGGAGTGGAAGGGGGAAAGGGGGAGGGAAAGGAGGGAAGGGAAGGGTGGGAAGGGGGGGAAGGGAGGGGGGAAACAGGGGAGAGGGGACAAACATGCAGAAATGTCAAGTCCTTTAGCGCACTCCCACCAGCAAACACCCGGACCCCATAAATTTCAACTCCTCCCCTCCATGGTCACCACATCAAGATGAAAGAGGAGCAGCCCTGGTCGGTGCATGGAAAATCCGGCAGGCAAGGGGCTGGGGCCACCATCCCTCCATCCAACGGGAGACTTCACCCGAGCAGCAGTCCTGGGGCCCGCCAATTAGTGTCTCTCCTGCATCGCCATCGGGGGCTGTGTAGAGCATCCAGAGGGAGGCTGGGACCGCCCAAACAGTAAGGGGTAAATCCTCCAGGGGGTCCAGAGTCACCCTGGAGGGAAGCAGTGTCTCGTACCAATAGGCTCAATAAATAAGTCATCCAGGGTCCCCGAAAGCTGCAGAAGGCAATGTCAGCAAAGAGTAGGTGGGAGTCAGAGGGGGGGACAAGGGGCGCATCCAGGGGGAGGGGACACATATGCGGGAATGTCAAGCCCTTCCAGTACAGCGCATTAGGTATCACTCAGACCCCCCAAAGTGCAACTCCCCCATCTAAGGTCAAGACTCCAGAAGGGAAGATGAGCCGCCCTGGTCTGTACATGAAAGAACCTGCTGCCAAGGGGTTGGGGCCATCATCCCTTCCTCCAATGGGAGATGCCACCGGAATGAAAGCCCCGTGTCCTGTCAAGTGGTGCCCCTCTGACAATGTCGTTGTGGTATATGTGGAGCATCCAGGGAGAGGCAGGGACCACCCAAACAGTGAGGGGTAAAGCCTCCAAGGGGGACCGGTGTCAGACAGGAGGATAGCGGTGTCTTGTACAAGTTGGTTAATTAGACAAGTCATTCAGTGTGTTCCTGTGAGCAGCGGAAAGAAAGGTCGGTAAGGATTATGAATGGGTGGGGGCCAGGGAGTGCATAAAACTGCCACCAGATGACCGGGGCAGAGAGGGCAAGGGGATGAAACTCAGATCTGGTAGGTGGGGGCGGGGGTGAGGAGTGTCCCTCATATTACTCACGTTGGCCATACCTTGAAGCTGAGCGCTCTGCATACCCAGGACGTTCTTCTGTATAATCTAGCCTATCTGTATACATTAGCCTGTCTTTTGTACACATTAGTCGGTCCGCTGTATTGTCCACTAGTGTATACAGATAAGCTAGATTATACAGAAGAACGTCCTGGGTATGCAGAGATGGAGGCTAGAGTGTATACAGATGGACTAGTGTATACAGAAGACCGGCTAGTTTATATAGGGAGGCTAATGTGTGCAAAAGACAGGCTAGTGTATACAAATAGGCTAGATTATAGAGAAGAACATCTTGGGTATGCAGAGAGAGAGGCTGGGTTACACAGAGAGGCTGGTGTATGCAGACTTGCTAGTGTATACAGACGGACTAGTGTATAGAGAGGCTTGGGTATACAGAGAGCTAATGTATAAAGAGCAGCTAGTGTATACAAAAGACATCCAAGGGTATACAGAGAGACTCGTGTATGCAGAAGACCGGCTAGTTTATACAGAGAGGCTAAAGTGTACAAAACACAGGCTAGATTATACAGAAGAACGTCCTGGGTATGCAGAGATGGAGGCTAGGGTATACAGAGAGAGAGACTGTGATACACAGAGAGGAAGGAGTATGCAGACTTGCTACTGTATACAGATGGACTAGTGTATACAGTAGACCGGCTAGTTTATACAGAGAGGCTAATGTGTACAAAAGACAGCCTAGTGTATACAGATAGGCTAGATTATACATAAGAAGGTCCTAGTTATGCAAGAGATGGAGGCTAGGGTATGCAGAGAGAGAGGCTTGGTTACACAGACTTGCTAATGTATACAGACGGACTAGTGTATACAGAGTACCGGCTAGTTTATACAGAGAGGTTAATGTGTACAAAAGACAGGCTAGTTTATACAGATAGGCTAGATTATACAGAAGAACGTCCTGGGTATGCAGAGATGGAAGCTAGGGTATACAGAGAGAGAGAGCGAGGCTGGGTTACACAGAGAGGAAGGAGTATGCAGACTTGCTAGTGTATACAGATGGACTAGTGTATACAGTAGACCGGCTAGTTTACACAGAGAGGCTAATCTGTACAAAAGACAGGCTAGTGTATACAGATAGGCTAGATTATACAGAAGAAGGTCCTGGTTTATGCAAGAGATGGAGGCTAGGGTATGCAGAGAGAGAGGCTTGGTTACACAGACTTGCTAGTGTATACAGACGGACTAGTGTATACAGAGGACCGGCTAGTTTATACAGAAAGTCTAATGTGTACAAAAGAAAGGCAATTGTATACAGATAGGCTAGATTATACAGAAGAAGGTCCTGGGTATGCAGAGATGGAGGCGAGGGTATACAGAGAGAGAGGCTAGAGTATGCATACAGGCTAGTGTATACAGTTAGGCTAGATTATACAGAAGAAGGTCCTGGTTTATGCAAGAGATGGAGGCTAGGGTATGCAGAGAGAGAGGCTTGGTTACACAGACTTGCTAGTGTATACAGGCGGACTAGTGTCCGGTTAGTTTATACAGAGAGGCAAATGTGTACAAAAGATAGGCTAGTGTATACAGATTATTATACATAGCATTGTTAGCAGACCAATAGGACAATTTACATGGCTTAATATTGCAGAGCGTAATTTATCAGGAAAGAGATCCAAAGCGTTAGTTGCAGTAGCTTCATAAAACTGAGAAATCGTTGCATTACTCTAAATTTAAAATATGTTCCGGTTGCACTGAAAAGACGATATTAGATGAGTGATCTACACATTTCGTTTACTATTTCACTATACCGGCTAAATGTTAATATGTTAATATGTGCTGCGTGTAAGGTAGAAATTAGATGGTTTAGTGTGAGCTGGTTTACCAGGATTTAGAGATAGTAATCTGTTTATACTAGTATATAAATATAGCAAAATAACTATAACGGGTTTAAGTGGAAATACACGAAATAACAGCAACAACGTGTGTAGGTTTTTATCAATCAAGTTCATTACGTGTCTTTAATCATGTAGTGATATTGGAGCACAAGGATGAGCAAGCATAATAACTAACAGAGGATAACATGGCAAAAAGACAAACTGCATTAGAAATGTGAATATGAATTAGAGTTGAAATGCAAATCTCCATGGCTACGTACAGCAAAGTGTGAGCTAAGCAGCTAAATATTCTGCAATAGCAGAGATTAAGTATTGCAGTCGAAATGAGATCGGAAGCGTTAGTTGCAGTAGCTCCAAAATGACTGAGAAATCATTTCATTACTCTAAATGTAAAAGTTATCCCGGTAGCACTGAGTGGACTGATATTAGATGAGTGATCGTTCTAGTACAAATTCAGTTTCCTATAGCAGAGAGATACCAGCTAAATGTGAGACGAGCAATTAAACTGTTCACGGTAGCTTTGCATTACTCTTAATATGTGCAGCGTGTAAAGAAGCAATAAGATGGTTTTGTATTATCCTAAAATTAGCAGTATACGTAATAAAGGTGAGTAGGTAACCTGGATTTAGACATAGCAAACTCTATAATCTAATTTAGCAAAATTAGAAAGGATAATATTGAGACAGTATATACAGGTCGAGTTTAACTGGAAATACACAAAATATCTAGCTTACCTTTACATTGTTCAATAGAGCGTTGCAAAGTAATACCAAGGCAGAATGTAGGAATAGCAATTAGATGAGATGATTGCTGTAATCATGAAATATCAGCAACGACTAGGTTTCTATCGGATGAGAAAGTATAATAACTGGCAAAGTATGACATGGCAAAGAGACAAATTGCATTAGAGATGTGAGATGGACATGAAATGTCAATCCCCATTGGTTACTTACATGTAAACGCGGCTACATACAGCAAAGTGTGAGCTAAGCAGCTAAAGGGTATTTAAGAGTAAATTGACGTAGCTTGAAAATTCCAACGTGTAAATCGTTCCATTAAATATGTTACGCACGAAGACGGCTTACACTGACTGTTTTCCGTTTCCATTGGTCATCGGCATAATGTATCAGTAACCATGAACATTAATAGTGATAGACATCTTACATTAGGATGTATGCATGATGTGAATGTAAAATGAATGTAAAATAGTTGCATTATGTGTTATTAATGTAATCAAACTGTATTGCTATGCTTTGCTACTGCACTTCTCAATCAAGTCCCACTGCTTTTCTCACTTTTTGCCGCTGTTAAAAAATGTGTTGCAAGTGTTATGTGTTACAAATGGTTATCAGTGTGACAGTTAATGTGGAGAAAAAGTAATACACAAAATAGAGTCAGAAAGAGAATCCTATTGCATAGAGGTAGCGAGAGATGGTTGCATTAATCTTAATGTGCAGTGTGTAAAAGGTTTTAAAAAGATGGTTTTGTGTGACTTTTGATTTAACGTAAAATTAGCTGTAGACATTATAATTTGTTACAATGATTTAGAGATAGTAATCTCTATAAAATAATAATAATAAGTATAGCAAAACAAATTAGGAAAATTTTGAGGCAGTATGTATAGTCGATCAAGGGATCAAGGGATAGTAGCAAAGTCAAGGGATAAATGCAAAGGTACTCTATTTAACAGTAAATTGACGTAGCTTGCAAATTCCAACGTGTAAATCGGGATCAAGGGATAGTAGCAAAGTCAAGGGATAAATGCAAAGGTACTCTATTTAACAGTAAATTGACGTAGCTTGCAAATTCCAACGTGTAAATCGTTCCATTAATTTTGATGCTCAAGAAGACGGCTTACACTGACTGTTTTCCGTTTCCACTGGAAAGAGAATCCTATTGCATAGAGGTAGCGAAAAAGAAGTAATACAGAAAATAGAGTCAAACAGTGGAAACTTTATTTGTCATGACAGCTGATACTTGGTTGAGCAATAAAACTGTTTTATTTAGATGTAAGACTAGTTTTATTCTCTACATATAGGGTTTTCAGAGAGTTGTATAATATAGGCGACCAATAGGACATTTAAATGGCTTAATATTGTAGGGAGGAAGTATCGCTGTTCAAAGGTAAGAGATTGAAAGCTTAGCTTGAAAATGGCCGAGAAATAGTTGCGTTAGTCTAAATTTAAAGGATATGCCGGTACCAATGAGAAAGCTTATATTAGACTAGTTGATGTTTGCATTACACAATCCTATTATTATTATTATTATTATTATTATTAAGATCCAAGTGCAGAGAGATACTCAGTTAATGTCAGAGATACTCGGTCAATGTCAGAAAAGCAATAAAACTGTTTACATCGTTAGAGAGCGATATTTACATTACTCTTAGTATGTGCAGCATGTCTGGTAGCAAATGGATGGTTTTGTGAACATTTTGCATTAAGGTACAATTAGCGGTAGAACTCATCGAAGTGAATAGATTTAAGCGGATTTTGAGATAGTACTCTCCATTTCTAATAAGAAATATAGAAAAATAAGTCAGGATGGTGTGTCAGGACTGTCACATACTCACAGTCCCGTTACAAATATGCAAAATAGAGCAAAAGAGTACATGGTTTATTTTGATGTATGATAGTTTTATTGCATGCTTGATGTGGATGATTAAAATCGTGTAGTGATCTATATTTAGCATAAGAATGAAAAGGCATAACATGGCAATGAGACAAACTCCATTAGAGATGTGAGCTAGATGAAATGATGAAATGTCTCTGTATAGCCCAGATTGTCTTCTGTTATCACTTAGCATACCCTCTAAATTCACTAGCCTTCTCTATATACACCAGCATGTTTACACTAGCCGGTCTTCTGCATACAATAGCCTGTCTTCGATATACACTAGCCTATGTTCTGAATACACTAGCCCGTCTTCTGTATACATTAGTCTCTCTGTATAAACTAGCATCTCTGTATACCCCAAACTGTCTTCTGTAAAAACTTGTCTCTCTTTATAACCTGTCTAGCCTTTCTTCTGTACACACTAGCTTCTCTGTATACACTAACCAGGCTTCTATATACAATAGCTTCACTCTATGCACTAGCCTCTCTGTATAATCTAGCCTCTCTATATACCCTAGATAGTGTTCTGCATCTCCGTAGTGGTAGCCTCTCCGTAGAAGCCAGCCTTTATTCTGTATTCACTAGCCTTTCTTCTGTATGCTGTAGTCTTCTATATATACTAGCTTCTCTGTACACCCTTGCATCTCTGTAATACACTAAACCCTCTGTATACAACAGCCTGTCTTCTGTATACACTAGACTGTAAACACTAGCTAGAATACACCAGCCTGTCTTCTGTACCCACTAGAATCTCTGTATACACTACCCAGTCTTCTGTATACACTGTCAGCTTGGATGTATACCCAAGCCTGTCTTCTGTATACACTAGTCTCTCTATATGCACTGTCCTATCTGTATACACTCGACTCTCTCTATACACTAACCTCTCTATATACACTAACATCTTTGTATATACTAGCCTCTCTTTAAATTAGCCTCTCTGTGTACCCCAGCCTCATTGTTTACTCTAGCATCTCTGTATACTCAAGCCTATCTGCGTACACGAGTTTGTATTCTGTATTCACTAGCCTGTATTCACTAGCCTTATATATACTAGCTTCTCGCTTCTCTGTACAACCCTTGCATCTCTGTACACTAGACTCTCTGAATACACTAAACCCTCAGTATACCACAGCCTGTCTTCTGTATACATTAGACTGTAAAAACTAGCTAGAATACACCAGCCTGTCTTCTTTACCCAATAGACTCTCTGTATGCACTACCCAGTCTTCTGTATACACTGTCAGATTTGATGTATACCCAAGCCTGTCTTCTGTATACACTAGTTTCTCTATATGCACTGTCCTTACTGTATACTCTCGACCCTCTCTATACATTAACCTCTCTATATACACTAACATCTTTGTATATCTCTCTTTAAATTAGCCTCTCTGTGTACCCCAGCCTCACTGTTTACTCTAGCATCTCTGTATACTCAAGCCTATCTACATACACGAGTCTTCTGTATTGTGTATTAACTAGCCTTTCTTCTGTATGCTGTAGTCTTCTATATATACCAGCTTCTCTGTACACCCTTGCATCTCTGTAAACACTGTGTAAACTAGCCAGTCTTATGTATACACTAGACTCTCTGAATACACTAAACTCTCTGTATACCACAGCCTGTCTTCTGTATACACTAGACTGTAAAATCTAGCTAGAATACACCAGCCTGTCTTCTGTACCCACTAGACTCTCTGTATACACTACCCAGTCTTCTGTATAGAATGTCAGCTTTCATGTATACCCTTTCTGTATACACTAGCTTCTCTATATGCACTGTCCTTTCTGTATAGACTCGACTCTCTCTATACACTAACCTCTCTATATACACTAACATCTTTGTATTTGTCTTTAAACTAGCCTCTCTGTGTACCCCAGCCTCACTGTTTACTCTAGCATCTCTGTATACTCAAGCCTATCTACATACACGAAACCTGTATTCTGTATTCACTAGCCTTTCTTCTGTATGCTGTAGTCTTCTATATATACCAGCTTCTCTGTACACCCTAGCACTGTAACAGTGCTAGGTTCCTGTATTACAGAAACAGAACACCAGCAATAAGGTGTATACTGTGCAGGAGGCACACAACACCGATTCTAACTTCTGCACTGCAGATGCATGTATTGCAGAAATTGAACACCAGTAATAAATGGTAGCTTCAGGTGTGTACTGTGCAGGAGGCACATAACACCCACTGTAACAGTGCTAGGTTCCCAAGCAGTAAAGACACTGTCCCTGCCTATCGTCCTCTTTCCCTGACCACCGCAACACACTATACAAGGCCGCCGTGCTGGCGGCCTTATATAGTGTGGGGTGTGTACTAAACCCCCCTGAGCTATAATTGGCCACAGGAATCCTGCCTGTGGTGAATTGTGGCTCTCCTCACACAGGATGTCACATCTGTTCTTATTATATAGAACCTATTATGCTCCTCGTAAACTTTTTCAGTTTGGCCGAACGGCCGGACGCAAGTTGCCCCCGGTGCGGGAACATGGGGGGAGACATGATGCACATGTTTTGGAGATGCCCGAAGTTGATCCGCTACTGGACAGAGGTGACAGGAACCATTGATCGGGTGGTTGGAACCTCCACCAGGATGGGGGCGAAGTATTGTCTCCTGGGATTAGTTGAAGGAGTTGGAAACTCGGGAAGTAGCCAGATGGCAGTTCTGAGATGCCTATTTCAGGCAAGGAAACTGATTGCCCAACCCTGCTTAGCCTCCAATGTTGGCAATGACTTGTTTTTTTTCGCTTGTTTCCCAAGATGACCATGTTGGCGTTTGTCAAGATGGTTGAGAGTGCCCGAAGAGATCGCCTATGGCCCCATCACCTTGAAAGTGCCTGATCTTGTCTGATCTCGGAGGCTAAGCATTGTCGGGCCTGATTAGTAACTGGATGGGAGACCAACTGGGAATACCAGGTGCCGTAGGATTCTTTTTATGTTGTTGGCGTTGACATGGGGTTTTTTTTCCGCTTGTTTCCCAAGGTGATCATCTTGGCATTTGTCAAGAGGGCTGAGAGAGCCCAAAGAAATCTCCTACGGCCACATCCCCCTGAAAGCGCCCGATCTCATCTGATCTCAGAGGCTAAGCAGGGTCCGGCCTAGATAGTATTAAAGGTGCCGTAGGAATCTTTTTATATTGTTGGCTTTGACCTGTTTTTCTTTCGCTTGTTTCCCAAGGTGACCATTTTAGCATCAGTCAAGAGTTTTGAGTATGTCCCAAAGCGTTCGCCTGAGGTCACATCACCCTGAAAGCGCCCGATCTCAGAGGCTAAGCAGGGTCTGGGTCAGATGGGAGACCGGCAGGGTCTATGTTGTTGGCGTTGACCTTTTTTTTTTCACTTGTTTCCCAAGATAACCATCTTGGTATTTGTCAAGAGGGTTGAGAGTGTCTAAATAGAACACCTATGGCCACATCACCCTGAAAGCGCACAATCTCATCTGATCTCGGAGGCCTAGCAGTGTACGGCCTGGTTAATACCTGTATGGGAGACCATCTGTGAATACCAGGTGCCCAACAAGAGGGTTGAGAGTGCCCAAAGAGATCATCTACGGCCCCATCACCCTGAAAGCGCCCAATCTCATCTGATCTCAGAGGCTAAACAGTGTCGGGCCTGGTTAGTACCTGGATGGGAGACTGCCTGGAAATACCAGGTGCCATAGGCTTCTTTTTTTGTTGTTGGCTTTGAACTGTTTTTTTCGCTTGTTTCTCAAGGCGACCATCTTGGCGTTTGTCAAGAGGGTTGGGCGTGTCTTGAAGAGAACGCTTACGGCCACATCACCCTAAAAGCACCCGATCTTGTCTGATTTCAGAGGCTTAGCAGCATCAGGCCTGGTTAGTACCTGGACGGGAGACTGCCTGGGAAGACCAGGTGACATAGAAGGATCTGGCCTGGTTAGTGTCTTGATTGGGAGATCGCCTGGGAATTCCGGATGCCGTAGGATTCTTTTTATGTTGTTGGCTTTGACCTGTTTTTTTTCCCTTGTTTCCCAAGGTGACCATCTTGGCATTTGTCAAGAGGGTTGAGAGTGCACAAAGAAATTGCCTACGGGCACAACACCCTGAAAGCGCCCAATCTCGTTTGGTCTCAGAGGCTAAGCAGGGTTGGGCTAGGTTTGTACCTGGATGAGAGACCTCCTGGGTTTTCCAGATGCCGCAGGCTTCTTTTTATGTTGTTGGCGTTGACTTGTTTTTTTTGTTTGTTTCCCAAAGTGGCCATCTTGGCGTTTGTCAAGAGGGTTGAGCGTGCATTTGATCTCAGAGGCTAAGCAGGGTTGGGACATGGTTAGTACCTGGATGGGAGACCGCCTGGGATTTCTCGATGCCATAGGCTTTAGTTTTAAGTTGTTGGCATTGACTTATTTTCTTTATTTTTATTATTCTTTTATTAAGTAGAACAACATAAATATAACAGTCAACCATACAGCATGACCCAGGGTCACAATTACATGCTAACAAAAAATAGGCAGCCAAATATTTCTGGGTTCTCAGAGGGGAGTCCTACAGTTTCATGCAGAAAATAGAGAAACCCCACCTCCGACATGTAGTACAGTATAACTAGTGCAGCTCCGTTCGGACAAATGTAATCATGGAGAACAACTGGGACCACAGCGAGCCAGCTTATCATGACCTACGTGAACTAGAGTAAAATATGAGCCGGTCATGTCCAGAACCCAGGGGTTCTTCTGGGTCCCGAAGGCTAGTAAGGAGACAAGGCATAGTCAAAAGGGAGGACGGGGGAAGAAGAGAGTGCAAAGACGGAGAGAGAGGAGGTGGGGGGATGGCGACGGGGAAAAAAAGAAAAATAAAGACAAAAAGGGAGGGGGGAATGCCACCCAGGGCAGACATGGCCTACGTAGGTAAACGTTAGATGTTCAGTCGTTTTCTGGGACGGAGGCACTGCTCACCTCCCGAATGTAGTCTCGAGTACCAGTGAAATACCTCCAGGGCCTCCATGTAACACTAAATGCCTCTTCAGTGTTGTGAAGGGTGGCGGTCAATTCTTCCATCCGGAGAATATGATTGACTTTGGAATACCACAGCACCTTGGATGGGGGCTGAGGCTGCCTCCACAGTGCGGGAATGCAGGCCCGGGCGGCATTCAGGAGTTGCATTGTGAGGGTTTTTTTGTATTTTCGAACAGGCTGTTCGGTCAAGTGTAGAAGGCACGCTACTGGGAACCCAAAAGTTCCTCAAGGTCGGGCATGCCCAGAAAAGGTGTCCCATGGTCCCCATATCTGAATTTCACCTCCAACAAACATCCGGGATCGATCTATCCATTTTATTCAGAAGGTATGGGACTCTATACCAGCGTGAGACTATCTTGTATCTTGATATTGGTTTGCGATGGAAGCTTTATGTACTAAGGTCAGGATCTTCCCTATCTGTTGTGGGGTAAATGTGATGCCTAAGTCCCTCTCCCATTTGTGGATAAATGGTGGGGGTCGACTCCTCCTCCTGACTACTCAATAGGTTGTACAGGAGGGAGAGGGTGTGTCGCACAGGTTCCCTTTTGTGACAGATGGATTCATAGGGTGTCAGGTCTCTAGGAGTGTAGGGGGCCCTTTGTATGGCCAGAAGAAAGTGACAAAGTTTATAAGCACTAAACAAGTCAAGCGGAGGGTCAGAAAGCTTGGCGACAGTTTGCGTGGTCGGGAGCCCTCCCGTGGGCCACACCTCTCCCAGATGCTGTTTCCCCACCACTGTCAACTGTCGCAGTTTCTTGTTGGTAAATCCCCGTGGGAAGTCTGGATTACCTATAACCGGAGTCATTGGTGATGGCAGGGGAGCAATGTGTGTGCAGCGGAACAACCTCCGCACAACAGCCAACCTAGCTCCCACTACGGGGTGACCTCTGAGGTCTTTTGGTAGGGAGGACAGGAGCCACGGGGAGGTCAATAGGGGAATGGATCCATCCTCAATCTCCATCTCCACCCACTGCTTGTGTGGGCCATTACAATGCCAATCAACGACTCTCTCTAGCAGAGTCACTCTGTAGTATTGTCTGAGATCTGGGAGACCCAGACCCCCCTTGTCCTTTGGTCTGGCAAGCAATTGCAAACGGGCTTTGGGCAGTTTGCGCGCCCAAATAAAGTCCCGGAGCAGCACCTGCAGTTGTCTGAAAAAAATTGGGGGTAACCGGATCGGTAATGTCTGGAACATGTATAAGATCCGAGGGAGGGCCATCATTTTGAATGCATTACAGCGCCCGAACCAGGTCAGTGTTAAAGCATGCCAGTTTCCCAAATCAGATTTCAGTCTATCCAGGAGAGGGACAAAATTAAGCAGGTACAATTGCGCTAAATCCGCTGCGATGTTAACGTATAGATTTTTCAGCCCAGTAGAATGGAAAAGAGGTGCGGAGCCTCTTGGCCTCACCATCCGGGACCGATATATTCAATACAGCCGACTTGGCGTAATTGTTTTTATAGTTTGATAGGCTGCCGTGTCGCTGTAGAGATGCAAGTATTTTGGGAAGCAAAATGTGTGGATTGGAGACGGAAAAAATTAGATCGTCAGCGTACGCCGCAATTTTGTGGTGTGCCGAGGGTTTGGATATGCCAGTAATATTCGGGTCATTCCAAACGTGACACATAAGTGGTTCCAGTGTCAGAATTAAAATTAGGGGAGACAGAGACCACCCCTGCCTCGTCCCATTAGTGATGGGGAAAGAGTCCGAGCACCACTCGGTCACCCGTACCGCTGCCGATGGCGTGGAGTAAAGCGACATTACCCAGCTCATCATGTTGGGGCCAAGACCTATATGTTCCAGGGTGGCCTGCATAAAGTGCCAAGGTGACCATCTTGGCGTTTGTCAAGAGGGTTGAAAGTGCCTGAAGAGATTGCCTACGGGCACATCACCCTGAAAGCACCCGATCTCGTTTGATGTTGGAGGCTAATAGAGTCGGGCCTTGTTAGTACCTGGATGGGAGACCGCCTGGGAATACCAGGTGTCGTAGACTTCTTTTTATGTTGTTGGCGTTGACCTGTTTTTTTTTCGCTTATTTCCCAAAGTGACCATCTTGGTGTTTGTCAAGAGGGTTGAGAGTGCCTGAAGAGATTGCCTATGGCCACATCACTCTGAAAGCACCCAATCTCATCTGATCTTGGAGGCTAAGAAGAGTCGGGCCTGGTTAGTACCTGGATGGGAGACCACCTGGGATTACCAGTTATTGTAGGCTTCTTTTTATGTTGTTGGCGTTGATTCGTTTTCTTTTTTTTGCTTGTTTCCCAAGGTGACCATCTTGGCATTTGTCAAGAGGGTTGAGAGTGCCCAAAGAGATCGTTTACAGCAGCATCACCCTGAAAGAGCCCAATCTCGTCTGATCTCGGATGCTAAACAGTGTCGGGCCTGGTTAGTACCTGGATGGGAGACCGCCTGGGAATACCAGGTGCCATAGGCTTCTGTTTTTTTTGTTTTTTTATTTAGTAGTATGCGACATACAATGCAAAGGCAACTTCACAGAATGTGTGATACAAATAGTTACAAACAAATGATCATATTGCATGGATATCAGAGCCAATGGTAAGACGTCTGAGGAGAATAGCACGTGTACAGCTTTGCGGTCATATCAAGATGAGATTAAAGCTCCATCTCGTTGGGATCCTCTACCACTTAAAATATTATTGATACTAGCCCTGCTACCCTCGAAGAGTTTAGATATCCATAGATAGGGGAAGAGTATTGTGTAGTAGTCAAATGGGGTCGGAACATACCATTTTCTTTTCCCTTTTTTGAGTTAAGAAGGGAAATAGTAGAACTGAAAGGAGGGAGAAGGGGAAAGAGAAGATTGGGGAAGGAAATGGCAGAAAAGGAAAAGAAGGGGTAAGGGGGTGTCGTGGGTAGAGTGGATAGGATGGGGTCCCCTCCCAGGGAGCAAGAGACGCCCTCGGCTCACCAGCTCATCAGCTGTCCAACGTTTGGAACAGCGATCTCCAACGATCACCATGAGCTTACTATGTCTCGCGGAGGTATTCTTCCGAAAAGCGAAACTGGGTCCAGTAGAACCATCTGTTCCCATGCTCCTCCGTTTTATCCCTCATTGTGGCAGTCAGGTCTTCCATTCGTTCAATATCATTTACCCTTGTGAACCACTGGGTCACCATTGGAGCAGATTGCTCTTTCCACTGACTTGGGATGCAGGCCCTAGCTGCATTGAGGAGATGTTTAAGTAAGGACTTATGATAACGCTTTCTCGACATAGGAGTTAGATTGAGAAGAACTGCTGCGGGATCATTGGCTAAGGAAATGTCTGTGAACTTGTGGATGAGTCTCAGGACAGGCTGCCAGAATGTTTGTAATTTAGGGCTTTCCCAGAAAATGTGGAGAATGGTGCCACATTTGGTCCACAGCGACAGCAGCGGTCAGATTGACCGGGGAATATTTTGGCCAACACCACCGGTGTACGATACCAGCGTGTGATCAGCTTATATGAGATCTCCTGACATTTACTGCAGAGTGACGACTTATGGGCGAAAAAGAGTATTCTGTCCTTCTGTGGTTTGGAGAATGTAGTTTGTAAGTCCCTTTTCCATTTAGCTAGGAAGGGTGGATCCGTGGAGGATTGTGCGTCTGTCAGGATTTGGTAGGACCTAGAGAGGGAACCACGAACTGGGCCATCATCCAGGCAAAGTTCCTCGAAGGGGTGGAATTGTCTAGAGAAGAACGAATGGTTAGGTAGTGATCCGAGGAAATGGATTAGCTGTCTAGCTCTCCAGCTATCCAATGCAACAGGTACTTGCTCTAGCAGTATGGTCCCCATGGGAATCAAGCCCGTGGGTCCAAGAAATAGGGCTGCTCTCAGAAGCCCTTTCGGGGCTTGCCTGGTAAAGGCCTGGTCAGACAGGCCCGGAGGGAATCTAGGATGTCCAATAATTGGGGTCATAGGAGAAGGGAAGTTAGTCAGGTGGGAAAGGTGAAAAAAACTATCCATCTCAGCGAGCGAGGGGCCAATTAACGGGTGAGTAGTCACACAGGGCTCCAATGGCCTCCCCGCCCAAGGCAGACCAGCCAGTGGAACCCGCGCCATCTCCTGCTCTAGCTTGACCCATAGCTTCAGTTCCCCATGCCGGTGTCTTATCACATATGGTCCCCCATCGGATAGTGTCCGCTGTGTACTGCGCATTCCGAAAATTGCCGAGCATGAACGGCGCCTGCGCACTGAGTCCAGGTTCTATCCCCACTATCCAAGTGGACATAGAGTAAGAATATAAAAGAGCCGAGCGCAGCGAGGCAAAGCCCGAAGCGTGGCGAGCGAAGCTCGCCTGCAAGGGGCCCTCTAATATTCACAACCCTATGTCCGCTTGGATGGTGGGGCTACCACCTCCACTCACCGCGCAGGCGCCGTTCAGCTTTGGAGATTTTCCGAAGCTTCGTCTGCTCCGTACTGTGCATGCGCAGTACGGCGCGGACACTATATCATGGCCGGACAGTATATGGCAGAACACCGGCACCAGTCAACCACCGGTGTCATGTGCGTCGCTGTGTAATATAGAGCAGGGTCCGGGAAGCCAATACCTCCCCGCAATTTCGGTCGCAATAGCATTGCCCTACCAATACGCATATGTTTTCCGCGCCAGAGGAACTTGATAAAGATTGAGCGAACCGCATGAAAGAAAGTCTGGGGTATTTTGATAGGTAAGGCTTGTAGTAGATACAGAAGTCGTGGCATCGTGTTCATCTTCAACACATTACAGCGTCCGAACCATGACAGAGCTAGTGGGTCCCATCTTTTAAGGTCCGCTGTAAGCCCATAGGCTTCTTTTTATGTTGTTGGCTTTGACCTGTTTTTTTTGCTTGTTTCTCAAGGCGACCATCTTGGCGTTTGTCAAGAGGGTTGGGCGTGTCTTGAAGAGAACGCTTACGGCCACATCAACCTGAAAGCACCCGATGTCGTCTGATTTCAGAGGCTAAGCAGCGTCAGGCCTGGTTAGTACCTGGATGGGAGACTCCCTGGGAAGACCAGGTGCCATAGAAGGATCTGGTCTGGTTAGTGACTTTTTTTTTTTTAATTCTTTATTTACGGATTGCAGGTAATACAGAGACAAACTGTAAAAGACATAGATCCCTCAGTTTTCCAGGTTAACAAAAATACATAGTTAATACTTTGTGGGGGACCGGGGGAAACCTAACAACTTATGTCAGCAGCAGCCCCAGCCGTGGCTAGGCCACCACATTATCCCACTCTAATGATCTGGCACCCCAGTGTCTACTTATAAACCAGGGCAGTCCCCGGGGCGATCCCCCTCAAGGCCCAAACTGAGGGGCCTCTAACATCGGTCACCTTCATTCTACTGGTCAAAGAGCTCAGCCGGGACCACCCCGAGGGCCGCCAACCCCTGGCTGGGAAATCGAGGGAACAAAACGAAAAGATCCTTGCAATCACCATGTATTTTAATTATACTTGGGAGTTAGGGGGTAAGGAAAGAGGGGGGAGCAAATGGGCAGGAGAAGGGTATGGGGGTAGAAAGAATGAAAGTTATAGGGGGCTAACAGTGCTACGAGGCAGACGGGGGAGAGAGTGAACCAGGGTGGTATACGAGAAGGGAGAGAAAGAAAGAGGACTCCGATGGGTTCCCACGACCGGACCCTTCCCTCTATACACGTGCCAGAGCCTACAGATAGGATCTGTATGCGTCGGAAAACCTGAACAGGCTCCAAGACAACCAACGAGCAGTGTGCTCTTCCTCCCTGTCGCCTAACGCTGATGTGAGCTGTTCCATACGGTAGATGTCGCAAACTCTTGCAAACCAGTGAGACACCAGTGGAGCGGCCTGCTGTTTCCACATGCTAGGTATACATGCCCTGGCCCCACTCAGAAGATGTTTTAAGAGAGATTTATGGTACTTCTTGCTCGAGAGTGGGGTCAGATTGAGGAAGATCGCAGCTGCGTTGTTCTGGAGATCAATAGCCGTGAGGTCAAAAATGATATTGAGAACCTGTCTCCAGAAATGGGCCAGTTGAGGGCATTCCCAGAAGATATGTAGTAACGTGCCGGCTTGTTCACCGCATCTCCAGCACAAAGGGCTGTGACCGGGAAACATAGCCGCCAGGACAGTGGGGGTCCTGTACCATCGGGTCAAAATTTTATAAGCTATTTCCTGGTATTTACTACATAGGGATGACTTGTGCGCAAAAAGAAGCACGCGGTTCTTCTGGTCTGGCGAGAGCCGGACATGCAGGTCTCGCTCCCATTTTTCCACGAACACCAGGTTACCCTGGGAGAGTTGGTCCAGTAGGATGCGATATGACAGGGAAAGAGACCCTCGGGTCGGTTCCTCTCCTGAGCATACCTCCTCAAACGATGTTAGGGGTCTGCGGAATTCGCCACTGTTTGGCAAAGATTTCAAGAAGTGGGAGAGTTGGGCAAGCTTCCACTGTCCCAGGGCCGTGGTTGCTAACGCCTCGTACATAGTGGAGACCGCTGTCCATGTCCTAGGGCCAAGAAAAGAAGAGGCCCGCACAAGGTCCCGGTCAGGGTTGAGGCGGAAAGACTTTTCCGTCATGCCGGGTTCAAAGCGTGGGTGTCCAATAATAGGAGTCATGGGCGAAGGGAAACTGGGCACGCCCGTCAGGGTAAAATATCTGTCTAGCTCTTGTAACGTTGGCTCAATGAGTGGGTGTGCCCACGTCGCTCCCGACCAGCCCGGTCCACTCCAGGGCAAACCCTCAAGTGGAAATGGTACGGATTCACGCTCCAGACGAACCCACAGCTTATCCTTCAGGTGTCTGCACCAGTCAACTGCTCTGTTCATGTGCACCGCCGTATATTACCATGCCGGATCTGGGAGGCCAATCCCTCCCTTGTCTTTTGGTCTGAGCAGTAATGTTCGGCTGAGTCTTGGAGGCCTGCCCTGCCATACGTATCGAATAAAGATGGAGCGCATGGCTTTAAAAAATGATTGGGGGATTTTTATCGGTAAGGCTTATAATAGATACAAGAGTCTGGGCATTACATTCATTTTGAGCACATTGCATCCCCCAAACCAAGAGGTCGCCAACTTTGACCACCTCTCTAGATCTACGGCAAAATTTTTTAGAAGCGGCTGGAAATTCAATTGGAAAATCAGATGTGGGTCCGGGGGAACCAGCGACGGGAGGTTTGCCGAAGCTAGGTACTCGTCAATGGCCGCTGTGCCGGCCTGGAGGGTGTCTCCTGAGTCCCGGGGGTGCAAGTTATAAAGGGCTTCATAGAAAGATCGGAAACACTCCGCTATCTCCCGTGAATCATGAAGCTTGGCACCCGAAGGGGAGGTTATGGTTGGAATGAAGGACGCGTTGCGTTGGGCACGCAGGGAGTTCGCTAGGAACCTACTACACTTGACTCCATATTCATAATACGTCCTGCGGACCCACATGAGTCTGGTTCTAGCCTGAAAGAGAGAGAAATCTCTGATTTGTTCTCTAAGATCTCTCACCTCCACCTCCAGCGCAGCAGTCGGCTGGGATTTGTGTCGTTGTTCACACGCATGCAACTTGGCAATAAGTTTGGAGAGAGCCTCAGTTTTGGCCACTTTGAGTCTATGACCATGTTTAATAAGAATGCCCCTAATGTAGCATTTATGAGCCGCCCATAACATGAGGGGGTTGGAAACAGAATCACGGTTATGATCAAAGTAACTTTCTAATTCCCTAAGCAGGTCTGCGTGGGTCTCAGGGTCCTTCAGGAGAGACTCGTTCAGTCTCCACCAGGACTGACCACGCGACTCCTGTTGTAGCTTCAGCATCAAAGAAATCGGGGCATGGTCAGACAGGGCTATGTGGCCTGAGCGTCTGAGCGTCTGTGACCGCCGGGATAGCATTGTGGGCGACTAAAAACATATCTATACGTGAGTAAGAACCACGAGCGGTGGAAAAGAACGTATAGTCCCTATCCTGTGGGTGAAGCGTACGCCACACATCGATCAGTCGGTGGGAGTGTAGCAGGTCTCTTATGTGTGAACGCGTTCTCGCAGAAATCGCAAAGGTGCCCGATGATGAGTCTCTGCGGGGGTCCAAGGTGAGGTTAAAGTCCCCCCCAATGATCAAAGTACCCTCCGAGAATGCAGCCAGGGCATCCAAGGATGCTTCTAAGGCCGGCAGCTGGTCCACATTCGGCATTTATAGGTTGGCAAGAGTAAAAGTTTGCGAGTGGAGAGTTCCCTTAATGAAGAGATATCTCCCTTCACTATCGGCTTGGACAGCTAACAGGCGCCACGGCAAGTTTTTAGCAAGAAGAACACACACTCCTCTCGATTTGGAAGTAGGGGACGTGCTGTGGTGGGCCAGGGGGAAGTGCTTACTATAAAGCCGTGGTATTTGGTCTGTCCTGAAATGGGTCTCCTGGAGGAAAACTATTTGGGGCTTCATCCGCCACAATTCTGTTAGGCAGCTGGACCTTTTTTCAGGTACATTCAGCCCTTTCACATTCCAGGAAACCAGCTTCAGGGCCATGACGGCAGTGGTACCCGGCCGGCGGTCCCCACCAGAGTCAGTAGTAGATATAGAGTTCAAGCACAGAGGAAGAGGAGGAGAAAAAGGAAAAGCAGTAACGAAGCGGAGAAGGTCCGGAGTTAGTAGGGAGGAGGAGGGTAGGAGGGGTGGGGATAGATCGGGGAATTGCTAAAGCTCCTATCGGAGAGAACCTGCCGGTTAGGGCAGAGGGGCCTAGTGGGGGAAGAGGTAAGGCACTGCAGAGGGAGGAACTCGTCGGTGCAGTACCCCTCCAGCATCCCATGGTCCATGCAGTCGCAATCGGGCGTGCACGGAGCTTCTTTGGCATCTTAACTACGACATCAAACGCATTATAGAACATCACTGCAGCAGGTATCGGGCAGTTAACAACAGTAGAACAGTGCATAATTAGACCAACATATTAAACTTTTCAACACAGAGTATAGATAACTTTATACCACCCAGGCACCCACCCCTCCCCCCCCCCAGAAAAAAAAAAAAGGAAAAAAAGGGGGGGGGGGGAGGAGGAGAGGGGGAGGGAGCAGGAACGCCGCCCAGGGGCACCCGGGGGCACCACCAGGCAGTCCAAAAACACAAAGAGCGCCGAGACTAGGGCACCTGTAGATAAACAGTAACGAGAATGGTGAACAGTACCGCCAATAACTCAGGGCTTCGTCCAGGAAGCGCAGTGTCCAACTCTGTTCTTCCAATGTCCTTCCTCTCCCCTAGCTGGGGCGCTGGGAACAATGGCCCGTGGCATGGTAAACAACACAAAGCTGGATACTCCAGCCGTCTATGTTGGTAGAGAAAAAGAAAACAAAAAAAAAAGGGTATAACACAGGAATAACGGAAAATTACTGTACTCTCTCAGGGTTCACGATCTTGAGGGGCCTGCGATCTCTGATGTTGGGATCGACGGTGGCGTCTCACTCTCTGTTGCCTGGTTGAGGGGTTGTTCGTCGGGGCCACTGCTCCCTGGGGGACAACAGGAGCCAACCAGTCGGGGACCTGAACCGAGGGCAGGCCCAAAGCCTCCAGAAAGGACGGGACCTCCGAAGGGTGTCGTAGCGCAAGGGGCCTCCCATTTTTGCGCACTATAAGGTGAAACGGATGGCCCCACTTGTATGGAATCCTCCGTTCAGTTAGGTGTTCCAGAAGGGGTCGCAGACAGCGTCTCATCTGGAGGGTCTTGCGGGATACATCTGGCAGAAGGGTGACTTGGGCCCCGTCAAAATCAATGCTGCCTTTGCGCCACGCCGCTTGCAGGACATCCTCCCTAACTGAGTAATTGTGGAGACAGCATAAAACGTCACGTGGCCGGTTCTCTGTGGGGCTCCTGGGGCCCAGGGTCCTGTGGACTCTATCAATGGCTATTACTGTGTCAGCAGCGCGGTCCAGACAGACGTTAAATATAGCTGTAACTGTGGCTTTGAGGTCTGCCTGGCCAGCGGCTTCGGGCAAGTCTCTGATCCTGATGTTGCGTCTGCGGTTGCGATTCTCAAGGTCATCCACTAGGAGTTGCAACTGTGTGACTCTTTCAGCAAGGGTATCATGTGCGGCTTGCAGGCCAGAAACATCAGTGGTCAGGGAGGTCACATCCGATGCCAGGGTGGTCACCCGCTCGTTCGTAGCCGACACGTCACGTTTGACCCCTGCGATTTCATGTCGCAAGGTCGTTTCAATCCTGGCTGCCATACAGCTAAAGTCTGCTTTAGTGGGAAGGTTTTGGAGTAAAGTTAGGATGGCCTTGTCCCCCAATAATGCCGGTGCTGGTGGCAGCGGTGGGTCCCCCTGTGTGTCTGAGGTAAGAGCAGCCTGGCCATTCGGTCCTGGGATGAGGCTTCCACTGCGGGAGGGTCTCTGGGACAGTTGGGAGTTGTGAGGGAACCAGGGTGGCAGGCCGCTATGGTCCGGGCTGTCAAGCGAGGCCATGGACAGTGAGCGGGGGAGACACGGGGACAAGTCACTAGGCGGGGAGAACGGGGGCATGTCGTGTCCCTGCATAGCAGTCTGCTCACCTTCCCTCTGTACCGCGTGTCCTGGAGCACCGGAGGCCGCGGGCGCCATCTTGGCTGGATCCGGCGTGGAGGCCGGAGGCTGCAGCGGGACCAAGTACCTGTCCATGGCAGCAGCGGCGGACCCCGCTCGGCTGGCTGTGTTCCGCCGAAGCGCGGGGATGTCGGCGATGCCGAAATATGCGACCAGACTGTGGTAAAGGGGTGTGGAGGGGTCACGGACCGGGAGCTCCGGAAAAGAGCGTCCTCACTCCTTCATGCCTAGGTCACGCCCACCCTGGTTAGTGTCTTGATTGGGAGATCGCCTGGGAATACTGGATGCCGTAGGCTTCTTTTTATGTTGTTGGCTTTGACCTGTTTTTTTTAGCTTGATTCCCAAGGTGACCATCTTGGCCTTTGTCAAGAGGCTTCAGAGTGCCCAAAGAGAGTGCCTACGGCCAAATCACCTATATAGTATCTTATATATAATAACTAAAAATATTATTTATTATTATAGATATAGATATATAGTATAGTGATTTGGCCGTAGGCACTCTCTTTGGGCACTCTGAAGCCTCTTGACAAAGGCCAAGATGGGTTGAGAGTGCCTGAAGAGATTGCCCATGGCCACATCACTCTGAAAGCACCCAATCTCGTCTGATCTTGGAGGCTAAGAAGAGTCGGGCCTGGTTAGTACCTGGATGGGAGACCACCTGGGAATACCAGTTATTGTAGGCTTCTTTTTATGTTGTTGGCGTTGATTCGTTTTTTTTTTTTTTGCTTGTTTCCCAAGGTGACCATCTTGGCATTTGACAAGAGGGTTGAGAGTGCCCAAAGAGATCACTTACAGCAGCATCACCCTGAAAGAGCCCTATCTCTTCTCTACTCTGAGGCTAAGAAGGGTTGGGCCTAGTGGGTACCTGGATGGGAGATGGCGTTGGAATACCAGGTGCCGTATTCTTCTTTTTATGTTGTTGAAATTGACCTGTTTTTTTTCGCTTGTGTCTCAAGGTGACTATCTTGGCATTTGTCAAGAGGGTTGAGAATGCCCTAAGAGATTGCCTATGGGCACATAACCCTGAAAGCACCCGATCTCCTCTGATCTCAGAAGGTAAACAGGGTTGGGCCTTGCTAGTACCTGGATTGGAGACCACCTGGGAATACTAGGTGCTGTAGGCTTCCTTTTATGTTGTTGGCCTTGACCTGTTTTTTTTTCCACTTGTTTCCCAAGGTGACCATCTTGGCTTTTGTCAAGAGGGTTGAAAGTGCCTGAAGAGATTGCCTACGGGCACATCACCCTGAAAGCACCCGATCTCGTTTGATGTTGGAGCCTAAGAAGAGTCGGGCCTTGTTAGTACCTGGATGGGAAACCGCCTGGGAATACCAGGTGTCGTAGACTTCTTTTTATGTTGTTGACGTTGACCTGTTTTTTTTTCGCTTGTTTCCCAAAGTGACCATCTTGGTGTTTGTCAAGAGGGTTGAGAGTGCCTGAAGAGTTTGCCTATGGCCACATCACTCTGAAAGCACCCAATCTCGTCTGATCTTGGAGGCTAAGAAGAGTCGGGCCTGGTTAGTACCTGGATGGGAGACCACCAGGGAATACCAGTTATTGTAGGCTTCTTTTTATGTTGTTTGCGTTGATTCGTTTTTTTTTTTTTGCTTGTTTCCCAAGGTGACCATCTTGGCATTTGTCAAGAGGGTTGAGAGTGCCCAAAGAGATCGCTTACAGCAGCATCACCCTGAAAGAGCCCTATCTCTTCTCTTCTCTGAGGCTAAGAAGGGTTGGGCCTAGTTAGTACCTGGATGGGAGATGGCGTTGGAATACCAGGTGCCGTATTCTTCTTTTTATGTTGTTGACATTGACCTGTTTTTTATCGCTTGTATCTCAAGGTGACTATCTTGGCATTTGTCAAGAGGGTTGAGAATGCCCAAAGAGATTGCCTATGGGCACATAACCCTGAAAGCACCCGATCTCCTCTGATCTCAGAAGCTAAACAGGGTTGGGCCTTGCTAGTACCTGGATTGGAGACCACCTGGGAATACTAGGTGCTGTAGGCTTCTTTTTATGTTGTTGGCCTTGACCTGTTTTTTTTTTCACTTGTTTCCCAAGGTGACCATCTTGGCGTATGTCAAGAGGGTTGAGAGTGCCCGAAGAGATTACCTATGGCCCCATCACCCTGAAAGCACCCAATCTCGTCTGATCTCGGATGCTAAACAGTACGCTAAACAGTACCTGGATGGGAGACTGCCTGGGAATACCAGGTGCCATAGGCTTCTTTTTTTTATTTTTTTTATTTAGTAGTATGCAACATACAATGCAAAGGCAACTTCACAGAATGTGTGATACAAATAGTTACAAACAAACGATCATATTGCATGGATATCAGAGCCAATGGTAAGAAGTCAGAGGAGAATAGCATGTGTACAGCTTTGCGGTCATATCAAGATGAGATTAAAGCTCCATCTCGTTGGGATCCTCTACCACTTAAAATATTATTGATACTAGCCCTGCTATCCTCGAAGAGTTTAGATATCCATAGATAGGGGAAGAGTATTGTGTAGTAGTCAAATGGGGTCGGAACATACCATTTTCTTTTCCCTTTTTTGAGTTAAGAAGGGAAATAGTAGAACTGAAAGGAGGGAGAAGGGGAAAGAGAAGATTGGGGAAGGAAATGGCAGAAAAGGAAAAGAAGGGGTAAGGGGGTGTCGTGGGTAGAGTGGATAGGATGGGGTCCCCTCCCAGGGAGCAAGAGACACCCTCGGCTCACCAGCTCATCAGCTGTCCAACGTTTGGAACAGCGATCTCCAACGATCACCATGAGCTTACTATGTCTCGCGGAGGTATTCTTCCGAAAAGCGAAACTGGGTCCAGTAGAACCATCTGTTCCCATGCTCCTCCGTTTTATCCCTCATTGTGGCAGTCAGGTCTTCCATTCGTTCAATATCATTTACCCTTGCGAACCACTGGGTCACCATTGGAGCAGATTGCTCTTTCCACTGACTTGGGATACAGGCCCTAGCTGCATTGAGGAGATGTTTAAGTAAGGACTTATGATAACGCTTTCTCGACATAGGAGTTAGATTGAGAAGAACTGCTGTGGGATCATTGGCTAAGGAAATGTCTGTGAACTTGTGGATGAGTCTCAGGACAGGCTGCCAGAATGTTTGTAATTTAGGGCATTCCCAGAAAATGTGGAGAATGGTGCCAGCCTGTTGCCCACAGCGACAGCAGCGGTCAGATTGACCGGGGAATATTTTGGCCAACACCACCGGTGTACGATACCAGCGTGTGATCAGCTTATATGAGATCTCCTGATATTTACTGCAGAGTGACGACTTATGGGCGAAAAAGAGTATTCTGTCCTTCTGTGGTTTGGAGAATGTAGTTTGTAAGTCCCTTTTCCATTTAGCTAGGAAGGGTGGATCCGTGGAGGATTGTGCGTCTGTCAGGATTTGGTAGGACCTAGAGAGGGAACCACGAACTGGGCCATCATCCAGGCAAAGTTCCTCGAAGGGGTGGAATTGTCTAGAGAAGAACGAATGGTTAGGTAGTGATCCGAGGAAATGGATTAGCTGTCTAGCTCTCCAGCTATCCAATGCAACAGGTACTTGCTCTAGCAGTATGGTCCCCATGGGAATCAAGCCCGTGGGTCCAAGAAATAGGGCTGCTCTCAGAAGCCCTTTCGGGGGGCTTGCCTGGTAAAGGCCTGGTCAGACAGGCCCGGAGGGAATCTAGGATGTCCAATAATTGGGGTCATAGGAGAAGGAAAGTTAGTCAGGTGGGAAAGGTGAAAAAAACTATCCATCTCGGCGAGCGAGGGGCCAATTAACGGGTGAGTAGTCACACAGGGCTCCAATGGCCTCCCCGCCCAAGGCAGACCAGTCAGTGGAACCCGCACCATCTCCTGCTCTAGCTTGACCCTTAGCTTCAGCTCCCCATGCCGGTGTCTTATCACATATGGTCCCCCATCGGATAGTGTCCGCTGTGTGCTGCGCATGCGCAGTACACAGCAACACAGATTCCGAAAATTGCCGAGCATGAACGGCGCCTGCGCACTGAGTCCAGGTTCTATCCCCACTATCCAAGTGGACATAGAGTAAGAATATAAAAGAGCCGAGCGCAGTGAGGCCGAGCCCGAAGCGTGGCGAGCGAAGCTCGCCTGCGAGGGGCCCTCTAATATTCACAACCCTATGTCCGCTTGGATGGTGGGGCTACCGTTCGGCTTCGGAGATTTTCCGAAGCTTTGTCTGCTCCGTACTGGGCATGCGCAGTACGGCGCAGACACTATATCATGGCCGGACAGTATATGGCAGAACACCAGCACCAGTCAACCACCGGTGTCATGTGCGTCGCTGTGTAATATAGAGCAGGGTCCGGGAAGCCAATACCTCCCCGCAATTTCGGTCGCAACAGCATTGCCCTACCAATACGCATATGTTTTCCGCGCCAGAGGAACTTGATAAAGATTGAGCGAACCGCATGAAAGAAAGTCTGGGGTATTTTGATAGGTAAGGCTTGTAGTAGATACAGATGTCGTGGCATTGCGTTCATATTACAGCGTCCGAACCATGACAGAGCTAGTGGGTCCCATCTCTTAGGGTCCGCTGTAAGCCCATAGGCTTCTTTTTATGTTGTTGGCTTTGACCTGTTTTTTTTGCTTGTTTCTCAAGGCGACCATCTTGGCGTTTGTAAAGAGGGTTGGGCGTGTCTTGAAGAGAATGCTTACGGCCACATCAACCTGAAAGCACCCGATCTTGTCTGATTTCAGAGGCTAAGCAGCGTCAGGCCTGGTTTGTACCTGGATGGGAGACTGCCTGGGAAGACCAGGTGCCATAGAAGGATCTGGTCTGGTTAGTGTCTTGATTGGGAGATCGCCTGGGAATACTGGATGCCGTAGGCTTCTTTTTATGTTGTTGGCTTTGACCTGTTTTTTTTAACTTGTTTTCCAAGGTGACCATCTTGGCCTTTGTCAAGAGGCTTCAGAGTGCCCAAAGAGAGTGCCTACGGCCAAATCACCCTGAAAGAGTCCAATCTCATCTGATCTCTGAGGCTAAGCAGCAATGGGCCTGGTTAGTACCTGGATGGGAGACAGCTTGGGAATACCAGGTGCCGTAGGCTTCTCATTATGTTGTCGGCGTTGACCTGTTTTATTTTCCCTTGTTTCCCAAGGTGACCATCTTGGCATGTGTCCAGAGGGTTGAGAGTGCACAAAGAAATTCCCTACGAGCACAACACCCTGAAAGCGCCCAATCTCGTTTGGTCTCAGAGGCTAAGCAGGGTTGTGCCTGGTTTGTACCTGGATGGGAGACCGCCTGGGTTTTCCAGATGCCGCAGGCTTATTTTTATGTTGTTGGTGTTGACCTGTTTTTTTCGCTTGTTTCCCAAAGTGATCATCTTGGCATTTGTCAAGAGGGTTGAGAGTGCCTAAAGAGATCGCTTACAGCCGCATCACCCTGAAAGCACCCTATCTCTTCTGATCTCAGAGGCTAAGAAGGGTTGGGCCTAGTTAGTACTTGAATGGGAGACGGCCTTGGAATACTAGGTGCCGTAGTCTTCTTTCTATGTTGTTGGCGTTGACCTGTTTTTTTTCGCTTGTTTCCCAGGGTGACTATCTTGGCATTTTTCAAGAGGGATGAGAGTGCCCAAAGAGATTGCCTATGGGCACATCACCCTGAAAGCGCCCAATCTCCGCTGATCTCAGAGGCTAGAAAGGGTCGCGCCTTGTTAATATCTGGATGGGAGACCGTCTGGAAATACTAGGTGCGGTAGGCTTCTTTTTATGTTGTTGGCGTTGACTTGTTTTTTTTTGTTTGTTTCCCAAGGTGACCATCTTGGCGTTTGTCAAGAGGGTTGAGCGTGCTTGAAAAAATCTACTATGGCTGCATCACCCTGAAAGAGCCAAATCTCATTTGATCTCAGAGGCTAAGCAGGGTTGGGACTTGGTTAGTACCTGGATGGGAGAACGCCTGGGATTTTTCGATGCCATAGGCTTTTGTTAAGTTGTTGGCATTGACTTATTTTTTTTTGTTTTGTTTTATTCTTTTATTAAGTATAAGTAGAACAACATAAATATAACAGTCAACCATACAGCATGACCCAGGGTCACAATTACATGGTAACAAAAAATAGGCAGCCAGATAACTCTGGGTTCTCAGAGGGGAGTCCTAGAGTTTCATGCAGAAAAGAGAGAAACCCCACCTCGGACATGTAGTACAGTATAACTAATGCAGCCCTGTTCGGACAAATGTAATCATGGAGAGCAACTGGGACCACAGCGAGCCAGCTTATCATGACCTATGTGAACCAGAGTAAAATATGAGCCGGTCGTGTCCAGAACCCTGGGGCTCTTCTGGGTCCCAAAGGCTAGTAAGGAGACAAGGCATAGTCAAAAGGGAGGACGGGGGAAGAAGAGAGTGCAAAGACGGAGAGAGAGGAGGGGGGGGGTGGCGGCGGGGAAAAATAGAAAAATAAAGACAAAAAGGGAGGGGGGGGGGGATGCCACCCAGGGCAGACATGGCCTACGTAGGTAAATGTTAGATGTTCAGTCTTTTTCTGGGACAGGGGCGCTGCTCACCTCCCGAATGTAGTCTCAAGTACCAGAAAAATACCTCCAGGGCCTCCATGTAACACTAAATGCCTCTTCAGTGTTGTGAAGGGTGGCGGTCAATTCTTCCATCCGGAGAATATGATTGACTTTGGAATACCACAGCACCTTGGATGGGGGGCTGAGGCTGCCTCCACAGTGTGGGAATGCAGGCCCGGGCGGCATTCAGTAGTTGCATCGGGAGTGTTTTTTTGTATTTTCGAACAGGCTGTTCGGTCAAGTGTAGAAGGCACGCTGCTGGGTTGTCTGCGATATCTACATTTCTGAGAGTTTTTATCGTCTCGGTCACCTCCACCCAAAAGTTCCTCAAGGCCGGGCATGCCCAGAAAATGTGTCCCATGGTCCCCGTATCTGAATTGCACCTCCAACAAACATCCGGGATCGATCTATTCATTTTATTCAGAAGGTATGGGACTCTATACCAGCGTGAGACTATCTTGTATCCTGATTCTTGATATTGGTTTGCGATGGAAGCTTTATGTACTAATGTCAGGATCTTTCCTATCTGTTGTGGGGTAAATGTGATGCCAAAGTCCCTCTCCCATTTGTGGATAAATGGTGGGGGTCGACTCCTCCTCCTGACTACTTAATAGGTTGTACAGGAGGGAGAGGGTGTGTCGCACAGGTTCCTTTTTGTGACAGATGGATTCATAGGGCGTCAGGTCTCTAGGAGTGTAGGGGGCCCTTTGTATGGCCAAAAGAAAGTGATGAAGTTGATAAGCACTAAACAAGTCAAGCAGAGGGTCAGAAAGCTTGGCGACAGTTTGCGTGGTCGGGAGCCCTCCCGAGGGCCACACCTCTCCCAGACGCTGTTTCCCCACCACTGTCAACTGTTGCAGTTTCTTGTTGGTAAATCCCGGTGGGAAGTCTGGATTACCTATAACCGGAGTCATTGGTGACGGCAGGGGAGCAATGTGTGTGCAGCGTAACAACCTCCGCACAACAGCCAACGTAGCTCCCACTACGGGGTGACCTCTGAGGTCTTTTGGTAGGGAGGACAGGAGCCACGGGGAGGTCAATAGGGGAATGGATCCATCCTCAATCTCCATCTCCACCCACTGCTTGTGTGGGCCATTACAATGCCAATCAACGACTCTCGCTAGCAGAGTCACTCTGTAGTATTGTCTCAGATCTGGGAGACCCAGACCCCCCTTGTCCTTTGGTCTGGGCTCTGGGCGGTTTGCGCGGCCAAATAAAGTCCCGGAGCAGCACCTGCAGTTGTCTGAAAAAAATTGGGGGTAACCGGATCGGTAATGTCTGGAACAAGTATAAAATCCGCGGGAGGGCCGTCATTTTGAATGCATTACAGCGCCTGAACCAGGTCAGTGTTAAAGCATGCCAGTTTCCCAAATCAGATTTCAGTCTATTCAGGAGAGGGACAAAATTAAGCGGGTACAATTGCGCCAAATCCGCTGCGATGTCAACGCCCAGGTAACGTATAGATTTTTCAGCTCAGTAGAATGGAAAAGCGGAGCGTAGCCTCTTGGCCTCACCATCCGGGACCGATATATTCAATACAGACAAAGGTGCAATTGATTTTATAGTTTGATAGGCTGCCGTATCGCTGGAGAGTCGCGAGTATATTGGGAAGCGATATGTGTGGATTGAAGACGAAAGAAATTAGATCGTCAGCGTACGCCGCAATTTTGTGGTGTGCCGAGGGTTTGGATATGCCAGTAATATTCGGGTCATTCCGAACGTGACACATAAGTGGTTCCAGTGTCAGAATAAAAATTAGGGGAGACAGAGGGCACCCCTGCCTCGTCCCATTAGTGATGGGGAAAGAGTCCGAGCACTCTGAAAGCACCCAATCTCGTCTGATCTTGGAGGCTAAGAAGAGTCAGGCCTGGTTAGTACCTGGATGGGAGACCACCTGGGAATACCAGTTATTGTAGGCTTCTTTTTATGTTGTTGGCCTTGATTCGTTTTTGTTTTTTTTCGCTTGTTTCCCAAGGTGACCATCTGGGCATTTGTCAAGAGGGTTGAGAGTGCCCAAAGAGTTCGCTTACAGCAGCATCACCCTGAAAGAGCCCTATCTCTTCTCATCTCTGAGGCTAAGAAGGGTTGGGCCTAGTTAGTCCCTGGATGGGAGATGGCTTTGGAATACCAGGTGCCGTAGTCTTCTTTTTATGTTGTTGACATTGACCTGTTTTTTTTTCGCTTGTTTCCCAAGGTGACTATCTTGGCATTTGTCAAGAGGGTTGAGAGTGCCCAAAGAGATTGCCTATGGGCACATAAGCCTGAAAGCGCCCGATCTCCTCTGATCTCAGAGGCTAAACAGGGTCTGGCCCCCTGCTAGTACCTGGATTGGAGACCAACTGGGAATACTAGGTGCTGGAGGCTTATTTTTATGTTGTTGGCGTTGACTTGTTTTTTTTTTTTTTGTTTACCAAGGTGACCATCTTGGTGTTTGTCAAGAGGGTTGAGAGTGCTTGAAGAGCTCGCCTATGGCCACATAACCCTGAAAGCACCAGATCTCGTCTGATCTCAGAGACTAAACAGGGTCGGGCCTTGTTAATACCTGGATGGGAGACCACCTGGGAATACTAGGTGCTGTAGACTTCTTCTCATGTTGTTGGCGTTGACTTGATTTTTTTGTTTGTTTCCCAAGGTGACCATATTGGCGTTAGTCAAGGTTGAGAGTGCCTGAAGAAATCTCCTACGGCCACACCACCCTGAAAGAGCCCAATCTCATCTGATCTCAGAGGCTAAGCAGGGTTGGGACCAGTTTAGTACCTGGATGGGAGACCGCCTGGGATTTCCAGATGCCGTAGGCTTCTTTTTATGTTGTGGCCATTGACCTTTTTTTTTCTGCTTGTTTCCAAGGTGACCATCTTGGTGTTTGTCAAGAGAGTTGAGAGTGCCTGAAGATATTGGCTACGGCCACATCACCCTGAATCTGTTCCATCTCATCTGATCTTGGAGGCTAAGCAGGGTCCGGCCTGGTTAATGCCTGGATGGGAGACCGCCTGGGAATACTAGGTGTCGTAGGCTTCTTTTTTTTTCAAATATAATTTTTTCTCCAAATAGGGGAAGACGGTCCCCCGAGTACATAATGCAACAGAGAAATACAGAGCAAAAAGCAGCTGAACAATACTTGATACAGGTATATTCGCAACTGTGAGTCTGCCTTCCATCAATCACAATGATTCGAGGCACGGATAAAGTACTGTACCAAGATCCAGGGTCACACAAACCCCAGGTCCCTCCGGCATAATCCATCCAGAGGGGGGTGTGGGGCCGTCATTCCCAATTTTCCACTCTTTCCAAAAGAGAGAGGGGGTGGAGGGGGTGAGAGATAGGGGAGGAAGGCCGAAAAGAGAAGGGTTGAAACATCAGAAAAGGAGAAGAGGGGACGAGACACGATGGCAGCCACTGTCCAAGGGGCCAGTCAAGGAAAGCTCAGAGCACTAAGGCGATAGCAGGCGACATCCTTCCAGCGAGAATATAAAGGTATTCCAGATGTCTCAGGTTTGTTTAAAAAATTCTTGTTTACCTTGTGATGTGAGGATCAAGTCCTCCATTTTTTTTAATGTCCTCTATTTTCCTAAGCCAGTGAGTAATGAAAGGGGGGGAACATTTTTTCCAATAGAGAGGGATGCAGGATTTCGCCGCATTTATCACATGCCGTAAAATAGATTTTTTTGTACTTCTTAATGGGAATCTGTGAATGGTGCAAGAGAAAGAATGCAGCCTCTTCCTGGATGGAGAAGTCTGTGAATTTTTGTGTCATGCATCGGATCTCTGTCCAGAAGTCCACCAAACTGAGGCAGGACCAAAAAATGTGCAGCAACGTGCCCTCTTCTTCTCCACACCTCCAGCATATGTTCGAGGAAGAGGGGAAACATTTCTGCAGCTTTGATGGTGTCAAATACCACCTGGTGAGAAGTTTAAAATTCGTCTCCTGTATCTTCGTGCACAGCGACATTTTGAGAGCCAAAGTGATAATGCGTTGTCTCTGTGCTGGGGAAAATTAGCAATTAAGGTCCTTTTCCCAGTTGGACAGACAGGTTAAGTGTGGGTAATCTGTTTGAGAGAGAATGTGGGCCAAAGGGCCTTCGCTCCTGCATAGAGTCTCAAACTCCGTCTGAGGGCGGGCGAACGTTTGAGGATTGGGGATGGAATGGAGAAAATGATGTCGTTGCGCCGCTCTCCAAAAAGGCAGTTGGAAAAGCCCTGTCGGATCTGTTAGGGTTGAGAAAGAAGGCCATTTTCCATCAATGACGAATTTAGACGCATTGTCTAGGTTGGAATTTCTAAGTGGGTCCCCAGTTCAAAGGTTGGATGGCCACGTATAGGGAATAGGGGGGAAGTCAAAGACGTGAGTGTGTTTTGGGTAGTGATCAGGTGACTGACTTTCAACTAAGCCCCTATAGTGAGATGTGACATAAATTCTGTGGGTAAATACTTATAGCACCACATGGCGCTTCTTAGCGGAATTCGGGAGTGAGCTTAGAAAGTTTGTTTCGATTCCAGTCCAATACACGCCCCAGATGGGAGGCCAGGTAGTAGCGTCGCAAGTTAGGGAGAACCAACCCTCCCTGTTGTTTAGACAATGTCAGCTGTGACCGCTTAAGTCTGGGATTTTTGTGGGCCCAGTTAAATTGAGTGAGCAAGGATTGAGCTTGCTTAAAAAACAGGACTGGAATCTGGATCGGGAGAGCTTGGAAAAGATAAGTAAATTTAGGGAGTATGTTCATTTTAATGAGATTGCATCTGCTGAACCAGGAATGGAGGCCAGAATGCCACCCGTGAAGCAAACTGCGGATCTTAGTGACAAGGGGTGGGGGGAAGTTCAACATAAACGTACGCGCGATGTCCGGTGGAATGTAAGTACGTGAGTATATCTTACTTATCCATGCCAGCATCCGTTCACTCAGACCTATATGGCGAAGGACCGAGAACATTAATGTCCATTTGACCCGATCAAAAGCCTTCTCGGCATCAGTACTCATGAAAAGACAAGGGGTCCCAGATGACTTTGCTTTACGGATCAGGGTAAGCACCTTAGTGGTGTTGTCCCTATCTTCCCTGGTGGGAATAAAACCTAACTGGTCAATATGTATAAGGGACTACAAGTGATGTGCCAATCACGTGGCGAGGAGTTAGAGAATAGTTTTAGGGCCGAATTTTGGAGGGAAATGGGTCTGTAGCTCCCACATAGGCCCGGGTCTTTGCCCTCCTTAGGTATCAACGAGATGTGGGCTCTAAGGGTATCCTCAGGAAAATCCCCATTCGAGCTCAGAGTATTAAATAAATTCACCAAGCGCGGGCCGAGAATAGGGAGGAAGGTCTTAAAGTATTGTGCGGTATATCCGTCAGGGCCCGGAGCCTTACCCACCTTCGGAGGTCCCACGGCCGTCTGGACTTCTTCCAGTGTGATCGGGTCCTCCAAGTACTCCCGTGATTCCGATGAGAGGGTTGGTAGACCAGAACCGGTTACATATCTGTCTATATTGTCCTGTCCAGACCCTGAATCGGGCAGGTTGTAGAGATCAGAGTAACATTTTTCAAAGACTTCGACTATTTGGGTTGGGGTAGAGGCCCTCTGGCCATTCTCATCTATCAACTGTGGTATGTAAGAGCCAGATTTCAACTCCTTTACCGACCTGGCTAAGATTTTTCTGCATTTGTACAGTACAGTACAGGAAGGGTATACTAAAACAGCACAATTATGCTATAGCGCTTACCAGATGTACACTGGGATTAACGCGCTGTCCTACTTGGGTAATTGGGTAGACAGGTTGGAGAGGGAGCCCCCGAATCCTAGTCCCCCCAGTCCCGGCAGTGGTAAATGTCACGTCTGATACCGGTATGCAAATAAAAGACAATCAGTAACATCAAAGAAACAAAAAACAATAGTATAACCAAAACAGAGGTAGAGCATATAACTGTTAGCACTGAGGGGTCTCCTCGGCTCGCCCTAAACGTAGGCATGCACGAGGGAGTCCGTCACAACAGAAAAGGCATCACAGAATGGGATCCACCACCCCCCGTCCCATACCCCTAAAGTACATGCAGTCCCCGAACAAATGCATTTCTCCCTTTGGCAGATTGTCCTCTCCTTACCCCCTCTCCCCCGTCCACGCCCCGGGGGGAAAAGGGGCAGGGAAGGGGGGAAAGGGGGAGTGGAAGGGGGGAAATGGGGAGTGGAAGGGGGAAAGGGGGAGGGAAAGGAGGGAAGGGAAGGATGGGAAGGGGGGGAAGGGAGGGGGGAAACAGGGGAGAGGGGACAAACATGCAGAAATGTCAAGTCCTTTAGCGCACTCCCACCAGCAAACACCCGGACCCCATAAATTTCAACTCCTCCCCTCCATGGTAACCACATCAAGATAAAAGAGAAGCAGCCCTGGTCGGTGCATGGAAAATCCGGCAGGCAAGGGGCTGGGGCCACCATCCCTCCATCCAATGGGAGACTTCACCCGAGCAGCAGTCCTGGGGCCCGCCAATTAGTGTCTCTCCTGCATCGCCATCGGGGGCTGTGTAGAGCATCCAGAGGGAGGCTGGGACTGCCCAAACAGTAAGGGGTAAATCCTCCAGGGGGGTCCAGAGTCACCCTGGAGGGAAGCAGTGTCTCGTACCAATAGGCTCAATAAATAAGTCATCCAGGGTCCCCGAAAGCTGCAGAAGGCAATGTCGGCAAAGAGTAGGTGGGAGCCAGAGGGGGGGACAAGGGGCGCATCCAGGGGGAGGGGACACATATGCGGGAATGTCAAGCCCTTCCAGTACAGCGCATTAGGTATCACTCAGACCCCCCAAAGTGCAAATCCCCCATCTAAGGTCAAGACTCCAGAAGGGAAGATGAGCCGCCCTGGTCTGTATATGAAAGAACCTGCTGCCAAGGGGTTGGGGCCATCATCCCTTCCTCCAATGGGAGATGCCACCGGCATGACAGCCCCGTGTCCTGTCAAGTGGTGCCCCTCTGACAATGTCGTTGTGGTATATGTGGAGCATCCAGGGAGAGGCAGGGACTACCCAAACAGTGAGGGGTAAAGCCTCCAAGGGGGACCGGTGTCAGACAGGAGGATAGCGGTGTCTTGTACAAGTTGGTTAATTAGACAAGTCATCCAGTGTGTTTCTGTGAGCAGCGGAAAGAAAGGTCGGTAAGGATTATGAATGGGTGGGGGCCAGGGAGTGCATAAAACTGCCACCAGATGACCGGGGCAGAGAGGGCAAGGGGATGAAAGTCAGATCTGGTAGGTGGGGGCGGGGGTGAGGAGTGTCCCTCATATTACTCGCGTTGGCCATACCTTGAAGCTGAGCGCTCTGCATACCCAGGACGTTCTTCTGTATAATCTAGCCTATCTGTACACATTAGTCGGTCCTCTGTATACAGAGAGGAGAGAGGCTTGGGTATACAGAGAGCTAATGTATAAAGAGCAGCTAGTGTATACAAAAGACATCCAAGGTTATACAGAGAGACTCGTGTATGCAGAAGACCGGCTAGTTTATACAGAGAGGCAAAGTGTACAAAACACAGGCTAGATTATACAGAAGAACGTCCTGGGTATGCATAGATGGAGGCTAGGGTATACAGAGAGAGAGACTGTGTTACACAGAGAGGCAGGAGTATGCAGACTTGCTAGTGTATACAGATGGACTAGTGTATACAGTAGACCGGCTAGTTTATACAGAGAGGCTAATGTGTACAAAAGACAGGCTAGTTTATACAGATAGGCTAGATTATACAAAAGAACGTCCTGGGTATGCAGAGATGAAGGCTAGGGTATACAGAGAGAGAGTGAGGCTGGGTTACACAGAGAGGCAGGAGTATGCAGACTTGCTAGGGTATACAGAGAGAGAGGCTAGAGTATGCATACTTGCTAGTGTATACAGGCGGACTAGTGTATACAGAAGACCGGTTAGTTTATACAGAGAGGCAAATGTGTACAAAAGACAGGCTAGTGTATACAAATAGGCTAGATTATAGAGAAGAACGTCCTGGGTATGCAGAGATGGATGGCTAGTGTATACGGATAGGCTAGATTATACAGAAGAACGTCCTGGGTATGCAGAGAGAGAAGTTGGGTTACAAAGAGAGGCTAGTGTATGCAGACTTGCTAGTGTATACCGGTGGACTAGTGTATACAGAGAGGCTTGGGTATACAGAGAGCTAATGTATAAAGAGATGCTAGTGTATATCGACGGACTAGTGTATACAGAGGACCGGCTAGTTTATACAGAGAGGTTAATGTGTACAAAAGACAGGCTAGTTTATACAGATAGGCTAGATTATACAGAAGAAGGTCCTGGTTTATGCAAGAGATGGAGGCTAGGGTATGCAGAGGGAGAGGATTGGTTACACAGACTTGCTAGTGTATACAGACGGACTAGTGTATACAGAGGACCGGCTAGTTTATACAGAGAGGCTAATGTGTACAAAAGAGAGGCTAGTGTATACAGATAGGCTAGATTATACAGAAGAACGTCCTGGGTATGCAGAGATGGAGGCTAGGGTATACAGAGAGAGAGGCTAGAGTATGCATACTTGCTAGTGTATACAGGCGGACTAGTGTATACAGAAGACCGGTTAGTTTATACAGAGAGGCTAATGTCTACAGAAGACCGGCTAGTGTATACACATAGGCTAGATTATAGAGAAGAACGTCCTGGGTATGCAGAGATGGAGGCTAAGGTATACAGAGAGAGAAGTTGAGTTACAAAGAGAGGCTAGTGTATGCAAACTTGCTAGTGTATACCGGTGGACTAGTGTATACAGAGAGGCTTGGGTATACAGAGAGCTAATGTATAAAGAGATGCTAGTGTATACAAAAGACAACCAAGAGTAGACAGTGAGGCTCGTGTATACAGAAGACAGGCTACAGAGAAGCTAATTTGTACAAAAGACAGGCTAGTGTATACAGATAGGCTAGATTATACAGAGGAAGGTCCTGGGTATGCAGAGATGTAGGCTAGGGAATCCAGAGAGAGACTGTGTTACACAGAGAGGCTAGAGTATGCAGAGAAGACCGGCTATTTTTTTTTTACAGATAGGCTTGTGTATACAGAAGACAGTCTGGGGAATTCAGTGAGGCTAGTGTATGCAGAGAGGCTGGGACACCGAGACTATTGTAAAAAGAAGGCAGGCTAGTGTATATAGATTACGGGCACCTGTATACAGAAGACAGAGAGGCTAGTCTATATTGAGTGGCTGGTGTACACAGAGAGATTAATGTATACAGAAAAGCTAGCGTGTAAAGAAGACAGGACTTTATTTTTTGCTAATGCAACTACTTTTGAAACATATAAAGTGCTTTTTTCATATTTTGGTGCTGTTAAAAAGTGGTGTGTTGTCAGTGGTGATATCAATGTGACAGTTAATGTGGAGAACTACAACTATTCAAAATAGAGCAAAAGAGTGCTAAAGTTTATTTTGTTAAGTCATTGACTGATAGACGTTAAGTAATTGTCCGTTATTGGTTTGGCAGTACATGGTTTATTTTGATCTAAGATAGTTTTATTCTCTACTTATAGCCGAGTTTTAGACGACTTTATTATTAGCATTATTCGCATTATTCATATATATTATGCAGAGTGTAAGTATTACAGTGAGACGATATTGCTTTTAAAAGATTTGTATTATTATACATAGCATTGTTAGCAGACCAATAGGACAATTTACATGGCTTAATATTGCAGAGCGTAATTTATCAGGAAAGAGATCCAAAGCGTTAGTTGCAGTAGCTTCATAAAACTGAGAAATCGTTGCATTACTCTAAATTTAAAAGTTGTTCCGGTAGCACTGAAAAGACGATATTAGATGAGTGATCTACACATTTCTATTTGCAGACTTAAGACCACTTTGGCCCTATGGAAACATATTAATGTGAAGGGCTGTATTACAACACTTCCAAGTCACTTTACCACTCATCATTTGAGTGTTTTCTTGTTGGCTCTATTGTCCAATGTGGACCCATTGGAAATTGGCTATAGGTATATATACATTATTTTACTTTTTGCACTACTGTGGTCACGTTGTGATATTCTGAAGCTGCTACACCACTTCACTTTCTTTCCCCATTCACTTTTTTCTTCAGCTACGTTCACTGTTTGTTCATTTTTGTAGTTTTGTTTGGCACGTGTTCGCAGCCACTTCACCTCTCTTTTCGTCTTGGCTTCTTTTCTCTTTTCAATTTTTCACTCTTCCCCCCCTTTCCCACTTTCGCTGTACATGGTGTCTTGGTTTGGCGTTGGTCTTCTCTTTGGGGTTTTTCTTTGGGCATTTGCTTACACCCTAACCGAGTGAAATATTCCACTCTGAAATGGCAGGATTCACTTGACATATGCGTATCCTAGACATGTGTATACTATTGACACTGCATGCGGGCATGTCCTATCTCTCTATACAGAGGTGATAGCTTTCTAAATAGGGCCCCTCTTCATATATACATGTATATATATATATATATACATATATACCCATGTCTTATATTCTTTCTCTTCCTGTAGGTTGCCCTCTCTCCTAATCCCGCTTACCCATACCCATACCTTCCTCCATTATTATGTTTTGGAGGTGGTAACAGTGATGTGATCCCTTGTAAGCTCTTTTACCCCTTTGGATCCATTTTCCTTGCTCTTTCCCCCTTTGTCCGGGCAGAGCCAGCCACTTTTTCCATCTGTATAAGGTCGGCACATCTATGAAGACTATGGGAGAATGTACGGAACCCTGTCCGGTCCTTTGAAAGAGGATTTCCTTTGTGATCAATATAGGTATTTATTGTTACAATATGTATCGCTTGATTGTTAACTGTGTAATCTTACAATGTTTTGATATATACTCTGTCTACAACAGATTATTTTTAGTACAACACAGTGCATCATGTATTGTGATATATATTTATGCTTGTCTTTTCTTTATTCTTTCATAAATAGATAGTAACCTTCTGAAGAAGACCCCTGGGAGGGTTGAAACGCGTAAAGGGTTTTTACTATCTACACGCATATATCTCTTACTGTACTGATACTATGTTTCAAGCATCACAATTCTATGTATATGTATATTTCTGTTCATACATGTAATACTATACATTTTTACCTATTTTGTGGAGCTCAGTCCTTGACTACTGCGTGACCCATTTTATCCTCTTTTTATTATTAATAAATATTTACAATATTAGTTTATTTTTCTACATGTCAATGTTATTTATATTATACAGGTTAAACTTTGCTGGCAAAAAGCCCCGTTCCGGGGACACCATTTTCTTTTCTTTTTTTGTTTATAACATACCAGGGGTGATCAGCGCCCTCTGACCCCAATTTTGGGGGTGTTACCGTTCTCTCTGTCTAGTCTATATTGAGTGGCTGGTGTACACAGAGAGATTAATGTATACAGAAAAGCTAGCGTGTAAAGAAGACAGGACTTTATTTTTTGCTAATGCAACTACTTTTGAAACATATAAAGTGCTTTTTTCATATTTTGGTGCTGTTAAAAAGTGGTGTGTTGTCAGTGGTGATATCAATGTGACAGTTAATGTGGAGAACTACAACTATTCAAAATAGAGCAAAAGAGTGCTAAAGTTTATTTTGTTAAGTCATTGACTGATAGACGTTAAGTAATTGTCCGTTATTGGTTTGGCAGTACATGGTTTATTTTGATCTAAGATAGTTTTATTCTCTACTTATAGCCGAGTTTTAGACGACTTTATTATTAGCATTATTCGCATTATTCATATATATTATGCAGAGTGTAAGTATTACAGTGAGACGATATTGCTTTTAAAAGATTTGTATTATTATACATAGCATTGTTAGCAGACCAATAGGACAATTTACATGGCTTAATATTGCAGAGCGTAATTTATCAGGAAAGAGATCCAAAGCGTTAGTTGCAGTAGCTTCATAAAACTGAGAAATCGTTGCATTACTCTAAATTTAAAAGTTGTTCCGGTAGCACTGAAAAGACGATATTAGATGAGTGATCTACACATTTCGTTTACTATTTCACTATACCGGCTAAATGTTAATATGTTAATATGTGCTGCGTGTAAGGTAGAAATTAGATGGTTTAGTGTGAGCTGGTTTACCAGGATTTAGAGATAGTAATCTGTTTATACTAGTAATAAATATAGCAAAATAACTATAACGGGTTTAAGTGGAAATACACGAAATAACAGCAACAACGTGTGTAGGTTTTTATCAATCAAGTTCATTACGTGTCAGCAGCTAAATATTCTGCAATAGCAGAGATTAAGTATTGCAGTCGAAATGAGATCGGAAGCGTTAGTTGCAGTAGCTCCAAAATGACTGAGAAATCATTTCATTACTCTAAATGTAAAAGTTATTCCGGTAGCACTGAGTGGACTGATATTAGATGAGTGATCGTTCTAGTACAAATTCAGTTTCCTATAGCAGAGAGATACCAGCTAAATGTGAGACGAGCAATTAAACTGTTCACGGTAGCATTGCATTACTCTTAATATGTGCAGCGTGTAAAGAAGCAATAAGATGGTTTTTAATAGGTTTTTAAGGATAATATTGAGACAGTATATACAGGTAGAGTTTAAGTGGAAATACACAAAATATCTAGCTTACCTTTACATTGTTCAATAGAGCGTTGCAAAGTAATACCAAGGCAAAATGTCGGAATAGCAATTCGATGAGATGATTGCTGTAATCATGAAATATCAGCAACGACTAGGTTTCTATCGGATGAGAAAGTATAATAACTGGCAAAGTATGACATGGCAAAGAGACAAATTGCATTAGAGATGTGAGATGGACATGAAATGTCAATCCCCATTGGTTACTTACATGTAAATGCGGCTACATACAGCAAAGTGTGAGCTAAGCAGCTAAAGGGTATTTAAGAGTAAACTGACGTAGCTTGAAAATTCCAACGTGTAAATCGTTCCATTAATTATGTTACGCACGAAGACGGCTTACACTGACTGTTTTCCGTTTCCACTGGTCATCGGCATAATGTATCAGTAACCATGAACATTAATAGTGATAGACAGCTTACATTAGGATGTATGCATGATGTGAATGTAAAATGAATGTAAAATATGCATTATGTGTTATTAATGTAATCAAACTGTATTGCTTTGCTTTGCTACTGCAACCACTTCTCAATCAAGTAAACCGTCCCACTGCTTTTCTCACATTTTGCCGCTGTTAAAAAAATGTGTTGCAAGTGTTATGTGTTACAAATGGTTATCAGTGTGACAGTTAATGTGGAGAAGAAGTAATAAACAAAATAGAGTCAGAAAGAGAATCCTATTGCATAGAGGTAGCGAGAGATTAATCTTAATGTGCAGTGTGTAAAAGGTTTTAAAAAGATGGTTTTGTGTGACTTTTGATTTAACGTAAATTTAGCTGTAGACATTATAACTTGTTACAATGATTTAGAGATAGTAATCTCTATAAAATAATAATAATAAGTATAGCAAAACAAATTAGGAAAATTTTGAGGCAGTATGTATAGGTCGAGATATAGTGAATACACAAAAGATCAAGGGATAGTAGCAAAGTCAAGGGATAAATGCAAAGGTACTCTATTTAACAGTAAATTGACGTAGCTTGCAAATTCCAACGTGTAAATCGTTCCATTAATTTTGCGGCGCACGAAGACGGCTTACACTGACTGTTTTCCGTTTCCACTGGAAAGAGAAACCTATTGCATAGAGGTAGCGAGAGATGGTTGGATTAATCTTAATGTGCAGTGTGTAAAAGGTTTTAAAAAGATGGTTTTGTGTGAATTTTGCTTTAACGTAAAATTAGCTGTAGACATTATAACTATGGTTAGGTTTACAAAGATTTAGAGTTAGTAATCTCTATAATATAATAATAATAAGTATAGCAAAACAAATTAGGAAAATATGGAGGCAGTATATATAGGTCGAGATAAAGTGAATACACAAAAGGGATCAAGGGATAGTTGCAAAGTCAAGGGATAAATGCAAAGGTACTCTATTTAATAGTAAATTGACGTAGCTTGCAAATTCTAACGTGTAAATCGTTCCATTAATTTTGTTACGCACGAAGACGGCTTACACTGACTGTTTTCCGTTTCCACTGGAAAGAGAATCCCATTGCATAGAGGTAGCGAGAGATGGTTGCATATGGCAGAAAGACGGCTTACACTGCTTTTCTCACATTTTGCTGCGGTAAAAAGAAATGTTTTGTCACTGTGTTTTAACTGTGACAGATAAGGTGGAGAAAAAGAAGTAATACAGAAAATAGAGTCAAACAGTGGAAACTTTATTTGTCATGACAGCTGATACTTGGCTGAGCAATAAAACTGTTTTATTTAGATGTAAGACTAGTTTTATTCTCTACATATAGGCTTTTCAGAGAGTTGTATAATATAGACGACCAATAGGACATTTAAATGGCTTAATATTGTAGGGAGGTAGCATGGTAAGAGATTGAAAGCTTAGCTTGAAAATGGCCGAGAAATAGTTGCGTTAGTCTAAATTTAAAGGATATGCCGGTACCAATGAGAAAGCTTATATTAGACTAGTTGATCTTTGCATTACACAATCCTATTATTATTATTATTATTATTATTAATAAGATCATAGTGCAGAGAGATACTCAGTTAATGTCAGAGATACTCGGTCAATATCAGAAAAGCAATAAAACTGTTTACATCGTTAGAGAGCGATGGTTACATTACTCTTAGTATGTGCAGCATGTCTGGTAGCAAATGGATGGTTTTGTGAACATTTTGCATTAAGGTACAATTAGCGGTAGAACTCATGGAAGTGAATAGATTTAAGCGGATTTTGAGATAGTACTCTCCATTTCTAAAAAGAAATAAAGAAAAATAAGTCAGGATGGTGTGTCAGGACTGTCACATACTCACAGTCCCGGTACAAATATGCAAAATAGAGAAAAAGCGTACATGGTTTATTTTGATGTATGATAGTTTTATTGCATGCTTGATGTGGATGATTAAAATCGTGTAGTGATCTATATTTAGCATAAGAATGAAAAGGCATAACATGGCAATGAGACAAACTCCATTAGAGATGTGAGCTAGATGAAATGATGAGATGTCTCTGTATAGCCCAGATTGTCTTCTGTTATCACTTAGCCTACCCTCTTAATTCACTAGCCTCTCTATATACACCAGTATGTTTACACTAGCCGGTCTTCTGCATACAATAGCCTGTCTTCGATATACACTAGCCTATGTTCTGAATACACTAGCCCGTCTTCTGTCTTCTGTATCCTCTGTATAAACTAGCATCTCTGTATACCCCAAACTGTCTTCTGTAAAAACTTGTCTCTCTTTATAGCCTGTCTAGCCTTTCTTCTGTACACACTAGCTTCTCTCTATACACTAACCAGGCTTCTATATATACAATAGCTTCACTCTATGCACTAGCCTCTCTGTATAATCTAGCCTCTCTATACACCCTAGATAGTGTTCTGCATCTCCGTAGTGGTAGCCTCTCCGTAGAAGCCAGCCTTTATTCTGTATTCGCTAGCCTTTCTTCTGTATGCTGTAGTCTTCTATATATACTAGCTTCTCTGTACACCCTTGCATCTCTGTAATACACTAAACGTGTATGGGAGACTATCTGTGAATACCAGGTGCCGTACATCTTTGTATATACTAGCCTCTCTTTAAATTAGCCTCTCTGTGTACCCCAGCCTCATTGTTTACTCTAGCATCTCTGTATACTCAAGCCTATCTGCATACACGAGTCTGTATTCTTTATTCACTAGCCTGTATTCACTAGCCTTATATATACTAGCTTCTCGCTTCTCTGTACACCCTTGCATCTCTGTACACTAGACTCTCTGAATACACTAAACCCTCAAGTATACCACAGCCTGTCTTCTGTATACATTAGACTGTAAAAACTAGCTAGAATACACCAGCCTGTCTTCTTTACCCAATAGACGCTCTGTATGCACTGCCCAGTCTTCTGTATACACTGTCAGCTTTGATGTATACCCAAGCCTGTCTTCTGTATACACTAGTTTCTCTATATGCACTGTCCTTTCTGTATACTCTCGACCCTCTCTATACATTAACCTCTCTATATACACTAACATCTTTGTATATACTAGCCTCTCTTTAAATTAGCCTCTCTGTGTACCCCAGCCTCACTGTTTACTCTAGCATCTCTGTATACTCAAGCCTATCTACATACACGAGTCATCTGTATTGTGTATTAACTAGCCTTTCTTCTGTATGCTGTAGTCTTCTATATATACCAGCTTCTCTGTACACCCTTGCATCTCTGTAAACACTGTGTAAACTAGCCAGTCTTATGTATACACTCGCCGACTGTATACACTAGACTCTCTGAATACACTAAACTCTCTGTATACCACAGCCTGTCTTCTGTATACACTAGACTGTAAAAACTAGCTAGAATACACCAGCCTGTCTTCTGTACCCACTAGGCTCTGTAACAGTGCTAGGTTCCTGTATTACAGAAACAGAACACCAGCAATAAGGTGTATACTGTGCAGGAGGCACACAACACCGACTCTAACTTCTGCACTGCAGATGCATGTATTGCAGAAATTGAACACCAGTAATAAAGGGTAGCTTCAGGTGTGTACTGTGCAGGAGGCACATAACACCCACTGTAACAGTGCTAGGTTCCCAAGCAGTAAAGACACTGTCCCTGCCTATCGTCCTCTTTCCCTGACCACCGCAACACACTATACAAGGCCGCCGTGCTGGCGGCCTTATATAGTGTGGGGTGTGTACTAAACCCCCCTGAGCTATAATTGGCCACAGGAATCCTGCCTGTGGTGAATTGTGGCTCTCCTCACAGAGGATGTCACATCTGTTCTTATTATATAGAACCTATTATGCTCCTCGTAAACTTTTTCAGTTTGGCCGAACGGCCGGACGCAAGTTGCCCCCGGTGCGGGAACATGGGGGGAGACATGATGCACATGTTTTGGAGATGCCCGAAGTTGATCCGCTACTGGACAGAGGGGACAGGAACCATTGATCGGGTGGTTGGAACCTCCACCAGGATGGAGGCAAAGTATTGTCTCCTGGGATTAGTTGAAGGAGTTGAAAACCCGGGAAGTAGCCAGATGGCAGTTCTGAGATGCCTATTTCAGGCAAGGAAACTGATTGCTCAACCCTGCTTAGCCTCCAATGTTGGCAATGACTTGGTTTTTTTCGCTTGTTTCCCAAGATGACCATGTTGGCGTTTGTCAAGATGGTTGAGAGTGCCCGAAGAGATCGCCTATGGCCACATCACCTTGAAAGTGCCTGATCTTGTCTGATCTCGGAGGCTAAGCATTGTCGGGCCTGATTAGTAACTGGATGGGAGACCAACTGGGAATACCAGGTGCCGTAGGATTCTTTTTATGTTGTTGGCGTAGACATGTTTTTTTTTTTCCGCTTGTTTCTCAAGGTGACCATTTTAGCATCAGTCAAGAGTTTTGAGTATGTCCCAAAGCGTTCGTCTGAGGTCACATCACCCTGAAAGCGCCAAATCTCAGAGGCTAAGCAGGGTCTGGGTCAGATGGGAGACCGCCAGGGTCTATGTTGTTGGCGTTGACCTTTTTTTTTCACTTGTTTCCCAAGATAACCATCTTGGTATTTGTCAAGAGGGTTGAGAGTGTCTAAATAGAACACATATGGCCACATCACCCTGAAAGCGCACAATCTCATTGATCTCGGAGACCTAGCAGTGTACGGCCTGGTTAATACCTGTATGGGAGACTATCTGTGAATACCAGGTGCCGTAGGCTTCTTTTTATGTTGTTGGCGTTTACCTGTTTATTTTCGCTTGTTTCCCAAGGTGACCATCTTGGCGCTTAACAAGAGGGTTGAGAGTGCCCAAAGAGATCACCTACGGCCCCATCACCCTGAAAGTGCCCAATCTCATCTGATCTCAGAGGCTAAACAGTGTCGGGCCTGGTTAGTACCTGGATGGGAGACCGCCTGGAAATACCAGGTGCCATAGGTTTCTTTTTTTGTTGTTGGCTTTGAACTTGTTTCTCAAGGCGACCATCTTGACGTTTGTCAAGAGGGTTGGGCGTGTCTTGAAGAGAACACTTACGGCCACATCACCCTGAAAGCACCCGATCTCATCTGATTTCAGAGGCTTAGCAGCATCAGGCCTGGTTAGTACCTGGATGGGAGACTGCCTGGGAAGACCAGGTGACATAGAAGGATCTGGTCTGGTTAGTGTCTTGATTGGGAGATCGCCTGGGAATACCGGATACCGTAGGATTCTTTTTATGTTGTTGGCTTTGACCTGTTTTTTTTCCCTTGTTTCCCAAGGTGACCATCTTGGCATTTGTCAAGAAGGTTGAGAGTGCACAAAGAAATTGCTTACGGGCACAACACCCTGAAAGCGCCCAATCTCGTTTGGTCTCAGAGGCTAAGCAGGGTTGGGCCTGGTTTGTACCTGGATGGGAGACCGCCTGGGTTTTCCAGATGCCGCAGGCTTCTTTTTATGTTGTTGGCGTTGACTTGTTTTTTTTGTTTGTTTCCCAAGGTGACCATCTTGGCGTTTGTCAAGAGGGTTGAGCGTGCATTTGATCTCAGAGGCTAAGCAGGGTTGGGACATGGTTAGTACCTGGATGGGAGACCGCCTGGGATTTCTCGATGCCATAGGCTTTAGGTTTAAGCTGTTGGCATTGACTTATTTTTTTAATTTTTTTTATTCTTTTATTAAGTAGAACAGCATAAATATAACAGTCAACCATACAGCATGACCCAGGGTCACAATTACATGCTAACAAAAAATAGGCAGCCAAATAACTCTGGGTTCTCAGAGGGGAGTCCTACAGTTTCATGCAGAAAATAGAGAAACCCCACCTCCGACATGTAGTACAGTATAACTAATGCAGCCCTGTTCGGACAAATGTAATCATGGAGAGCAACTGGGACCACAGCGAGCCAGCTTATCATGACCTATGTGAACCAGAGTAAAATATGAGCCGGTCGTGTCCAGAACCCTGGGGCTCTTCTGGGTCCCAAAGGCTAGTAAGGAGACAAGGCATAGTCAAAAGGGAGGACGGGGGAAGAAGAGAGTGCAAAGACGGAGAGAGAGGAGGTGGGGGGATATCGGCGGGGAAAAAAAGAAAAATAAAGACAAAAAGGGAGGGGGGGAATGCCACCCAGGGCAGACATGGCCTACGTAGGTAAACGTTAGATGTTCAGTCGTTTTCTGGGACGGGGGCACTGCTCACCTCCCGAATGTAGTCTCGAGTACCAGTAAAATACCTCCAGGGCCTCCATGTAACACTAAATGCCTCTTCAGTGTTGTGAAGGGTGGCGGTCAATTCTTCCATCCGGAGAATATGATTGACTTTGGAATACCACAGCACCTTGGATGGGGGCTGAGGCTGCCTCCACAGTGCGGGAATGCAGGCCCGGGCGGCATTCAGGAGTTGCATTGTGAGGGTTTTTTTGTATTTTCGAACAGGCTGTTCGGTCAAGTGTAGAAGGCACGCTACTGGGAACCCAAAAGTTCCTCAAGGTCGGGCATGCCCAGAAAAGGTGTCCCATGGTCCCCATATCTGAATTTCACCTCCAACAAACATCCGGGATTGATCTATCCATTTTATTCAGAAGGTATGGGACTCTATACCAGCGTGAGACTATCTTGTATCTTGATATTGGTTTGCGATGGAAGCTTTATGTACTAAGGTCAGGATCTTCCCTATCTGTTGTGGGGTAAATGTGATGCCTAAGTCCCTCTCCCATTTGTGGATAAATGGTGGGGTCGACTCCTCCTCCTGACTACTCAATAGGTTGTACAGGAGGGAGAGGGTGTGTCGCACAGGTTCCTTTTTGTGACAGATGGATTCATAGGGTGTCAGGTCTCTAGGAGTGTAGGGGGCCCTTTGTATGGCCAGAAGAAAGTGATGAAGTTGATAAGCACTAAACAAGTCAAGCGGAGGGTCAGAAAGCTTGGCGACAGTTTGCGTGGTCGGGAGCCCTCCCAAGGGCCACACCTCTCCCAGACGCTGTTTCCCCACCACTGTCAACTGTCGCAGTTTCTTGTTGGTAAATCCCGGTGGGAAGTCTGGATTACCTATAACCGGAGTCATTGGTGACGGCAAGGGAGCAATGTGTGTGCAGCGGAACAACCTCCGCACAACAGCCAACGTAGCTCCCACTACGGGGTGATCTCTGAGCTCTTTTGGTAGGGAGGACAGGAGCCACGGGGAGGTCAATAGGGGAATGGATCCATCCTCAATCTCCATCTCCACCCACTGCTTGTGTGGGCCATTACAATGCCAATCAACGACTCTCGCTAGCAGAGTCACTCTGTAGTATTGTCTGAGATCTGGGAGACCCAGACCCCCCTTGTCCTTTGGTCTGGCAAGCAATTGCAAACGGGCTCTGGGCGGTTTGCGCGCTCAAATAAAGTCCCGGAGCAGCACCTGCAGTTGTCTGAAAAAAATTGGGGGTAACAAGATCGGTAATGTCTGGAACATGTATAAGATCCGAGGGAGGGCCATCATTTTGAATGCATTACAGCGCCCGAACCAGGTCAGTGTTAAAGCATGCCAGTTTCCCAAATCAGATTTCAGTCTATCCAGGAGAGGGACAAAATTAAGCAGGTACAATTGCGCTAAATCCGCTGCGATGTCAACGCCCAGTTAACGTATAGATTTTTCAGCCCAGTAGAATGGAAAAGTGGACCGGAGCCTCTTGGCCTCACCATCCGGGACCGATATATTCAATACAGCCGACTTGGCGCAATTGTTTTTATAGTTTGATAGGCTGCCGTGTCGCTGTAGAGACGCAAGTATTTTGGGAAGCAAAATGTGTGGATTGGAGACGGAAAAAATTAGATCGTCAGCGTACGCCGCAATTTTGTGGTGTGCCGAGGGTTTGGATATGCCAGTAATATTCGGGTCATTCCGAACGTGACACATAAGTGGTTCCAGTGTCAGAATTAAAATTAGGGGAGACAGAGGGCACCCCTGCCTCGTCCCATTAGTGATGGGGAAAGAGTCCGAGCACCCCTCGGTCACCCGTACCGCTGCCGACGGCGTGGAGTAAAGCGACATTACCCAGCTCATCATGTTGGGGCCAAGACCTATATGTTCCAGGGTGGCCTGCATAAAGTGCCAGGCCACCCTGTCAAAGTCCTTCTCCGCGTCCGTTGACAACATAAGCAAGGGCCTTCCCTGTTAATGCGCCGCATGGATTAAATTGAGGACTCGGGCCGTATTGTCTCTAGCTTCCGACTTATTTATATTTTTTTGCTTGTTTCCCAAGGTGACCATCTTGGCGTTTGTCAAGAGGGTTGAAAGTGCCTGAAGAGATTGCCTACGGGCACATCACCCTGAAAGCACCCGATCTCGTTTGATGTTGGAGGCTAATAGAGTCGGGCCTTGTTAGTACCTGGATGGGAGACCGCCTGGGAATACCAGGTGTCGTAGACTTTTTTTTATGTTGTTGGCGTTGACCTGTTTTTTTTTTCGCTTATTTCCCAAAGTGACCATCTTGGTGTTTGTCAAGAGGGTTGAGAGTGCCTGAAGAGATTGCCTATGGCCACATCACTCTGAAAGCACCCAATCTCGTCTGATCTTGGAGGCTAAGAAGAGTCGGGCCTGGTTAGTACCTGGATGGGAGACCACCTGGGATTACCAGTTATTGTAGGCTTCTTTTTATGTTGTTGGCGTTGATTCGTTTTCTTTTTTTTGCTTGTTTCCCAAGGTGACCATCTTGGCATTTGTCAAGAGGGTTGAGAGTGCCCAAAGAGATCGCTTACAGCAGCATCACCCTGAAAGAGCCCTATCTCTTCTCTTTTCTGAGGCTAAGAAGGGTTGGGCCTAGTTAGTACCTGGATGGGAGATGGCGTTGGAATACCAGGTGCCGTATTCTTCTTTTTATGTTGTTGACATTGACCTGTTTTTTATCGCTTGTATCTCAAGGTGACTATCTTGGCATTTGTCAAGAGGGTTGAGAATGCCCAAAGAGATTGCCTATGGGCACATAACCCTGAAAGCACCCGATCTCCTCTGATCTCAGAAGCTAAACAGGGTTGGGCCTTGCTAGTACCTGGATTGGAGACCACCTGGGAATACTAGGTGCTGTAGGCTTCTTTTTATGTTGTTGGCCTTGACCTGTTTTTTTTTTCACTTGTTTCCCAAGGTGACCATCTTGGCGTATGTCAAGAGGGTTGAGAGTGCCCGAAGAGATTACCTACGGCCCTATCACCCTGAAAGCACCCAATCTCGTCTGATCTCGGATGCTAAACAGTGTCGGGCCTGGTTAGTACCTGGATGGGAGACCGCCTGGGAATACCAGGTGCCATAGGCTTCTTTTTTTTATTTTTTTTTATTTAGTAGTATGCAACATACAATGCAAAGGCAACTTCACAGAATGTGTGATACAAATAGTTACAAACAAACGATCATATTGCATGGATATCAGAGCCAATGGTAAGAAGTCAGAGGAGAATAGCATGTGTACAGCTTTGCGGTCATATCAAGATGAGATTAAAGCTCCATCTCGTTGGGATCCTCTACCACGTAAAATATTATTGATACTAGCCCTGCTATCCTCGAAGAGTTTAGATATCCATAGATAGGGGAAGAGTATTGTGTAGTAGTCAAATGGGGTCGGAACATACCATTTTCTTTTCCCTTTTTTGAGTTAAGAAGGGAAATAGTAGAACTGAAAGGAGGGAGAAGGGGAAAGAGAAGATTGGGGAAGGAAATGGCAGAAAAGGAAAAGAAGGGGTAAGGGGGTGTCGTGGGTAGAGTGGATAGGATGGGGTCCCCTCCCAGGGAGCAAGAGACGCCCTCGGCTAACCAGCTCATCAGCTGTCCAACGTTTGGAACAGCGATCTCCAACGATCACCATGAGCTTACTATGTCTCGCGGAGGTATTCTTCCGAAAAGCGAAACTGGGTCCAGTAGAACCATCTGTTCCCATGCTCCTCCGTTTTATCCCTCATTGTGGCAGTCAGGTCTTCCATTCGTTCAATATCATTTACCCTTGCGAACCACTGGGTCACCATTGGAGCAGATTGCTCTTTCCACTGACTTGGGATACAGGCCCTAGCTGCATTGAGGAGATGTTTAAGTAAGGACTTATGATAACGCTTTCTCGACATAGGAGTTAGATTGAGAAGAACTGCTGTGGGATCATTGGCTAAGGAAATGTCTGTGAACTTGTGGATGAGTCTCAGGACAGGCTGCCAGAATGTTTGTAATTTAGGGCATTCCCAGAAAATGTGGAGAATGGTGCCAGCCTGTTGCCCGCAGCGACAGCAGCGGTCAGATTGACCGGGGAATATTTTGGCCAACACCACCGGTGTACGATACCAGCGTGTGATCAGCTTATATGTGATCTCCTGATATTTACTGCAGAGTGACGACTTATGGGCGAAAAAGAGTATTCTGTCCTTCTGTGGTTTGGAGAATGTAGTTTGTAAGTCCCTTTTCCATTTAGCTAGGAAGGGTGGATCCGTGGAGGATTGTGCGTCTGTCAGGATTTGGTAGGACCTAGAGAGGAAACCACGAACTGGGCCATCATCCAGGCAAAGTTCCTCGAAGGGGTGGAATTGTCTAGAGAAGAACGAATGGTTAGGTAGTGATCAGAGGAAATGGATTAGCTGTCTAGCTCTCCAGCTATCCAATGCAACAGGTACTTGCTCTAGCAGTATGGTCCCCATGGGAATCAAGCCCGTGGGTCCAAGAAATAGGGCTGCTCTCAGAAGCCCTTTCGGGGCTTGCCTGGTAAAGGCCTGGTCAGACAGGCCCGGAGGGAATCTAGGATGTCCAATAATTGGGGTCATAGGAGAAGGGAAGTTAGTCAGGTGGGAAAGGTGAAAAAAACTATCCATCTCGGCGAGCGAGGGGCCAATTAACGGGTGAGTAGTCACACAGGGCTCCAATGGCCTCCCCGCCCAAGGCAGACCAGTCAGTGGAACCCGCACCATCTCCTGCTCTAGCTTGACCCATAGCTTCAGTTCCCCATGCCGGTGTCCTATCACATATGGTCCCCCATCGGATAGTGTCCGCTGTGTGCTGCGCATGCGCAGTACACAGCAACACAGATTCCGAAAATTGCCGAGCATGAACGGCGCCTGCGCACTGAGTCCAGTTTCTATCCCCACTATCCAAGTGGACATAGAGTAAGAATATAAAAGAGCCGAGCGCAGCGAGGCCGAGCCCGAAGCGTGGCGAGCTAAGCTCGCCTGCGAGGGGCCCTCTAATATTCACAACCCTATGTCCGCTTGGATGGTGGGGCTACCACCTCCACTCACCGCGCAGGCGCCGTTCGGCTTCGGAGATTTTCCGAAGCTTCGTCTGCTCCGTACTGCGCATGCGCAGTACGGCGCAGACACTTTATCATGGCCGGACAGTATATGGCAGAACACCAGCACCAGTCAACCACCGGTGTCATGTGCGTCGCTGTGTAATATAGAGCAGGGTCCGGGAAGCCAATACCTCCCCGCAATTTCGGTCGCAACAGCATTGCCCTACCAATACGCATATGTTTTCCGCGCCAGAGGAACTTGATAAAGGTTGAGCGAACCGCATGAAAGAAAGTCTGGGGTATTTTGATAGGTAAGGCTTGTAGTAGATACAGAAGTCGTGGCATTGCGTTCATATTACAGCGTCCGAACCATGACAGAGCTAGTGGGTCCCATCTCTTAGGGTCCGCTGTAAGCCCATAGGCTTCTTTTTATGTTGTTGGCTTTGACCTGTTTTTTTTGCTTGTTTCTCAAGGCGACCATCTTGGCGTTTGTCAAGAGGGTTGGGTGTGTCTTGAAGAGAATGCTTACGGCCACATCAACCTGAAAGCACCCGATCTCGTCTGATTTCAGAGGCTAAGCAGCGTCAGGCCTGGTTTGTACCTGGATGGGAGACTGCCTGGGAAGACCAGGTGCCATAGAAGGATCTGGTCTGGTTAGTGTCTTGATTGGGAGATCGCCTGGGAATACTGGATGCCGTAGGCTTCTTTTTATGTTGTTGGCTTTGACCTGTTTTTTTTAGCTTGTTTCCCAAGGTGACCATCTTGGCCTTTGTCAAGAGGCTTCAGAGTGCCCAAAGAGAGTGCCTACGGCCAAATCACCCTGAAAGAGCCCAATCTCATCTGATCTCGGAGGCTAAGCAGCAATGGGTCTGGTTAGTACCTGGATGGGAGACAGCTTGGGAATTCCAGGTGCCGTAGGCTTCTCATTATGTTGTCGGCGTTGACCTGTTTTATTTTCCCTTGTTTCCCAAGGTGACCATCTTGGCATGTGTCAAGAGGGTTGAGAGTGCACAAAGAAATTGCCTACGAGCACAACACCCTGAAAGCGCCTAATCTCGTTTGGTCTCAGAAGCTAAGCAGGGTTGGGCCTGGTTTGTACCTGGATGGGAGACCGCCTGAGTTTTCCAGATGCCGCAGGCTTATTTTTATGTTGTTGGTGTTGACCTGTTTTTTTCGCTTGTTTAACAAAGTGATCATCTTGGCATTTGTCAAGAGGGTTGAGAGTGCCTAAAGAGATCGCTTACAGCCGCATCACCCTGAAAGCACCCTATCTCTTCTGATCTCAGAGGCTAAGAAGGGTTGGGCCTAGTTAGTACTTGAATGGGAGACGGCACTAGGTGCCGTAGTCTTCTTTTTATGTTGTTGGCGTTGACCTGTTTTTTTTCGCTTGTTTCCCAGGGTGACTATCTTGGCATTTTTCAAGAGGGATGAGAGTGCTCAAAGAGATTGCCTATGGGCACATCACCCTGAAAGCGCCCAATCTCCGCTGATCTCAGAGGCTAGAAAGGGTCGCGCCTTGTTAATACCTGGATGGGAGACCGTCTGGAAATACTAGGTGCGGTAGGCTTCTTTTTATGTTGTTGGCGTTGACTTGTTTTTTTTTGTTTGTTTCCCAAGGTGACCATCTTGGCATTTGTCAAGAGGGTTGAGCGTGCCTGAAAAAATCTACTATGGCTGCATCATCCTGAAAGAGCCAAATCTCATTTGATCTCAGAGGCTAAGCAGGTTTGGGACCTGGTTAGTACCTGGATGGGAGAACGCCTGGGATTTCTCGATGCCATAGGCTTTTTTTAAGTTGTTGGCATTGACTTATTTTTATTTTTTTTGTTTTATTCTTTTATTAAGTATAAGTAGAACAACATAAATATAACAGTCAACCATACAGCATGACCCAGGGTCACAATTACATGGTAACAAAAAATAGGCAGCCAAATAACTCTGGGTTCTCAGAGGGGAGTCCTAGAGTTTCATGCAGAAATGAGAGAAACCCCACCTCGGACATGTAGTACAGTATAACTAATGCAGCCCTGTTCGGACAAATGTAATCATGGAGAGCAACTGGGACCACAGCGAGCCAGCTTATCATGACCTATGTGAACCAGAGTAAAATATGAGCCGGTCGTGTCCAGAACCCTGGGGCTCTTCTGGGTCCCAAAGGCTAGTAAGGAGACAAGGCATAGTCAAAAGGGAGGACGGGGGAAGAAGAGAGTGCAAAGACGGAGAGAGAGGAGGGGGGGGATGGCGGCGGGGAAAAATAGAAAAATAAAGACGAAAAGGGAGGAGGGGGGATGCCACCGAGGGCAGACATGGCCTACGTAGGTAAACGTTAGATGTTCAGTCTTTTTCTGGGACAGGGGAGCTGCTCACCTCCCGAATGTAGTCTCAAGTACCAGAAAAATACCTCCAGGGCCTCCATGTAACACTAAATGCCTCTTCAGTGTTGTGAAGGGTGGCGGTCAATTCTTCCATCCGGAGAATATGATTGACTTTGGAATACCACAGCACTTTGGATGGGGGGCTGAGGCTGCCTCCACAGTGTGGGAATGCAGGCCCGGGCGGCGTTCAGGAGTTGCATCGGGAGGGTTTTTTTGTATTTTCGAACAGGCTGTTCGGTCAAGTGTAGAAGGCACGCTGCTGGGTTGTCTGCGATATCTACATTTCTGAGAGTTTTTATCGTCCCGGTCACCTCCACCCAAAAGTTCCTCAAGGCCAGGCATGCCCAGAAAATGTGTCCCATGGTCCCCGTATCTGAATTGCACCTCCAACAAACATCCGGGATCGATCTATTCATTTTATTCAGAAGGTATGGGACTCTATACCAGCGTGAGACTATCTTGTATCCTGATTCTTGATATTGGTTTGCGATGGAAGCTTTATGTACTAATGTCAGGATCTTGCCTATCTGTTGTGGGGTAAATGTGATGCCAATGTCCCTCCCCCATTTGTGGATAAATGGTGGGGGTCGACTCCTCCTCCTGACTACTTAATAGGTTGTACAGGAGGGAGAGGGTGTGTCGCACAGGTTCCTTTTTGTGACAGATGGATTCATAGGGTGTCAGGTCTCTAGGAGTGTAGGGGGCCCTTTGTATGGCCAGAAGAAAGTGATGAAGTTGATAAGCACTAAACAAGTCAAGCGGAGGGTCAGAAAGCTTGGCGACAGTTTGCGTGGTCGGGAGCCCTCCCGAGGGCCACACCTCTCCCAGACGCTGTTTCCCCACCACTGTCAACTGTCGCAGTTTCTTGTTGGTAAATCCCGGTGGGAAGTCTGGATTACCTATAACCGGAGTCATTGGTGACGGCAGGGGAGCAATGTGTGTGCAGCGGAACAACCTCCGCACAACAGCCAACGTAGCTACCACTACGGGGTGATCTCTGAGGTCTTTTGGTAGGGAGGACAGGAGCCACGGGGAGGTCAATAGGGGAATGGATCCATCCTCAATCTCCATCTCCACCCACTGCTTGTGTGGGCCATTACAATGCCAATCAACGACTCTCGCTAGCAGAGTCACTCTGTAGTATTGTCTCAGATCTGGGAGACCCAGACCCCCCTTGTCCTTTGGTCTGGCAAGCAATTGCAAACGGGCTCTGGGCGGTTTGCGCGCCCAAATAAAGTCCCGGAGCAGCACCTGCAGTTGTCTGAAAAAAATTGGGGGTAACCGGATCGGTAATGTCTGGAACAAGTATAAAATCCGCGGGAGGGCCGTCATTTTGAATGCATTACAGCGCCTGAACCAGGTCAGTGTTAAAGCATGCCAGTTTCCCAAATCAGATTTCAGTCTATTCAGGAGAGGGACAAAATTAAGCGGGTACAATTGCGCCAAATCCGCTGCGATGTCAACGCCCAGGTAACGTATAGATTTTTCAGCTCAGTAGAATGGAAAAGCGGAGCGTAGCCTCTTGGCCTCACCATCCGGGACCGATATATTCAATACAGCCAAAGGTGCAATTGATTTTATAGTTTGATAGGCTGCCGTATCGCCGGAGAGCCGCGAGTATATTGGGAAGCGAAATGTGTGGATTGGAGACAAAAGAAATTAGATCGTTAGCGTACGCCGCAATTTTGTGGTGTGCCGAGGGTTTGGATATGCCAGTAATATTCGGGTCATTCCGAACGTGACACATAAGTGGTTCCAGTGTCAGAATAAAAATTAGGGGAGACAGAGGGCACCCCTGCCTCATCCCATTAGTGATGGGGAAAGAGTCCGAGCACTCTGAAAGCACCCAATCTCGTCTGATCTTGGAGGCTAAGAAGAGTCAGGCCTGGTTAGTACCTGGATGGGAGACCACCTGGGAATACCAGTTATTGTAGGCTTCTTTTTATGTTGTTGGCCTTGATTCGTTTTTTTTTTTTTTTCGCTTGTTTCCCAAGGTGACCATCTTGGCATTTGTCAAGAGGGTTGAGAGTGCCCAAAGAGTTCGCTTACAGCAGCATCACCCTGAAAGAGCCCTATCTCTTCTCATCTCTGAGGCTAAGAAGGGTTGGGCCTAGTTAGTCCCTGGATGGGAGATGGCTTTGGAATACCAGGTGCCGTAGTCTTCTTTTTATGTTGTTGATATTGACCTGTTTTTTTTTCGCTTGTTTCCCAAGGTGACTATCTTGGCATTTGTCAAGAGGGTTGAGAGTGCCCAAAGAGATTGCCTATGGGCACATAAGCCTGAAAGCGCCCGATCTCCTCTGATCTCAGAGGCTAAACAGGGTCGGGCCTTGCTAGTACCTGGATTGGAGACCACCTGGGAATGCTAGGTGCTGGAGGCTTATTTTTATGTTGTTGGCGTTGACTTGTTTTTTTGTTTACCAAGGTGACCATCTTGGTGTTTGTCAAGAGGGTTGAGAGTGCTTGAAGAGCTCGCCTATGGCCACATAACCCTGAAAGCACCAGATCTCGTCTGTTCTCAGAGACTAAACAGGGTCGGGCCTTGTTAATACCTGGATGGGAGACCACCTGGGAATACTAGGTGCTGTAGACTTCTTCTCATGTTGTTGGCGTTGACTTGATTTTTTTGTTTGTTTCCCAAGGTGACCATATTGGCGTTAGTCAAGGTTGAGAGTGCCTGAAGAAATCTCCTATGGCCACACCACCCTGAAAGAGCCCAATCTTATCTGATCTCAGAGGCTAAGCAGGGTTGGGACCAGTTTAGTACCTGGATGGGAGACCGCCTGGGATTTCCAGATGCCGTAGGCTTCTTTTTATGTTGTGGCCATTGACCTATTTTTTTCCGCTTGTTTCCAAGGTGACCATCTTGGTGTTTGTCAAGAGAGTTGAGAGTGCCTGAAGATATTGGCTACGGCCACATCACACTGAATCTGTTCCATCTCATCTGATCTTGGAGGCTAAGCAGCGTCCGGCCTGGTTAATGCCTGGATGGGAGACCACCTGGGAATACCAGGTGTCATAGGCTTCTTTTTTTTTCAAATATAATTTTTTCTCCAAATAGGGGAAGACGGTCCCCCAAGTACATAATGCAACAGAGAAATACAGAGCAAAAAGCAGCTGAACAATACTTGATACAGGTATATTCGCAACTGTGAGTCTGCCTTCCATCAATCACAATGATTCGAGGCACGGATAAAGTACTGTACCAAGATCCAGGGTCACACAAACCCCAGGTCCCTCCAGCATAATCCATCCAGAGGGGGGTGTGGGGCCGTCATTCCCAATTTTCCACTCTTTCCAAAAGAGAGAGGGGGTGGAGGGGGTGAGAGATAGGGGAGGAAGGCCGAAAAGAGAAGGGTTGAAAGATCAGAAAAGGAGAAGAGGGGACGAGACACGATGGCAGCCACTGTCCAAGGGGCCAGTCAAGGAAAGCTCAGAGCACTAAGGCGATAGCAGGCGACATCCTTCTAGCGAGAATATAAAGGTATTCCAGATGTCTCAGGTTTCTTTAAAAAATTCTTGTTTACCTTGTGATGTGAGGATCAAGTCCTCCATTTTTTTTAATGTCCTCTATTTTCCTAAGCCAGTGAGTAATGAAAGGGGGGGAACATTTTTTCCAATAGAGAGGGATGCAGGATTTCGCCGCATTAATCACATGCCGTAAAATAGATTTTTTTGTACTTCTTAATGGGAATCTGTGAATGGTACAAGAGAAAGAATGCAGCCTCTTCCTGGATGGAGAAGTCTGTGAATTTTTGTGTCATGCATCGGATCTCTGTCCAGAAGTCCACCAAGCTGAGGCAGGACCAAAAAATGTGCAGCAACGTGCCCTCTTCTTCTCCACACCTCCAGCATATGTTTGAGGAAGAGGGGAAACATTTCTGCAGCTTTGATGGTGTCAAATACCACCTGGTGAGAAGTTTAAAATTCGTCTCCTGTATCTTCGTGCACAGCGACATTTTGAGAGCCAAAGTGATAATGCGTTGTCTCTGTGCTGGGGAAAATTAGCAATTAAGGTCCTTTTCCCAGTTGGCCAGACAGGTTAAGTGTGGGTAATCTGTTTGAGAGAGAATGTGGGCCAAAGGGCCTTCGCTCCTGCATAGAGTCTCAAACTCCGTCTGAGGGCGGGCGAACGTTTGAGGATTGGGGATGGAATGGAGAAAATGATGTCGTTGCGCCGCTCTCCAAAAAGGCAGTTGGAAAAGCCCTGTCGGATCTGTTAGGGTTGAGAAAGAAGGCCATTTTCCATCAATGACGAATTTAGACGCATTGTCTAGGTTGGAATTTCTAAGTGGGTCCCCAGTTCAAAGGTTGGATGGCCACGTATAGGGAATAGGGGGGAAGTCAAAGACGTGAGTGTGTTTTGGGTAGCGATCAGGTGACTGACTTTCAACTAAGCCCCTATAGTGGGATGTGACATAAATTCTGTGGGTAAATACTTATAGCACCACATGGCGCTTCTTAGCGGGATTCGGGAGTGAGCTTAGAAAGTTTGTTTCGATTCCAGTCCAATACACGCCCCAGATGGGAGGCCAGGTAGTAGCGTCGCAAGTTAGGGAGAACCAACCCTCCCTGTTGTTTAGACAATGTCAGCTGTGACCGCTTAAGTCTGGGATTTTTGTGGGCCCAGTTAAATTGAGTGAGCAAGGATTGAGCTTGCTTAAAAAACAGGACTGGAATCTGGATCGGGAGAGCTTGGAAAAGATAAGTAAATTTAGGGAGTATGTTCATTTTAATGAGATTGCATCTGCTGAACCAGGAATGGAGGCCAGAATGCCACCCGTGAAGCAAACTGCGGATCTTAGTGACAAGGGGTGGGGGGAAGTTCAACATAAACGTACGCGCGATGTCCGGTGGAATGTAAGTACGTGAGTATATCTTACTTATCCATGCCAGCATCCGTTCACTCAGACCTATATGGCGAAGGACCGAGAACATTAATGTCCATTTGACCCGATCAAAAGCCTTCTCGGCATCAGTACTCATGAAAAGACAAGGGGTCCCAGATGACTTTGCTTTACGGATCAGGGTAAGCACCTTAGTGGTGTTGTCCCTATCTTCCCTGGTGGGAATAAAACCTAACTGGTCAATATCAGTACTCATGAAAAGACAAGGGGTCCCAGATGACTTTGCTTTACGGATCAGGGTAAGCACCTTAGTGGTGTTGTCCCTATCTTCCCTGGTGGGAATAAAACCTAACTGGTCAATATGTATAAGGGACTACAAGTGATGTGCCAATCACGTGGCGAGGAGTTAGAGAATAGTTTTAGGACCGAATTTTGGAGGGAAATGGGTCTGTAGCTCCCACATAGGCCTGGGTCTTTGCCCTCCTTAGGTATCAACGAGATGTGGGCTCTAAGGGTATCCTCAGGAAAATCCCCATTCGAGCTCAGAGTATTAAATAAATTCACCGAGCGCGGGCCGAGAATAGGGAGGAAGGTCTTAAAGTATTGTGCGGTATATCCGTCAGGGCCCGGAGCCTTACCCACCTTCGGAGGTCCCACGGCCGTCTGGACTTCTTCCAGTGTGATCGGGTCCTCCAAGTACTCCCGTGATTCCGATGAGAGGGTTGGTAGACCAGAACCGGTTACATATCTGTCTATATTGTCCTGTCCAGACCCTGAATCGGGCAGGTTGTAGAGATCAGAGTAACATTTTTCAAAGACTTCGACTATTTGGGTTGGGGTAGAGGCCCTCTGGCCATTCTCATCTATCAACTGTGGTATGTAAGAGCCAGATTTCAACTCCTTTACCGACCTGGCTAAGATTTTTCTGCATTTGTCCTCTGACTCCTACGTCAGTTTACGACAAAACTGGAGTGCCGCTTTCGCTTTATAATGGAGTAGGACAGCAATATGGGTATGGAGTGTCCCCAATTCAATCTCTAAGGTCCGTAAGGGGGTATGTTTATGTTTCGCTTCCACAGAGGCAAGTTCACGAAACAGATTAGCAAGCTGTTCCTTCCGTGTTCGTTTGATGCGCGCCCCGTGCCTGATAAGTACCCTGCGGAGTACTGACTTGTGAGCCTCCCAAATTATCCCCGGGTCACAGTCCTGCTTTAGTTTTCTTGGAAATAAAGGTCCAATTCCCTGGTCACATCTGCTAAAACTTCCGGTATCTGGAGCAGGCTCTCATTAAGGTGCCAGAATAGAGACCTAGGTGAGGGGTAGGGAGCGAGGAGCAAGAGGCAGAAGTGTCAACCGATGGCGAAAGGGGACATTAAAGTCCCCACCTAATATCAATTGGCCCTCCCGAAAGTCACATCATCTGTGCAGGGTAGTTCTGAGGAACGTGTCTTGGTGATCATTGGGAGCGTACACAGTGGCAAATGTAAAAAGGCGCTCTCCAATGTGGCCCCTAAGAAAAAGATATTGGCCCCCAGGGTCCACCAGAGAATCCTGGAGAACCCAGGGGAGCCTGCTAGAGATCAGAATGGAGAGGAGGGGTTAGTAGAGTGGTAGACCTTAGGGAAGGATCTCGACCATAGAAAGGGCAGGCTAGTATTTTTAAAATGTGTTTCTTGTATAAAGGCCACATCAGTACAGGATGTGTTCAGTTCTCACAGGAGGATCCACCGTTTTTCAGGGGAGTTCAGTCCCTTAACGTTTAGAGAGGTGACCTTGACTGAGTCTGCCATCGCTCCTCGGGGAGGGGGGGGGGGACATCAGAGAAAAGCAAAGAAAGTTGAACCAAGGTAGGTTTTGGGTAGGTAATGCATGGTGGGAACTAAGGGGGAGAAAGGAAGGGCAAATGCAAGGAAAGGTAAAGGGAAAAAGAGGCCGGGCACCTCAACCCCAGGGGGAGAGGGAAATTAAGGGTTGTCCGCACTCAACAGTACAGGAAGGGTATACTAAAACAGCACAATTATGCTATAGCGCTTACCAGATGTACACTGGGTTTAACGCGCTGTCCTACTTGGGTAATTGGGTAGACAGGTTGGAGAGGGAGCCCCCGAATCCTAGTCCCCCCAGCCCCGGCAGTGGTAAATGTCACGTCTGATACCGGTATGCAAATAAAAGACAATCAGTAACATCAAAGAAACAAAAAACAATAGTATAACCAAAACAGAGGTAGAGCATATAACTGTTAGCACTGAGGGGTCTCCTCGGCTCGCCCTAAACGTAGGCATGCACGAGGGAGCCCGTCACAACAGAAAAGGCATCACAGAATGGGATCCACCACCCCCCGTCCCATACCCCTAAAGTACATGCAGTCCCCAAACAAATGCCTTTCTCCCTTTGGCAGATTGTCCTCTCCTTACCCCCGCTCCCCCGTCCACGCCCCGGGGGGAAAAGGGGCAGGGAAGGGGGGAAAGGGGGAGTGGAAGGGGGGAAAGGGGGAGTGGAAGGGGGAAAGGGGGAGGGAAAGGAGGGAAGGGAAGGGTGGGAAGGGGGGGAAGGGAGGGGGGAAACAGGGGAGAGGGGACAAACATGCAGAAATGTCAAGTCCTTTAGCGCACTCCCACCAGCAAACACCCGGACCCCATAAATTTCAACTCCTCCCCTCCATGGTCACCACATCAAGATGAAAGAGAAGCAGCCCTGGTCGGTGCATGGAAAATCCGGCAGGCAAGGGGCTGGGGCCACCATCCCTCCATCCAATGGGAGACTTCACCCGAGCAGCAGTCCTGGGGCCCGCCAATTAGTGTCTCTCCTGCATCTCCAGAGGGAGGCTGGGACTGCCCAAACAGTAAGGGGTAAATCCTCCAGGGGGGTCCAGAGTCACCCTGGAGGGAAGCAGTGTCTCGTACCAATAGGCTCAATAAATAAGTCATCCAGGGTCCCCGAAAGCTGCAGAAGGCAATGTCAGCAAAGAGTAGGTGGGAGCCAGAGGGGGGGACAAGGGGCGCATCCAGGGGGAGGGGACACATATGCGGGAATGTCAAGCCCTTCCAGTACAGCGCATTAGGTATCACTCAGACCCCCCAAAGTGCAACTCCCCCATCTAAGGTGAAGACTCCAGAAGGGAAGATGAGCCGCCCTGGTCTGTACATGAAAGAACCTGCTGCCAAGGGGTTGGGGCCATCATCCCTTCCTCCAATGGGAGATGCCACCGGAATGAAAGCCCCGTGTCCTGTCAAGTGGTGCCCCTCTGACAATGTCGTTGTGGTATACAGTGACTACAAGTAGTATTCAACCCCCTGCAGATTTAGCAGGTTTGATAAGATGCAAATAAGTTAGAGCCTTCAAACTTTAAACAAGAGCAGGATTTATTAACAGATGCATAAATCTTACAAACCAAAAAGTTATGTTGCTCAGTTAAATTTTTATAAATTTTAAACATAAAAGTGTGGGTCAATTATTATTCAACCCCTATGTTTAATATTTTGTGGAATAACCCTTGTTTGCAATTACAGCTAATAATCGTCTTTTATAAGACCTGATCAGGCCGGCACAGGTCTCTGGAGTTATCTTGGCCCACTCCTCCATGCAGATCTTCTCCAAGTTATCTAGGTTCTTTGGGTGTCTCATGTGGACTTTAATCTTGAGCTCCTTCCACAAGTTTTCAATTGGGTTAAGGTCAGGAGACTGACTAGGCCACTGCAACACCTTGATTTTTTCCCTCTTGAACCAGGCCTTGGTTTTCTTGGCTGTGTGCTTTGAGTCGTTGTCTTGTTGGAAGATGAAATGACGACCCATCTTAAGGTCCTTGATGGAGGAGCGGAGGTTCTTGGCCAAAATCTCCAGGTAGGCCGTGCTATCCATCTTCCCATGGATGCGGACCAGATGGCCAGGCCCCTTGGCTGAGAAGCAGCCCCACAGCATGATGCTGCCACCACCATGCTTGACTGTAGGGATGGTATTCTTTGGGTCGTATGCAGTGCCATCCAGTCTCCAAACGTCACGTGTGTGGTTGGCACCAAAGATCTCGATCTTGGTCTCATCAGACCAGAGAACCTTGAACCAGTCTGTCTCAGAGTCCTCCAAGTGATCATGAGCAAACTGTAGACGAGCCTTGACATGGCGCTTTGAAAGTAAAGGTACCTTACGGGCTCGTCTGGAACGGAGACCATTGCGGTGGAGTACGTTACTTATGGTATTGACTGAAACCAATGTCCCCACTGCCATGAGATCTTCCCGGAGCTCCTTCCTTGTTGTCCTTGGGTTAGCCTTGACTCTTTGGACAAGCCTGGCCTCGGCACGGGAGGAAACTTTCAAAGGCTGTCCAGCCCGTGGAAGGCTAACAGTAGTTCCATAAGCCTTCCACTTCCGGATGATGCTCCCAACAGTGGAGACAGGTAGGCCCAACTCCTTGGAAAGGGTTTTGTACCCCTTGCCAGCCTTGTGACCCTCCACGATCTTGTCTCTGATGGCCTTGGAATGCTCCTTTGTCTTTCCCATGTTGACCATGTATGAGTGCTGTTCACAAGTTTGGGGAGGGTCTTAAATAGTCAGAAAAGGCTGGAAAAACAGATAATTAATCCAAACATGTGAAGCTCATTGTTCTTTGTGCCTGAACTACTTCTTAATACTTTAGGGGAACCAAACAGAATTCTGTTGAATTGAGGGGTTGAATAATAATTGACCCTCTGAATAAACTTTTCACTATTTAAAAAAAAATTAAACAAAGAAATAACATTCTTTTTTGCTGCAGTGCATTTCACACTTCCAGGCTGATCTACAGTCCAAATGTCACAATGCCAAGTTAATTCCGAATGTGTAAACCTGCTAAATCTGCAGGGGGTTGAATACTACTTGTAGGCACTGTATGTGGAGCATCCAGGGAGAGGCAGGGACCACCCAAACAGTGAGGGGTAAAGCCTCCAAGGGGGACCGGTGTCAGACAGGAGGATAGCTGTGTCTTGTACAAGTTGGTTAATTAGACAAGTCATCCAGTGTGTTTCTGTGAGCAGCGGAAAGAAAGGTCGGTAAGGATTATGAATGGGTGGGGGCCAGGGAGTGCATAAAACTGCCACCAGATGACCGGGGCAGAGAGGGCAAGGGGATGAAAGTCAGATCTGGTAGGTGGGGGCGGGGGTGAGGAGTGTCCCTCATATTACTCACATTGGCCATACCTTGAAGCTGAGCGCTCTGCATACCCAGGACGTTCTTCTGTATAATCTAGCCTATCTGTACACATTAGTCGGTTCTCTGTATACACTAGTCTGTCTGTATACACTAGTGTATACAGATAGGCTAGATTATACAGAAGAACGTCCTGGGTATGCAGAGATGGAGGCTAGGGTATACAGAGAGAGATGCTAGAGTATGCATACTTGCTAGTGTATACAGACGGACTAGTGTATACAGAAGACCGGCTAGTTTATATAGGGAGGCTAATGTGTGCAAAAGACAGGCTAGTGTATACAAATAGGCTAGATTATAGAGAAGAACATCTTGGGTATGCAGAGAGAGCGGCTGGGTTACACAGAGAGGCTGCTGTATGCAGACTTGCTAGTGTATACAGACGGACTAGTGTATACAGAGAGGCTTGGGTATACAGAGAGCTAATGTATAAAGAGCAGCTAGTGTATACAAAAGACATCCAAGGGTATACAGAGAGACTCGTGTATGCAGAAGACCGGCTAGTTTATACAGAGAGGCTAAAGTGTACAAAACACAGGCTAGATTATACAGAAGAACGTCCTGGGTATGCAGAGATGGAGGCTAGGGTATACAGAGAGAGAGTGAGGCTGGGTTACACAGAGAGGCAGGAGTATGCAGACTTGCTAGGGTATACAGAGAGCGAGGCTAGAGTATGCATACTTGCTAGTGTATACAGGTGGACTAGTGTATACAGAAGACCGGTTAGTTTATACAGAGAGGCAAATGTGTACAAAAGACAGGCTAGTGTATACAAATAGGCTAGATTATAGAGAAGAACGTCCTGGGTATGCAGAGATGGATGGCTAGTGTATACAGATAGGCTAGATTATACAGATAGGCTAGATTATACAGAAGAACGTCCTGGGTATGCAGAGATGGAGGCTAAGGTATACAGAGAGAGAGGCTAGAGTACGCATACTTGCTAGTGTATACAGATGGACTAGTGTATACAGAGGACCGGCTAGTTTATACAGAGAGGCTAATGTGTACAAAAGACAGGCTAGTGTATACAAATAGGCTATATTATAGAGAAGAACGTCCTGGGTATGCAGAGAGAGAAGTTGGGTTACAAAGAGAGGCTAGTGTATGCAGACTTGCTAGTGTATACCGGTGGACTAGTGTATACAGAGAGGCTTGGGTATACAGAGAGCTAATGTATAAAGAGATGCTAGTGTATACCGACGGACTAGTGTATACAGAGGACCGGCTAGTTTATACAGAGAGGTTGATGTGTAAAAAAGAAAGGATAGTTTATACAGATAGGCTAGATTATACAGAAGAACGTCCTGGGTATGCAGAGATGGAGGCTAGGGTATACAGAGAGAGAGAGCGAGGCTGGGTTACACAGAGAGGCAGGAGTATGCAGACTTGCTAGTGTATACAGATGGACTAGTGTATATAGTAAACCGGCTAGTTTACACAGAGAGGCTAATGTGTACAAAAGACAGGCTAGTGTATACAGATAGGCTAGATTATACAGAGGAAGGTCCTGGATATGCAGAGATGTAGGCTAGGGAATCCAGAGAGAGACTGTGTTACACAGAGAGGCTAGAGTATGCAGAAGACCGGCTATTTTTTTTTTTACAGATAGGCTTGTGTATACAGAAGACAGTCTGGGGAATTCAGTGAGGCTAGTGTATGCAGAGAGGCTGGGACACCGAGACTATTGTAAAAAGAAGGCAGGCTAGTGTATATAGATTACGGGCACCTGTATACAGAAGACAGAGAGGCTAGTCTATATTGAGTGGCTGGTGTACACAGAGAGATTAATGTATACAGAAAAGCTAGCGTGTAAAGAAGACAGGACTTTATTTTTTGCTAATGCAACTACTTTTGAAACATATAAAGTGCTTTTTTCATATTTTGGTGCTGCTAAAAAGTGGTGTGTTGTCAGTGGTGATATCAATGTGACAGTTAATGTGGAGAACTACAACTATTCAAAATAGAGCAAAAGAGTGCTAAGTTTATTTTGTTAAGTCATTGACTGATAGACGTTAAGTAATTGGCCGTTATTGGTTTGGCAGTACATGGTTTATTTTGATGTAAGATAGTTTTATTCTCTACTTATAGCCGAGTTTTAGACGACTTTATTATTAGCATTATTCGCATTATTCATATATATTATGCAGAGTGTAAGTATTGCAGTGAGACGATATTGCTTTTAAAAGATTTGTATTATTATACATAGCATTGTTAGCAGACCAATAGGACAATTTACATTGCTTAATATTGCAGAGCGTAATTTATCAGGAAAGAGATCCAAAGCGTTAGTTGCAGTAGCTTCATAAAACTGAGATATCGTTGCATTACTCTAAATTTAAAAGTTGTTCCGGTAGCACTGAAAAGACGATATTAGATGAGTGATCTACACATTTCGTTTACTATTTCACTATACCGGCTAAATGTTAATATGTGCTGCGTGTAAGGTAGAAATTAGATGGTTTAGTGTGAGCTGGTTTACCAGGATTTAGAGATAGTAATCTGTTTATACTAGTAATAAATATAGCAAAATAACTATAACGGGTTTAAGTGGAAATACACGAAATAACAGCAACAACGTGTGTAGGTTTTTATCAATCAAGTTAATTACGTGTCAGCAGCTAAATATTCTGCAATAGCAGAGATTAAGTATTGCAGTCGAAATGAGATCGGAAGCGTTAGTTGCAGTAGCTCCAAAATGACTGAGAAATCATTTCATTACTCTAAATTTAAAAGTTATCCCGGTAGCACTGAGTGGACTGATATTAGATGAGTGATCGTTCTAGTACAAATTCAGTTTCCTATAGCAGAGAGATACCAGTTACTGTGAGACGAGTAATTAAACTGTTCACGGTAGCATTGCATTACTCTTAACATGTGCAGCGTGTAAAGAAGCAATAAGATGGTTTTGTATTATCCTAAAATTAGCAGTATACGTAATAAAGGTGAGTAGGTAACCTGGATTTAGACATAGCAAACTCTATAATCTAATTTAGCAAAATTAGAAAGGATAATATTGAGACAGTATATACAGGTAGAGTTTAAGTGGAAATACACAAAATATCTAGCTTACCTTTACATTGTTCAATAGAGCGTTGCAAAGTAATACCAAGGCAAAATGTCGGAATAGCAATTAGATGAGATGATTGCTGTAATCATGAAATATCAGCAACGACTAGGTTTCTATCGGATGAGAAAGTATAATAACTGGCAAAGTATGACATGGCAAAGAGACAAATTGCATTAGAGATGTGAGATGGACATGAAATGTCAATCCCCATTGGTTACTTACATGTAAACGCGGCTACATACAGCAAAGTGTGAGCTAAGCAGCTAAAGGGTATTTAAGAGTAAATTGACGTAGCTTGAAAATTCCAACGTGTAAATCGTTCCATGAATTATGCTACGCACGAAGACGGCTTACACTGACTGTTTTCCGTTTCCACTGGTCATCGGCATAATGTATCAGTAACCATGAACATTAATAGTGATAGACAGCTTACATTAGGATGTATGCATGATGTGAATTTAAAATGAATGTAAAATAGTTGCATTATGTGTTATTAATGTAACCAAACTGTATTGCTTTGCTTTGCTACTGCAACCACTTCTTGCCGCTGTTAAAAAATGTGTTGCAAGTGTTATGTGTTACAAATGGTTATCAGTGTGACAGTTAATGTGGAGAAGAAGTAATACACAAAATAGAGTCAGAAAGAGAATCCTATTGCATAGAGGTAGCGAGAGATGGTTGCATTAATCTTAATGTGCAGTGTGTAAAAGGTTTTAAAAAGATGGTTTTGTGTGACTTTTGCTTTAACGTAAAATTAGCTGTAGACTTTATAACTTGTTACAATGATTTAGAGATAGTAATCTCTATAAAATAATAATAATAAGTATAGCAAAACAAATTAGGAAAATTTTGAGGCAGTATGTATAGGTCGAGATATAGTGAATACACAAAAGGGATCAAGGGATAGTAGCAAAGTCAAGGGATAAATGCAAAGGTACTCTATTTAACAGTAAATTGACGTAGCTTGCAAATTTCAACGTGTCAATCGTTCCATTAATTTTGCTGCGCACGAAGACGGCTTACACTGACTGTTTTCCGTTTCCACTGGAAAGAGAATCCTATTGCATAGAGGTAGCGAGAGATGGTTGCATTAATCTTAATGTGCAGTGTGTAAAAGGTTTTAAAAAGATGGTTTTGGGGGGGCGTGGCCTGACGCGAATGGCGGCGGACGTGTAGTTGAGGAGCTCCCGCCGGTCACGGAGCAATCCGTCGCCATCCACCTGCCAACGAGCACAATCTGCCCAGAAAATTGTTGCGCCCGGTCCGCGCTGTGCCGCCACGGGGTCCTGGACGATTTTCCCTCGGAATTGAGGCCTCCAGCCGCCCGGACCTGCCACTAGTTTCTCCGCCGGCCGCCGCCATCTTGGGCCTCCGGGATCGCCTGAAGCCATCGGAGCCACGCCGGCGGGTGAGGTAAGGGGCTGTCATCGGTCCCCTCCAGTTGTCTCCCCCCCCCGCCCGGATCCTATTTGGGGTGGTTTCGAGCTTCCGCGGCCCTCGGGGGGCCCGCGGCCGGCCCCGGCCTAATGCGGCCTACTGAGGCCTGAGGATCCCCAGGGTTTCCTGCAACTGCTGCCCAGAAACGTGCTCCGCGGATGTTTTGGCTCGCATCTGCGGTCTGCCTGCTTGAAAACCCCCCCTCACGGAGGATTGCTTTAGTAGACTTATCTCTCTGCTTGTGGTCCCCCATCCACCTTTGATTGTGACCCCAGCCTGCTCTCCTGGTCCACTACTCCAGGCATCCCCTGCAGCCCTCTGCACACAGACTCTGCTCTGGCTCCCTTGTCTATTCATTTACTCTACTGCAGCAGGGGACTGACCACTTTACATTCCTTCTACCTGGATGACCCTTTAATCCTCTCAGATACTCAGCCACTATACCCCACAGAATTGCTACGGCGGGGGTCACCTTGATCTATCTCAAGATTGTACCTATAGAACCACGTTCTGCTTTATATGCAAGCCCCCCTGAATGATCTGGACTTTCACCTCTAAAGACCTGCCCCCACGTATGGAGAGGTAGGTCGGGCCTATACTCAGCTCCTGGCTCCCCCGGCCCTTCTTTCGGACAGTAAACCGGACTATACACAGCACCATGGGGAAAGACAAGCCCAAAGCACACAAGAGTGGCAATAACCGTCACCCGGGAGGGGATCTCGATGATTATTTTGGCCATGGACGGTCGTCCTCTCAGCACCGACCGGCATCCAAAGGGACGCCGGCCCCTCCATCCCCGGCACGCTCTGAATCAGCTCTGCAGTCTCAGGTGCGTCCCCACAGCCTGCTCTCACACTCTGAGGACACTGCCCTCTCCCCCAGGCTTACCAGAAGCCGCTCTAATGCCTCCCTAGGATCGGGGGATGGATGGGACATGGAATCGCAGATTAGATCTCTGCACAGCTACATGAGGTCTCTACCCACCAAAGCTGACTTTGAACACTGTGTACTCCGGATCGAGGAAACATACCGCAAGGAAATCTCTGACTTGAGAAAAGATGTGGGGGTGCGCTTTGATGATGTGGATAGCACAGTAGATAGCCTGCGGGACACTGTACAATCACATGATCGGATCCTCAATACCCACACTGTCCTGCTTCAGCAGCTCTCATACCAACAGGACGACCTCGAAAATCGCAGTCGCCGCAACAACATCCGTATACGGGGGATACCCGAGTCGGTTGACCCCAAAAACCTGCCTGCAGCTGTGACGACTATCTTCAACCAACTGCTCCAACGACCCAAGGATGACCCGATCGAATTGGACCGGGTGCACCGTACATCGGGTCCCCGTACCCCTGACCCCTCCTTCATTCGTGACACGTTGTGCCGTGTCCATTTCTACAAAATAAAGGAGAACATTATGAGGGCCGCCAGCACGCAGCAGTCGATCCTCTTTAATGACGCACCCATCATGCTCCTTCCTGATCTCTCTCGCCAAACACTGGCTTTGCGGAAATCCCTACGACCCCTCACGCAACTCCTGCAAGCAAGACAGATCAAATACCAATGGCGTTTCCCGTTCCATCTTCGAGTGCACCACGCGGGTAAAACCGCTGTATTTCGTACGTTGGGGGACCTGCCTACATTTCTTAGTACGCTTGAACTGCCCCAAGTTGCCCTGCCTGACTGGCCGTTTGCACCGACCACTCCAGGTCTACCCTACACCCCGCAATGGCAGAAGCAAGGACGCAAGCGCACCACTCGGTCCCCGCAGCTTCAGGATCCCAACGACTGACCCGATCCAGTGGGCCCCCCGGGCCTGTTTTCTCCTCCCGCCGCTGGGGCCTTCCCCTGTGATGGCCTTGGACCCGTATGGGTCGAATATCTCACATGTTGATTAACCCTTTTGTTTACAGGTTTTTTGCATATCTTTTACAACCCCCGTTGCTGTGTTCCCCTCCCCCCTTTCCCTATAGTTGGGGTTATCCGTTGTGCTGATAGTTCCTGGACTGATCTCAAGACTTGTCTTTGCAACCCACTGTATACAACGGTCCCCTCCGTGTTGCCCTTGACATACTTTATGATTATTGTTTTGTTTAATCTGATCCCTTTGTTGGGCCTATTGCATGTTCTTCCCCCTATGACTCATAGATGTTCTCTATTTTATGCCGGTTTACAATTGCATTTATTGATGACCACTAAGATGTTTATGCTTACTATGTTCTTTAGTTTACTCTTTAGGTCGCAACTGATACTGGTTTACCCATGGGGCCGGGGTGCTGGGAGCTGCCCGACTCTGTGTTTTTATCCCACACTCCCCCCCCCCCCCCCCTTTACGGGGTTTTTTTTTTTTTTTTTTTTTGTGCGCCCCACGGTGATCCTATGATCACTGTGCGATGCACTGATTTGTGCCTTTATGACAGGCTTCTTTTCTTTGTAATGTTTGCCTTTTGGAGCCACCTAGTGGCCTTTTTTATTTTTATTTTTATTTTACTTTTCTTGCCTACTCCTCTTTTCTGCCTGACCTACTGGGCCCGTCTCCTATCACTGATGTTTCTAAATGCCCTGTTTCATGTCCCCCTGCTTATTGTGCTGGGAACGGGTTACCATACCTGCCACTGTTGTTACTACTTATGCAAGGTTGTCATACTGTTCTTTCTCTCTATTCTTTCTTTTCTTCTCCCCTTCACCTTCTCTCTGCCTTTACCCTCCCACCCCTCCCCCCCTCCCTTACCTCCCCTGTACATCCTCTATTCCTGTTCCTTACCCCAATGGGGTTTGCCCATAGTGTCACTTATCCTATTGATCCCGAGCTCCACCCTAATGATCCCCCATGGCTAGTGACGATTCGATAACTTTTGCTTCCTTTAATTGTAGGGGTTTCAACACTCCCGAGAAGCGGAGCCAGACACTTTACCATTTTCACAAAAAGCACGCGAAAATTCTGTTGCTCCAGGAAACACATTTTCGAGCTGGAGCTATTCCGGCACTGCGCAATAGGTACTACCCTCAATGGTTCCACAGTGTTAATCCGCAGGCCAAATCCAAGGGGGTGTCTGTTGCCTTTCATAAATCTTTTAACCCGGAGGTCCTGGACTCTCTCATAGACGATTCAGGCCGCTATGTATTTTTGAAATTGAAACTAAACGATTTTCTCTTTACAGTAGCTAACGTTTACGTGCCGAACGTGGGCCAGGCTCGGTTCCTCTCTTCAGTCCTCACCAGACTATCCTCCTTTGGAGGGTCGGCTTTTATTGTTGGAGGTGATCTCAATGTTGCCCTCTCCCCATCCGCAGACACATCCTCGGGTAAGTCTTCTGTACCTTGCTCCACCTTGACACGTATTAAATCACTCCTCCATTCCTCCCATCTGGTGGATGCCTGGCGAGTCCAGCATCCCACGGAAAGGGATTACAGTTATTTTTCAGTCTCACACAACTCCTACAGTAGATTGGACCACTTTCTCATATCGCAATCACTTCTAGACACGCCTCTCCAAACGGCGATCGGTAACCTCCTATGGTCCGATCATGCCCCCGTCTATCTGACTCTAGTCCGCCCCCCTGTTGCCCGCCGGGGGGCGAGCTGGAGGCTTAATGACAATCTGCTGCGGGACACCGTGTGCGTGGCGGATGTCTCCAAAGTCATTAAAAATTTCATAGGTGACCACTCCGCGGACACAACCTCCCCTTTGAACCAGTGGGACACACTCAAATGTGTGATCCGGGGTACCCTCATACAACACGGCTCCCGCCTTAAGAAGGCCCGCGCTCATGATATACGCAAACTCCTTTCTACCATAGCGGACCTTGAATCCCTTCATAAAAAAGACCTGGACCCTACGGTTTTTGTCCGGCTTTCCAACGCCCGCAGAGACTTGCTACAGCTCTTAGACGCGCACTCCCTCATTGCCCGGGATAAAGCGCGGAATCACTTCTACTCCCTGGCGAATAAATGTGGTAAACACCTGGCCAGAACTATTCACCCTAGACCCCCACGACATTCTATCCCCTTTATCGTCCAATCGGACCTTAGGAAAACGTTTAACACCTCCGGGATATCTGAATCCTTCCGGCAATATTATTCACAGCTTTATAACCTCCCGCGTGCAAACCCCTCCGATCGGTCCCCCCCCTCTCCCGACCCCACACAGGATTATATTATGGAAACTGCTCTACCCACTATTGATGATGCAGACGCGACATCCCTAGATGAGCCCCTAACTACTTCTGAATTTCTGCAGGCCATCAAAGCCCTTAAAGTGGGCAAATGCCCGGGTCCTGACGGCTTTACACCCCGGTTCTACAAGACATTTGCCCCACAACTTGCACCCCTTCTGACAAAGGCCTTTAATTCGGTAGACAGTCTTAACCTCCCCTCCAAGGAATCTTTATCTGCCAACATCTCTATTATCCCTAAACCAGGCAAGGACCCATCCCAATGCAGCAGCTATCGACCCATATCCCTGCTCAACATAGATATTAAGCTATTTGCGAAAGTTCTGGCTACCCGTCTGTCCCCTTTATTGCCTAAAATTATTCACAACGATCAAGTGGGTTTTGTCCCTGGCAGAGAAGCGAGGGACAACACCTCCAAGACGATACATCTTATCTCCCTGATCCAACGTAAAGGCCTGAAAGCTTGCCTTTTATCTTTTGACGCTGAAAAGGCCTTCGATAGGGTCAGCTGGAGGTTCCTACAGCTGTCTCTACAACAACTTGGCATCGGAACTCCCTTCATCTCTAAAGTTATGTCCCTATATTCACGACCCTCGGCTACGGTCCTAGTCAACGGTACCACATCAGCCCCCTTTGACATTGCAAACGGTACCCGCCAGGGCTGCCCCCTGTCCCCCCTCCTCTTTGTCATTGTTATTGAACATTTAGCCTGTGCCATACGACAAAACCCCTCCATTCTAGGTATCCACACTCCGTCTGCGCATCACAAACTTTCCCTGTATGCTGATGACCTCCTTGTGTACCTTCAGAATCCGCACACCTCCCTACCATCCCTACTCAGAGAATTTAAACGTTTTGGTACCCATAGTAACTTCAAGATCAACATTACTAAGACTGAAGCCCTTAACATATCCCTCACCCCCTCCACACTGTCCCTTCTAAAATCCAATTTCTCATTTAAATGGCAGACCAAGGGGATTTCTTATCTAGGGGTTATTATACCCTCCAACCTAGCTAACCTGTTTTCCCTGAACTATATTCCCCTGCTTAACCGTATACGGAAGGACCTTGAGGAATGGGGGGGGTCTCCCTTGCCCTGGTTCGGAAGGATTAATATCCTAAAGATGGACATCCTGCCCAAGCTCCTGTATTTATTTCAAACCATCCCCATCCAAGTCCCCAAATCATTTTTCATCTCCCTGCGTTCGATAGCCATCAGATTCATGTGGAACAGGGGCCTCCCCAGAGTTAAATTTAAACTGCTTACACTCCCGAAGACTATGGGGGGAACAGGCCTCCCTGACTTTGAGACTTACCATGCAGCTGCTCATATGACTCGCATCATAGAATGGTTCCCCCGTCCTCCTTGCAAGGCCTCGGTGGCCGTTGAACAGGACCTTTCTCCTGTGGATCTCTGAGCTCTTCTATGGGGATACAATCAGGACTACTCTAGTATGACATCCTTATCCCCATTGACCTTGGCCTCCTTGAAATTATGGTATAAGACAGGGCTAAACACCACCCTTTCCTCTGATCCGGGCCCCCTGACGTCCCTCTTTGACCATCCTGCTTTACCACAAAGTACAGGGGCAGCCTCCCTAGGACCCTTTAGGCGTGCGGAGTGGCCGCAAGCTCACACATTTGTGCATCCCTCTCAGGGGACCCCGGTCCCCCTGGCAGACTCTGGAGATTGGCTCACGGCCCTACAGGTGTCCGCATTTACCAAACGCCTACACTCCTCCTCTCAAATACACCGCAAGCTTACCGACTTTGAGGTGTTGTGCTCGCTCCCAGAAGCCCCCAAACACCTGCTATCCTCCTTATATAACTTACTACAGACTTTAGCGCATGATCAGCTCCCACCTTATACTAGGCTGTGGTCTGCGGATTTGGGTGAAGACATCACTGTGCCGGACTGGCAAACTTCTTTCCACTTCACACACAAGTCGACCATCTCCTGCTACTCTCAAGAGAAGAACTATAAGCTGCTGTCCAGATGGTACAGAGACCCTGCTACTTTACACAAAATCTTCCCGTCTACGCCAGCCACCTGCTGGCGCTGTGAAGCCTCAGTCGGAACCTATCTACATGTCTGGTGGGACTGTGAGAGGATCCGCCCCTTCTGGACACAGGTTTTTGAATGTTATAATCTTCTAGCTGATACTCCAGTTCCTATCTCTCCGAAAATTGCATTACTCTCAATATTGCCCGGGTCTATTAAATCGCAGAGACAAAGATTGCTTCGTTTTTTTATGTCCTCTGCTAGGCAGCTGATACCTGCTTATTGGAAGACGACGACTACCCCCCCATTGTCACGGTGGGTATCCATTATGAATGACACCATGAGAATGGAGGAGATGTTGGCACTGGACAATGACACTTACACCAAGTTTATATCTCAATGGTCGATCTGGCTCCGCTTCTCTTCCTCTGACACCTTAATGGAACAAATTTTGAATGCATGAGGACGCTGTGGGCTCTCTCCTACCCTTCCCCCCCCTACCCGTATCCCTTCCCCTTCCCCCCTTTTCCCTCTCCTCTCATCTTGATATTCATTTTTCCCTGTATCACTCTGTTCCTCTTTCTTTTGCTCCTCTCTTCCCTTTCTTTTCTCTCTTTCTTTCTGTCTTCTTCGTAATGCTAATTACACGTTGTCTCATGTAGTAACCCATGAGTATTTTGTCCCTACTGTGGCCTTGTGGATCGGGAACAGGCTGTTTTCCCTGTTTTCCAAACTTTCCGACGGGGCCGACTGTGGTTGATAGTCGTTAGCCGTCCATTCATAAATGTAGTCCTGTTACTGTTCCTGCTTGTATTTGCTTCATGAAGGTTACTGTCTATTATTGTTTTTACTTGAAATGTTCAATAAATATATTTTCAACACTAAAAAGATGGTTTTGTGTGAATTTTGCTTTAACGTAAAATTAGCTGTAGACATTATAAATATGGTTAGGTTTACAAAGATTTCGAGTTAGTAATCTCTATAATATAATAATAATAAGTATAGCAAAACAAATTAGGAAAAATATTGAGGCAGCATAGATAGGTCGAGATAAAGTGAATACACAAAAGGGATCAAGGGATAGTTGCAAAGTCAAGGGATAAATGCAAAGGTACTCTATTTAATAGTAAATTGACGTAGCTTGCAAATTCTAACGTGTAAATCGTTCCATTAATTTTGTTACGCACGAAGACGGCTTACACTGACGGTTTTCCGTTTCCACTGGAAAGAGAATCCTATTGCATAGAGGTAGCGAGAGATGGTTGCATATGGCAGAAAGACGGCTTACACTGCTTTTCTCACATTTTGCTGCGGTAAAAAGAAATGTTTTGTCACTGTGTTTTAACTGTGACAGATAAGGTGGAGAAAAAGAAGTAATACAGTACATGACAGCTGATACTGGTTGAGTAATAAAACTGTTTTATTAAGATGTAAGACTAGTTTTATTCTCTACATATAGGCTTTTCAGAGAGTTATATAATATAGGCGACCAATAGGACATTTAAATGGCTTAATATTGTAGGGAGGAAGTATCGCAGTTCAAAGGTAAGAGATTGAAAGCTTAGCTTGAAAATGGCCGAGAAATAGTTGCGTTAGTCTAAATTTAAAGGATATGCCGGTACCAATGAGAAAGCTTATATTAGACTAGTTGATCTTTGCATTACACAATCCTATTATTATTATTATTATTATTATTATTATTATTAAGATCATAGTGCAGAGAGATACTCAGATAATGTCAGAGATACTCGGTCAATGTCAGAAAAGCAATAAAACTGTTTACATCGTTAGAGAGCGATAGTTACATTACTCTTAGTATGTGCAGCATGTCTGGTAGCAAATGAATGGTTTTGTGAACATTTTGCATTAAGGTACAATTAGCGGTAGAACTCATGGAAGTGAATAGATTTAAGCGGATTTTGAGATAGTACTCTCCATTTCTAATAAGAAATAAAGAAAAATAAGTCAGGATGGTGTGTCAGGACTGTCACATACTCACAGTTCCGGTACAAATATGCAAAATAGAGCAAAAGAGTACATGGTTTATTTTGATGTATGATAGTTTTATTGCATGCTTGATGTGGATGATTAAAATCGTGTAGTGATCTATATTTAGCATAAGAATGAAAAGGCATAACCTGGCAATGAGACAAACTCCATTAGAGATGTGAGCTAGATGAAATAATGAGATGTCTCTGTATAGCCCAGATTGTCTTCTGTTATCACTTAGCCTACCCTCTAAATTCACTAGCCTCTCTATATACACCAGTATGTTTACACTAGCCGGTCTTCTGCATACAATAGCCTGTCTTCGATATACACTAGCCTATGTTCTGAATACACTAGCCCGTCTTCTGTCTTCTGTATGCCCTAGCCTGTCTTCTGTATACATTAGTCTCTCTGTATAAACTAGCATCTCTGTATACCCCAAACTGTCTTCTGTAAAAACGTGTCTCTCTTTATAGCCTGTCTAGCCTTTCTTCTGTACACACTAGCTTCTCTGTATACACTAACCAGGCTAACCATTAGCCTCTCTGTGTACCCCAGCCTCATTGTTTACTCTAGCATCTCTGTATACTCAAGCCTATCTGCTTACACGAGTCTGTATTCTGTATTCACTAGCCTGTATTCACTAGCCTTATATATACTAGCTTCTCGCTTCTCTGTACACCCTTGCATCTCTGTACACTAGACTCTCTGAATACACTAAACCCTCAGTATACCACAGCCTGTCTTCTGTATACATTAGACTGTAAAAACTATCTAGAATACACCAGCCTGTCTTCTTTACCCAATAGACTCTCTGTATGCACTACTCAGTCTTCTGTATACACTGTCAGCTTTGATGTATACCCAAGCCTGTCTTCTGTATACACTAGTTTCTCTATATGCACTGTCCTTTCTGTATACTCTCGACCCTCTCTATACATTAACCTCTCTATATACACTAACATCTTTGTATATACTAGCCTCTCTTTAAATTAGCCTCTCTGTGTACCCCAGCCTCACTGTTTACTCTAGCATCTCTGTATACTCAAGCCTATCTACATACACGAGTCTTCTGTATTGTGAATTAACTAGCCTTTCTTCTGTATGCTGTAGTCTTCTATATATACCAGCTTCTCTGTACACTCTTGCATCTCTGTAAACACTGTGTAAACTAGCCAGTCTTATGTATACACTCGCCGACTGTATACACTAGACTCTCTGAATACACTAAACTCTCTGTATACCACAGCCTGTCTTCTGTATACACTAGACTGTAAAAACTAGCTAGAATACACCAGCCTGTCTTCTGTACCCACTAGACTCTCTGTATACACTACCCAGTCTTCTGTATAGAATGTCAGCTTTCATGTATACCCTTTCTGTATACACTAGCTTCTCTATATGCACTGTCCTTTCTGTATACACTCGACTCTCTCTATACACTAACCTCTCTATATACACTAACATCTTTGTATTTGTCTTTAAACTAGCCTCTCTGTGTACCCCAGCCTCACTGTTTACTCTAGCATCTCTGTATACTCAAGCCTATCTACATACACGAAACCTGTATTCTGTATTCACTAGCCTTTCTTCTGTATGCTGTAGTCTTCTATATATACCAGCTTCTCTGTACACCCTAGCACTGTAACAGTACTAGGTTCCTGTATTACAGAAACAGAACACCAGCAATAAGGTGTATACTGTGCAGGAGGCACACAACACCGACTCTAACTTCTGCACTGCAGATGCATGTATTGCAGAAATTGAACACCAGTAATAATATGTGTACTGTGCAGGAGGCACATAACACCCACTGTAACAGTGCTAGGTTCCCAAGCAGTAAAGGCACTGTCCCTGCCTATAGTCCTCTTTCCCTGACCACCGCAACACACTATACAAGGCCGCCGCGCTGGCGGCCTTATATAGTGTGGGGTGTGTACTAAACCCCCTGAGCTATAATTGGCCACAGGAATCCTGCCTGTGGTGAATTGTGGCTCTCTTCACATCTGTTCTTATTATATAGAACCTATTATGCTCCTCGTAAACTTTTTCAGTTTGGCCGAACGGCCGGACGCAAGTTGCCCCCGGTGCGGGAACATGGGGGGAGACATGATGCACATGTTTTGGAGATGCCCGAAGTTGATCCACTACTGGACAGAGGTGACAGGAACCATTGATCGGGTGGTTGGAACCTCCACCAGGATGGAGGCGAAGTATTGTCTCCTGGGATTAGTTGAAGGAGTTGGAAACCCGGGAAGTAGCCAGATGGCAGTTCTGAGATGCCTATTTCAGGCAAGGAAACTGATTGCTCAACCCTGCTTAGCCTCCAATGTTGGCAATGACTTGGTTTTTTTCGCTTGTTTCCCAAGATGACCATGTTGGCGTTTGTCAAGATGGTTGAGAGTGCCTGAAGAGATCGCCTATGGCCCCATCACGTTGAAAGTGCCTGATCTTGTCTGATCTCGGAGGCTAAGCATTGTCGGGCCTGATTAGTAACTGGATGGGAGACCAACTGGGAATACCAGGTGCCGAAGGATTATTTTTATGTTGTTGGCGTTGACATGGTTTATTTTTTCCGCTTGTTTCCCAAGGTGATCATCTTGGCATTTGTCAAGAGGGCTGAGAGAGCCCAAAGAAATCTCCTACGGCCACATCCCCCTGAAAGCGCCCGATCTCATCTGATCTCAGAGGCTAAGCAGGGTCCGGCCTGGATAGTACCTAATTAAAGGTGCCGTAGGAATCTTTTTATATTAATGGCTTTGACCTGTTTTTCTTTCGCTTGTTTCCCAAGGTGACCATTTTAGCATCAGTCAAGAGTTTTGAGTATGTCCCAAAGCGTTCGCCTGAGGTCACATCACCCTGAAAGCGCCCAATCTCAGAGGCTAAGCAGGGTCTGGGTCAGATGGGAGACCGGCAGGGTCTATGTTGTTGGCGTTGACCTTTTTTTTTTCACTTGTTTCCCAAGATAACCATCTTGGTATTTGTCAAGAGGGTTGAGAGTGTCTAAATAGAACACATATGGCCACATCACCCTGAAAGCGCACAATCTCATTGATCTCGGAGGCCTAGCAGTGTACGGCCTGGTTAATACCTGTATGGGAGACCATCTGTGAATACCAGGTGCCGTAGGCTTCTTTTTATGTTGTTGGCGTTTACCTGTTTATTTTCGCTTGTTTCCCAAGGTGACCATCTTGGCGCTTAACAAGAGGGTTAAGAGTGCCCAAAGAGATCACCTGCGGCCCCATCACCCTGAAAGCGCCCAATCTCATCTGATCTCAGAGGCTAAACAGTGTCGGGCCTGGTTAGTACCTGGATGGGAGACCGCCTGGAAATACCAGGTGCCATAGGCTTCTTTTTTTGTTGTTGGCTTTGACCTGTTTTTTTTCCCTTGTTTCCCAAGGTGACCATCTTGGCATTTGTCAAGAGGGTTGAGAGTGCACAAAGAAAATTGCCTATGGGCACAACACCCTGAAAGCGCCCAATCTCGTTTGGTCTCAGAGGCTAAGCAGGGTTGGGCCTGGTTTGTACCTGGATGGGAGACCGCCTGGGTTTTCCAGATGCCGCAGGCTTCTTTTTATGTTGTTGGCGTTGACTTGTTTTTTTTGTTTGTTTCCCAAGGTGACCATCTTGGCGTTTGTCAAGAGGGTTGAGCGTGCATTTGATCTCAGAGGCTATGCAGGGTTGGGACATGGTTAGTACCTGTATGGGAGACCGCCTGGGATTTCTCAATGCCATAGGCTTTAGTTTTAAGCTGTTGGCATTGACTTATTTTTTTTATTTTTATTATTCTTTTATTAAGTAGAACAACATAAATATAACAGTCAACCATACAGCATGACCCAGGGTCACAATTACATGCTAACAAAAAATAGGCAGCCAAATAACTCTGGGTTCTCAGAGGGGAGTCCTACAGTTTCATGCAGAAAATAGAGAAACCCCACCTCCGACATGTAGTACAGTATAACTAGTGCAGCTCCGTTCGGACAAATGTAATCATGGAGAACAACTGGGACCACAGCGAGCCAGCTTATCATGACCTACGTGAACCAGAGTAAAATATGAGCCGGTCATGTCCAGAACCCTGGGGTTCTTCTGGGTCCTGAAGGCTAGTAAGGAGACAAGGCATAGTTAAAGGGAGGACGGGGGAAGAAGAGAGTGCAAAGACGGAGAGAGAGGAGGTGGGGGGATGGCGGCAGGGAAAAAAAGAAAAATAAAGACAAAAAGGGAGGGGGGAATGCCACCCAGGGCAGACATGGCCTACGTAGGTAAACGTTAGATGTTCAGTCGTTTTCTGGGACGGGGGCACTGCTCACCTCCCGAATGTAGTCTCGAGTACCAGTAAAATACCTCCAGGGCCTCCATGTAACACTAAATGCCTCTTCAGTGTTGTGAAGGGTGGCGGTCAATTCTTCCATCCGGAGAATATGATTGACTTTGGAATACCACAGCACCTTGGATGGGGGCTGAGGCTGCCTCCACAGTGCGGGAATGCAGGCCCGGGCGGCATTCAGGAGTTGCATCGTGAGGTTTTTTTTGTATTTTCGAACAGGCTGTTCGGTCAAGTGTAGAAGGCACGCTACTGGGAACCCAAAAGTTCCTCAAGGTCGGGCATGCCCAGAAAAGGTGTCCCATGGTCCCCATATCTGAATTTCACCTCCAACAAACATCCGGGATCGATCTATCCATTTTATTCAGAAGGTATGGGACTCTATACCAGCGTGAGACTATCTTGTATCTTGATATTGGTTTGCGATGGAAGCTTTATGTACTAAGGTCAGGATCTTCCCTATCTGTTGTGAGGTAAATGTGATGCCTAAGTCCCTCTCCCATTTGTGGATAAATGGTGGGGTCGACTCCTCCTCCTGACTACTCAATAGGTTGTACAGGAGGGAGAGGGTGTGTCGCACAGGTTCCCTTTTGTGACAGATGGATTTATAGGGTGTCAGGTCTCTAGGAGTGTAGGGGGCCCTTTGTATGGCCAGAAGAAAGTGACGAAGTTGATAAGGACTAAACAAGTCAAGCGGAGGGTCAGAAAGCTCGGCGACAGTTTGCGTGGTCGGGAGCCCTCCCGTGGGCCACACCTCTCCCAGACGCTGTTTCCCCACCACTGTCAACTGTCGCAGTTTCTTGTTGGTAAATCCCGGTGGGAAGTCTGGATTACCTATAACCGGAGTCATTGGTGATGGCAGGGGAGCAATGTGTGTGCAGCGGAACAACCTCCGCTCAACAGCCAACGTAGCTCCCACTACGGGGTGACCTCTGAGGTCTTTTGGTAGGGAGGACAGGAGCCACGGGGAGGTCAATAGGAGAATGGAACCATCCTCAATCTCCATCTCCACCCACTGCTTGTGTGGGCCATTACAATGCCAATCAACGACTCTCGCTAGCAGAGTCACTCTGTAGTATTGTCTGAGATCTGGGAGACCCAGACCCCCCTTGTCCTTTGGTCTGGCAAGCAATTGCAAACGGGCTCTGGGCGGTTTGCGCGCCCAAATAAAGTCCCGGAGCAGCACCTGCAGTTGTCTGAAAAAAATTGGGGGTAACCGGATCGGTAATGTCTGGAACATGTATAAGATCCGAGGGAGGGCCATCATTTTGAATGCATTACAGCGCCCGAACCAGGTCAGTGTTAAAGCATGCCAGTTTCCCAAATCAGATTTCAGTCTATCCAGGAGAGGGACAAAATTAAGCAGGTACAATTGCGCTAAATCCGCTGCGATGTCAACGCCCAAGTAACGTATAGATTTTTCAGCCCAGTAGAATGGAAAAGCGGACCGGAGCCTCTTGGCCTCACCATCCGGGACCGATATATTCAATACAGCCGACTTGGCGCAATTGTTTTTATAGTTTGATAGGCTGCCGTGTCGCTGTAGAGACGCAAGTATTTTGGGAAGCAAAATGTGTGGATTGGAGACGGAAAAAATTAGATCGTCAGCGTACGCCGCAATTTTGTGGTGTGCCGAGGGTTTGGATATGCCAGTAATATTCGGGTCATTCCGAACGTGACACATAAGTGGTTCCAGTGTCAGAATTAAAATTAGGGGAGACAGAGGGCACCCCTGCCTTGTCCCATTAGTGATGGGGAAAGAGTCCGAGCACCCCTCGGTCACCCGTACCGCTGCCGACGGCGTGGAGTAAAGCGACATTACCCAGCTCATCATGTTGGGGCTAAGACCTATATGTTCCAGGGTGGCCTGCATAAAGTGCCAGGCCACCCTGTCAAAGGCCTTCTCCGCGTCCGTTGACAACATAAGCAAGGGCCTTCCCTGTACATGCGCCGCATGGATTAAATTGAGGACTCGGGCCGTATTGTCTCTAGCTTCCGACTTATTTATATTTTTTTGCTTGTTTCCCAAGGTGACCATCTTGGCGTTTGTCAAGAGGGTTGAAAGTGCCTGAAGAGATTGCCTGCGGGCACATCACCCTGAAAGCACCCGATCTCGTTTGATGTTGGAGGCTAATAGAGTCGGGCCTTGTTAGTACCTGGATGGGAGACCGCCTGGGAATACCAGGTGTCGTAGACTTCTTTTTATGTTGTTGGCGTTGACCTGTTTTTTTTTCGCTTATTTCCCAAAGTGACCATCTTGGTGTTTGTCAAGAGGGTTGAGAGTGCCTGAAGAGATTGCCTATGGCCACATCACTCTGAAAGCACCCAATCTCATCTGATCTTGGAGGCTAAGAAGAGTCGGGCCTGGTTAGTACCTGGATGGGAGACCACCTGGGATTACCAGTTATTGTAGGCTTCTTTTTATGTTGTTGGCGTTGATTCGTTTTCTTTTTTTTGCTTGTTTCCCAAGGTGACCATCTTGGCATTTGTCAAGAGGGTTGAGAGTGCCCGAAGAGATCACATATGGCCCCATCACCCTGAAAACGCCCAATCTCGTCTGATCTCGGATGCTAAACAGTGTCGGGCCTGGTTAGTACCTGGATGGGCGACCGCCTGGGAATACCAGGTGCCATAGGCTTCTGTTTTTTTTATTTTTTATTTAGTAGTATGCGACATACAATGCAAAGGCAACTTCACAGAATGTGTGATACAAATAGTTACAAACAAATGATCATATTGCATGGATATCAGAGCTAATGGTAAGAAGTCTGAGGAGAATAGCACGTGTACAGCTTTGCGGTCATATCAAGATGAGATTAAAGCTCCATCTCGTTGGGATCCTCTACCACTTAAAATATTATTGATACTAGCCCTGCTACCCTCGAAGAGTTTAGATATCCATAGATAGGGGAAGAGTATTGTGTAGTAGTCAAATGGGGTCGGAACATACCATTTTCTTTTCCCTTTTTTGAGTTAAGAAGGGAAATAGTAGAACTGAAAGGAGGGAGAAGGGGAAAGAGAAGATTGGGGAAGGAAATGGCAGAAAAGGAAAAGAAGGGGTAAGGGGGTGTCGTGGGTAGAGTGGATAGGGTGGGGTCCCCTCCCAGGGAGCAAGAGACGCCCTCGGCTGGGTAGGGTCCCCTCCCAGGGAGCAAGAGACGCCCTCGGCTCACCAGCTCATCAGCTGTCCAACGTTTGGAACAGCGATCTCCAACGATCACCATGAGCTTACTATGTCTCGCGGAGGTATTCCTCCGAAAAGCGAAACTGTGTCCAGTAGAACCATCTGTTCCCATGCTCCTCCGTTTTATCCCTCATTGTGGCAGTCAGGTCTTCCATTCGTTCAATATCATTTACCCTTGCGAACCACTGGGTCACCATTGGAGCAGATTGCTCTTTCCACGACTTGGGATGCAGGCCCTAGCTGCATTGAGGAGATGTTTATGATAACGCTTATGATAACGCTTTCTCGACATAGGAGTTAGATTGAGAAGAACTGCTGCGGGATCATTGGCTAAGGAAATGTCTGTGAACTTGTGGATGAGTCTCAGGACAGGCTGCCAGAATGTTTGTAATTTAGGGCATTCCCAGAAAATGTGGAGAATGGTGCCAGTCTGTTGCCCACAGTGACAGCAGAGGTCAGATTGACCGGGGAATATTTTGGCCAACACCACCGGTGTACGATACCAGCGTGTGATCAGCTTATATGAGATCTCCTGATATTTACTGCAGAGTGACGACTTATGGGCGAAAAAGAGTATTCTGTCCTTCTGTGGTTTGGAGAATGTAGTTTGTAAGTCCCTTTTCCATTTAGCTAGGAAGGGTGGATCCGTGGAGGATTGTGCGTCTGTCAGGATTTGGTAGGACCTAGAGAGGGAACCACGAATTGGGCCATCATCCAGGCAAAGTTCCTCGAAGGGGTGGAATTGTCTAGAGAAGAACGAATGGTTAGGTAGTGATCCGAGGAAATGGATTAGCTGTCTAGCTCTCCAGCTATCCGATGCAACAGGTACTTGCTCTAGCAGTATGGTCCCCGTGGGAATCAAGCCCGTGGGTCCAAGAAATAGGGCTGCTCTCAGAAGCCCTTTCGGGCTTGCCTGGTAAAGGCCTGGTCAGACAGGCCCGGAGGGAATCTAGGATGTCCAATAATTGGGGTCATAGGAGAAGGGAAGTTAGTCAGGTGGGAAAGGTGAAAAAAACTATCCATCTCGGCGAGTGAGGGGCCAATTAACGGGTGAGTAGTCACACAGGGCTCCAATGGCCTCCCCGCCCAAGGCAGACCAGCCAGTGGAACCCGTGCCATCTCCTGCTCTAGCTTGACCCATAGCTTCAGTTCCCCATGCCGGTGTCTTATCACATATGGTCCCCCATCGGATAGTGTCCGCTGTGTACTGCGCATGCGCAGTACACAGCAACACAGATTCCGAAAATTGCCGAGCATGAACGGCGCCTGCGCACTGAGTCCAGGTTCTATCCCCACTATCCAAGTGGACATAGAGTAAGAATATAAAAGAGCCGAGCGCAGCGAGGCCGAGCCCGAAGCGTGGCGAGCGAAGCTCACCTGCGAGGGGCCCTCTAATATTCACAACCCTATGTCCGCTTGGATGGTGGGGCTACCACCTCCACTCACCGCGCAGGCACCGTTCAGCTTCGGAGATTTTCCGAAGCTTCGTCTGCTCCGTACTGCGCATGCGCAGTACGGTGCGGACACTATATCATGGCCGGACAGTATATGGCAGAACACCGGCACCAGTCAACCACCGGTGTCATGTGCGTCGCTGTGTAATATAGAGCAGGGTCCGGGAAGCCAATACCTCCCCGCAATTTCGGTCGCAATAGCATTGCCCTACCAATACGCATATGTTTTCTGCGCCAGAGGAACTTGATAAAGATTGAGCGAACCGCATGAAAGAAAGTCTGGGGTATTTTGATAGGTAAGGCTTGTAGTAGATACAGAAGTCGTGGAATCGCGTTCATCTTCAACACATTACAGCATCCGAACCATGACAGAGCTAGTGGGTCCCATCTTTTAAGGTCCGCTGTAAGCCCATAGGCTTCTTTTTATGTTGTTGGCTTTGACCTGTTTTTTTTTTGATTGTTTCTCAAGGTGAGCATCTTGGCGTTTGTCAAGAGGGTTGGGCGTGTCTTGAGGAGAACGCTTACGGCCACATCAACCTGAAAGCACCCGATCTCGTCTGATTTCAGAGGCTAAGCAGCGTCAGGCCTGGTTAGTACCTGGATGGGAGACTCCCTGGGAAGACCAGGTGCCATAGAAGGATCTGGTCTGGTTAGTGTCTTGATTGGGAGATCGCCTGGGAATACTGGATGCCGTAGGCTTCTTTTTATGTTGTTGGCTTTGACCTGTTTTTTTTAGCTTGCTTCCCAAGGTGACCATCTTGGCCTTTGTCAAGAGGCTTCAGAGTGCCCAAAGAGAGTGCCTACGACCAAATCACTATACTATATATCTATATCTATAATAATAAATAATATTTTTAGTTATTATATATAAGATACTATATAGGTGATTTGGCCGTAGGCACTCTCTTCGGGCACTCTGAAGCCTCTTGACAAAGGCCAAGATGGTCACCTTGGGAAACAAGCTAAAAAAAACAGGTCAAAGCCAACAACATAAAAAGAAGCCTACGGCATCCAGTATTCCCAGGCGATCTCCCAATCAAGACACTAACCAGGGGGGCGTGGCCTAGGCATGAAGGAGTGAGGACACTCTTTTCCGGAGCTCCCGGTCCGTGACCCCTCCACACCCCTTTACCACAGTCTGGTCGCATATTTCGGCATCGCCGACATCCCCGCGCTTCGGCGGAACACAGCCAGCCGAGCGGGGTCCGCCGCTGCTGCCATGGACAGGTACTTGGTCCCGCTGCAGCCTCCGGCCTCCACGCCGGATCCAGCCAAGATGGCGCCCGCGGCCTCCGGCGCTCCAGGCACAGAGGGAAGGTGAGCAGACTGCTATGCAGGGACACGACATGCCCCCGTTCTCCCCGCCTAGTGACTTGTCCCCGTGTCTCCCACGCTCACTGTCCATGGCCTCGCTTGACAGCCCGGACCATAGCGGCCTGCCACCCTGGTTCCCTCACAACTCCCAACTGTCCCAGAGACCCTCCCGCAGTGGAAGCCTCATCCCAGGACCGAATGGCCAGGCTGCTCTCGCCTCAGACACACAGGGGGACCCACCGCTGCCACCAGCACCGGCATTATTGGGGGACAAGGCCATCCTAGCTTTACTCCAAAACCTTCCCACTAAAGCAGACTTTAGCTGTATGGCAGCCAGGATTGAAACGACCTTGCGACATGAAATCGCAGGGGTCAAACGTGACGTGTCGGCTACGAACGAGCGGGTGACCACCCTGGCATCGGATGTGACCTCCCTGACCACTGATGTTTCTGGCCTGCAAGCCGCACATGATACCCTTGCTGACAGAGTGGCACAGTTGCAACTCCTAGTGGATGACCTTGAGAATCGCAACCGCAGACGCAACATCAGGATCAGAGACTTGCCCGAAGCCACTGGCCAGGCAGACCTCAAAGCCACAGTTACAGCTATATTTAACGCCTGTCTGGACCGCGCTGCTGACACAGTAATAGCCATTGATAGAGTCCACAGGACCCTGGGCCCCAGGAGCCCCACAGAGAACCGGCCACGTGACGTTTTATGCTGTCTCCACAATTACTCAGTTAGGGAGGATGTCCTGCAAGCGTCGTGGCGCAAAGGCAGCATTGATTTTGACGGGGCCCAAGTCACCCTTCTGCCAGATGTATCCCGCAAGACCTTCCAGATGAGACGCTGTCTGCGACCCCTTCTGGAACACCTAACTGAACGGAGGATTCCATACAAGTGGGGCCATCCGTTTCACCTTATAGTGCGCAAAAATGGGAGGCCCCTTGCGCTACGACACCCTTCGGAGGTCCCGTCCTTTCTGGAGGCTTTGGGCCTGCCCTCGGTTCAGGTCCCCGACTGGTTGGCTCCTGTTGTCCCCCAGGGAGCAGTGGCCCCGACGAACAACCCCTCAACCAGGCCACAGAGAGTGAGACGCCACCATCGATCCCAACGTCAGAGATCGCAGGCCCCTCAAGATCGTGAACCCTGAGAGAGTACAGTAATTTTCCGTTATTCCTGTGTTATACCCTTTTTTTTTTTGTTTTCTTTTTCTCTACCAACATAGACGGCTGGAGTATCCAGCTTTGTGTTGTTTACCATGCCACGGGCCATTGTTCCCAGCGCCCCCGCTAGGGGAGAGGAAGGACATTGGAAGAACAGAGTTGGACACTGCACTTCCTGGACGAAGCCCTGAGTTATTGGCGGTACTGTTCACCATTCTCGTTACTGTTTATCTACACTTGCCCTAGTCTCGGCGCTCTTTGTGTTTTTGGACTGCCTGGTGGTGCCCCCCGGGTGCCCCTGGGCGGCGTTCCCGCTCCCTCCCCCTCTCCTCCCCCCCCCTTTTTTCCATTTTTTTTTGGGGGGGGGGGGGGGGGGCGGGTGCCTGGGTGATATAAAGTTATCTATACTCTGTGTTGAAAAGTTTAATATGTTGGTCTAATTATGCACTGTTCTACTGTTGTTAACTGCCCGATACCTGCTGCAGTGATGTTCTATAATGCGTTTGATGTCGTAGTTAAGATGCCAAAGAAGCTCCGTGCATGCCCGATTGCGACTGCATGGACCATGGGATGCTGGAGGGGTACTGCACCGATGAGTTCCTCCCTCTGCAGTGCCTTACCTCTTCCCCCACTAGGCCCCTCTGCCCTAACCGGCAGGTTCTCTCTGATAGGAGCTTTAGCAATTCCCCGATCTATCCCCACCCCTCCTACCCTCCTCCTCCCTACTAACTCCGGACCTTCTCCGCTTTGTTACTGCTTTTCCTTTTTCTCCTCCTCTTCCTCTGTGCTTGAACTCTATATCTACTACTGACTCCGGTGGAGACCGCCGGCCGGGTACCACTGCCGTCATGGCCCTGAAGCTGGTTTCCTGGAATGTGAAAGGGCTGAATGTACCTGAAAAAAGGTCCAGCTGCCTAACAGAATTGTGGCGGATGAAGCCCCAAATAGTTTTCCTCCAGGAGACCCATTTCAGGACAGACCAAATACCACGGCTTTATAGTAAGCACTTCCCCCTGGCCCACCACAGCACGTCCCCTACTTCCAAATCGAGAGGAGTGTGTGTTCTTCTTGCTAAAAACTTGCCGTGGCGCCTGTTAGCTGTCCAAGCCGATAGTGAAGGGAGATATCTCTTCATTAAGGGAACTCTCCACTCGCAAACTTTTACTCTTGCCAACCTATACATGCCGAATGTGGACTAGCTGCCGGCCTAAGAAGCATGCTTGGATGCCCTGGCTGCATTCTCGGAGGGTACTTTGATCGTTGGGGGGGACTTTAACCTCACCTTGGACCCCCGCAGAGACTCATCATCGGGCACCTCTGCGATTTCTGCGAGAACGCGTTCACACATAAGAGACCTGCTACACTCCCACCGACTGATCGATGTGTGGCGTACGCTTCACCCACAGGATAGGGACTATACATTCTTTTTCACCGCTCATGGTTCTTACTCACGTATAGATATGTTTTTAGTCACCCACAATGCTATCCCGGCAGTCACAGACGCTCAGATAGGCCACATAGCCCTGTCTGACCATGCCCCGATTTCTTTGATGCTGAAGCTACAACAGGAGTCGCGTGGTCAGTCCTGGTGGAGACTGAACGAGTCTCTCCTGAAGGACCCTGAGACCCACGCAGACCTGCTTAGGGAATTAGAAAGTTACTTTGATCATAACCGTGATTCTGTTTCCAACCCCCTCATGTTATGGGCGGCTCATAAATGCTACATTAGGGGCATTCTTATTAAACATGGTCATAGACTCAAAGTGGCCAAAACTGAGGCTCTCTCCAAACTTATTGCCAAGTTGCATGCGTGTGAACAACGACACAAATCCCAGCCGACTGCTGCGCTGGAGGTGGAGGTGAGAGATCTTAGAGAACAAATTAGAGATTTCTCTCTCTTTCAGGCTAGAACCAGACTCATGTGGGTTCGCAGGACGTATTATGAATATGGAGACAGGTGTAGTAGGTCCCTAGCGAACTCCCTGCGTGCCCAACGCAACGCGTCCTTCATTCCAACCATAACCTCCCCTTCGGGTGCCAAGCTTGATGATTCACGGGAGATAGCGGAGTGTTTCCGATCTTTCTATGAAGCCCTTTATAACTTGCACCCCCGGGACTCAGGAGACGCCCTCCAGGCCGGCACAGCGGCCATTGACGAGTACCTAGCTTCGGCAAACCTCCCGTCGCTGACACAGGAAGAGATAGAGCTTCTCTCGCAACCTATCTCCCCGGAGGAATTGTCGGCAGCGTTAAGAGACTCACCCAAGGGCAAGGCACCAGGCCCAGATGGGTTTATGGTCCCTTATTATAAGGCCTTCCTCTCCCTCTTGTCCATGCCGTTTGTGTCAGCTTTTAACGCCCTATTGGAGGGCCAGACCTTTCCACCGGAGCTGTTGCAGGCAAGCATCTCGGTCATACTCAAGCCGGAGAAGGATCCGCTTCTCTGTGCGAACTACAGGCCCATCTTCTTATTAAACAGCGACCTTAAGCTCTTCACTAAGATACTGGCGGAGCGGTTGGCGCCCATTCTCCAACGCCTGATACCTCTGGATCAGGTGGGGTTTATTCGTAACAGGGAAGCCCGAGACAACACTACCAGGACAATCAATGTTATAGAACGCGTCAGACGCCTTAAACTACCGATTATGTTGCTCTCTGTGGACGCAGAAAAAGCGTTTGACAGGGTGAGCTGGCCTTTTTTGCTAGCCACCCTGCGAAGCTTGGGTGTACCCCCCCATGCTTTCATGGGTTACAGCTCTTTACTCGTCACCGACGGCGATGGTTAGGGTCAATGGGTTTGCCTCGTCGCGTTTCACTATTGGCAATGGAACGAGGCAGGGATGCCCGTTGTCCCCCCTTTTGTTTGTCCTATCGCTTGAACCCTTGCTGCACCACATCAGGCAGAACATAGACATCAAGGGACTGGACACCCCCTCACACCACCATAAGGTCGCAGCCTTTGCAGATGACCTCTTGTTCTATGTCTCGGAGCCTCACATTACATTGCCGAATCTCTTAGCGGAAATAAGACGATATGGCACCCTGTCAAATTTTAAAATTAACTTACAGAAATCGGAAGCACTCAACGTCTCCCTGTCTACCAACGCCCAGACGAGTCTAAGCACTAATTTTCCCTTTCGTTGGGCAACTGGGGCTATACAATATCTGGGTACCAAGGTTCCCCCGGACCCACATCTGATTTTCCAATTGAATTTCCAGCCGCTTCTAAAAATTTTTGCCGTAGATCTAGAGAGGTGGTCAAAGTTGGCAACCTCTTGGTTTGGGAGATGCAATGTGCTCAAAATGAATGTAATGCCCAGACTCTTGTACCTATTACAAGCCTTACCGATAAAAATCCCCCAATCATTTTTTAAAGCCATGCGCTCCATCTTTATTCGATACGTATGGCAGGGCAGGCCTCCAAGACTCAGCCGAACATTACTGCTCAGATCAAAAGACAAGGGAGGGATTGGCCTCCCAGATCCGGCATGGTACTATACGGCGGTGCACATGAACAGAGTAGTTGACTGGTGCAGACACCTGAAGGATAAGCTGTGGGTTCGTCTGGAGCGTGAATCCGTACCATTTCCAGGTTTGCCCTGGAGTGGACCGGGCTGGTCGGGAGCGACGCAGGCACACCCACTCATTGAGCCAATGTTACAAGAGCTAGACAGATATTTTACCCTGATGGGCGTGCCCAGTTTCCCTTCGCCCATGACTCCTATTATTGGACACCCACGCTTTGAACCCGGCATGACGGAAAAGTCTTTCCGCCTCGAACCTGACCGGGACCTTGTGCGGGCCTCTTCTTTTCTTGGCCCTAGGACGTGGACAGCGGTCTCCACTATGTACGAGGCGTTAGCAACCACTGCCCTGGGACAGTGAAAGCTTGCCCAACTCTCCCACTTCTTGAAATCTTTGCCAAACAGTGGCGAATTCCGCAGACCCCTAACATCGTTTGAGGAGGTATGCTCAGGAGAGGGACCGACCCGAGGGTCTCTTTCCCTGTCATATCGCATCCTACTTGACCAACTCTCCCAGGGTAACCTGGTGTTCGTGGAAAAATGGGAGCGAGACCTGCATATCCGGCTCTCGCCAGACCAGAAGAACCGCGCGCTTCTTTTTGCGCACAAGTCATCCCTATGTAGTAAATACCAGGAAATAGCTTATAAAATTTTGACCCGATGGTACAGGACCCCCACTGTCCTGGCGGCTATGTTTCCCGGTCACAGCCCTTTGTGCTGGAGATGCGGTGATCAAGCCGGCACGTTACTACATATCTTCTGGGAATGCCCTCAACTGGCCCATTTCTGGAGACAGGTTCTCAATATCATTTATGACCTCACGGCTATTGATCTCCAGAACAACCCAGCTGCGATCTTCCTCAATCTGACCCCACTCTCGAGCAAGAAGTACCATAAATCTCTCTTAAAACATCTTCTGAGTGGGGCCAGGGCATGTATACCTAGCATGTGGAAACGGCAGGCCGCTCCACTGGTGTCTCACTGGTTTGCAAGAGTTTGCGACATCTACCGTATGGAACAGCTCACATCAGCGTTAGGCGACAGGGAGGAAGAGCACACTGCTCGTTGGTTGTCGTTGGTTGTCTTGGAGCCCCCCATCCCCTTCTCCTGCCCATTTGCTCCCCCCTCTTTCCCTACCCCCTAACTCCCAAGTATAATTAAAATACATGGTGATTGCAAGGATCTTTTCGTTTTGTTCCCTCGATTTCCCAGCCAGGGGTTGGCGGCCCTCGGGGTGGTCCCGGCTGAGCTCTTTGACCAATAGAATGAAGGTGACCGATGTTAGAGGCCCCTCAATCTGGGCCTTGAGGGGGATCGCCCCGCGGAAAGCCCTGGTTTATAAGTAGACACTGGGGTGCCAGATCATTAGAGTTGGATAATGTGGTGGCCTAGCCACGGCTGGGGCTGCTGCTGACATAAGTTGTTAGGTTTCCCCCGGTCCCCCACGAAGTATTAACTATGTATTTTTGTTAACCTGGAAAACTGAGGGATCTATGTCTTTTAAAGTTTGTCTCTGTATTACCTGCAATCCGTAAATAAAGAATAAAAAAAAAAAAAAGACACTAACCAGACCAGACCAGATCCTTCTATGGCACCTGGTCTTCCCAGGGAGTCTCCCATCCAGGTACTAACCAGGCCTGACGCTGCTTAGCCTCTGAAATCAGACGACATCGGGTGCTTTCAGGTTGATGTGGCCGTAAGCGTTCTCTTCAAGACACGCCCAACCCTCTTGACAAACGCCAAGATGGTCGCCTTGAGAAACAAGCAAAAAACAACATAAAAAGAAGCCTATGGGCTTACAGCGGACCTTAAAAGATGGGACCCACTAGCTCTGTCATGGTTCGGACGCTGTAATGTGTTGAAGATGAACGCGATGCCACGACTTCTGTATCTACTACAAGCCTTACCTATCAAAATACCCCAGACTTTCTTTCATGCGGTTCGCTCAATCTTTATCAAGTTCCTCTGGCGCGGAAAACATAAGCGTATTGGTAGGACAATGCTATTGCGACCGAAATTGCGGGGAGGTAATGGCTTCCCGGACCCTGCTCTATATTACACAGCGACGCACATGACACCGGTGGTTGACTGGTGCCGGTGTTCTGCCATATACTGTCCGGCCATGATATAGTGTCCGCGCCGTACTGCGCATACGCAGTACGGAGCAGACGAAGCTTCGGAAAATCTCCGAAGCTGAACGGCGCCTGCGCGGTGAGTGGAGGTGGTAGCCCCACCATCCAAGCGGACATAGGGTTGTGAATATTAGAGGGTCCCTCGCAGGCGAGCTTTGCTCGCCACGCTTCGGGCTCGGCCTCGCTGCGCTCGCCTCTTTTATATTCTTACTCTATGTCCACTTGGATAGTGGGGATAGAACCTGGACTCAGTGCGCAGGCGCCGTTCATGCTCCGCAATTTTCGGAATCTGTGTTGCTGTGTACTGCGCATGCGCAGTACACAGCAGACACTATCCGATGGGGGACCATATGTGATAAGACACCGGCATGGGGAACTGAAGCTATGGGTCAAGCTAGAGCAGGAGATGGCGCGGGTTCCACTGGCTGGTCTGCCTTGGGCGGGGAGGCCATTGGAGCCCTGTGTGACTACTCACCCGTTAATTGGCCCCTCGCTCGCCGAGATGGATAGTTTTTTTCACCTTTCCCACCTGACTAACTTCCCTTCTCCTATGACCCCAATTATTGGACATCCTAGATTCCCTCCGGGCCTGTCTGACCAGGCCTTTACCAGGCAAGCCTCGAAAGGGCTTCTGAGAGCAGCCCTATTTCTTGGACCCACGGGCTTGATTCCCGTGGGGACCATACTGCTAGAGCAAGTACCTGTTGCATTGGATAGCTGGAGAGCTAGACAGCTAATCCATTTCCTCGGATCACTACCTAACCATTCGTTCTTCTCTAGACAATTCCACCCCTTCGAGGAACTTTGCCTGGATGATGGCCCAATTCGTGGTTCCCTCTCTAGGTCCTACCAAATCCTGACAGACGCACAATCCTCAACGGATCCACCCTTCCTAGCTAAATGGAAAAGGGACTTACAAACTACATTCTCCAAACCACAGAAGGACAGAATACTCTTTTTCGCCCATAAGTCGTCACTCTGCAGTAAATATCAGGAGATCTCATATAAGCTGATCACACGCTGGTATCGTACACCGGTGGTGTTGGCCAAAATATTCCCCGGTCAATCTGACCGCTGCTGTCACTGTGGGCAACAGGCTGGCACCATTCTCCACATTTTCTGGGAATGCCCTAAATTACAAACATTCTGGCAGCCTGTCCTGAGACTCATCCACAAGTTCACAGACATTTCCTTAGCCAATGATCCCGCAGCAGTTCTTCTCAATCTAACTCCTATGTCGAGAAAGCGTTATCATAAGTCCTTACTTAAACATCTCCTCAATGCAGCTAGGGCCTGCATCCCAAGTCAGTGGAAAGAGCAATCTGCTCCAATGGTGACCCAGTGGTTCGCAAGGGTAAATGATATTGAACGAATGGAAGACCTGACTGCCACAATGAGGGATAAAACGGAGGAGCATGGGAACAGATGGTTCTACTGGACCCAGTTTCGCTTTTCGTAAGAATACCTCCGCGAGACATAGTAAGCTCATGGTGATCGTTGGAGATCGCTGTTCCAAACGTTGGACAGCTGATGAGCTGGTGAGCCGAGGGCGTCTCTTGCTCCCTGGGAGGGGACCCCACACTATCCACTCTACCCACGACACCCCCTTACCCCTTCTTTTCCTTTTCTGCCATTTCCTTCCCCAATCTTCTCTTTCCCCTTCTCCCTCCTTTCAGTTCTACTATTTCCCTTCTTAACTCAAAAAAGGGAAAAGAAAATGGTATGTTCCGACCCCATTTGACTACTACACAATACTCTTCCCCTATCTATGGATATCTAAACTCTTCGAGGGTAGCAGGGCTAGTATCAATAATATTTTAAGTGGTAGAGGATTCCAACGAGATGGAGCTTTAATCTCATCTTGATATGACCGCAAAGCTGTACACGTGCTATTCTCCTCAGACTTCTTACCATTGGCTCTGATATCCATGCAATATGATCGTTTGTTTGTAACTATTTGTATCACACATTCTGTGAAGTTGCCTTTGCATTGTATGTCGCATACTACTAAATAAAAAAACAAAAAAAACAGAAGCCTATGGCACCTGGTATTCCCAGGCGGTCTCCCATCCAGGTACTAACCAGGCCCGACACTGTTTAGCATCCGAGATCAGACGAGATTGGGCGCTTTCAGGGTGATGGGGCCGTAGGTGATCTCTTCGGGCACTCTCAACCCTCTTGACAAATGCCAAGATGGTCACCTTGGGAAACAAGTGAAAAAAAAACAGGTCAATGTCAACAACATAAAAAGAAGAATACGGCACCTGGTATTCCAACGCCATCTCCCATCCAGGTACTAACAAGGCCCAACCCTTCTTAGCCTCAGAAAAGAGAAGAGATAGGGCTCTTTCAGGGTGATGCTGCTGTAAGCGATCTCTTTGGGCACTCTCAACCCTCTTGACAAATGCCAAGATGGTCACCTTGGGAAACAAGCAAAAAAAAAAAAACGAATCAACGCCAACAACATAAAAAGAAGCCTACAATAACTGGTAATCCCAGGTGGTCTCCCATCCAGGTACTAACCAGGCCCGACTCTTCTTAGCCTCCAAGATCAGACGAGATTGGGTGCTTTCAGAGTGATGTGGCCATAGGCAATCTCTTCAGGCACTCTCAACCCTCTTGACAAACACCAAGATGGTCACTTTGGGAAATAAGCGAAAAAAAAACAGGTCAACGCCAACAACATAAAAAGAAGTCTACGACACCTGGTATTCCCAGGCGGTCTCCCATCCAGGTACTAACAAGGCCCGACTCTATTAGCCTCCAACATCAAACGAGATCGGGTGCTTTCAGGGTGATGTGCCCGTAGGCAATCTCTTCAGGCACTTTCAACCCTCTTGACAAACGCCAAGATGGTCACCTTGGGAAACAAGCAAAAAAATAAAAATAAGTCGGAAGCTAGAGACAATACGGCCCGAGTCCTCAATTTAATCCATGCGGCGCATGTACAGGGAAGGCCCTTGCTTATGTTGTCAACGGACACGGAGAAGGCCTTTGACAGGGTGGCCTGGCACTTTATGCAGGCCACCCTGGAACATATAGGTCTTGGCCCCAACATGATGAGCTGGGTAATGTCGCTTTACTCCACGCCATCGGCAGCGGTACGGGTGACCGAGTGGTGCTCGGACTCTTTCCCCATCACTAATGGGACGAGGCAGGGGTGCCCTCTGTCTCCCCTAATTTTAATTCTGACACTGGAACCACTTATGTGTCACGTTCGGAATGACCCGAATATTACTGGCATATCCAAACCCTCGGCACACCACAAAATTGCGGCGTACGCTGACGATCTAATTTTTTCCGTCTCCAATCCACACATTTTGCTTCCCAAAATACTTGCGTCTCTACAGCGACACGACAGCCTATATGTATTGAATATATCGGTTCCGGATGGTGAGGCCAAGAGGCTCCGCTCCTCTTTTCCATTCTACTGGGCTGAAAAATCTATACGTTAACTGGGCGTTGACATCGCAGCGGATTTAGCGCAATTGTACCTGCTTAATTTTGTCCCTCTCCTGGATAGACTGAAATCTGATTTGGGAAACTGGAATGCTTTAACACTGACCTGGTTCGGGCGCTGTAATGCATTCAAAATGATGGCCCTCCCTCGGATCTTATACATGTTCCAGACATTACCGATCCGGTTACCCCCAATTTTTTTCAGACAACTGCAGGTGCTGCTCCGGGACTTTATTTGGGCGCGCAAACCGCCCAGAGCCCGTTTGCAATTGCTTGCCAGACCAAAGGACAAGGGGGGTCTGGGTCTCCCAGATCTCAGACAATACTACAGAGTGACTCTGCTAGCGAGAGTCGTTGATTGGCATTGTAATGGCCCACACAAGCAGTGGGTGGAGATGGAGATTGAGGATGGATCCATTCCCCTATTGACCTCCCCGTGGCTCCTGTCCTCCCTACCAAAAGACCTCAGAGGTCACCCCGTAGTGGGAGCTACGTTGGCTGTTGTGCGGAGGTTGTTCCGCTGCACACACATTGCTCCCCTGCCATCACCAATGACTCCGGTTATAGGTAATCCAGACTTCCCACCGGGATTTACCAACAAGAAACTGCGACAGTTGACAGTGGTGGGGAAACAGCGTCTGGGAGAGGTGTGGCCCACGGGAGGGCTCCCGACCACGTAAACTGTCGCCGAGCTTTCTGACCCTCCGCTTGACTTGTTTAGTGCTTATCAACTTCGTCACTTTCTTCTGGCCATACAAAGGGCCCCCTACACTCCTAGAGACCTGACACCCTATAAATCCATCTGTCACAAAAGGGAACCTGTGCGACACACCCTCTCCCTCCTGTACAACCTATTGAGTAGTCAGGAGGAGGAGTCGACCCCCACCATTTATCCACAAATGGGAGAGGGACTTAGGCATCACATTTACCCCACAACAGATAGGGAAGATCCTGACCTTAGTACATAAAGCTTCCATCGCAAACCAATATCAAGATACAAGATAGTCTCACGCTGGTATAGAGTCCCATACCTTCTGAATAAAATGGATAGATCGATCCCGGATGTTTGTTGGAGGTGAAATTCAGATATGGGGACCATGGGACACCTTTTCTGGGCATGCCCGACCTTGAGGAACTTTTGGGTTCCCAGTAGCGTGCCTTCTACACTTGACCGAACAGCCTGTTCGAAAATACAAAAAAACCCTCACGATGCAACTCCTGAATGCCGCCCGGGCCTGCATTCCCGCACTGTGGAGGCAGCCTCAGCCCCTATCCAAGGTGCTGTGGTATTCCAAAGTCAATCATATTCTCCGGATGGAAGAATTGACCGCCACCCTTCACAACACTGAAGAGGCATTTAGTGTTACATGGAGGCCCTGGACGTATTTTACTGGTACTCGAGACTACATTCGGGAGGTGAGCAGTGCCTCCGTCCCAGAAAACGACTGAACATCTAACGTTTACCTACGTAGGCCATGTCTGCCCTGGGTGGCATTCCCCCCCTCCTTTTTGTCTTTATTTTTCTTTTTTTCCCCGTCGCCATCCCCCCACCTCCTCTCTCTCCGTCTTTGCACTCTCTTCTTCCCCCGTCCTCCCTTTTGACTATGCCTTGTCTCCTTACTAGCCTTCGGGACCCAGAAGAACCCCAGGGTTCTGGACATGACCGGCTCATATTTTGCTCTGGTTCACGTAGGTCATGATAAGCTGGCTCGCTGTGGTCCCAGTTGTTCTCCATGATTACATTTGTCCGAACGGAGCTGCACTAGTTATACTGTACTACATGTCGGAGGTGGGGTTTCTCTATTTTCTGCATGAAACTGTAGGACTCCCCTCTGAGAACCCAGAGTTATTTGGCTGCCTATTTTTTGTTAGCATATAATTGTGACCCTGGGTCATGCTGTATGGTTGACTGTTATATTTATATTGTTCTACTTATACTTAATAAAAGAATAAAACAAAAAAAATAAATAAGTCAATGCCAACAACTTAAAAAAAAAGCCTATGGCATCGAGAAATCCCAGGCGGTCTCCCATCCCGGTACTAACCAGGTCCCAACCCTGCTTAGCCTCTGAGATCAAATGCACGCTCAACCCTCTTGACAAACGCCAAGATGGTCACCTTGGGAAACAAACAAAAAAAAACAAGTCAATGCCAACAACATAAAAAGAAGCCTGCAGCATTTGGAAAACCCAGGCGGTGTCCCATCCAGGTACAAACCAGGCCCAACCCTACTTAGCCTCTGAGACCAAACGAGATTGGGCGCTTTCAGCGTGTTGTGCCGTAGGCAATTTCTTTGTGCACTCTTAACCCTCTTGACAAATGCCAAGATGGTCACCTTGGGAAAAAAGGGAAAAAAAACAGGTCAAAGCCAACAACATAAAAAGAATCCTACGGCATCCGGTATTCCCAGGCGATCTCCCAATCAAGACACTACCAGACCAGATCCTTCTATGTAACCTGGTCTTCCCAGGCAGTCTCCCATCCAGGTACTAACCAGGCCTGATGCTGCTAAGCCTCTGAAATCAGACGAGATCGGGTGCTTTCAGTGTGATGTGGCCGTAAGCGTTCTCTTCAAGACACGGCCAACCCTCTTGACAAACGCCAAGATGGTCGCCTTGAGAAACAAGCGAAAAAAACAGTTCAAAGCCAACAACAAAAAAAGAAGTCTATGGCACCTGGTATTTCCAGGCGGTCTCCCATTCAGGTACTAACCAGGCCCGACACTGTTTAGCCTCTGAGATCAGATGAGATTGGGCGCTTTCAGGGTGATGGGGCCGTAGGTGATCTCTTTGGGCACTCTCAACCCTCTTGTTAAACACCAAGATGGTCACCTTGGGAAACAAGCGAAAATAAACAGGTAAATGCCAACAACATAAAAAGAAGCCTACGGCACCTGGTATTCACAGATGGTCTCCCATACAGGTATTAACCAGGCCGTACACTGCTAGGCCTCCGAGATCAGATGAGATTGTGCACTTTCAGGGTGATGTGGCCATAGGTGTTCTATTTAGACACTCTCAACCCTCTTGACAAATACCAAGATGGTTATCTTGGGAAACAAGTGAAAAAAAAAAGGTCAACGCCAACAACATAGACCCTGGCGGTCTCCCATCTGACCCAGACCCTGCTTAGCCTCTGAGATCGGGCGCTTTCAGGGTGATGTGACCTCAGGCGAACGCTTTGGGACATACTCAAAACTCTTGACTGATGCTAAAATGGTCACCTTGGGAAACAAGCGAAAGAAAAACAGGTCAAAGTACTATCCAGGCCGGACCCTGCTTAGCCTCTGAGATCAGATGAGATCGGGCGCTTTCAGGGGGATGTGGCCGTAGGAGATTTCTTTGGGCTCTCTCAGCCCTCTTGACAAATGCCAAGATGATCACCTTGGGAAACAAGCGGAAAAAAAAAACCATGTCAACGCCAACAACATAAAAAGAATGCTACGGCACCTGGTATTCCCAGTTGGTCTCCCATCCAGTTACTAATCAGGCCCGACAATGCTTAGCCTCCGAGATCAGACAAGATCAGGCACTTTCAAGGTGATGGGGCCATAGGCGATCTCTTTAGGCAACTTCTTTGTGCACTCTCAACCCTCTTGACAAATGCCAAGATGATCACCTTGGGAAACAAGTGGAAAAAAAAAAACATGTCAACGCCAACAGTTACTAATCAATCCCGACAATGCTTAGCCTCCGAGATCAGACAAGATCAGGCACTTTCAAGGTGATGGAGCCATAGGCGATCTCTTCGGGCACTCTCAAACATCTTGACAAACGCCAACATGGTCATCTTGGGAAACAAGCGAAAAAAACCAAGTCATTGCCAACATTGGAGGCTAAGCAGGGTTGGGCAATCAGTTTCCTTGCCTGAAATAGGCATCTCAGAACTGCCATCTGGCTACTTCCCGGGTTTCCAACTCCTTCAACTAATCCCAGGAGACCATACTTTGCCTCCATCATGGTGGAGGTTCCAACCACCCGATCAATGGTTCCTGTCACCTCTGTCCAGTAGCGGATCAACTTCGGGCATCTCCAAAACATGTGCATCATGTCTCCCCCCATGTTCCCGCACCGGGGGCAACTTGCGTCCGGCCGTTTGGCCAAACTGAAAAAGTTTACGAGGAGCATAATAGGTTCTATATAATAAGAACAGATGTGACATCCTGTGTGAGGAGAGCCACAATTCACCACAGGCAGGATTCCTGCGGCCAATTATAGCTCAGGGGGGTTTAGTACACACCCCACACTATATAAGGCCGCCAGCATGGCGGCCTTGTATAGTGTGTTGCGGTGGTCAGGGAAAGAGGACGATAGGCAGGGACAGTGTCTTTACTGCTTGGGAACCTAGCACTGTTACAATGGGTGTTATGTGCCTCCTGCACAGTACACACCTGAAGCTACCCTTTATTACTGGTGTTCAATTTCTGCAATACATGCATCTGCAGTGCAGAAGTTAGAGTCGGTGTTGTGTGCCTCCTGCACAGTATACACCTTATTGCTGGTGTTCTGTTTCTGTAATACAGGAACCTAGTACTGTTACAGTGCTAGGGTGTACAGAGAAGCTGGTATATATAGAAGACTACAGCATACAGAAGAAAGGCTAGTGAATACAGAATACAGGTTTCGTGTATGTAGATAGGCTTGAGTATACAGAGATGCTAGAGTAAACAGTGAGGCTGGGGTACACAGAGAGGCTAGTTTAAAGACAAATACAAAGATGTTAGTGTATATAGAGAGGTTAGTGTATAGAGAGAGTTGAGTGTATACAGAAAGGACAGTGCATATAGAGAAGCTAGTGTATACAGAAAGGGTATACATGAAAGCTGACATTCTATACAGAAGACTGGGTAGTGTATACAGAGAGTCTAGTGGGTACAGAAGACAGGCTGGTGTATTCTAGCTAGATTTTACAGTCTAGTGTATACAGAAGACAGGCTGTGGTATACAGAGAGTTTAGTGTATTCAGAGAGTCTAGTGTATACATAAGACTGGCTAGTTTACACAGTGTTTACAGAGATGCAAGGGTGTACAGAGAAGCTGGTATATATAGAAGACTACAGCATACAGAAGAAAGGCTAGTTAATACACAATACAGAAGACTCGTGTATGTAGATAGGCTTGAGTATACAGAGATGCTAGAGTAAACAGTGAGGCTAATTTAAAGAGAGGCTAGTATATACAAAGATGTTAGTGTATATAGAGAGGTTAATGTATAGAGAGGGTCGAGAGTATACAGAAAGGACAGTGCATATAGAGAAACTAGTGTATACAGAAGACAGGCTTGGGTATACATCAAAGCTGACAGTGTATACAGAAGACTGGGTAGTGCATACAGAGAGTCTTTTGGGTAAAGAAGACAGGCTGGTGTATTCTAGCTAGTTTTTACAGTCTAATGTATACAGAAGACAGGCTGTGGTATACTGAGGGTTTAGTGTATTCAGAGAGTCTAGTGTACAGAGATGCAAGGGTGTACAGAGAAGCAGGAAGCTAGTATATATAAGGCTAGTGAATACAGGCTAGTGAATGCAGATAGGCTTGAGTATACAGAGATGCTAGAGTAAACAATGAGGCTGGGGTACACAGAGAGGCTAATTTAAAGAGAGGCTAGTAAATACAAAGATGTTAGTGTATATAGAGAGGTTAGTGTATAGAGAGAGTCGAGTGTATACAGATAGGACAGTGGCTATAGAGAGACTAGTGTATACAGAAGACAGGCTTGGGTATACATCCAAGCTGACAGTGTATACAGAAGACTGGGTAGTGTATACAGAGAGTCTAGTGGGTACAGAAGACAGGCTGGTGTATTCTAGCTAGTGTTTACAGTCTAGTGTATACAGAAGACAGGCTGTGGTATACAGAGGGTTTAGTGTATTACAGAGATGCAAGGGTGTACAGAGAAGCTAGTATATATAAAAGACTACAGCATACAGAAGAAAGGCTAGTGAATACAGAATAAAGGCTGGCTTCTACGGAGAGGCTACCACTACGGAGATGCAGAACACTATATATAGAGAGAGGGTATATAGAGAGGCTAGATTATACAGAGAGGCTAGTGCATAGAGTGAAGCTATTGTATATAGAAGCCTGGTTAGTGTATACAGAGAAGCTAGTGTGTACAGAAGAAAGGCTAGACAGGCTATAAAGAGAGACAAGTTTTTACAGAAGACATTTTGGGGTATACAGAGATGCTAGTTTATACAGAGAGACTAATGTATACAGAAGACAGGCTAGGGCATACAGAAGACAGAAGACGGGCTAGTGTATTCAGAACATAGGCTAGTGTATATCGAAGACAGGCTATTGTATGCAGAAGACCGGCTAGTGTAAACATGCTGGTGTATATAGAGAGGCTAGTGAATTTAGAGGGTAGGCTAAGTGATAACAGAAGACAATCTGGGCTATACAGAGACATTTCATCATTTCATCTAGCTCACATCTCTAATGGAGTTTGTCTCATTGCCATGTTATGCCTTTTCATTCTTATGCTAAATATAGATCACTACACGATTTTAATCATCCACATCAAGCATGCAATAAAACTATCATACATCAAAATAAACCATGTACTCTTTTGCTCTATTTTGCATATTTGTACTGGGACCTTGAGTATGTGACAGTCCTGACACACCATCCTGACTTATTTTTCTTTATTTCTTATTAGAAATGGAGAGTACTATCTCAAAATCCGCTTAAATCTATTCACTTCTACCCCTTTTTGCTACCAGACATGCTGCACATACTAAGAGTAATGTAACCATCGCTCTCTAACGATGTAAACAGTTTTATTGCTTTTCTGACATTGACCGAGTATCTCTGACATTAACTGAGTATCTCTCTGCACTATGATCTTAATAATAATAATAATAATAATAATAGGATTGTGTAATGCAAAGATCAACTTATTATTATTTTATAGAGATTACTATCTCTAAATCATTGTAACAAGTTATAATGTCTACAGCTAATTTTACGTTAAAGCAAAAGTCACACAAAACCATCTTTTTAAAACCTTTTACACACTGCACATTAAGATTAATGCAACCATCTCTCGCTACCTCTATGCAATAGGATTCTCTTTCTGACTCTATTTTGTGTATTACTTCTTCTCCACATTAACTGTCACACTGATAACCATTTGTAACACATAACACTTGCAACACATTTTTTAACAGCGGCAAAATGTGAGAAAAGCAGTGGGACGGTTTACTTGATTGAGAAGTGGTTGCAGTAGCAAAGCATAGCAATACATTAATAACACATAATGCAACTATTTTACATTCATTTTACATTCACATCATGCATACATCCTAATGTAAGCTGTCTATCATTATTAATGTTCATGGTTACTGATACATTATGCCGATGACCAGTGGAAACGGAAAACAGTCAGTGTAAGCCGTCTTCGTGCGTAACATAATTAATGGAACGATTTACACGTTGGAATGTTCAAGCTACGTCAATTTACTCTTAAATACCCTTTAGCTGCTTAGCTCACACTTTGCTGTATGTAGCCGCGTTTACATGTAAGTAACCAATGGGGATTGACATTTCATGTCCATCTCACATCTCTAATGCAATTTGTCTCTTTGCCATGTCATACTTTGCCAGTTATTATACTTTCTCATCCGATATTAACCTAGGCGTTGCTGATATTTCATGATTACAGCAATCATCTCATCTAATTGCTATTCCGACATTCTGCCTTGGTATTTCTTTGCAACGCTCTATTGAACAATGTAAAGGTAAGCTAGATATTTTGTGTATTTCCACTTAAACTCTACCTGTATATACTGTCTCAATATTATCCTTTCTAATTTTGCTAAATTAGATTATAGAGTTTGCTATGTCTAAATCCAGGTTACCTACTCACCTTTATTACGTATACTGCTAATTTTAGGATAATACAAAACCATCTTATTGCTTCTTTACACGCTGCACATATTAACAGTAATGCCGTGAACAGTTTAATTGCTCGTCTCACATTTAGCTGGTATCTCTCTGCTATAGGAAACTGAATTTGTACTACAACGATCACTCATCTAATATCAGTCCACTCAGTGCTACCGGGATAACTTTTACATTTAGAGTAATGAAATGATTTCTCAGTTATTTTGGAGCTACTGCAACTAACGCTTCCGATCTCATTTCGACTGCAATACTTAATCTCTGCTATTGCAGAATATTTAGCTGCTTAGCTCACACTTTGCTGTACGTAGCCGTGGCGATTGGCATTTCAACTCTAATTCATATTCACATTTCTAATGCAGTTTGTCTTTTTGCCATGTCATCCTCTGTTAGTTATTATGCTTTCTCATCCTTGTGCTCCAATATTGGGGTATATTCAGTACATGATTAAAGACACGTAATGAACTTGATTGATAAAAACCTACACACGTTGTTGCTGTTATTTCGTGTATTTCCACTTAAACCCGTTATAGTTATTTTGCTATATTTATTACGCTTTGAATCTCTTTCCTGATAAATTACGCTCTGCAATATTAAGCCATGTAAATTGTCCTATTGGTCTGCTAACAATGCTATGTATAATAATACAAATCTTTTAAAAGCAATATCGTCTCACTGCAATACTTACACTCTGCATAATATATATGAATAATGCGAATAATGCTAATAATAAAGTCGTCTAAAACTCGGCTATAAGTAGAGAATAAAACTATCTTAGATCAAAATAAACCATGTACTGCCAAACCAATAACGGCCAATTACTTAACGTCTATCAGTCAATGACTTAACAAAATAAACTTAGCACTCTTTTGCTCTATTTTGAATAGTTGTAGTTCTCCACATTAACTGTCACATTGATATCACCACTGACAATACACCACTTTTTAACAGCACCAAAATATGAAAAAAGCACTTTATATGTTTCAAAAGTAGTTGCATTAGCAAAAAATAAAGTCCTGTCTTCTTTACACGCTAGCTTTTCTGTATACATTAATCTCTCTGTGTACACCAGCCACTCAATATAGACTAGCCTCTCTGTCTTCTGTATACAGGTGCCCGTAATCTATATACACTAGCCTGCCTTCTTTTTACAATAGTCTTGGTGTCCCAGCCTCTCTGCATACACTAGCCTCACTGAATTCCCCAGACTGTCTTCTGTATACACAAGCCTATCTGTAAAAAAAAATAGCCGTTCTTCTGCATACTCTAGCCTCTCTGTGTAACACAGTCTCTCTCTGGATTCCCTAGCCTACATCTCTGCATACCCAGGACCTTCCTCTGTATAATCTAGCCTATCTGTATACACTAGCCTGTCTTTTGTACAAATTAGCTTCTCTGTAGCCGGTCTTCTGTATACACGATCCTCACTGTCTACTCTTGGTTGTCTTTTGTATACACTAGCATCTCTTTATACATATACATATACAGTGTCTGCCTACACTATCCTCTCTTTGTAACTCAACTTCTCTCTCTGTATACCTTAGCTTCCATCTCTGCATACCCAGGACGTTCTTCTCTATAATCTAGCCTATGTGTATACACTAGCCGGTCTTCTGTAGACATTAGCCTTCCTGTATAAACTAGCTGGTCTACTGTATACACTAGTCCGTCTGTATACACTAGCAAGCTTGCATACACTAGCCTCTCTGTGTAACCCAGCCTCCATCTCTGCATACCCAGGACGTTCTTCTCTATAATCTAGCCTATTTGTATACACTAGCCTGTCTTTTGTACACATTAGCCTCTCTGTATAAACTAGCCGGTCCTCTGTATACACTAGTCCATCTGTATACACTAGCAAGTCTGTGTAACCAAGCCTCTCTCTCTGCATACCCTAGCCTCCATCTCTTGCATAAACCAGGACCTTCTTCTGTATAATCTAGCCTATCTGTATACACTAGCCTGTCTTTTGTACACATTAGCCTCTCTGTGTAAACTAGCCGGTCTACTGTATACACTAGTCCATCTGTATACACTAGCAAGTCTGCATACTTCTGCCTCTCTGTGTAACCCAGCCTCGCTCTCTCTCTCTGTATACCCTAGCCTCCATCTCTGCATACCAAAGACGTTCTTCTGTATAATCTAGCCTATCTGTATAAACTAGCCTGTCTTTTGTACACATTAACCTCTCTGTATAAACTAGCCGGTCCTCTGTATACACTAGTCCGTCGGTATACACTAGCATCTCTTTATACATTAGCTCTCTGTATACCCAAGCCTCTCTGTATACACTAGTGCACCGGTATACACTAGCAAGTCTGCATACACTAGCCTCTCTTTGTAACCCAACTGCTCTCTCTGCATACCCAGGACGTTCTTCTCTATAATCTAGCCTATCTGTATAATCTAGCCTATCTGTATACACTAGCCATCCATCTCTGCATACCCAGGACGTTCTTCTCTATAATCTAGCCTATTTGTATACACTAGGCTGTCTTTTGTACACATTTGCCTCTCTGTATAAACTAACCGGTCTTCTGTATTACACTAGTCCCCCTGTATACACTAGCAAGTATGCATACTCTAGCCTCTCTCTCTGTATACCCTAGCAAGTCTGCATACTCCTGCCTCTCTGTGTAACCCAGCCTCACTCTCTCTCTGTATACCCTAGCCTCCATCTCTGCATACCCAGGACGTTCTTTTGTATAATCTAGCCTATCTGTTTAAACTAGCCTGTCTTTTGTACACATTAGCCTCTCTATATAAACTAGCCGGTCCTCTGTATACACTAGTCCGTCTGTATACATTAGCAAGTCTGTGTAACCAAGCCTCTCTCTCTGCATACCCTAGCCTTCATCTCTTGCATAACCAGGACCTTCTTATGTATAATCTAGCCTATCTGTATACACTAGCCTGTCTTTTGTACACATTAGCCTCTCTGTATAAACTAGCCGGTCTACTGTATACACTAGTCCATCTGTATACACTAGCAAGTCTGCATACTCCTGCCTCTCTGTGTAACACAGTCTCTCTCTCTGTATACCCTAGCCTCCATCTCTGCATAACCATGACGTTCTTCTGTATAATCTAGCCTGTGTTTTGTACACTTTAGCCTCTCTGTATAAACTAGCCGGTCTTCTGCATACACGAGTCTCTCTTTATACCCTTGGATGTCTTTTGTATACACTAGCTGCTCTTTATACATTAGCTCTCTGTATACCCAAGCCTCTCTATACACTAGTCCGTCTGTATACACTAGCAAGTCTGCATACACCAGCCTCTCTGTGTAACCCAGCCTCTCTCTCTGCATACCCAAGATGTTCTTCTCTATAATCTAGCCTATTTGTATACACTAGCCTGTCTTTTGCACACATTAGCCTCCCTATATAAACTAGCCGGTCTTCTGTATACACTAGTCCGTCTGTATACACTAGCAAGTATGCATACTCTAGCCTCTCTCTCTGTATACCCTAGCCTCCATCTCTGCATACCCAGGACGTTCTTCTGTATAATCTAGTTTATCTGTATACACTAGTGTATACAGACAGACTAGTGTATACAGAGGACCGACTAATGTGTACTAAAGACAGGCTAATGTATACAGATAGGCTAGATTATACAGAAGAACGTCCTGGGTATGCAGAGCGCTCAGCTTCAAGGTATGGCCAACGTGAGTAATATGAGGGACACTCCTCACCCCCGCCCCCACCTACCAGATCTGAGTTTCATCCCCTTGCCCTCTCTGCCCCGGTCATCTGGTGGCAGTTTTATGCACTCCCTGGCCCCCACCCATTCATAATCCTTACCGACCTTTCTTTCCGCTGCTCACAGGAACACACTGGATGACTTGTCTAATTAACCAACTTGTACAAGACACAGCTATCCTCCTGTCCGACACCGGTCCCCCTTGGAGGCTTTACCCCTCACTGTTTGGGTGGTCCCTGCCTCTCCCTGGATGCTCCACATATACCACAACGACATTGTCAGAGGGGCACCACTTGACAGGACACAGGGCTTTCATTCCGGTGGCATCTCCCATTGGAGGAAGGGATGATGGCCCCAACCCCTTGGCAGCAGGTTCTTTCATGTACAGACCAGGGCGGCTCATCTTCCCTTCTGGAGTCTTGACCTTAGATGGGGGAGTTGCACTTTGGGGGGTCTGAGTGATACCTAATGCGCTGTACTGGAAGGGCTTGACATTCCCGCATATGTGTCCCCTCCCCCTGGATGCGCCCCTTGTCCCCCCCTCTGGCTCCCACCTACTCTTTGCTGACATTGCCTTCTGCAGCTTTCGGGGACCCTGGATGACTTATTTATTGAGCCTATTGGTACGAGACACTGCTTCCCTCCAGGGTGACTCTGGACCCCCCTGGAGGATTTACCCCTTACTGTTTGGGCGGTCCCAGCCTCCCTCTGGATGCTCTACACAGCCCCCGATGGCGATGCAGGAGAGACACTAATTGGCGGGCCCTAGGACTGCTGCTCGGGTGAAGTCTCCCATTGGATGGAGGGATGGTGGCCCCAGCCCCTTGCCTGCCGGATTTTCCATGCACCGACCAGGGCTGCTCCTCTTTCATCTTGATGTGGTGACCATGGAGGGGAGGAGTTGAAATTTATGGGGTCCGGGTGTTTGCTGGTGGGAGTGCGCTAAAGGACTTGACATTTCTGCATGTTTGTCCCCTCTCCCCTGTTTCCCCCCTCCCTTCCCCCCCTTCCCACCCTTCCCTTCCCTCCTTTCCCTCCCCCTTTCCCCCTTCCACTCCCCCTTTCCCCCCTTCCACTCCCCCTTTCACCCCTTCCCTGTCCCTTTTCCCCCCGGGGCGTGGACAGGGGAGAGGGGGTAAGGAGAGGACAATCTGCCAAAGGGAGAAATGCATTTGTTCGGGGACTGCATGTACTTTAGGGGTATGGGATGGGGGGTAGTGGATCCCATTCTGTGATGCCTTTTCTGTTGTGACGGGCTCCCTCGTGCATGCCTATGTTTAGGGCGAGCCGAGGAGACCCCTCAGTGCTGACAGTTATATGCTCTACCTCTGTTTTGGTTATACTATTGTTTTTTGTTTCTTTGATGTTACTGATTGTCTTTTATTTGCATAGCGGTATCAGACGTGACATTTACCACTGCCGGGACTGGGGGGACTAGGATTCGGGGGCTCCCTCTCCGACCTGTCTACCCAATAACCCAAGTAGGACAGCGCTTTAAACCCAGTGTACATCTGGTAAGCGCTATAGCATAATTGTGCTGTTTTAGTATACCCTTCCTGTACTGTTGAGTGCGGACAACCCTTAATTTCCCTCTCCCCCTGGGGTTGGGGTGCCCGGCCTCTTTTTCCCTTTACCTTTCCTTCCATTTGCCCTTCCTTTCTCCCCCTTAGTTCCCGCCATGCATTACCTACCCAAAACCTACCTTGGTTCAACTTTCTTTGCTTTTCTCTGACGTCCCCCTCCCCCTCCCCGAGGAGCGATGGGAGACTCAGTCAAGGTCACCTCTCTAAACGTTAAGGGACTGAACTCCCCTGAAAAACGGTGGATCCTCCTGGGAAAACTGAACACATCCTGTACTGATGTGGCCTTTATACAAGAAACACATTTTAAAAATACTAGCCTCCCCTTTCTATGGTCGAGATCCTTCCCTAAGGTCTACCACTCTACTAACCCCTCCTCTCCATTCTGATCTCTAGCAGGCTCCCCTGGGTTCTCCAGGATTTTTTGGTGGACCCTGGGGGCCAATATCTTTTTCTTAGGGGCCACATTGGAGAGCGCCTTTTTACATTTGCCACTGTGTACGCTCCCAATGATCACCAAGACACGTTCCTCAGAACTACCCTGCACAGATTATGTGACTTTCGGGAGGGCCAATTGATATTAGGTGGGGACTTTAATGTCCCCTTTCGCCATCGGTTGACACTTCTGCCTCTTGCTCCTCGCTCCCTACCCCTCACCTAGGTCTCTATTCTGGCACCTTAATGAGAGCCTCATCCAGATACCGGAAGTTTTAGCAGATGTGACCAGGGAATTGGACCTTTATTTCCAAGAAAACTAAAGCAGGACTGTGACCCGGGGATAATTTGGGAGGCTCACAAGTCAGTACTCCGCAGGGTACTTATCAGGAACAGCTTGCTAATCTGTTTCGTGAACTTGCCTCTGTGGAAGCGAAACATAAACATACCCCCTTACGGACCTTAGAGATTGAATTGGGGACACTCCATACCCATATTGCTGTCCTTCTCCATTATAAAGCGAAAGCGGCACTCCAGTTCTGTCGTAAACTGACGTAGGAGTCAGAGGACAAATGCAGAAAAATCTTAGCCAGGTCGGTAAAGGAGTTGAAATCTGGCTCTTACATACCACAGTTGATAGATGAGAATGGCCAGAGGGCCTCTACCCCAACCCAAATAGTTGAAGTCTTTGAAAAATGTTACTCTGATCTCTACAACCTGCCCGATTCAGGGTCTGGACAGGACAATATAGACAGATATGTAACCGGTTCTGGTCTACCAACCCTCTCATCGGAATCACGGGAGTACTTGGAGGACCCGATCACACTGGAAGAAGTCCAGACGGCCGTGGGACCTCCGAAGGTGGGTAAGGCTCCGGGCCCTGACGGATATACCGCACAATACTTTAAGACCTTCCTCCCTATTCTCGGCCCGCGCTTGGTGAATTTATTTAATACTCTGAGCTCAAATGGGGATTTTCCTGAGGATACCCTTAGAGCCCACATCTCGTTGATACCTAAGGAGGGCAAAGACCCGGGCCTATGTGGCAGCTACAGACCCATTTCCCTCCAAAATTCGGTCCTAAAACTATTCTCTAACTCCTCGCCACGTGATTGGCACATCACTTGTAGTCCCTTATACATATTGACCAGTTAGGTTTTATTCCCACCAGGGAAGATAAGGACAACACCACTAAGGTGCTTACCCTGATCCGTAAAGCAAAGTCATCTGGGACCCCTTGTCTTTTCATGAGTACTGATGCCGAGAAGGCTTTTGATCGGGTCAAATGGACATTAATGTTCTCGGTCCTTTGCCATATAGGTCTGAGTGAACGGATGCTGGCATGGATAAGTAAGATATACTCACGTACTTACATTCCACCGGACATCGCGCGTACGTTTATGTTGAACTTCCCCCCACCCCTTGTCACTAAGATCCGCAGTTTGCTTCACGGGTGGCATTCTGGCCTCCATTCCTGGTTCAGCAGATGCAATCTCATTAAAATGAACATACTCCCTAAATTTACTTATCTTTTCCAAGCTCTCCCGATCCAGATTCCAGTCCTGTTTTTTAAGCAAGCTCAATCCTTGCTCACTCAATTTAACTGGGCCCACAAAAATCCCAGACTTAAGCGGTCACAGCTGACATTGTCTAAACAACAGGGAGGGTTGGTTCTCCCTAACTTGCGACGCTACTACCTGGCCTCCCATCTGGGCCGTGTATTGGACTGGAATCGAAACAAACTTTCTAAGCTCACTCCCGAATTCCGCTAAGAAGCGCCATGTAGTGCTATAAGTATTTACCCACAGAATTTATGTCACATCCCACTATAGGGGCTTAGTTGAAAGTCAGTCACCTGATCGCTACCCAAAACACACTCACGTCTTTGACTTTCCCCCTATTCCCTATACGTGGCCATCCAACCTTTGAACTGGGGACCCACTTAGAAATTCCAACCTAGACAATGCGTCTAAATTCGTCATTGATGGAAAATGGCCTTCTTTCTCAACCCTAACAGATCCGACAGGGCTTTTCCAACTGCCTTTTTGGAGAGCGGCGCAATGACATCATTTTCTCCATTCCATCCCCAATCCTCAAACGTTCGCCCGCCCTCAGACGGAGTTTGAGACTCTATGCAGGAACGAAGGCCCTTTGGCCCACATTCTCTCTCAAACAGATTACCCACACTTAACCTGTCTGTCCAACTGGGAAAAGGACCTTAATTGCTAATTTTCCCCAGCACAGAGACAACGCATTATCACTTTGGCTCTCAAAATGTCGCTGTGCACGAAGATACAGGAGACGAATTTTAAACTTCTCACCAGGTGGTATTTGACACCATCAAAGCTGCAGAAATGTTTCTCCTCTTCCTCGAACATATGCTGGAGGTGTGGAGAAGAAGAGGGCACGTTGCTGCACATTTTTTGGTCCTGCCTCAGCTTGGTGGACTTCTGGACAGAGATCCGATGCATAACACAAAAATTCACAGACTTCTCCATCCAGGAAGAGGCTGCATTCTTTCTCTTGCACCATTCACAGATTCCCATTAAGAAGTACAAAAAAATCTATTTTACGTCATGTGATAAATGCGGCGAAATCCTGCATCCCTCTCTATTGGAAAAAATGTTCCCCCCCTTTCATTACTCACTGGCTTAAGAAAATAGAGGACATTAAAAAAAATGGAGGACTTGATCCTCACATCACAAGGTATACAAGAATTTTTTAAACAAACCTGAGACATCTGGAATACCTTTATATTCTCACTGGAAGGATGTCGCCTGCTATCGCCTTAGTGCTCTGAGCTTTCCTTGACTGGCCCCTTGGACAGTGGCTGCCATCGTGTTTCGTCCCCTCTTCTCCTTTTCTGATCTTTCAACCCTTCTCTTTTCTGCCTTCCTCCCCTATCTCTCACCCCCTCCACCCCCTCTCTCTTTTGGAAAGAGTGGAAAATTGGGAATGACGGCCCCCCATCCCCCTCTGGATGGATTATGCCGGAGGGACCTGGGGGTTTGTGTGACCCTGGATCTTGGTACAGTACTTTATCCGTGCCTCGAATCATTGTGATTGATGGAAGGCAGACTCACAGTTGCGAATATACCTGTATCAAGTATTGTTCAGCTGCTTTTTGCTCTGTATTTCTCTGTTGCATTATGTACTCGGGGGACCGTCTTCCCCTATTTGGAGAAAAAATTATATTTGAAAAAAAAAAGAAGCCTACGACACCTGGTATTTCCAGGCGGTTTCCCATCCAGGCATTAACCAGGCCTGACCCTGCTTAGCCTCCAAGATCAGACGAGATGGAACAGATTCAGGGCGATGTGGCCGTAGCCGATATCTTCAGGCACTCTCAACTCTCTTGACAAACACCAAGATGGTCACCTTGGAAACAAGCGGAAAAAAATAGGTCAACGGCCACAACATAAAAAGAAGCCTACGGCATCTGGAAATCCCAGGCGGTCTCCCATCCAGGTACTAAACTGGTCCCAACCCTGCTTAGCCTCTGAGATCAGATGAGATTGGGCTCTTTTAGGGTGGTGTGGCCGTAGGAGATTTCTTCAGGCACTCTCAACCTTGACTAACGCCAATATGGTCACCTTGGGAAACAAACAAAAAAATCAAGTCAACGCCAACAACATGAGAAGAAGTCTACAGCACCTAGTATTCCCAGGTGGTCTCCCATCCAGGTATTAACAAGGCCCGACCCTGTTTAGTCTCTGAGATCAGACGAGATCTGGTGCTTTCAGGGTTATGTGGCCATAGGCGAGCTCTTCAAGCACTCTCAACCCTCTTGACAAACACCAAGATGGTCACCTTGGTAAACAAACAAAAAAAACAAAACAAGTCAACGCCAACAACATAAAAATAAGCCTTCAGCACCTAGTATTCCCAGGTGGTCTCCAATCCAGGTACTAGCAAGGCCCGACCCTGTTTAGCCTCTGAGATCAGAGGAGATCGGGCGCTTTCAGGCTTATGTGCCCATAGGCAATCTCTTTGGGCACTCTCAACCCTCTTGACAAATGCCAAGATGGTCACCTTGGGAAACAAGCGAAAAAAAAACAAAACGAATCAAGGCCAACAACATAAAAAGAAGCCTACAATAACTGGTATTCCCAGGTGGTCTCCCATCCAGGTACTAACCAGGCCTGACTCTTCTTAGCCTCCAAGATCAGACGAGATTGGGTGCTTTCAGAGTGCTCGGACTCTTTCCCCATCACTAATGGGACGAGGCAGGGGTGCCCTCTGTCTCCCCTAATTTTTATTCTGACACTGGAACCACTTATGTGTCACGTTCGGAATGACCCGAATATTACTGGCATATCCAAACCCTCGGCACACCACAAAATTGCGGCGTACGCTGACGATCTAATTTTTTTCGTCTCCAATCCACACATTTCGCTTCCCAATATACTCGTGGCTCTCCGGCGATACGGCAGCCTATCAAACTATAAAATCAATTGCACCATCGGCTGTATTGAATATATCGGTCCCGGATGGTGAGGCCAAGAGGCTATGCTCCGCTTTTCCATTCTACTGAGCTGAAAAATCTATACGTTACCTGGGCGTTGACATCGCAGCGGATTTGGTGCAATTGTACCCGCTTAATTTTCTTCCTCTCCTGAATAGACTGAAATCTGATTTGGGAAACTGGCATGATTTAACACTGACCTGGTTCGGGCGCTGTAATGCATTCAAAATGACGGCCCTCCCGCGGATCTTATACTTGTTCCAGACATTATCGATCCGGTTACCCCCAATCTTTTTCAGACATCTGCAGGTGCTGCTCCGGGACTTTATTTGGGCGCGCAAACCGCCCAGAGCCCGTTTGCAATTGCTTGCCAGACCAAAGGACAAGGGGGGTCTGGGTCTCCCAGATCTGAGACAATACAACAGAGCGACTCTGCTAGCGAGAGTCGTTGATTGGCATTGTAATGGCCCACACAAGCAGTGGGTGGAGATGGAGATTGAGGATGGATCCATTCCCCTATTGACCTCCCCGTGGCTCCTGTCCTCCCTACCAAAAGACCTCAGAGATCACCCCGTAGTGGGAGCTACGTTGGCTGTTGTGCGGAGGTTGTTCCGCTGCACACACATTGCTCCCCTGCCGTCACCAATGACTCCGGTTATAGGTAATGCAGACTTCCCACCGGGATTTACCAACAAGAAACTGCGACAGTTGACAGTGGTGGGGAAACAGCGTCTGGGAGAGGTGTGGTCCTCGGGAGGGCTCCCGACCACGCAAACTGTCGCCGAGCTTTCTGACCCTCCGCTTGACTTGTTTAATGCTTATCAACTTCGTCACTTTCTTCTGGCCATACAAAGGGCCCCCTACACTCCTAGAGACCTGACGCCCTATGAATCCATCTGTCACAAAAAGGAACCTGTGCAACACACCCTCTCCCTCCTGTACAACCTATTAAGTAGTCAGGAGGAGGAGTCGACCCCACCATTTATCCACAAATGGGAGATTGCATTTGGCATCACATTTACCCCACAACAGATAGGGAATATCCTGACATTAGTACATAAAGCTTCCATCGCAAACCAATATCAAGAATCAGGATACAAGATAGTCTCACGCTGGTATAGAGTCCCATACCTTCTGAATAAAATGAATAGATCGATTCCGGATGTTTGTTGGAGGTGCAATTCAGATACGGGGACCATGGGACACATTTTCTGGGCATGCCCGGCCTTGAGGAACTTTTGGGTGGAGGTGACCGGGACAATAAAAACAGCCTGTTCGAAAATACAAAAAAACCCTCACGATGCAACTCCTGAACGCCGCCCGGGCCTGCATTCCCACACTGTGGAGGCAGCCTCAGCCCCCATCCAAGGTGCTGTGGTATTCCAAAGTCAATCATATTCTCCGGATGGAAGAATTGACCGCCACCCTTCACAACACTGAAGAGGCATTTAGTGTTACATGGAGGCCCTGGAGGTATTTTACTGGTACTTGAGACTACATTTGGGAGGTGAGCAGCGCCCCTGTCCCAGAAAACGACTGAACATCTAACGTTTACCTACGTAGGCCAAGTCTGCCCTGGGTGGCATTCCCCCCCTTCCCTTTTTGTCTTTATTTTTCTTTTTTTCCCTGCCGCCATCCCCCCCCTCTTCTCTCTCCGTCTTTGCACTCTCTTCTTCCCCCGTCCTCCCTTTTGACTATGCCTTGTCTCCTTACTAGCCTTTGGGACCCAGAAGAACCCCAGGGTTCTGGACACGACCGGCTCATATTTTACTCTGGTTCACGTAGGTCATGATAAGCTGGCTCGCTGTGGTCCCAGTTGTTCTCCATGATTACATTTGTCCGAATGGAGCTGCATTAGTTATACTGTACTACATGTCGGAGGTGGGGTTTCTCTCTTTTCTGCATGAAACTCTAGGACTCCCCTCTGAGAACCCAGAGTTATTTGGCTGCCTATTTTTTGTTACCATGTAATTGTGACCCTGGGTCATGCTGTATGGTTGACTGTTATATTTATGTTGTTCTACTTATACTTAATAAAAGAATAAAACAAAAAAAAAAAAAAAAAGTCAATGCCAACAACTTAAAAAAAAAGCCTATGGCATCGAGAAATCCCAGGCGGTCTCCCATCCCGGTACTAACCAGGTCCCAACCCTGCTTAGCCTCTGAGACAGGGCTGGTGCAAGGATCGTTGACACCCTAGGCGAAAACCTAATTTTGCCACCCCCCCCCCGGCTGCGCCCATGACTCCACCTGCCCTTGCTACACATGACCTATCTGACCCCTACACTGACCCCCTGACACATAAACTAATCCACCTGACTCCTACTTCCTGCACTACTCACATCACATTGACCCCTACACTGACCCACCTGATAATTACACCGACCCACCTGGCACCTACACCAACCCACCTGGCACCTACACTGCCAATTACACTGACCATCGCGCTGACACCTACACTGACCATCACGCTGACACCTACACTGACCATCACGCTGACACCTACCCTGAAAACACATACCCTGAAAACACATACCCTGAAAACACATACCCTGAAAACACATACCCTGAAAACACATACCCTGACACATAAAATGGCACTGACGCATACACTGACGCATACACTGACGCATACACTGACATGACACATACACTGACACGACACATACACTGACACATTACACTGACACGACACATACACTGACACATCACACTGACATGACACATACACTGACACATTACACTGACATGACACATACACTGACACGACACATACACTGACACATCACACTGGCATGACACATACACAGACACATCACAATGACATGACACATACACAGACACATCACACTGACATGACACATACACAGACACATTACACTGACATGACACATACACTGACACATTACACTGACATGACACATACACTGACACGACACATACACTGACACATCACACTGGCATGACACATACACTGACACATTACACTGACATGACACATACACTGACACATTACACTGACATGACACATACACAGACACATCACACTGACATGACACATACACAGACACATCACACTGACATGACACATACACAGACACATCACACTGACATGACACATACACAAACACATCACACTGGCATGACACATACACAGACACATCACACTGACATGACACATACACAGACACATCACACTGACATGACACATACACAGACACACCACACTGGCATGACACTGACACACATCACACTGACCTACCTGACTCCTACTTCCTGCATTACTCACACACAAACCCCCTCCATACAGCTCAATGGATCCATCCTCCTCCTTACCTCTGCTCTTTGATGCTGCCTTCAGCGACCATTATCCCACCGGGCCTCTCCGACTCCTCCGCACTGCCAGCGCCGTCCACCCGCTCCGCCGGGGCCACGCCAGCGCCATCCATCCGCTCCGCCGGGGCCACACCAGCGCCGTCCACCCGCTCCGCCGGGGCCACACCAGCGCCATCCATCCGCTCTGCCTCCATCATATCCCCGCCGGGACCAGGCCAGCGCCGTCAACCCCGCTCCATGATGTCCTCGCCGGGCAGGAGGTCAGCTGACCGACCTCTCGAAGCTCCCATCTCCGCCGAGCCCCGCCCCTCCGCTGCACTCACACAGACACACAGCGCAGCTCCAGAGGGACAGGCTGGAGCAAAGGAGTCCCGGAGCGGCGCTGTGAGATGAGTACGGTGGGGCGCTCAGCGGGAAACATGGGGGATTGGTGGCGCCGGTGGAACACCACAGGGGGGGCGAGAGAGCAGAAGAGGAGCTCACACTGGGCAGAGGCCGTAGTTGCGCCCTAGGTGGTAGTGCGCCCTAGGCGGCTGCCTACTTCGCCTAGTGGTAGCGCCGGCCCTGCTCTGAGATCAAATGAGATTTGGCTCTTTCAGGGTGATGCAGCCATAGTAGATTTTTTCAGGCACGCTCAACCCTCTTGACAAATGCCAAGATGGTCACCTTAGGAAACAAACAAAAAAAACAAGTCAACACCAACAATATAAAAAGAAGCCTACCGCACCTAGTATTTCCAGGCGGTCTCCCATCCAGGTATTAACAAGGCGCGACCCTTTCTAGCCTCTGAGATCAGCAGAGATTGGGCGCTTTCAGGGGGATGTGCCCATAGGCAATCTCTTTGGGCACTCTCATCCCTCTTGAAAAATGCCAAGATAGTCACCCTGGGAAACAAGCGAAAAAAAACAGGTCAACGCCAACAACATAAAAAGAAGAATACGGCACCTGGTATTCCAAGGCCGTCTCCCATTCAAGTACTAACTAGGCCCAACCCTTCTTAGCCTCTGAGATCAGAAGAGATAGGGTGCTTTCAGGGTGATGTGGCTGTAAGCGATCTCTTTAGGCACTCTCAACCCTCTTGACAAATGCCAAGATGATCCCTTTGGGAAACAAGCGAAAAAAACAGGTCAACACCAACAACATAAAAAGAAGCCTGCGGCATCTGGAAAACCCAGGCGGTCTCCCATCCAGGTACAAACCAGGCCCAACCCTGCTTAGCCTCTGAGACCAAACGAGATTGGGCGCTTTCAGGGTGTTGTGCCCATAGGCAATTTCTTTGTGCACTCTCAACCCTCTTGACACATGCCAAGATGGTCACCTTGGGAAACAAGGGAAAAAAAACAGGTCAACGCGACAACATAATGAGAAGCATACGGCACCTGGTATTCCCAAGCTTTCTCCCATCTAGGTACTAACCAGGCCCATCGCTGCTTAGCCTCCGAGATCAGATGAGATTAGGCTCTTTCAGGGTGATTTGGCTGTAGGCACTCTCTTTGGGCACTCTGAAGCCTCTTGACAAAGGCCAAGATGGTCACCTTGGGAAACAAGCTAAAAAAAACAGGTCAAAGCCAACAACATAAAAAGAAGCCTACGGCATCCAGTATTCCCAGGCGATCTCCCAATCAAGACACTAACCAGACCAGATCCTTCTATGGCACCTGGTCTTCCCAGGCAGTCTCCCATCCAGGTACTAACCAGGCCTGACGCTGCTTAGCCTCTGAAATCAGACGAGATCGGGTGCTTTCAGGTTGATGTGGCCGTAAGCGTTCTCTTCAAGACACGCCTAACCCTCTTGACAAACGCCAAATGGTCGCCTTGAGAACAACAGACAAAGCCAACAACATAAAAGGAAGCCTATGGGCTTAAAGCGGACCTTAAAAGATGGGACCCACTAGCTCTGTCATGGTTCGGACGCTGTAATGTGTTGAAGATGAACGCGTTGCCACGACTTCTGTATCTACTACAAGCCTTACCTATCAAAATACCCCAGACTTTCTTTCATTTGGGTCGCTCAATCTTTATCAAGTTCCTCTGGCGCGGAAAACATATGCGTATTGGTAGGGCAATGCTATTGCGACCGAAATTGCGGGGAGGTATTGGCTTCCCGGACCCTGCTCTATATTACACAGCGAGGCACATGACACCGGTGGTTGACTGGTGCCGGTGTTCTGCCATATACTGTCCGGCCATGATATAGTGTCCGCTGTGTACTCCGAAGCTGAACGGCTCCTGCGCGGTGAGTGGAGGTGGTAGCCCCACCATCCAAGCGGACATAGGGTTGTGAATATTAGCCACTTCCCGACCAGCGCACGACGATGTACGTCGACAGCATGGCACGGGCAGGCATATTGGCGTACATGTACGTCCAATATTCGTTGCCGCCGTGCCATCGGGAGCGCGCCGCCGGCGGCGCGCTCCCGCGCTGGTCGGGACCCCCGTGAGTCCGGTCGCGGGACCCGCGGACTCGATCGCCGCGGGCATCCCCGCGATCGTCTCACGGAGCGGCGGAAGTGAGGAAATGCTGTATAAACAACATTTTCTCATTCTGCCTAGCAACTAGTGACGCTGATCTCTGCTCCATGTGATTGGAGCAGAGATCCGTGTACACTAAATGAAAGCCCAACCCCCCCACAGTTAGTAACACTCCCCTAGGAACACTTAACCCCTACACTGCCACTCACTGGTTAACCCTTTCACTGCCAGTGTCATTTACACAGGAATCACTGCATTTATATAGCAGTGATTACTGTATAAATGACAATGGTCCCAAAAATGTGTCAAAAATGTCCGATGGGTCCCCGACAATGTCGCAGTCACAATAAAAATCGCAGATCGCCGCCATTACTAGTAAAAATAAAATAATAAAAAAAATTAATAAAAATGCTATAAAACTATCCCTATTTTGTAAACGCTATAACTTTTGCGCAAACCAATCAATAATCGCTTATTGCGATTTTTTTTACCAAAAATATGTAGACGAATACGTATTGGCCTAAATTGAGGGAAAAAAATGTTTTTTTATATATTTTTGGGGGATATTTATTATAACAAAAAGTAAAAAATAATGCGTTTTTTTCAAAATTGTCGCTCTATTTTTGTTTATAGCGCAAAAAATAAAAACCGCAGGGGTGATCAAATACCACCAAAAGAAAGCTCTATTTGTGGGAAAAAAAGGACGTTAATTTTGTTTGAGAGCCACGTCGCACGACCGCGCAATTGTCAGTTAAAGCGACGCAGTGCCGAATCGCAAAAAGTGGTCTGGTCTTTGACCAGCAAATTGGTCCGGTCTGAAAGTGGTTAGAGGGTCCCTCGCAGGCGAGCTTCGCTCGCCACGCTTCGGGCTTGGCTTCGCTGCGCTCGGCTCTTTTATATTCTTACTCTATGTCCACTTGGATAGTGGGGATAGAACCTGTACTCAGTGCGCAGGTGCCGTTCATGCTCGCAATTTTTGGAATCTGTGTTGCTGTGTACTGCGCATGCGCAGTACACAGCGGACACTATCCGATGGGGGACCATATGTGATAAGACACCGGCATGGGGAACTGAAGCTATGGGTCAAGCTAGAGCAGGAGATGGCGCGGGTTCCACTGGCTGGTCTGCCTTGGGCGGGGAGGCCATTGGAGCCCTGTGTGACTACTCACCCATTAATTGGCCCCTCGCTCGCCGAGATGGATAGTTTTTTTTACCTTTCCCACCTGACTAACTTCCCTTCTCCTATGACCCCAATTATTGGACATCCTAGATTCCCTCCGGGCCTGTCTGACCAGGCCTTTACCAGGCAAGCCCCGAAAGGGCTTCTGAGAGCAGCCCTATTTCTTGGACCCACAGGCTTGATTCCCATGGGAACCATACTGCTAGAGCAAGTACCTGTTGCATTGGATAGCTGGAGAGCTAGACAGCTAATCCATTTCCTCGGATCACTACCTAACCATTCGTTCTTCTCTAGACAATTCCACCCCTTCAAGGAACTTTGCCTGGATGATGGCCCAATTCATGGTTCCCTCTCTAGGTCCTACCTAATCCTGACAGATGCACAATCCTCCACGGATCCACCCTTCCTAGCTAAATGGAAAAGGGACTTACAAACTACATTCTCCAAACCACAGAAGGACAGAATACTCTTTTTCGCCCATAAGTCATCACTCTGCAGTAAATATCAGGAGATCTCATATAAGCTGATCACATGCTGGTATCGTACACCGGTGGTGTTGGCCAAAATATTCCCCGGTCAATCTGACCGCTGCTGTCGCTGTGGGCAACAGGCTGGCACCATTCTCCACATTTTCTGGGAATGCCCTAAATTACAAACATTCGGGTAGCCTGTCCTGAGACTCATCCACAAGTTCACAGACATTTCCTTAGCCAATGATCCCGCAGCAGTTCTTCTCAATCTAACTCCTATGTCGATAAAGCGTTATCATAAGTCCTTACTTAAACATCTCCTCAAGGCAGCTAGGGCCTGCATCCCAAGTCAGTGGAAAGAGCAATCTGCTCCAATGGTGACCCAGTGGTTCGCAAGGGTTAATGATATTGAACGAATGGAAGACCTGACTGCCACAATGAGGGATAAAACGGAGGAGCATGGGAACAGATGGTTCTACTGGACCCAGTTTCGCTTTTCGGAAGAATACCTCCGCGAGACATAGTAAGCTCATGGTGATCGTTGGAGATCGCTGTTCCAAACGTTGGACAGCTGATGAGCTGGTGAGCCGAGGGCGTCTCTTGCTCCCTGGGAGGGGACCCCATCCTATCCACTCTACCCACGACACCCCCTTACCCCTTCTTTTCCTTTTCTGCCATTTCCTTCCCCAATCTTCTCTTTCCCCTTCTCCCTCCTTTCAGTTCTACTATTTCCCTTCTTAACTCAAAAAAGGGAAAAGAAAATGGTATGTTCCGACCCCATTTGACTACTACACAATACTCTTCCTCTATCTATGGATATCTAAACTCTTCGAAGGTAGCAGGGCTAGTATCAATAATATTTTAAGTGGTAGAGGATCCCAACGAGATGGAGCTTTAATCTCATCTTGATATGACCGCAAAGCTGTACATGTGCTATTCTCCTCGGACTTCTTACCATTGGCTCTGATATCCATGCAATATGATCGTTTGTTTGTAACTATTTGTATCACACATTCTGTGAAGTTGCCTTTGCATTGTATGTCGCATACTACTAAATAAAAAAAAAAAAAAAAAAAAAAAAGCCTATGGCATCTGGTATTTCCAGGCGGTCTCCCATCCAGGTACTAACCAGGCCCGACACTGTTTAGCATCCGAGATCAGACGAGATTGGGCGCTTTCAGGGTGATGGGGCCATAGGTGATCTCTTTGGGCACTCTCAACCCTCTTGACAAACGCCAAGATGGTCACCTTGGGAAACAAGTGAAAAAAAAACCAGGTCAAGGCCAACAACATAAAAAGAAGCCTACAGCACCTAGTATTCCCAGGTGGTCTCCAATCCAGGTACTAGCAAGGCCCAACCCTGTTTAGCTTCTGAGATCAGAGGAGATCGGGCGCTTTCAGGGTTATGTGCCCATAGGCAATCTCTTTGGGCATTCTCAACCCTCTTGACAAATGCCAAGATAGTCACCTTGAGATACAAGTGAAAAAAAACAGGTCAATGTCAACAACATAAAAAGAAGAATACGGCACCTGGTATTCCAACGCCATCTCCCATCCAGGTACTAACTAGGCCCAACCCTTCTTAGCCTCAGAGAAGAGAAGAGATAGGGCTCTTTCAGGGTGATGCTGCTGTAAGCGATCTCTTTGGGCACTCTCATCCCTCTTGACAAATGCCAAGATGGTCACCTTGGGAAACAAGCGAAAAAAAAAAACGAATCAACGCCAACAACATAAAAAGAAGCCTACAATAACTGGTATTCCCAGGTGGTCTCCCATCCAGGTACTAACCAGGCCCGACTCTTCTTAGCCTCCAAGGTCAGACGAGATTGGGTGCTTTCAGAGTGATGTGGCCAAAGGCAATCTCTTCAGGCACTCTCAACCCTCTTGAAAAACACCAAGATGGTCACTTTGGGAAACAAGCGGAAAAAAAACAGGTCAACGCCAACAACATAAAAAGAAGCCTACGACACCTGGTATTCCCAGGCGGTCTCCCCTCCAGGTACTAACAAGGCCTGACTCTTCTTAGCTTCCAACATCAAACGTGATCGGGTGCTTTCAGGGTGATGTGCCTGTAGGCAATCTCTTCAGGCACTTTCAACCCTCTTGACAAACGCCAAGATGGTCACCTTGGGAAACAAGCAAAAAAATAAAAATAAGTCGGAAGCTAGAGACAATACGGCCCGAGTCCTCAATTTAATCCATGCGGCGCATGTACAGGGAAGGCCCTTGCTTATGTTGTCAACGGACGTGGAGAAGGCCTTTGACAGGGTGGCCTGGCACTTTATGCAGGCCACCCTGAAACATATAGGTCCAATATATATATATATATCCAATGCAACAGGTACTTGCTCTAGCAGTATGGTCCCCATGGGAATCAAGCCCGTGGGTCCAAGAAATAGGGCTTCTCTCAGAAGCCCTTTCGGGGCTTGCCTGGTAAAGGCCTGGTCAGACAGGCCCGGAGGGAATCTAGGATGTCCAATAATTGGGGTCATAGGAGAAGGGAAGTTAGTCAGGTGGGAAAGGTGAAAAAAACTATCCATCTCGGCGAGCGAGGGGCCAATTAACGGGTGAGTAGTCACACAGGGCTCCAATGGCCTCCCCGCACAAGGCAGACCAGCCAGTGGAACCCGCACCATCTCCTGCTCTAGCTTGACCCATAGCTTCAGTTCCCCATGCCGGTGTCTTATCACATATGGTCCCCCATCGGATAGTGTCCGCTGTGTACTGCGCATGCGCAGCGAGGCCAAGCCCGAAGCGTGGCGAGCGAAGCTCGCCTGCGAGGGGCCCTCTAATATTCACAACCCTATGTCCACTTGGATGGTGGGGCTACCACCTCCACTCACCGCGCATGAAAATCTCCGAAGCTTCGTCTGCTCCGTACTGCGCATGCGCAGTACGGCGCAGACACTATATCATGGCCGGACAGTATATGGCAGAACACCGGCACCAGTCAACACCGGTGTCATGTGCGTCGCTGTGTAATATAGAGCAGGGTCCGGGAAGCCAATACTTCCCCGCAATTTCGGTCGCAATAGCATTGCCCTACCAATACGCATATGTTTTCCACGCCAGAGGAACTTGATAAAGATTGAGCGAACCGCATGAAAGAAAGTCTGGGGTATTTTGATAGGTAAGGCTTGTAGTAGATACAGAAGTCGTGGCAACGCGTTCATCTTCAACACATTACAGCGTCCGAACCATGACAGAGCTAGTGGGTCCCATCTTTTAGGGTCCACTGTAAGCCCATAGGCTTCTTTTTATGTTGTTGGCTTTGACCTGTTTTTTTTGCTTGTTTCTCAAGGCGACCATCTTGCCGTTTGTCAAGAGGGTTGGGCGTGTCTTGAAGAGAACGCTTACGGCCACATCAACCTGAAAGCACCCGATCTCGTCTGATTTCAGAGGCTAAGCAGCGTCAGGCCTGGTTAGTACCTGGATGGGAGACTGCCTGGGAAGACCAGGTGCCATAGAAGGATCTGGTCTGGTTAGTGTCTTGATTGGGAGATCGCCTGGGAATACTGGATGCCGTAGGCTTCTTTTTATGTTGTTGGCTTTGACCTGTTTTTTTTAGCTTGTTTCCCAAGGTGACCATCTTGGCCTTTGTCAAGAGGCTTCAGAGTGCCCATAGAGAGTGCCTACGGCCAAATCACCCTGAAAGAGCCCAATCTCATCTGATCTCGAAGGCTAAGCAGCGATGGGCCTGGTTAGTTCCTGGATGGGAGACAGCTTGGGAATACCAGGTGCCATAGGCTTCTCATTATGTTGTCGGCGTTGACCTGTTTTATTTTCCCTTGTTTCCCAAGGTGACCATCTTGGCATGTGTCAAGAGGGTTGAGAGTGCACAAAGAAATTGCCTACGAGCACAACAACCTGAAAGCCCCAATCTCGCTTGGTCTCAGAGGCTAAGCAGGGTTGGGCCTGGTTTGTACCTGGATGGGAGACCGCCTGGGTTTTCCAGATGCCGCAGGCTTCTTTTTATGTTGTTGGTGTTGACCTGTTTTTTTCGCTTGTTTCCCAAAGTGATCATCTTGCCATTTGTCAAGAGGGTTGAGAGTGCCTAAAGAGATCGCTTACAGCCACATCACCCTGAAAGCACCCTATCTCTTCTGATCTCAGAGGCTAAGAAGGGTTGGGCCTAGTTAGTACTTGAATGGGAGACGGCCTTGGAATACCAGGTGCCGTATTCTTCTTTTTATGTTGTTGGCGTTGACCTGTTTTTTTTCGCTTGTTTCCCAGGGTTTTGGCATTTTTCAAGAGGGATGAGAGTGCCCAAAGAGATTGCCTATGGACACATCACCCTGAAAGCGCCCAATCTCCGCTGATCTCAGAGGCTAGAAAGGGACACGCCTTGTTAATACCTGGATGGGAGACCGCGTGGAAATACTAGGTGCGGTAGGCTTCTTTTTATGTTGTTGGCATTGACTTGTTTTTTTTGTTTGTTTCCCAAGGTGACCATCTTGGCGTTTGTCAAGAGGGTTGAGCGTGCCTGAAAAAATCTACTATGGCTGCATCACCCTGAAAGAGCCAAATCTCATTTGATCTCAGAGGCTAAGCAGGTTTGGGACCTGGTTAGTACGTGGATGGGAGACCGCCTGGGATTTCTCGATGCCATAGGCTTTTTTTTTAAGTTGTTGGCATTGACTTATTTTTTATTTTTTGTTTTATTCTTTTACTAAGTATAAGTAGAACAACACAAATGTAACAGTCAACCATACAGCATGACCCAGGGTCACAATTACATGGTAACAAAAAATAGGCAGCCAAATAACTCTGGGTTCTCAGAGGGGAGTCCTAGAGTTTCATGCAGAAAAGAGAGAAACCCCACCTCCGACATGTAGTACAGTATAACTAATGCAGCTCCGGACAAATTTAATCATGGAGAACAACTGGGACCACAGCGAGCCAGCTTATCATGACCTACGTGAACCAGAGTAAAATATGAGCCGGTCGTGTCCAGAACCCTGGGGTTCTTCTGGGTCCCAAAGGCTAGTAAGGGGACAAGGCATAGTCAAAAGGGAGGACGGGGGAAGAAGAGAGTGCAAAGACGGAGAGAGAGGAGGGGGGGGATGGCGGCGGGGAAAAATAGAAAAATAAAGACAAAAAGGGAGGGGGGGGATGCCACCCAGGGCAGACATGGCCTACGTAGGTAAACGTTAAATGTTCAGTCGTTTTCTGGGACAGGGGCGCTGCTCACCTCCCGAATGTAGTCTCAAGTACCAGTAAAATACCTCCAGGGCCTCCATGTAACACTAAATGCCTCTTCAGTGTTGTGAAGGGTGACGGTCAATTCTTCCATCCGGAGAATATGATTGACTTTGGAATACCACAGCACCTTGGATGGGGGCTGAGGCTGCCTCCACAGTGTGGGAATGCAGACCCGGGCGGCGTTCAGGAGTTGCATCGTGAGGGTTTTTTTGTATTTTCGAACAGGCTGTTCGGTCAAGTGTAGAAGGCACGCTGCTGGGTTGTCTGCGATATCTACATTTCTGAGAGTTTTTATCGTCCCGGTCACCTCCACCCAAAAGTTCCTCAAGGCCGGGCATGCCCAGAAAATGTGTCCCATGGTCCCCGTATCTGAATTGCACCTCCAACAAACATCTGGGATCGATCTATTCATTTTATTCAGAAGGTATGGGACTCTATACCAGCGTGAGACTATCTTGTATCCTGATTCTTGATATTGGTTTGCGATGGAAGCTTTATGTACTAATGTCAGGATCTTCCCTATCTGTTGTGGGGTAAATGTGTTGCCAAATGCAATCTCCCATTTGTGGATAAATGGTGGGGTCGACTCTTCCTCCTGACTACTTAATATGTTGTACAGGAGGGAGAGGGTGTGTCGCACAGGTTCCTTTTTGTGACAGATGACTCATAGGGCGTCAGGTCTCTAGGAGTGTAGGGGGCCCTTTGTATGGCCAGAAGAAAGTGACGAAGTTGATAAGCATTAAACAATTCAAGCGGAGGGTCAGAAAGCTCGGCGACAGTTTGCGTGGTCGGGAGCCCTCCCGAGGGCCACACCTCTCCCAGACGCTGTTTCCCCACCACTGTCAACTGTCGCAGTTTATTGTTGGTAAATCCCGGTGGGAAGTCTGGATTACCTATAACCGGAGTCATTGGTGACGGCAGGGGAGCAATGTGTGTGCAGCGGAACAACCTCCGCACAACAGCCAACGTAGCTCCCACTACGGGGTGATCTCTGAGGTCTTTTGGTAGGGAGGACAGGAGCCACGGGGAGCTCAATAGGGGAATGGATCCATCCTCAATCTCCATCTCCACCCACTGCTTGTGTGGGCCATTACAATGCCAATCAACGACTCTCGCTAGCAGAGTCGCTCTGTTGTATTGTCTCAGATCTGGGAGACCCAGACCCCCCCTGTCCTTTGGTCTGGCAAGCAATTGCAAACGGGCTCTGGGCGGTTTGCGTGCCCAAATAAAGTCCCGGAGCAGCAGCTGCAGTTGTCTGAAAAAAATTGGGGGTAACCGGATCGGTAATGTCTGGAACAAGTATAAGATCCGCGGGAGGGCCGTCATTTTGAATGCATTACAGCGCCCGAACCGGGTCAGTGTTAAAGCATGCCAGTTTCCCAAATCAGATTTCAGTCTATTCAGGAGAGGGACAAAATTAAGCGGGTACAATTGCGCCAAATCCGCTGCGATGTCAACGCCCAGGTAACGTATAGATTTTTCAGCTCAGTAGAATGGAAAAGCGGAGCGTAGCCTCCTGGCCTCACCATCCGGGACCGATATATTCAATACAGCCGACGGTGCAATTGATTTTATAGTTTGATAGGCTGCCGTATCGCCGGAGAGCCGCGAGTATATTGGGAAGTGAAATGTGTGGATTGGAGACGAAAAAAATTAGATCGTCAGCGCATGCCGCAATTTTGTGGTGTGCCGAGGGTTTGGATATGCCAGTAATATTCGGGTCATTCCGAACGTGACACATAAGTGGTTCCAGTGTCAGAATAAAAATTAGGGGAGACAGAGTACACCCCTGCCTCGTCCCATTAGTGATGGGGAAAGAGTCCGAGCACTCTGAAAGCACCCAATCTCATCTGATCTTGGAGGCTAAGAAGAGTCAGGCCTGGTTAGTACCTGGATGGGAGACCACCTGGGAATACCAGTTATTGTAGGCTTCTTTTTATGTTGTTGGCCTTGATTCGTTTTGTTTTGTTTTCGCTTGTTTCCCAAGGTGACCATCTTGGCATTTGTCAAGAGGGTTGAGAGTGCCCAAAGAGTTCGCTTACAGCAGCATCACCCTGAAAGAGCCCTATCTCTTCGCATCTCTGAGGCTAAGAAGGGTTGGGCCTAGTTAGTCCCTGGATGGGAGATGGCTTTGGAATACCAGGTGCCGTAGTCTTCTTTTTATGTTGTTGACATTGACCTGTTTTTTTTTCGCTTGTTTCCCAAGGTGACTATCTTGGCATTTGTCAAGAGGGTTGAGAGTGCCCAAAGAGATTGCCTATGGGCACATAAGCCTGAAAGCGCCCGATCTCCTCTGATCTCAGAGGCTAAACAGGGTCGGGCCTTGCTAGTACCTGGATTGGAGACCACCTGGGAATACTAGGTGCTGAAGGCTTATTTTTATGTTGTTGGCGTTGACTTGTTTTTTTTTTTTTTTGTTTACCAAGGTGACCATCTTGGTGTTTGTCAAGAGGGTTGAGAGTGCTTGAAGAGCTCGCCTATGGCCACATAACCCTGAAAGCAACAGATCTCGTCTGATCTCAGAGACTAAACAGGGTCGGGCCTTGTTAATACCTGGATGGGAGACCACCTGGGAATACTAGGTGCTGTAGACTTCTTCTCATGTTGTTGGCGTTGACTTGATTTTTTTGTTTGTTTCCCAAGGTGACCATATTGGCGTTAGTCAAGGTTGAGAGTGCCTGAAGAAATCTCCTACGGCCACACCACCCTAAAAGAGCCCAATCTCATCTGATCTCAGAGGCTAAGCAGGGTTGGGACCAGTTTAGTACCTGGATGGGAGACCGCCTGGGATTTCCAGATGCCGTAGGCATCTTTTTATGTTGTGGCCATTGACCTATTTTTTTCCGCTTGTTTCCAAGGTGACCATCTTGGTGTTTGTCAAGAGAGTTGAGAGTGCCTGAAGATATCGGCTACGGCCACATCACCCTGAATCTGTTCCATCTCGTCTGATCTTGGAGGCTAAGCAGACCAGCAGGCCTGGTTAATGCCTGTATGGGAAACCGCCTGGGAATACCAGGTGTCGTAGGCTTCTTTTTTTTTTTCAAATATAATTTTTTCTCCAAATAGGGGAAGACGGTCCCCCGAGTACATAATGCAACAGAGAAATACAGAGCAAAAAGCAGCTGAACAATACTTGATACAGGTATATTCGCAACTGTGAGTCTGCCTTCCATCAATCACAATGATTCGAGGCACGGATAAAGTACTGTACCAAGATCCAGGGTCACACAAACCCCCAGGTCCCTCCGGCATAATCCATCCAGAGGGGGGTGTGGGGCCGTCATTCCCAATTTTCCACTCTTTCCAAAAGAGAGAGGGGGTGGAGGGGGTGAGAGATAGGGGAGGTAGGCAGAAAAGAGAAGGGTTGAAAGATCAGAAAAGGAGAAGAGGGGACGAGACACGATGGCAGCCACTGTCCAAGGGGCCAGTCAAGGAAAGCTCAGAGCACTAAGGCGATAGCAGGCGACATCCTTCCAGCGAGAATATAAAGGTATTCCAGATGTCTCAGGTTTGTTTAAAAAATTCTTGTATACCTTGTGATGTGAGGATCAAGTCCTCCATTTTTTTTAATGTCCTCTATTTTCCTAAGCCAGTGGGTAATGAAAGGGGGGGAACATTTTTTCCAATAGAGAGGGATGCAGGATTTCGCCGCATTTATCACATGCCGTAAAATAGATTTTTTTGTACTTCTTAAAGGGGAGGGCCCTCTGAAAAACAAAAAAATGTTAAAAATTACAAAAAATCTAAAAAAAAAAAAAAATGAAAAAAAATTTTTTTTTTTACTTACCAGAAATGCCTGTTGCTAGGCACTTTCTCCTAATCTTCCTCTTCCTCCTCCGCGGAGGTCTTCTGTCTTCTGTCTTCGTCGCGGCGTCTTCTGGGTAATGAGTCGCGCTGTGTTCTGGGAACTGTGTGTTCCAGAACACAGCGCGTCCCATTCAGAAAGCGCTGCGGGACTCGCGCATGCGCAGTAGCTGCGGGACTCGCGCATGCGCAGTAGGAAACGGGCAGTGAAGCCATAAGGCTCCGCTGCCTGTTTCCCTTACAAGGGATGGCGGCGCCGGGACCCGAGAGCCGAGGGACGGGTCGGCCTCGGGCGGCCGACATCGCGGGCGCCCTGGACAGGTGAGTGTGTTTATTAAGTCAGCAGCTGCAGTGTTTGCAGCTGCTGACTTTTTTTTTTTTTTTATAACCGGCCCTCCACTTTAATGGGAATCTGTGAATGGTGCAAGAGAAAGAATGCAGCCTCTTCCTGGATGGAGAAGTCTGTGAATTTTTGTGTTATGCATCGGATCTCTGTCCAGAAGTCCACCAAGCTGAGGCAGGACCAAAAAATGTGCAGCAATGTGCCCTCTTCTTCTCCACACCTCCAGCAAATGTTCGAGGAAGAGGAGAAACATTTCTGCAGCTTTGATGGTGTCAAATACCACCTGGTGAGAAGTTTAAAATTCGTCTCCTGTATCTTCGTGCACAGCGACATTTTGAGAGCCAAAGTGATAATGCGTTGTCTCTGTGCTGGGGAAAATTAGCAATTAAGGTCCTTTTCCCAGTTGACCAGACAGGTTAAGTGTGGGTAATCTGTTTGAGAGAGAATGTGGGCCAAAGGGCCTTCGCTCCTGCATAGAGTCTCAAACTCCGACTGAGGGCGGGCGAACGTTTGAGGATTGGGGATGGAATGGAGAAAATGATGTAGTTGCGCCGCTCTCCAAAAAGGCAGTTGGAAAAGCCCTGTCGGATCTGTTAGGGTTGAGAAAGAAGGCCATTTTCCATCAATGACGAATTTAGACGCATTGTCTAGGTTGGAATTTCTAAGTGGGTCCCCAGTTCAAAGGTTGGATGGCCACGTATAGGGAATAGGGGGAAAGTCAAAGACGTGAGTGTGTTTTGGGTAGCGATCAGGTGACTGACTTTCAACTAAGCCCCTATAGTGGGATGTGACATAAATTCTGTGGGGGAATACTTATAGCACCACATGGCGCTTCTTAGCGGAATTCGGGAGTGAGCTTAGAAAGTTTGTTTCGATTCCAGTCCAATACATGCCCCAGATGGGAGGCCAGGTAGTAGCGTCGCAAGTTAGGGAGAACAAACCCTCCCTGTTGTTTAGACAATGTCAGCTGTGACCGCTTAAGTCTGGGATTTTTGTGGGCCCAGTTAAATTGAGTGAGCAAGGATTGAGCTTGCTTAAAAAACAGGACTGGAATCTGGATCGGGAGAGCTTGGAAAAGATAAGTAAATTTAGGGAGTATGTTCATTTTAATGAGATTGCATCTGCTGAACCAGGAATGGAGGCCAGAATGCCACCCGTGAAGCAAACTGCGGATCTTAGTGACAAGGGGTGGGGGGAAGTTCAACATAAACGTACGCGCGATGTCCGGTGGAATGTAAGTACGTGAGTATATCTTACTTATCCATGCCAGCATCCGTTCACTCAGACCTATATGGCGAAGGACCGAGAACATTAATGTCCATTTGACCCGATCAAAAGCCTTCTCGGCATCAGTACTCATGAAAAGACAAGGGGTCCCAGATGACTTTGCTTTACGGATCAGGGTAAGCACCTTAGTGGTGTTGTCCCTATCTTCCCTGGTGGGAATAAAACCTAACTGGTCAATATGTATAAGGGACTACAAGTAATGTGCCAATCACGTGGCGAGGAGTTAGAGAATAGTTTTAGGACCGAATTTTGGAGGGAAATGGGTCTGTAGCTCCCACATAGGCCTGGGTCCTTGCCCTCCTTAGTTATCAACGAGATGTGGGCTCTAAGGGTATCCTCAGGAAAATAAATTCACCAAGCGCAGGCCGAGAATAGGGAGGAAGGTCTTAAAGTATTGTGCGGTATATCCGTCAGGGCCCGGAGCCTTACCCACCTTCGGAGGTCCCACGGCCGTCTGGACTTCTTCCAGTGTGATCGGGTCCTCCAAGTACTCCCGTGATTCCGATGAGAGGGTTGGTAGACCAGAACCGGTTACATATCTGTCTATATTGTCCTGTCCAGACCCTGAATCGGGCAGGTTGTAGAGATCAGAGTAACATTTTTCATAGACTTCGACTATTTGGGTTGGGGTAGAGGCCCTCTGGCCATTCTCATCTATCAACTGTGGTATGTAAGAGCCAAATTTCAACTCCTTTACCGACCTGGCTAAGATTTTTCTGCATGTGTCCTCTGATTCCTACGTCAGTTTACGACAAAACTGGAGTGCCGCTTTCGCTTTATAATGGAGTAGGACAGCAATATGGGTATGGAGTGTCCCCAATTCAATCTCTAAGGTCCGTAAGGGGGTATGTTTATGTTTCGCTTACACAGAGGCAAGTTCACGAAACAGATTAGCAAGCTGTTCCTTCCGTGTTCGTTTGATGCGCGCCCCGTGCCTGATAAGTACCCTGCGGAGTACTGACTTGTGAGCCTCCCAAATTATCCCCGGGTCACAGTCGTGCTTTAGTTTTCTTGGAAATAAAGGTCCAATTCCCTGGTCACATCTGCTAAAACTTACGGTATCTGGAGGAGGCTCTCATTAAGGTGCCAGAATAGAGACCTAGGTGAGGGGTAGGGAGCGAGGAGCAAGAGGCAGAAGTGTCAACCGATGGCGAAAGGGGACATTAAAGTCCCCACCTAATATCAATTGGCCCTCCCGAAAGTCACATAATCTGTGCAGGGTAGTTCTGAGGAACGTGTCTTGGTGATCATTGGGAGCGTACACAGTGGCAAATGTAAAAAGGCGCTCTCCAATGTGGCCCCTAAGAAAAAGATATTGGCCCCCAGGGTCCACCAGAGAATCCTGGAGAACCCAGGGGAGCCTGCTAGAGATCAGAATGGAGAGGAGGGGTTAGTAGAGTGGTAGACCTTAGGGAAGGATCTCGACCATAGAAAGGGGAGGCTAGTATTTTTAAAATGTGTTTCTTGTATAAAGGCCACATCAGTACAGGATGTGTTCAGTTCTCACAGGAGGATCCACCATTTTTCAGGGGAGTTCAGTCCCTTAACGTTTAGAGAGGTGACCTTGACTGAGTCTGCCATCGCTCCTCGGGGAGGGGGAGGGGGACATCAGAGAAAAGCAAAGAAAGTTGAACCAAGGTAGGTTTTGGGTAGGTAATGCATGGCGGGAACTAAGGGGGAGAAAGGAAGGGCAAATGGAAGGAAAGGTAAAGGGAAAAAGAGGCCGGGCACCTCAACCCCAGGGGGAGAGGGAAATTAAGGGTTGTCCGCACTCAACAGTACAGGAAGGGTATACTAAAACAGCACAATTATGCTATAGCGCTTACCAGATGTACACTGGGTTTAAAGCGCTGTCCTACTTGGGTTATTGGGTAGACAGGTCGGAGAGGGAGCCCCCGAATCCTAGTCCCCCCAGTCCCGGCAGTGGTAAATGTCACGTCTGATACCGGTATGCAAATAAAAGACAATCAGTAACATCAAAGAAACAAAAAACAATAGTATAACCAAAACAGAGGTAGAGCATATAACTGTCAGCACTGAGGGGTCTCCTCGGCTCGCCCTAAACATAGGCATGCACGAGGGAGCCCGTCACAACAGAAAAGGCATCACAGAATGGGATCCACCACTCCCCGTCCCATACCCCTAAAGTACATGCAGTCCCCGGACAAATGCATTTCTCCCTTTGGCAGATTGTCCTCTCCTTACCCCCCTCTCCCCCGTCCACGCCCCGGGGGGAAAAGGGGCAGGGAAGGGGGGAAAGGGGGAGTGGAAGGGGGGAAAGGGGGAGTGGAAGGGGGAAAGGGGGAGGGAAAGGAGGGAAGGGAAGGGTGGGAAGGGGGGGAAGGGAGGGGGGAAACAGGGGAGAGGGGACAAACATGCAGAAATGTCAAGTCCTTTAGCGCACTCCCACCAGCAAACACCCGGACCCCATAAATTTCAACTCCTCCCCTCCATGGTCACCACATCAAGATGAAAGAGGAGCAGCCCTGGTCGGTGCATGGAAAATCCGGCAGGCAAGGGGCTGGGGCCACCATCCCTCCATCCAACGGGAGACTTCACCTGAGCAGCAGTCCTGGGGCCCGCCAATTAGTGTCTCTCCTGCATCGCCATCGGGGGCTGTGTAGAGCATCCAGAGGGAGGCTGGGACCGCCCAAACAGTAAGGGGTAAATCCTCCAGGGGGGTCCAGAGTCACCCTGGAGGGAAGCAGTGTCTCGTACCAATAGGCTCAATAAATAAGTCATCCAGGGTCCCCGAAAGCTGCAGAAGGCAATGTCAGCAAAGAGTAGGTGGGAGTCAGAGGGGGGGACAAGGGGCGCATCCAGGGGGAGGGGACACATATGCGGGAATGTCAAGCCCTTCCAGTACAGCGCATTAGGTATCACTCAGACCCCCCAAAGTGCAACTCCCCCATCTAAGGTCAAGACTCCAGAAGGGAAGATGAGCCGCCCTGGTCTGTACATGAAAGAACCTGCTGCCAAGGGGTTGGGGCCATCATCCCTTCCTCCAATGGGAGATGGCACCGGAATGAAAGCCCTGTGTCCTGTCAAGTGGTGCCCCTCTGACAATGTCGTTGTGGTATATGTGGAGCATCCAGGGAGAGGCAGGGACCACCCAAACAGTGAGGGGTAAAGCCTCCAAGGGGGACCGGTGTCAGACAGGAGGATAGCGGTGTCTTGTACAAGTTGGTTAATTAGACAAGTCATTCAGTGTGTTCCTGTGAGCAGCGGAAAGAAAGGTCGGTAAGGATTATGAATGGGTGGGGGCCAGGGAGTGCATAAAACTGCCACCAGATGACCGGGGCAGAGAGGGCAAGGGGATGAAACTCAGATCTGGTAGGTGGGGGCGGGGGTGAGGAGTGTCCCTCATATTACTCACGTTGGCCATACCTTGAAGCTGAGCGCTCTGCATACCCAGGACGTTCTTCTGTATAATCTAGCCTATCTGTATACATTAGCCTGTCTTTTGTACACATTAGTCGGTCCTCTGTATACACTAGTCTGTCTGTATACACTAGTGTATACAGATAAGCTAGATTATACAGAAGAACGTCCTGGGTATGCAGAGATGGAGGCTAGAGTGTATACAGACGGACTAGTGTATACAGAAGACCGGCTAGTTTATATAGGGAGGCTAATGTGTGCAAAAGACAGGCTAGTGTATACAAATAGGCTAGATTATAGAGAAGAACATCTTGGGTATACAGAGAGAGAGGCTGGGTTACAAAGAGAGGCTGGTGTATGCAGACTTGCTAGTGTATACAGACGGACTAGTGTATAGAGAGGCTTGGGTATACAGAGAGCTAATGTATAAAGAGCAGCTAGTGTATACAAAAGACATCCAATGGTATACAGAGAGACTCGTGTATGCCGAAGACCGGCTAGTTTATACAGAGAGGCTAAAGTGTACAAAACACAGGCTAGATTATACAGAAGAACGTCCTGGGTATGCAGAGATGGAGGCTAGGGTATACAGAGAGAGAGACTGGGTTACACAGAGAGGCAGGAGTATGCAGACTTGCTAGTGTATACAGATGGACTAGTGTATACAGTAGACCGGCTAGTTTACACAGAGAGGCTAATCTGTACAAAAGACAGGCTAGTGTATACAGATAGGCTAGATTATACAGAAGAAGGTCCTGGTTTATGCAAGAGATGGAGGCTAGGGTATGCAGAGAGAGAGGCTTGGTTACACAGACTTGCTAGTGTATACAGATGGACTAGTGTATACAGAGGACCGGCTAGTTTATACAGAGAGGCTAATGTGTACAAAAGACAGGCTAGTGTATACAGATAGGCTAGATTATACAGAAGAACGTCCTGGGTATGCAGAGATGGAGGCTAAGGTATACAGAGTACGCATACTTGCTAGTGTATACAGATGGACTAGTGTATACAGAGGACCGGCTAGTTTATACAGAGAGGCTAATGTGTACAAAAGACAGGCTAGTGTATACAAATAGGCTAGATTATAGAGAAGAACGTCCTGGGTATGCAGAGATGGAGGCTGGGTTACACAGAGAGGCTAGTGTATGCAAGCTTGCTAGTGTATACAGACGGACTAGTGTATACAGTAGACCAGCTAGTTTATACAGGGAGGCTAATGTCTACAGAAGACCGGCTAGTGTATACACATAGGCTAGATTATAGAGAAGAACGTCCTGGGTATGCAGAGATGGAGGCTAAGGTATACAGAGAGAGAAGTTGAGTTACAAAGAGAGGCTAGTGTATGCAGACTTGCTAGTGTATACCGGTGGACTAGTGTATACAGAGAGGCTTGGGTATACAGAGAGCTAATGTATAAAGAAATGCTAGTGTATACAAAAGACAACCAATAGTAGACAGTGAGGCTCGTGTATACAGAAGACCGGCTACAGAGAAGCTAATTTGTACAAAAGACAGGCTAGTGTATACAGATAGGCTAGATTATACAGAGGAAGGTCCTGGGTATGCAGAGATGTAGGCTAGGGAATCCAGAGAGAGACTGTGTTACACAGAGAGGCTAGAGTTTGCAGAAGACCGGCTATTTTTTTTACAGATAGACTTGTGTATACAGAAGACAGTCTGGGGAATTCAGTGAGGCTAGTGTATGCAGAGAGGCTGGGACACCGAGACTATTGTAAAAAGAAGGCAGGCTAGTTTATATAGATTACGGGCACCTGTATACAGAAGACAGAGAGGCTAGTCTATATTGAGTGGCTAGTGTACACAGAGAGATTCATGTATACAGAAAAGCTAGCGTGTAAAGAAAACAGGACTTTATTTTTTGCTAATGCAACTACTTCTGAAACATGTAAAATGCTTTTTTCATATTTTGGTGCTGTTACAAAGTGGTGTGTTGTCAGTGGTGATATCAATGTGACAGTTAATGTGGAGAACTACAACTATTCAAAATAGAGCAAAAGAGTGCTAAAGTTTATTTTGTTAAGTCATTGACTGATAGACGTTGAGTAATTGGCCATTATTGGTTTGGCAGTACATGGTTTATTTTGATGTAAGATAGTTTTATTCTCTACTTATAGCCGAGTTTTACACGACTTTATTATTAGCATTATTCGCATTATTCATATATATTATGCAGAGTGTAAGTATTGCAGTGAGACGATATTGCTTTTAAAAGATTTGTATTATTATACATAGCATTGTTAGCAGACCAATAGGACAATTTACATGGCTTAATATTGCAGAGCGTAATTTATCAGGAAAGAGATCCAAAGCGTTAGTTGCAGTAGTTTCATAAAACTGAGAAATCGTTGCATTACTCTAAATTTAAAAGTTGTTCCGGTAGCACTGAAAAGACGATATTAGATGAGTGATCTACACATTTCGTTTACTATTTCACTATACCGGCTAAATGTTAATATGTTAATATGTGCTGCGTGTAAGGTAGAAATTAGATGGTTTAGTGTGAGCTGGTTTACCAGGATTTAGAGATAGTAATCTGTTTATACTAGTAATAAATATAGCAAAATAACTATAACGAGTTTAAGTGGAAATACGTGAAATAACAGCAACAACGTGTGTAGGTTTTTATCAATCAAGTTAATTACGTGTCAGCAGCTAAATATTCTGCAATAGCAGAGATTAAGTATTGCAGTCGAAATGAGATCGGAAGCGATAGTTGCAGTAGCTCCAAAAAAACTGAGAAATCATTTCATTACTCTAAATGTAAAAGTTATCCCGAGCAATTAAACTGTTCACGGTAGCATTGCATTACTCTTAATATGTGCAGCGTGTAAAGAAGCAATAAGATGGTTTTGTATTATCCTAAAATTAGCAGTATACGTAATAAAGGTAAGTATGTAACCTGGATTTAGACATAGCAAACTCTATAATCTAATTTAGCAAAATTAGAAAGGATAATATTGAGACAGTATATACAGGTCGAGTTTAACTGGAAATACACAAAATATCTAGCTTACCTTTACATTGTTCAATAGAGCATTGCAAAGTAATACCAAGGCAGAATGTCGGAAACGCAATTAGATGAGATGATTGCTGTAATCATGAAATATCAGCAACGCCTAGGTTTCTATCGGATGAGAAAGTATAATAACTGGCAAAGTATGACATGGCAAAGAGACAAATTGCATTAGAGATGTGAGATGGACATGAAATGTCAATCCCCATTGGTTACTTACATGTAAACGCGGCTACATACAGCAAAGTGTGAGCTAAGCAGCTAAAGGGTATTTAAGAGTAAATTGACGTAGCTTGAAAATTCCAACGTGTAAATCGTTCCATGAATTATGTTACGCACGAAGACGGCTTACACTGACTGTTTTCCGTTTCCACTGGTCATCGGCATAATGTATCAGTAACCATGAACATTAATAGTGATAGACAGCTTACATTAGGATGTATGCATGATGTGAATGTAAAATGAATGTAAAATAGTTGCATTATGTGTTATTAATGTAATCAAACTGTATTCCTATGCTTTGCTACTGCAACCACTTCTCAATCAAGTAAACCGTCCCACTGCTTTTCTCACATTTTGCCGCTGTTAAAAAATGTGTTGCAAGTGTTATGTGTTACAAATGGTTATCAGTGTGACAGTTAATGTGGAGAAGAAGTAATACACAAAATAGAGTCAGAAAGAGAATCCTATTGCATAGAGGTAGCGAGAGATGGTTGCATTAATCTTAATGTGCAGTGTGTAAAAGGTTTTAAAAAGATGGTTTTGTGTGACTTTTGCTTTAACGTAAAATTAGCTGTAGACATTATAACTTGTTACAATGATTTAGAGATAGTAATCTCTATAAAATAATAATAATAAGTATAGCAAAACAAATTACGAAAATTTTGAGGCAGTATGTATAGGTCGAGATATAGTGAATACACAAAAGGGATCAAGGGATAGTAGCAAAGTCAAGGGATAAATGCAAAGGTACTCTATTTAACAGTAAATTGACGTAGCTTGCAAATTCCAACGTGTAAATCGTTCCATTAATTTTGCTGCGCACGAAGACGGCTTTCACTGACTGTTTTCCGTTTCCACTGGAAAGAGAATCCTATTGCATAGAGGTAGCGAGAGATGGTTGCATTACTCTTAATGTGTAAAGGTTTTAAAAAGATGGTTTTGTGTGAATTTTGCTTTAACGTAAAATTAGCTGTAGACATTATAACTATGGTTAGGTTTACAATGATTTAGAGTTAGTAATCTCTATAATATAATAATAAGTATAGCAAAACAAATTAGGAAAATATTGAGGCATTATAAGAATAAAGTGAATACACAAAAGGGATCAAGGGATAGTTGCAAAGTCAAGGGATAAATGCAAAGGTACTCTATTTAACAGTAAATTGACGTAGCTTGCAAATTCCAACGTGTAAATCGTTCCACTAATTTTGTTACGCACGAAGACGGCTTACACTGACTGTTTTCCGTTTCCACTGGAAAGAGAATCCTATTGCATAGAGGTAGCGAGAGATGGTTGCATATGGCAGAAAGACGGCTTATACTGCTTTTCTCACATTTTGCTGCGGTAAAAAGAAATGTTTTGTCACTGTGTTTTAACTGTGACAGATAAGGTGGAGAAAAAGAAGTAATACAGAAAATAGAGTCAAACAGTGGAAACGTTTATTTGTCATGACAGCTGATACTGGTTGAGCAATAAAACTGTTTTATTAAGATGTAAGACTAGTTTTATTCTCTACATATAGGCTTTTCAAAGAGTTGTATAATATAGGCGACCAATAGGACATTTAAATGGCTTAATATTGTAGGGAGGAAGTATCGCTGTTCAAAGGTAAGAGATTGAAAGCTTAGCTTGAAAATGGCCGAGAAATAGTTGCGTTAGTCTAAATTTAAAGGATATGCCGGTACCAATGAGAAAGCTTATATTAGACTAGTTGATCTTTGCATTACACAATCCTATTATTATTATTATTATTATTATTAAGATCATAGTGCAGAGAGATACTCAGTTAATGTCAGAGATACTCGGTCAATGTCAGAAAAGCAATAAAACTGTTTACATCGTTAGAGAGCGATAGTTACATTACTCTTAGTATGTGCAGCATGTCTGGTAGCAAATGGATGGTTTTGTGAACATTTTGCATTAAGGTACAATTAGAGGTAGAACTCATGGAAGTGAATAGATTTAACCGGATCTTGAGTTAGTACTCTCTATTTCTAATAAGAAATAAAGAAAAATAAGTCAGGATGGTGTGTCAGGACTGTCACATAATCACAGTCCCGGTACAAATATGCAAAATAGAGCAAAGGAGTACATGGTTTATTTTGATGTATGATAGTTTTATTGCATGCTTGATGTGGATGATTAAAATCGTGTAGTGATCTATATTTAGCATAAGAATGAAAAGGCATAACATGGCAATGAGACAAACTCCATTAGAGATGTGAGCTAGATGAAATGATGAAATGTCTCTGTATAGCCCAGATTGTCTTCTGTTATCACTTAGCCTACCCTCTAAATTCTCTAGCCTCTCTATATACACCAGCATGTTTACACTAGCCGGTCTTCTGCATACAATAGCCTGTCTTCGATATACACTAGCCTATGTTCTGAATACACTAGCCCGTCTTCTGTCTTCTGTATGCCCTAGCCTGTCTTCTGTATACATTAGTCTCTCTGTATAAACTAGCATCTCTGTATACCCCAAACTGTCTTCTATAAAAACTTGTCTCTCTTTATAGCCTGTCTAGCCTTTCTTCTGTACACACTAGCTTCTCTGTATACACTTACCAGGCTTCTATATACAATAGCTTCACTCTATGCACTAGCCTCTCTGTATAATCTAGCCTCTCTATATACCCTAGGTAGTGTTCTGCATCTCCGTAGTGGTAGCCTCTCCGTAGAAGCCAGCCTTTATTCTGTATTCACTAGCCTTTCTTCTGTATGCTGTAGTCTTCTATATATACTAGCTTCTCTGTACACCCTTGCATCTCTGTAATACACTAAACCCTCTGTATACCACAGCTTGTCTTCTGTATACACTAGACTGTAAACAAGATAGAATACACCAGCCTGTCTTCTGTACCCACTAGAATCTCTGTATACACTACCCAGTCTTCTGTATACACTGTCAGCTTGGATGTATACCCAAGCCTGTCTTCTGTATACACTAGTTTCTCTATATGCACTGTCCTTTCTGTATACTCTCGACCCTCTCTATACATTAACCTCTCTATATACACTAACATCTTTGTATATACTAGCCTCTCTTTAAATTAGCCTCTCTGTGTACCCCAGCCTCACTGTTTACTCTAGCATCTCTGTATACTCAAGCCTACACGAGTCTTCTGTATTCTGTATTAACTAGCCTTTCTTCTGTATGCTGTAGTCTTCTATATATACCAGCTTCTCTGTACACCCTTGCATCTCTGTAAACACTGTGTAAACTAGCCAGTCTTATGTATACACTCGCCGACTGTATACACTAGACTCTCTGAATACACTAAACTCTATGTCTTCTGTATACACTAGACTGTAAAAACTAGCTAGAATACACCAGCCTGTCTTCTGTACCCACTAGACTCTCTGTATACACTACCCAGTCTTCTGTATAGAATGTCAGCTTTCATGTATACCCTTTCTGTATACACTAGCTTCTCTATATGCACTGTCCTTTCTGTATACACTCGACTCTCTCTATACACTAACCTCTCTATATACACTAACATCTTTGTATTTGTCTTTAAACTAGCCTCTCTGTGTACCCCAGCCTCACTGTTTACTCTAGCATCTCTGTATACTCAAGCCTATCTACATACACGAAACCTGTATTCTGTATTTACTAGCCTTTCTTCTGTATGCTGTAGTCTTCTATATATACCAGCTTCTCTGTACACCCTAGCACTGTAACAGTATTACAGAAACAGAACACCAGCAATAAGGTGTATACTGTGCAGGAGGCACACAACACCGACTCTAACTTCTGCACTGCAGATGCATGTATTGCAGAAATTGAACACCAGTAATAAAGGGTAGCTTCAGGTGTGTACTGTGCAGGAGGCACATAACACCCACTGTAACAGTGCTAGGTTCCCAAGCAGTAAAGACACTGTCCCTGCCTATCGTCCTCTTTCCCTGACCACCGCAACACACTATACAAGGCCGCCGTGCTGGTGGCCTTATATAGTGTGGGGTGTGTACTAAACCCCCCGAGCTATAATTGGCCACAGGAATCCTGCCTGTGGTGAATTGTGGCTCTCCTCACACAGGATGTCACATCTGTTCTTATTATATAGAACCTATTATGCTCCTCGTAAACTTTTTCAGTTTGGCCGAACGGCCGGACGCAAGTTGCCCCCGGTGCGGGAACATGGGGGGAGACATGATGCACATGTTTTGGAGAGGCCCAAAATTGATCCGCTACTGGACAGAGGTGACAGGAACCATTGATCGGGTGGTTGGAACCTCCACCAGGATGGAGGCGAAGTATTGTCTCCTGGGATTAGTTGAAGGAGTTGGAAACCCGGGAAGTAGCCAGATGGCAGTTCTGAGATGCCTATTTCAGGCAAGGAAACTGATTGCCCAACCCTGCTTAGCCTCCAATGTTGGCAATGACTTGGTTTTTTTCGCTTGTTTCCCAAGATGACCATGTTGGCGTTTGTCAAGATGGTTGAGAGTGCCCGAAGAGATCGCCTATGGCCCCATCACCTTGAAAGTGCCTGATCTTGTCTGATCTCGGAGGCTAAGCATTGTCGGGCCTGATTAGTAACTGGATGGGAGACCAACTGGGAATACCAGGTGCCGTAGGATTCTTTTTATGTTGTTGGCGTTGACATGTTTTTTTTTTTTCGCTTGTTTCCCAAGGTGATCATCTTGGCATTTGTCAAGAGGGCTGAGAGTGCCCAAAGAAATCTCCTACGGCCACATTCCCCTGAAAGCGCCCGATCTCATCTGATCTCAGAGGCTAAGCAGGGTCCGTAGGAATCTTTTTATATTGTTGGCTTTGACCTGTTTTTCTTTCGCTTGTTTCCCAAGGTGACCATTTTAGCATCAGTCAAGAGTTTTGAGTATGTCCCAAAGCGTTCGCCTGAGGTCACAGCACCCTGAAAGCGCCCGATCTCAGAGGCTAAGCAGGGTCTGGGTCAGATGGGAGACCGCCAGGGTCTATGTTGTTGGCGTTGACCTTTTTTTTTTCACTTGTTTCCCAAGATAACCATCTTGGTATTTGTCAAGAGGGTTGAGAGTGTCTAAATAGAACACCTATGGCCACATCACCCTGAAAGCGCACAATCTCATCTGATCTCGGAGGCCTAGCAGTGTACGGCCTGGTTAATACCTGTATGGGAGACCATCTGTGAATACCAGGTGCCGTAGGCTTCTTTTTATGTTGTTGGCGTTTACCTGTTTATTTTCGCTTGTTTCCCAAGGTGACCATCTTGGCGTTTAACAAGAGGATTGAAAGTGCCCAAAGAGATCATCTACGGCCCCATCACCCTGAAAGCGCCCAATCTCACCTGATCTCAGAGGCTAAACAGTGTCGGGCCTGGTTAGTACATGGATGGGAGACCGCCTGGAAATACCAGGTGCCATAGGCTACTTTTTTTGTTGTTGGCTTTGAACTGTTTTTTTCGCTTGTTTCTCAAGGCGACCATCTTGGCGTTTGTCAAGAGGGTTGGGCGTGTCTTGAAGGGAACGCTTATGGCCACATCACCCTGAAAGCACCCAATCTCGTCTGATTTCAGAGGCTTAGCAGCATCAGGCCTGGTTAGTACCTGAATGGGAGACTGCCTGGGAAGACCAGGTGACATAGAAGGATCTGGCCTGGTTAGTGTCTTGATTGGGAGATCGCCTGGGAATTCCGGATGCCGTAGGCTTCTTTTTATGTTGTTGGCTTTGACCTGTTTTTTTTCCCTTGTTTCCCAAGGTGACCATCTTGGCATTTGTCAAGAGGGTTGAGAGTGCACAAAGAAATTGCCTACGGGCACAACACCCTGAAAGCGCCCAATCTCGTTTGGTCTCAGAGGCTAAGCAGGGTTGGGCCTGGTTTGTACCTGGATGGGAGACCGCCTGGGTTTTCCAGATGCCGCAGGCTTCTTTTTATGTTGTTGGCGTTGACTTGTTTTTTTTGTTTGTTTCCCAAGGTGACCATCTTGGCGTTTGTCAAGAGGGTTGAGCGTGCATTTGATCTCAGAGGCTAAGCAGGGTTGGGACATGGTTAGTACATGGATGGGAGACCGCCTGGGATTTCTCGATGCCATAGGCTTTAGTTTTAAGTTGTTGACATTGACTTATTTTTTTAATTTTTATTATTCTTTTATTAAGTAGAACAACATAAATATAACAGTCAACCATACAGCATGAGCCAGGGTCACAATTACATGCTAACAAAAAATAGGCAGCCAAATAACTCTGGGTTCTCAGAGGGGAGTCCTACAGTTTCATGCAAAAAATAGAGAAACCCCACCTCCGACATGTAGTACAGTATAACTAGTGCAACTCCGTTCGGACAAATGTAATCATGGAGAACAACTGGGACCACAGCGAGCCAGCTTATCATGACCTACGTGAACCAGAGTAAAATATGAGCCGGTCATGTCCAGAACCCTGGGGTTCTTCTGGGTCCCGAAGGCTAGTAAGGAGACAAGGCATAGTCAAAAGGGAGGACGGGGGAAGAAGAGAGTGCAAAGACGGAGAGAGAGGAGGTGGGGGGATGGCGGCGGGGAAAAAAAAGAAAAATAAAGACAAAAAGGGAGGGGGGGAATGCCACCCAGGGCAGACATGGCCTACGTAGGTAAACGTTAGATGTTCAGTCGTTTTCTGGGACGGAGGCACTGCTCACCTCCCGAATGTAGTCTCGCGTAACAGTAAAATACCTCCAGGGCCTCCATGTAACACTAAATGCCTCTTCAGTGTTGTGAAGGGTGGCGGTCAATTCTTCCATCCGGAGAATATGATTGACTTTGGAATACCACAGCACCTTGGATGGGGGCTGAGGCTGCCTCCACAGTGCGGGAATGCAGGCCCGGGCGGCATTCAGGAGGTGCATCGTGAGGGTTTTTTTGTATTTTCGATCAGGCTGTTCGGTCAAGTGTAGAAGGCACACTACTGGGAACCCAAAAGTTCCTCAAGGTCGGGCATGCCCAGAAAAGGTGTCCCATGGTCCCCATATCTGAATTTCACCTCCAACAAACATCCGGGATCGATCTATCCATTTTATTCAGAAGGTATGGGACTCTATACCAGCGTGAGACTATCTTGTATCGTGATATTGGTTTGCGATGGAAGCTTTATGTACTAAGGTCAGGATCTTCCCTATCTGTTGTGGGGTAAATGTGATGCCAAAGTCCCTCTCCCATTTGTGGATAAATGGTGGGGGTTGACTCCTCCTCCTGACTACTCAATAGGTTGTACAGGAGGGAGAGGGTGTGTCGCACAGGTTCCCTTTTGTGACAGATGGATTCATAGGGTGTCAGGTCTCTAGGAGTGTAGGGGGCCCTTTGTATGGCCAGAAGAAAGTGACGAAGTTGATAAGCACTAAACAAGTCAAGCGGAGGGTCAGAAAGCTCGGCGACAGTTTGCGTGGTCGGGAGCCCTCCCGTGGGCCACATCTCTCCCAGACGCTGTTTCCCCACCACTGTCAACTGTCGCAGTTTCTTGTTGGTAAATCCCGGTGGGAAGTCTGGATTACCTATAACCGGAGTCATTGGTGATGGCAGGGGAGCAATGTGTGTGCAGCGGAACAACCTCCGCACAACAGCCAACGTAGCTCCCACTACGGGGTGACCTCTGAGGTCTTTTGGTAGGGAGGACAGGAGCCACGGGGAGGTCAATAGGGGACTGGATCCATCCTCAATCTCCATCTCCACCCCCTGCTTGTGTGGGCCATTACAATGCCAATCAACGACTCTCGCTAGCAGAGTCACTCTGTAGTATTGTCTGAGATCTGGGAGACCCAGACCCCCCTTGTCCTTTGGTCTGGCAAGCAATTGCAAATGGGCTTTGGGCAGTTTGCGCGCCCAAATAAAGTCCCGGAGCAGCAGCTGCAGTTGTCTGAAAAAAATTGGGGGTAACCGGATCGGTAATGTCTGGAACATGTATAAGATCCGAGGGAGGGCCATCATTTTGAATGCATTACAGCGCCCGAACCAGGTCAGTGTTAAAGCATGCCAGTTTCCCAAATCAGATTTCAGTCTATCCAGGAGAGGGACAAAATTAAGCAGGTACAATTGCGCTAAATCCGCTGCGATGTCAACGCCCAGTTAACGTATAGATTTTTCAGCCCAGTAGAATGGAAAAGAGGAGCGGAGCCTCTTGGCCTCACCATCCGGAACCGATATATTCAATACATATAGGCTGCCGTGTCGCTGTAGAGACGCAAGTATTTTGGGAAGCAAAATGTGTGGATTGGAGACGGAAAAAATTAGATCGTCAGCGTACGCCGCAATTTTGTGGTGTGCCGAGGGTTTGGATATGCCAGTAATATTCGGGTCATTCCAAACGTGACACATAAGTGGTTCCAGTGTCAGAATTAAAATTAGGGGAGACAGAGGGCACCCCTGCCTCGTCCCATTAGTGATGGGGAAAGAGTCCGAGCACCACTCGGTCACCCGTACCGCTGCCGATGGCGTGGAGTAAAGCGACATTTCCCAGCTCATCATGTTGGGGCCAAGACCTATATGTTCCAGGGTGGCCTGCATAAAGTGCCAGTCCACCCTGTCAAAGGCCTTCTCCGCGTCCGTTGACAACATAAGCAAGGGCCTTCCCTGTACATGCGCTGCATGGATTAAATTGAGGACTCGGGCCGTATTGTCTCTAGCTTCCGACTTATTTTTATTTTTTTGCTTGTTTCCCAAGGTGACCATCTTGGCGTTTGTCAAGAGGGTTGAAAGTGCCTGAAGAGATTGCCTACGGGCACATCACCCTGAAAGCACCCAATCTCGTTTGATGTTGGAGGCTAATAGAGTCGGGCCTTGTTAGTACCTGGATTGGAGAACGCCTGGGAATACCAGGTGTCGTAGACTTCTTTTTATGTTGTTGGTGTTGACCTGTTTTTTTTTCGCTTATTTCCCAAAGTGACCATCTTGGTGTTTGTCAAGAGGGTTGAGAGTGCCTGAAGAGATTGCCTATGGCCACATCACTCTGAAAGCACCCAATCTCGTCTGATCTTGGAGGCTAAGAAGAGTCGGGCCTGGTTAGTACCTGGATGGGAGACCACCTGGGATTACCAGTTATTGTAGGCTTCTTTTTATGTTGTTGGCGTTGATTCGTTTTCTTTTTTTTGCTTGTTTCCCAAGGTGACCATCTTGGCATTTGTCAAGAGGGTTGAGAGTGCCCAAAGAGATCGCTTACAGCAGCATCACCCTGAAAGAGCCCTATCTCTTCTCTTTTCTGAGGCTAAGAAGGGTTGGGCCTAGTTAGTACCTGGATGGGAGATGGCGTTGGAATACCAGGTGCCGTATTCTTCTTTTTATGTTGTTGACATTGACTTGTTTTTTTTTCACTTGTTTCCCAAGGTGACCATCTTGGCATTTGTCAAGAGGGTTGAGAGTGCCCGAAGAGATCACCTACGGCCCCATCACCCTGAAAGCGCCCAATCTCGTCTGATCTCGGATGCTAAACAGTGTCGGGCCTGGTTAGTACCTGGATGGGAGACCGCCTGGGAATACCAGGTGCTATAGGCTTCTGTTTTTTTTTTTTTTAATTTAGTAGTATGCGACATACAATGCAAAGGCAACTTCACAGAATGTGTGATACAAATAGTTACAAACAAACGATCATATTGCATGGATATCAGAGCCAATGGTAAGAAGTCTGAGGAGAATAGCATGTGTACAGCTTTGCGGTCATATCAAGATGAGATTAAAGCTCCATCTCGTTGGGATCCTCTATCACTTAAAATAGTATTGATACTAGCCCTGCTACCCTCGAAGAGTTTAGATATCCATAGATAGGGGAAGAGTATTGTGTAGTAGTCAAATGGGGTCGGAACATACCATTTTCTTTTCCCTTTTTTGAGTTAAGAAGGGAAATAGTAGAACTGAAAGGAGGGAGAAGGGGAAAGAGAAGATTGGGGAAGGAAATGGCAGAAAAGGTAAAGAAGGGGTAAGGGGGTGTCGTGGGTAGAGTGGATAGGGTGGGGTCCCCTCCCAGGGAGCAAGAGACGCGCTCGGCTCACCAGCTCATCAGCTGTCCAACGTTTGGAACAGCGATCTCCAACGATCACCATGAGCTTACTATGTCTCACGGAGGTATTCTTCCGAAAAGCGAAACTGGGTCCAGTAGAACCATCTGTTCCCATGTTTTATCCCTCATTGTGGTAGTCAGGTCTTCCATTCGTTCAATATCATTTACCCTTGCGAACCACTGGGTCACCATTGGAGCAGATTGCTCTTTCCACTGACTTGGGATGCAGGCCCTAGCTGCATTGAGGAGATGTTTAAGTAAGGACTTATGATAACGCTTTCTCGACATAGGAGTTAGATTGAGAAGAACTGCTGCGGGATCATTGGCTAAGGAAATGTCTGTGAACTTGTGGATGAGTCTCAGGACAGGCTGCCAGAATGTTTGTAATTTAGGGCATTCCCAGAAAATGTGGAGAATGGTGCCAGTCTGTTGCCCACAGCGACAGCAGCGGTCAGATTGACCGGGGAATATTTTGGCCAACACCACCGGTGTACGATACCAGCGTGTGATCAGCTTAAATGAGATCTCCTGATATTTACTGCAGAGTGACGACTTATGGGCGAAAAAGAGTATTCTGTCCTTCTGTGGTTTGGAGAATGTAGTTTGTAAGTCCCTTTTCCATTTAGCTAGGAAGGGTGGATCCGTGGAGGATTGTGCGTCTGTCAGGATTTGGTAGGACCTAGAGAGGGAACCACGAATTGGGCCATCATCCAGGCAAAGTTCCTCGAAGGGGTGGAACTGTCTAGAGAAGAACGAATGGTTAGGTAGTGATCCGAGGAAATGGATTAGCTGTCTAGCTCTCCAGCTATTCAATGCAACAGGTACTTGCTCTAGCAGTATGGTCCCCATGGGAATCAAGCCCGTGGGTCCAAGAAATAGGGCTGCTCTCAGAAGCCCTTTCGGGGCTTGCCTGGTAAAGGCCTGGTCAGACAGGCCCGGAGGGAATCTAGGATGTCCAATAATTGGGGTCATAGGAGAAGGGAAGTTAGTCAGGTGGGAAAGGTGAAAAAAACTATCCATCTCGGCGAGCGAGGGGCCAATTAACGGGTGAGTAGTCACACAGGGCTCCAATGGCCTCCCCGCCCAAGGCAGACCAGCCAGTGGAACCCGCGCCATCTCCTGCTCTAGCTTGACCCATAGCTTCAGTTCCAAATGCCGGTGTCTTATCACATATGGTCCCCCATCGGATAGTGTCCGCTGTGTACTGCGCATGCGCAGTACACAGCAACACAGATTCAGAAAATTGCCGAGCATGAACGGCGCCTGCGCACTGAGTCCAGGTTCTATCCCCACTATCCAAGTGGACATAGAGTAAGAATATAAAAGAGCCGAGCGCAGCGAGGCCGAGCCCGAAGCGTGGCGAGCAAAGCTCACCTGCGAGGGACCCTCTAATATTCACAACCCTATGTCCGCTTGGATGGTGGGGCTACCACCTCCACTCACCGCGCAGGCGCCGTTCAGCTTCGGAGATTTTCCGAAGCTTCGTCTGCTCCATACTGCGCATGCGCAGTACGGCGCGGACACTATATCATGGCCGGACAGTATATGGCAGAACACCGGCACCAGTCAACCACCGGTGTCATGTGCGTCGCTGTGTAATATAGAGCAGGGTCCGGGAAGCCAATACCTCCCCGCAATTTCGGTCACAATAGCATTGCCCTACCAATACGCATATGTTTTCCGCGCCAGAGGAACTTGATAAAGATTGAGCGAACCGCATGAAAGAAAGTCTGGGGTATTTTGATAGGTAAGGCTTGTAGTAGATACAGAAGTCGTGGCCTCGCGTTCATCTTCAACACATTACAGCGTCCGAACCATGACAGAGCTAGTGGGTCCCATCTTTTAAGGTCCGCTGTAAGCCCATAGGCTTCTTTTTATGTTGTTTTTTGCTTGTTTCTCAAGGCGACCATCTTGGCATTTGTCAAGAGGGTTGGGCGTGTCTTGAAGAGAACGCTTACGGCCACATCAACCTGAAAGCACCCGATGTCGTCTGATTTCAGAGGCTAAGCAGCGTCAGGCCTGGTTAGTACCTGGATGGGAGACTCCCTGGGAAGACCAGGTGCCATAGAAGAATCTGGTCTGGTTAGTGTCTTTTTTTTTTTTAATTCTTTATTTAAGGATTGCAGGTAATACAGAGACAAACTGTAAAAGACATAGATCCCTCAGTTTTCCAGGTTAACAAAAATACATAGTTAATACTTCGTGGGGGACCGGGGGAAACCTAACAACTTATGTCAGCAGCAGCCCCAGCCGTGGCTAGGCCACCACATTATCCCACTCTAATGATCTGGCACCCCAGTGTCTACTTATAAACCAGGGCAGTCCGCGGGGCGATCCCCCTCAAGGCCCAGACTGAGGGGCCTCTAACATCGGTCACCTTCATTCTATTGGTCAAAGAGCTCAGCCGGGACCACCCCGAGGGCCGCCAACCCCTGGCTGGGAAATCGAGGGAACAAAACGAAAAGATCCTTGCAATCACCATGTATTTTAATTATACTTGGGAGTTAGGGGGTAGGGAAAGAGGGGGGAGCAAATGGGCAGGAGAAGGGGATGGGGGGCTCCAAGACAAACAACGACAACCAACGAGCAGTGTGCTCTTCCTCCCTGTCGCCTAACGCTGATGTGAGCTGTTCCATACGGTAGATGTCGCAAACTCTTGCAAACCAGTGAGACACCAGTGGAGCGGCCTGCTGTTTCCACATGCTAGGTATACATGCCCTGGCCCCACTCAGAAGATGTTTTAAGAGAGATTTATGGTACTTCTTGCTCGAGAGTGGAGTCAGATTGAGGAAGATCGCAGCTGGGTTGTTCTGGAGATCAATAGCCGTGAGGTCATAAATGATATTGAGAACCTGTCTCCAGAAATGGGCCAGTTGAGGGCATTCCCAAAAGATATGTAGTAACGTGCCGGCTTGTTCACCGCATCTCCAGCACAAAGGGCTGTGACCGGGAAACATAGCCGCAAGGACAGTGGGGGTCCTGTACCATCGGGTCAAAATTTTATAAGCTATTTCCTGGTATTTACTACATAGGGATGACTTGTGCGCAAAAAGAAGCGCGCGGTTCTTCTGGTCTGGCGAGAGCTGGACATGCAGGTCTCGCTCCCATTTTTCCACGAACACCAGGTTACCCTGGGAGAGTTGGTCCAGTAGGATACGATATGACAGGGAAAGAGACCCTCGGGTCGGTCCCTCTCCTGAGCATACCTCCTCAAACGATGTTAGGGGTCTGCGGAATTCGCCACTGTTTGACAAAGATTTCAAGAAGTGGGAGAGTTGGGCAAGCTTCCACTGTCCCAGGGCCGTGGTTGCTAACGCCTCGTACATAGTGGAGACCGCTGTCCACATCCTAGGGCCAAGAAAAGAAGAGGCCCGCACAAGGTCCCAGTCAGGGTCGAGGCGGAAAGACTTTTCCGTCATGCCGGGTTCAAAGCGTGGGTGTCCAATAATAGGAGTCATGGGCGAAGGGAAACTGGGCACGCCCGTCAGGGTAAAATATCTGTCTAGCTCTTGTAACGTTTGCTCAATGAGTGGGTGTGCCCGCGTCGCTCCCGACCAGCCCGGTCCACTCCAGGGCAAACCTGGAAATGGTACGGATTCACGCTCCAGACGAACCCACAGCTTATCCTTCAGGTGTCTGCACCAGTCAACTACTCTGTTCATGTGCACCGCCGTATAGTACCATGCCGGATCTGGGAGGCCAATCCCTCCCTTGTCTTTTGATCTGAGCAGTAATGTTCGGCTGAGTCTTGGAGGCCTGCCCTGCCATACGTATCGAATAAAGATGGAGCGCATGGCTTTAAAAAATGATTGGGGGATTTTTATCGGTAAGGCTTGTAATAGGTACAAGAGTCTGGGCATTACATTCATTTTGAGCACATTGCATCTCCCAAACCAAGAGGTCGCCAACTTTGACCACCTCTCTAGATCTATGGCAAAATTTTTTAGAAGCGGCTGGAAATTCAATTGGAAAATCAGATGTGGGTCCGGGGGAACCTTGGTACCCAGATATTGTATAGCCCCAGTTGCCCAACGAAAGGGAAAATTAGTGCTTAGACTCGTCTGGGCGTTGGTAGACAGGGAGACGTTGAGTGCTTCCGATTTCTGTAAGTTAATTTTAAAATTTGACAGGGTGCCATATCGTCTTATTTCCGCTAAGAGATTCTGCAATGTAATGTGAGGCTCCGAGACATAGAACAAGAGGTCATCTGCAAAGGCTGCGACCTTATGGTGGTGTGAGGGGGTGTCCAGGCCCTTGATGTCTATGTTCTGCCTGATGTGGTGCAGCAAGGGTTCAAGCGATAGGACAAACAAAAGGGGGGACAACGGGCATCCCTGCCTCGTTCCATTGCCAATAGTGAAACGCGACGAGGCAAACCCATTGACCCTAACCATCGCCGTCGGTGACGAGTAAAGAGCTGTAACCCATGAAAGCATGGGGGGGTACACCCAAGCTTCGCAGGGTGGCTAGCAAAAAAGGCCAGCTCACCCTGTCAAACGCTTTTTCTGGGTCCACAGAGAGCAACATAATCGGTAGTTTAAGGCGTCTGGCGCGTTCTATAACATTGATTGTCCTGGTAGTGTTGTCTCGGGCTTCCCTGTTACGAATAAACCCCACCTGATCCAGAGGTATCAGGCATTGGAGAATGGGCGCCAACCGCTCCGCCAGTATCTTAGTGAAGAGCTTAAGGTCGCTGTTTAATAAGGAGATGGGCCTGTAGTTCGCACAGAGAAGCGGATCCTTCTCCGGCTTGAGTATGACCGAGATGCTTGCCTGCAACAGCTCCGGTGGAAAGGTCTGGCCCTCCAATAGGGCGTTAAAAGCTGACACAAACGGCGTGGACAACAGGGAGAGGAAGGCCTTATAATAAGGGACCATAAACCCATCTGGGCCTGGTGCCTTGCCCTTGGGTGAGTCTCTTAACGCTGCCGACAATTCCTCCGGGGAGATAGGTTGCGAGAGAAGCTCTATCTCTTCCTGTGTCAGCGACGGGAGGTTTGCCGAAGCTAGGTACTCGTCAATGGCCGCTGTGCCGGCCTGGAGGGCGTCTCCTGAGTCCCGGGGGTGCAAGTTATAAAGGGCTTCATAGAAAGATCGGAAACACTCCGCTATCTCCCGTGAATCATGAAGCTTGGCACCCGAAGGGGAGGTTATGGTTGGAATGAAGGACGCGTTGCGTTGGGCACGCAGGGAGTTCGCTAGGGACCTACTACACTTGTCTCCATATTCATAATACGTCCTGCGGACCCACATGAGTCTGGTTCTAGCCTGAAAGAGAGAGAAATCTCTGATTTGTTCTCTAAGATCTCTCACCTCTACCTCCAGCGCAGCAGTCGGCTGGGATTTGTGTCGTTGTTCACACGCATGCAACTTGGCAATAAGTTTGGAGAGAGCCTCAGTTTTGGCCACTTTGAGTCTATGACCATGTTTAATAAGAATGCCCCTAATGTAGCATTTATGAGCCGCCCATAACATGAGGGGGTTGGAAACAGAATCACGGTTATGATCAAAGTAACTTTCTAATTCCCTAAGCAGGTCTGCGTGGGTCTCCACCAGGACTGACCACGCGACTCCTGTTGTAGCTTCAGCATCAAAGAAATCGGGGCATGGTCAGACAGGGCTATGTGGCCTATCTGAGCGTCTGTGACCGCCGGGATAGCATTGTGGGTGACTAAAAACATATCTATACGTGAGTAAGAACCATGAGCGGTGAAAAAGAACGTATAGTCCCTATTCTGTGGGTGAAGCGTACGCCACACATCGATCAGTCGGTGGGAGTGTAGCAGGTCTCTTATGTGTGAACGCGTTCTCGCAGAAATCGCAGAGGTGCCCGATGATGAGTCTCTGCGGGGGTCCAAGGTGAGGTTAAAGTCCCCCCCAACGATCAAAGTACCCTCTGAGAATGCAGCCAGGGCATCCAAGCATGCTTCTAAGGCCGGCAGCTGGTCCACATTCGGCATGTATAGGTTGGCAAGAGTAAAAGTTTGCGAGTGGAGAGTTCCCTTAATGAAGAGATATCTCCCTTCACTATCGGCTTGGACAGCTAACAGGCGCCACGGCAAGTTTTTAGCAAGAACACACACTCCTCTCGATTTGGAAGTAGGGGACGTGCTGTGGTGGGCCAGGGGGAAGTGCTTACTATAAAGCCGTGGTATTTGGTCTGTCCTGAAATGGGTCTCCTGGAGGAAAACTATTTGGGGCTTCATCCGCCACAATTCTGTCAGGCAGCTGGACCTTTTTTCAGGTACATTCAGCCCTTTCACATTCCAGGAAACCAGCTTCAGGGCCATGACGGCAGTGGTACCCGGCCGGCGGTCCCCACCAGAGTCAGTAGTAGATATAGAGTTCAAGCACAGAGGAAGAGGAGGAGAAAAAGGAAAAGCAGTAACGAAGCGGAGAAGGTCCGGAGTTAGTAGGGAGGAGGAGGGTAGGAGGGGTGGGGATAGATCGGGGAATTGCTAAAGCTCCTATCGGAGAGAACCTGCCGGTTAGGGCAGAGGGGCCTAGTGGGGGAAGAGGTAAGGCACTGCAGAGGGAGGAACTCGTCGGTGCAGTACCCCTCCAGCATCCCATGGTCCATGCAGTCGCAATCGGGCGTGCACGGAGCTTCTTTGGCATCTTAACTACGACATCAAACGCATTATAGAACATCACTGCAGCAGGTATCGGGCAGTTAACAACAGTAGAACAGTGCATAATTAGACCAACATATTAAACTTTTCAACACAGAGTATAGATAACTTTATACCACCCAGGCACCCGCCCCTCCCCCCCCCCCAAAAAAAAAATGGAAAAAAGGGGGGGGGGAGGAGAGGGGGAGGGAGCGGGAACGCCGCCCAGGGGCACCCGGGGGGCACCACCAGGCAGTCCAAAAACACAAAGAGCGCCGAGACTAGGGCACCTGTAGATAAACAGTAACGAGAATGGTGAACAGTACCGCCAATAACTCAGGGCTTCGTCCAGGAAGCGCAGTGTCCAACTCTGTTCTTCCAATGTCCTTCCTCTCCCCTAGCGGGGGCGCTGGGAACAATGGCCCGTGGCATGGTAAACAACACAAAGCTGGATACTCCAGCCGTCTATGTTGGTAGAGAAAAAGAAAACAAAAAAAAAAGGGTATAACACAGGAATAACGGAAAATTACTGTACTCTCTCAGGGTTCACGATCTTGAGGGGCCTGCGATCTCTGACGTTGGGATCGACGGTGGCGTCTCACTCTCTGTGGCCTGGTTGAGGGGTTGTTCGTCGGGGCCACTGCTCCCTGGGGGACAACAGGAGCCAACCAGTCGGGGACCTGAACCGAGGGCAGGCCCAAAGCCTCCAGAAAGGACGGGACCTCCGAAGGGTGTCGTAGCGCAAGGGGCCTCCCATTTTTGCGCACTATAAGGTGAAACGGATGGCCCCACTTGTATGGAATCCTCCATTCAGTTAGGTGTTCCAGAAGGGGTCGCAGACAGCGTCTCATCTGGAAGGTCTTGCGGGATACATCTGGCAGAAGGGTGACTTGGGCCCCGTCAAAATCAATGCTGCCTATGCGCCACGACGCTTGCAGGACATCCTCCCTAACTGAGTAATTGTGGAGACAGCATAAAACGTCACGTGGCCGGTTCTCTGTGGGGCTCCTGGGGCCCAGGGTCCTGTGGACTCTATCAATGGCTATTACTGTGTCAGCAGCGCGGTCCAGACAGGCGTTAAATATAGCTGTAACTGTGGCTTTGAGGTCTGCCTGGCCAGTGGCTTCGGGCAAGTCTCTGATCCTGATGTTGCGTCTGCGGTTGCGATTCTCAAGGTCATCCACTAGGAGTTGCAACTGTGCCACTCTGTCAGCAAGGGTATCATGTGCGGCTTGCAGGCCAGAAACATCAGTGGTCAGGGAGGTCACATCCGATGCCAGGGTGGTCACCCGCTCGTTCGTAGCCGACACGTCACGTTTGACCCCTGCGATTTCATGTCGCAAGGTCGTTTCAATCCTGGCTGCCATACAGCTAAAGTCTGCTTTAGTGGGAAGGTTTTGGAGTAAAGCTAGGATGGCCTTGTCCCCCAATAATGCCGGTGCTGGTGGCAGCGGTGGGTCCCCCTGTGTGTCTGAGGCGAGAGCAGCCTGGCCATTCGGTCCTGGGATGAAGCTTCCACTGCGGGAGGGTCTCTGGGACAGTTGGGAGTTGTGAGGGAACCAGGGTGGCAGGCCGCTATGGTCCGGGCTGTCAAGCGAGGCCATGGACAGTGAGCGGGGGAGACACGGGGACAAGTCACTAGGCGGGGAGAACGGGGGCATGTCGTGTCCCTGCATAGCAGTCTGCTCACCTTCCCTCTGTGCCGCGTGTCCTGGAGCGCCGGAGGCCGCGGGCGCCATCTTGGCTGGATCCGGCGTGGAGGCCGGAGGCTGCAGCGGGACCAAGTACCTGTCCATGGCAGCAGCGGCGGACCCCGCTCGGCTGGCTGTGTTCCGCCGAAGCGCGGGGATGTCGGCGATGCCGAAATATGCGACCAGACTGTGGTAAAGGGGTGCGGAGGGGTCACGGACCGGGAGCTCCGGAAAAGAGTGTCCTCACTCCTTCATGCCTAGGCCACGCCCCCCTGGTTAGTGTCTTGATTGGGAGATCGCCTGGGAATACTGGATGCCGTAGGCTTCTTTTTATGTTGTTGGCTTTGACCTGTTTTTTTTAGCTTGTTTCCCAAGGTGACCATCTTGGCCTTTGTCAAGAGGCTTCAGAGTGCCCGAAGAGAGTGCCTACGGCCAAATCACCTATATAGTATCTTATATATAATAACTAAAAATATTATTTATTATTATAGATATAGATATATAGTATAGTGATTTGGTCGTAGGCACTCTCTTTGGGCACTCTGAAGCCTCTTGACAAAGGCCAAGATGGTCACCTTGGGAAGCAAGCTAAAAAAAACAGGTCAAAGCCAACAACATAAAAAGAAGCCTACGGCATCCAGTATTCCCAGGCGATCTCCCAATCAAGACACTAACCAGACCAGATCCTTCTATGGCACCTGGTCTTCCCAGGGAGTCTCCCATCCAGGTACTAACCAGGCCTGACGCTGCTTAGCCTCTGAAATCAGACGAGATCGGGTGCTTTCAGGTTGATGTGGCCGTAAGCGTTCTCCTCAAGACACGCCCAACCCTCTTGACAAACGCCAAGATGCTCACCTTTAGAAACAAGCAAAAAAAAAACAGGTCAAAGCCAACAACATAAAAAGAAGCCTATGGGCTTACAGCGGACCTTAAAAGATGGGACCCACTAGCTCTGTCATGGTTCGGACGCTGTAATGTGTTGAAGATGAACGCGATGCCACGACTTCTGTATCTACTACAAGCCTTACCTATCAAAATACCCCAGACTTTCTTTCATGCGGTTCGCTCAATCTTTATCAAGTTCCTCTGGCGCGGAAAACATATGCGTATTGGTAGGGCAATGCTATTGCGACCGAAATTGCGGGGAGGTATTGGCCCCCGGACCCTGCTCTATATTACACAGCGACGCACATGACACCGGTGGTTGACTGGTGCCGGTGTTCTGCCATATACTGTCCGGCCATGATATAGTGTCCGCGCCGTACTGCGCATGCACAGTATGGAGCAGACGAAGCTTCGGAAAATCTCCGAAGCTGAACGGCGCCTGCGCGGTGAGTGGAGGTGGTTGCCCCACCATCCAAGCGGACATAGGGTTGTGAATATTAGAGGGCCCCTCGCAGGCGAGCTTCGCTCGCCACGCTTCGGGCTTGGCCTCGCTGCGCTCGGCTCTTTTATATTCTTACTCTATGTCCACTTGGATAGTGGGGATAGAACCTGGACTCAGTGCGCAGGCGCCGTTCATGCTCGGCAATTTTCGGAATCTGTGTTGAAACGCTACTGGGAACCCAAAAGTTCCTCAAGGTCGGGCATGCCCAGAAAAGGTGTCCCATGGTCCCCATATCTGAATTTCACCTCCAACAAACATCCGGGATCGATCTATCCATTTTATTCAGAAGGTATGGGACTCTATACCAGCGTGAGACTATCTTGTATCTTGATATTGGATTGCGATGGAAGCTTTATGTACTAAGGTCAGGATCTTCCCTATCTGTTGTGGGGTAAATGTGATGCCTAAGTCCCTCTCCCATTTGTGGATAAATGGTGGGGTCGACTCCTCCTCCTGACTACTCAATAGGTTGTACAGGAGGGAGAGGGTGTGTCGCACAGGTTCCCTTTTGTGACAGATGGATTTATAGGGTGTCAGGTCTCTAGGAGTGTAGGGGGCCCTTTGTATGGCCAGAAGAAAGTGACGAAGTTGATAAGCACTAAACAAGTCAAGCGGAGGGTCAGAAAGCTCGGCGACAGTTTGCGTGGTCGGGAGCCCTCCCGTGGGCCACACCTCTCCCAGACGCTGTTTCCCCACCACTGTCAACTGTCGCAGTTTCTTGTTGGTAAATCCCGGAGGGAAGTCTGGATTACCTATAACCGGAGTCATTGGTGATGGCAGGGGAGCAATGTGTGTGCAGCGGAACAACCTCCGCACAACAGCCAACGTAGCTCCCACTACGGGGTGACCTCTGAGGTCTTTTGGTAGGGAGGACAGGAGCCACGGGGAGGTCAATAGGAGAATGGAACCATCCTCAATCTCCATCTCCACCCACTGCTTGTGTGGGCCATTACAATGCCAATCAACGACTCTCGCTAGCAGAGTCACTCTGTAGTATTGTCTGAGATCTGGGAGACCCAGACCCCCCTTGTCCTTTGGTCTGGCAAGCAATTGCAAACGGGCTCTGGGCGGTTTGCGCGCCCAAATAAAGTCCCGGAGCAGCACCTGCAGTTGTCTGAAAAAAATTGGGGGTAACCGGATCGGTAATGTCTGGAACATGTATAAGATCCGAGGGAGGGCCATCATTTTGAATGCATTACAGCGCCCGAACCAGGTCAGTGTTAAAGCATGCCAGTTTCCCAAATCAGATTTCAGTCTATCCAGGAGAGGGACAAAATTAAGCAGGTACAATTGCGCTAAATCCGCTGCGATGTCAACGCCCAGTTAACGTATAGATTTTTCAGCCCAGTAGAATGGAAAAGCGGACCGGAGCCTCTTGGCCTCACCATCCAGGACCAATATATTCAATACAGCCGACTTGGCGCAATTGTTTTTATAGTTTGATAGGCTGCCGTGTCGCTGTAGAGACGCAAGTATTTTGGGAAGCAAAATGTGTGGATTGGAGACGGAAAAAATTAGATCGTCAGCGTACGCTGCAATTTTGTGGTGTGCCGAGGGTTTGGATATGCCAGTAATATTCGGGTCATTCCGAACGTGACACATAAGTGGTTCCAGTGTCAGAATTAAAATTAGGGGAGACAGAGGGCACCCCTGCCTCGTCCCATTAGTGATGGGGAAAGAGTCCGAGCACCCCTCGGTCACCCGTACCGCTGCCGACGGCGTGGAGTAAAGCGACATTACCCAGCTCATCATGTTGGGGCCAAGACCTATATGTTCCAGGGTGTCCTGCATAAAGTGCCAGGCCACCCTGTCAAAGGCCTTCTCCGCGTCCGTTGACAACATAAGCAAGGGCCTTCCCTGTACATGCGCCGCATGGATTAAATTGAGGACTCGGGCCGTATTGTCTCTAGCTTCCGACTTATTTATATTTTTTTGCTTGTTTCCCAAGGTGACCATCTTGGCGTTTGTCAAGAGGGTTGAAAGTGCCTGAAGAGATTGCCTGCGGGCACATCACCCTGAAAGCACCCGATCTCGTTTGATGTTGGAGGCTAATAGAGTCGGGCCTTGTTAGTACCTGGATGGGAGACCGCCTGGGAATACCAGGTGTCGTAGACTTCTTTTTATGATGTTGGCGTTGACCTGTTTTTTTTTCGCTTATTTCCCAAAGTGACCATCTTGGTGTTTGTCAAGAGGGTTGAGAGTGCCTGAAGAGATTGCCTATGGTCACATCACTCTGAAAGCACCCAATCTCGTCTGATCTTGGAGGCTAAGAAGAGTCGGGCCTGGTTAGTACCTGGATGGGAGACCACCTGGGATTACCAGTTATTGTAGGCTTCTTTTTATGTTGTTGGCGTTGATTCGTTTTCTTTTTTTTGCTTGTTTCCCAAGGTGACCATCTTGGCATTTGTCAAGAGGGTTGAGAGTGCCTGAAGAGATCACCTATGGCCCCATCACCCTGAAAACGCCCAATCTCGTCTGATCTCGGATGCTAAACAGTGTCGGGCCTGGTTAGTACCTGGATGGGAGACCGCCTGGGAATACCAGGTGCCATAGGCTTCTGTTTTTTTTATTTTTTATTTAGTAGTATGCGACATACAATGCAAAGGCAACTTCACAGAATGTGTGATACAAATAGTTACAAACAAATGATCATATTGCATGGATATCAGAGCCAATGGTAAGAAGTCTGAGGAGAATAGCACGTGTACAGCTTTGCGGTCATATCAAGATGAGATTAAAGCTCCATCTCGTTGGGATCCTCTACCACTTAAAATATTATTGATACTAGCCCTGCTACCCTCGAAGAGTTTAGATATCCATAGATAGGGGAAGAGTATTTTGTAGTAGTCAAATGTCTAACAAATATTTTGAATAGTTGTAGTTCTCCACATTAACTGTCACATTGATATCACCACTGACAACACACCACTTTTTAACAGCACCAAAATATGAAAAAAGCACTTTATATGTTTCAAAAGTAGTTGCATTAGCAAAAAATAAAGTCCTGTCTTCTTTACACGCTAGCTTTTCTGTATACATTAATCTCTCTGTGTACACCAGCCACTCAATATAGACTAGCCTCTCTGTCTTCTGTATACAGGTGCCCGTAATCTATATACACTAGCCTGCCTTCTTTTTACAATTGTCTCGGTGTCCCAGCCTCTCTGCATACACTAGCCTCACTGAATTCCCCAGACTGTCTTCTGTATACACAAGCCTATCTGTAAAAAAAAATAGCCGGTCTTCTGCATACTCTAGCCTCTCTGTGTAACACAGTCTCTGGATTCCCTAGCCTACATCTCTGCATACCCAGGACCTTCCTCTGTATAATCTAGCCTATCTGTATACACTAGCCTGTCTTTTGTACAAATTAGCTTCTCTGTAGCCGGTCTTCTGTATACACGAGCCTCACTGTCTACTCTTGGTTGTCTTTTGTATACACTAGCATCTCTTTATACATTAGCTCTCTGTATACCCAAGCCTCTCTGTATACACTAGTCCACCGGTATACACTAGCAAGTCTGCATACACTAGCCTCTCTTTGCAACTCAACTTCTCTCTCTGTATACCTTAGCCTCCATCTCTGCATACCCAGGACGTTCTTCTCTATAATCTAGCCTATGTGTATACACTAGCCGGTCTTCTGTAGACATTAGCCTCCCTGTATAAACTAGCTGGTCTACTGTATACACTAGTCCGTCTGTATACACTAGCAAGCTTGCATACACTAGCCTCTCTGTGTAACCCAGCCTCCATCTCTGCATACCCAGGACGTTCTTCTCTATAATCTAGCCTATTTGTATACACTAGCCTGTCTTTTGTACACATTAGCCTCTCTGTATAAACTAGCCGGTCCTCTGTATACACTAGTCCATCTGTATACACTAGCAAGTATGCGTACTCTAGCCTCTCTCTCTGTATACCTTAGCCTCCATCTCTGCATACCCAGGACGTTCTTCTGTATAATCTAGCCTATCTGTATAATCTAGCCTATCTGTATACACTAGCCTGTCTTTTGTACACATTTGCCTCTCTGTATAAACTAACCGGTCTTCTGTATACACTAGTCCGCCTGTATACACTAGCAAGTATGCATACTCTAGCCTCTCTCTCTGTATACCCTAGCCTCCATCTCTGCATACCCAGGACGTTCTTCTGTATAATCTAGCCTATCTATATACACTAGCCTGTCTTTTGTACACATTAGCCTCTCTGTATAAACTAGCCGGTCCTCTGTATACACTAGTCCATCTGTATACACTAGCAAGTCTGTGTAACCAAGCCTCTCTCTCTGCATACCCTAGCCTCCATCTCTTGCATAAACCAGGACCTTCTTCTGTATAATCTAGCCTATCTGTATACACTAGCCTGTCTTTTGTACACATTAGCCTCTCTGTGTAAACTAGCCGGTCTACTGTATACACTAGTCCATCTGTATACACTAGCAAGTCTGCATACTCCTGCCTCTCTCTGTAACCCAGCCTCGCTCTCTCTCTCTGTATACCCTAGCCTCCATCTCTGCATACCCAGGACGTTTTTCTGTATAATCTAGCCTATCTGTATAAAGTAGCCTGTCTTTTGTACACATTAACCTCTCTGTATAAACTAGCCGGTCCTCTGTATACACTTGTCCGTCGGTATACACTAGCATCGCTTTATACATTAGCTCTCTGTATACCCAAGCCTCTCTGTATACACTAGTCCACCGGTATACACTAGCAAGTCTGCATACACTAGCCTCTCTTTGTAACCCAACTTCTCTCTCTGCATACCCAGGACGTTCTTCTCTATAATCTAGCCTATTTGTATACACTAGCCTGTCTTTTGTACACATTAGCCTCTCTGTATAAACGAACCGGTCTTCTGTATACACTAGTCCGCCTGTATACACTAGCAAGTATGCATACTCTAGCCTCTCTCTCTGTATACCCTAGCCTCCATCTCTGCATACCCAGGACGTTCTTCTGTATAATCTAGCCTATCTGTATACACTAGCCTGTCTTTTGTACACATTAGCCTCTCTGTATAAACTAGCCGGTCCTCTGTATACACTAGTCCGTCTGTATACACTAGCAAGTCTGTGTAACCAAGCCTCTCTCTCTGCATACCCTAGCCTCCATCTCTTGCATAAACCAGGACCTTCTTCTGTATAATCTAGCCTATCTGTATACACTAGCCTGTCTTTTGTACACATTAGCCTCTCTGTGTAAACTAGCCGGTCTACTGTATACACTAGTCCATCTGTATACACTAGCAAGTCTGCATACTCCTGCGTCTCTGTGTAACCCAGCCTCGCTCTCTCTCTCTGTATACCCTAGCCTCCATCTCTGCATACCCAGGACGTTCTTCTGTATAATCTAGCCTATCTGTATAAAGTAGCCTGTCTTTTGTACACATTAACCTCTCTGTATAAATTAGCCGGTCCTCTGTATACACTAGTCCGTCGGTATACACTAGCATCTCTTTATACATTAGCTCTCTGTATACCCAAGCCTCTCTGTATACACTAGTCCACCGGTATACACTAGCAAGTCTGCATACACTAGCCTCTCTTTGTAACCCAACTTCTCTCTCTGCATACCCAGGACGTTCTTCTCTATAATCTAGCCTATTTTTATACACTAGCCTGTCTTTTGTACACATTAGCCTCTCTGTATAAACTAGCCGGTCCTCTGTATACACTAGTCCATCTGTATACACTAGCAAGTATGCGTACTCTAGCCTCTCTCTCTGTATACCTTAGCCTCCATCTCTGCATACCCAGGACGTTCTTCTGTATAATCTAGCCTATCTGTATAATCTAGCCTATCTGTATACACTAGCCATCCATCTCTGCATACCCAGGACGTTCTTCTCTATAATCTAGCCTATTTGTATACACTAGCCTGTCTTTTGTACACATTTGCCTCTCTGTATAAACTAACCGGTCTTCTGTATACACTAGTCCGCCTGTATACACTAGCAAGTATGCATACTCTAGCCTCTCTCTCTGTATACCCTAGCAAGTCTGCATACTACTGCCGCTCTGTGTAACCCAGCCTCACTCTCTCTCTGTATACCCTAGCCTCCATCTCTGCATACCCAGGACGTTCTTTTGTATAATCTAGCCTATCTGTATAAACTAGCCTGTCTTTTGTACACATTAGCCTCTCTATATAAACTAGCCGGTCCTCTGTATACACTAGTCCGTCTGTATACATTAGCAAGTCTGTGTAACCAAGCCTCTCTCTCTGCATACCCTAGCCTCCATCTCTTGCATAACCAGGACCTTCTTATGTATAATCTAGCCTATCTGTATACACTAGCCTGTCTTTTGTACACATTAGCCTCTCTGTATAAACTAGCCGGTCTACTGTATACACTAGTCCATCTGTATACACTAGCAAGTCTGCATACTCCTGCCTCTCTGTGTAACGCAGTCTCTCTCTCTGTATACCCTAGCCTCCATCTCTGCATACCCAGGACGTTCTTCTGTATAATCTAGCTTATCTGTATACACTAGTGTATACAGACAGACTAGTGTATACAGAGGACCGACTAATGTGTACAAAAGACAGGCTAATGTATACAGATAGGCTAGATTATACAGAAGAACGTCCTGGGTATGCAGAGCGCTCAGCTTCAAGGTATGGCCAACGTGAGTAATATGAGGGACACTCCTCACCCCCGCCCCCACCTACCAGATCTGAGTTTCATCCCCTTGCCCTCTTTGCCCCGGTCATCTGGTGGCAGTTTTATGCACTCCCTGGCCCCCACCCTTTCATAATCCTTACTGACCTTTCTTTCCGCTGCTCACAGGAACACACTGGATGACTTGTCTAATTAACCAACTTGTACAAGACACCGCTATCCTCCTGTCTGACACCGGTCCTCCTTGGAGGCTTTACCCCTCACTGTGTGGGTGGTCCCTGCCTCTCCCTGGATGCTCCACATATACCACAACTACATTGTCAGAGGGGCACCACTTGACAGGACACGGGGCTGTCATTCCGGTGGCATCTCCCATTGGAGGAAGGGATGATGGCCCCAACCCCTTGGCAGCAGGTTCTTTCATGTACAGACCAGGGCGGCTCATCTTCCCTTCTGGAGTCTTCACCTTAGATGGGGGAGTTGCACTTTGGGGGGTCTGAGTGATACCTAATGCGCTGTACTGGAAGGGCTTGACATTCCCGCATATGTGTCCCCTCCCCCTGGATGCGCCCCTTGTCCCCCCCTCTGGCTCCCACCTACTCTTTGCCGACATTGCCTTCTGCAGCTTTCGGGGACCCTGGATGACTTATTTATTGAGCCTATTGGTACGAGACACTGCTTCCCTCCAGGGTGACTCTGGACCCCCCTGGAGGATTTACCCCTTACTGTTTGGGCGGTCCCAGCCTCCCTCTGGATGCTCTACACAGCCCCCGATGGCGATGCAGGAGAGACACTAATTGGCGGGCCCCAGGACTGCTGCTCGGGTGAAGTCTCCCATTGGATGGAGGGATGGTGGCCCTAGCCCCTTGCCTGCCGGATTTTCCATGCACCGACCAGGGCTGCTCCTCTTTCATCTTGATGTGGTGACCATGGAGGGGAGGAGTTGAAATTTATGGGGTCCGGGTGTTTGCTGGTGGGAGTGCGCTAAAGGACTTGACATTTCTGCATGTTTGTCCCCTCTCCTCTGTTTCCCCCTCCCTTCCCTCCCTTACCACCCTTCCCTTCCCTCCTTTCCCTCCCCCTTTCCCCCTTCCACTCCCCCTTTCCCCCTTCCACTCCCCCTTTCCCCCCTTCCCTGCCCCTTTTCCCCCCGGGGCGTGGACGGGGGAGAGGGGGTAAGGAGAGGACAATCTGCCAAAGGGAGAAATGCATTTGTTCGGGGACTGCATGTACTTTAGGGGTATGGGACGGGGGTGGTGGATCCCATTCTGTGATAACTTTTCTGTTGTGACGGGCTCCCTCGTGCATGCCTATGTTTAGGGTGAGCCGAGGAGACCCCTCAGTGCTGACAGTTATATGCTCTACCTTTGTTTTGGTTATACTACTGTTTTTTGTTTCTTTGATGTTACTGATTGTCTTTTATTTGCATACCGGTATCAGACGTGACATTTACCACTGCCGGGACTGGGGGGACTAGGATTCGGGGGCTCCCTCTCCGACCTGTCTACCCAATAACCCAAGTAGGACAGCGCTTTAAACCCAGTGTACATCTGGTAAGCGCTATAGCATAATTGTGCTGTTTTAGTATACCCTTCCTGTACTGTTGAGTGCGGACAACCCTTAATTTCCCTCTCCCCCTGGGGTTGAGGTGCCCGGCCTCTTTTTCACTTTACCTTTCCTTCCATTTGCCCTTCCTTTCTCCGCCTTAGTTCTCGCCATGCATTACCTACCCAAAACCTACCTTGGTTCAACTTTCTTTGCTTTTCTCTGACGTCCCCCTCCCCTTCCCCGAGGAGCGATGGGAGACTCAGTCAAGGTCACCTCTCTAAACGTTAAGGGACTGAACTCCCCTGAAAAATTGTGGATCCTCCTGTGAGAACTGAACACATCCTGTACTGATGTGGCCTTTATACAAGAAACACATTTTAAAAATACTAGCCTCCCCTTTCTATGGTCGAGATCCTTCCCTAAGGTCTACCACTCTACTAACCCCTCCTCTCCATTCTGATCTCTAGCAGGCTCCCCTGGGTTCTCCAGGATTCTCTGGTGGACCCTGGGGGCCAATATCTTTTTCTTAGGGGCCACATTGGAGAGCGCCTTTTTACATTTGCCACTGTGTACGCTCCCAATGATCACCAAGACACGTTCCTCAGAACTACCCTGCACAGATTATGTGACTTTCGGGAGGGCCAATTGATATTAGGTGGGGACTTTAATGTCCCCTTTCGCCATCGGTTGATACTTCTGCCTCTTGCTCCTCGCTCCCTACCCCTCACCTAGGTCTCTATTCTGGCACCTTAATGAGAGCCTCCTCCAGATACCGGAAGTTTTAGCAGATGTGACCAGGGAATTGGACCTTTATTTCCAAGAAAACTAAAGCAGGACTGTGACCCGGGGATAATTTGGGAGGCTCACAAGTCAGTACTCCGCAGGGTACTTATCAGGCACGGGGCGCGCATCAAACGAACACGGAAGGAACAGCTTGCTAATCTGTTTCGTGAACTTGCCTCTGTGGAAGCGAAACATAAACATACCCCCTTACGGACCTTAGAGATTGAATTGGGGACACTCCATACCCATATTGCTGTCCTACTCCATTATAAAGCGAAAGCGGCACTCCAGTTTTGTCGTAAACTGGCGTAGGAGTCAGAGGACAAATGCCGAAAAATCTTAGCCAGGTCGGTAAAGGAGTTGAAATCTGGCTCTTACATACCACAGTTGATAGATGAGAATGGCCAGAGGGCTCTACCCCAACCCAAATAGTCGAAGTCTTTGAAAAATGTTACTCTGTTTTCTACAACCTGCCCGATTCAGGGTCTGGACAGGACAATATAGACAGATATGTAACCGGTTCTGGTCTACCAACCCTCTCATCGGAATCACGGGAGTACTTGGAGGACCCGATCACACTGGAAGAAGTCCAGACGGCTGTGGGACCTCCGAAGGTGGGTAAGGCTCCGGGCCCTGACGGATATACCGCACAATACTTTAAGACCTTCCTCCCTATTCTCGGCCCGCGCTTGGTGAATTTATTTAATACTCTGAGCTCGAATGGGGATTTTCCTGAGGATACTCTTAGAGCCCACATCTCGTTGATACCTAAGGAGGGCAAAGACCCGGGCCTATGTGGCAGCTACAGACCGATTTCCCTCCAAAATTCGGTCCTAAAACTATTCTCTAACTCCTCGCCACGTGATTGGCACATCACTTGTAGTCCCTTATACATATTGACCAGTTAGGTTTTATTCCCACCAGGGAAAATAGGGACAACACCACTAAGGTGCTTACCCTGATCCGTAAAGCAAAGTCATCTGGGACCCCTTGTCTTTTCATGAGTACTGATGCCGAGAAGGCTTTTGATCGGGTCAAATGGACATTAATGTTCTCGGTCCTTCGCCATATAGGTCTGAGTGAACGGATGCTGGCATGGATAAGTAAAATATACTCACGTACTTACATTCCACCGGACATCGCGCGTACGTTTATGTTGAACTTCCCCCCACCCCTTGTCACTAAGATCCGCAGTTTGCTTCACGGGTGGCATTCTGGCCTCCATTCCTGGTTCAGCAGATGCAATCTCATTAAAATGAACATACTCCCTAAATTTACTTATCTTTTCCAAGCTCTCCTGATCCAGATTCCAGTCCTGTTTTTTAAGCAAGTTCAATCCTTGCTCACTCAATTTAACTGGGCTCACAAAAATCCCAGACTTAAGCGGTCACAGCTGACATTGTCTAAACAACAGGGAGTGTTGGATCTCCCTAACTTGCAACGCTACTACCTGGCCTCCCATCTGGGGCGTGTATTGGACTGGAATCGAAACAAACTTTCTAAGCTCACTCCCAAATTCCGATAAGAAGCACCATGTGGTGCTATAAGTATTTACCCACAGAATTTATGTCACATCCCACTATAGGGGCTTAGTTGAAAGTCAGTCACCTGATCGCTACCCAAAACACACTCACGTCTTTGACTTCCCCCCTATTCCCTATACGTGGCCATCCAACCTTTGAACTGGGGACCCACTTAGAAATTCCAACCTAGACAATGCGTCTAAATTCGTCATTGATGGAAAATGGCCTTCTTTCTCAACCCTAACAGATCCGACAGGGCTTTTCCAACTGCCTTTTTGGAGAGCGGCGCAACTACATCATTTTCTCCATTCCATCCCCAATCCTCAAACGTTCGCCCGCCCTCAGTCGGAGTTTGAGTCTCTATGCAGGAGCGAAGGCCCTTTGGCCCACATTCTCTCTCAAACAGATTACCCACACTTAACCTGTCTGTCCAACTGGGAAAAGGACCTTAATTGCTAATTTTCCCCAGCACAGAGACAACACATTATCACTTTGGCTCTCAAAATGTCGCTGTGCACGAAGATACAGGAGACGAATTTTAAACTTCTCACCAGGTGGTATTTGACACCATCAAAGCTGCAGAAATGTTTCCCCTCTTCCTCGAACATATGCTGGAGGTGTGGAGAAGAAGAGGGCACGTTGCTGCACAAATTTTGGTCCTGCCTCAGCTTGGTGGACTTCTGGACAGAGCTCCGATGCATAACACAAAAATTCACAGATTTCTCCATCCAGGAAGAGGCTGCATTCTTTCTCTTGCACCATTCACAGATTCCCATTAAGAAGTACAAAAAAATCAATTTTACGGCATGTGATAAATGCGGCGAAATCCTGCATCCCTCTCTATTGGAAAAAATGTTCCCCCCCTTTCATTACTCACTGGCTTAAGAAAATAGAGGACATTAAAAAAAATGGAGGACTTGATCCTCACATCACAAGGTAAACAAGAATTTTTTAAACAAACCTGAGACATCTGGAATACCTTTATATTCTCGCTGGAAGGATGTCGCCTGCTATCGCCTTAGTGCTCTGAGCTTTCCTTGACTGGCCCCTTGGACAGTGGCTGCCATCGTGTCTCGTCCCCCCTTCTCCTTTTCTGATCTTTCAACCCTTCTCTTTTCTGCCTTCCTCCCCTATCTCTCACCCCCTCCACCCCCTCTCTCTTTTGGAAAGAGTGGAAAATTGGGAATGACGGCCCCACACCCCCCTCTGGATGGATTATGCCGGAGGGACCTGGGGTTTGTGTGACCCTGGATCTTGGTACAGTACTTTATCCGTGCCTCGAATCATTGTGATTGATGGAAGGCAGACTCACAGTTGCGAATATACCTGTATCAAGTATTGTTCAGCTGCTTTTTGCTCTGTATTTCTCTGTTGCATTATGTACTCGGGGGACCGTCTTCCCCTATTTGGAGAAAAAATTATATTTGAAAAAAAAAAGAAGCCTACGACACCTGGTATTCCCAGGCGGTCTCCCATCCAGGCATTAACCAGGCCCGACCCTGCTTAGCCTCCAATATCAGACAAGATGGAACAGATTCAGGGTGATGTGGCCGTAGCCAATATCTTCAGGCACTCTCAACTCTCTTGACAAACACCAAGATGGTCACCTTGGAAACAAGCGGAAAAAAATAGGTCAACGGCAACAACATAAAAAGAAGCCTACGGCATCTGGAAATCCCAGGCGGTCTCCCATCCAGGTACTAAACTGGTCCCAACCCTGCTTAGCCTCTGAGATCAGATGAGATTGGGCTCTTTCAGGGTGGTGTGGCCGTAGGAGATTTCTTCAGGCACTCTCAACCTTGACTAACGCCAATATGGTCACCTTGGGAAACAAACAAAAAAATCAAGTCAACGCCAACAACATGAGAAGAAGTCTGCAGCACCTAGTATTCCCAGGTGGTCTCCCATCCAGGTATTAACAAGGCCCGACACTGTTTAGTCTCTGAGATCAAACGAGATCTGGTGCTTTCAGGGTTATGTGGCCATAGGCGAGCTCTTCAAGCACTCTCAACCCTCTTGACAAACACCAAGATGGTCACCTTGGTAAACAAACAAAAAAAAAAAACAAGTCAACGCCAAGAACATAAAAATAAGCCTTCAGCACCTAGTATTCCCAGGTGGTCTCCAATCCAGGTACTAGCAAGGCCCGACCCTGTTTAGCCTCTGAGATCAGAGGAGATCGGGCGCTTTCAGGCTTATGTGCCCATAGGCAATCTCTTTGGGCACTCTCAACCCTCTTGACAAATGCCAAGATAGTCACCTTGGGAAACAAGCGAAAAAAAAACATGTCAATGTCAACAACATAAAAAGAAGACTACGGCACCTGGTATTCCAAAGCCATCTCCCATCCAGGGACTAACTAAGCCCAACCCTTCTTAGCCTCAGAGATGAGAAGAGATAGGGCTCTTTCAGGGTGATGCTGCTGTAAGCGAACTCTTTGGGCACTCTCAACCCTCTTGACAAATGCCAAGATGGTCACCTTGGGAAACAAGTGAAAAAAAAAAAAACGAATCAAGGCCAACAACATAAAAAGAAGCCTACAATAACTGGTATTCCCAGGTGGTCTCCCATCCAGGTACTAACCAGGCCTGACTCTTCTTAGCCTCCAAGATCAGATGAGATTGGGTGCTTTCAGAGTGCTCGGACTCTTTCCCCATCACTAATGGGACGAGGCAGGGGTGCCCTCTGTCTCCCCTAATTTTTATTCTGACACTGGAACCACTTATTTGTCACGTTCGGAATGACCCGAATATTACTGGCATATCCAAACCCTCCGCACACCACAAAATTGAGGCGTACGCTGACAATCTAATTTCTTTCGTCTCCAATCCACACATTTCGCTTCCCAATATACTCGCGACTCTCCGGCGATACGGCAGCCTATCAAACTATAAAATCAATTGCACCTTTGGCTGTATTGAATATATCGGTCCCGGATGGTGAGGCCAAGAGGCTACGCTCCGCTTTTCCATTCTACTGAGCTGAAAAATCTATACGTTACCTGGGCGTTGACATCGCAGCGGATTTGGCGCAATTGTACCCGCTTAATTTTGTCCCTCTCCTGAATAGACTGAAATCTGATTTGGGAAACTGGCATGCTTTAACACTGACCTGGTTCAGGCGCTGTAATGCATTCAAAATGACGGCCCTCCCGCGGATCTTATACTTGTTCCAGACATTACCGATCCGGTTACCCCCAATCTTTTTCAGACATCTGCAGGTTCTGCTCCGGGACTTTATTTGGGCGCGCAAACCGCCCAGAGCCCGTTTGCAATTGCTTGCCAGACCAAAGGACAAGGGGGGTCTGGGTCTCCCAGATCTGAGACAATACAACAGAGCGACTCTGCTAGCGAGAGTCGTTGATTGGCATTGTAATGGCCCACACAAGCAGTGGGTGGAGATGGAGATTGAGGATGGATCCATTCCCCTATTGACCTCCCCGTGGCTCCTGTCCTCCCTACCAAAAGACCTCAGAGATCACCCCGTAGTGGGAGCTACGTTGGCTGTTGTGCGGAGGTTGTTCCGCTGCACACACATTGCTCCCCTGCCGTCACCAATGACTCCGGTTATAGGTAATCCAGACTTCCCACCGGGATTTACCAACAAGAAACTGCGACAGTTGACAGTGGTAGGGAAACAGCGTCTGGGAGAGGTGTGGTCCTCGGGAGGGCTCCCGACCACGCAAACCGTCGCCGAGCTTTCTGACCCTCCGCTTGACTTGTTTAATGCTTATCAACTTCGTCACTTTCTTCTGGCCATACAAAGGGCCCCCTACACTCCTAGAGACCTGACGCCCTATGAATCCATCTGTCACAAAAAGGAACCTGTGCAACACACCCTCTCCCTCCTGTACAACCTATTAAGTAGTCAGGAGGAGGAGTCGACCCCACCATTTATCCACAAATGGGAGATTGCATTTGGCATCACATTTACCCCACAACAGATAGGGAAGATCCTGACATTAGTACATAAAGCTTTCATCGCAAACCAATATCAAGAATCAGGATACAAGATAGTCTCACGCTGGTATAGAGTCCCATACCTTCTGAATAAAATGAATAGATCGATTCCGGATGTTTGTTGGAGGTGTAATTCAGATACGGGGACCATGGGACACATTTTCTGGGCATGCCCGGCCTTGAGGAACTTTTGGGTGGAGGTGACCGGGACGATAAAAACTCTCAGAAATGTAGATATCGCAGACAACCCAGCAGCGTGCCTTCTACACTTGACCGAACAGCCTGTTCAAAAATACAAAAAAACCCTCACGATGCAATTCCTGAACGCCGCCCGGGCCTGCATTCCCACACTGTGGAGGCAGCCTCAGCCCCCATCCAAGGTGCTGTGGTATTCCAAAGTCAATCATATTCTCCGGATGGAAGAATTGACCGCCACCCTTCACAACACTGAAGAGGCATTTAGTGATACATGGAGGCCCTGGAGGTATTTTACTGGTACCTGAGACTACATTTGGGAGGTGAGCAGCGCCCCTGTCCCAGAAAACGACTGAACATCTAACGTTTACCTACGTAGGCCAAGTCTGCCCTGGGTGGCATTCCCCCCCTCCCTTTTTGTCTTTATTTTTCTTTTTTTCCCCGCCGCCATCCCGCCCCCCTCTTCTCTCTCCGTCTTTGCACTCTCTTCTTCCCCCGTCCTCCCTTTTCACTATGCCTTGTCTCCTTACTAGCCTTTGGGACCCAGAAGAACCCCAGGGTTCTGGACACGACCGGCTCATATTTTACTCTGGTTCACATAGGTCATGATAAGCTGGCTCGCTGTGGTCCCAGTTGTTCTCCATGATTACATTTGTCCGAACGGAGCTGCATTAGTTATACTGTACTACATGTCGGAGGTGGGGTTTCTCTCTTTTCTGCATGAAACTCTAGGACTCCCCTCTGAGAACCCAGAGTTATTTGGCTGCCTATTTTTTGTTACCATGTAATTGTGACCCTGGGTCATGCTGTATGGTTGACTGTTATATTTATGTTGTTCTACTTATACTTAATAAAAGAATAAAACAAAAAAAAAAAAAAAGTCAATGCCAACAACTTAAAAAAAAAGCCTATGGCATCGAGAAATCCCAGGCGGTCTCCCATCCCAGTACTAACCAGGTCCCAACCCTGCTTAGCCTCTGAGATCAAATGAGATTTGGCTCTTTCAGGGTGATGCAGCCATAGTAGATTTTTTCAGGCACGCTCAACCCTCTTGACAAATGCCAAGATGGTCACCTTAGGAAACAAACAAAAAAAACAAGTCAACACCAACAACATAAAAAGAAGCCTACCGCACCTAGTATTTCCAGGCGGTCTCCCATCCAGGTATTAACAAGACGCGGCCCTTTCTAGCCTCTGAGATCAGCGGAGATTGGGCGCTTTCAGGGTGATGTGCCCATAGGCAATCTCTTTGGGCACTCTCATCCCTCTTGAAAAATGCCAATATAGTCACCCTGGGAAACAAGCGAAAAAAAACAGGTCAACGCCAACAACATAAAAAGAAGAATACGGCACCTGGTATTCCAAGGCCGTCTCCCATTCAAGTACTAACTAGGCCCAACCCTTCTTAGCCTCTGAGATCAGAAGAGATATGGTGCTTTCAGGGTGATGTGGCTGTAAGCGATCTCTTTAGGCACTCTCAACCCTCTTGACAAATGCCAAGATGATCACTTTGGGAAACAAGCGAAAAAAACAGGTCAACACCAACAACATAAAAAGAAGCCTGCGGCATCTGGAAAACCCAGGCGGTCTCCCATCCAGATACAAACCAGGCCCAACCCTGCTTAGCCTCTGAGACCAAGCGAGATTGGGCGCTTTCAGGGTGTTGTGCTCGTAGGCAATTTCTTTGTGCACTCTCAACCCTCTTGACACATGCCAAGATGGTCACCTTGGGAAACAAGGGAAAATAAAACAGGTCAACGCCGACAACATAATGAGAAGCCTACGGCACCTGGTATTCCCAAGCTGTCTCCCATCCAGGAACTAACCAGGCCCATCGCTGCTTAGCCTTCGAGATCAGATGAGATTGGGATCTTTCAGGGTGATTTGGCCGTAGGCACTCTCTTTGGGCACTCTGAAGCCTCTTGACAAAGGCCAAGATGGTCACCTTGGGAAACAAGCTAAAAAAAACAGGTCAAAGCCAACAACATAAAAGAAGCCTACGGCATCCAGTATTCCCAGGCGATCTCCCAATTAAGACACTAACCAGACCAGATCCTTCTGTGGCACCTGGTCTTCCCAGGCAGTCTCCCATCCAGGTACTAACCAGGCCTGACGCTGCTTAGCCTCTGAAATCAGACGAGATCGGGTGCTTTCAGGTTGATGTGGCCGTAAGCTTTCTCTTCAAGACACGCCCAACCCTCTTGACAAACGCCAAGATGGTCGCCTTGAGAAACAAGCAAAAAAAACAGGTCAAAGCCAACAACATAAAAAGAAGCCTATGGGCTTACAGCGGACCCTAAAAGATGGGACCCACTAGCTCTGTCATGGTTCGGACGCTGTAATGTGTTGAAGATGAACGCAATGCCACGACTTCTGTATCTACTACAAGCCTTACCTATCAAAATACCCCAGACTTTCTTTCATGCGGTTCGCTCAATCTTTATCAAGTTCCTCTGGCGCGGAAAACATATGCGTATTGGTAGGGCAATGCTATTGCGACCGAAATTGCGGGGAGGTATTGGCTTCCCGGACCCTGCTCTATATTACACAGCGACGCACATGACACCGGTGGTTGACTGGTGCCGGTGTTCTGCCATATACTGTCCGGCCATGATATAGTGTCTGCGCCGTACTGCGCATGCGCAGTACGGAGCAGACGAAGCTTCGGAGATTTTCATGCGCGGTGAGTGGAGGTGGTAGCCCCACCATCCAAGTGGACATAGGGTTGTGAATATTAGAGGGCCCCTCGCAGGCGAGCTTCAGGCTTGGCCTCGCTGCGCTCGGCTCTTTTATATTCTTTTATATTCTTACTCTATGTCACATACTCACAGTCCCGGTACAAATATGCAAAATAGAGCAAAAGAGTACATGGTTTATTTTGATGTATGATAGTTTTATTGAATGCTTGATGTGGATGATTAAAATCGTGTAGTGATCTATATTTAGCATAAGAATGAAAAGGCATAACATGGCAATGAGACAAAATCCATTAGAGATGTGAGCTAGATGAAATGATGAAATGTCTCTGTATAGCCCAGATTGTCTTCTGTTATCACTTAGCCTACCCTCTAAATTCACTAGCCTCTCTATATACACCAGCATGTTTACACTAGCCGGTCTTCTGCATACAATAGCCTGTCTTCGATATACACTAGCCTATGTTCTGAATACACTAGCCCGTCTTCTGTCTTCTGTATGCCCTAGCCTGTCTTCTGTATACATTAGTCTCTCTGTATAAACTAGCATCTCTGTATACCCCAAACTGTCTTCTGTAAAAACTTGTCTCTCTTTATAGCCTGTCTAGCCTTTCTTCTGTACACACTAGCTTCTCTGTATACACTAACCAGGCTTCTATATACAATAGCTTCACTCTATGCACTAGCCTCTCTGTATAATCTAGCCTCTCTATATACCCTAGATAGTGTTCTGCATCTCCGTAGTGGTAGCCTCTCCGTAGAAGCCAGCCTTTATTCTGTATTCACTAGCCTTTCTTCTGTATGCTGTAGTCTTCTATATATACTAGCTTCTCTGTACACCCTTGCATCTCTGTAATACACTAAACCCTCTGTATACCACAGCCTGTCTTCTGTATACACTAGACTGTAAACACTAGCTAGAATACACCAGCCTGTCTTCTGTACCCACTAGAATCTCTGTATACACTACCCAGTCTTCTGTATACACTGTCAGCTTGGATGTATACCCAAGCCTGTCTTCTGTATACACTAGTCTCTCTATATGCACTGTCCTATCTGTATACACGCGACTCTCTCTATACACTAACCTCTCTATATACACTAACATCTTTGTATATACTAGCCTCTCTTTAAATTAGCCTCTCTGTGTACCCCAGCCTCATTGTTTACTCTAGCATCTCTGTATACTCAAGCCTATCTGCATACATGAGTCTGTATTCTGTATTCACTAGCCTGTATTCACTAGCCTTATATATACTAGCTTCTCGCTTCTCTGTACACCCTTGCATTTCTGTACACTAGACTCTCTGAATACACTAAACCCTCAGTATACCACAGCCTGTCTTCTGTATACATTAGACTGTAAAAACTAGCTAGAATACACCAGCCTGTCTTCTTTACCCAATAGACTCTCTGTATGCACTACCCAGTCTTCTGTATACACTGTCAGCTTTGATGTATACCCAAGCCTGTCTTCTGTATACACTAGTTTCTCTATATGCACTGTCCTTTCTGTATACTCTCGACCCTCTCTATACATTAACCTCTCTATATACACTAACATCTTTGTATATACTAGCCTCTCTTTAAATTAGCCTCTCTGTGTACCCCAGCCTCACTGTTTACTCTAGCATCTCTGTATACTCAAGCCTATCTACATACACGAGTCTTCTGTATTGTGTATTAACTAGCCTTTCTTCTGTATGCTGTAGTCTTCTATATATACCAGCTTCTCTGTACACCCTTGCATCTCTGTAAACACTGTGTAAACTAGCCAGTCTTATGTATACACTCGCCGACTGTATACACTAGACTCTCTGAATACACTAAACTCTCTGTATACCACAGCCTGTCTTCTGTATACACTAGACTGTAAAAACTAGCTACAATACACCAGCCTGTCTTCTGTACCCACTAGACTCTCTGTATACACTACCCAGTCTTCTGTATAGAATGTCAGCTTTCATGTATACCCTTTCTGTATACACTAGCTTCTCTATATGCACTGTCCTTTCTGTATACACTCGACTCTCTCTATACACTAACCTCTCTATATACACTAACATCTTTGTATTTGTCTTTAAACTAGCCTCTCTGTGTACCCCAGCCTCACTGTTTACTCTAGCATCTCTGTATACTCAAGCCTATCTACATACACGAAACCTGTATTCTGTATTCACTAGCCTTTCTTCTGTATGCTGTAGTCTTCTATATATACCAGCTTCTCTGTACACCCTAGCACTGTAACAGTGCTAGGTTCCTGTATTACAGAAACAGAACACCAGCAATAAGGTGTATACTGTGCAGGAGGCACACAACACCGACTCTAACTTCTGCACTGCAGATGCATGTATTGCAGAAATTGAACACCAGTAATAAAGGGTAGCTTCAGGTGTGTACTGTGCAGGAGGCACATAACACCCACTGTAACAGTGCTAGGTTCCCAAGCAGTAAAGACACTGTCCCTGCCTATCGTCCTCTTTCCCTGACCACCGCAACACACTATACAAGGCCGCCGTGCTGGCGGCCTTATATAGTGTGGGGTGTGTACTAAACCCCCCTGAGCTATAATTGGCCACAGGAATCCTGCCTGTGGTGAATTGTGGCTCTCCTCACACAGGATGTCACATCTGTTCTTATTATATAGAACCTATTATGCTCCTCGTAAACTTTTTCAGTTTTGCCGAACGGCCGGACGCAAGTTGCCCCCGGTGCGGGAACATGGGGGGAGACATGATGCACATGTTTTGGAGATGCCCGAAGTTGATCCGCTACTGGACAGAGGTGACAGGAACCATTGATCGGGTGGTTGGAACCTCCACCAGGATGGGGGCGAAGTATTGTCTCCTGGGATTAGTTGAAGGAGTTGGAAACCCGGGAAGTAGCCAGATGGCAGTTCTGAGATGCCTATTTCAGGCAAGGAAACTGATTGCCCAACCCTGCTTAGCCTCCAATGTTGGCAATGACTTGTTTTTTTTTTGCTTGTTTCCCAAGATGACCATGTTGGCGTTTGTCAAGATGGTTGAGAGTGCCCGAAGAGATCGCCTATGGCCCCATCACCTTGAAAGTGCCTGATCTTGTCTGATCTCGGAGGCTAAGCATTGTCGGGCCTGATTAGTAACTGGATGGGAGACCAACTGGGAATACCAGGTGCCGTAGGATTCTTTTTATGTTGTTGGCGTTGACATGGTTTTTTTTTTCCGCTTGTTTCCCAAGGTGATCATCTTGGCATTTGTCAAGAGGGCTGAGAGAGCCCAAAGAAATCTCCTACGGCCACATCCCCCTGAAAGCGCCCGATCTCATCTGATCTCAGAGGCTAAGCAGGGTCCGGCCTGGATAGTACCTAATTAAAGGTGCCGTAGGAATCTTTTTATATTGTTGACTTTGACCTGTTTTTCTTTCGCTTGTTTCCCAAGGTGACCATTTTAGCATCAGTCAAGAGTTTTGAGTATGTCCCAAAGTGTTCGCCTGAGGTCACATCACCCTGAAAGCGCCCGATCTCAGAGGCTAAGCAGGGTCTGGGTCAGATGGGAGACCACCAGGGTCTATGTTGTTGACGTTGACCTTTTTTTTTTCACTTGTTTCCCAAGATAACCATCTTGGTATTTGTCAAGAGGGTTGAGAGTGTCTAAATAGAACACCTATGGCCACATCACCCTGAAAGCGCACAATCTCATCTGATCTCGGAGGCCTAGCAGTGTACGGCCTGGTTAATACCTGTATGGGAGACCATCTGTGAATACCAGGTGCCGTAGGCTTCTTTTTATGTTGTTGGCGTTTACCTGTTTATTTTCGCTTGTTTCCCAAGGTGACCATCTTGGCGCTTAACAAGAGGGTTGAGAGTGCCCAAAGAGATCACCTACGGCCCCATCACCCTGAAAGCGCCCAATCTCATTTGATCTCAGAGGCTAAACAGTGTCGGGCCTGGTTAGTACCTGGATGGGAGACCGCCTGGAAATACCAGGTGCCATAGGCTTCTTTTTTTGTTGTTGGCTTTGAACTGTTTTTTTCGCTTGTTTCTCAAGGCGACCATCTTGGCGTTTGTCAAGAGGGTTGGGCGTGTCTTGAAGAGAACACTTACGGCCACATCCCCCTGAAAGCACCCGATCTCGTCTGATTTCAGAGGCTTAGCAGCATCAGGCCTGGTTAGTACCTGGATGGGAGACTGCCTGGGAAGACCAGGTGACATAGAAGGATCTGGTCTGGTTAGTGTCTTGATTGGGAGATCGCCTGGGAATACCGGATACCGTAGGATTCTTTTTATGTTGTTGGCTTTGACCTGTTTTTTTTCCCTTGTTTCCCAAGGTGACCATCTTGGCATTTGTCAAGAGGGTTGAGAGTGCACAAAGAAATTGCCTACGGGCACAACACCCTGAAAGCGCCCAATCTCGTTTGGTCTCAGAGGTTAAGCAGGGTTGGGCCTGGTTTGTACCTGGATGGGAGACCGCCTGGGTTTTCCAGATGCCGCAGGCTTCTTTTTATGTTGTTGGCGTTGACTTGTTTTTTTTGTTTGTTTCCCAAGGTGACCATCTTGGCGTTTGTCAAGAGGGTTGAGCATGCATTTGATCTCAGAGGCTAAGCAGGGTTGGGACATGGTTAGTACCTGGATGGGAGACCGCCTGGGATTTCTCGATGCCATAGGCTTTAGTTTTTAAGCTGTTGGCATTGACTTATTTTTTTTATTTTTATTATTCTTTTATTAAGTAGAACAACATAAATATAACAGTCAACCATACAGCATGACCCAGGGTCACAATTACATGCTAACAAAAAATAGGCAGCCAAATAACTCTGGGTTCTCAGAGGGGAGTCCTACAGTTTCATGCAGAATATAGAGAAACCCCACCTCCGACATGTAGTACAGTATAACTAGTGCAGCTCCGTTCGGACAAATGTAATCATGGAGAACAACTGGGACCACAGCGAGCCAGCTTATCATGACCTACGTGAACCAGAGTAAAATATGAGCCGGTCATGTCCAGAACCCTGGGGTTCTTCTGGGTCCTGAAGGCTAGTAAGGAGACAAGGCATAGTTAAAAGGGAGGACGGGGGAAGAAGAGAGTGCAAAGACGGAGAGAGAGGAGGTGGGGGGATGGCGGCGGGGAAAAAAAGAAAAATAAAGACAAAAAGGGAGGGGGGGAATGCCACCCAGGACAGATATGGCCTACGTAGGTAAACGTTAGATGTTCAGTCGTTTTCTGGGACGGAGGCACTGCTCACCTCCCGAATGTAGTCTCGAGTACCAGTAAAATACCTCCAGGGCCTCCATGTAACACTAAATGCCTCTTCAGTGTTGTGAAGGGTGGCGGTCAATTCTTCCATCCGGAGAATATGATTGACTTTGGAATACCACAGCACCTTGGATGGGGGCTGAGGCTGCCTCCACAGTGTGGGAATGCAGGCCCGGGCGGCATTCAGGAGTTGCATCGTGAGGGTTTTTTTGTATTTTCGAACAGGCTGTTCGGTCAAGTGTAGAAGGCACGCTACTGGGAACCCAAAAGTTCCTCAAGGTCGGGCATGCCCAGAAAAGGTGTCCCATGGTCCCCATATCTGAATTTCACCTCCAACAAACATCCGGGATCGATCTATCCATTTTTTTCAGAAGGTATGGGACTCTATACCAGCGTGAGACTATCTTGTATGTTGATATTGGTTTGCGATGGAAGCTTTATGTACTAAGGTCAGGATCTTCCCTATCTGTTGTGGGGTAAATGTGATGCCTAAGTCCCTCTCCCATTTGTGGATAAATGGTGGGGGTCGACTCCTCCTCCTGACTACTCAATAGGTTGTACAGGAGGGAGAGGGTGTGTCGCACAGGTTCCCTTTTGTGACAGATGGATTTATAGGGTGTCAGGTCTCTAGGAGTGTAGGGGGCCCTTTGTATGGCCAGAAGAAAGTGACGAAGTTGATAAGCACTAAACAAGTCAAGCGGAGGGTCAGAAAGCTCGGCGACGGTTTGCGTGGTCGGGAGCCCTCCCGTGGGCCACACCTCTCCCAGACGCTGTTTCCCCACCACTGTCAACTGTCGCAGTTTCTTGTTGGTAAATCCCGGTGGGAAGTCTGGATTACCTATAACCGGAGTCATTGGTGATGGCAGGGGAGCAATGTGTGTGCAGCGGAACAACCTCCGCACAACAGCCAACGTAGCTCCCACTACGGGGTGACCTCTGAGGTCTTTTGGTAGGGAGGACAGGAGCCACGGGGAGGTCAATAGGGGAATGGAACCATCCTCAATCTCCATCTCCACCCACTGCTTGTGTGGGCCATTACAATGCCAATCAACGACTCTCGCTAGCAGAGTCACTCTGTAGTATTGTCTGAGATCTGGGAGACCCAGACCCCCCTTGTCCTTTGGTCTGGCAAGCAATTGCAAACGGGCTCTGGGCGGTTTGCGCTCCCAAATAAAGTCCCGGAGCAGCACCTGCAGTTGTCTGAAAAAAATTGGGGGTAACCGGATCGGTAATGTCTGGAACATGTATAAGATCCGAGGGAGGGCCATCATTTTGAATGCATTACAGCGCCCGAACCAGGTCAGTGTTAAAGCATGCCAGTTTCCCAAATCAGATTTCAGTCTATCCAGGAGAGGGACAAAATGAAGCAGGTACAATTGCGCTAAATCCGCTGCGATGTCAACGCCCAGTTAACGTATAGATTTTTCAGCCCAGTAGAATGGAAAAGCGGACTGGAGCCTCTTGGCCTCACCATCCGGGACCGATATATTCAATACAGCCGACTTGGCGCAATTGTTTTTATAGTTTGATAGGCTGCCGTGTCGCTGTAGAGACGCAAGTATTTTGGGAAGCAAAATGTGTGGATTGGAGACGAAAAAATTAGATCGTCAGCGTACGCCGCAATTTTGTGGTGTGCCGAGGGTTTGGATATGCCAGTAATATTCGGGTCATTCCGAACGTGACACATAAGTGGTTCCAGTGTCAGAATTAAAATTAGGGGAGACAGAGGGCACCCCTGCCTCGTCCCATTAGTGATGGGGAAAGAGTCCGAGCACCACTCGGTCACCCGTAAAGCTGCCGACGGCGTGGAGTAAAGCGACATTACTCAGCTCATCATGTTGGGGCCAAGACCTATATGTTCCAGGGTGGCCTGCATAAAGTGCCAGGCCACCCTGTCAAAGGCCTTCTCCGCGTCCGTTGACAACATAAGCAAGGGCCTTCCCTGTACATGCGCCGCATGGATTAAATTGAGGACTTGGGCCGTATTGTCTCTAGCTTCCGACTTATTTATATTTTTTTGCTTGTTTCCCAAGGTGACCATCTTGGCGTTTGTCAAGAGGGTTGAAAGTGCCTGAAGAGATTGCCTACGGGCACATCACCCTGAAATCACCCGATCTCGTTTGATGTTGGAGGCTAATAGAGTCGGGCCTTGTTAGTACCTGGATGGGAGACCGCCTGGGAATACCAGGTGTCGTAGACTTCTTTTTATGTTGTTGGCGTTGACCTGTTTTTTTTCCGCTTATTTCCCAAAGTGACCATCTTGGTGTTTGTCAAGAGGGTTGAGAGTGCCTGAAGAGATTGCCTATGGCCACATCACTCTGAAAGCACCCAATCTCGTCTGATCTTGGAGGCTAAGAAGAGTCGGGCCTGGTTAGTACCTGGATGGGAGACCACCTGGGATTACCAGTTATTGTAGGCTTCTTTTTATGTTGTTGGCGTTGATTCGTTTTCTTTTTTTTGCTTGTTTCCCAAGGTGACCATCTTGGCATTTGTCAAGAGGGATGAGAGTGCCCAAAGAGATCGCTTACAGCAGCATCATCCTGAAAGAGCCCTATCTCTTCTCTTCTCTGAGGCTAAGAAGGGTTGGGCCTAGTTAGTACCTGGATGGGAGATGGCGTTGGAATACCAGGTGCCGTATTCTTCTTTTTATGTTGTTGACATTGACCTGTTTTTTTTTTCACTTGTTTCCCAAGGTGACCATCTTGGCATTTGTCAAGAGGGTTGAGAGTGCCCGAAGAGATCACCTATGGCCCCATCACCCTGAAAGCGCCGAATCTCGTCTGATCTCGGATGCTAAACAGTGTCGGGCCTGGTTAGTACCTGGATGGGAGACCGCCTGGGAATACCAGGTGCCATAGGCTTCTGTTTTTTATTTTTTTTATTTAGTAGTATGCGACATACAATGCAAAGGCAACTTCACAGAATGTGTGATACAAATAGTTACAAACAAATGATCATATTGCATGGATATCAGAGCCAATGGTAAGAAGTCTGAGGAGAATAGCACGTGTACAGCTTTGCGGTCATATCAAGATGAGATTAAAGCTCCATCTCGTTGGGATCCTCTACCACTTAAAATATTATTGATACTAGCCCTGCTACCCTCGAAGAGTTTAGATATCCATAGATAGGGGAAGAGTATTGTGTAGTAGTCAAATGGGGTCGGAACATACCATTTTCTTTTCCCTTTTTTGAGTTAAGAAGGGAAATAGTAGAACTGAAAGGAGGGAGAAGGGGAAAGAGAAGATTGGGGAAGGAAATGGCAGAAAAGGAAAAGAAGGGGTAAGGGGGTGTCGTGGGTAGAGTGGATAGGATGGGGTCCCCTCCCAGGGAGCAAGAGACGCCCTCGGCTCACCAGCTCATCAGCTGTCCAACGTTTGGAACAGCGATCTCCAACGATCACCTTACTATGCTATGCTTACTATGTCTCGCGGAGGTATTCTTCCGAAAAGCGAAACTGGGTCCAGTAGAACCATCTGTTCCCATGCTCCTCCGTTTTATCCCTCATTGTGGCAGTCAGGTCTTCCATTCGTTCAATATCATTTACCCTTGCGAACCACTGGGTCACCATTGGAGCAGATTGCTCTTTCCACTGACTTGGGATGCAGGCCCAAGCTGCATTGAGGAGATGTTTAAGTAAGGACTTATGATAACGCTTTCTCGACATAGGAGTTAGATTGAGAAGAACTGCTGCGGGATCATTGGCTAAGGAAATGTCTGTGAACTTGTGGATGAGTCTCAGGACAGGCTGCCAGAATGTTTGTAATTTAGGGCATTCCCAGAAAATGTGGAGAATGGTGCCACATTTGGTCCACAGCGACAGCAGCGGTCAGATTGACCGGGGAATATTTTGGCCAACACCACCGGTGTACGATACCAGCGTGTGATCAGCTTATATGAGATCTCCTGATATTTACTGCAGAGTGACGACTTATGAGCGAAAAAGAGTATTCTGTCCTTCTGTGGTTTGGAGAATGTAGTTTGTAAGTCCCTTTTCCATTTAGCTAGGAAGGGTGGATCCGTGGAGGATTGTGCGTCTGTCAGGATTTGGTAGGACCTAGAGAGGGAACCACGAATTGGGCCATCATCCAGGCAAAGTTCCTCGAAGGGGTGGAATTGTCTAGAGAAGAACGAATGGTTAGGTAGTGATCCGAGGAAATGGATTAGCTGTCTAGCTCTCCAGCTATCCAATGCAACAGGTACTTGCTCTAGCAGTATGGTCCCCGAGGGGATTAAGCCCGTGGGTCCAAGAAATAGGGCTGCTCTCAGAAGCCCTTTCGGGGCTTGCCTGGTAAAGGCCTGGTCAGACAGGCCCGGAGGGAATCTAGGATGTCCAATAATTGGGGTCATAGGAGAAGGGAAGTTAGTCAGGTGGGAAAGGTGAAAAAAACTATCCATCTCGGCGAGCGAGGGGCCAATTAACGGGTGAGTAGTCACACAGGGCTCCAATGGCCTCCCCGCCCAAGGCAGACGAGCCAGTGGAACCCGCGCCATCTCCTGCTCTAGCTTGACCCATAGCTTCAGTTCCCCATGCCGGTGTCTTATCACATATGGTCCCCCATCGGATAGTGTCCGCTGTGTACTGCGCATGCGCAGTACACAGCAACATAGATTCCGAAAATTGCCGAGCATGAACGGCGCCTGCGCACTGAGTCCAGGTTCTATCCCCACTATCCAAGTGGACATAGAGTAAGAATATAAAAGAGCCGAGCGCAGCGAGGCCGAGCCCGAAGCGTGGCGAGCGAAGCTCGCCTGCGAGGGACCCTCTAATATTCACAACCCTATGTCCGCTTGGATGGTGGGGCTACCACCTCCACTCACCGCGCAGGCGCCGTTCAGCTTCGGAGATTTTCCGAAGCTTCGTCTGCTTCGCAGTACGGCGCGGACACTATATCATGGCCGGACAGTATATGGCAGAACACCGGCACCAGTCAACCACCGGTGTCATGTGCGTCGCTGTGTAATATAGAGCAGGGTCCGGGAAGCCAATACCTCCCCGCAATTTCGGTCGCAATAGCATTGCCCTACCAATACGCATATGTTTTCCGCGCCAGAGGAACTTGATAAAGATTGAGCGAACCGCATGAAAGAAAGTCTGGGGTATTTTGATAGGTAAGGCTTGTAGTAGATACAGAAGTCGTGGCATCGCGTTCATCTTCAACACATTACAGCGTCCGAACCATGACAGAGCTAGTGGGTCCCATCTTTTAAGGTCCGCTGTAAGCCCATAGGCTTCTTTTTATGTTGTTGGCTTTGACCTGTTTTTTTTTGCTTGTTTCTCAAGGTGAGCATCTTGGCGTTTGTCAAGAGGGTTGGGCGTGTCTTGAAGAGAACGCTTACGGCCACATCAACCTGAAAGCACCCGATCTCGTCTGATTTCAGAGGCTAAGCAGCGTCAGGCCTGGTTAGTACCTGGATGGGAGACTCCCTGGGAAGACCAGGTGCCATAGAAGGATCTGGTCTGGTTAGTGTCTTGATTGGGAGATCGCCTGGGAATACTGGATGCCGTAGGCTTCTTTTTATGTTGTTGGCTTTGACCTGTTTTTTTTAGCTTGTTTCCCAAGGTGACCATCTTGGCCTTTGTCAAGAGGCTTCAGAGTGCCCAAAGAGAGTGCCTACGGCCAAATCACTATACTATATATCTATATCTATAATAATAAATAATATTTTTAGTTATTATATATAAGATACTATATAGGTGATTTGGCCGTAGGCACTCTCTTTGGGCACTCTGAAGCCTCTTGACAAAGGCCAAGATGGTCACCTTGGGAAACAAGCTAAAAAAAACAGGTCAAAGCCAACAACATAAAAAGAAGCCTACGGCATCCAGTATTCCCAGGCGATCTCCCAATCAAGACACTAACCAGGGGGGGGCGTGGCCTAGGCATGAAGGAGTGAGGACGCTCTTTTCCGGAGCTCCTGGTCCGTGACCCCTCCGCACCCCTTTACCACAGTCTGGTCGCATATTTCGGCATCGCCGACATCCCCGCGCATTGGCGGAACACAGCCAGCCGAGCGGGGTCCGCCGCTGCTGCCATGGACAGGTACTTGGTCCCGCTGCAGCCTCCGGCCTCCACGCCGGATCCAGCCAAGATGGCGCCCGCGGCCTCCGGCGCTCCAGGACACGCGGCACAGAGGGAAGGTGAGCAGACTGCTATGTAGGGACACGACATGCCCCCGTTCTCCTCGCCTAGTGACTTGTCCCCGTGTCTCCCCCGCTCACTGTCTATGGCCTCGCTTGACAGCCCGGACCATAGCGGCCTGCCACCCTGGTTCCCTCACAACTCCCAACTGTCCCAGAGACCCTCCCACAGTGGAAGCCTCATCCCAGGACCGAATGGCCAGGCTGCTCTCGCCTCAGACACACAGGGGGACCCACCGCTGCCACCAGCACCGGCATTATTGGGGGACAAGGCCATCCTAGCTTTACTCCAAAACCTTCCCACTAAAGCAGACTTTAGCTGTATGGCAGCCAGGATTGAAACGACCTTGCGACATGAAATCGCAGGGGTCAAACGTGACGTGTCGGCTACGAACGAGCGGGTGACCACCCTGGCATCGGATGTGACCTCCCTGACCACTGATGTTTCTGGCCTGCAAGCCGCACATGATACCCTTGCTGACAGAGTGGCACAGTTGCAACTCCTAGTGGATGACCTTGAGAATCGCAACCGCAGACGCAACATCAGGATCAGAGACTTGCCCGAAGCCACTGGCCAGGCAGACCTCAAAGCCACAGTTACAGCTATATTTAACGCCTGTCTGGACCGCGCTGCTGACACAGTAATAGCTATTGATAGAGTCCACAGGACCCTGGGCCCCAGGAGCCCCACAGAGAACCGGCCACGTGACGTTTTATGCTGTCTCCACAATTACTCAGTTAGGGAGGATGTCCTGCAAGCGTCGTGGCGCAAAGGCAGCATTGATTTTGACGGGGCCCAAGTCATCCTTCTGCCAGATGTATCCCGCAAGACCTTCCAGATGAGACGCTGTCTGCGACCCCTTCTGGAACACCTAACTGAACGGAGGATTCCATACAAGTGGGGCCATCCGTTTCACCTTATAGTGCGCAAAAATGGGAGGCCCCTTGCGCTACGACACCCTTCGGAGGTCCCGTCCTTTCTGGAGGCTTTGGGCCTGCCCTCGGTTCAGGTCCCCGACTGGTTGGCTCCTGTTGTCCCCCAGGGAGCAGTGGCCCCGACGAACAACCCCTCAACCAGGCCACAGAGAGTGAGACGCCACCGTCGATCCCAACGTCAGAGATCGCAGGCCCCTCAAGATCGTGAACCCTGAGAGAGTACAGTAATTTTCCGTTATTCCTGTGTTATACCCTTTTTTTTTTGTTTTCTTTTTCTCTACCAACATAGATGGCTGGAGTATCCAGCTTTGTGTTGTTTACCATGCCACGGGCCATTGTTCCCAGCGCCCCCGCTAGGGGAGAGGAAGGACATTGGAAGAACAGAGTTGGACACTGCGCTTCCTGGACGAAGCCCTGAGTTATTGGCGGTACTGTTCACCATTCTCGTTACTGTTTATCTACAGGTGCCCTAGTCTCGGCGCTCTTTGTGTTTTTGGACTGCCTGGTGGTGCCCCCCGGGTGCCCCTGGGCGGCGTTCCCGCTCCCTCCCCCTCTCCCCCCCCCCCTTTTTTCCATTTTTTTTGGGGGGGGGGGGGCGGGTGCCTGGGTGGTATAAAGTTATCTATACTCTGTGTTGAAAAGTTTAATATGTTGGTTTAATTATGCACTGTTCTACTATTGTTAACTGCCCGATACCTGCTGCAGTGATGTTCTATAATGCGTTTGATGTCGTAGTTAAGATGCCAAAGAAGCTCTGTGCACGCCCGATTGCGACTGCATGGACCATGGGATGCTGGAGGGGTACTGCACCGATGAGTTCCTCCCTCTGCAGTGCCTTACCTCTTCCCCCACTAGGCCCCTCTGCCCTAACCAGCAGGTTCTCTCCGATAGGAGCTTTAGCAATTCCCCGATCTATCCCCACCCCTCCTACCCTCCTCCTCCCTACTAACTCCGGACCTTCTCCGCTTCATTACTGCTTTTCCTTTTTCTCCTCCTCTTCCTCTATGCTTGAACTCTATATCTACTACTGACTCTGGTGGGGACCGCCGGCCGGGTACCACTGCCGACATGGCCCTGAAGCTGGTTTCCTGGAATGTGAAAGGGCTGAATGTACCTGAAAAAAGGTCCAGCTGCCTAACAGAATTGTGGCGGATGAAGCCCCAAATAGTTTTCCTCCAGGAGACCCATTTCAGGACAGACCAAATACCACGGCTTTATAGTAAGCACTTCCCCCTGGCCCACCACAGCACGTCCCCTACTTCCAAATCGAGAGGAGTGTGTGTTCTTCTTGCTAAAAATGCCTGTTAGCTGTCCAAGCCGATAGTGAAGGGAGATTACTCTTCATTAAGGGAACTCTCCACTCGCAAACTTTTACTCTTGCCAACCTATACATGCCGAATGTGGACCAGCTGCCGGCCTTAGAAGCATGCTTGGATGCCCTGGCTGCATTCTCGGAGGGTACTTTGATCGTTGGGGGGGACTTTAACCTCACCTTGGACCCCCGCAGAGACTCATCATCGGGCACCTCTGCGATTTCTGCGAGAACGCATTCACACATAAGAGACCTGCTACACTCCCACCGACTGATCGATGTGTGGCGTACGCTTCACCCACAGGATAGGGACTATACGTTCTTTTCCACCGCTCATGGTTCTTACTCACGTATAGGTATGTTTTTAGTCGCCCACAATGCTATCCCGGCGGTCACAGACGCTCAGATAGGCCACATAGCCCTGTCTGACCATGCCCCGATTTCTTTGATGCTGAAGCTACAACAGGAGTCGTGTGGTCAGTCCTGGTGGAGACTGAACGAGTCTCTCCTGAAGGACCCTGAGACCCACGCAGACCTGCTTAGGGAATTAGAAAGTTACTTTGATCATAACCGTGATTCTGTTTCCAACCCCCTCATGTTATGGGCGGCTCATAAATGCTACATTAGGGGCATTCTTATTTAACATGGTCATAGACTCAAAGTGGCCAAAATTGAGGCTCTCGCCAAACTTATTGCCAAGTTGCATGCGTGTGAACAACGACACAAATCCCAGCCGACTGCTGCGCTGGAGGTGGAGGTGAGAGATCTTAGAGAACAAATCAGAGATTTCTCTCTCTTTCAGGCTAGAATCAGACTCATGTGGGTCCACAGGACGTATTATGAATATGGAGACAAGTGTAGTAGGTCCCTAGCGAACTCCCTGCGTGCCCAACGCAAAGCGTCCTTCATTCCAACCATGACCTCCCCTTCGGGTGCCAAACTTCATGATTCACGGGAGATAGCGGAGTGTTTCCGATCTTTCTATGAAGCCCTTTATAACTTGCACCCCCGGGACTCAGGAGACGCCCTCCAGGCCGGCACAGCGGCCATTGACGAGTACCTAGCTTCGGCAAACCTCCCGTCGCTGACACAGGAAGAGATAGAGCTTCTCTCGCAACCTATCTCCCCGGAGGAATTGTCGGCAGCGTTAAGAGACTCACCCAAGGGCAAGGCACCAGGCCCAGATGGGTTTACGGTCCCTTATTATAAGGCCTTCCTCTCCCTGTTGTCCACGCCGTTTGTGTCAGCTTTTAACGCCCTATTGGAGGGCCAGACCTTTCCACCGGAGCTGTTGCAGGCAAGCATCTCGGTCATACCCAAGCCGGAGAAGGATCCGCTTCTCTGTGCGAACTACAGGCCCATCTCCTTAATACGCGACCTTAAGCTCTTCACTAAGATACTGGCGGAGCGGTTGGCGCCCATTCTGCAACGCCTGATACCTCTGGATCAGGTGGGGTTTATTCGTAACAGGGAAGCCCGAGACAACACTACCAGGACAATCAATGTTATAGAACGCCCCAGACGCCTTAAACTACCGATTATGTTGCTCTCTGTGGACGCAGAAAAAGCGTTTGACAGGGTGAGCTGGCCTTTTTTGCTAGCCACCCTGCGAAGCCTGGGGGTACCCCCCCCCCATGCTTTCATGGGTTACAGCTCTTTACTCGTCACCGACGGCGATGGTTAGGGTCAATGGGTTTGCCTCGTCGCGTTTCACTATTGGCAATGGAACGAGGCAGGGATGCCCGTTGTCCCCCCTTTTGTTTGTCCTATCGCTTGAACCCTTGCTGCACCACATCAGGCAGAACATAGACATCAAGGGACTGGACACCCTCTCACACCACCATAAGGTCGCAGCCTTTGCATATGACCTCTTGTTCTATGTCTCAGAGCCTCACATTACATTGCCGAATCTCTTAGCGGAAATAAGACGATATGGCACCCTGTCAAATTTTAAAATTAACTTACAGAAATCGGAAGCACTCAACGTCTCCCTGTCTACCAACGCCCAGACGAGTCTAAGCACTAATTTTCCCTTTCGTTGGGCAACTGGGGCTATACAATATCTGGGTACCAAGGTTCACCCGGACCCACATCTGATTTTCCAATTGAATTTCCAGCCGCTTCTAAAAAATTTTGCCGTAGATCTAGAGAGGTGGTCAAAGTTGGCGACCTCTTGGTTTGGGAGATGCAATGTGCTCAAAATGAATGTAATGCCCAGACTCTTGTACCTATTACAAGCCTTACCGATAAAAATCCCCCAATCATTTTTTAAAGCCATGCGCTCCATCTTTATTCGGTACGTATGGCAGGGCAGGCCTCCAAGACTCAGCCGAACATTACTGCTCAGACCAAAAGACAAGGGAGGGATTGGCCTCCCAGATCCGGCATGGTACTATACGGCGGTGCACATGAACAGAGTAGTTGACTGGTGCAGACACCTGAAGGATAAGCTGTGGGTTCGTCTGGAGCATGAATCCGTACCATTTCCACTTGAGGGTTTGCCCTGGAGTGGACCGGGCTGGTCGGGAGCGACGCGGGCACACCCACACATTGAGCCAACGCTACAAGAGCTAGACAGATATTTTACCCTGACGGGCGTGCCCAGTTTCCCTTCGCCCATTACTCCTATTATTGGACACCCACGCTTTGAACCCGGCATGACGGAAAAGTCTTTCCGCCTCGACCCTGACTGGGACCTTGTGCGGGCCTCTTCTTTTCTTGGCCCTAGGACGTGGACAGCGGTCTCCACTATGCACGAGGCGTTAGCAACCACGGCCCTGGGACAGTGGAAGCTTTCCCAACTCTCCCACTTCTTGAAATCTTTGCCAAACAGTGGCGAATTCCGCAGACCCCTAACATCGTTTGAGGAGGTATTCTCAGGAGAGGGACCGACCCGAAGGTCTCTTTCCCTGTCATATCGCATCCTACTGGACCAACTCTCCCAGGGTAACCTGGTGTTCGTGGAAAAATGGGAGCGAGACCTGCATGTCCGGCTCTCGCCAGACCAGAAGAACCGCGCGCTTCTTTTTGCGCACAAGTCATCCCTATGTAGTAAATACCAGAAAATAGCTTATAAAATTTTGACCCGATGGTACAGGACCCCCACTGTCCTGGCGGCTATGTTTCCCGGTCACAGCCCTTTGTGCTGGAGATGCGGTGAACAAGCCGGCACGTTACTACATATCTTCTGGGAATGCCCTCAACTGGCCCATTTCTGGAGACAGGTTCTCAATATCATTTATGACCTCACGGCTATTGATCTCCAGAACAACCCAGCTGCGATCTTCCTCAATCTGACCCCACTCTCGAGCAAGAAGTACCATAAATCTCTCTTAAAACATCTTCTGAGTGGGGCCAGGGCATGTATACCTAGCATGTGGAAACAGCAGGCCGCTCCACTGGTGTCTCACTGGTTTGCAAGAGTTTGCGACATCTACAGTATGGAACAGCTCACATCAGCGTTAGGCGACAGGGAGGAAGAGCACACTGCTTGTTGGTTGTCTTGGAGCCTGTTCAGGTTTTCCGACGCATACAGATCCTATCTGTAGGCTCTGGCACGTGTATAGAGGGAAGGGTCCGGCCGTGGGAACCCATCGGAGTCCTCTTTCTTTCTCTCCCTTCTCGTATACCACCCTGGTTCACTCTCTCCCCCGTCTGCCTCGTAGCACTGTTAGCCCCCTATAACTTTCATTCTTTCTACCCCATCCCCTTCTCCTGCCCATTTGCTCCCCCCTCTTTCCCTACCCCCTAACTCCCAAGTATAATTAAAATACATGGTGATTGCAAGGATCTTTTCGTTTTGTTCCCTCGATTTCCCAGCCAGGGGTTGGCGGCCCTCGGGGTGGTCCCGGCTGAGCTCTTTGACCAATAGAATGAAGGTGACCGATGTTAGAGGCCCCTCAGTCTGGGCCTTGAGGGGGATCGCCCCGCGGACTGCCCTGGTTTATAAGTAGACACTAGGGTGCCAGATCATTAGAGTGGGATAATGTGGTGGCCTAGCCACGGCTGGGGCTGCTGCTGACATAAGTTGTTAGGTTTCCCCCGGTCCCCCACGAAGTATTAACTATGTATTTTTGTTAACCTGGAAAACTGAGGGATCTATGTCTTTTACAGTTTGTCTCTGTATTACCTGCAATCCGTAAATAAAGAATAAAAAAAAAAAAAAGACACTAACCAGACCAGATCCTTCTATGGCACCTGGTCTTCCCAGGGAGTCTCCCATCCAGGTACTAACCAGGCCTGACGCTGCTTAGCCTCTGAAATCAGATGACATCGGGTGCTTTCAGGTTGATGTGGCCGTAAGCGTTCTCTTCAAGACACGCCCAACCCTCTTGACAAACGCCAAGATGGTCGCCTTGAGAAACAAGCAAAAAAAACAGGTCAAAGCCAACAACATAAAAAGAAGCCTATGGGCTTACAGCGGACCTTAAAAGATGGGACCCACTAGCTCTGTCATGGTTCGGACGCTGTAATGTGTTGAAGATGAACGCGATGCCACGACTTCTGTATCTACTACAAGCCTTACCTATCAAAATACCCCAGACTTTCTTTCATGCGGTTCGCTCAATCTTTATCAAGTTCCTCTGGCGCGGAAAACATATGCGTATTGGTAGGGCAATGCTATTGCGACCGAAATTGCGGGGAGGTATTGGCTTCCCGGACCCTGCTCTATATTACACAGCGACGCACATGAAACAGGTGGTTGACTGGTGCCGGTGTTCTGCCATATACTGTCCGGCCATGATATAGTGTCCGCGCCGTACTGCGCATGAGCAGTACGGAGCAGACGAAGCTTCGGAAAATCTCCGAAGCTGAACGGCGCCTGCGCGGTGAGTGGAGGTGGTAGCCCCACCATCCAAGCGGACATAGGGTTGTGAATATTAGAGGGTCCCTCGCAGGCGAGCTTCGCTCGCCACGCTTCGGGCTCGGCCTCGCTGCGCTCGGCTCTTTTATATTCTTACTCTATGTCCACTTGGATAGTGGGGATAGAACCTGGACTCAGTGCGCAGGCGCCGTTCATGCTCGGCAATTTTCGGAATCTGTGTTGCTGTGTACTGCGCATGCGCAGTACACAGCGGACACTATCCGATGGGGGACCATATGTGATAAGACACCGGCATGGGGAACTGAAGCTATGGGTCAAGCTAGAGCAGGAGAATGCGCGGGTTCCACTGGCTGGTCTGCCTTGGGCGGGGAGGCCATTGGAGCACTGTGTGACTACTCACCCGTTAATTGGCCCCTCGCTCGCCGAGATGGATAGTTTTTTTCATCTTTCCCACCTGACTAACTTCCCTTCTCCTATGACCCCAATTATTGGACATCCTAGATTCCCTCCGGGCCTGTCTGACCAGGCCTTTACCAGGCAAGCCCCTAAAGGGCTTCTGAGAGCAGCCCTATTTCTTGGACCCACGGGCTTGATTCCCATGGGGACCATACTGCTAGAGCAAGTACCTGTTGCATTGGATAGCTGGAGAGCTAGACAGCTAATCCATTTCCTCGGATCACTACCTAACCATTCGTTCTTCTCTAGACAATTCCACCCCTTCGAGGAACTTTGCCTGGATGATGGCCCAATTCGTGGTTCCCTCTCTAGGTCCTACCAAATCCTGACAGACGCACAATCCTCCACGGATCCACCCTTCCTAGCTAAATGGAAAAGGGACTTACAAACTACATTCTCCAAACCACAGAAGGACAGAATACTCTTTTTCGCCCATAAGTCGTCACTCTGCAGTAAATATCAGGAGATCTCATATAAGCTGATCACACGCTGGTATCGTACACCGGTGGTGTTGGCCAAAATATTCCCCGGTCAATCTGACCGCTGCTGTCGCTGTCGGCAACAGACTGGCACCATTCTCCACATTTTCTGGGAATGCCCTAAATTACAAACATTCTGGCAGCCTGTCCTGAGACTCATCCACAAGTTCACAGACATTTCCTTAGCCAATGATCCCGCAGCAGTTCTTCTCAATCTAACTCCTATGTCGAGAAAGCGTTATCATAAGTCCTTACTTAAACATCTCCTCAATGCAGCTAGGGCCTGCATCCCAAGTCAGTGGAAAGAGCAATCTGCTCCAATGGTGACCCAGTGGTTCGCAAGGGTAAATGATATTGAACGAATGGAAGACCTGACTGCCACAATGAGGGATAAAACGGAGGAGCATGGGAACAGATAGTTCTACTGGACCCAGTTTCGCTTTTCGGAAGAATACCTCCGAAAGACATAGTAAGCTCATGGTGATCGTTGGAGATCGCTGTTCCAAACGTTGGACAGCTGATGAGCTGGTGAGCCGAGGGCGTCTCTTGCTCCCTGGGAGGGGACCCCACCCTATCCACTCTACCCACGACACCCCCTTACCCCTTCTTTTCCTTTTCTGCCATTTCCTTCCCCAATCTTCTCTTTCCCCTTCTCCCTCCTTTCAGTTCTACTATTTCCCTTCTTAACTCAAAAAAGGGAAAAGAAAATGGTATGTTCCGACCCCATTTGACTACTACACAATACTCTTCCCCTATCTATGGATATCTAAACTCTTCGAGGGTAGCAGGGCTAGTATCAACAATATTTTAAGTGGTAGAGGATCCCAACGAGATGGAGCTTTAATCTCATCTTAATATGACCGCAAAGCTGTACACGTGCTATTCTCCTCAGACTTCTTACCATTGGCTCTGATATCCATGCAATATGATCGTTTGTTTATAACTATTTGTATCACACATTCTGTGAAGTTGCCTTTGCATTGTATGTCGCATACTACTAAATAAAAAAACAAAAAAAACAGAAGCCTATGGCACCTGGTATTCCCAGGCGGTCTCCCATCCAGGTACTAACCAGGCCCGACACTGTTTAGCATCCGAGATCAGACGAGATTGGGCGCTTTCAGGGTGATGGGGCCGTAGGTGATCTATTCGGGCACTCTTAACCCTCTTGACAAATGCCAAGATGGTCACCTTGGGAAACAAGTGAAAAAAAAAACAGGTCAATGTCAACAACATAAAAAGAAGAATACGGCACCTGGTATTCCAACGCCATCTCCCATCCAGGTACTAACTAGGCCCAACCCTTCTTAGCCTCAGAAAAGAGAAGAGATAGGGCTCTTTCAGGGTGATGCTGCTGTAAGCGATCTCTTTGGGCACTCTCAACCCTCTTGACAAATGCCAAGATGGTCACCTTGGGAAACAAGCAAAAAAAAGAAAACGAATCAACGCCAACAACATAAAAAGAAGTCTACAATAACTGGTAATCCCAGGTGGTCTCCCATCCAGGTACTAACCAGGCCCGACTCTTCTTAGCCTCCAAGATCAGATGAGATTGGGTGCTTTCAGAGTGATGTGGCCATAGGCAATCTCTTCAGGCACTCTCAACCCTCTTGACAAACACCAAGATGGTCACTTTGGGAAATAAGCGAAAAAAAAACAGGTCAACGCCAACAACATAAAAAGAAGTCTACGACACCTGGTATTCCCAGGCGGTCTCCCATCCAGGTACTAACAAGGCCCGACTCTATTCGCCTCCAACATCAAACGAGATCGGGTGCTTTCAGGGTGATGTGCCCGTAGGCAATCTCTTCAGGCACTTTCAACCCTCTTGACAAATGCCAAGATGGTCACCTTAGGAAACACGCAAAAAAATAAAAATAAGTCGGAAGCTAGAGACAATACGGCCCGAGTCCTCAATTTAATCCATGCGGCGCATGTACAGGGAGGGCCCTTGCTTATGCTGTCAACGGACGCGGAGGAGGCCTTTGACAGGGTGGCCTGGAACTTTATGCAGGCCACCCTGGAACATATAGGTCTTGGCCCCAACATGATGAGCTGGGTAATGTCGCTTTACTCCACGCCATCGGCAGCGGTACGGGTGACCGAGTGGTGCTCGGACTCTTTCCCCATCACTAATGGGACGAGGCAGGGGTGCCCTCTGTCTCCCCTAATTTTTATTCTGACACTGGAACCACTTATGTGTCACGTTCGGAATGACCCGAATATTACTGGCATATCCAAACCCTCGGCACAGCACAAAATTGCGGCGTACGCTGATGATCTAATTTTTTCCATCTCCAATCCACACATTTTGCTTCCCAAAATACTTGCGTCTCTACAGCGACACGGCAGCCTATCAAACTATAAAAACAATTGCGCCAAGTCGGCTGTATTGAATATATCGGTCCCGGATGGTGAGGCCAAGAGGCTCCGCTCCTCTTTTCCATTCTACTGGGCTGAAAAATCTATACGTTAACTGGGCGTTGACATCGCAGCCGATTTAGCGCAATTGTACCTGCTTGATTTTGTCCCTCTCCTGGATAGACTGAAATCTGATTTGGGAAACTGGCATGCTTTAACACTGACCTGGTTCGGGCGCTGTAATGCATTAAAAATGATGGCCCTCCCTCGGATCTTATACATGTTCCAGACATTACCGATCCGGTTACCCCCAATTTTTTTCAGACAACTGCAGGTGCTGCTCCGGGACTTTATTTTGGCGCGCAAACCGCCCAGAGCCCGTTTGCAATTGCTTGCCAGACCAAAGGACAAGGGGGGTCTGGGTCTCCCAGATCTCAGACAATACTACAGAGTGACTCTGCTAGCGAGAGTCGTTGATTGGCATTGTAATGGCCCACACAAGCAGTGGGTGGAGATGGAGATTGAGGATGGATCCATTCCCCTATTGACCTCCCCGTGGCTCCTGTCCTCCCTACCAAAAGACCTCAGAGGTCACCCCGTAGTGGGAGCTACGTTGGCTGTTGTGCGGAGGTTGTTCCGCTGCACACACATTGCTCCCCTGTCATCACCAATGACTCCGGTTATAGGGAATCCAGACTTCCCATCGGGATTTACCAACAAGAAACTGCGACAGTTGACAGTGGTGGGGAAACAGCGTCTGGGAGAGGTGTGGCCCATGGGAAGGCTCCCGACCACGCAAACTGTCGCCGAGCTTTCTGACCCTCCGCTTGACTTGTTTAGTGCTTATCAACTTCGTCACTTTCTTCTGGCCATACAAAGGGCCCCCTACACTCCTAGAGACCTGACACCCTATAAATCCATCTGTCACAAAAGGGAACCTGTGCGACACACCCTCTCCCTTCTGTACAACCTATTGAGTAGTCAGGAGGAGGAGTCGACCCCCACCATTTATCCACAAATGGGAGAGGGACTTAGGCATCACATTTACCCCACAACAGATAGGGAAGATCCTGACCTTAGTACATAAAGCTTCCATCGCAAACCAATATCAAGATACAAGATAGTCTCACGCTGGTATAGAGTCCCATACCTTCTGAATAAAATGGATAGATCGATCCCGGATGTTTGTTGGAGGTGAAATTCAGATATGGGGACCATGGGACACCTTTTCTGGGCATGCCCGACCTTGAGGAACTTTTGGGTTCCCAGTAGCGTGCCTTCTACACTTGACCGAACAGCCTGTTCGAAAATACAAAAAAAACCCTCACGATGCAACTCCTGAATGCCGCCCGGGCCTGCATTCCCGCACTGTGGAGGCAGCCTTAGCCCCCATCCAAGGTGCTGTGGTATTCCAAAGTCAATCATATTCTCCGGATGGAAGAATTGACCGCCACCCTTCACAACACTGAAGAGGCATTTAGTGTTACATGAAGGCCCTGGAGGTATTTTACTGGTACTCGAGACTACATTCGGGAGGTGAGCAGTGCCTCCGTCCCAGAAAACGACTGAACATCTAACGTTTACCTACGTAGGCCATGTCTGCCCTGGGTGGCATTCCCCCCCTCCCTTTTTGTCTTTATTTTTCTTTTTTTCCCCGCCGCCATCCCCCCACCTCCTCTCTCTCCGTCTTTGCACTCTCTTCTTCCCCCGTCCTCCCTTTTAACTATGCCTTGTCTCCTTACTAGCCTTCAGGACCCAGAAGAACCCCAGGGTTCTGGACATGACCGGCTCATATTTTACTCTGGTTCACGTAGGTCATGATAAGCTGGCTCGCTGTGGTCCCAGTTGTTCTCCATGATTACATTTGTCCGAACGGAGCTGCACTAGTTATACTGTACTACATGTCGGAGGTGGGGTTTCTCTATTTTCTGCATGAAACTGTAGGACTCCCCTCTGAGAACCCAGAGTTATTTGGCTGCCTATTTTTTGTTAGCATGTAATTGTGACCCTGGGTCATGCTGTATGGTTGACTGTTATATTTATGTTGTTCTACTTAATAAAAGAATAATAAAAATAAAAAAAATAAGTCAATGCCAACAGCTTAAAACTAAAGCCTATGGCATTGAGAAATCCCAGGCGGTCTCCCATACAGGTACTAACCATGTCCCAACCCTGCTTAGCCTCTGAGATCAAATGCACGCTCAACCCTCTTGACAAACGCCAAGATGGTCACCTTGGGAAACAAACAAAAAAAACAAGTCAACGCCAACAACATAAAAAGAAGCCTGCGGCATCTGGAAAACCCAGGCGGTCTCCCATCCAGGTACAAACCAGGCCCAACCCTGCTTAGCCTCTGAGACCAAACGAGATTGGGCGCTTTCAGGGTGTTGTGCCCGTAGGCAATTTCTTTGTGCACTCTCAACCCTCTTGACAAATGCCAAGATGGTCACCTTGGGAAACAAGGGAAAAAAACCAGGTCAAAGCCAACAACAAAAAAAGAAGCCTATGGCACCTGGTATTTCCAGGCGGTCTCCCATCCAGGTACTAACCAGGCCCGACACTGTTTAGCCTCTGAGATCAGATGAGATTGGGCGCTTTCAGGGTGATGGGGCCGTAGGTGATCTCTTTGGGCACTCTCAACCCTCTTGTTAAGCGCCAAGATGGTCACCTTGGGAAACAAGCGAAAATAAACAGGTAAACGCCAACAACATAAAAAGAAGCCTACGGCACCTGGTATTCACAGATGGTCTCCCATACAGGTATTAACCAGGCCGTACACTGCTAGGCCTCTGAGATCAATGAGATTGTGCGCTTTCAGGGTGATGTGGCCATATGTGTTCTATTTAGACACTCTCAACCCTCTTGACAAATACCAAGATGGTTATCTTGGGAAACAAGTGAAAAAAAAAAGTTCAACGCCAACAACATAGACCCTGCCGGTCTCCCATCTGACCCAGACCCTGCTTAGCCTCTGAGATTGGGCGCTTTCAGGGTGATGTGACCTCAGGCGAACGCTTTGGGACATACTCAAAACTCTTGACTGATGCTGAAATGGTCACCTTGGGAAACAAGCGAAAGAAAAACAGGTCAAAGCCATTAATATAAAAAGATTCCTACGGCACCTTTAATTAGGTACTATCCAGGCCGGACCCTGCTTAGCCTCTGAGATCAGATGAGATCGGGCGCTTTCAGGGGGATGTGGAAATAGGAGATTTCTTTGGACTCTCTCAGCCCTCTTGACAAATGCCAAGATGATCACCTTGGGAAACAAGCGGAAAAAATAAACCATGTCAACGCCAACAACATAAAAAGAATCCTACGGCACCTGGTATTCCCAGTTGGTCTCCCATCCAGTTACTAATCAGGCCCGACAATGCTTAGCCTCCGAGATCGTTCGGCCAAACTGAAAAAGTTTACGAGGAGCATAATAGGTTCTATATAATAAGAACAGATGTGACATCCTCTGTGAGGAGAGCCACAATTCACCACAGGCAGGATTCCTGTGGCCAATTATAGCTCAGGGGGGTTTAGTACACACCCCACACTATATAAGGCCGCGAGCGCGGCGGCCTTGTATAGTGTGTTGCGGTGGTCAGGGAAAGAGGACTATAGGCAGGGACAGTGTCTTTACTGCTTGGGAACCTAGCACTGTTACAGTGGGTGTTATGTGCCTCCTGCACAGTACACACCTGAAGCTACCCTTTATTACTGGTGTTAAATTTCTGCAATATATGCATCTGCAGTGCAGAAGTTAGAGTCGGTGTTGTGTGCCTCCTGCACAGTATACACCTTATTGCTGGTGTTCTGTTTCTGTAATACAGGAACCTAGTACTGTTACAGTGCTAGGGTGTACAGAGAAGCTGGTATATATAGAAGACTACAGCATACAGAAGAAAGGCTAGTGAATACAGAATACAGGTTTCGTGTATGTAGATAGGCTTGAGTATACAGAGATGCTAGAGTAAACAGTGAGGCTGGGGTACACAGAGAGGCTAGTTTAAAGACAAATACAAAGATGTTAGTGTATATAGAGAGGTTAGTGTATAGAGAGAGTCGAGTGTATACAGAAAGGACAGTGCATATAGAGAAGCTAGTGTATACAGAAAGGGTATACATGAAAGCTGACATTCTATACAGAAGACTGGGTAGTGTATACAGAGAGTCTAGTGGGTACATAAGACAGGCTGGTGTATTCTAGCTAGTTTTTACAGTCTAGTGTATACAGAAGACAGGCTGTGGTATACAGAGAGTTTAGTGTATTCAGAGAGTCTAGTGTATACAGTCGGCGAGTGTATACATAAGACTGGCTAGTTTACACAGTGTTTACAGAGATGCAAGAGTGTACAGAGAAGCTGGTATATATAGAAGACTACAGCATACAGAAGAAAGGCTAGTTAATACACAATACAGAAGACTCGTGTATGTAGATAGGCTTGAGTATACAGAGATGCTAGAGTAAACAGTGAGGCTGGGGTACACAGAGAGGCTAATTTAAAGAGAGGCTAGTATATACAAAGATGTTAGTGTATATAGAGAGGTTAATGTATAGAGAGGGTCGAGAGTATACAGAAAGGACAGTGCATATAGAGAAACTAGTGTATACAGAAGACAGGCTTGGGTATACATCAAAGCTGACAGTGTATACAGAAGACTGAGTAGTGCATACAGAGAGTCTATTGGGTAAAGAAGACAGGCTGGTGTATTCTAGCTAGTTTTTACAGTCTAATGTATAAAGAAGACAGGCTGTGGTATACTGAGGGTTTAGTGTATTCAGAGAGTCTAGTGTACAGAGATGCAAGGGTGTACAGAGAAGCGAGAAGCTAGTATATATAAGGCTAGTGAATACAGGCTAGTGAATACAGAATACAGACTCGTGTAAGCAGATAGGCTTGAGTATACAGAGATGCTAGAGTAAACAATGAGGCTGGGGTACACAGAGAGGCTAATTTAAAGAGAGGCTAGTATATACAAAGATGTTAGTGTATATAGAGAGGTTAGTGTATAGAGAGAGTCGAGTGTATACAGATAGGACAGTGGATATAGAGAGACTAGTGTATACAGAAGACAGGCTTGGGTATACATGCAAGCTGACAGTGTATACAGAAGACTGGGTAGTGTATACAGAGATTCTAGTGGGTACAGAAGACAGGCTGGTGTATTCTAGCTAGTGTTTACAGTCTAGTGTATACAGAAGACAGGCTGTGGTATACAGAGGGTTTAGTGTATTACAGAGATGCAAGGGTGTACAGAGAAGCTAGTATATATAAAAGACTACAGCATACAGAAGAAAGGCTAGTGAATACAGAATAAAGGCTGGCTTCTACGGAGAGGCTACCACTACGGAGATGCAGAACACTATAGAGAACACTATATACTAGAGAGGGTATATAGAGCTATTGTATATAGAAGCCTGGTTAGTGTATACAGAGAAGCTAGTGTGTACAGAAGAAAGGCTAGACAGGCTATAAAGAGAGACAAGTTTTTACAGAAGACAGTTTGGGGTATACAGAGATGCTAGTTTATACAGAGAGACTAATGTATACAGAAGACAGGCTAGGGCATACAGAAGACAGAAGACGGGCTAGTGTATTCAGAACATAGGCTAGTGTATATCGAAGACAGGCTATTGTATGCAGAAGACCGGCTAGTGTAAACATGCTGGTGTATATAGAGAGGCTAGTGAATTTAGAGGGTAGGCTAAGTGATAACAGAAGACAATCTGGGCTATACAGAGACATCTCATCATTTCATCTAGCTCACATCTCTAATGGAGTTTGTCTCATTGCCAGGTTATGCCTTTTCATTCTTATGCTAAATATAGATCACTACACGATTTTAATCATCCACATCAAGCATGCAATAAAACTATCATACATCAAAATAAACCATGTACTCTTTTTCTCTATTTTGCATATTTGTACCGGAACTGTGAGTATGTGACAGTCCTGACACACCATCCTGACTTATTTTTCTTTATTTCTTATTAGAAATGGAGAGTACTATCTCAAAATCCGCTTAAATCTATTCACTTCCATGAGTTCTACCGCTAATTGTACCTTAATGCAAAATGTTCACAAAACCATCCATTTGCTACCAGACATGCTGCACATACTAAGAGTAATGTAACTATCGCTCTCTAACGATGTAAACAGTTTTATTGCTTTTCTGACATTGACCGAGTATCTCTGACATTAACTGAGTATCTCTCTGCACTATGATCTTAATAATAATAATAATAATAATAATAATAATAGGATTGTGTAATGCAAAGATCAACTAGTCTAATATAAGCTTTCTCATTGGTACCGGCATATCCTTTAAATTTAGACTAACGCCACTATTTCTCGGCCATTTTCAAGCTAAGCTTTCAATCTCTTACCTTTGAACTGCGATACTTCCTCCCTACAATATTAAGCCATTTAAATGTCCTATTGGTCGCCTATATTATACAACTCTCTGAAAAGCCTATATGTAGAGAATAAAACTAGTCTTACATCTTAATAAAACAGTTTTATTACTCAACCAGTATCAGCTGTCATGTACTGTATTACTTCTTTTTCTCCACCTTATCTGTCACAGTTAGAACACAGTGACAAAACATTTCTTTTTACCGCAGCAAAATGTGAGAAAAGCAGTGTAAGCCGTCTTTCTGCCTTATGCAACCATCTCTCGCTACCTCTATGCAATAGGATTCTCTTTCCAGAAAACAGTCAGTGTAAGCCGTCTTCGTGCGTAACAAAATTAATGGAACGATTTACACGTTAGAATTTGCAATCTACGTCAATTTACTATTAAATAGAGTACATTTGCATTTATCCCTTGACTTTGCAACTATCCCTTGATCCCTTTTGTGTATTCACTTTATCTCGACCTATATATGCTGCCTCAATATTTTCCTAATTTGTTTTGCTATACTTATTATTATTATATTATAGAGATTACTAACTCTAAATCTTTGTAAACCTAACCATAGTTATAATGTCTACAGCTAATTTTACGTTAAAGCAAAATTCACACAAAACCATCTTTTTAAAACCTTTTACACACTGCACATTAAGATTAATGCAACCATCTCTCGCTACCTCTATGCAATAGGATTCTCTTTCCAGTGGAAACGGAAAACAGTCAGTGTAAGCCGTCTTCGTGCGCAGCAAAATTAATGGAACGATTGACACGTTGAAATTTGCAAGCTACGTCAATTTACTGTTAAATAGAGTACCTTTGCATTTATCCCTTGACTTTGCTACTATCCCTTGATCCCTTTTGTGTATTCACTATATCTCGACCTATACATACTGCCTCAAAATGTTCCTAATTTGTTTTGCTATACTTATTATTATTATTTTATAGAGATTACTATCTCTAAATCATTGTAACAAGTTATAAAGTCTACAGCTAATTTTACGTTAAAGCAAAAGTCACACAAAACCATCTTTTTAAAACCTTTTACACACTGCACATTAAGATTAATGCAACCATCTCTCGATACCTCTATGCAATAGGATTCTCTTTCTGACTCTATTTTGTGTATTACTTCTTCTCCACATTAACTGTCACACTGATAACCATTTGTAACACATAACACTTGCAACACATAATTTAACAGCGGCAAAATGTGAGAAAAGCAGTGGGACGGTTAACTTGATTGAGAAGTGGTTGCAGTAGCAAAGCAAAGCAATACAGTTTGATTACATTAATAACACATAATGCAACTATTTTACATTCATTTTACATTCACATCATGCATACATCCTAATGTAAGCTGTCTATCACTATCAATGTTCATGGTTACTGATACATTATGCCGATGACCGGTTATCACGGAAAACAGTCAGTGTAAGCCGTCTTCGTGCGTAGCATAATTAATGGAACGATTTACACGTTGGAATTTTCAAGCTACGTCAATTTACTCTTAAATACCCTTTAGCTGCTTAGCTCACACTTTGCTGTATGTAGCCGCGTTTACATGTAAGTAACCAATGGGGATTGACATTTCATGTCCATCTCACATCTCTAATGCAATTTGTCTCTTTGCCATGTCATACTTTGCCAGTTATTATACTTTCTCACCCGATAGAAACCTAGTCGTTGCTGATATTTCATGATTACAGCAATCATCTCATCTAATTGCTATTCCGACATTTTGCCTTGGTATTACTTTGCAACGCTCTATTGAACAATGTAAAGGTAAGCTAGATATTTTGTGTATTTCCACTTAAACTCTACCTGTATATACTGTCTCAATATTATCCTTTCTAATTTTGCTAAATTAGATTATAGAGTTTGCTATGTCTAAATCCAGGTTACCTACTCACCTTTATTACGTATACTGCTAATTTTAGGATAATACAAAACCATCTTATTGCTTCTTTACACGCTGCACATGTTAAGAGTAATGCAATGCTACCGTGAACAGTTTAATTACTCGTCTCACAGTAACTGGTATCTCTCTGCTATAGGAAACTGAATTTGTACTAGAACGATCACTCATCTAATATCAGTCCACTCAGTGCTACCGGGATAACTTTTAAATTTAGAGTAATGAAATGATTTCTCAGTCATTTTGGAGCTACTGCAACTAACGCTTCCGATCGCATTTCGACTGCAATACTTAATCTCTGCTATTGCAGAATATTTAGCTGCTGACACGTAATTAACTTGATTGATAAAAACCTACACACGTTGTTGCTGTTATTTCGTGTATTTCCACTTAAACCCGTTATAGTTATTTTGCTATATTTATTACTAGTATAAACAGATTACTATCTCTAAATCCAGCTCACACTAAACCATCTAATTTCTACCTTACACGCAGCACATATTAACATATTAACATTTAGCCGGTATAGTGAAATAGTAAACGAAATGTGTAGATCACTCATCTAATATCGTCTTTTCAGTGCTACCGGAACAACTTTTAAATTTAGAGTAATGCAACGATATCTCAGTTTTATGAAGCTACTGCAACTAACGCTTTGGATCTCTTTCCTGATAAATTACGCTCTGCAATATTAAGCCATGTAAATTGTCCTATTGGTCTGCTAACAATGCTATGTATAATAATACAAATCTTTTAAAAGCAATATCGTCTCACTGCAATATTTACACTCTGCATAATATATATGAATAATGCGAATAATGCTAATAATAAAGTCGTCTAAAACTCGGCTATAAGTAGAGAATAAAACTATCTTACATCAATATAAACCATGTACTGCCAAACCAATAACGGCCAATTACTTAACGTCTATCAGTCAATGACTTAACAAAATAAACTTTAGCACTCTTTTGCTCTATTTTGAATAGTTGTAGTTCTCCACATTAACTGTCACATTGATATCACCACTGACAACACAGCACTTTTTAACAGCACCAAAATATGAAAAAAGCACTTTATATGTTTCAAAAGTAGTTGCATCCATCTCTACATACCCAGGACGTTCTTCTGTATAATCTAGCCTATCTGTATACACTAGCCTGTCTTTTGTACACATTAGCCTCTCTGTATAAACTAGCCGGTCCTCTGTATACACTAGTCCGTCTGTATACACTAGCAAGTCTGTGGAACCAAGCCTCTCTCTCTGCATACCCTAGCCTCCATCTCTTACATAAACCAGGACCTTCTTCTGTATAATCTAGCCTATCTGTATACACTAGCCTGTCTTTTGTACACATTAGCCTCTCTGTGTAAACTAGCCGGTCTACTGTATACACTAGTCCATCTGTATACACTAGCAAGTCTGCATACTCCTGCCTCTCTGTGTAACCCAGCCTCGCTCTCTCTCTCTGTATACCCTAGCCTCCATCTCTGCATACCCAGGACGTTCTTCTGTATAATCTAGCCTATCTGTATAAACTATCCTGTCTTTTGTACACATTAACCTCTCTGTATAAACTAGCCGGTCCTCTGTATACACTAGTCCGTCGGTATACACTAGCATCTCTTTATACATTAGCTCTCTGTATACCCAAGCCTCTCTGTATACACTAGTCCACCGGTATACACTAGCAAGTCTGCATACACTAGCCTCTCTTTGTAACCCAACTTCTCTCTCTGCATACCCAGGACGTTCTTCTCTATAATCTAGCCTATTTGTATACACTAGCCTGTCTTTTGTACACATTAGCCTCTCTGTATAAACTAGCCGGTCCTCTGTATACACTAGTCCATCTGTATACACTAGCAAGTATGCGTACTCTAGCGTCTCTCTCTGTATACCTTAGCCTCCATCTCTGCATACCCAGGACGTTCTTCTGTATAATCTAGCCTATCCGTATACACTAGCCATCCATCTCTGCATACCCAGGACGTTCTTCTCTATAATCTAGCCTATTTGTATACACTAGCCTGTCTTTTGTACACATTTGCCTCTCTGTATAAACTAACCGGTCTTCTGTATACACTAGTCCGCCTGTATACACTAGCAAGTATGCATACTCTAGCCTCTCTCTCTGTATACCCTAGCAAGTCTGCATACTCCTGCCTCTCTGTGTAACCCAGCCTCACTCTCTCTCTGTATACCCTAGCCTTCATCTCTGCATACCCAGGACGTTCTTTTGTATAATCTAGCCTATCTGTATAAACTAGCCTGTCTTTTGTACACATTAGCCTCTCTGTATAAACTAGCCGGTCTACTGTATACACTAGTCCATCTGTATACACTAGCAAGTCTGCATACTCCTGCCTCTCTGTGTAACACAGTCTCTCTCTCTGTATACCCTAGCCTCCATCTATGCATACCCAGGACGTTCTTCTGTATAATCTAGCCTGTGTTTTGTACACTTTGCCTCTCTGTATAAACTAGCCGGTCTTCTGCATACACGAGTCTCTCTGTATAACCTTGGATGTCTTTTGTATACACTAGCTGCTCTTTATACATTAGCTCTCTGTATACCCAAGCCTCTCTCCTCTCTGTATACAGAGGACCGACTAATGTGTACAGATAGGCTAGATTATACAGAAGAACGTCCTGGGTATGCAGAGCGCTCAGCTTCAAGGTATGGCCAACGCGAGTAATATGAGGGACACTCCTCACCCCCGCCCCCACCTACCAGATCTGACTTTCATCCCCTTGCCCTCTCTGCCCCGGTCATCTGGTGGCAGTTTTATGCACTCCCTGGCCCCCACCCATTCATAATCCTTACCGACCTTTCTTTCCGCTGCTCACAGAAACACACTGGATGACTTGTCTAATTAACCAACTTGTACAAGACACCGCTATCCTCCTGTCTGACACCGGTCCCCCTTGGAGGCTTTACCCCTCACTGTTTGGGTGGTCCCTGCCTCTCCCTGGATGCTCCACATATACCACAACGACATTGTCAGAGGGGCACCACTTGGCAGGACACGGGGCTGTCATGCCGGTGGCATCTCCCATTGGAGGAAGGGATGATGGCCCCAACCCCTTGGCAGCAGGTTCTTTCATGTACAGACCAGGGCGGCTCATCTTCCCTTCTGGAGTCTTGACCTTAGATGGGGGATTTGCACTTTGGGGGGTCTGAGTGATACCTAATGCGCTGTACTGGAAGGGCTTGACATTCCCGCATATGTGTCCTCTCCCCCTGGCTCCCACCTACTCTTTGCCGACATTGCCTTCTGCAGCTTTCGGGGACCCTGGATGACTTATTTATTGAGCCTAATGGTACGAGACACTGCTTCCCTCCAGGGTGACTCTGGACCCCCCTGGAGGATTTACCCCTTACTGTTTGGGCAGTCCCAGCCTCCCTCTGGAGATGCAGGAGAGACACTAATTGGCGGGCCCCAGGACTGCTGCTCGGGTGAAGTCTCCCATTGGATGGAGGGATGGTGGCCCCAGCCCCTGGCCTGCCGGATTTTCCATGCACCGACCAGGGCTGCTTCTCTTTCATCTTGATGTGGTGACCATGGAGGGGAGGAGTTGAAATTTATGGGGTCCGGGTGTTTGCTGGTGGGAGTGCGCTAAAGGACTTGACATTTCTGCATGTTTGTCCCCTCTCCCCTGTTTCCCCCCTCCCTTCCCCCCCTTCCCACCCTTCCCTTCCCTCCTTTCCCTCCCCCTTTCCCCCTTCCACTCCCCCTTTCCCCCCTTCCACTCCCTCTTTCCCCCCTTCCCTGCCCCTTTTCCCCCCGGGGCGTGGACGGGGGAGAGGGGGTAAGGAGAGGACAATCTGCCAAAGGGAGAAATGCATTTGTTCGGGGACTGCATGTACTTTAGGGGTATGGGACGGGGGGTGGTGGATCCCATTCTGTGATGCCTTTTCTGTTGTGACGGGCTCCCTCGTGCATGCCTACGTTTAGGGCGAGCCGAGGAGACCCCTCAGTGCTAACAGTTATATGCTCTACCTCTGTTTTGGTTATACTATTGTTTTTTGTTTCTTTAATGTTACTGATTGTCTTTTATTTGCATACCGGTATCAGACGTGACATTTACCACTGCCGGGGCTGGGGGGACTAGGATTCGGGGGCTCCCTCTCCAACCTGTCTACCCAATCACCCAAGTAGGACAGCGCGTTAAACCCAGTGTACATCTGGTAAGCGCTATAGCATAATTGTGCTGTTTTAGTATACCCTTCCTGTACTGTTGAGTGCGGACAACCCTTAATTTCCCTCTCCCCCTGGGGTTGAGGTGCCCGGCCTCTTTTTCCCTTTACCTTTCCTTGCATTTGCCCTTCCTTTCTCCCCCTTAGTTCCCGCCATGCATTACCTACCCAAAACCTACCTTGGTTCAACTTTCTTTGCTTTTCTCTGATGTCCCCCTCCCCCTCCCCGAGGAGCGATGGCAGACTCAGTCAAGGTCACCTCTCTAAACGTTAAGGGACTGAACTCCCCTGAAAAACGGTGGATCCTCCTGTGAGAACTGAACACATCCTGTACTGATGTGGCCTTTATACAAGAAACACATTTTAAAAATACTAGCCTCCCCTTTCTATGGTCGAGATCCTTCCCTAAGGTCTACCACTCTACTAACCCCTCCTCTCCATTCTGATCTCTAGCAGGCTCCCCTGGGTTCTCCAGGATTCTCTGGTGGACCCTGGGGGCCAATATCTTTTTCTTAGGGGCCACATTGGAGAGCGCCTTTTTACATTTGCCACTGTGTACGCTCCCAATGATCACCAAGACACGTTCCTCAGAACTACCCTGCACAGATTATGTGACTTTCGGGAGGGCCAATTGATATTAGGTGGGGACTTTAATGTCCCCTTTCGCCATCGGTTGACACTTCTGCCTCTTGCTCCTCGCTCCCTACCCCTCACCTAGGTCTCTATTCTGGCACCTTAATGAGAGCCTCCTCCAGATACCGGAAGTTTTAGCAGATGTGACCAGGGAATTGGACCTTTATTTCCAAGAAAACTAAAGCAGGACTGTGACCCGGGGATAATTTGGGAGGCTCACAAGTCAGTACTCCGCAGGGTACTTATCAGGCACGGGGCGCGCATCAAACGAACACGGAAGGAACAGCTTGCTAATCTGTTTCGTGAACTTGCCTCTGTGGAAGCGAAACATAAACATACCCCCTTACGGACCTTAGAGATTGAATTGGGGACACTCCATACCCATATTGCTGTCCTACTCCATTATAAAGCGAAAGCGGCACTCCAGTTTTGTCGTAAACTGACGTAGGAGTCAGAGGACAAATGCAGAAAAATCTTAGCCAGGTCGGTAAAGGAGTTGAAATCTGGCTCTTACATACCACAGTTCATAGATGAGAATGGCCAGAGGGCCTCTACCCCAACCCAAATAGTCGAAGTCTTTGAAAAATGTTACTCTGATCTCTACAACCTGCCCGATTCAGGGTCTGGACAGGACAATATAGACAGATATGTAACCGGTTCTGGTCTACCAACCCTCTCATCGGAATCACGGGAGTACTTGGAGGACCCGATCACACTGGAAGAAGTCCAGACGGCCGTGGGACCTCCGAAGGTGGGTAAGGCTCCGGGCCCTGACGGATATACCGCACAATACTTTAAGACCTTCCTCCCTATTCTCGGCCCGCGCTTGGTGAATTTATTTAATACTCTGAGCTCGAATGGGGATTTTCCTGAGGATACCCTTAGAGCCCACATCTCGTTGATACCTAAGGAGGGCAAAGACCCGGGCCTATGTGGGAGCTACAGACCCATTTCCCTCCAAAATTCGGTCCTAAAACTATTCTCTAACTCCTCGCCACGTGATTGGCACATCACTTGTAGTCCCTTATACATATTGACCAGTTAGGTTTTATTCCCACCAGGGAAGATAGGGACAACACCACTAAGGTGCTTACCCTGATCCGTAAAGCAAAGTCATCTGGGACCCCTTGTCTTTTCATGAGTACTGATGCCGAGAAGGCTTTTGATCGGGTCAAATGGACATTAATGTTCTCGGTCCTTCGCCATATAGGTCTGAGTGAACGGATGCTGGCATGGATAAGTAAGATATACTCACGTACTTACATTCCACCGGACATCGCGCGTACGTTTATGTTGAACTTCCCCCCACCCCTTGTCACTAAGATCCGCAGTTTGCTTCACGGGTGGCATTCTGGCCTCCATTCCTGGTTCAGCAGATGCAATCTCATTAAAATGAACATACTCCCTAAATTTACTTATCTTTTCCAAGCTCTCCCGATCCAGATTCCAGTCCTGTTTTTTAAGCAAGCTCAATCCTTGCTCACTCAATTTAACTGGGCCCACAAAAATCCCAGACTTAAGCGGTCACAGCTGACATTGTCTAAACAACAGGGAGGGTTGGTTCTCCCTAACTTGCGACGCTACTACCTGGCCTCCCATCTGGGGCGTGTATTGGACTGGAATCGAAACAAATTTTCTAAGCTCACTCCCGAATCCCGAATAAGAAGCGCCATGTGGTGCTATAAGTTTTTACCCACAGAATTTATGTCACATCCCACTATAGGGGCTTAGTTGAAAGTCAGTCACCTGATCGCTACCCAAAACACACTCACGTCTTTGACTTCCCCCCTATTCCCTATACGTGGCCATCCAACCTTTGAACTGGGGACCCACTTAGAAATTCCAACCTAGACAATGCGTCTAAATTCGTCATTGATGGAAAATGGCCTTCTTTCTCAATCCTAACAGATCCGACAGGGCTTTCCAACTGCCTTTTTGGAGAGCGGCGCAACGACATCATTTTCTCCATTCCATCCCCAATCCTCAAACGTTCGCCCGCCCTCAGACGGAGTTCGAGACTCTATGCAGGAGCGAAGGCCCTTTGGCCCACATTCTCTCTCAAACAGATTACCCACACTTAACCTGTCTGGCCAACTGGGAAAAGGACCTTAATTGCTAATTTTCCCCAGCACAGAGACAACGCATTATCACTTTGGCTCTCAAAATGTCGCTGTGCACGAAGATACAGGAGACGAATTTTAAACTTCTCACCAGGTGGTATTTGACACCATCAAAGCTGCAGAAATGTTTCCCCTCTTCCTCGAACATATGCTGGAGGTGTGGAGAAGAAGAGGGCACGTTGCTGCACATTTTTTGGTCCTGCCTCAGCTTGGTGGACTTCTGGACAGAGATCCGATGCATGACACAAAAATTCACAGACTTCTCCATCCAGGAAGAGGCTGCATTCTTTCTCTTGTACCATTCACAGATTCCCATTAAGAAGTACAAAAAAATCTATTTTATGGCATGTGATAAATGCGGCGAAATCCTGCATCCCTCTCTATTGGAAAAAATGTTCCCCCCCTTTCGTAAGGGGGGGAACTTTCGTAAGGGGGGGAACTGGCTTAGGAAAATAGAGAACATTAAAAAAAATGGAGGACTTCATCCTCACATCACAAGGTAAACAAGAATTTTTTAAACAAACCTGAGACATCTGGAATACCTTTATATTCTCGCTGGAAGGATGTCGCCTGCTATCGCCTTAGTGCTCTGAGCTTTCCTTGACTGGCCCCTTGGACAGTGGCTGCCATCGTGTCTTGTCCCCTCTTCTCCTTTTCTGATCTTTCAACCCTTCTCTTTTCGGCCTTCCTCCCCTATCTCTCACCCCCTCCACCCCCTCTCTCTTTTGGAAAGAGTGGAAAATTGGGAATGACGGCCCCACACCCCCCTCTGGATGGATTATGCCGGAGGGACCTGGGGTTTGTGTGACCCTGGATCTTGGTACAGTACTTTATCCGTGCCTCGAATCATTGTGATTGATGGAAGGCAGACTCACAGTTGCGAATATACCTGTATCAAGTATTGTTCAGCTGCTTTTTGCTCTGTATTTCTCTGTTGCATTATGTACTCGGGGGACCGTCTTCCCCTATTTGGAGAAAAAATTATATTTGAAAAAAAAAGAAGCCTACGACACCTGGTATTCCCAGGCGGTCTCCCATCCAGGCATTAACCAGGCCGGACCCTGCTTAGCCTCCAAGATCAGATGAGATGGAACAGATTCAGGGTGATGTGACCGTAGCCAATATCTTCAGGCACTCTCAACTCTCTTGACAAACACCAAGATGGTCACCTTGGAAACAAGTGGAAAAAAATAGGTCAATGGCCACAACATAAAAAGAAGCCTACGGCATCTGGAAATCCCAGGCGATCTCCCATCCAGGTACTAAACTGGTCCCAACCCTGCTTAGCCTCTGAGATCAGATGAGATTGGGCTCTTTCAGGGTGGTGTGGCCGTAGGAGATTTCTTCAGGCACTCTCAACCTTGACTAACGCCAATATGGTCACCTTGGGAAACAAACAAAAAAATCAAGTCAACGCCAACAACATGAGAAGAAGTCTACAGCACCTAGTATTCCCAGGTGGTCTCCCATCCAGGTATTAACAAGGCCCGACCCTGTTTAGTCTCTGAGATCAGACGAGATCTGGTGCTTTCAGGGTTATGTGGCCATAGGCGAGCTCTTCAAGCACTCTCAACCCTCTTGACAAACACCAAGATGGTCACCTTGGTAAACAAAAAAACAAGTCAACGCCAACAACATAAAAATAAGCCTCCAGCACCTAGCATTCCCAGGTGGTCTCCAATCCAGGTACTAGCAAGGCCCGACCCTGTTTAGCCTCTGAGATCAGAGGAGATCGGGCGCATTCAGGCTTATGTGCCCATAGGCAATCTCTTTGGGCACTCTCAACCCTCTTGACAAATGCCAAGATAGTCACCTTGGGAAACAAGCGGAAAAAAAACAGGTCAATGTCAACAACATAAAAAGAAGACTACGGCACCTGGTATTCCAAAGCCATCTCCCATCCAGGGACTAACTAGGCCCAACCCTTCTTAGCCTCAGAGATGAGAAGAGATAGGGCTCTTTCAGGGTGATGCTACTGTAAGCGAACTCTTTGGGCACTCTCAACCCTCTTGACAAATGCCAAGATGGTCACCTTGGGAAACAAGCGAAAAAAAACCAAAACGAATCATTACTGGCATATCCAAACCCTCGGCACACCACAAAATTGCGGCGTACGCTAACGATCTAATTTCTTTCGTCTCCAATCCACACATTTCGCTTCCCAATATACTCGCGGCTCTCCGGCGATACGGCAGCCTATCAAACTATAAAATCAATTGCACCTTTGGCTGTATTGAATATATCGGTCCCGGATGGTGAGGCCAAGAGGCTACGCTCCGCTTTTCCATTCTACTGAGCTGAAAAATCTATACGTTACCTGGGCGTTGACATCGCAGCGGATTTGGCGCAATTGTACCCGCTTAATTTTGTCCCTCTCCTGAATAGACTGAAATCTGATTCGGGAAACTGGCATGCTTTAACACTGACCTGGTTCAGGCGCTGTAATGCATTCAAAATGACGGCCCTCCCTCGGATTTTATACTTGTTCCAGACATTACCGATCCGGTTACCCCCAATTTTTTTCAGACAACTGCAGGTGCTGCTCCGGGACTTTATTTGGCCGCGCAAACCGCTCAGAGCCCGTTTGCAATTGCTTGCCAGACCAAAGGACAAGGGGGGTCTGGGTCTCCCAGATCTGAGACAATACTACAGAGTGACTCTGCTAGTGAGAGTCGTTGATTGGCATTGTAATGGCCCACACAAGCAGTGGGTGGAGATGGAGATTGAGGATGGATCCATTCCCCTATTGACCTCCCCGTGGCTCCTGTCCTCCCTACCAAAAGACCTCAGAGATCACCCCGTAGTGGGAGCTACGTTGGCTGTTGTGCGGAGGTTGTTCCGCTGCACACACATTGCTCCCTTGCCATCACCAATGACTCCGGTTATAGGTAATCCAGACTTCCCACCGGGATTTACCAACAAGAAACTGCGACAGTTGACAGTGGTGGGGAAACAGCGTCTGGGAGAGGTGTGGCCCTTGGGAGGGCTCCCGACCACGCAAACTGTCGCCAAGCTTTCTGACCCTCCGCTTGACTTGTTTAGTGCTTATCAACTTCATCACTTTCTTCTGGCCATACAAAGGGCCCCCTACACTCCTAGAGACCTGACACCCTATGAATCCATCTGTCACAAAAAGGAACCTGTGCGACACACCCTCTCCCTCCTGTACAACCTATTAAGTAGTCAGGAGGAGGAGTCGACCCCACCATTTATCCACAAATGGGAGAGGGACTTTGGCATCACATTTACCCCACAACAGATAGGCAAGATCCTGACATTAGTACATAAAGCTTCCATCGCAAACCAATATCAAGAATCAGGATACAAGATAGTCTCACGCTGGTATAGAGTCCCATACCTTCTGAATAAAATGAATAGATCGATCCCGGATGTTTGTTGGAGGTGCAATTCAGATACGGGGACCATGGGACACATTTTCTGGGCATGCCCGGCCTTGAGGAACTTTTGGGTGGAGGTGACCGAGACGATAAAAACTCTCAGAAATGTAGATATCGCAGACAACCCAGCAGCGTGCCTTCTACACTTGACCGAACAGCCTGTTCGAAAATACAAAAAAACCCTCCCTATGCAACTCCTGAACGCCGCCCGGGCCTGCATTCCCACACTGTGGAGGCAGCCTCAGCCCCCCATCCAAGGTGCTGTGGTATTCCAAAGTCAATCATATTCTCTGGATGGAAGAATTGACCGCCACCCTTCACAACACTGAAGAGGCATTTAGTGTTACATGGAGGCCCTGGAGGTATTTTTCTGGTACTTGAGACTACATTCGGGAGGTGAGCAGCGCCCCTGTCCCAGAAAAAGACTGAACATCTAACGTTTACCTACGTAGGCCATGTCTGCCCTCGGTGGCATCCCCCCCCCCTCCCTTTTTGTCTTTATTTTTCTATTTTTCCCCGCCGCCATCCCCCCCCCTCCTCTCTCTCCGTCTTTGCACTCTCTTCTTCCCCCGTCCTCCCTTTTGACTGTGCCTTGTCTCCTTACTAGCCTTTGGGACCCAGAAGAGCCCCAGGGTTCTGGACACGACCGGCTCATATTTTACTCTGGTTCACATAGGTCATGATAAGCTGGCTCGCTGTGGTCCCAGTTGCTCTCCATGATTACATTTGTCCGAACAGGGCTGCATTAGTTATACTGTACTACATGTCCGAGGTGGGGTTTCTCTCATTTCTGCATGAAACTCTAGGACTCCCCTCTGAGAACCCAGAGTTATTTGGCTGCCTATTTTTTGTTACCATGTAATTGTGACCCTGGGTCATGCTGTATGGTTGACTGTTATATTTATGTTGTTCTACTTATACTTAATAAAAGAATAAAACAAAAAAATAAAAAATAAGTCAATGCCAACAACTTAAAAAAAGCCTATGGCATCGAGAAATCCCAGGTGTTCTCCCATCCAGGTACTAACCAGGTCCCAACCCTGCTTAGCCTCTGAGATCAAATGAGATTTGGCTCTTTCAGGGTGATGCAGCCATAGTAGATTTTTTCAGGCACGCTCAACCCTCTTGACAAACGCCAAGATGGTCACCTTGGGAAACAAACAAAAAAAAACAAGTCAACGCCAACAACATAAAAAGAAGCCTACCGCACCTAGTATTTCCAGACGGTCTCCCATCCAGGTATTAACAAGGCGCAACCCTTTCTAGCCTCTGAGATCAGCGGAGATTGGGCGCTTTCAGGGTGATGTGCCCATAGGCAATCTCTTTGGGCACTCTCATCCCTCTTGAAAAATGCCAAGATAGTCACCCTGGGAAACAAGCGAAAAAAAACAGGTCAACGCCAACAACATAAAAAGAAGACTACGGCACCTAGTATTCCAAGGCCGTCTCCCATTCAAGTACTAACTAGGCCCAACCCTTCTTAGCCTCTGAGATCAGAAGAGATAGGGTGCTTTCAGGGTGATGCGGCTGTAAGCGATCTCTTTAGGCACTCTCAACCCTCTTGACAAATGCCAAGATGATCACTTTGGGAAACAAGCGAAAAAAACAGGTCAACACCAACAACATAAAAATAAGCCTGCGGCATCTGGAAAACCCAGGCGGTCTCCCATCCAGGTACAAACCAGGCCCAACCTTGCTCAGCTTCTGAGACCAAACGAGATTGGGCGCTTTCAGGGTGTTGTGCTCGTAGGCAATTTCTTTGTGCACTCTCAACCCTCTTGACACATGCCAAGATGGTCACCTTGGGAAACAAGGGAAAATAAAACAGGTCAACGCCGACAACATAATGAGAAGCCTACGGCACCTGGTATTCCCAAGCTGTCTCCCATCCAGGTACTAACCAGGCCCATCGCTGCTTAGCCTCCGAGATCAGATGAGATTGGGCTCTTTCAGGGTGATTTGGCCGTAGGCACTCTCTTTGGGCACTCTCTTTGGGCACTCTGAAGCCTCTTGACAAAGGCCAAGATGGTCACCTTGGGAAACAAGCTAAAAAAACAGGTCAAAGCCAACAACATAAAAAGAAGCCTACGGCATCTAGTATTCCCAGGCGATCTCCCAATCAAGACACTAACCAGACCAGATCCTTCTATGGCACCTGGTCTTCCCAGGCAGTCTCCCATCCAGGTACAAACCAGGCCTGACGCTGCTTAGCCTCTGAAATCAGATGAGATCGGGTGCTTTCAGGTTGATGTGGCCGTAAGCATTCTCTTCAAGACACGCCCAACCCTCTTGACAAACGCCAAGATGGTCGCCTTGAGAAACAAGCAAAAAAAACAGGTCAAAGCCAACAACATAAAAAGAAGCCTATGGGCTTAAAGCGGACCCTAAGAGATGGGACCCACTAGCTCTGTCATGGTTCGGATGCTGTAATATGAACGCAATGCCACGACTTCTGTATCTACTACAAGCCTTACCTATCAAAATATCCCAGACTTTCTTTCATGCGGTTCGCTCAACCTTTAACAAGTTCCTCTGGCGCGGAAAACATATGCGTATTGGTAGGGCAATGCTGTTGCGACCGAAATTGCGGGGAGGTATTGGCTTCCCGGACCCTGCTCTATATTACACAGCGACGCACATGACACCGGTGGTTGACTGGTGCTGGTGTTCTGCCATATACTGTCCGGCCATGATATAGTGTCTGCGCCGTACTGCGCATGCGCAGTACGGAGCAGACGAAGCTTCGGAAAATCTCCGAAGCCGAACGGCGCCTGCGCGGTGAGTGGAGGTGGTAGCCCCACCATCCAAGCGGACATAGGGTTGTGAATATTAGAGGGCCCCTCGCAGGCGAGCTTCGCTCGCCACGCTTCGGGCTCGGCCTCGCTGTGCTCGGCTCTTTTATATTCTTACTCTATGTCCACTTGGATAGTGGGGATAGAACCTGGACTCAGTGCGCAGGCGCCGTTCATGCTCGGCAATTTTCGGAATCTGTGTTGCTGTGTACTGCGCATGCGCAGCACACAGCGGACACTATCCGATGGGGGACCATATGTGATAGGACACCGGCATGGGGAACTGAAGCTATGGGTCAAGCTAGAGCAGGAGATGGTGCGGGTTCCACTGACTGGTCTGCTTTGGGCGGGGAGGCCATTGGAGCCCTGTGTGACTACTCACCCGTTAATTGGCCCCTCGCTCGCCGAGATGGATAGTTTTTTTCACCTTTCCCACCTCACTAACTTCCCTTCTCCTATGACCCCAATTATTGGACATCCTAGATTCCCTCCGGGCCTGTCTGACCAGGCCTTTACCAGGCAAGCCCCGAAAGGGCTTCTGAGAGCAGCCCTATTTCTTGGACCCACGGGCTTGATTCCCATGGGGACCATACTGCTAGAGCAAGTACCTGTTGCATTGGATAGCTGGAGAGCTAGACAGCTAATCCATTTCCTCGGATCACTACCTAACCATTCGTTCTTCTCTAGACAATTCCACCCCTTTGAGGAACTTTGCCTGGATGATGGCCCAGTTCGTGGTTTCCTCTCTAGGTCCTACCAAATCCTTACAGACGCACAATCCTCCACGGATCCACCCTTCCTAGCTAAATGGAAAAGGGACTTACAAACTACATTCTCCAAACCACAGAAGGACAGAATACTCTTTTTCGCCCATAAGTCGTCACTCTGCAGTAAATATCAGGAGATCTCATATAAGCTGATCACACGCTGGTATCGTACACCGGTGGTGTTGGCCAAAATATTCCCCGGTCAATCTGACCGCTGCTGTCGCTGCGGGCAACAGGCTGGCACCATTCTCCACATTTTCTGGGAATGCCCTAAATTACAAACATTCTGGCAGCCTGTCCTGAGACTCATCCACAAGTTCACAGACATTTCCTTAGCCAATGATCCCACAGCAGTTCTTCTCAATCTAACTCCTATGTCGAGAAAGCGTTATCATAAGTCCTTACTTAAACATCTCCTCAATGCAGCTAGGGCCTGTATCCCAAGTCAGTGGAAAGAGCAATCTGCTCCAATGGTGACCCAGTGGTTCGCAAGGGTAAATGATATTGAACGAATGGAAGACCTGACTGCCACAATGAGGGATAAAATGGAGGAGCATGGGAACAGATGGTTCTACTGGACCCAGTTTCGCTTTTCGGAAGAATACCTCCGCGAGACATAGTAAGCTCATGGTGATCGTTGGAGATCGCTGTTCCAAACGTTGGACAGCTGATGAGCTGGTGAGCCGAGGGCGTCTCTTGCTCCCTGGGAGGGGACCCCATCCTATCCACTCTACCCACGACACCCCCTTACCCCTTCTTTTCCTTTTCTGCCATTTCCTTCCCCAATCTTCTCTTTCCCCTTCTCCCTCCTTTCAGTTCTACTATTTCCCTTCTTAACTCAAAAAAGGGAAAAGAAAATGGTATGTTCCGACCCCATTTGACTACTACACAATACTCTTCCCCTATCTATGGATATCTAAACTCTTCGAGGATAGCAGGGCTAGTATCAATAATATTTTACGTGGTAGAGGATCCCAACGAGATGGAGCTTTAATCTCATCTTGATATGACCGCAAAGCTGTACACATGCTATTCTCCTTGGACTTCTTACCATTGGCTCTGATATCCATGCAATATGATCGTTTGTTTGTAACTATTTGTATCACACATTCTGTGAAGTTGCCTTTGCATTGTAATGTTGCATACTACTAAATAAAAAAAATAAAAAAAAGAAGCCTATGGCACCTGGTATTCCCAGGCGGTCTCCCATCCAGGTACTAACCAGGCCCGATACTGTTTAGCATCCGAGATCAGACGAGATTGGGTGCTTTCAGGGTGATGGGGCCGTAGATAATCTCTTCGGGCACTCTCAACCCTCTTGACATACGCCAAGATGGTCACCTTGGGAAACAAGTGAAAAAAAAAACAGGTCAAGGCCAACAACATAAAAAGAAGCCTACAGCACCTAGTATTCCCAGGTGGTCTCCAATCCAGGTACTAGCAAGGCCCAACCCTGTTTAGCTTCTGAGATCAGAGGAGATCGGGTGCTTTCAGGGTTATGTGCCCATAGGCAATCTCTTTGGGCATTCTCAACCCTCTTGACAAATGCCAAGATAGTCACCTTGAGATACAAGCGATAAAAAACAGGTCAATGTCAACAACATAAAAAGAAGAATACGGCACCTGGTATTCCAACGCCATCTCCCATCCAGGTACTAACTAGGCCCAACCCTTCTTAGCCTCAGAAAAGAGAATAGATAGGGCTCTTTCAGGGTGATGCTACTGTAAGCGATCTCTTTGGGCACTCTCAACCCTCTTGATAAATGCCAAGATGGTCACCTTGGGAAACAAGCAAAAAAAAAGAAAACGAATCAACGCCAACAACATAAAAAGAAGCCTACAATAACTGGTAATCCCAGGTGGTCTCCCATCCAGGTACTAACCAGGCCCGACTCTTCTTAGCCTCCAAGATCAGACGAGATTGGGTGCTTTCAGAGTGATGTGGCCATAGGCAATCTCTTCAGGCACTCTCAACCCTCTTGACAAACACCAAGATGGTGGCTTTGGGAAATAAGCGAAAAAAAAACAGGTCAACGCCAACAACATAAAAAAAAGTCTACGACACCTGGTATTCCCAGGCGGTCTCCCATCCAGGTACTAACAAGGCCCGACTCGATTAGCCTCCAACATCAAACGAGATCGGGTGCTTTCAGGGTGATGTGCCCGTAGGCAATCTCTTCAGGCACTTTCAACCCTCTTGACAAACGCCAAGATGGTCACCTTGGGAAACAAGCAAAAAAATAAAAATAAGTCGGAAGCTAGAGACAATACGGCCCGAGTCCTCAATTTAATCCATGCGGCGCATGTACAGGGAAGGCCCTTGCTTATGTTGTCAACGGATGCGGAGAAGGCCTTTGACAAGGTGGCCTGGCACTTTTTGCAGGCCACCCTGCAACATATAGGTCTTGGCCCCAACATGATGAGCTGGGTAATGTCGCTTTACTCCACGCCATCGGCAGCGGTACGGGTGACCGAGTGGTGCTCGGACTCTTTCCCCATCACTAATGGGACGAGGCAAGGGTGCTCTCTGTCTCCCCTAATTTTAATTCTGACACTGGAACCACTTATGTGTCACGTTCGGAATGACCCGAATATTACTGGCATATCCAAACCCTCGGCACACCACAAAATTGCGGCGTACGCTGACGATCTAATTTTTTCCGTCTCCAATCCACACATTTTGCTTCCCAAAATACTTGCGTCTCTACAGCGACACGGCAGCCTATCAAACTATAAAAACAATTGCGCCAAGTCGGCTGTATTGAATATATCGGTCCCGGATGGTGAGGCCAAGAGGCTCCGCTCCTCTTTTCCATTCTACTGGGCTGAAAAATCTATACGTTAACTGGGCGTTGACATTGCAGCCGATTTATCGCAATTGTACCTGCTTAATTTTGTCCCTCTCCTGGATAGACTGAAATCTAATTTGGGAAACTGGCATGCTTTAACACTGACCTGGTTTGGGCGCTGTAATGCATTCAAAATGATGGCCCTCCCTCGGATCTTATACATGTTCCAGACATTACCGATCCGGTTACCCCCAATTTTTTTCAGACAACTGCAGGTGCTGCTCCGGGACTTTATTTGGGAGCGCAAACCGCCCAGAGCCCGTTTGCAATTGCTTGCCAGACCAAAGGACAAGGGGGGTCTGGGTCTCCCAGATCTCAGACAATACTACAGAGTGACTCTGCTAGCGAGAGTCGTTGATTGGCATTGTAATGGCCCACACAAGCAGTGGGTGGAGATGGAGATTGAGGATGGTTCCATTCCCCTATTGACCTCCCCGTGGCTCCTGTCCTCCCTACCAAAAGACCTCAGAGGTCACCCCGTAGTGGGAGCTACGTTGGCTGTTGTGCGGAGGTTGTTCCGCTGCACACACATTGCTCCCCTGCCATCACCAATGACTCCGGTTATAGGTAATCCAGACTTCCCACCGGGATTTACCAACAAGAAACTGCGACAGTTGACAGTGGTGGGGAAACAGCGTCTGGGAGAGGTGTGGCCCACGGGAGGGCTCCCGACCACGTAAACTGTCGCCGAGCTTTCTGACCCTCCGCTTGACTTGTTTAGTGCTTATACACTTCGTCACTTTCTTCTGGCCATACAAAGGGCCCCCTACACTCCTAGAGACCTGACACCCTATAAATCCATCTGTCACAAAAGGGAACCTGTGCGACACACCCTCTCCCTCCTGTACAACCTATTGAGTAGTCAGGAGGAGGAGTCGACCCCCACCATTTATCCACAAATGGGAGAGGGACTTAGGCATCACATTTACCCCACAACAGATAGGGAAGATCCTGACCTTAGTACATAAAGCTTCCATCGCAAACCAATATCAAGATACAAGATAGTCTCACGCTGGTATAGAGTCCCATACCTTCTGAATAAAATGGATAGATCGATCCCAGATGTTTGTTGGAGGTGAAATTCAGATATGGGGACCATGGGACACCTTTTCTGGGCATGCCCGACCTTGAGGAACTTTTGGGTTCCCAGTAGCGTGCCTTCTACACTTGACCGAACAGCCTGTTCGAAAATACAAAAAAACCCTCACGATGCAACTCCTGAATGCCGCCCGGGCCTGCATTCCCGCACTGTGGAGGCAGCCTCAGCCCCCATCCAAGGTGCTGTGGTATTCCAAAGTCAATCATATTCTCCGGATGGAATAATTGACCGCCACCCTTCACAACACTGAAGAGGCATTTAGTGTTACATGAAGGCCCTGGAGGTATTTTACTGGTACTCGAGACTACATTCGGGAGGTGAGCAGTGCCTTCGTCCCAGAAAACGACTGAACATCTAACGTTTACCTACGTAGGCCATGTCTGCCCTGGGTGGCATTCCCCCCTCCTTTTTGTCTTTATTTTTCTTTTTTTCCCCGTCGCCATCCCCCCACCTCCTCTCTCTCCGTCTTTGCACTCTCTTCTTCCCCCGTCCTCCCTTTTGACTATGCCTTGTCTCCTTACTAGCCTTCGGGACCCAGAAGAACCCCAGAGGCCGGCTAGTTTATACAGAGAGGCTAATGTGTACAAAAGACAGGCTAGTGTATACAAATAGGCTAGATTATAGAGAAGAACGTCCTGGGTATGCAGAGATGGAGGCTGGGTTACACAGAGAGGCTAGTGTATGCAAGCTTGCTAGTGTATACAGATGGACTAGTGTATACAGTAGACCAGCTAGTTTATACAGGGAGGCTAATGTCTACAGAAGACCGGCTAGTGTATACACATAGGCTAGATTATAGAGAAGAACGTCCTGGGTATGCAGAGATGGAGGCTAAGGTATACAGAGAGAGAAGTTGAGTTACAAAGAGAGGCTAGTGTATGCAGACTTGCTAGTGTATACCGGTGGACTAGTGTATACAGAGAGGCTTGGGTATACAGAGAGCTAATGTATAAAGAGATGCTAGTGTATACAAAAGACAACCAAGAGTAGACAGTGAGGCTCGTGTATACAGAAGACCGGCTACAGAGAAGCTAATTTGTACAAAAGACAGGCTAGTGTATACAGATAGGCTAGATTATACAGAGGAAGGTCCTGGGTATGCAGAGATGTAGGCTATGGAATCCACAGAGAGACTGTGTTACACAGAGAGGCTAGAGTATGCAGAAGAACGCCTATTTTTTTTTACAGATAGGCTTGTGTATACAGAAGACAGTCTGGGGAATTCAGTGAGGCTAGTGTATGCAGAGAGGCTGGGACACCGAGACTATTGTAAAAAGAAGGCAGGCTAGTGTATATAGATTACGGGCACCTGTATACAGAAGACAGAGAGGCTAGTCTATATTGAGTGGCTGGTGTACACAGAGAGATTAATGTATACAGAAAAGCTAGCGTGTAAAGAAGACAGGACTTTATTTTTTGCTAATGCAACTACTTTTGAAACATATAAAGTGCTTTTTTCATATTTTGGTGCTGTTAAAAAGTGGTGTGTTGTCAGTGGTGATATCAATGTGACAGTTAATGTGGAGAACTACAACTATTCAAAATAGAGCAAAAGAGTGCTAAGTTTATTTTGTTAAGTCATTGACTGATAGACGTTAAGTAATTGGCCGTTATTGGTTTGGCAGTACATGGTTTATTTTGATGTAAGATAGTTTTATTCTCTACTCTAGACGTTTTAGACGACTTTATTATTAGCATTATTCGCATTATTCATATATATTATGCAGAGTGTAAGTATTGCAGTGAGACGATATTGCTTTTAAAAGATTTGTATTATTATACATAGCATTGTTAGCAGACCAATAGGACAATTTACATGGCTTAATATTGCAGAGAGTAATTTATCAGGAAAGAGATTCAAAGCGTTAGTTGCAGTAGCTTCATAAAACTGAGAAATCGTTGCATTACTCTAAATTTAAAATATGTTCCGGCAGCACTGAAAAGACGATATTAGATGAGTGATCTACGCATTTCGTTTACTATTTCACTATACCGGCAAAATGTTAATATGTTAATATGTGCTGCGTGTAAGGTAGAAAATAGATGGTTTAGTGTGAGCTGGTTTACCAGGATTTAGAGATAGTAATCTTTTTATACTAGTAATAAATATAGCAAAATAACTATAACGGGTTTAAGTGAAAATACACGAAATAACAGCAACAACGTGTGTAGGTTTTTATCAATCAAGTTCATTACGTGTCTTTAATCATGTAGTGAATATACCCCAATATTGGAGCACAAGGATGAGAAAGCATAATAACTAACAGAGGATGACATGGCAAAAAGACAAACTGCATTAGAAATGTGAATATGAATTAGAGTTGAAATGCCAATCGCCACGGCTACGTACAGCAAAGTGTGAGCTAAGCAGCTAAATATTCTGCAATAGCAGAGATTAAGTATTGCAGTCGAAATGAGATCGGAAGCGTTAGTTGCAGTAGCTCCAAAATGACTGAGAAATCATTTCATTACTCTAAATGTAAAAGTTATCCCAGTAGCACTGAGTGGACTGATATTAGATGAGTGATCGTTCTAGTACAAATTCAGTTTCCTATAGCAGAGAGATACCAGCTAAATGTGAGACGAGCAATTAAACTGTTCACGGTAGCATTGCATTACTCTTAATATGTGCAGCGTGTAAAGAAGCAATAAGATGGTTTTGTATTATCCTAAAATTAGCAGTATACGTAATAAAGGTGAGTAGGTAACCTGGATTTAGACATAGCAAACTCTATAATCTAATTTAGCAAAATTAGAAAAGATAATATTGAGACAGTATATACAGGTCGAGTTTAAGTGGAAATACACAAAATATCTAGCTTACCTTTACATTGTTCAATAGAGTAAATTGACGTAGCTTGAAAATTCCAACCTATGTTACGCACGAAGACGGCTTACACTGACTGTTTTCCGTTTCCACTGGTCATCGGCATAATGTATCAGTAACCATGAACATTAATAGTGATAGACAGCTTACATTAGGATGTATGCATGATGTGAATGTAAAATGAATGTAAAATAGTTGCATTATGTGTTATTAATGTAATCAAACTGTATTGTTATGCTTTGCTACTGCAACCACTTCTCAATCAAGTAAACCGTCCCACTGATTTTCTCACATTTTGCCGCTGTTAAAAAATGTGTTGCAAGTGTTATGTGTTACAAATGGTTATCAGGGTGACAGTTAATGTGGAGAAGAAGTAATACACAAAATAGAGTCAGAAAGAGAATCCAATTGCATAGAGGTAGCGAGAGATGGTTGCATTAATCTTAATGTGCAGTGTGTAAAAGGTTTTAAAAAGATGGTTTTGTGTGACTTTTGCTTTAACGTAAAATTAGCTGTAGACATTATAACTTGTTACAATGATTTAGAGATAGTAATCTCTATAAAATAATAATAATAAGTATAATAATAATAATAATAAGTATAGAAAAACAAATTAGGAATATTTTGAGGCAGTATGTATAGGTCGAGATATAGTGAATACACAAAAGGGATCAAGGGATAGTAGCAAAGTCAAGGGTTAAATGCAAAGGTACTCTATTTAACAGTAAATTGACGTAGCTTGCAAATTCCAACGTGTAAATCGTTCCATTAATTTTGATGCTCAAGAAGACGGCTTACACTGACTGTTTTCCGTTTCCACTGGAAAGAGAATCCTATTGCATAGAGGTAGCGAGAGATGGTTGCATTACTCTTAATGTGTAAAGGTTTTAAAAAGATGGTTTTGTGTGAATTTTTCTTTAACGTAAAATTAGCTGTGGACATTATAACTATGGTTAGGTTTACAATGATTTAGAGTTAGTAATCTCTATAATATAATAATAATAAGTATAGCAAAACAAATTAGGAAAATATTGAGGCAGTATATATAGGTCGAGATAACGTGAATACACAAAAGGGATCAAGGGATAGTTGCAAAGTCAAGGGATAAATGCAAAGGTACATTATTTAAGAGTAAATTGACGTAGCTTGCAAATTCCAACGTGTAAATCGTTCCATTAATTTTGTTACGCACGAAGACGGCTTACACTGACTGTTTTCCGTTTCCACTGGAAAGAGAAAACTATTGTATAGAGGTAGTGAGAGATGGTTGCATATGGCAGAAAGACGGCTTACACTGCTTTTCTCACATTTTGCTGCGGTAAAAAGAAATGTGTTTTAACTGTGACAGATAAGGTGGAGAAAAAGAAGTAATACAGAAAATAGAGTCAAACAGTGGAAACGTTAAAAAATACAATTGGTATACGATTTTGGTATAACTGAGGTACAGGGCAATTACTGTAGTATGACTTGCCAATGTTTATCATGTCTTGTTTATATCACACAAAGATGTATACAGTCTGACTAATTATATATGTCTGTGCCAACTATTGTTAATAAAAAACGGAGTTAAAAAAAAAAAAAACAGTGGAAACGTTTATTTGTCATGACAGCTGATACTGGTTGAGCAATAAAACTGTTTTATTAAGATGTAAGACTAGTTTTATTCTCTACATATTGTTGTATAATATAGGCGACCAATAGGACATTTAAATGGCTTAATATTGTAGGGAGGAAGTATCGCTGTTCAAAGGTAAGAGATTGAAAGCTTAGCTTGAAAATGGCCGAGAAATAGTTGCGTTAGTCTAAATTTAAAGGATATGCCGGTACCAATGAGAAAGCTTATTGATTGACTAGTTGATCTTTGCATTACACAATTCTATTATTATTATTATTATTATTATTAAGATCATAGTGCAGAGAGATACTCAGTTAATGTCAGAGATACTCGGTCAATGTCAGAAAAGCAATAAAACTGTTTACATCGCTAGAGAGCGATATTTACATTACTCTTAGTATGTGCAGCATGTCTGGTAGCAAATGGATGGTTTTGTGAACATTTTGCATTAAGGTACAACTCATCGAAGTGAATAGATTTAAGCGGATTTTGAGATAGTACTCTCCATTTCTAATAAGAAATATAGAAAAATAAGTCAGGATGGTGTGTCAGGACTGTCACATACTCACAGTCCCGTTACAAATATGCAAAATAGAGCAAAAGAGTACATGGTTTATTTTGATGTATGATAGTTTTATTGCATGCTTGATGTGGATGATTAAAATCGTGTAGTGATCTATATTTAGCATAAGAATGAAAAGGCATAACATGGCAATGAGACAAACTCCATTAGAGATGTGAGCTAGATGAAATGATGAAATGTCACTGTATGCCCCAGATTGTCTTCTGTTATCACTTAGCCTACCCTCTAAATTCACTAGCCTTCTCTATATACACCAGCATGTTTACACTAGCCGGTCTTCTGCATACAATAGCCTGTCTTCGATATACACTAGCCTATGTTCTGAATACACTAGCCCGTCTTCTGTATACATTAGTCTCTCTGTATAAACTAGCATCTCTGTATACCCCAAACTGTCTTCTGTAAAAACTTGTCTCTCTTTATAGCCTGTCTAGCCTTTCTTCTGTACACACTAGCTTCTCTGTATACACTAACCAGGCTTCTATATACAATAGCTTCACTCTATGCACTAGCCTCTCTGTATAATCTAGCCTCTCTATATACCCTAGATAGTGTTCTGCATCTCCGTAGTGGTAGCCTCTCCGTAGAAGCCAGCCTTTATTCTGTATTCACTAGCCTTTCTTCTGTATGCTGTAGTCTTTTATATATACTAGCTTCTCTGTACACCCTTGCATCTCTGTAATACACGAAATCCTCTGTATACCACAGCCTGTCTTCTGTATACACTAGACTGTAAACACTAGCTAGAATACACCAGCCTGTCTTCTGTACCCACTAGATTCTCTGTATACACTACCCAGTCTTCTGTATACACTGTCAGCTTTGATGTATACCCAAGCCTGTCTTCTGTATACACTAGTTTCTCTATATGCACTGTCCTTTCTGTATACTCTCGACCTTCTCTATACATTAACCTCTCTATATACACTAACATCTTTGTATATACTAGCCTCTCTTTAAATTAGCCTCTCTGTGTACCCCAGCCTCACTGTTTACTCTAGCATCTCTGTATACTCAAGCCTATCTACATACACGAGTCTTCTGTATTGTGTATTAACTAGCCTTTCTTCTGTATGCTGTAGTCTTCTATATATACCAGCATCTCTGTACACCCTTGCATCTCTGTAAACACTGTGTAAACTAGCCAGTCTTATGTATACACTCGCCAGCTGTATACACTAGACTCTCTGAATACACTAAACTCTCTGTATACCACAGCCTGTCTTCTGTATACACTAGACTGTAAAAACTAGCTAGAATACACCAGCCTGTCTTCTGTACCCACTAGACTCTCTGTATACACTACCCAGTCTTCTGTATAGAATGTCAGCTTTCATGTATACCCTTTCTGTATACACTAGCTTCTCTATATGCACTGTCCTTTCTGTATACACTCGACTCTCTCTATACACTAACCTCTCTATATACACTAACACCTTTGTATTTGTCTTTAAACTAGCCTCTCTGTGTACCCCAGCCTCACTGTTTACTCTAGCATCTCTGTATACTCAAGACTATCTACATACACGAAACCTGTATTCTGTATTCACTAGCCTTTCTTCTGTATGCTGTAGTCTTCTATATATACCAGCTTCTCTGTACACCCTAGCACTGTAACAGTACTAGGTTCCTGTATTACAGAAACAGAACACCAGCAATAAGGTGTATACTGTGCAGGAGGCACACAACACTGACTCTAACTTCTGCACTGCAGATGCATGTATTGCAGAAATTGAACACCAGTAATAAAGGGTAGCTTCAGGTGTGTACTGTGCAGGAGGCACATAACACCCACTGTAACAGTGCTAGGTTCCCAAGCAGTAAAGACACTGTCCCTGCCTATCGTCCTCTTTCCCTGACCACCGCAACACACTATACAAGGCCGCCATGCTGGCTGCCTTATATAGTGTGGGGTGTGTACTAAACCCCCCTGAGCTATAATTGGCCACAGGAATCCTGCCTGTGGTGAATTGTGGCTCTCCTCACACAGGATGTCACATCTGTTCTTATTATATAGAACCTATTATGCTCCTCGTAAACTTTTTCAGTTTGGCCGAACGGCCGGACGCAAGTTGCCCCCGGTGCGGGAACATGGGGGGAGACATGATGCACATGTTTTGGAGATGCCCGAAGTTGATCCGCTACTGGACAGAGGTGACAGGAACCATTGATCGGGTGGTTGGAACCTCCACCAGGATGGAGGCGAAGTATTGTCTCCTGGGATTAGTTGAAGGAGTTGGAAACCCGGGAAGTAGCCAGATGGCAGTTCTGAGATGCCTATTTCAGGCAAGGAAACTGATTGCCCAACCCTGCTTAGCCTCCAATGTTGGCAATGACTTGGTTTTTTTCGCTTGTTTCCGAAGATGACCATGTTGGCGTTTGTCAAGATGGTTGAGAGTGCCCGAAGAGATCGCCTATGGCCCCATCACCTTGAAAGTGCCTGATCTTGTCTGATCTCGGAGGCTAAGCATTGTCGGGCCTGATTAGTAACTGGATGGGAGACCAACTGGGAATACCAGGTGCCGTAGCATTCTTTTTATGTTGTTGGCGTTGACATGTTTTTTTTTTCCGCTTGTTTCCCAAGGTGATCATCTTGGCATTTGTCAAGAGGGCTGAGAGAGCCCAAAGAAATCTCCTACGGCCACATCCCCCTGAAAGCGCCCGATCTCATCTGATCTCAGAGGCTAAGCAGGGTCCGGCCTGGATAGTACCTAATTAAAGGTGCCGTAGGAATCTTTTTATATTGTTGGCTTTGACCTGTTTTTCTTTCGCTTGTTTCCCAAGGTGACCATTTTAGCATCAGTCAAGAGTTTTGAGTATGTCCCAAAGCGTTCGCCTGAGGTCACATCACCCTGAAAGCGCCCGATCTCAGAGGCTAAGCAGGGTCTGGGTCAGATGGGAGACCGCCAGGGTCTATGTTGTTGGCGTTGACCTTTTTTTTTTCACTTGTTTCCCAAGATAACCATCTTGGTATTTGTCAAGAGGGTTGAGAGTGTCTAAATAGAACACCTATGGCCACATCACCCTGAAAGTGCAGAATCTCATCTGATCTCGGAGGCCTAGCAGTGTACGGCCTGGTTAATACCTGTATGGGAGACCATCTGTGAATACCAGGTGCCGTAGGCTTCTTTTTATGTTGTTGGCTTTGAACTGTTTTTTTCGCTTGTTTCTCAAGGCGACCATCTTGGCGTTTGTCAAGAGGGTTGGCCGTGTCTTGAAGAGAACGCTTACGGCCACATCACACTGAAAGCACCCGATCTCGTCTGATTTCAGAGGCTTAGCAGCATCAGGCCTGGTTAGTACCTGGATGGGAGACTGCCTGGGAAGACCAGGTGACATAGAAGGATCTGGTCTGGTTAGTGTCTTGATTGGGAGATCGCCTGGGAATACCGGATGCCGTAGGATTCTTTTTATGTTGTTGGCTTTGACCTGTTTTTTTTCCCTTGTTTCCCAAGGTGACCATCTTGGCATTTGTCAAGAGGGTTAAGAGTGCACAAAGAAATTGCCTACGGGCACAACACCCTGAAAACGCCCAATCTCGTTTGGTCTCAGAGGCTAAGCAGGATTGGGCCTGGTTTGTACCTGGATCGGAGACCGCCTGGGTTTTCCAAATGCTGCAGGCTTCTTTTTATGTTGTTGGCGTTGACTTGTTTTTTTTGTTTGTTTCCCAAGGTGACCATCTTGGCGTTTGTCAAGAGGGTTGAGCGTGCATTTGATCTCAGAGGCTAAGCAGGGTTGGGACCTGGTTAGTACCGGGATGGGAAACCGCCTGGGATTTCTCGATGCCATAGGCTTTTTTTTTAAGTTGTTGGCATTGACTTATTTTTTTTTTTTTGTTTTATTCTTTTATTAAGCATAAGTAGAACAATATAAATATAACAGTCAACCATACAGCATGACCCAGGGTCACAATTACATGCTAACAAAAAATAGGCAGCCAAATAACTCTGGGTTCTCAGAGGGGAGTCCTACAGTTTCATGCAGAAAATAGAGAAACCCCACCTCCGACATGTAGTACAGTATAACTAGTGCAGCTCCGTTCGGACAAATGTAATCATGGAGAACAACTGGGACCACAGCGAGCCAGCTTATCATGACCTACGTGAACCAGAGCAAAATATGAGCCGGTCATGTCCAGAACCCTGGGGTTCTTCTGGGTCCCGAAGGCTAGTAAGGAGACAAGGCATAGTCAAAAGGGAGGACGGGGGAAGAAGAGAGTGCAAAGACGGAGAGAGAGGAGGTGGGGGGATGGCGACGGGGAAAAAAAGAAAAATAAAGACAAAAAGGAGGGGGGAATGCCACCCAGGGCAGACATGGCCTACGTAGGTAAACGTTAGATGTTCAGTCGTTTTCTGGGACGGAGGCACTGCTCACCTCCCGAATGTAGTCTCGAGTACCAGTAAAATACCTCCAGGGCCTCCATGTAACACTAAATGCCTCTTCAGTGTTGTGAAGGGTGGCGGTCAATTCTTCCATCCGGAGAATATGATTGACTTTGGAATACCACAGCACCTTGGATGGGGGCTGAGGCTGCCTCCACAGTGCGGGAATGCAGGCCCGGGCGGCATTCAGGAGTTGCATCGTGAGGGTTTTTTTGTATTTTCGAACAGGCTGTTCGGTCAAGTGTAGAAGGCACGCTACTGGGAACCCAAAAGTTCCTCAAGGTCGGGCATGCCCAGAAAAGGTGTCCCATGGTCCCCATATCTGAATTTCACCTCCAACAAACATCCGGGATCGATCTATCCATTTTATTCAGAAGGTATGGGACTCTATACCAGCGTGAGACTATCTTGTATCTTGATATTGGTTTGCGATGGAAGCTTTATGTACGAAGGTCAGGATCTTCCCTATCTGTTGTGGGGTAAATGTGATGCCTAAGTCCCTCTCCCATTTGTGGATAAATGGTGGGGGTCGACTCCTCCTCCTGACTACTCAATAGGTTGTACAGGAGGGAGAGGGTGTGTCGCACAGGTTCCCTTTTGTGACAGATTGATTTATAGGGTGTCAGGTCTCTAGGAGTGTAGGGGGCCCTTTGTATGGCCAGAAGAAAGTGACGAAGTTGATAAGCACTAAACAAGTCAAGCGGAGGGTCAGAAAGCTCGGCGACCGTTTACGTGGTCGGGAGCCCTCCCGTGGGCCACACCTCTCTCAGACGCTGTTTCCCCACCACTGTCAACTGTCGCAGTTTCTTGTTGGTAAATCCCGATGAAAAGTCTGGATTACCTATAACCGGAGTCATTGGTGATGGCAGGGGAGCAATGTGTGTGCAGCGGAACAACCTCCGCACAACAGCCAACGTAGCTCCCACTACGGGGTGACCTCTGAGGTCTTTTGGTAGGGAGGACAGGAGCCACGGGGAGGTCAATAGGGGAATGGATCCATCCTCAATCTCCATCTCCACCCACTGCTTGTGTGGGCCATTACAATGCCAATCAACGACTCTCGCTAGCAGAGTCACTCTGTAGTATTGTCTGAGATCTGGGAGACCCAGACCCCCCTTGTCCTTTGGTCTGGCAAGCAATTGCAAACGGGCTCTGGGCGGTTTGCGCGCCCAAATAAAGTCCCGGAGCAGCACCTACAGTTGTCTGAAAAAAATTGGGGGTAACCGGATCGGTAATGTCTGGAACATGTATAAGATCCGAGGGAGGGCCATCATTTTGAATGCATTACAGCGCCCAACCCAGGTCAGTGTTAAAGCATGCCAGTTTCCCAAATCAGATTTCAGTCTATCCAGGAGAGGGACAAAATCAAGCAGGTACAATTGCGCTAAATCCGCTGCGATGTCAACGCCCAGTTAACGTATAGATTTTTCAGCCCAGTAGAATGGAAAAGAGGAGCGGAGCCTCTTGGCCTCACCATCCGGGACCGATATATTCAATACAGCCGACTTGGCGCAATTGTTTTTATAGTTTGATAGGCTGCCGTGTCGCTGTAGAGACGCAAGTATTTTGGGAAGCAAAATGTGTGGATTGGAGACGGAAAAAATTAGATCATCAGCGTACGCCGCAATTTTGTGGTGTGCCGAGGGTTTTGATATGCCAGTAATATTCGGGTCATTCCGAACGTGACACATAAGTGGTTCCAGTGTCAGAATTAAAATTAGGGGAGACAGAGGGCACCCCTGCCTCGTCCCATTAGTGATGGGGAAAGAGTCCGAGCACCACTCGGTCACCCGTACTGCTGCCGATGGCGTGGAGTAAAGCGACATTACCCAGCTCATCATGTTGGGGCCAAGACCTATATGTTCCAGGGTGGCCTGCATAAAGTGCCAGGCCACCCTGTCAAAGGCCTTCTCCGCGTCCGTTGACAACATAAGCAAGGGCCTTCCCTGTACATGCGCCGCATGGATTAAATTGAGGACTCGGGCCGTATTGTCTCTAGCTTCCGACTTATTTTTATTTTTTTGCTTGTTTCCTAAGGTGACCATCTTGGCATTTGTCAAGAGGGTTGAAAGTGCCTGAAGAGATTGCCTACGGGCACATCACCCTGAAAGCACCCGATCTCGTTTGATGTTGGAGGCTAATAGAGTCGGGCCTTGTTAGTACCTGGATGGGAGACCGCCTGGGAATACCAGGTGTCGTAGACTTCTTTTTATGTTGTTGGCGTTGACCTGTTTTTTTTTTCGCTTATTTCCCAAAGTGACCATCTTGGTGTTTGTCAAGAGGGTTGAGAGTGCCTGAAGAGATTGTCTATGGCCACATCACTCTGAAAGCACCCAATCTCATCTGATCTTGGAGGCTAAGAAGAGTCGGGCCTGGTTAGTACCTGGATGGGAGACCACCTGGGATTACCAGTTATTGTAGGCTTCTTTTTATGTTGTTGGCGTTAATTCGTTTTCTTTTTTTTGCTTGTTTCCCAAGGTGACCATCTTGGCATTTGTCAAGAGGGTTGAGAGTGCCCAAAGAGATCGCTTACAGCAGCATCACCCTGAAAGAGCCCTATCTCTTCTCTTTTCTGAGGCTAAGAAGGGTTGGGCCTAGTTAGTACCTGGATGGGAGATGGCGTTGGAATACCAGGTGCCGTATTCTTCTTTTTATGTTGTTGACATTGACCTGTTTTTTTTTTCACTTGTTTCCCAAGGTGACCATCTTGGCATTTGTCAAGAGGGTTGAGAGTGCCCGAAGAGATCACCTACGGCCCCATCACCCTGAAAGCGCCCAATCTCGTCTGATCTCGGATGCTAAACAGTGTCGGGCCTGGTTAGTACCTGGATGGGAGACCGCCTGGGAATACCAGGTGCCATAGGCTTCTGTTTTTTTTGTTTTTTTATTTAGTAGTATGCGACATACAATGCAAAGGCAACTTCACAGAATGTGTGATACAAATAGTTATAAACAAACGATCATATTGCATGGATATCAGAGCCAATGGTAAGAAGTCTGAGGAGAATAGCACGTGTACAGCTTTGCGGTCATATCAAGATGAGATTAAAGCTCCATCTCGTTGGGATCCTCTACCACTTAAAATATTATTGATACTAGCCCTGCTACCCTCGAAGAGTTTAGATATCCATAGATAGGGGAAGAGTATTGTGTAGTAGTCAAATGGGGTCGGAACATACCATTTTCTTTTCCCTTTTTTGAGTTAAGAAGGGAAATAGTAGAACTGAAAGGAGGGAGAAGGGGAAAGAGAAGATTGGGGAAGGAAATGGCAGAAAAGGAAAAGAAGGGGTAAGGGGGTGTCGTGTGTAGAGTGGATAGGGTGGGGTCGGGTGGGGTCCCCTCCCAGGGAGCAAGAGACGCCCTCGGCTCACCAGCTCATCAGCTGTCCAACGTTTGGAACAGCGATCTCCAACGATCACCATGAGCTTACTATGTCTCGCGGAGGTATTCTTCCGAAAAGCGAAACTGGGTCCAGTAGAACCATCTGTTCCCATGCTCCTCCGTTTTATCCCTCATTGTGGCAGTCAGGTCTGCCATTCGTTCAATATCATTTACCCTTGCGAACCACTGGGTCACCATTGGAGCAGATTGCTCTTTCCACTGACTTGGGATGCAGGCCCTAGCTGCATTGAGGAGATGTTTAAGTAAGGACTTATGATAACGCTTTCTCGACATAGGAGTTAGATTGAGAAGAACTGCTGCGGGATCATTGGCTAAGGAAATGTCTGTGAACTTGTGGATGAGTCTCAGGACAGGCTGCCCGAATGTTTGTAATTTAGGGCATTCCCTGAAAATGTGGAGAATGGTGCCAATCTGTTGCCCACAGCGACAGCAGCGGTCAGATTGACCGGGGAATATTTTGGCCAACACCACCGGTGTACGATACCAGCGTGTGATCAGCTTATATGAGATCTCCTGATATTTACTGCAGAGTGACGACTTATGGGCGAAAAAGAGTATTCTGTCCTTCTGTGGTTTGGAGAATGTAGTTTGTTAGTCCCTTTTCCATTTAGCTAGGAAGGGTGGATCCGTGGAGGATTGTGCGTCTGTCAGGATTTGGTAGGACCTAGAGAGGGAACCACGAATTGGGCCATCATCCAGGCAAAGTTCCTCGAAGGGGTGGAATTGGCTAGAGAAGAACGAATGGTTAGGTAGTGATCTGAGGAAATGGATTAGCTGTCTAGCTCTCCAGCTATCCAATGCAACAGGTACTTGCTCTAGCAGTATGGTCCCCATGGGAATCAAGCCCGTGGGTCCAAGAAATAGGGCTGCTCTCAGAAGCCCTTTCGGGGCTTGCCTGGTAAAGGCCTGGTCAGACAGGCCCGGAGGGAATCTAGGATGTCCAATAATTGGGGTCATAGGAGAAGGGAAGTTAGTCAGGTGGGAAAGATGAAAAAAACTATCCATCTCGGCGAGCGAGGGGCCAATTAACGGGTGAGTAGTCACACAGGGCTCCAATGGCCTCCCCGCCCAAGGCAGACCAGCCAGTGGAACCCGCGCCTTCTCCTGCTCTAGCTTGACCCATAGCTTCAGTTCCCCATGCCGGTGTCTTATCACATATGGTCCCCCATCGGATAGTGTCCGCTGTGTACTGCGCATGCGCAGTACACAGCAACACAGATTCCGAAAATTGCCGAGCATGAACGGCGCCTGCGCACTGAGTCCAGGTTCTATCCCCACTATCCAAGTGGACATAGAGTAAGAATATAAAAGAGCCGAGCGCAGCGAGGCCGAGCCCGAAGCGTGGCGAGCGAAGCTCGCCTGCGAGGGGCCCTCTAATATTCACAACCCTATGTCCGCTTGGATGGTGGGGCTACCACCTCCACTCACCGCGCAGGCGCCGTTCAGCTTCGGAGATTTTCCGAAGCTTCGTCTGCTCCGTACTGCGCATGCGCAGTACGGTGCGGACACTATATCATGGCCGGACAGTATATGGCAGAACACCGGCACCAGTCAACCACCGGTGTCATGTGCGTTGCTGTGTAATATAGAGCAGGGTCCGGGCAGCCAATACCTCCCCGCAATTTCGGTCGCAATAGCATTGCCCTTCCAATACGCATATGTTTCCCGCGCCAGAGGAACTTGATAAAGATTGAGCGAACCGCATGAAAGAAAGTCTGGGGTATTTTGATAGGTAAGGCTTGTAGTAGATAGAGAAGTCGTGGCATCGCGTTCATCTTCAACACATTACAGCGTCCGAACCATGACAGAGCTAGTGGGTCCCATCTTTTAAGGTCCGCTGTAAGCCCATAGGCTTCTTTTTATGTTGTTGGCTTTGACCTGTTTTTTTTGCTTGTTTCTCAAGGCGACCATCTTGGCGTTTGTCAAGAGGGTTGGGCGTGTCTTGAAGAGAACGCTTACGGCCACATCAACCTGAAAGCACCCAATGTCGTCTGATTTCAGAGGCTAAGCAGCGTCAGGCCTGGTTAGTACCTGGATGGGAGACTCCCTGGGAAGACCAGGTGCCATAGAAGGATCTGGTCTGGTTAGTGTCTTTTTTTTTTTTTTATTCTTTATTTACGGATTGCAGGTAATACAGAGACAAACTGTAAAAGACATAGATCCCTCAGTTTTCCAGGTTAACAAAAATACATAGTTAATACTTCGTGGGGGACCGGGGGAAACCTAACAACTTATGTCAGCAGCAGCCCCAGCCGTGGCTAGGCCACCACATTATCCCACTCTAATGATCTGGCACCCTAGTGTCTACTTATAAACCAGGGCAGTCCGCGGGGCGATCCCCCTCAAGGCCCAGACTGAGGGGCCTCTAACATCGGTCACCTTCATTCTATTGGTCAAAGAGCTCAGCCGGGACCACCCCGAGGGCCGCCAACCCCTGGCTGGGAAATCGAGGGAACAAAACGAAAAGATCCTTGCAATCACCATGTATTTTAATTATACTTGGGAGTTAGGGGGTAGGGAAAGAGGGGGGAGCAAATGGGCAGGAGAAGGGGATGGGGTAGAAAGAATGAAAGTTATAGGGGGCTAACAGTGCTACGAGGCAGACGGGGGAGAGAGTGAACCAGGGTGGTATACGAGAAGGGAGAGAAAGAAAGAGGACTCCGATGGGTTCCCACGGCCGGACCCTTCCCTCTATACACGTGCCAGAGCCTACAGATAGGATCTGTATGCGTCGGAAAACCTGAACAGGCTCCAAGACAACCAACAAGCAGTGTGCTCTTCCTCCCTGTCGCCTAACGCTGATGTGAGCTGTTCCATACGGTAGATGTCGCAAACTCTTGCAAACCAGTGAGACACCAGTGGAGCGGCCTGCTGTTTCCACATGCTAGGTATACATGCCCTGGCCCCACTCAGAAGATGTTTTAAGAGAGATTTATGGTACTTCTTGCTCGAGAGTGGGGTCAGATTGAGGAAGATCGCAGCTGGGTTGTTCTGGAGATCAATAGCCGTGAGGTCATAAATGATATTGAGAACCTGTCTCCAGAAATGGGCCAGTTGAGGGCATTCCCAGAAGATACGTAGTAACGTGCCGGCTTGTTCACCGCATCTCCAGCACAAAGGGCTGTGACCGGGAAACATAGCCGCCAGGACAGTGGGGGTCCTGTACCATCGGGTCAAAATTTTATAAGCTATTTCCTGGTATTTACTACATAGGGATGACTTGTGCGCAAAAAGAAGCGCGCGGTTCTTCTGGTCTGGCGAGAGCCGGACATGCAGGTCTCGCTCCCATTTTTCCACGAACACCAGGTTACTCTGGGAGAGTTGGTCCAGTAGGATGCGATATGACAGGGAAAGAGACCTTCGGGTCGGTCCCTCTCCTGAGAATACCTCCTCAAACGATGTTAGGGGTCTGCGGAATTCGCCACTGTTTGGCAAAGATTTCAAGAAGTGGGAGAGTTGGGAAAGCTTCCACTGTCCCAGGGCCGTGGTTGCTAACGCCTCGTACATAGTGGAGACCGCTGTCCACGTCCTAGGGCCAAGAAAAGAAGAGGCCCGCACAAGGTCCCAGTCAGGGTCGAGGCGGAAAGACTTTTCCGTCATGCCGGGTTCAAAGCGTGGGTGTCCAATAATAGGAGTCATGGGCGAAGGGAAACTGGGCACGCCCGTCAGGGTAAAATATCTGTCTAGCTCTTGTAACGTTGGCTCAATGTGTGGGTGTGCCCGCGTCGCTCCCGACCAGCCCGGTCCACTCCAGGGCAAACCCTCAAGTGGAAATGGTACGGATTCATGCTCCAGACGAACCCACAGCTTATCCTTCAGGTGTCTGCACCAGTCAACTACTCTGTTCATGTGCACCGCCGTATAGTACCATGCCGGATCTGGGAGGCCAATCCCTCCCTTGTCTTTTGGTCTGAGCAGTAATGTTCGGCTGAGTCTTGGAGGCCTGCCCTGCCATACGTATCGAATAAAGATGGAGCACATGGCTTTAAAAAATGATTGGGGGATTTTTATCGGTAAGGCTTGTAATAGGTACAAGAGTCTGGGCATTACATTCATTTTGAGCACATTGCATCTCCCAAACCAAGAGGTCGCCAACTTTGACCACCTCTCTAGATCTACGGCAATTTTTTTTAGAAGCGGCTGGAAATTCAATTGGAAAATCAGATGTGGGTCCGGGGGAACCTTGGTACCCAGATATTGTATAGCCCCAGTTGCCCAACGAAAGGGAAAATTAGTGCTTAGACTCGTCTGGGCATTGGTAGACAGGGAGACGTTGAGTGCTTCCGATTTCTGTAAGTTAATTTTAAAATTTGACAGGGTGCCATATCGTCTTATATTTTTCGCTAAGAGATTCGGCAATGTAATGTGAGGCTCTGAGACATAGAACAAGAGGTCATCTGCAAAGGCTGCGACCTTATGGTGGTGTGAGGGGGTGTCCAGTCCCTTGATGTCTATGTTCTGCCTGATGTGGTGCAGCAAGGGTTCAAGCGATAGGACAAACAAAAGGGGGGACAACGGGCATCCCTGCCTCGTTCCATTGCCAATAGTGAAACGCGACGAGGCAAACCCATTGACCCTAACCATCGCCGTCGGTGACGAGTAAAGAGCTGTAACCCATGAAAGCATGGGGGGGGTACACCCAGGCTTCGCAGGGTGGCTAGCAAAAAAGGCCAGCTCACCCTGTCAAACGCTTTTTCTGTGTCCACAGAGAGCAACATAATCGGTAGTTTAAGGCGTCTGGCGCGTTCTATAACATTGATTGTCCTGGTAGTGTTGTCTCGGGCTTCCCTGTTACGAATAAACCCCACCTGATCCAGAGGTATCAGGCGTTGGAGAATGGGCACCAACCGCTCCGCCAGTATCTTAGTGAAGAGCTTAAGGTCGCTGTTTAATAAGGAGATGGGCCTGTAGTTCGCACAGAGAAGCGGATCCTTCTCCGGCTTGGGTATGACCGAGATGCTTGCCTGCAACAGCTCCGGTGGAAAGGTCTGGCCCTCCAATAGGGCGTTAAAAGCTGACACAAACGGCGTGGACAACAGGGAGAGGAAGGCCTTATAATAAGGGACCGTAAACCCATCTGGGCCTGGTGCCTTGCCCTTGGGTGAGTCTCTTAACGCTGCCGACAATTCCTCCGGGCAGATAGGTTGCGAGAGAAGCTCTATCTCTTCCTGTGTAAGCGACGGGAGGTTTGCCGAAGCTAGGTACTCATCAATGGCTGCTGTGCCGGCCTGGAGGGCATCTCCTGAGTCCCGGGGGTGCAAGTTATAAAGGGCTTCATAGAAAGATCGGAAACACTCCGCTATCTCCCGTGAATCATGAAGCTTGGCACCCGAAGGGGAGGTTATGGTTGGAATGAAGGACGCGTTGCGTTGGGCACGCAGGGAGTTCGCTAGGGACCTACTACACTTGTCTCCATATTCATAATACGTCCTGCGGACCCACATGAGTCTGGTTCTAGCCTGAAAGAGAGAGAAATCTCTGATTTGTTCTCTAAGATCTCTCACCTCCAGCGCAGCAGTCGGCTGGGATTTGTGTCGTTGTTCACACGCATGCAACTTGGCAATACGTTTGGAGAGAGCCTCAGTTTTGGCCACTTTGAGTCTATGACCATGTTTAATAAGAATGCCCCTAATGTAGCATTTATGAGCCGCCCATAACATGAGGGGGTTGGAAACAGAATCACGGTTATGATCAAAGTAACTTTCTAATTCCCTAAGCAGGTCTGCGTGGGTCTCAGGGTCCTTCAGGAGAGACTCGTTCAGTCTCCACCAGGACTGACCACGCGACTCCTGTTGTAGCTTCAGCATCAAAGAAATCGGGGCATGGTCAGACAGGGCTATGTGGCCTATCTGAGTGTCTGTGACCGCCGGGATAGCATTGTGGGTCGACTAAAAACATATCTATACGTGAGTAAGAACCATGAGCGGTGGAAAAGAACGTATAGTCCCTATCCTGTGGGTGAAGCGTACGCCACACATCGATCAGTCGGTGGGAGTGTAGCAGGTCTCTTATGTGTGAACGCGTTCTCGCAGAAATCGCAGAGGTGCCCGATGATGAGTCTCTGCGGGGGTCCAAGGTGAGGTTAAAGTCCCCCCCAACGATCAAAGTACCCTCCGGGAATGCAGCCAGGGCATCCAAGCATGCTTCTAAGGCCGGCAGCTGGTCCACATTCGGCATGTATAGGTTGGCAAGAGTAAAAGTTTGCGAGTGGAGAGTTCCCTTAATGAAGAGATATCTCCCTTCACTATCGGCTTGGACAGCTAACAGGCGCCACGGCAAGTTTTTAGCAAGAAGAACACACACTCCTCTCGATTTGGAAGTAGGGGACGTGCTGTGGTGGGCCAGGGGGAAGTGCTTACTATAAAGCCGTGGTATTTGGTCTGTCCTGAAATGGGTCTCCTGGAGGAAAACTATTTGGGGCTTCATCCGCCACAATTCTGTTAGGCAGCTGGACCTTTTTTCAGGTACATTCAGCCCTTTCACATTCCAGGAAACCAGCTTCAGGGCCATGACGGCAGTGGTACCCGGCCGGCGGTCCCCACCAGAGTCAGTAGTAGATATAGAGTTCAAGCACAGAGGAAGAGGAGGAGAAAAAGGAAAAGCAGTAACGAAGCGGAGAAGGTCCAGAGTTAGTAGGGAGGAGGAGGGTAGGAGGGGTGGGGATAGATCGGGGAATTGCTAAAGCTCCTATCGGAGAGAACCTGCCGGTTAGGGCAGAGGGGCCTAGTGGGGGAAGAGGTAAGGCACTGCAGAGGGAGGAACTCGTCGGTGCAGTACCCCTCCAGCATCCCATGGTCCATGCAGTCGCAATCGGGCGTGCACGGAGCTTCTTTGGCATCTTAACTACGACATCAAACGCATTATAGAACATCACTGCAGCAGGTATCGGGCAGTTAACAACAGTAGAACAGTGCATAATTAGACCAACATATTAAACTTTTCAACACAGAGTATAGATAAATTTATACCACCCAGGCACCCGCCCCTCCCCCCCCCCCCCAAAAAAAATGGAAAAAAGGGGGGGGGGAGGAGAGGGGGAGGGAGCGGGAACGCCGCCCAGGGGCACCCAGGGGGCACCACCAGGCAGTCCAAAAACACAAACAGCGCAGAGACTAGGGCACCTGTAGATAAACAGTAACGAGAATGGTGAACAGTACCGCCAATGACTCAGGGCTTCGTCCAGGAAGCGCAGTGTCCAACTCTGTTCTTCCAATGTCCTTCCTCTCCCCTAGCGGGGGCACTGGGAACAATGGCCCGTGGCATGGTAAACAACACAAAGCTGGATACTCCAGCCGTCTATGTTGGTAGAGAAAAAGAAAACAAAAAAAAAGGGTATAACACAGGAATAACGGAAAATTACTGTACTCTCTCAGGGTTCACGATCTTGGGGGGCCTGCGATCTCTGACGTTGGGATCGACGGTGGTGTCTCACTCTCTGTGGCCTGGTTGAGGGGTTGTTCGTCGGGGCCACTGCTCCCTGGGGGACAACAGGAGCCAACCAGTCAGGGACCTGAACCGAGGGCAGGCCCAAAGCCTTAAGACAGGACGGGACCTCCGAAGGGTGTCGTAGCGCAAGGGGCCTCCCATTTTTGCGCACTATAAGGTGAAACGGATGGCCCCACTTGTATGGAATCCTCCGTTCAGTTAGGTGTTCCAGAAGGGGTCGCAGACAGCGTCTCATCTGGAAGGTCTTGCGGGATACATCTGGCAGAAGGGTGACTTGGGCCCCGTCAAAATCAATGCTGCCTTTGCGCCACGACGCTTGCAGGACATCCTCCCTAACTGAGTAATTGTGGAGACAGCATAAAACGTCACGTGGCCGGTTCTCTGTGGGGCTCCTGGGGCCCAGGGTCCTGTGGACTCTATCAATGGCTATTACTGTGTCAGCAGCGCAGTCCAGACAGGCGTTAAATATAGCTGTAACTGTGGCTTTGAGGTCTGCCTGGCCAGTGGCTTCGGGCAAGTCTCTGATCCTGATGTTGCATCTGCGGTTGCGATTCTCAAGGTCATCCACTAGGAGTTGCAACTGTGCCACTCTGTCAGCAAGGGTATCATGTGCGGCCTGCAGGCCAGAAACATCAGTGGTCAGGGAGGTCACATCCGATGCCAGGGTGGTCACCCGCTCGTTCGTAGCCGACACGTCACGTTTGACCCCTGCGATTTCATGTCGCAAGGTCGTTTCAATCCTGGCTGCCATACAGCTAAAGTCTGCTTTAGTGGGAAGGTTTTGGAGTAAAGCTAGGATGGCCTTGTCCCCCAATAATGCTGGTGCTGGTGGCAGCGGTGGGTCCCCCTGTGTGTCTGAGGCGAGAGCAGCCTGGCCATTCGGTCCTGGGATGAGGCTTCCACTGCGGGAGGGTCTCTGGGACAGTTGGGAGTTGTGAGGGAACCAGGGTGGCAGGCCGCTATGGTCCGGGCTGTCAAGCGAGGCCATGGACAGTGAGCGGGGGAGACACGGGGACAAGTCACTAGGCGGGGAGAACGGGGGCATGTCGTGTCCCTGCATAGCAGTCTGCTCACCTTCCCTCTGTGCCGCGTGTCCTGGAGCGCCGGAGGCCGCGGGCGCCATCTTGGCTGGATCCGGCGTGGAGGCCGGAGGCTGCAGCGGGACCAAGTACCTGTCCATGGCAGCAGCGGCGGACCCCGCTCGGCTGGCTGTGTTCCGCCGAAGCGCGGAGATGTCGGCGATGCCGAAATATGCGACCAAACTGTGGTAAAGGGGTGCGGAGGGGTCACGGACCGGGAGCTCCGGAAAAGAGCGTCCTCACTCCTTCATGCCTAGGCCACGCCCCCCCTGGTTAGTGTCTTGATTGGGAGATCGCCTGGGAATACTGGATGCCGTAGGCTTCTTTTTATGTTGTTGGCTTTGACCTGTTTTTTTTAGCTTGTTTCCCAAGGTGACCATCTTGGCCTTTGTCAAGAGGCTTCAGAGTGCCCAAAGAGAGTGCCTACGGCCAAATCCCCTATATAGTATCTTATATATAATAACTAAAAATATTATTTATTATTATAGATATAGATATATAGTATAGTGATTTGGCCGTAGGCACTCTCTTTGGGCACTCTGAAGCCTCTTGACAAAGGCCAAGATGGTCACCTTGGGAAACAAGCTAAAAAAAACAGGTCAAAGCCAACAACATAAAAAGAAGCCTACGGCATCCAGTATTCCCAGGCGATCTCCCAATCAAGACACTAACCGGACCAGATCCTTCTATGGCACCTGGTCTTCCCAAGGAGTCTCCCATCCAGGTACTAAACAGGCCTGACGCTGCTTAGCCTCTGAAATCAGACGAGATCGGGTTCTTTCAGGTTGATGTGGCCGTAAGCGTTCTCTTCAAGACACGCCCAACCCTCTTGACAAACGCCAAGATGCTCACCTTGAGAAACAAGCAAAAAAAAACAGGTCAAAGCCAACAACATAAAAAGAAGCCTATGGGCTTACAGCGGACCTTAAAAGATGGGACCCACTAGCTCTGTCATGGTTCGGACGCTGTAATGTGTTGAAGATGAACGCGATGCCACGACTTCTGTATCTACTACAAGCCTTACCTATCAAAATACCCCAGACTTTCTTTCATGCGGTTCACTCAATCTTTATCAAGTTCCTCTGGCGCGGAAAACATATGCGTATTGGTAGGGCAATGCTATTGCGACCGAAATTGCGGGGAGGTATTGGCTTCCCGGACCCTGCTCTATATTACACAGCGATGCACATGACACCGGTGGTTGACTGGTGCCGGTGTTCTGCCATATACTGTCCGGCCATGATATAGTGTCCGCGCCGTACTGCGCATGCGCAGTACGGAGCAGACGAAGCTTCGGAAAATCTCCGAAGCTGAACGGCGCCTGCGCGGTGAGTGGAGGTGGTAGCCCCACCATCCAAGCGGACATAGGGTTGTGAATATTAGAGGGCCCCTCGCAGGCGAGCTTCGCTCGCCACGCTTCGCTCGCCACGCTTCGGGCTCGGCCTCGCTGCGCTCGGCTCTTTTATATTCTTACTCTGTGTCCACTTGGATAGTGGGGATAGAACCTGGACTCGACATCTACCGTATGGAACAGCTCACATCAGCGTTAGGCGACAGGGAGGAAGAGCACACTGCTCGTTGGTTGTCTTGGAGCCTGTTCAGGTTTTCCGACGCATACAGATCCTATCTGTAGGCTCTGGCACGTGTATAGAGGGAAGGGTCCGGCCGTGGGAACCCATCGGAGTCCTCTTTCTTTCTCTCCCTTCTCGTATACCACCCTGGTTCACTCTCTCCCCCGTCTGCCTCGTAGCCCTGTTAGCCCCCTATAACTTTCATTCTTTCTACCCCCATCCCCTTCTCCTGCCCATTTGCTCCCCCCTCTTTCCCTACCCCCTAACTCCCAAGTATAATTAAAATACATGGTGATTGCAAGGATCTTTTCGTTTTGTTCCCTCGATTTCCCAGCCAGGGGTTGGCGGCCCTCGGGGTGGTCCCGGCTGAGCTCTTTGACCAATAGAATGAAGGTGACCGATGTTAGAGGCCCCTCAGTCTGGGCCTTGAGGGGGATCGCCCCGGGGACTGCCCTGGTTTATAAGTAGACACTGGGGTGCCAGATCATTAGAGTGGGATAATGTGGTGGCCTAGCCACGGCTGGGGCTGCTGCTGACATAAGTTGTTAGGTTTCCCCCGGTCCCCCACGAAGTATTAACTATGTATTTTTGTTAACCTGGAAAACTGAGGGATCTATGTCTTTTACAGTTTGTCTCTGTATTACCTGCAATCCATAAATAAAGAATGAAAAAAAAAAAAGACACTAACCAGACCAGATCCTTCTATGGCACCTGGTCTTCCCAGGGAGTCTCCCATCCAGGTACTAACCAGGCCTGACGCTGCTTAGCCTCTGAAATCAGACAACATCGGGTGCTTTCAGGTTGATGTGGCCGTAAGCGTTCTCTTCAAGACACGCCCAACCCTCTTGACAAACGCCAAGATGGTCGCCTTGAGAAACAAGCAAAAAAAACAGGTCAAAGCCAACAACATAAAAAGAAGCCTATGGGCTTACAGCGGACCTTAAAAGATGGGACCCACTAGCTCTGTCATGGTTCGGACGCTGTAATGTGTTGAAGATGAACGCGATGCCACGACTTCTGTATCTACTACAAGCCTTACCTATCAAAATACCCCAGACTTTCTTTCATGCGGTTCGCTCAATCTTTATCAAGTTCCTCTGGTGCGGAAAACATATGCGTATTGGTAGGGCAATGCTATTGCGACCGAAATTGCGGGGAGGTATTGGCTTCCCGGACCCTGCTCTATATTACACAGCGACGCACATGACACCGGTGGTTGACTGGTGCCGGTGTTCTGCCATATACTGTCCGGCCATGATATAGTGTCTGCGCCGTACTGCGCATGCGCAGTACGGAGCAGACGAAGCTTCGGAAAATTTCCGAAGCTGAACGACGCCTGCGCGGTGAGTGGAGGTGGTAGCCCCACCATCCAAGCGGACATAGGGTTGTGAATATTAGAGGATCCCTCGCAGGCGAGCTTTGCTCGCCACGCTTCGGGCTCGGCCTCGCTGCGCTCGGCTCTTTTATATTCTTACTCTATGTCCACTTGGATAGCGGGGATAGAACCTGGACTCGGTGTGCAGGCGCCGTTCATGCTCGGCAATTTTCGGAATCTGTGTTGCTGTGTACTGCGCATGCGCAGTACACAGCGGACACTATCCGATGGGGAACCATATGTGATAAGACACCGGCATGGGGAACTGAAGCTATGGGTCAAGCTAGAGCAGGAGATGGCGCGGGTTCCACTGGCTGGTCTGCCTTGGGCGGGGAGGCCATTGGAGCCCTGTGTGACTACTCACCCGTTAATTGGCCCCTCGCTCGCCGAGATGGATAGTTTTTTTCACCTTTCCCACCTGACTAACTTCCCTTCTCCTATAACCCCAATTATTGGACATCCTAGATTCCCTCCGGGCCTGTCTGACCAGGCCTTTACCAGGCAAGCCCCGAAAGGGCTTCTGAGAGCAGCCCTATTTCTTGGACCCACGGGCTTGATTCCCACGGGGACCATACTGCTAGAGCAAGTACCTGTTGCATTGGATAGCTGGAGAGCTAGACAGCTAATCCATTTCCTCGGACCACTACCTAACCATTCGTTCTTCTCTAGACAATTCCACCCCTTCGAGGAACTTTGCCTGGATGATGGCCCAATTCGTGGTTCCCTCTCTAGGTCCTACCAAATCCTGACAGACGCACAATCCTCCACGGATCCACCCTTCCTAGCTAAATGGAAAAGGGACTTACAAACTACATTCTCCAAACCACAGAAGGACAGAATACTCTTTTTCGCCCATAAGTCGTCACTCTGCAGTAAATATCAGGAGATCTCATATAAGCTGATCACACGCTGGTATCGTACACCGGTGGTGTTGGCCAAAATATTCCCCGGTCAATCTGACCGCTGCTGTCACTGTGGGCAACAGACTGGCACCATTCTCCACATTTTCTGGGAATGCCCTAAATTACAAACATTCTGGCAGCCTGTCCTGAGACTCATCCACAAGTTCGCAGACATTTCCTTAGCCAATGATCCCGCAGCAGTTCTTCTCAATCTAACTCCTATGTCGAGAAAGCGTTATCATAAGTCCTTACTTAAACATCTCCTCAATGCAGCTAGGGCCTGCATCCCAAGTCAGTGGAAAGAGCAATCTGCTCCAATGGTGACCCAGTGGTTCGCAAGGGTAAATGATATTGAACGAATGGAAGACCTGACTGCCACAATGAGGGATAAAACGGAGGAGCATGGGAACAGATGGTTCTACTGGACCCAGTTTCGCTTTTCGGAAGAATACCTCCGCGAGACATAGTAAGCTCATGGTGATCGTTGGAGATCGCTGTTCCAAACGTTGGACAGCTGATGAGCTGGTGAGCCGAGGGCGTCTCTTGCTCCCTGGGAGGGGACCCCACCCTATCCACTCTACCCACGACACCCCCTTACCCCTTCTTTTCCTTTTCTGCCATTTCCTTCCCCAATCTTCTCTTTCCCTTTCTCCCTCCTTTCAGTTCTACTATTTCCCTTCTTAACTCAAAAAAGGGAAAAGAAAATGGTATGTTCCGACCCCATTTGACTACTACACAATACTCTTCCCCTATCTATGGATATCTAAACTCTTCGAGGGTAGCAGGGCTAGTATCAATAATATTTTAAGTGGTAGAGGATCCCAACGAGATGGAGCTTTAATCTCATCTTGATATGACCGCAAAGCTGTACACATGCTATTCTCCTCAGACTTCTTACCATTGGCTCTGATATCCATGCAATATGATCATTTGATTGTAACTATTTGTATCACACATTCTGTGAAGTTGCCTTTACATTGTATGTCGCATACTACTAAATAAAAAATAAAAAAAACAGAAGCCTATGGCACCTGGTATTCCCAGGCGGTCTCCCATCCAGGTACTAACCAGGCCCGACACTGTTTAGCATCCGAGATCAGACGAGATTGGGCGCTTTCAAGGTGATGGGGCCATAGGTGATCTCTTCAGGCACTCTCAACCCTCTTGACAAACACCAAGATGGTCACTTTGGGAAATAAGTGAAAAAAAAAAACAGGTCAACGCCAACAACATAAAAAGAAGTCTACGACACCTGGTATTCCCAGGCGGTCTCCCATCCAGGTACTAACAAGGCCCGACTCTATTAGCCTCCAACATCAAACGAGATCGGGTGCTTTCAGGGTGATGTGCCCGTAGGCAATCTCTTCAGGCACTTTCAACCCTCTTGACAAACGCCAAGATGGTCACCTTGGGAAACAAGCAAAAAAATATAAATAAGTCGGAAGCTAGAGACAATACGGCCCGAGTCCTCAATTTAATCCATGCGGCGCATTAACAGGGAAGGCCCTTGCTTATGTTGTCAACGGACGCGGAGAAGGACTTTGACAGGGTGGCCTGGCACTTTATGCAGGCCACCCTGGAACATATAGGTCTTGGCCCCAACATGATGAGCTGGGTAATGTCGCTTTACTCCACGCCGTCGGCAGCGGTACGGGTGACCGAGGGGTGCTCGGACTCTTTCCCCATCACTAATGGGACGAGGCAGGGGTGCCCTCTGTCTCCCCTAATTTTAATTCTGACACTGGAACCACTTATGTGTCACGTTCGGAATGACCCGAATATTACTGGCATATCCAAACCCTCGGCACACCACAAAATTGCGGCGTACGCTGAGGATCTAATTTTTTCCGTCTCCAATCCACACATTTTGCTTCCCAAAATACTTGCGTCTCTACAGCGACACGGCAGCCTATCAAACTATAAAAACAATTGCGCCAAGTCGGCTGTATTGAATATATCGGTCCCGGATGGTGAGGCCAAGAGGCTCCGGTCCGCTTTTCCATTCTACTGGGCTGAAAAATCTATACGTTAACTGGGCGTTGACATCGCAGCGGATTTAGCGCAATTGTACCTGCTTAATTTTGTCCCTCTCCTGGATAGACTGAAATCTGATTTGGGAAACTGGCATGCTTTAACACTGACCTGGTTCGGGCGCTGTAATGCATTCAAAATGATGGCCCTCCCTCGGATCTTATACATGTTCCAGACATTACCGATCTGGTTACCCCCAATTTTTTTCAGACAACTGCAGGTGCTGCTCCGGGACTTTATTTGAGCGCGCAAACCGCCCAGAGCCCGTTTGCAATTGCTTGCCAGACCAAAGGACAAGGGGGGTCTGGGTCTCCCAGATCTCAGACAATACTACAGAGTGACTCTGCTAGCGAGAGTCGTTGATTGGCATTGTAATGGCCCACACAAGCAGTGGGTGGAGATGGAGATTGAGGATGGATCCATTCCCCTATTGACCTCCCCGTGGCTCCTGTCCTCCCTACCAAAAGACCTCAGAGGTCACCCCGTAGTGGGAGCTACGTTGGCTGTTGTGCGGAGGTTGTTCCGCTGCACACACATTGCTCCCCTGCCATCACCAATGACTCCGGTTATAGGTAATCCAGACTTCCCATCGGGATTTACCAACAAGAAACTGCGACAGTTGACAGTGGTGGGGAAACAGCGTCTGGGAGAGGTGTGGCCCACGGGAGGGCTCCCGACCACGCAAACTGACGCCGAGCTTTCTGACCCTCCGCTTGACTTGTTTAGTGCTTATCAACTTCGTCCCTTTCTTCTGGCCATACAAAGGGCCCCCTAAACTCCTAGAGACCTGACACCCTATAAATCCATCTGTCACAAAAGGGAACCTGTGCGACACACCCTCTCCCTCCTGTACAACCTATTGAGTAGTCAGGAGGAGGAGTCGACCCCACCATTTATCCACAAATGGGAGAGGGACTTAGGCATCACATTTACCCCACAACAGATAGGGAAGATCCTGACCTTAGTACATAAAGCTTCCATCGCAAACCAATATCAAGATACAAGATAGTCTCACGCTGGTATAGAGTCCCATACCTTCTGAATAAAATGGATAGATCGATCCCGGATGTTTGTTGGAGGTGAAATTCAGATATGGGGACCATGGGACACCTTTTCTGGGCATGCCCGACCTTGAGGAACTTTTGGGTTCCCAGTAGCGTGCCTTCTACACTTGACCGAACAGCCTGTTCGAAAATACAAAAAAACCCTCACAATGCAACTCCTGAATGCCGCCCGGGCCTGCATTCCCGCACTGTTGAGGCAGCCTCAGCCCCCATCCAAGGTGCTGTGGTATTCCAAAGTCAATCATATTCTCCGGATGGAAGAATTGACCGCCACCCTTCACAACACTGAAGAGGCATTTAGTGTTACATGGAGGCCCTGGAGGTATTTTACTGGTACTCGAGACTACATTCGGGAGGTGAGCAGTGCCCCCGTCCCAGAAAACGACTGAACATCTAACGTTTACCTACGTAGGCCATGTCTGCCCTGGGTGGCATTCCCCCCCTCCCTTTTTGTCTTTATTTTTCTTTTTTTCCCCGCCGATATCCCCCCACCTCCTCTCTCTCCGTCTTTGCACTCTCTTCTTCCCCCATCCTCCCTTTTGACTATGCCTTGTCTCCTTACTAGCCTTTGGGACCCAGAAGAGCCCCAGGGTTCTGGACACGACCGGCTCATATTTTACTCTTGTTCACATAGGTCATGATAAGCTGGCTCGCTGTGGTCCCAGTTGCTCTCCATGATTACATTTGTCCGAACAGGGCTGCATTAGTTATACTGTACTACATGTCCGAGGTGGGGTTTCTCTATTTTCTGCATGAAACTGTAGGACTCCCCTCTGAGAACCCAGAGTTATTTGGCTGCCTATTTTTTGTTAGCATGTAATTGTGACCCTGGGTCATGCTGTATGGTTGACTGTTATATTTATGTTGTTCTACTTAATAAAAGAATAAAAAAAAATAAAAAAAATAAGTCAATGCCAACAGCTTAAACCTAAAGCCTATGGCATCGAGAAATCCCAGGCGGTCTCCCATCCAGGTACTAACCATGTCCCAACCCTGCTTAGCCTCTGAGATCAAATGCACGCTCAACCCTCTTGACAAACGCCAAGATGGTCACCTTGGGAAACAAACAAAAAAAACAAGTCAACGCCAACAACATAAAAAGAAGCCTGCGGCATCTGGAAAACCCAGGCGGTCTCCCATCCAGGTACAAACCAGGCCCAACCCTGCTTAGCCTCTGAGACCAAACGAGATTGGGCGCTTTCAGGGTGTTGTGCCCGTAAGCAATTTCTTTGTGCACTCTCAACCCTCTTGACAAATGCCAAGATGGTCACCTTGGGAAACAAGGGAAAAAAAACAGGTCAAAGCCAACAACATAAAAAGAATCCTACGGTATCCGGTATTCCCAGGCGATCTCCCAATCAAGACACTAACCAGACCAGATCCTTCTATGTCACCTGGTCTTCCCAGGCAGTCTCCCATCCAGGTACTAACCAGGCCTGATGCTGCTAAGCCTCTGAAATCAGATGAGATCGGGTGCTTTCAGGGTGATGTGGCCGTAAGTGTTCTCTTCAAGACACGCCCAACCCTCTTGACAAACGCCAAGATGGTCGCCTTGAGAAACAAGTTCAAAGCCAACAACAAAAAAAGAAACCTATGGCACCTGGTATTTCCAGGCGGTCTCCCATCCAGGTACTAACCAGGCCCGACACTGTTTAGCCTCTGAGATCAGATGAGATTGGGCACTTTCAGGGTGATGGGGCCGTAGGTGATCTCTTTGGGCACTCTCAACCCTCTTGTTAAGCGCCAAGATGGTCACCTTGGGAAACAAGCGAAAATAAACAGGTAAACGCCAACAACATAAAAAGAAGCCTACGGCACCTGGTATTCACAAATAGTCTCCCATACAGGTATTAACCAGGCCGTACACTGCTAGGTCTCCGAGATCAATGAGATTGTGCACTTTCAGGGTGATGTGGCCATAGGTGTTCTATTTAGACACTCTCAACCCTCTTGACAAATACCAAGATGGTTATCTTGGGAAACAAGTGAAAAAAAAAGGTCAACGCCAACAACATAGACCCTGGCGGTCTCCCATCTGACCCAGACCCTGCTTAGCCTCTGAGATTTGGCACTTTCAGGGTGATGTGACCTCAGACGAACGCTTTGGGACATACTCAAAACTCTTGACTGATGCTAAAATGGTCACCTTGGGAAACAAGCGAAAGAAAAACAGGTCAAAGCCAACAATATAAAAAGATTCCTACGGCACCTTTAATTAGGTACTATCCAGGCCGGACCCTGCTTAGCCTCTGAGATCAGATGAGATTGGGCGCTTTCAGGGGGATGTGGCCGTAGGAGATTTCTTTGGGCTCTCTCAGCCCTCTTGACAAATGCCAAGATGATCACCTTGGGAAACAAGCGGAAAAAAAAAACCATGTCAACGCCAACAACATAAAAAGAATCCTACGGCACCTGGTATTCCCAGTTGGTCTCCCATCCAGTTACTAATCAGGCCCGACAATGCTTAGCCTCCGAGATCAGACAAGATCAGGCACTTTCAAGGTGATGGGGCCATAGGCGATCTCTTCGGGCACTCTCAACCATCTTGACAAACGCCAACATGGTCATCTTGGGAAACAAGCGAAAAAAACCAAGTCATTGCCAACATTGGAGGCTAAGCAGGGTTGAGCAATCAGTTTCCTTGCCTGAAATAGGCATCTCAGAACTGCCATCTGGCTACTTCCCGGGTTTCCAACTCCTTCAACTAATCCCAGGAGACAATACTTCGCCTCCATTCTGGTGGAGGTTCCAACCACCCGATCAATGGTTCCTGTCACCTCTGTCCAGTAGCGGATCAACTTCGGGCATCTCCAAAACATGTGCATCATGTCTCCCCCCATGTTCCCGCACCGGGGGCAACTTGCGTCCGGCCGTTCGGCCAAACTGAAAAAGTTTACGAGGAGCATAATAGGTTCTATATAATAAGAACAGATGTGACATCCTCTGTGAGGAGAGCCACAATTCACCACAGGCAGGATTCCTGTGGCCAATTATAGCTCAGGGGGGTTTAGTACACACCCCACACTATATAAGGCCGCCAGCACGGCGGCCTTGTATAGTGTGTTGCGGTGGTCAGGGAAAGAGGACGATAGGCAGGGACAGTGTCTTTACTGCTTGGGAACCTAGCACTGTTACAGTGGGTGTTATGTGCCTCCTGCACAGTACACACCTGAAGCTACCCTTTATTACTGGTGTTCAATTTCTGCAATACATGCATCTGCAGTGCAGAAGTTAGAGTCGGTGTTGTGTGCCTCCTGCACAGTATACACCTTATTGCTGGTGTTCTGTTTCTGTAATACAGGAACCTAGCACTGTTACAGTGCTAGGGTGTACAGAGAAGCTGGTATATATAGAAGACTACAGCATACAGAAGAAAGGCTAGTGAATACAGAATACAGGTTTCGTGTATGTAGATAGGCTTGAGTATACAGAGATGCTAGAGTAAACAGTGAGGCTGGGGTACACAGAGAGGCTAGTTTAAAGACAAATACAAAGATGTTAGTGTATATAGAGAGGTTAGTGTATAGAGAGAGTCGAGTGTATACAGAAAGGACAGTGCATATAGAGAAGCTAGTGTATACAGAAAGGGTATACATGAAAGCTGAGATTCTATACAGAAGACTGGGTAGTGTATACAGAGAGTCTAGTGGGTACAGAAGACAGGCTGGTGTATTCTAGCTAGATTTTACAGTCTAGTGTATACAGAAGACAGGCTGTGGTATACAGAGAGTTTAGTGTATTCAGAGAGTCTAGTGTATACATAAGACTGGCTAGTTTACACAGTGTTTACAGAGATGCAAGGGTGTACAGAGAAGCTGGTATATATAGAAGACTACAGCATACAGAAGAAAGGCTAGTTAATACACAATACAGAAGACTCGTGTATGTAGATAGGCTTGAGTATACAGAGATGCTAGAGTAAACAGTGAGGCTGGGGTACACAGAGAGGCTAATTTAAAGAGAGATATACAAAGATGTTAGTGTATATAGAGAGGTTAATGTATAGAGAGGGTCGAGAGTATACAGTAAGGACAGTGCATATAGAGAAACTAGTGTATACAGAAGACAGGCTTGGGTATACATCAAATCTGACAGTGTATACAGAAGACTGGGTAGTGCATACAGAGAGTCTATTGGGTAAAGAAGACAGGCTGGTGTATTCTAGCTAGTTTTTACAGTCTAATGTATACAGAAGACAGGCTGTGGTATACTGAGGGTTTAGTGTATTCAGAGAGTCTAGTGTACAGAGATGCAAGGGTGTACAGAGAAGCGAGAAGCTAGTATATATAAGGCTAGTGAATACAGGCTAGTGAATACAGAATACAGACTCGTGTACGCAGATAGGCTTGAGTATACAGAGATGCTAGAGTAAACAATGAGGCTGGGGTACACAGAGAGGCTAATTTAAAGAGAGGCTAGTATATACAAAGATGTTAGTGTATATAGAGAGGTTAGTGTATAGAGAGAGTCGAGTGTATACAGATAGGACAGTGCATATAGAGAGACTAGTGTATACAGAAGACAGGCTTGGGTATACATCCAAGCTGACAGTGTATACAGAAGACTGGGTAGTGTATACAGAGATTCTAGTGGGTACAGAAGACAGGCTGGTGTATTCTAGCTAGTGTTTACAGTCTAGTGTATACAGAAGACAGGCTGTGGTATACAGAGGGTTTAGTGTATTACAGAGATGCAAGGGTGTACAGAGAAGCTAGTATATATAGAAGACTACAGCATACAGAAGAAAGGCTAGTGAATACAGAATAAAGGCTGGCTTCTACGGAGAGGCTACCACTACGGAGATGCAGAACACTATCTAGGGTATATAGAGAGGCTAGATTATACAGAGAGGCTAGTGCATAGAGTGAAGCTATTGTATATAGAAGCCTGGTTAGTGTATACAGAGAAGCTAGTGTGTACAGAAGAAAGGCTAGACAGGTTATAAAGAGAGACAAGTTTTTACAGAAGACAGTTTGGGGTATACAGAGATGCTAGTTTATACAGAGAGACTAATGTATACAGAAGACGGGCTAGTGTATTCAGAACATAGCCTAGTGTATATCGAAGACAGGCTATTGTATGCAGAAGACCGGCTAGTGTAAACATGCTGGTGTATATAGAGAGGCTAGTGAATTTAGAGGGTAGGCTAAGTGATAATAGAAGACAATCTGGGCTATACAGAGACATTTCATCATTTCATCTAGCTCACATCTCTAATGGAGTTTGTCTCATTGCCAGGTTATGCCTTTTCATTCTTATGCTAAATATAGATCACTACACGATTTTAATCATCCACATCAAGCATGCAATAAAACTATCATACATCAAAATAAACCATGTACTCTTTTGCTCTATTTTGCATATTTGTAACGGGACTGTGAGTATGTGACAGTCCTGACACACCATCCTGACTTATTTTTCTATATTTCTTATTAGAAATGGAGAGTACTATCTCAAAATCCGCTTAAATCTATTCACTTCGATGAGTTCTACCGCTAATTGTACCTTAATGCAAAATGTTCACAAAACCATCCATTTGCTACCAGACATGCTGCACATACTAAGAGTAATGTAAATATCGCTCTCTAACGATGTAAACAGTTTTATTGCTTTTCTGACCGAGTATCTCTGACATTAACTGAGTATCTCTCTGCACTTGGATCTTAATAATAATAATAATAATAATAATAGGATTGTGTAATGCAAACATCAACTAGTCTAATATAAGCTTTCTCATTGGTACCGGCATATCCTTTAAATTTAGACTAACGCAACTATTTCTCGGCCATTTTCAAGCTAAGCTTTCAATCTCTTACCTTTGAACAGCGATACTTCCTCCCTACAATATTAAGCCATTTAAATGTCCTATTGGTCGCCTATATTATACAACTCTCTGAAAACCCTATATGTAGAGAATAAAACTAGTCTTACATCTAAATAAAACAGTTTTATTGCTCAGCCAAGTATCAGCTGTCATGACAAATAAAGTTTCCACTGTTTGACTCTATTTTCTGTATTACTTCTTTTTCTCCACCTTATCTGTCACAGTTAAAACACAGTGACAAAACATTTCTTTTTACCGCAGCAAAATGTGAGAAAAGCAGTGTAAGCCGTCTTTCTGCCATATGCAACCATCTCTCGCTACCTCTATGCAATAGGATTCTCTTTCCAGTGGAAACGGAAAACAGTCAGTGTAAGCCGTCTTCTTGAGCATCAAAATTAATGGAACGATTTACACGTTGGAATTTGCAAGCTACGTCAATTTACTGTTAAATAGAGTACCTTTGCATTTATCCCTTGACTTTGCTACTATCCCTTGATCCCTTTTGTGTATTCACTATATCTCGACTATACATACTGCCTCAAAATTGTCCTAATTTGTTTTGCTATACTTATTATTATTATTTTATAGAGATTACTATCTCTAAATCATTGTAACAAATTATAATGTCTACAGCTAATTTTACGTTAAAGCAAAAGTCACACAAAACCATCTTTTTAAAACCTTTTACACACTGCACATTAAGATTAATGCAACCATCTCTCGCTACCTCTATGCAATAGGATTCTCTTTCTGACTCTATTTTGTGTATTACTTTTTCTCCACATTAACTGTCACACTGATAACCATTTGTAACACATAACACTTGCAACACATTTTTTAACAGCGGCAAAAAGTGAGAAAAGCAGTGGGACTTGATTGAGAAGTGGTTGCAGTAGCAAAGCATAGCAATACAGTTTGATTACATTAATAACACATAATGCAACTATTTTACATTCATTTTACATTCACATCATGCATACATCCTAATGTAAGCTGTCTATCACTATTAATGTTCATGGTTACTGATACATTATGCCGATGACCAATGGAAACGGAAAACAGTCAGTGTAAGCCGTCTTCGTGCGTAACATATTTAATGGAACGATTTACACGTTGGAATTTTCAAGCTACGTCAATTTACTCTTAAATACCCTTTAGCTGATTAGCTCACACTTTGCTGTATGTAGCCGCGTTTACATGTAAGTAACCAATGGGGATTGACATTTCATGTCCATCTCACATCTCTAATGCAATTTGTCTCTTTGCCATGTCATACTTTGCCAGTTATTATACTTTCTCATCCGATAGAAACCTAGTCGTTGCTGATATTTCATGATTACAGCAATCATCTCATCTAATTGCTATTCCGACATTCTGCCTTGGTATTACTTTGCTGTCTCAATATTATCTTTTCTAATTTTCTAATTTTGCTAAATTAGATTATAGAGTTTGCTATGTCTAAATCCAGGTTACCTACTCACCTTTATTACGTATACTGCTAATTTTAGGATAATACAAAACCATCTTATTGCTTCTTTACACGCTGCACATATTAAGAGTAATGCAAAGCTACCGTGAACAGTTTAATTGCTCGTCTCACATTTAGCTGGTATCTCTCTGCTATAGGAAACTGAATTTGTACTAGAACGATCACTCATCTAATATCAGTCCACTCAGTGCTACCGGGATAACTTTTACATTTAGAGTAATGAAATGATTTCTCAGTCATTTTGGAGCTACTGCAACTAACGCTTCCGATCTCATTTCGACTGCAATACTTAATCTCTGCTATTGCAGAATATTTAGCTGCTTAGCTCACACCTTGCTGTACGTAGCCCTGGAGATTGGCATTTCAACTCTAATTCATATTCACATTTCTAATGCAGTTTGTCTTTTTGCCATGCCATCCTCTGTTAGTTATTATGCTTTCTCGTCCTTGTGCTCCAATATTGGGGTATATTCACTACATGATTAAAGACACGTAATGAACTTGATTGATAAAAACCTACACACGTTGTTGCTGTTATTTCGTGTATTTCCACTTAAACCCGTTATAGTTATTTTGCTATATTGATTACTAGTATAAACAGATTACTATCTCTAAATCCTGGTAAACCAGCTCACACTAAACCATCAAATTTCTACCTTACACGCAGCACATATTAACATATTAACATTTAGCCGGTATAGTGAAATAGTAAACGAAATGTGTAGATCACTCATCTAATATCGTCTTTTCAGTGCTGCCGGAACATATTTTAAATTTAGAGTAATGCAACGATTTCTCAGTTTTATGAAGCTACTGCAACTAACGCTTTGAATCTCTTTCCTGATAAATTACGCTCTGCAATATTAAGCCATGTAAATTGTCCTATTGGTCTGCTAACAATGCTATGTATAATAATACAAATCTTTTAAAAGCAATATCGTCTCACTGCAATACTTACACTCTGCATAATATATATGAATAATGCGAATAATGCTAATAATAAAGTCGTCTAAAACTCGGCTATAAGTAGAGAATAAAACTATCTTACATCAAAATAAACCATGTACTGCCAAACCAATAACGGCCAATTACTTAACGTCTATCAGTCAATGACTTAACAAAATAAACTTAGCACTCTTTTGCTTTATTTTGAATAGTTGTAGTTCTCCACATTAACTGTCACATTGATATCACCACTGACAATACACCACTTTTTAACAGCACCATATGAAAAAAGCACTTTATATGTTTCAAAAGTAGTTGCATTAGCAAAAAATAAAGTCCTGTCTTCTTTACACGCTAGCTTTTCTGTATACATTAATCTCTCTGTGTACACCAGCCACTCAATATAGACTAGCCTCTCTGTCTTCTGTATACAGGTGCCCGTAATCTATATACACTAGCCTGCCTTCTTTTTACAATAGTCTCGGTGTCCCAGCGTCTCTGCATACACTAGCCTCACTGAATTCCCCAGACTGTCTTCTGTATACACAAGCCTATCTGTAAAAAAAAATAGCCGTTCTTCTGCATACTCTAGCCTCTCTGTGTAACACAGTCTCTCTCTGGATTCCCTAGCCTACATCTCTGCATACCCAGGACCTTCCTCTGTATAATCTAGCCTATCTGTATACACTAGCCTGTCTTTTGTACAAATTAGCTTCTCTGTAGCCGGTCTTCTGTATACACGATCCTCACTGTCTACTCTTGGTTGTCTTTTGTATACACTAGCATCTCTTTATACATATACATATACAGCTCTCTGTATACCCAAGCCTCTCTGTATACACTAGTCCACCGGTATACACTAGCAAGTCTGCCTACACTATCCTCTCTTTGTAACTCAACTTCTCTCTCTGTATACCTTAGCTTCCATCTCTGCATACCCAGGACGTTCTTCTCTATAATCTAGCCTATGTGTATACACTAGCCGGTCTTCTGTAGACATTAGCCTCCCTGTATAAACTAGCTGGTCTACTGTATACACTAGTCCGTCTGTATACACTAGCAAGCTTGCATACACTAGCCTCTCTGTGTAACCCAGCCTCCATCTCTGCATACCCAGGACGTTCTTCTCTATAATCTAGCCTATTTGTATACACTAGCCTGTCTTTTGTACACATTAGCCTCTCTGTATAAACTAGCCGGTCCTCTGTATACACTAGTCCATCTGTATACACTAGCAAGTATGCGTACTCTAGCCTCTCTCTCTGTATAACTTAGCCTCCATCTCTGCATACCCAGGACGTTCTTCTGTATAATCTAGCCTATCTGTATACACTAGCCATCCATCTCTGCATACCCAGGACGTTCTTCTGTATAATCTAGCCTATCTGTATAAACTAGCCTGTCTTTTGTACACATTAACCTCTCTGTATAAACTAGCCGGTCCTCTGTATACACTAGTCCGTCTGTATACACTAGCAAGTCTGTGTAACCAAGCCTCTCTCTCTGCATACTCTAGCCTCCATCTCTTGCATAAACCAGGACCTTCTTCTGCATAATCTAGCCTATCTGTATACACTAGCCTGTCTTTTGTACACATTAGCCTCTCTGTGTAAACTAGCCGGTCTACTGTATACACTAGTCCATCTGTATACACTAGCAAGTCTGCATACTCCTGCCTCTCTGTGTAACCCAGCCTCGCTCTCTCTCTCTGTATACCCTAGCCTCCATCTCTGCATACCAAGGACGTTCTTCTGTATAATCTAGCCTATCTGTATAAACTAGCCTGTCTTTTGTACACATTAACCTCTCTGTATAAACTAGCCGGTCCTCTGTATACACTAGTCCGTCGGTATACACTAGCATCTCTTTATACATTAGCTCTCTGTATACCCAAGCCTCTCTGTATACACTAGTGCACCGGTATACACTAGCAAGTCTGCATACACTAGCCTCTCTTTGTAACCCAACTGCTCTCTCTGCATACCCAGGACGTTCTTCTCTATAATCTAGCCTATCTGTATAATCTAGCCTATCTGTATACACTAGCCATCCATCTCTGCATACCCAGGACGTTCTTCTCTATAATCTAGCCTATTTGTATACACTAGCCTGTCTTTTGTACACATTTGCCTCTCTGTATAAACTAACCGGTCTTCTGTATTACACTAGTCCCCCTGTATACACTAGCAAGTATGCATACTCTAGCCTCTCTCTCTGTATACCCTAGCAAGTCTGCATACTCCTGCCTCTCTGTGTAACCCAGCCTCACTCTCTCTCTGTATACCCTAGCCTCCATCTCTGCATACCCAGGACGTTCTTTTGTATAATCTAGCCTATCTGTATAAACTAGCCTGTCTTTTGTACACATTAGCCTCTCTATATAAACTAGCCGGTCCTCTGTATACACTAGTCCGTCTGTATACATTAGCAAGTCTGTGTAACCAAGCCTCTCTCTCTGCATACCCTAGCCTTCATCTCTTGCATAACCAGGACCTTCTTATGTATAATCTAGCCTATCTGTATACACTAGCCTGTCTTTTGTACACATTAGCCTCTCTGTATAAACTAGCCGGTCTACTGTATACACTAGTCCATCTGTATACACTAGCAAGTCTGCATACTCCTGCCTCTCTGTGTAACACAGTCTCTCTCTCTGTATACCCTAGCCTCCATCTCTGCATAACCATGACGTTCTTCTGTATAATCTAGCCTGTGTTTTGTACACTTTAGCCTCTCTGTATAAACTAGCCGGTCTTCTGCATACACGAGTCTCTCTTTATACCCTTGGATGTCTTTTGTATACACTAGCTGCTCTTTATACATTAGCTCTCTGTATACCCAAGCCTCTCTATACACTAGTCCGTCTGTATACACTAGCAAGTCTGCATACACCAGCCTCTCTGTGTAACCCAGCCTCTCTCTCTGCATACCCAAGATGTTCTTCTCTATAATCTAGCCTATTTGTATACACTAGCCTGTCTTTTGCACACATTAGCCTCCCTATATAAACTAGCCGGTCTTCTGTATACACTAGTCCGTCTGTATACACTAGCAAGTATGCATACTCTAGCCTCTCTCTCTGTATACCCTAGCCTCCATCTCTGCATACCCAGGACGTTCTTCTGTATAATCTAGTTTATCTGTATACACTAGTGTATACAGACAGACTAGTGTATACAGAGGACCGACTAATGTGTACAAAAGACAGGCTAATGTATACAGATAGGCTAGATTATACAGAAGAACGTCCTGGGTATGCAGAGCGCTCAGCTTCAAGGTATGGCCAACGTGAGTAATATGAGGGACACTCCTCACCCCCGCCCCCACCTACCAGATCTGAGTTTCATCCCCTTGCCCTCTCTGCCCCGGTCATCTGGTGGCAGTTTTATGCACTCCCTGGCCCCCACCCATTCATAATCCTTACCGACCTTTCTTTCCGCTGCTCACAGGAACACACTGGATGACTTGTCTAATTAACCAACTTGTACAAGACACAGCTATCCTCCTGTCTGACACCGGTCCCCCTTGGAGGCTTTACCCCTCACTGTTTGGGTGGTCCCTGCCTCTCCCTGGATGCTCCACATATACCACAACGACATTGTCAGAGGGGCACCACTTGACAGGACACAGGGCTTTCATTCCGGTGGCATCTCCCATTGGAGGAAGGGATGATGGCCCCAACCCCTTGGCAGCAGGTTCTTTCATGTACAGACCAGGGCGGCTCATCTTCCCTTCTGGAGTCTTGACCTTAGATGGGGGAGTTGCACTTTGGGGGGTCTGAGTGATACCTAATGCGCTGTACTGGAAGGGCTTGACATTCCCGCATATGTGTCCCCTCCCCCTGGATGCGCCCCTTGTCCCCCCCCTCTGGCTCCCACCTACTCTTTGCCGACATTGCCTTCTGCAGCTTTCGGGGACCCTGGATGACTTATTTATTGAGCCTATTGGTACGAGACACTGCTTCCCTCCAGGGTGACTCTGGACCCCCCTGGAGGATTTACCCCTTACTGTTTGGGCGGTCCCAGCCTCCCTCTGGATGCTCTACACAGCCCCCGATGGCGATGCAGGAGAGACACTAATTGGCGGGCCCTAGGACTGCTGCTCGGGTGAAGTCTCCCATTGGATGGAGGGATGGTGGCCCCAGCCCCTTGCCTGCCGGATTTTCCATGCACCGACCAGGGCTGCTCCTCTTTCATCTTGATGTGGTGACCATGGAGGGGAGGAGTTGAAATTTATGGGGTCCGGGTGTTTGCTGGTGGGAGTGCGCTAAAGGACTTGACATTTCTGCATGTTTGTCCCCTCTCCCCTGTTTCCCCCCTCCCTTCCCCCCCTTCCCACCCTTCCCTTCCCTCCTTTCCCTCCCCCTTTCCCCCTTCCACTCCCCCTTTCCCCCCTTCCACTCCCCCTTTCCCCCCTTCCCTGCCCCTTTTCCCCCCGGGGCGTGGACAGGGGAGAGGGGGTAAGGAGAGGACAATCTGCCAAAGGGAGAAATGCATTTGTGCATGCCTATGTTTAGGGCGAGCCGAGGAGACCCCTCAGTGCTGACAGTTATATGCTCTACCTCTGTTTTGGTTATACTATTGTTTTTTGTTTCTTTGATGTTACTGATTGTCTTTTATTTGCATAGCGGTATCAGACGTGACATTTACCACTGCCGGGACTGGGGGGACTAGGATTCGGGGGCTCCCTCTCCGACCTGTCTACCCAATAACCCAAGTAGGACAGCGCTTTAAACCCAGTGTACATCTGGTAAGCGCTATAGCATAATTGTGCTGTTTTAGTATACCCTTCCTGTACTGTTGAGTGCGGACAACCCTTAATTTCCCTCTCCCCCTGGGGTTGGGGTGCCCGGCCTCTTTTTCCCTTTACCTTTCCTTCCATTTGCCCTTCCTTTCTCCCCCTTAGTTCCCGCCATGCATTACCTACCCAAAACCTACCTTGGTTCAACTTTCTTTGCTTTTCTCTGACGTCCCCCTCCCCCTCCCCGAGGAGCGATGGGAGACTCAGTCAAGGTCACCTCTCTAAACGTTAAGGGACTGAACTCCCCTGAAAAACGGTGGATCCTCCTGGGAAAACTGAAAACTGAACACATCCTGTACTGATGTGGCCTTTATACAAGAAACACATTTTAAAAATACTAGCCTCCCCTTTCTATGGTCCAGATCCTTCCCTAAGGTCTACCACTCTACTAACCCCTCCTCTCCATTCTGATCTCTAGCAGGCTCCCCTGGGTTCTCCAGGATTCTCTGGTGGACCCTGGGGGCCAATATCTTTTTCTTAGGGGCCACATTGGAGAGCGCCTTTTTACATTTGCCACTGTGTACGCTCCCAATGATCACCAAGACACGTTCCTCAGAACTACCCTGCACAGATTATGTGACTTTCGGGAGGGCCAATTGATATTAGGTGGGGACTTTAATGTCCCCTTTCGCCATCGGTTGACACTTCTGCCTCTTGCTCCTCGCTCCCTACCCCTCACCTAGGTCTCTATTCTGGCACCTTAATGAGAGCCTCATCCAGATACCGGAAGTTTTAGCAGATGTGACCAGGGAATTGAACCTTTATTTCCAAGAAAACTAAAGCAGGACTGTGACCCGGGGATAATTTGGGAGGCTCACAAGTCAGTACTCCGCAGGGTACTTATCAGGAACAGCTTGCTAATCTGTTTCGTGAACTTGCCTCTGTGGAAGCGAAACATAAACATACCCCCTTACGGACCTTAGAGATTGAATTGGGGACACTCCATACCCATATTGCTGTCCTTCTCCATTATAAAGCGAAAGCGGCACTCCAGTTCTGTCGTAAACTGACGTAGGAGTCAGAGGACAAATGCAGAAAAATCTTAGCCAGGTCGGTAAAGGAGTTGAAATCTTGCTCTTACATACCACAGTTGATAGATGAGAATGGCCAGAGGGCCTCTACCCCAACCCAAATAGTTGAAGTCTTTGAAAAATGTTACTCTGATCTCTACAACCTGCCCGATTCAGGGTCTGGACAGGACAATATAGACAGATATGTAACCGGTTCTGGTCTACCAACCCTCTCATCGGAATCACGGGAGTACTTGGAGGACCCGATCACACTGGAAGAAGTCCAGACGGCCGTGGGACCTCCGAAGGTGGGTAAGGCTCCGGGCCCTGACGGATATACCGCACAATACTTTAAGACCTTCCTCCCTATTCTCGGCCCGCGCTTGGTGAATTTATTTAATACTCTGAGCTCAAATGGGGATTTTCCTGAGGATACCCTTAGAGCCCACATCTCGTTGATACCTAAGAAGGGCAAAGACCCGGGCCTATGTGGGAGCTACAGACCCATTTCCCTCCAAAATTCGGTCCTAAAACTATTCTCTAACTCCTCGCCACGTGATTGGCACATCACTTGTAGTCCCTTATACATATTGACCAGTTAGGTTTTATTCCCACCAGGGAAGATAAGGACAACCCCACTAAGGTGCTTACCCTGATCCGTAAAGCAAAGTCATCTGGGACCCCTTGTCTTTTCATGAGTACTGATGTCGAGAAGGCTTTTGATCGGGTCAAATGGACATTAATGTTCTCGGTCCTTTGCCATATAGGTCTGAGTGAACGGATGCTGGCATGGATAAGTAAGATATACTCACGTACTTACATTCCACCGGACATCGCGCGTACGTTTATGTTGAACTTCCCCCCACCCCTTGTCACTAAGATCCGCAGTTTGCTTCACGGGTGGCATTCTGGCCTCCATTCCTGGTTCAGCAGATGCAATCTCATTAAAATGAACATACTCCCTAAATTTACTTATCTTTTCCAAGCTCTCCCGATCCAGATTCCAGTCCTGTTTTTTAAGCAAGCTCAATCCTTGCTCACTCAATTTAACTGGGCCCACAAAAATCCCAGACTTAAGCGGTCACAGCTGACATTGTCTAAACAACAGGGAGGGTTGGTTCTCCTTAACTTGCGACGCTACTACCTGGCCTCCCATCTGGGCCGTGTATTGGACTGGAATCGAAACAAACTTTCTAAGCTCACTCCCGAATTCCGCTAAGAAGCGCCATGTAGTTCTATAAGTATTTACCCACAGAATTTATGTCACATCCCACTATAGGGGCTTAGTTGAAAGTCAGTCACCTGATCGCTACCCAAAACACACTCACGTCTTTGACTTCCCCCCTATTCCCTATACGTGGCCATCCAACCTTTGAACTGGGGACCCACTTAGAAATTCCAACCTAGACAATGCGTCTAAATTCGTCATTGATGGAAAATGGCCTTCTTTCTCAATCCTAACAGATCCGACAGGGCTTTTCCAACTGCCTTTTTGGAGAGCGGCGCAACGACATCATTTTCTCCATTCCATCCCCAATCCTCAAACGTTCGCCCGCCCTCAGACGGAGTTTGAGACTCTATGCAGGAGCGAAGGCCCTTTGGCCCACATTCTCTCTCAAACAGATTACCCACACTTAACCTGTCTGTCCAACTGGGAAAAGGACCTTAATTGCTAATTTTCCCCAGCACAGAGACAACGCATTATCACTTTGGCTCTCAAAATGTCGCTGTGCACGAAGATACAGGAGACGAATTTTAAACTTCTCACCAGGTGGTATTTGACACCATCAAAGCTGCAGAAATGTTTCTCCTCTTCCTCGAACATATGCTGGAGGTGTGGAGAAGAAGAGGGCACGTTGCTGCACATTTTTTGGTCCTGCCTCAGCTTGGTGGACTTCTGGACAGAGATCCGATGCATAACACAAAAATTCACAGACTTCTCCATCCAGGAGGAGGCTGCATTCTTTCTCTTGCACCATTCACAGATTCCCATTAAGAAGTACAAAAAAATCTATTTTACGTCATGTGATAAATGCGGCGAAATCCTGCATCCCTCTCTATTGGAAAAAATGTTCCCCCCCTTTCATTACTCACTGGCTTAAGAAAATAGAGGACATTAAAAAAAATTGAGGACTTGATCCTCACATCACAAGGTATACAAGAATTTTTTAAACAAACCTGAGACATCTGGAATACCTTTATATTCTCACTGGAAGGATGTCGCCTGCTATCGCCTTAGTGCTCTGAGCTTTCCTTGACTGGCCCCTTGGACAGTGGCTGCCATCGTGTCTCGTCCCCTCTTCTCCTTTTCTGATCTTTCAACCCTTCTCTTTTCTGCCTTCCTCCCCTATCTCTCACCCCCTCCACCCCCTCTCTCTTTTGGAAAGAGTGGAAAATTGGGAATGACGGCCCCACACCCCCCTCTGGATGGATTATGCCGGAGGGACCTGGGGGTTTGTGTGACCCTGGATCTTGGTACAGTACTTTATCCGTGCCTCGAATCATTGTGATTGATGGAAGGCAGACTCACAGTTGCGAATATACCTGTATCAAGTATTGTTCAGCTGCTTTTTGCTCTGTATTTCTCTGTTGCATTATGTACTCGGGGGACCGTCTTCCCCTATTTGGAGAAAAAATTATATTTGAAAAAAAAAAGAAGCCTACGACACCTGGTATTCCCAGGCGGTTTCCCATCCAGGCATTAACCAGGCCTGACCCTGCTTAGCCTCCAAGATCAGACGAGATGGAACAGATTCAGGGCGATGTGGCCGTAGTCGATATCTTCAGGCACTCTCAACTCTCTTGACAAACACCAAGATGGTCACCTTGGAAACAAGCGGAAAAAAATAGGTCAACGGCCACAACATAAAAAGAAGCCTACGGCATCTGGAAATCCCAGGCGGTCTCCCATCCAGGTACTAAACTGGTCCCAACCCTGCTTAGCCTCTGAGATCAGATGAGATTGGGCTCTTTTAGGGTGGTGTGGCCGTAGGAGATTTCTTCAGGCACTCTCAACCTTGACTAACGCCAATATGGTCACCTTGGGAAACAAACAAAAAAATCAAGTCAACGCCAACAACATGAGAAGAAGTCTACAGCACCTAGTATTCCCAGGTGGTCTCCCATCCAGGTATTAACAAGGCCCGACCCTGTTTAGTCTCTGAGATCAGACGAGATCTGGTGCTTTCAGGGTTATGTGGCCATAGGCGAGCTCTTCAAGCACTCTCAACCCTCTTGACAAACACCAAGATGGTCACCTTGGTAAACAAACAAAAAAAAAAAAACAAGTCAACGCCAACAACATAAAAATAAGCCTTCAGCACCTAGTATTCCCAGGTGGTCTCCAATCCAGGTACTAGCAAGGCCCGACCCTGTTTAGCCTCTGAGATCAGAGGAGATCGGGCGCTTTCAGGCTTATGTGCCCATAGGCAATCTCTTTGGGCACTCTCAACCCTCTTGACAAATGCCAAGATGGTCACCTTGGGAAACAAGCGAAAAAAAAACAAAACGAATCAAGGCCAACAACATAAAAAGAAGCCTACAATAACTGGTATTCCCAGGTGGTCTCCCATCCAGGTACTAACCAGGCCTGACTCTTCTTAGCCTCCAAGATCAGACGAGATTGGGTGCTTTCAGAGTGCTCGGACTCTTTCCCCATCACTAATGGGACGAGGCAGGGGTGCCCTCTGTCTCCCCTAATTTTTATTCTGACACTGGAACCACTTATGTGTCACGTTCGGAATGACCCGAATATTACTGGCATATCCAAACCCTCGGCACACCACAAAATTGCGGCGTACGCTGACGATCTAATTTTTTTCGTCTCCAATCCACACATTTCGCTTCCCAATATACTCGTGGCTCTCCGGCGATACGGCAGCCTATCAAACTATAAAATCAATTGCACCATCGGCTGTATTGAATATATCGGTCCCGGATGGTGAGGCCAAGAGGCTATGCTCCGCTTTTCCATTCTACTGAGCTGAAAAATCTATACGTTACCTGGGCGTTGACATGGCAGCGGATTTGGTGCAATTGTACCCGCTTAATTTTCTTCCTCTCCTGAATAGACTGAAATCTGATTTGGGAAACTGGCATGATTTAACACTGACCTGGTTCGGGCGCTGTAATGCATTCAAAATGACGGCCCTCCCGCGGATCTTATACTTGTTCCAGACATTATCGATCCGGTTACCCCCAATCTTTTTCAGACATCTGCAGGTGCTGCTCCGGGACTTTATTTGGGCGTGCAAACCGCCCAGAGCCCGTTTGCAATTGCTTGCCAGACCAAAGGACAAGGGGGGTCTGGGTCTCCCAGATCTGAGACAATACAACAGAGCGACTCTGCTAGCGAGAGTCGTTGATTGGCATTGTAATGGCCCACACAAGCAGTGGGTGGAGATGGAGATTGAGGATGGATCCATTCCCCTATTGACCTCCCCGTGGCTCCTGTCCTCCCTACCAAAAGACCTCAGAGATCACCCCGTAGTGGGAGCTACGTTGGCTGTTGTGCGGAGGTTGTTCCGCTGCACACACATTGCTCCCCTGCCGTCACCAATGACTCCGGTTATAGGTAATCCAGACTTCCCACCGGGATTTACCAACAAGAAACTGCGACAGTTGACAGTGGTGGGGAAACAGCGTCTGGGAGAGGTGTGGTCCTCGGGAGGGCTCCCGACCACGCAAACTGTCGCCGAGCTTTCTGACCCTCCGCTTGACTTGTTTAATGCTTATCAACTTCGTCACTTTCTTCTGGCCATACAAAGGGCCCCCTACACTCCTAGAGACCTGACGCCCTATGAATCCATCTGTCACAAAAAGGAACCTGTGCAACACACCCTCTCCCTCCTGTACAACCTATTAAGTAGTCAGGAGGAGGAGTCGACCCCACCATTTATCCACAAATGGGAGATTGCATTTGGCATCACATTTACCCCACAACAGATAGGGAAGATCCTGACATTAGTACATAAAGCTTCCATCGCAAACCAATATCAAGAATCAGGATACAAGATAGTCTCACGCTGGTATAGAGTCCCATACCTTCTGAATAAAATGAATAGATCGATTCCGGATGTTTGTTGGAGGTGCAATTCAGATACGGGGACCATGGGACACATTTTCTGGGCATGCCCGGCCTTGAGGAACTTTTGGGTGGAGGTGACCGGGACAATAAAAACAGCCTGTTCGAAAATACAAAAAAACCCTCACGATGCAACTCCTGAATGCCGCCCGGGTCTGCATTCCCACACTGTGGAGGCAGCCTCAGCCCCCATCCAAGGTGCTGTGGTATTCCAAAGTCAATCATATTCTCCGGATGGAAGAATTGACCGCCACCCTTCACAACACTGAAGAGGCATTTAGTGTTACATGGAGGCCCTGGAGGTATTTTACTGGTACTTGAGACTACATTTGGGAGGTGAGCAGCGCCCCTGTCCCAGAAAACGACTGAACATCTAACGTTTACCTACGTAGGCCAAGTCTGCCCTGGGTGGCATTCCCCCCCCCTCCCTTTTTGTCTTTATTTTTCTTTTTTTCCCTGCCGCCATCCCCCCCCCTCTTCTCTCTCCGTCTTTGCACTCTCTTCTTCCCCCGTCCTCCCTTTTGACTATGCCTTGTCTCCTTACTAGCCTTTGGGACCCAGAAGAACCCCAGGGTTATGGACACGACCGGCTCATATTTTACTCTGGTTCACGTAGGTCATGATAAGCTGGCTCGCTGTGGTCCCAGTTGTTCTCCATGATTACATTTGTCCGAACGGAGCTGCATTAGTTATACTGTACTACATGTCGGAGGTGGGGTTTCTCTCTTTTCTGCATGAAACTCTAGGACTCCCCTCTGAGAACCCAGAGTTATTTGGCTGCCTATTTTTTGTTACCATGTAATTGTGACCCTGGGTCATGCTGTATGGTTGACTGTTATATTTATGTTGTTCTACTTATACTTAATAAAAGAATAAAACAAAAAAAAAAAATAAGTCAATGCCAACAACTTAAAAAAAAAGCCTATGGCATCGAGAAATCCCAGGCGGTCTCCCATCCCCGTACTAACCAGGTCCCAACCCTGCTTAGCCTCTGAGACAGGGCTGGTGCAAGGATCGTTGACACCCTAGGCGAAAGCCTAATTTTGCCACCCCCCCCCGGCTGCGCCCATGACTCCACCTTACCCTGCCCTTGCTACACATGACCTATCTGACCCCTACACTGACCCCCTGACACATAAACTAATCCACCTGACTCCTACTTCCTGCACTACTCACATCACATTGACCCCTACACTGACCCACCTGATAATTACACCGACCCACCTGGCACCTACACCAACCCACCTGGCACCTACACTGCCAATTACACTGACCATCACGCTGACACCTACACTGACCATCACGCTGACACCTACACTGACCATCACGTTGACACCTACACTGACCATCACGCTGACACCTACCCTGAAAACACATACCCTGAAAACATATACCCTGAAAACACATACCCTGACACATAAAATGGCACTGACGCATACACTGACGCATACACTGACATGACACATACACTGACACGACACATACACTGACACATTACACTGACACGACACATACACTGACACGACACATCACACTGGCATGACACATACAGTGGCATGACACATACACTGACACATCACACTGGCATGACACATACACAGACACATCACACTGGCATGACACATACACAGACACATCACACTGACATGACACATACACTGACATGACACATACACAGACACATCACACTGACATGACACATACACTGACACATCACACTGACATGACACATACACTGACACATTACACTGACATGACACATACACTGACATGACACATACACTGACACATCACACTGGCATGACACATACACAGACACATCACAATGACATGACACATACACAGACACATCACACTGACATGACACATACACAGACACATTACACTGACATGACACATACACTGACACATTACACTGACATGACACATACACAGACACGACACATACACTGACACATCACACTGGCATGACACATACACTGACACATTACACTGACATGACACATACACTGACACATTACACTGACATGACACATACACAGACACATCACACTGACATGACACATACACAGACACATCACACTGACATGACACATACACAGACACATCACACTGACATGACACATACACAGACACATCACACTGGCATGACACATACACAGACACATCACACTGACATGACACATACACAGACACATCACACTGACATGACACATACACAGACACACCACACTGGCATGACACTGACACACATCACACTGACCTACCTGACTCCTACTTCCTGCATTACTCACACACAAACCCCCTCCATACAGCTCAATGGATCCATCCTCCTCCTTACCTCTGCTCTTTGATGCTGCCTTCAGCGACCATCATCCCACCGGGCCTCTCCGACTCCTCCGCACTGCCAGCGCCGTCCACCCGCTCCGCCGGGGCCACGCCAGCGCCATCCATCCGCTCCGCCGGGGCCACACCAGCGCCGTCCACCCGCTCCGCTGGGGCCACACCAGCGCCATCCATCCGCTCCGCCTCCATCATATCCCCGCCGGGACCAGGCCAGCGCCGTCAACCCCGCTCCATGATGTCCCCGCCGGGCAGGAGGTCAGCTGACCGACCTCTCGAAGCTCCCATCTCCGCCGAGCCCCGCCCCTCCGCTGCACTCACACAGACACACAGCGCAGCTCCAGAGGGACAGGCTGGAGCAAAGGAGTCCCGGAGCGGCGCTGTGAGATGAGTACGGTGGGGCGCTCAGCGGGAAACATGGGGGATTGGTGGCGCCGGTCGAACACCACAGGGGGGGCGAGAGAGCAGAAGAGGAGCTCACACTGGGCAGAGGCCGTAGTTGCGCCCTAGGTGGTAGTGCGCCCTAGGCGGCTGCCTACTTCGCCTAGTGGTAGCGCCGGCCCTGCTCTGAGATCAAATGAGATTTGGCTCTTTCAGGGTGATGCAGCCATAGTAGATTTTTTCAGGCACGCTCAACCCTCTTGACAAATGCCAAGATGGTCACCTTAGGAAACAAACAAAAAAAACAAGTCAACACCAATAACATAAAAAGAAGCCTACCGCACCTAGTATTTCCAGGCGGTCTCCCATCCAGGTATTAACAAGGCGCGACCCTTTCTAGCCTCTGAGATCAGCAGAGATTGGGCGCTTTCAGGGGGATGTGCCCATAGGCAATCTCTTTGGGCACTCTCATCCCTCTTGAAAAATGCCAAGATAGTCACCCTGGGAAACAAGCGAAAAAAAACAGGTCAACGCCAACAACATAAAAAGAAGAATACGGCACCTGGTATTCCAAGGCCGTCTCCCATTCAAGTACTAACTAGGCCCAACCCTTCTTAGCCTCTGAGATCAGAAGAGATAGGGTGCTTTCAGGGTGATGTGGCTGTAAGCGATCTCTTTAGGCACTCTCAACCCTCTTGACAAATGCCAAGATGATCCCTTTGGGAAACAAGCGAAAAAAACAGGTCAACACCAACAACATAAAAAGAAGCCTGCGGCATCTGGAAAACCCAGGCGGTCTCCCATCCAGGTACAAACCAGGCCCAACCCTGCTTAGCCTCTGAGACCAAACGAGATTGGGCGCTTTCAGGGTGTTGTGCCCATAGGCAATTTCGTTGTGCACTCTCAACCCTCTTGACACATGCCAAGATGGTCACCTTGGGAAACAAGGGAAAAAAAACAGGTCAACGCGACAACATAATGAGAAGCCTACGGCACCTGGTATTCCCAAGCTTTCTCCCATCCAGGTACTAACCAGGCCCATCGCTGCTTAGCCTCCGAGATCAGATGAGATTAGGCTCTTTCAGGGTGATTTGGCTGTAGGCACTCTCTTTGGGCACTCTGAAGCCTCTTGACAAAGGCCAAGATGGTCACCTTGGGAAACAAGCTAAAAAAAACAGGTCAAAGCCAACAACATAAAAAGAAGCCTATGGCATCCAGTATTCCCAGGCGATCTCCCAATCAAGACACTAACCAGACCAGATCCTTCTATGGCACCTGGTCTTCCCAGGCAGTCTCCCATCCAGGTACTAACCAGGCCTGACGCTGCTGAGCCTCTGAAATCAGACGAGATCGGGTGCTTTCAGGTTGATGTGGCCGTAAGTGTTCTCTTCAAGACACGCCTAACCCTCTTGACAAACGCCAAGATGGTCGCCTTGAGAACAACAGACAAAGCCAACAACATAAAAGGAAGCCTATGGGCTTACAGCGGACCTTAAAAGATGGGACCCACTAGCTCTGTCATGGTTCGGACGCTGTAATGTGTTGAAGATGAACGCGTTGCCACGACTTCTGTATCTACTACAAGCCTTACCTATCAAAATACCCCAGACTTTCTTTCATTCGGTTCGCTCAATCTTTATCAAGTTCCTCTGGCGCGGAAAACATATGCGTATTGGTAGGGCAATGCTATTGCGACCGAAATTGCGGGGAGGTATTGGCTTCCCGGACCCTGCTCTATATTACACAGCGAGGCACATGACACCGGTGGTTGACTGGTGCCGGTGTTCTGCCATATACTGTCCGGCCATGATATAGTGTCCGCTGTGTACTCCGAAGCTGAACGGCTCCTGCGCGGTGAGTGGAGGTGGTAGCCCCACCATCCAAGCGGACATAGGGTTGTGAATATTAGCCACTTCCCGACCAGCGCACGACGATGTACGTCGACAGCATGGCACGGGCAGGCATATTGGCGTACATGTACGTCCAATATTCGTTGCCGCCGTGCCATCGGGAGCGCGCCGCCGGCGGCGCGCTCCCGCGCTGGTCGGGACCCCCGTGAGTCCGGTCGCGGGACCCGCGGACTCGATCGCCGCGGGCATCCCCGCGATCGTCTCACGGAGCGGCGGAAGTGAGGAAATGCTGTATAAACAACATTTTCTCATTCTGCCTAGCAACTAGTGACGCTGATCTCTGCTCCATGTGATTGGAGCAGAGATCAGTGTACACTAAATGAAAGCCCAACCCCCCCACAGTTAGTAACACTCCCCTAGGAACACTTAACCCCTACACTGCCACCCACTGGTTAACCCTTTCACTGCCAGTGTCATTTACACAGGAATCACTGCATTTATATAGCAGTGATTACTGTATAAATGACAATGGTCCCAAAAATGTGTCAAAAATGTCCGATGGGTCCCCGACAATGTCGCAGTCACAATAAAAATCGCAGATCGCCGCCAGTACTAGTAAAAATAAAATAATAAAAAATTATTAATAAAAATGCTATAAAACTATCCCTATTTTGTAAACGCTATAACTTTTGCGCAAACCAATCAATAATCGCTTATTGCGATTTTTTTTACCAAAAATATGTAGACGAATACGTATTGGCCTAAATTGAGGGAAAAAAATGTTTTTTTATATATTTTTGGGGGATATTTATTATAACAAAAAGTAAAAAAATAATGCGTTTTTTTCAAAATTGTCGCTCTATTTTTGTTTATAGCGCAAAAAAAAAAACCGCAGGGGTGATCAAATACCACCAAAAGAAAGCTCTATTTGTGGGAAAAAAAGGACGTTAATTTTGTTTGAGAGCCACGTCGCACGACCGCGCAATTGTCAGTTAAAGCGACGCAGTGCCGAATCGCAAAAAGTGGTCTGGTCTTTGACCAGCAAATTGGTCCGGTCTGAAAGTGGTTAGAGGGCCCCTCGCAGGCGAGCTTCGCTCGCCACGCTTCGGGCTTGGCTTCGCTGCGCTCGGCTCTTTTATATTCTTACTCTATGTCCACTTGGATAGTGGGGATAGAACCTGTACTGCCGTTCATGCTCGCAATTTTTGGAATCTGTGTTGCTGTGTACTGCGCATGCGCAGTACACAGCGGACACTATCCGATGGGGGACCATATGTGATAAGACACCGGCATGGGGAACTGAAGCTATGGGTCAAGCTAGAGCAGGAGATGGCGCGGGTTCCACTGGCTGGTCTGCCTTGGGCGGGGAGGCCATTGGAGCCCTGTGTGACTACTCACCCATTAATTGGCCCCTCGCTCGCCGAGATGGATAGTTTTTTTTACCTTTCCCACCTGACTAACTTCCCTTCTCCTATGACCCCAATTATTGGACATCCTAGATTCCCTCCGGGCCTGTCTGACCAGGCCTTTACCAGGCAAGCCCCGAAAGGGCTTCTGAGAGCAGCCCTATTTCTTGGACCCACGGGCTTGATTCCCATGGGAACCATACTGCTAGAGCAAGTACCTGTTGCATTGGATAGCTGGAGAGCTAGACAGCTAATCCATTTCCTCGGATCACTACCTAACCATTCGTTCTTCTCTAGACAATTCCACCCCTTCAAGGAACTTTGCCTGGATGATGGCCCAATTCATGGTTCCCTCTCTAGGTCCTACCTAATCCTGACAGATGCACAATCCTCCACGGATCCACCCTTCCTAGCTAAATGGAAAAGGGACTTACAAACTACATTCTCCAAACCACAGAAGGACAGAATACTCTTTTTCGCCCATAAGTCGTCACTCTGCAGTAAATATCAGGAGATCTCATATAAGCTGATCACATGCTGGTATCGTACACCGGTGGTGTTGGCCAAAATATTCCCCGGTCAATCTGACCACTGCTGTCGCTGTGGGCAACAGGCTGGCACCATTCTCCACATTTTCTGGGAATGCCCTAAATTACAAACATTCGGGCAGCCTGTCCTGAGACTCATCCACAAGTTCACAGACATTTCCTTAGCCAATGATCCCGCAGCAGTTCTTCTCAATCTAACTCCTATGTCGATAAAGCGTTATCATAAGTCGTTACTTAAACATCTCCTCAAGGCAGCTAGGGCCTGCATCCCAAGTCAGTGGAAAGAGCAATCTGCTCCAATGGTGACCCAGTGGTTCGCAAGGGTTAATGATATTGAACGAATGGAAGACCTGACTGCCACAATGAGGGATAAAACGGAGGAGCATGGGAACAGATGGTTCTACTGGACCCAGTTTCGCTTTTCGGAAGAATACCTCCGCGAGACATAGTAAGCTCATGGTGATCGTTGGAGATCGCTGTTCCAAACGTTGGACAGCTGATGAGCTGGTGAGCCGAGGGCGTCTCTTGCTCCCTGGGAGGGGACCCCATCCTATCCACTCTACCCACGACACCCCCTTACCCCTTCTTTTCCTTTTCTGCCATTTCCTTCCCCAATCTTCTCTTTCCCCTTCTCCCTCCTTTCAGTTCTACTATTTCCCTTCTTAACTCAAAAAAGGGAAAAGAAAATGGTATGTTCCGACCCCATTTGACTACTACACAATACTCTTCCTCTATCTATGGATATCTAAACTCTTCGAAGGTAGCAGGGCTAGTATCAATAATATTTTAAGTGGTAGAGGATCCCAACGAGATGGAGCTTTAATCTCATCTTGATATGACCGCAAAGCTGTACACGTGCTATTCTCCTCGGACTTCTTACCATTGGCTCTGATATCCATGCAATATGATCGTTTGTTTGTAACTATTTGTATCACACATTCTGTGAAGTTGCCTTTGCATTGTATGTCGCATACTACTAAATAAAAAAAAAAAAAAAAAAAAAAAGCCTATGGTATCTGGTATTTCCAGGCGGTCTCCCATCCAGGTACTAACCAGGCCCGACACTGTTTAGCATCCGAGATCAGACGAGATTGGGCGCTTTCAGGGTGATGGGGCCGTAGGTGATCTCTTTGGGCACTCTCAACCCTCTTGACAAACGCCAAGATGGTTACCTTGGGAAACAAGTGAAAAAAAAACCAGGTCAAGGCCAACAACATAAAAAGAAGCCTACAGCACCTAGTATTCCCAGGTGGTCTCCAATCCAGGTACTAGCAAGGCCCAACCCTGTTTAGCTTCTGAGATCAGAGGAGATCGAGCGCTTTCAGGGTTATGTGCCCATAGGCAATCTCTTTGGGCATTCTCAACCCTCTTGACAAATGCCAAGATAGTCACCTTGAGATACAAGCGAAAAAAAACAGGTCAATGTCAACAACATAAAAAGAAGAATACGGCACCTGGTATTCCAACGCCATCTCCCATCCAGGTACTAACTAGGCCCAACCCTTCTTAGCCTCAGAGAAGAGAAGAGATAGGGCTCTTTCAGGGTGATGCTGCTGTAAGCGATCTCTTTGGGCACTCTCATCCCTCTTGACAAATGCCAAGATGGTCACCTTGGGAAACAAGCAAAAAAAAAAAAAATGAATCAACGCCAACAACATAAAAAGAAGCCTACAATAACTGGTATTCCCAGGTGGTCTCCCATCCAGGTACTAACCAGGCCCGACTCTTCTTAGCCTCCAAGGTCAGACGAGATTGGGTGCTTTCAGAGTGATGTGGCCATAGGCAATCTCTTCAGGCACTCTCAACCCTCTTGACAAACACCAAGATGGTCACTTTGGGAAACAAGCGGAAAAAAAACAGGTCAACGCCAACAACATAAAAAGAAGTCTACGACACCTGGTATTCCCAGGCGGTCTCCCCTCCAGGTACTAACAAGGCCTGACTCTTCTTAGCTTCCAACATCAAACGTGATCGGGTGCTTTCAGGGTGATGTGCCTGTAGGCAATCTCTTCAGGCACTTTCAACCCTCTTGACAAACGCCAATTTGGTCACCTTGGGAAACAAGCAAAAAAATAAAAATAAGTCGGAAGCTAGAGACAAAACGGCCCGAGTCCTCAATTTAATCCATGCGGCGCATGTACAGGGAAGGCCCTTGCTTATGTTGTCAACGGACGTGGAGAAGGCCTTTGACAGGGTGGCCTGGCACTTTATGCAGGCCACCCTGAAACATATAGGTCCAATATATATATATATATCCAATGCAACAGGTACTTGCTCTAGCAGTATGGTCCCCATGGGAATCAAGCCCGTGGGTCCAAGAAATAGGGCTTCTCTCAGAAGCCCTTTCGGGGCTTGCCTGGTAAAGGCCTGGTCAGACAGGCCCGGAGGGAATCTAGGATGTCCAATAATTGGGGTCATAGGAGAAGGGAAGTTAGTCAGGTGGGAAAGGTGAAAAAAACTATCCATCTCGGCGAGCGAGGGGCCAATTAACGGGTGAGTAGTCACACAGGGCTCCAATGGCCTCCCCGCCCAAGGCAGACCAGCCAGTGGAACCCGCACCATCTCCTGCTCTAGCTTGACCCATAGCTTCAGTTCCCCATGCCGGTGTCTTATCACATATGGTCCCCCATCGGATAGTGTCCGCTGTGTACTGCGCATGCGCAGCGAGGCCAAGCCCGAAGCGTGGCGAGCGAAGCTCGCCTGCGAGGGGCCCTCTAATATTCACAACCCTATGTCCACTTGGATGGTGGGGCTACCACCTCCACTCACCGCGCATGAAAATCTCCGAAGCTTCGTCTGCTCCGTACTGCGCATGCGCAGTACGGCGCAGACACTATATCATGGCCGGACAGTATATGGCAGAACACCGGCACCAGTCAACACCGGTGTCATGTGCGTCGCTGTGTAATATAGAGCAGGGTCCGGGAAGCCAATACCTCCCCGCAATTTCGGTCGCAATAGCATTGCCCTACCAATACGCATATGTTTTCCACGCCAGAGGAACTTGATAAAGATTGAGCGAACCGCATGAAAGAAAGTCTGGGGTATTTTGATAGGTAAGGCTTGTAGTAGATACAGAAGTCGTGGCAACGCGTTCATCTTCAACACATTACAGCGTCCGAACCATGACAGAGCTAGTGGGTCCCATCTTTTAGGGTCCACTGTAAGCCCATAGGCTTCTTTTTATGTTGTTGGCTTTGACCTGTTTTTTTTGCTTGTTTCTCAAGGCGACCATCTTGGCGTTTGTCAAGAGGGTTGGGCGTGTCTTGAAGAGAACGCTTACGGCCACATCAACCTGAAAGCACCCGATCTCGTCTGATTTCAGAGGCTAAGCAGCGTCAGGCCTGGTTAGTACCTGGATGGGAGACTGCCTGGGAAGACCAGGTGCCATAGAAGGATCTGGTCTGGTTAGTGTCTTGATTGGGAGATCGCCTGGGAATACTGGATGCCGTAGGCTTCTTTTTATGTTGTTGGCTTTGACCTGTTTTTTTTAGCTTGTTTCCCAAGGTGACCATCTTGGCCTTTGTCAAGAGGCTTCAGAGTGCCCAAAGAGAGTGCCTACGGCCAAATCACCCTGAAAGAGCCCAATCTCATCTGATCTCGAAGGCTAAGCAGCGATGGGCCTGGTTAGTTCCTGGATGGGAGACAGTTTGGGAATACCAGGTGCCATAGGCTTCTCATTATGTTGTCGGCGTTGACCTGTTTTATTTTCCCTTGTTTCCCAAGGTGACCATCTTGGCATGTGTCAAGAGGGTTGAGAGTGCACAAAGAAATTGCCTACGAGCACAACAACCTGAAAGCGCCCAATCTCGCTTGGTCTCAGAGGCTAAGCAGGGTTGGGCCTGGTTTGTACCTGGATGGGAGACCGCCTGGGTTTTCCAGATGCCGCAGGCTTCTTTTTATGTTGTTGGTGTTGACCTGTTTTTTTCGCTTGTTTCCCAAAGGGATCATCTTGGCATTTGTCAAGAGGGTTGAGAGTGCCTAAAGAGATCGCTTACAGCCACATCACCCTGAAAGCACCCTATCTCTTCTGATCTCAGAGGCTAAGAAGGGTTGGGCCTAGTTAGTACTTGAATGGGAGACGGCCTTGGAATACCAGGTGCCGTATTCTTCTTTTTATGTTGTTGGCGTTGACCTGTTTTTTTTCGCTTGTTTCCCAGGGTTTTGGCATTTTTCAAGAGGGATGAGAGTGCCCAAAGAGATTGCCTATGGACACATCACCCTGAAAGCGCCCAATCTCCGCTGATCTCAGAGGCTAGAAAGGGACGCGCCTTGTTAATACCTGGATGGGAGACCGCGTGGAAATACTAGGTGCGGTAGGCTTCTTTTTATGTTGTTGGCATTGACTTGTTTTTTTTGTTTGTTTCCCAAGGTGACCATCTTGGCGTTTGTCAAGAGGGTTGAGCGTGCCTGAAAAAATCTACTATGGCTGCATCACCCTGAAAGAGCCAAATCTCATTTGATCTCAGAGGCTAAGCAGGTTTGGGACCTGGTTAGTACGTGGATGGGAGACCGCCTGAGATTTCTCGATGCCATAGGCTTTTTTTTTAAGTTGTTGGCATTGACTTATTTTTTATTTTTTGTTTTATTCTTTTACTAAGTACAAGTAGAACAACACAAATGTAACAGTCAACCATACAGCATGACCCAGGGTCACAATTACATGGTAACAAAAAATAGGCAGCCAAATAACTCTGGGTTCTCAGAGGGGAGTCCTAGAGTTTCATGCAGAAAAGAGAGAAACCCCACCTCCGACATGTAGTACAGTATAACTAATGCAGCTCCGTTCGGACAAATGTAATCATGGAGAACAACTGGGACCACAGCGAGCCAGCTTATCATGACCTACGTGAACCAGAGTAAAATATGAGCCGGTCGTGTCCAGAACCCTGGGGTTCTTCTGGGTCCCAAAGGCTAGTAAGGAGACAAGGCATAGTCAAAAGGGAGGACGGGGGAAGAAGAGAGTGCAAAGACGGAGAGAGAGGAGGGGGGGGATGGCGGCGGGGAAAAATAGAAAAATAAAGACAAAAAATGAGGGGGGGGGGGGAATGCCACCCAGGGCAGACATGGCCTACGTAGGTAAACGTTAAATGTTCAGTCGTTTTCTGGGACAGGGGCGCTGCTCACCTCCCGAATGTAGTCTCAAGTACCAGTAAAATACCTCCAGGGCCTCCATGTAACACTAAATGCCTCTTCAGTGTTGTGAAGGGTGGCGGTCAATTCTTCCATCCGGAGAATATGATTGACTTTGGAATACCACAGCACGTTGGATGGGGGCTGAGGCTGCCTCCACAGTGTGGGAATGCAGACCCGGGCGGCGTTCAGGAGTTGCATCGTGAGGGTTTTTTTGTATTTTCGAACAGGCTGTTCGGTCAAGTGTAGAAGGCACGCTGCTGGGTTGTCTGCGATATCTACATTTCTGAGAGTTTTTATCGTCCCGGTCACCTCCACCCAAAAGTTCCTCAAGGCCGGGCATGCCCAGAAAATGTGTCCCATGGTCCCCATATCTGAATTGCACCTCCAACAAACATCCGGGATCGATCTATTCATTTTATTCAGAAGGTATGGGACTCTATACCAGCGTGAGACTATCTTGTATCCTGATTCTTGATATTGGTTTGCGATGGAAGCTTTATGTACTAATGTCAGGATCTTCCCTATCTGTTGTGGGGTAAATGTGTTGCCAAATGCAATCTCCCATTTGTGGATAAATGGTGGGGTCGACTCTTCCTCCTGACTACTTAATATGTTGTACAGGAGGGAGAGGGTGTGTCGCACAGGTTCCTTTTTGTGACAGATGACTCATAGGGCGTCAGGTCTCTAGGAGTGTAGGGGGCCCTTTGTATGGCCAGAAGAAAGTGACGAAGTTGATAAGCATTAAACAATTCAAGCGGAGGGTCAGAAAGCTCGGCGACAGTTTGCGTGGTCGGGAGCCCTCCCGAGGGCCACACCTCTCCCAGACGCTGTTTCCCCACCACTGTCAACTGTCGCAGTTTATTGTTGGTAAATCCCGGTGGGAAGTCTGGATTACCTATAACCGGAGTCATTGGTGACGGCAGGGGAGCAATGTGTGTGCAGCGGAACAACCTCCGCACAACAGCCAACGTAGCTCCCACTACGGGGTGATCTCTGAGGTCTTTTGGTAGGGAGGACAGGAGCCACGGGGAGGTCAATAGGGGAATGGATCCATCCTCAATCTCCATCTCCACCCACTGCTTGTGTGGGCCATTACAATGCCAATCAACGACTCTCGCTAGCAGAGTCGCTCTGTTGTATTGTCTCAGATCTGGGAGACCCAGACCCCCCTTGTCCTTTGGTCTGGCAAGCAATTGCAAACGGGCTCTGGGCAGTTTGCGCGGCCAAATAAAGTCCCGGAGCAGCACCTGCAGTTGTCTGAAAAAAATTGGGGGTAACCGGATCGGTAATGTCTGGAACAAGTATAAAATCCGCGGGAGGGCCGTCATTTTGAATGCATTACAGCGCCTGAACCAGGTCAGTGTTAAAGCATGCCAGTTTCCCAAATCAGATTTCAGTCTATCCAGGAGAGGGACAAAATTAAGCGGGTACAATTGCGCCAAATCCGCTGCGATGTCAACGCCCAGGTAACGTATAGATTTTTCAGCTCAGTAGAATGGAAAAGCGGAGCGTAGCCTCTTGGCCTCACCATCCGGGACCGATATATTCAATACAGCCAAAGGTGCAATTGATTTTATAGTTTGATAGGCTGCCGTATCGCCGGAGAGCCGCGAGTATATTGGGAAGCGAAATGTGTGGATTGGAGACGAAAAAAATTAGATCGTCAGCGCATGCCGCAATTTTGTGGTGTGCCGAGGGTTTGGATATGCCAGTAATATTCGGGTCATTCCGAACGTGACACATAAGTGGTTCCAGTGTCAGAATAAAAATTAGGGGAGACAGAGTACACCCCTGCCTCGTCCCATTAGTGATGGGGAAAGAGTCCGAGCACTCTGAAAGCACCCAATCTCATCTGATCTTGGAGGCTAAGAAGAGTCAGGCCTGGTTAGTACCTGGATGGGAGACCACCTGGGAATACCAGTTATTGTAGGCTTCTTTTTATGTTGTTGGCCTTGATTCGTTTTGTTTTTTTTTCGCTTGTTTCCCAAGGTGACCATCTTGGCATTTGTCAAGAGGGTTGAGAGTGCCCAAAGAGTTCGCTTACAGCAGCATCACCCTGAAAGAGCCCTATCTCTTCGCATCTCTGAGGCTAAGAAGGGTTGGGCCTAGTTAGTCCCTGGATGGGAGATGGCTTTGGAATACCAGGTGCCGTAGTCTTCTTTTTATGTTGTTGACATTGACCTGTTTTTTTTTCGCTTGTTTCCCAAGGTGACTATCTTGGCATTTGTCAAGAGGGTTGAGAGTGCCCAAAGAGATTGCCTATGGGCACATAAGCCTGAAAGCGCCCGATCTCCTCTGATCTCAGAGGCTAAACAGGGTCGGGCCTTGCTAGTACCTGGATTGGAGACCACCTGGGAATACTAGGTGCTGAAGGCTTATTTTTATGTTGTTGGCGTTGACTTGTTTTTTTTTTTTTGTTTGTTTACCAAGGTGACCATCTTGGTGTTTGTCAAGAGGGTTGAGAGTGCTTGAAGAGCTCGCCTATGGCCACATAACCCTGAAAGCAACAGATCTCATCTGATCTCAGAGACTAAACAGGGTCGGGCCTTGTTAATACCTGGATGGGAGACCACCTGGGAATACTAGGTGCTGTAGACTTCTTCTCATGTTGTTGGCGTTGACTTGATTTTTTTGTTTGTTTCCCAAGGTGACCATATTGGCGTTAGTCAAGGTTGAGAGTGCCTGAAGAAATCTCCTACGGCCACACCACCCTAAAAGAGCCCAATCTCATCTGATCTCAGAGGCTAAGCAGGGTTGGGACCAGTTTAGTACCTGGATGGGAGACCGCCTGGGATTTCCAGATGCCGTAGGCATCTTTTTATGTTGTGGCCATTGACCTATTTTTTTCCGCTTGTTTCCAAGGTGACCATCTTGGTGTTTGTCAAGAGAGTTGAGAGTGCCTGAAGATATCGGCTACGGCCACCCTGAATCTGTTCCATCTCGTCTGATCTTGGAGGCTAAGCAGACCAGCAGGCCTGGTTAATGCCTGTATGGGAAACCACCTGGGAATACCAGGTGTCGTAGGCTTCTTTTTTTTTTTCAAATATAATTTTTTCTCCAAATAGGGGAAGACGGTCCCCCGAGTACATAATGCAACAGAGAAATACAGAGCAAAAAGCAGCTGAACAATACTTGATACAGGTATATTCGCAACTGTGAGTCTGCCTTCCATCAATCACAATGATTCGAGGCACGGATAAAGTACTGTACCAAGATCCAGGGTCACACAAACCCCCAGGTCCCTCCGGCATAATCCATCCAGAGGGGGGTGTGGGGCCGTCATTCCCAATTTTCCACTCTTTCCAAAAGAGAGAGGGGGTGGAGGGGGTGAGAGATAGGGGAGGTAGGCAGAAAAGAGAAGGGTTGAAAGATCAGAAAAGGAGAAGAGGGGACGAGACACGATGGCAGCCACTGTCCAAGGGGCCAGTCAAGGAAAGCTCAGAGCACTAAGGCGATAGCAGGCGACATCCTTCCAGCAAGAATATAAAGGTATTCCAGATGTCTCAGGTTTTTTTAAAAAATTCTTGTATACCTTGTGATGTGAGGATCAAGTCCTCCATTTTTTTTAATGTCCTCTATTTTCCTAAGCCAGTGGGTAATGAAAGGGGGGGGACATTTTTTCCAATAGAGAGGGATGCAGGATTTCGCCGCATTTATCACATGCCGTAAAATAGATTTTTTTGTACTTCTTAAAGGGGAGGGCCACCCTGAAAAACAAAAAAATGTTAAAAATTACAAAAAAATCTAAAAAAAAAAAAAATGAAAAAATTTTTTTTTTTATACTTACCAGAAATGCCTGTTGCTAGGCACTTTCTCCTAATCTTCCTCTTCCTCCTCCGCGGAGATCTTCTGTCTTCTGTCTTCGTCGCGGCGTCTTCTGGGTAATGAGTCTCGCTGTGTTCTGGGAACTGTGTGTTCCAGAACACAGCGCGTCCCATTCAGAAAGCGCTGCTGGACTCGCGCATGCGCAGTAGCTGTGGGACTCGCGCATGCGCAGTAGGAAACGGGCAGTGAAGCCATAAGGCTCTGCTGCCTGTTTCCCTTACAAGGGATGGCGGCGCCGGGACCCGAGAGCCGAGGGACGGGTCGGCCTCGGGCGGCCGACATCGCAGGCGCCCTGGACAGGTGAGTGTGTTTATTAAGTCAGCAGCTGCAGTGTTTGCAGCTGCTGACTTTTTTTTTTTTTTTTTTTTTTATAACCGGCCCTCCACTTTAATGGGAATCTGTGAATGGTGCAAGAGAAAGAATGCAGCCTCTTCCTGGATGGAGAAGTCTGTGAATTTTTGTGTTATGCATCGGATCTCTGTCCAGAAGTCCACCAAGCTGAGGCAGGACCAAAAAATGTGCAGCAACGTGCCCTCTTCTTCTCCACACCTCCAGCATATGTTCGAGGAAGAGGAGAAACATTTCTGCAGCTTTGATGGTGTCAAATACCACCTGGTGAGAAGTTTAAAATTCGTCTCCTGTATCTTCGTGCACAGCGACATTTTGAGAGCCAAAGTGATAATGCGTTGTCTCTGTGCTGGGGAAAATTAGCAATTAAGGTCCTTTTCCCAGTTGGACAGACAGGTTAAGTGTGGGTAATCTGTTTGAGAGAGAATGTGGGCCAAAGGGCCTTCGCTCCTGCATAGAGTCTCAAACTCCGACTGAGGGCGGGCGAACGTTTGAGGATTGGGGATGGAATGGAGAAAATGATGTAGTTGCGCCGCTCTCCAAAAAGGCAGTTGGAAAAGCCCTGTCGGATCTGTTAGGGTTGAGAAAGAAGGCCATTTTCCATCAATGACGAATTTAGACGCATTGTCTAGGTTGGAATTTCTAAGTGGGTCCCCAGTTCAAAGGTTGGATGGCCACGTATAGGGAATAGGGGGGAAGTCAAAGACGTGAGTGTGTTTTGGGTAGCGATCAGGTGACTGACTTTCAACTAAGCCCCTATAGTGGGATGTGACATAAATTCTGTGGGGGAATACTTATAGCACCACATGGCGCTTCTTAGCGGAATTCGGGAGTGAGCTTAGAAAGTTTGTTTCGATTCCAGTCCAATACATGCCCCAGATGGGAGGCCAGGTAGTAGCGTCGCAAGTTAGGGAGAACAAACCCTCCCTGTTGTTTAGACAATGTCAGCTGTGACCGCTTAAGTCTGGGATTTTTGTGGGCCCAGTTAAATTGAGTGAGCAAGGATTGAGCTTGCTTAAAAAACAGGACTGGAATCTGGATCGGGAGAGCTTGGAAAAGATAAGTAAATTTAGGGAGTATGTTCATTTTAATGAGATTGCATCTGCTGAACCAGGAATGGAGGCCAGAATGCCACCCGTGAAGCAAACTGCGGATCTTAGTGACAAGGGGTGGGGGGAAGTTCAACATAAACGTACGCGCGATGTCCGGTGGAATGTAAGTACGTGAGTATATCTTACTTATCCATGCCAGCATCCGTTCACTCAGACCTATATGGCGAAGGACCGAGAACATTAATGTCCATTTGACCCGATCAAAAGCCTTCTCGGCATCAGTACTCATGAAAAGACAAGGGGTCCCAGATGACTTTGCTTTACGGATCAGGGTAAGCACCTTAGTGGTGTTGTCCCTATCTTCCCTGGTGGGAATAAAACCTAACTGGTCAATATGTATAAGGGACTACAAGTGATGTGCCAATCACGTGGCGAGGAGTTAGAGAATAGTTTTAGGACCGAATTTTGGAGGGAAATGGGTCTGTAGCTCCCACATAGGCCTGGGTCCTTGCCCTCCTTAGTTATCAACGAGATGTGGGCTCTAAGGGTATCCTCAGGAAAATAAATTCACCAAGCGCAGGCCGAGAATAGGGAGGAAGGTCTTAAAGTATTGTGCGGTATATCCGTCAGGGCCCGGAGCCTTACCCACCTTCGGAGGTCCCACGGCCGTCTGGACTTCTTCCAGTGTGATCGGGTCCTCCAAGTACTCCCGTGATTCCGATGAGAGGGTTGGTAGACCAGAACCGGTTACATATCTGTCTATATTGTCCTGTCCAGACCCTGAATCGGGCAGGTTGTAGAGATCAGAGTAACATTTTTCAAAGACTTCGACTATTTGGGTTGGGGTAGAGGCCCTCTGGCCATTCTCATCTATCAACTGTGGTATGTAAGAGCCAAATTTCAACTCCTTTACCGACCTGGCTAAGATTTTTCTGCATGTGTCCTCTGATTCCTACGTCAGTTTACGACAAAACTGGAGTGCCGCTTTCGCTTTATAATGGAGTAGGACAGCAATATGGGTATGGAGTGTCCCCAATTCAATCTCTAAGGTCCGTAAGGGGGTATGTTTATGTTTCGCTTACACAGAGGCAAGTTCACGAAACAGATTAGCAAGCTGTTCCTTCCGTGTTCGTTTGATGCGCGCCCCGTGCCTGATAAGTACCCTGCGGAGTACTGACTTGTGAGCCTCCCAAATTATCCCCGGGTCACAGTCCTGCTTTAGTTTTCTTGGAAATAAAGGTCCAATTCCCTGGTCACATCTGCTAAAACTTCCGGTATCTGGAGGAGGCTCTCATTAAGGTGCCAGAATAGAGACCTAGGTGAGGGGTAGGGAGCGAGGAGCAAGAGGCAGAAGTGTCAACCGATGGCGAAAGGGGACATTAAAGTCCCCACCTAATATCAATTGGCCCTCCCGAAAGTCACATAATCTGTGCAGGGTAGTTCTGAGGAACGTGTCTTGGTGATCATTGGGAGCGTACACAGTGGCAAATGTAAAAAGGCGCTCTCCAATGTGGCCCCTAAGAAAAAGATATTGGCCCCCAGGGTCCACCAGAGAATCCTGGAGAACCCAGGGGAGCCTGCTAGAGATCAGAATGGAGAGGAGGGGTTAGTAGAGTGGTAGACCTTAGGGAAGGATCTCGACCATAGAAAGGGGAGGCTAGTATTTTTAAAATGTGTTTCTTGTATAAAGGCCACATCAGTACAGGATGTGTTCAGTTCTCACAGGAGGATCCACCATTTTTCAGGGGAGTTCAGTCCCTTAACGTTTAGAGAGGTGACCTTGACTGAGTCTGCCATCGCTCCTCGGGGAGGGGGAGGGGGACATCAGAGAAAAGCAAAGAAAGTTGAACCAAGGTAGGTTTTGGGTAGGTAATGCATGGCGGGAACTAAGGGGGAGAAAGGAAGGGCAAATGGAAGGAAAGGTAAAGGGAAAAAGAGGCCGGGCACCTCAACCCCAGGGGGAGAGGGAAATTAAGGGTTGTCCGCACTCAACAGTACAGGAAGGGTATACTAAAACAGCACAATTATGCTATAGCGCTTACCAGATGTACACTGGGTTTAAAGCGCTGTCCTACTTGGGTTATTGGGTAGACAGGTCGGAGAGGGAGCCCCCGAATCCTAGTCCCCCCAGTCCCGGCAGTGGTAAATGTCACGTCTGATACCGGTATGCAAATAAAAGACAATCAGTAACATCAAAGAAACAAAAAACAATAGTATAACCAAAACAGAGGTAGAGCATATAACTGTCAGCACTGAGGGGTCTCCTCGGCTCGCCCTAAACATAGGCATGCACGAGGGAGCCCGTCACAACAGAAAAGGCATCACAGAATGGGATCCACCACCCCCCGTCCCATACCCCTAAAGTACATGCAGTCCCCGGACAAATGCATTTCTCCCTTTGGCAGATTGTCCTCTCCTTACCCCCCTCTCCCCCGTCCACGGCCCGGGGGGAAAAGGGGCAGGGAAGGGGGGAAAGGGGGAGTGGAAGGGGGGAAAGGGGGAGTGGAAGGGGGAAAGGGGGAGGGAAAGGAGGGAAGGGAAGGGTGGGAAGGGGGGGAGGGAGGGGGGAAACAGGGGAGAGGGGACAAACATGCAGAAATGTCAAGTCCTTTAGCGCACTCCCACCAGCAAACACCCGGACCCCATAAATTTCAACTCCTCCCCTCCATGGTCACCACATCAAGATGAAAGAGGAGCAGCCCTGGTCGGTGCATGGAAAATCCGGCAGGCAAGGGGCTGGGGCCACCATCCCTCCATCCAACGGGAGACTTCACCCGAGCAGCAGTCCTGGGGCCCGCCAATTAGTGTCTCTCCTGCATCGCCATCGGGGGCTGTGTAGAGCATCCAGAGGGAGGCTGGGACCGCCCAAACAGTAAGGGGTAAATCCTCCAGGGGGTCCAGAGTCACCCTGGAGGGAAGCAGTGTCTCGTACCAATAGGCTCAATAAATAAGTCATCCAGGGTCCCCGAAAGCTGCAGAAGGCAATGTCAGCAAAGAGTAGGTGGGAGTCAGAGTGGGGGACAAGGGGCGCATCCAGGGGGAGGGGACACATATGCGGGAATGTCAAGCCCTTCCAGTACAGCGCATTAGGTATCACTCAGACCCCCCAAAGTGCAACTCCCCCATCTAAGGTCAAGACTCCAGAAGGGAAGATGAGCCGCCCTGGTCTGTACATGAAAGAACCTGCTGCCAAGGGGTTGGGGCCATCATCCCTTCCTCCAATGGGAGATGCCACCGGAATGAAAGCCCCGTGTCCTGTCAAGTGGTGCCCCTCTGACAATGTCGTTGTGGTATATGTGGAGCATCCAGGGAGAGGCAGGGACCACCCAAACAGTGAGGGGTAAAGCCTCCAAGGGGGACCGGTGTCAGACAGGAGGATAGCGGTGTCTTGTACAAGTTGGTTAATTAGACAAGTCATTCAGTGTGTTCCTGTGAGCAGCGGAAAGAAAGGTCGGTAAGGATTATGAATGGGTGGGGGCCAGGGAGTGCATAAAACTGCCACCAGATGACCGGGGCAGAGAGGGCAAGGGGATGAAACTCAGATCTGGTAGGTGGGGGCGGGGGTGAGGAGTGTCCCTCATATTACTCACGTTGGCCATACCTTGAAGCTGAGCGCTCTGCATACCCAGGACGTTCTTCTGTATAATCTAGCCTATCTGTATACATTAGCCTGTCTTTTGTACACATTAGTCGGTCCGCTGTATACACTAGTCTGTCTGTATACACTAGTGTATACAGATAAGCTAGATTATACAGAAGAACGTCCTGGGTATGCAGAGATGGAGGCTAGAGTGTATACAGACGGACTAGTGTATACAGAAGACCGGCTAGTTTATATAGGGAGGCTAATGTGTGCAAAAGACAGGCTAGTGTATACAAATAGGCTAGATTATAGAGAAGAACATCTTGGGTATGCAGAGAGAGAGGCTGGGTTACACAGAGAGGCTGGTGTATGCAGACTTGCTAGTGTATACAGACGGACTAGTGTATAGAGAGGCTTGGGTATACAGAGAGCTAATGTATAAAGAGCAGCTAGTGTATACAAAAGACATCCAAGGGTATACAGAGAGACTCGTGTATGCAGAAGACCGGCTAGTTTATACAGAGAGGCTAAAGTGTACAAAACACAGGCTAGATTATACAGTAGCTTCATAAAACTGAGAAATCGTTGCATTACTCTAAATTTAAAATATGTTCCGGTTGCACTGAAAAGACGATATTAGATGAGTGATCTACACATTTCGTTTACTATTTCACTATACCGGCTAAATGTTAATATGTTAATATGTGCTGCGTGTAAGGTAGAAATTAGATGGTTTAGTGTGAGCTGGTTTACCAGGATTTAGAGATAGTAATCTGTTTATACTAGTATATAAATATAGCAAAATAACTATAACGGGTTTAAGTGGAAATACACGAAATAACAGCAACAACGTGTGTAGGTTTTTATCAATCAAGTTCATTACGTGTCTTTAATCATGTAGTGACATTGGAGCACAAGGATGAGCAAGCATAATAACTAACAGAGGATGACATGGCAAAAAGACAAACTGCATTAGAAATGTGAATATGAATTAGAGTTGAAATGCCAATCTCCAGGGCTACGTACAGCAAAGTGTGAGCTAAGCAGCTAAATATTCTGCAATAGCAGAGATTAAGTATTGCAGTCGAAATGAGATCGGAAGCGTTAGTTGCAGTAGCTCCAAAATAACTGAGAAATCATTTCATTACTCTAAATGTAAAAGTTATCCCGGTAGCACTGAGTGGACTGATATTAGATGAGTGATCGTTCTAGTACAAATTCAGTTTCCTATAGCAGAGAGATACCAGCTAAATGTGAGACGAGCAATTAAACTGTTCACGGTAGCTTTGCATTACTCTTAATATGTGCAGCGTGTAAAGAAGCAATAAGATGGATTTGTATTATCCTAAAATTAGCAGTATACGTAATAAAGGTGAGTAGGTAACCTGGATTTAGACATAGCAAACTCTATAATCTAATTTAGCAAAATTAGAAAGGATAATATTGAGACAGTATATACAGGTCGAGTTTAACTGGAAATACACAAAATATCTAGCTTACCTTTACATTGTTCAATAGAGCGTTGCAAAGTAATACCAAGGCAGAATGTCGGAATAGCAATTAGATGAGATGATTGCTGTAATCATGAAATATCAGCAACGCCTAGGTTTCTATCGGATGAGAAAGTATAATAACTGGCAAAGTATGACATGGCAAAGAGACAAATTGCATTAGAGATGTAAGATGGACATGAAATGTCAATCCCCATTGGTTACTTACATGTAAACGCGGCTACATACAGCAAAGTGTGAGCTAAGCAGCTAAAGGGTATTTAAGAGTAAATTGACGTAGCTTGAAAATTCCAACGTGTAAATCGTTCCATTAAATATGTTACGCACGAAGACGGCTTACACTGACTGTTTTCCGTTTCCATTGGTCATCGGCATAATGTATCAGTAACCATGAACATTAATAGTGATAGACAGCTTACATTAGGGTGTATGCATGATGTGAATGTAAAATGAATGTAAAATAGTTGCACTATGTGTTTTTAATGTAATCAAACTGTATTGCTATGCTTTGCTACTGCAACCACTTCTCAATCAAGTCCCACTGCTTTTCTCACTTTTTGCCGCTGTTAAAAAATGTGTTGCAAGTGTTATGTGTTACAAATGGTTATCAGTGTGACAGTTAATGTGGAGAAAAAGTAATACACAAAATAGAGTCAGAAAGAGAATCCTATTGCATAGAGGTAGCGAGAGATGGTTGCATTAATCTTAATGTGCAGTGTGTAAAAGGTTTTAAAAAGATGGTTTTGTGTGACTTTTGATTTAACGTAAAATTAGCTGTAGACATTATAATTTGTTACAATGATTTAGAGATAGTAATCTCTATAAAATAATAATAATAAGTATAGCAAAACAAATTAGGAAAATTTTGAGGCAGTATGTATAGTCGAGATATAGTGAATACACAAAAGGGATCAAGGGATAGTAGCAAAGTCAAGGGATAAATGCAAAGGTACTCTATTTAACAGTAAATTGACGTAGCTTGCAAATTCCAACGTGTAAATCGTTCCATTAATTTTGATGCTCAAGAAGACGGCTTACACTGACTGTTTTCCGTTTCCACTGGAAAGAGAATCCTATTGCATAGAGGTAGCGAGAGATGGTTGCATATGGCAGAAAGACGGCTTACACTGCTTTTCTCACATTTTGCTGCGGTAAAAAGAAATTTTTTGTCACTGTGTTTTAACTGTGACAGATAAGGTGGAGAAAAAGAAGTAATACAGAAAATAGAGTCAAACAGTGGAAACTTTATTTGTCATGACAGCTGATACTTGGTTGAGCAATAAAACTGTTTTATTTAGATGTAAGACTAGTTTTATTCTCTACATATAGGGTTTTCAGAGAGTTGTATAATATAGGCGACCAATAGTTTAAATGGCTTAATATTGTAGGGAGGAAGTATCGCTGTTCAAAGGTAAGAGATTGAAAGCTTAGCTTGAAAATGGCCGAGAAATAGTTGCGTTAGTCTAAATTTAAAGGATATGCCGGTACCAATGAGAAAGCTTATATTAGACTAGTTGATGTTTGCATTACACAATCCTATTATTATTATTATTATTAAGATCCAAGTGCAGAGAGATACTCAGTTAATGTCAGAGATACTCGGTCAATGTCAGAAAAGCAATAAAACTGTTTACATCGTTAGAGAGCGATATTTACATTACTCTTAGTATGTGCAGCATGTCTGGTAGCAAATGGATGGTTTTGTGAACATTTTGCATTAAGGTACAATTAGCGGTAGAACTCATCGAAGTGAATAGATTTAAGCGGATTTTGAGATAGTACTCTCCATTTCTAATAAGAAATATAGAAAAATAAGTCAGGATGGTGTGTCAGGACTGTCACATACTCACAGTCCCGTTACAAATATGCAAAATAGAGCAAAAGAGTACATGGTTTATTTTGATGTATGATAGTTTTATTGCATGCTTGATGTGGATGATTAAAATCGTGTAGTGATCTATATTTAGCATAAGAATGAAAAGGCATAACATGGCAATGAGACAAACTCCATTAGAGATGTGAGCTAGATGAAATGATGAAATGTCTCTGTATAGCCCAGATTGTCTTCTGTTATCACTTAGCATACCCTCTAAATTCACTAGCCTTCTCTATATACACCAGCATGTTTACACTAGCCGGTCTTCTGCATACAATAGCCTGTCTTCGATATACACTAGCCTATGTTCTGAATACACTAGCCCGTCTTCTGTATACATTAGTCTCTCTGTATAAACTAGCATCTCTGTATACCCCAAACTGTCTTCTGTAAAAACTTGTCTCTCTTTATAACCTGTCTAGCCTTTCTTCTGTACACACTCGCTTCTCTGTATACACTAACCAGGCTTCTATATACAATAGCTTCACTCTATGCACTAGCCTCTCTGTATAAACTCGCCTCTCTATATACCCTAGATAGTGTTCTGCATCTCCGTAATGGTAGCCTCTCCGTAGAAGCCAGCCTTTATTCTGTTTTCACTAGCCTTTCTTCTGTATGCTGTAGTCTTCTATATATACTAGCTTCTCTGTACACCCTTGCATCTCTGTAATACACTAAACCCTCTGTATACCACAGCCTGTCTTCTGTATACACTAGACTGTAAACACTAGCTAGAATAAACCAGCCTGTCTTCTGTACCCACTAGAATCTCTGTATACACTACCCAGTCTTCTGTATACACTGTCAGCTTGGATGTATACCCAAGCCTGTCTTCTGTATACACTAGTCTCTCTATATGCACTGTCCTATCTGTATACACTCGACTCTCTCTATACACTAACCTCTCTATATACACTAACATCTTTGTATATACTAGCCTCTCTTTAAATTAGCCTCTCTGTGTACCCCAGCCTCATTGTTTACTCTAGCATCTCTGTATACTCAAGCCTATCTGCGTACACAAGTTTGTATTCTGTATTCACTAGCCTGTATTCACTAGCCTTATATATACTAGCTTCTCGCTTCTCTGTACACCCTTGCATCTCTGTACACTAGACTCTCTGAATACACTAAACCCTCAGTATACCACAGCCTGTCTTCTGTATACATTAGACTGTAAAAACTAGCTAGAATACACCAGCCTGTCTTCTTTACCCAATAGACTCTCTGTATGCACTACCCAGGCTTCTGTATACACTGTCAGATTTGATGTATACCCAAGCCTGTCTTCTGTATACACTAGTTTCTCTATATGCACTGTCCTTACTGTATACTCTCGACCCTCTCTATACATTAACCTCTCTATATACACTAACATCTTTGTATATCTCTCTTTAAATTAGCCTCTCTGTGTACCCCAGCCTCACTGTTTACTCTAGCATCTCTGTATACTCAAGCCTATCTACATACACGAGTCTTCTGTATTGTGTATTAACTAGCCTTTCTTCTGTATGCTGTAGTCTTCTATATATACCAGCTTCTCTGTACACCCTTGCATCTCTGTAAACACTGTGTAAACTAGCCAGTCTTATGTATACACTAGACTCTCTGAATACACTAAACTCTCAGTATACCACAGCCTGTCTTCTGTATACACTAGACTGTAAAATCTAGCTAGAATACACCAGCCTGTCTTCTGTACCCACTAGACTCTCTGTATACACTACCCAGTCTTCTGTATAGAATGTCAGCTTTCATGTATACCCTTTCTGTATACACTAGCTTCTCTATATGCACTGTCCTTTCTGTATACACTCGACTCTCTCTATACACTAACCTCTCTATATACAATAACATCTTTGTATTTGTCTTTAAACTAGCCTCTCTGTGTACCCCAGCCTCACTGTTTACTCTAGCATCTCTGTATACTCAAGCCTATCTACATACACGAAACCTGTATTCTGTATTCACTAGCCTTTCTTCTGTATGCTGTAGTCTTCTATATATACCAGCTTCTCTGTACACCCTAGCACTGTAACAGTGCTAGGTTCCTGTATTACAGAAACAGAACACCAGCAATAAGGTGTATACTGTGCAGGAGGCACACAACACCGACTCTAACTTCTGCACTGCAGATGCATGTATTGCAGAAATTGAACACCAGTAATAAAGGGTAGCTTCAGGTGTGTACTGTGCAGGAGGCACATAACACCCACTGTAACAGTGCTAGGTTCCCAAGCAGTAAAGACACTGTCCCTGCCTATCGTCCTCTTTCCCTGACCACCGCAACACACTATACAAGGCCGCCGTGCTGGCGGCCTTATATAGTGTGGGGTGTGTACTAAACCCCCCTGAGCTATAATTGGCCACAGGAATCCTGCCTGTGGTGAATTGTGGCTCTCCTCACACAGGATGTCACATCTGTTCTTATTATATAGAACCTATTATGCTCCTCGTAAACTTTTTCAGTTTGGCCGAACGGCCGGACGCAAGTTGCCCCCGGTGCGGGAACATGGGGGGAGACATGATGCACATGTTTTGGAGATGCCCGAAGTTGATCCGCTACTGGACAGAGGTGACAGGAACCATTGATCGGGTGGTTGGAACCTCCACCAGGATGGGGGCGAAGTATTGTCTCCTGGGATTAGTTGAAGGAGTTGGAAACTCGGGAAGTAGCCAGATGGCAGTTCTGAGATGCCTATTTCAGGCAAGGAAACTGATTGCCCAACCCTGCTTAGCCTCCAATGTTGGCAATGACTTGTTTTTTTTCGCTTGTTTCCCAAGATGACCATGTTGGCGTTTGTCAAGATGGTTGAGAGTGCCCGAAGAGATCGCCTATGGCCCCATCACCTTGAAAGTGCCTGATCTTGTCTGATCTCGGAGGCTAAGCATTGTCGGGCCTGATTAGTAACTGGATGGGAGACCAACTGGGAATACCAGGTGCCGTAGGATTCTTTTTATGTTGTTGGCGTTGACATGGGTTTTTTTTTCCGCTTCTTTCCCAAGGTGATCATCTTGGCATTTGTCAAGAGGGCTGAGAGAGCCCAAAGAAATCTCCTACGGCCACATCCCCCTGAAAGCGCCCGATCTCATCTGATCTCAGAGGCTAAGCAGGGTCCGGCCTAGATAGTATTAGAGGTGCCGTAGGAATCTTTTTATATTGTTGGCTTTGACCTGTTTTTCTTTCGCTTGTTTCCCAAGGTGACCATTTTAGCATCAGTCAAGAGTTTTGAGTATGTCCCAAAGCGTTCGCCTGAGGTCACATCACCCTGAAAGCGCCCGATCTCAGAGGCTAAGCAGGGTCTGGGTCAGATGGGAGACCGCCAGGGTCTATGTTGTTGGCGTTGACCTTTTTTTTTTCACTTGTTTCCCAAGATAACCATCTTGGTATTTGTCAAGAGGGTTGAGAGTGTCTAAATAGAACACCTATGGCCACATCACCCTGAAAGCGCACAATCTCATCTGATCTCGGAGGCCTAGCAGTGTACGGCCTGGTTAATACCTGTATGGGAGACCATCTGTGAATACCAGGTGCCCAACAAGAGGGTTGAGAGTGCCCAAAGAGATCATCTACGGCCCCATCACCCTGAAAGCGCCCAATCTCATCTGATCTCAGAGGCTAAACAGTGTCGGGCCTGGTTAGTACCTGGATGGGAGACTGCCTGGAAATACCAGGTGCCATAGGCTTCTTTTTTTGTTGTTGGCTTTGAACTGTTTTTTTCGCTTGTTTCTCAAGACGACCATCTTGGCGTTTGTCAAGAGGGTTGGGCGTGTCTTGAAGAGAACGCTTACGGCCACATCACCCTAAAAGCACCCGATCTTGTCTGATTTCAGAGGCTTAGCAGCATCAGGCCTGGTTAGTACCTGGACGGGAGACTGCCTGGGAAGACCAGGTGACATAGAAGGATCTGGCCTGGTTAGTGTCTTGATTGGGAGATCGCCTGGGAATTCCGGATGCCGTAGGATTCTTTTTATGTTGTTGGCTTTGACCTGTTTTTTTTCCCTTGTTTCCCAAGGTGACCATCTTGGCATTTGTCAAGAGGGTTGAGAGTGCACAAAGAAATTGCCTACGGGCACAACACCCTGAAAGCGCCCAATCTTGTTTGGTCTCAGAGGCTAAGCAGGGTTGGGCCTGGTTTGTACCTGGATGAGAGACCTCCTGGGTTTTCCAGATGCCGCAGGCTTCTTTTTATGTTGTTGGCGTTGACTTGTTTTTTTTGTTTGTTTCCCAAAGTGGCCATCTTGGCGTTTGTCAAGAGGGTTGAGCATGCATTTGATCTCAGAGGCTAAGCAGGGTTGGGACATGGTTAGTACCTGGATGGGAGACCGCCTGGGATTTCTCGATGCCATAGGCTTTAGTTTTAAGTTGTTGGCATTGACTTATTTTTTTATTTTTATTATTCTTTTATTAAGTAGAACAACATAAATATAACAGTCAACCATACAGCATGACCCAGGGTCACAATTACATGCTAACAAAAAATAGGCAGCCAAATATTTCTGGGTTCTCAGAGGGGAGTCCTACAGTTTCATGCAGAAAATAGAGAAACCCCACCTCCGACATGTAGTACAGTATAACTAGTGCAGCTCCGTTCGGACAAATGTAATCATGGAGAACAACTGGGACCACAGCGAGCCAGCTTATCATGACCTACGTGAACTAGAGTAAAATATGAGCCGGTCATGTCCAGAACCCTGGGGTTCTTCTGGGTCCCGAAGGCTAGTAAGGAGACAAGGCATAGTCAAAAGGGAGGACGGGGGAAGAAGAGAGTGCAAAGACGGAGAGAGAGGAGGTGGGGGGATGGCGACGGGGAAAAAAAGAAAAATAAAGACAAAAAGGAGGGGGGAATGCCACCCAGGGCAGACATGGCCTACGTAGGTAAACGTTAGATGTTCAGTCGTTTTCTGGGACGGGGGCACTGCTCACCTCCCGAATGTAGTCTCGAGTACCAGTAAAATACCTCCAGGGCCTCCATGTAACACTAAATGCCTCTTCAGTGTTGTGAAGGGTGGCGGTCAATTCTTCCATCCCGGAGAATATGATTGACTTTGGAATACCACAGCACCTTGGATGGGGGCTGAGGCTGCCTCCACAGTGCGGGAATGCAGGCCCGGGCGGCATTCACGAGTTGCATTGTGAGGGTTTTTTTGTATTTTCGAACAGGCTGTTCGGTCAAGTGTAGAAGGCACGCTACTGGGAACCCAAAAGTTCCTCAAGGTCGGGCATGCCCAGAAAAGGTGTCCCATGGTCCCCATATCTGAATTTCACCTCCAACAAACATCCGGGATCGATCTATCCATTTTATTCAGAAGGTATGGGACTCTATACCAGCGTGAGACTATCTTGTATCTTGATATTGGTTTGCGATGGAAGCTTTATGTACTAAGGTCAGGATCTTCCCTATCTGTTGTGGGGTAAATGTGATGCCTAAGTCCCTCTCCCATTTGTGGATAAATGGTGGGGTCGACTCCTCCTCCTGACTACTCAATAGGTTGTACAGGAGGGAGAGGGTGTGTCGCACAGGTTCCCTTTTGTGACAGATGGATTTATAGGGTGTCAGGTCTCTAGGAGTTTTGGGGGCCCTTTGTATGGCCAGAAGAAAGGGACGAAGTTGATAAGCACTAAACAAGTCAAGCGGAGGGTCAGAAAGCTCGGCGTCAGTTTGCGTGGTCGGGAGCCCTCCCGTGGGCCACACCTCTCCCAGACGCTGTTTCCCCACCACTGTCAACTGTCGCAGTTTCTTGTTGGTAAATCCCGGTGGGAAGTCTGGATTACCTATAACCGGAGTCATTGGTGATGGCAGGGGAGCAATGTGTGTGCAGCGGAACAACCTCCGCACAACAGCCAACGTAGCTCCCACTACGGGGTGACCTCTGAGGTCTTTTGGTAGGGAGGACAGGAGCCACGGGGAGGTCAATAGGGGAATGGATCCATCCTCAATCTCCATCTCCACCCACTGCTTGTGTGGGCCATTACAATGCCAATCAACGACTCTCGCTAGCAGAGTCACTCTGTAGTATTGTCTGAGATCTGGGAGACCCAGACCCCCCTTGTCCTTTGGTCTGGCAAGCAATTGCAAACGGGCTCTGGGCGGTTTGCGCGCTCAAATAAAGTCCCGGAGCAGCACCTGCAGTTGTCTGAAAAAAATTGGGGGTAACCAGATCGGTAATGTCTGGAACATGTATAAGATCCGAGGGAGGGCCATCATTTTGAATGCATTACAGCGCCTGAACCAGGTCAGTGTTAAAGCATGCCAGTTTCCCAAATCAGATTTCAGTCTATCCAGGAGAGGGACAAAATTAAGCAGGTATAATTGCGCTAAATCCGCTGCGATGTCAACGCCCAGTTAACGTATAGATTTTTCAGCCCAGTAGAATGGAAAAGCGGACCGGAGCCTCTTGGCCTCACCATCCGGGACCGATATATTCAATACAGCCGACTTGGCGCAATTGTTTTTATAGTTTGATAGGCTGCCGTGTCGCTGTAGAGACGCAAGTATTTTGGGAAGCAAAATGTGTGGATTGGAGACGGAAAAAATTAGATCGTCAGCGTACGCCGCAATTTTGTGGTGTGCCGAGGGTTTGGATATGCCAGTAATATTCGGGTCATTCCGAACGTGACACATAAGTGGTTCCAGTGTCAGAATTAAAATTAGGGGAGACAGAGGGCACCCCTGCCTCGTCCCATTAGTGATGGGGAAAGAGTCCGAGCACCCCTCGGTCACCCGTACCGCTGCCGACGGCGTGGAGTAAAGCGACATTACCCAGCTCATCATGTTGGGGCCAAGACCTATATGTTCCAGGGTGGCCTGCATAAAGTGCCAGGCCACCCTGTCAAAGTCCTTCTCTGCGTCCGTTGACAACATAAGCAAGGGCCTTCCCTGTTAATGCGCCGCATGGATTAAATTGAGGACTCGGGCCGTATTGTCTCTAGCTTCCGACTTATTTATATTTTTTTGCTTGTTTCCCAAGGTGACCATCTTGGCGTTTGTCAAGAGGGTTGAAAGTGCCTGAAGAGATTGCCTACGGGCACATCACCCTGAAAGCACCCGATCTCGTTTGATGTTGGAGGCTAATAGAGTCGGGCCTTGTTAGTACCTGGATGGGAGACCGCCTGGGAATACCAGGTGTCGTAGACTTCTTTTTATGTTGTTGGCGTTGACCTGTTTTTTTTTTCGCTTATTTCCCAAAGTGACCATCTTGGTGTTTGTCAAGAGGGTTGAGAGTGCCTGAAGAGATTGCCTATAGCCACATCACTCTGAAAGCACCCAATCTCGTCTGATCTTGGAGGCTAAGAAGAGTCTGGCCTGGTTAGTACCTGGATGGGAGACCACCTGGGATTACCAGTTATTGTAGGCTTCTTTTTATGTTGTTGGCGTTGATTCGTTTTTTTTTTTTTCTTGTTTCCCAAGGTGACCATCTTGGCATTTGTCAAGAGGGTTGAGAGTGCCCAAAGAGATCGCTTACAGCAGCATCACCCTGAAAGAGCCCTATCTCTTCTCTTGTCTGAGGCTAAGAAGGGTTGGGCCTAGTTAGTACCTGGATGGGAGATGGCGTTGGAAAACCAGGTGCCGTATTCTTCTTTTTATGTTGTTGACATTGACCTGTTTTTTTTTTTCACTTGTTTCCCAAGGTGACCATCTTGGCATTTGTCAAGAGGGTTGAGAGTGCCCGAAGAGATCACCTATGGCCCCATCACCCTGAAAGCGCCCAATCTCGTCTGATCTCGGATGCTAAACAGTGTCGGGCCTGGTTAGTACCTGGATGGGAGACCGCCTGGGAATACCAGGTGCCATAGGCTTCTGTTTTTTTTATTTTTTATTTAGTAGTATGCGACATACAATGTAAAGGCAACTTCACAGAATGTGTGATACAAATAGTTACAATCAAATGATCATATTGCATGGATATCAGAGCCAATGGTAAGAAGTCTGAGGAGAATAGCACGTGTACAGCTTTGCGGTCATATCAAGATGAGATTAAAGCTCCATCTCGTTGGGATCCTCTACCACTTAAAATATTATTGATACTAGCCCTGCTACCCTCGAAGAGTTTAGATATCCATAGATAGGGGAAGAGTATTGTGTAGTAGTCAAATGGGGTCGGAACATACCATTTTCTTTTACCTTTTTTGAGTTAAGAAGGGAAATAGTAGAACTGAAAGGAGGGAGAAGGGGAAAGAGAAGATTGGGGAAGGAAATGGCAGAAAAGGAAAAGAAGGGGTAAGGGGGTGTCGTGGGTAGAGTGGATAGGGTGGGGTCCCCTCCCAGGGAGCAAGAGACGCCCTCGGCTCACCAGCTCATCAGCTGTCCAACGTTTGGAACAGCGATCTCCAACGATCACCATGAGCTTACTATGTCTCGCGGAGGTATTCTTCCGAAAAGCGAAACTGGGTCCAGTAGAACCATCTGTTCCCATGCTCCTCCGTTTTATCCCTCATTGTGGCAGTCAGGTCTTCCATTCGTTCAATATCATTTACCCTTGCGAACCACTGGGTCACCATTGGAGCAGATTACTCTTTCCACTGACTTGGGATGCAGGCCCTAGCTGCATTGAGGAGATGTTTAAGTAAGGACTTATGATAACGCTTTCTCGACATAGGAGTTAGATTGAGAAGAACTGCTGCGGGATCATTGGCTAAGGAAATGTCTGCGAACTTGTGGATGAGTCTCAGGACAGGCTGCCAGAATGTTTGTAATTTAGGGCATTCCCAGAAAATGTGGAGAATGGTGCCAGTCTGTTGCCCACAGTGACAGCAGCGGTCAGATTGACCGGGGAATATTTTGGCCAACACCACCGGTGTACGATACCAGCGTGTGATCAGCTTATATGAGATCTCCTGATATTTACTGCAGAGTGACGACTTATGGGCGAAAAAGAGTATTCTGTCCTTCTGTGGTTTGGAGAATGTAGTTTGTAAGTCCCTTTTCCATTTAGCTAGGAAGGGTGGATCCGTGGAGGATTGTGCGTCTGTCAGGATTTGGTAGGACCTAGAGAGGGAACCACGAATTGGGCCATCATCCAGGCAAAGTTCCTCGAAGGGGTGGAATTGTCTAGAGAAGAACGAATGGTTAGGTAGTGGTCCGAGGAAATGGATTAGCTGTCTAGCTCTCCAGCTATCCAATGCAACAGGTACTTGCTCTAGCAGTATGGTCCCCGTGGGAATCAAGCCCGTGGGTCCAAGAAATAGGGCTGCTCTCAGAAGCCCTTTCGGGGCTTGCCTGGTAAAGGCCTGGTCAGACAGGCCCGGAGGGAATCTAGGATGTCCAATAATTGGGGTCATAGGAGAAGGGAAGTTAGTCAGGTGGGAAAGGTGAAAAAAACTATCCATCTCGGCGAGCGAGGGGCCAATTAACGGGTGAGTAGTCACACAGGGCTCCAATGGCCTCCCCGCCCAAGGCAGACCAGCCAGTGGAACCCGCGCCATCTCCTGCTCTAGCTTGACCCATAGCTTCAGTTCCCCATGCCGGTGTCTTATCACATATGGTTCCCCATCAGATAGTGTCCGCTGTGTACTGCGCATGCGCAGTACACAGCAACACAGATTCCGAAAATTGCCGAGCATGAACGGCGCCTGCACACCGAGTCCAGGTTCTATCCCCGCTATCCAAGTGGACATAGAGTAAGAATATAAAAGAGCCGAGCGCAGCGAGGCCGAGCCCGAAGCGTGGCGAGCAAAGCTCGCCTGCGAGGGACCCTCTAATATTCACAACCCTATGTCCGCTTGGATGGTGGGGCTACCACCTCCACTCACCGCGCAGGCGCCGTTCAGCTTCGGAAATTTTCCGAAGCTTCGTCTGCTCCGTACTGCGCATGCGCAGTACGGCGCGGACACTATATCATGGCCGGACAGTATATGGCAGAACACCGGCACCAGTCAACCACCGGTGTCATGTGCGTCGCTGTGTAATATAGAGCAGGGTCCGGGAAGCCAATACCTCCCCGCAATTTCGGTCGCAATAGCATTGCCCTACCAATACGCATATGTTTTCCGCACCAGAGGAACTTGATAAAGATTGAGCGAACCGCATGAAAGAAAGTCTGGGGTATTTTGATAGGTAAGGCTTGTAGTAGATACAGAAGTCGTGGCATCGCGTTCATCTTCAACACATTACAGCGTCCGAACCATGACAGAGCTAGTGGGTCCCATCTTTTAAGGTCCGCTGTAAGCCCATAGGCTTCTTTTTATGTTGTTGGCTTTGACCTGTTTTTTTTGCTTGTTTCTCAAGGCGACCATCTTGGCGTTTGTCAAGAGGGTTGGGCGTGTCTTGAAGAGAACGCTTACGGCCACATCAACCTGAAAGCACCCGATGTCGTCTGATTTCAGAGGCTAAGCAGCGTCAGGCCTGGTTAGTACCTGGATGGGAGACTCCCTGGGAAGACCAGGTGCCATAGAAGGATCTGGTCTGGTTAGTGTCTTTTTTTTTTTTTTATTCTTTATTTATGGATTGCAGGTAATACAGAGACAAACTGTAAAAGACATAGATCCCTCAGTTTTCCAGGTTAACAAAAATACATAGTTAATACTTCGTGGGGGACCGGGGGAAACCTAACAACTTATGTCAGCAGCAGCCCCAGCCGTGGCTAGGCCACCACATTATCCCACTCTAATGATCTGGCACCCCAGTGTCTACTTATAAACCAGGGCAGTCCCCGGGGCGATCCCCCTCAAGGCCCAGACTGAGGGGCCTCTAACATCGGTCACCTTCATTCTATTGGTCAAAGAGCTCAGCCGGGACCACCCCGAGGGCCGCCAACCCCTGGCTGGGAAATCGAGGGAACAAAACGAAAAGATCCTTGCAATCACCATGTATTTTAATTATACTTGGGAGTTAGGGGGTAGGGAAAGAGGGGGGAGCAAATGGGCAGGAGAAGGGGATGGGGGTAGAAAGAATGAAAGTTATAGGGGGCTAACAGTGCTACGAGGCAGACGGGGGAGAGAGTGAACCAGGGTGGTATACGAGAAGGGAGAGAAAGAAAGAGGACTCCGATGGGTTCCCACGGCCGGACCCTTCCCTCTATACACGTGCCAGAGCCTACAGATAGGATCTGTATGCGTCGGAAAACCTGAACAGGCTCCAAGACAACCAACGAGCAGTGTGCTCTTCCTCCCTGTCGCCTAACGCTGATGTGAGCTGTTCCATACGGTAGATGTCGAGTCCAGGTTCTATCCCCACTATCCAAGTGGACACAGAGTAAGAATATAAAAGAGCCGAGCGTGGCGAGCGAAGCGTGGCGAGCGAAGCTCGCCTGCGAGGGGCCCTCTAATATTCACAACCCTATGTCCGCTTGGATGGTGGGGCTACCACCTCCACTCACCGCGCAGGCGCCGTTCAGCTTCGGAGATTTTCCGAAGCTTCGTCTGCTCCGTACTGCGCATGCGCAGTACAGCGCGGACACTATATCATGGCCGGACAGTATATGGCAGAACACCGGCACCAGTCAACCACCGGTGTCATGTGCGTCGCTGTGTAATATAGAGCAGGGTCCGGGAAGCCAATACCTCCCCGCAATTTCGGTCCCAATAGCATTGCCCTACCAATACGCATATGTTTTCCGCGCCAGAGGAACTTGATAAAGATTGAGTGAACCGCATGAAAGAAAGTCTGGGGTATTTTGATAGGTAAGGCTTGTAGTAGATACAGAAGTCGTGGCATCGCGTTCATCTTCAACACATTACAGCGTCCGAACCATGACAGAGCTAGTGGGTCCCATCTTTTAAGGTCCGCTGTAAGCCCATAGGCTTCTTTTTATGTTGTTGGCTTTGACCTGTTTTTTTTTGCTTGTTTCTCAAGGTGAGCATCTTGGCGTTTGTCAAGAGGGTTGGGTGTGTCTTGAAGAGAACGCTTACGGCCACATCAACCTGAAAGAACCCGATCTCGTCTGATTTCAGAGGCTAAGCAGCGTCAGGCCTGGTTAGTACCTGGATGGGAGACTCCTTGGGAAGACCAGGTGCCATAGAAGGATCTGGTCTGGTTAGTGTCTTGATTGGGAGATCGCCTGGGAATACTGGATGCCGTAGGCTTCTTTTTATGTTGTTGGCTTTGACCTGTTTTTTTTAGCTTGTTTCCCAAGGTGACCATCTTGGCCTTTGTCAAGAGGCTTCAGAGTGCCCAAAGAGAGTGCCTACGGCCAAATCACTATACTATATATCTATATCTATAATAATAAATAATATTTTTAGTTATTATATATAAGATACTATATAGGGGATTTGGCCGTAGGCACTCTCTTTGGGCACTCTGAAGCCTCTTGACAAAGGCCAAGATGGTCACCTTGGGAAACAAGCTAAAAAAAACAGGTCAAAGCCAACAACATAAAAAGAAGCCTACGGCATCCAGTATTCCCAGGCGATCTCCCAATCAAGACACTAACCAGGGGGGGCGTGGCCTAGGCATGAAGGAGTGAGGACGCTCTTTTCCGGAGCTCCCGGTCCGTGACCCCTCCGCACCCCTTTACCACAGTTTGGTCGCATATTTCGGCATCGCCGACATCTCCGCGCTTCGGCGGAACACAGCCAGCCGAGCGGGGTCCGCCGCTGCTGCCATGGACAGGTACTTGGTCCCGCTGCAGCCTCCGGCCTCCACGCCGGATCCAGCCAAGATGGCGCCCGCGGCCTCCGGCGCTCCAGGACACGCGGCACAGAGGGAAGGTGAGCAGACTGCTATGCAGGGACACGACATGCCCCCGTTCTCCCCGCCTAGTGACTTGTCCCCGTGTCTCCCCCGCTCACTGTCCATGGCCTCGCTTGACAGCCCGGACCATAGCGGCCTGCCACCCTGGTTCCCTCACAACTCCCAACTGTCCCAGAGACCCTCCCGCAGTGGAAGCCTCATCCCAGGACCGAATGGCCAGGCTGCTCTCGCCTCAGACACACAGGGGGACCCACCGCTGCCACCAGCACCAGCATTATTGGGGGACAAGGCCATCCTAGCTTTACTCCAAAACCTTCCCACTAAAGCAGACTTTAGCTGTATGGCAGCCAGGATTGAAACGACCTTGCGACATGAAATCGCAGGGGTCAAACGTGACGTGTCGGCTACGAACGAGCGGGTGACCACCCTGGCATCGGATGTGACCTCCCTGACCACTGATGTTTCTGGCCTGCAAGCCGCACATGATACCCTTGCTGACAGAGTGGCACAGTTGCAACTCCTAGTGGATGACCTTGAGAATCGCAACCGCAGATGCAACATCAGGATCAGAGACTTGCCCGAAGCCACTGGCCAGGCAGACCTCAAAGCCACAGTTACAGCTATATTTAACGCCTGTCTGGACTGCGCTGCTGACACAGCCATTGATAGAGTCCACAGGACCCTGGGCCCCAGGAGCCCCACAGAGAACCGGCCACGTGACGTTTTATGCTGTCTCCACAATTACTCAGTTAGGGAGGATGTCCTGCAAGCGTCGTGGCGCAAAGGCAGCATTGATTTTGACGGGGCCCAAGTCACCCTTCTGCCAGATGTATCCCGCAAGACCTTCCAGATGAGACGCTGTCTGCGACCCCTTCTGGAACACCTAACTGAACGGAGGATTCCATACAAGTGGGGCCATCCGTTTCACCTTATAGTGCGCAAAAATGGGAGGCCCCTTGCGCTACGACACCCTTCGGAGGTCCCGTCCTCTCTGGAGGCTTTGGGCCTGCCCTCGGTTCAGGTCCCCGACTGGTTGGCTCCTGTTGTCCCCCAGGGAGCAGTGGCCCCGACGAACAACCCCTCAACCAGGCCACAGAGAGTGAGACGCCACCGTCGATCCCAACGTCAGAGATCGCAGGCCCCCCAAGATCGTGAACCCTGAGAGAGTACAGTAATTTTCCGTTATTCCTGTGTTATACCCTTTTTTTTTTGTTTTCTTTTTCTCTACCAACATAGACGGCTGGAGTATCCAGCTTTGTGTTGTTTACCATGCCACGGGCCATTGTTCCCAGTGCCCCCGCTAGGGGAGAGGAAGGACATTGGAAGAACAGAGTTGGACACTGTGCTTCCTGGACGAAGCCCTGAGTCATTGGCGGTACTGTTCACCATTCTCGTTACTGTTTATCTACAGGTGCCCTAGTCTCGGCGCTCTTTGTGTTTTTGGACTGCCTGGTGGTGCCCCCCGGGTGCCCCTGGGCGGCGTTCCCGCTCCCTCCCCCTCTCCTCCCCCCCCCCCCTTTTTTCCATTTTTTTTTGGGGGGGGGGGGGAGGGGCGGGTGCCTGGGTGGTATAAATTTATCTATACTCTGTGTTGAAAAGTTTAATATGTTGGTCTAATTATGCACTGTTCTACTGTTGTTAACTGCCCGATACCTGCTGCAGTTATGTTCTATAATGCGTTTGATGTCGTAGTTAAGATGCCAAAGAAGCTCCGTGCACGCCCGATTGCGACTGCATGGACCATGGGATGCTGGAGGGGTACTGCACCGACGAGTTCCTCCCTCTGCAGTGCCTTACCTCTTCCCCCACTAGGCCCCTCTGCCCTAACCGGCAGGTTCTCTCCGATAGGAGCTTTAGCAATTCCCCGATCTATCCCCACCCCTCCTACCCTCCTCCTCCCTACTAACTCCGGACCTTCTCCGCTTCGTTACTGCTTTTCCTTTTTCTCCTCCTCTTCCTCTGTGCTTGAACTCTATATCTACTACTGACTCTGGTGGGGACCGCCGGCCGGGTACCACTGCCGTCATGGCCCTGAAGCTGGTTTCCTGGAATGTGAAAGGGCTGAATGTACCTGAAAAAAGGTTCAGCTGCCTAACAGAATTGTGGCGGATGAAGCCCCAAATAGTTTTCCTCCAGGAGACCCATTTCAGGACAGACCAAATACCACGGCTTTATAGTAAGCACTTCCCCCTGGCCCACCACAGCACGTCCCCTACTTCCAAATCGAGAGGAGTGTGTGTTCTTCTTGCTAAAAACTTGCCGTGGCGCCTGTTAGCTGTCCAAGCCGATAGTGAAGGGAGATATCTCTTCATTAAGGGAAATCTCCACTCGCAAACTTTTACTCTTGCCAACCTATACATGCCGAATGTGGACCAGCTGCCGGCCTTAGAAGCATGCTTGGATGCCCTGGCTGCATTCTCGGAGGGTACTTTGATCGTTGGGGGGGACTTTAACCTCACCTTGGACCCCCGCAGAGACTCATCATCGGGCACCTCTGCGATTTCTGCGAGAACGCGTTCACACATAAGAGACCTGCTACACTCCCACCGACTGATCGATGTGTGGCGTACGCTTCACCCACAGGATAGGGACTATACGTTCTTTTCCACCGCTCATGGTTCTTACTCACGTATAGATATGTTTTTAGTCGACCCACAATGCTATCCCGGCGGTCACAGACACTCAGATAGGCCACATAGCCCTGTCTGACCATGCCCCTATTTCTTTGATGCTGAAGCTACAACAGGAGTCGCGTGGTCAGTCCTGGTGGAGACTGAACGAGTCTCTCCTGAAGGACCCTGAGACCCACGCAGACCTGCTTAGGGAATTAGAAAGTTACTTTGATCATAACTGTGATTCTGTTTCCAACCCCCTCATGTTATGGGCGGCTCATAAATGCTACATTAGGGGCATTCTTATTAAACATGGTCATAGACTCAAAGTGGCCAAAACTGAGGCTCTCTCCAAACGTATTGCCAAGTTGCATGCGTGTGAACAACGACACAAATCCCAGCCGACTGCTGCGCTGGAGGTGAGAGATCTTAGAGAACAAATCAGAGATTTCTCTCTCTTTCAGGCTAGAACCAGACTCATGTGGGTCCGCAGGACGTATTATGAATATGGAGACAAGTGTAGTAGGTCCCTAGCGAACTCCCTGCGTGCCCAACGCAACGCGTCCTTCATTCCAACCATAACCTCCCCTTCGGGTGCCAAGCTTCATGATTCACGGGAGATAGCGGAGTGTTTCCGATCTTTCTATGAAGCCCTTTATAACTTGCACCCCCGGGACTCAGGAGATGCCCTCCAGGCCGGCACAACAGCCATTGATGAGTACCTAGCTTCGGCAAACCTCCCGTCGCTTACACAGGAAGAGATAGAGCTTCTCTCGCAACCTATCTCCCCGGAGGAATTGTCGGCAGCGTTAAGAGACTCACCCAAGGGCAAGGCACCAGGCCCAGATGGGTTTACGGTCCCTTACGGCCTTCCTCTCCCTGTTGTCCACGCCGTTTGTGTCAGCTTTTAACGCCCAATTGGAGGGCCAGACCTTTCCACCGGAGCTGTTGCAGGCAAGCATCTCGGTCATACCCAAGCCGGAGAAGGATCCGCTTCTCTGTGCGAACTACAGGCCCATCTCCTTATTAAACAGCGACCTTAAGCTCTTCACTAAGATACTGGCGGAGCGGTTGGTGCCCATTCTCCAACGCCTGATACCTCTGGATCAGGTGGGGTTTATTCGTAACAGGGAAGCCCGAGACAACACTACCAGGACAATCAATGTTATAGAACGCGCCAGACGCCTTAAACTACCGATTATGTTGCTCTCTGTGGACACAGAAAAAGCGTTTGACAGGGTGAGCTGGCCTTTTTTGCTAGCCACCCTGCGAAGCCTGGGTGTACCCCCCCCCATGCTTTCATGGGTTACAGCTCTTTACTCGTCACCGACGGCGATGGTTAGGGTCAATGGGTTTGCCTCGTCGCGTTTCACTATTGGCAATGGAACGAGGCAGGGATGCCCGTTGTCCCCCCTTTTGTTTGTCCTATCGCTTGAACCCTTGCTGCACCACATCAGGCAGAACATAGACATCAAGGGACTGGACACCCCCTCACACCACCATAAGGTCGCAGCCTTTGCAGATGACCTCTTGTTCTATGTCTCAGAGCCTCACATTACATTGCCGAATCTCTTAGCGGAAATAAGACGATATGGCACCCTGTCAAATTTTAAAATTAACTTACAGAAATCGGAAGCACTCAACGTCTCCCTGTCTACCAATGCCCAGACGAGTCTAAGCACTAATTTTCCCTTTCGTTGGGCAACTGGGGCTATACAATATCTGGGTACCAAGGTTCCCCCGGACCCACATCTGATTTTCCAATTGAATTTCCAGCCGCTTCTAAAAAAATTTGCCGTAGATCTAGAGAGGTGGTCAAAGTTGGCGACCTCTTGGTTTGGGAGATGCAATGTGCTCAAAATGAATGTAATGCCCAGACTCTTGTACCTATTACAAGCCTTACCGATAAAAATCCCCCAATCATTTTTTAAAGCCATGCGCTCCATCTTTATTCTATACGTATGGCAGGGCAGGCCTCCAAGACTCAGCCGAACATTACTGCTCAGACCAAAAGACAAGGGAGGGATTGGCCTCCCAGATCCGGCATGGTACTATACGGCGGTGCACATGAACAGAGTAGTTGACTGGTGCAGACACCTGAAGGATAAGCTGTGGGTTCGTCTGGAGCATGAATCTGTACCATTTCCACTTGAGGGTTTGCCCTGGAGTGGACCGGGCTGGTCGGGAGCGACGCGGGCACACCCACACATTGAGCCAACGTTACAAGAGCTAGACAGATATTTTACCCTGACGGGCGTGCCCAGTTTCCCTTCGCCCATGACTCCTATTATTGGACACCCACGCTTTGAACCCGGCATGACGGAAAAGTCTTTCCGCCTCGACCCTGACTGGGACCTTGTGCGGGCCTCTTCTTTTCTTGGCCCTAGGACGTGGACAGCGGTCTCCACTATGTACGAGGCGTTAGCAACCACGGCCCTGGGACAGTGGAAGCTTTCCCAACTCTCCCACTTCTTGAAATCTTTGCCAAACAGTGGCGAATTCCGCAGACCCCTAACATCGTTTGAGGAGGTATTCTCAGGAGAGGGACCGACCCGAAGGTCTCTTTCCCTGTCATATCGCATCCTACTGGACCAACTCTCCCAGGGTAACCTGGTGTTCGTGGAAAAATGAGAGCGAGACCTGCATGTCCGGCTCTCGCCAGACCAGAAGAACCGCGCGCTTCTTTTTGCGCACAAGTCATCCCTATGTAGTAAATACCAGGAAATAGCTTATAAAATTTTGACCCGATGGTACAGGACCCCCACTGTCCTGGCGGCTATGTTTCCCGGTCACAGCCCTTTGTGCTGGAGATGCGGTGAACAAGCCGGCACGTTACTACATATCTTCTGGGAATGCCCTCAACTGGCCCATTTCTGGAGACAGGTTCTCAATATCATTTATGACCTCACGGCTATTGATCTCCAGAACAACCCAGCTGCGATCTTCCTCAATCTGACCCCACTCTCGAGCAAGAAGTACCATAAATCTCTCTTAAAACATCTTCTGAGTGGGGCCAGGGCATGTATACCTAGCATGTGGAAACAGCAGGCCGCTCCACTGGTGTCTCACTGGTTTGCAAGAGTTTGCGACACCTACCGTATGGAACAGCTCACATCAGCGTTAGGCGACAGGGAGGAAGAGCACACTGCTTGTTGGTTGTCTTGGAGCCTGTTCAGGTTTTCCGACGCATACAGATCCTATCTGTAGGCTCTGGCACGTGTATAGAGGGAAGGGTCCGGCCGTGGGAACCCATCGGAGTCCTCTTTCTTTCTCTCCCTTCTCGTATACCACCCTGGTTCACTCTCTCCCCCGTCTGCCTCGTAGCACTGTTAGCCCCCTATAACTTTCATTCTTTCTACCCCATCCCCTTCTCCTGCCCATTTGCTCCCCCCTCTTTCCCTACCCCCTAACTCCCAAGTATAATTAAAATACATGGTGATTGCAAGGATCTTTTCGTTTTGTTCCCTCGATTTCCCAGCCAGGGGTTGGCGGCCCTCGGGGTGGTCCCGGCTGAGCTCTTTGACCAATAGAATGAAGGTGACCGATGTTAGAGGCCCCTCAGTCTGGGCCTTGAGGGGGATCGCCCCGCGGACTGCCCTGGTTTATAAGTAGACACTAGGGTGCCAGATCATTAGAGTGGGATAATGTGGTGGCCTAGCCACGGCTGGGGCTGCTGCTGACATAAGTTGTTAGGTTTCCCCCGGTCCCCCACGAAGTATTAACTATGTATTTTTGTTAACCTGGAAAACTGAGGGATCTATGTCTTTTACAGTTTGTCTATGTATTACCTGCAATCCGTAAATAAAGAATAAAAAAAAAAAAAGACACTAACCAGACCAGATCCTTCTATGGCACCTGGTCTTCCCAGGGAGTCTCCCATCCAGGTACTAACCAGGCCTGACGCTGCTTAGCCTCTGAAATCAGACGACATTGGGTGCTTTCAGGTTGATGTGGCCGTAAGCGTTCTCTTCAAGACACGCCCAACCCTCTTGACAAACGCCAAGATGGTCGCCTTGAGAAACAAGCAAAAAAAACAGGTCAAAGCCAACAACATAAAAAGAAGCCTATGGGCTTACAGCGGACCTTAAAAGATGGGACCCACTAGCTCTGTCATGGTTCGGACGCTGTAATGTGTTGAAGATGAACGCGATGCCACGACTTCTCTATCTACTACAAGCCTTACCTATCAAAATACCCCAGACTTTCTTTCATGCGGTTCGCTCAATCTTTATCAAGTTCCTCTGGCGCGGGAAACATATGCGTATTGGTAGGGCAATGCTATTGCGACCGAAATTGCGGGGAGGTATTGGCTGCCCGGACCCTGCTCTATATTACACAGCAACGCACATGACACCGGTGGTTGACTGGTGCCGGTGTTCTGCCATATACTGTCCGGCCATGATATAGTGTCCGCACCGTACTGCGCATGCGCAGTACGGAGCAGACGAAGCTTCGGAAAATCTCCGAAGCTGAACGGCGCCTGCGCGGTGAGTGGAGGTGGTAGCCCCACCATCCAAGCGGACATAGGGTTGTGAATATTAGAGGGCCCCTCGCAGGCGAGCTTCGCTCGCCACGCTTCAGGCTCGGCCTCGCTGCGCTCGGCTCTTTTATATTCTTACTCTATGTCCACTTGGATAGTGGGGATAGAACCTGGACTCAGTGCGCAGGCGCCGTTCATGCTCGGCAATTTTCGGAATCTGGGTTGCTGTGTACTGCGCATGCGCAGTACACAGCGGACACTATCCGATGGGGGACCATATGTGATAAGACACCGGCATGGGGAACTGAAGCTATGGGTCAAGCTAGAGCAGGAGAAGGCGCGGGTTCCACTGGCTGGTCTGCCTTGGGCGGGGAGGCCATTGGAGCCCTGTGTGACTACTCACCCGTTAATTGGCCCCTCGCTCGCCGAGATGGATAGTTTTTTTCATCTTTCCCACCTGACTAACTTCCCTTCTCCTATGACCCCAATTATTGGACATCCTAGATTCCCTCCGGGCCTGTCTGACCAGGCCTTTACCAGGCAAGCCCCGAAAGGGCTTCTGAGAGCAGCCCTATTTCTTGGACCCACGGGCTTGATTCCCATGGGGACCATACTGCTAGAGCAAGTACCTGTTGCATTGGACAGCTGGAGAGCTAGACAGCTAATCCATTTCCTCAGATCACTACCTAACCATTCGTTCTTCTCTAGCCAATTCCACCCCTTCGAGGAACTTTGCCTGGATGATGGCCCAATTTGTGGTTCCCTCTCTAGGTCCTACCAAATCCTGACAGACGCACAATCCTCCACGGATCCACCCTTCCTAGCTAAATGGAAAAGGGACTAACAAACTACATTCTCCAAACCACAGAAGGACAGAATACTCTTTTTCGCCCATAAGTCGTCACTCTGCAGTAAATATCAGGAGATCTCATATAAGCTGATCACACGCTGGTATCGTACACCGGTGGTGTTGGCCAAAATATTCCCCGGTCAATCTGACCGCTGCTGTCGCTGTGGGCAACAGATTGGCACCATTCTCCACATTTTCAGGGAATGCCCTAAATTACAAACATTCGGGCAGCCTGTCCTGAGACTCATCCACAAGTTCGCAGACATTTCCTTAGCCAATGATCCCGCAGCAGTTCTTCTCAATCTAACTCCTATGTCGAGAAAGCGTTATCATAAGTCCTTACTTAAACATCTCCTCAATGCAGCTAGGGCCTGCATCCCAAGTCAGTGGAAAGAGCAATCTGCTCCAATGGTGACCCAGTGGTTCGCAAGGGTAAATGATATTGAACGAATGGCAGACCTGACTGCCACAATGAGGGATAAAACGGAGGAGCATGGGAACAGATGGTTCTACTGGACCCAGTTTCGCTTTTCGGAAGAATTCCTCCGCGAGACATAGTAAGCTCATGGTGATCATTGGAGATCGCTGTTCCAAACGTTGGACAGCTGATGAGCTGGTGAGCCGAGGGCGTCTCTTGCTCCCTGGGAGGGGACCCCACCCGACCCCACCCTATCCACTCTACCCACGACACCCCCTTACCCCTTCTTTTCCTTTTCTGCCATTTCCTTCCCCAATCTTCTCTTTCCCCTTCTCCCTCCTTTCAGTTCTACTATTTCCCTTCTTAACTCAAAAAAGGGAAAAGAAAATGGTATGTTCCGACCCCATTTGACTACTACACAATACTCTTCCCCTATCTATGGATATCTAAACTCTTCGAGGGTAGCAGGGCTAGTATCAATACTATTTTAAGTGATAGAGGATCCCAACGAGATGGAGCTTTAATCTCATCTTGATATGACCGCAAAGCTGTACACGTGCTATTCTCCTCAGACTTCTTACCATTGGCTCTGATATCCATGCAATATGATCGTTTGTTTGTAACTATTTGTATCACACATTCTGTGAAGTTGCCTTTGCATTGTATGTCGCATACTACTAAATAAAAAAACAAAAAAAACAGAAGCCTATGGCACCTGGTATTCCCAGGCGGTCTCCCATCCAGGTACTAACCAGGCCCGACACTGTTTAGCATCCGAGATCAGACGAGATTGGGCGCTTTCAGGGTGATGGGGCCGTAGGTGATCTCTTCGGGCACTCTCAACCCTCTTGACAAATGCCAAGATGGTCACCTTGGGAAACAAGTGAAAAAAAAAACAGGTCAATGTCAACAACATAAAAAGAAGAATACGGCACCTGGTATTCCAACGCCATCTCCCATCCAGGTACTAACTAGGCCCAACCCTTCTTAGCCTCAGAAAAGAGAAGAGATAGGGCTCTTTCAGGGTGATGCTGCTGTAAGCGATCTCTTTGGGCACTCTCAACCCTCTTGACAAATGCCAAGATGGTCACCTTGGGAAACAAGCAAAAAAAAGAAAACGAATTAACGCCAACAACATAAAAAGAAGCCTACAATAACTGGTAATCCCAGGTGGTCTCCCATCCAGGTACTAACCAGGCCCGACTCTTCTTAGCCTCCAAGATCAGATGAGATTGGGTGCTTTCAGAGTGATGTGGCCATAGACAATCTCTTCAGGCACTCTCAACCCTCTTGACAAACACCAAGATGGTCACTTTGGGAAATAAGCGAAAAAAAAAAACAGGTCAACGCCAACAACATAAAAAGAAGTCTACGACACCTGGTATTCCCAGGCGGTCTCCCATCCAGGTACTAACAAGGCCCGAATCTATTAGCCTCCAACATCAAACGAGATCGGGTGCTTTCAGGGTGATGTGCCCGTAGGCAATCTCTTCAGGCACTTTCAACCCTCTTGACAAATGCCAAGATGGTCACCTTAGGAAACAAGCAAAAAAATAAAAATAAGTCGGAAGCTAGAGACAATACGGCCCGAGTCCTCAATTTAATCCATGCGGCGCATGTACAGACTCTTTCCCCATCACTAATGGGACGAGGCAGGGGTGCTCTCTGTCTCCCCTAATTTTAATTCTGACACTGGAACCACTTATGTGTCACGTTCGGAATGACCCGAATATTACTGGCATATCCAAACCCTCGGCACACCACAAAATTGCGGCGTACGCTGATGATCTAATTTTTTCCGTCTCCAATCCACACATTTTGCTTCCCAAAATACTTGCGTCTCTACAGGGACACGGCAGCCTATCAAACTATAAAAACAATTGCGCCAAGTCGGCTGTATTGAATATATCGGTCCCGGATGGTGATGCCAAGAGGCTCCGCTCCTCTTTTCCATTCTACTGGGCTGAAAAATCTATACGTTAACTGGGCGTTGACATCGCAGCGGATTTAGCGCAATTGTACCTGCTTGATTTTGTCCCTCTCCTGGATAGACTGAAATCTGATTTGGGAAACTGGCATGCTTTAACACTGACCTGGTTTGGGCGCTGTAATGCATTCAAAATGATGGCCCTCCCTCGGATCTTATACATGTTCCAGACATTACCGATCCGGTTACCCCCAATTTTTTTCAGACAACTGTAGGTGCTGCTCCGGGACTTTATTTGGGCGCGCAAACCGCCCAGAGCCCGTTTGCAATTGCTTGCCAGACCAAAGGACAAGGGGGGTCTGGGTCTCCCAGATCTCAGACAATACTACAGAGTGACTCTGCTAGCGAGAGTCGTTGATTGGCATTGTAATGGCCCACACAAGCAGTGGGTGGAGATGGAGATTGAGGATGGATCCATTCCCCTATTGACCTCCCCGTGGCTCCTGTCCTCCCTACCAAAAGACCTCAGAGGTCACCCCGTAGTGGGAGCTACGTTGGCTGTTGTGCGGAGGTTGTTCCGCTGCACACACATTGCTCCCCTGCCATCACCAATGACTCCGGTTATAGGTAATCCAGACTTCCCATCGGGATTTACCAACAAGAAACTGCGACAGTTGACAGTGGTGGGGAAACAGCGTCTGGGAGAGGTGTGGCCCACGGGAGGGCTCCCGACCACGTAAACGGTCGCCGAGCTTTCTGACCCTCCGCTTGACTTGTTTAGTGCTTATCAACTTCGTCACTTTCTTCTGGCCATACAAAGGGCCCCCTACACTCCTAGAGACCTGACACCCTATAAATCCATCTGTCACAAAAGGGAACCTGTGCGACACACCCTCTCCCTCCTGTCCAACCTATTGAGTAGTCAGGAGGAGGAGTCGACCCCCACCATTTATCCACAAATGGGAGAGGGACTTAGGCATCACATTTACCCCACAACAGATAGGGAAGATCCTGACCTTAGTACATAAAGCTTCCATCGCAAACCAATATCAAGATACAAGATAGTCTCACGCTGGTATAGAGTCCCATACCTTCTGAATAAAATGGATAGATCGATCCCGGATGTTTGTTGGAGGTGAAATTCAGATATGGGGACCATGGGACACCCTTTCTGGGCATGCCCGACCTTGAGGAACTTTTGGGTTCCCAGTAGCGTGCCTTCTACACTTGACCGAACAGCCTGTTCGAAAATACAAAAAAACCCTCACGATGCAACTCCTGAATGCCGCCCGGGCCTGCATTCCCGCACTGTGGAGGCAGCCTCAGCCCCCATCCAAGGTGCTGTGGTATTCCAAAGTCAATCATATTCTCCGGATGGAAGAATTGACCGCCACCCTTCACAACACTGAAGAGGCATTTAGTGTTACATGGAGGCCCTGGAGGTATTTTACTGGTACTCGAGACTACATTCGGGAGGTGAGCAGTGCCTCCGTCCCAGAAAACGACTGAACATCTAACGTTTACCTACGTAGGCCATGTCTGCCCTGGGTGGCATTCCCCCCCTCCTTTTTGTCTTTATTTTTCTTTTTTTCCCCGTCGCCATCCCCCCACCTCCTCTCTCTCCGTCTTTGCACTCTCTTCTTCCCCCGTCCTCCCTTTTGACTATGCCTTGTCTCCTTACTAGCCTTCGGGACCCAGAAGAACCCCAGGGTTCTGGACATGACCGGCTCATATTTTGCTCTGGTTCACGTAGGTCATGATAAGCTGGCTCGCTGTGGTCCCAGTTGTTCTCCATGATTACATTTGTCCGAACGGAGCTGCACTAGTTATACTGTACTACATGTCGGAGGTGGGGTTTCTCTATTTTCTGCATGAAACTGTAGGACTCCCCTCTGAGAACCCAGAGTTATTTGGCTGCCTATTTTTTGTTAGCATGTAATTGTGACCCTGGGTCATGCTGTATGGTTGACTGTTATATTTATATTGTTCTACTTATGCTTAATAAAAGAATAAAACAAAAAAAATAAAATAAGTCAATGCCAACAACTTAAAAAAAAAGCCTATGGCATCGAGAAATCCCAGGCGGTTTCCCATCCCGGTACTAACCAGGTCCCAACCCTGCTTAGCCTCTGAGATCAAATGCACGCTCAACCCTCTTGACAAACGCCAAGATGGTCACCTTGGGAAACAAACAAAAAAAACAAGTCAACGCCAACAACATAAAAAGAAGCCTGCAGCATTTGGAAAACCCAGGCGGTCTCCGATCCAGGTACAAACCAAGCCCAATCCTGCTTAGCCTCTGAGACCAAACGAGATTGGGCGTTTTCAGGGTGTTGTGCCCGTAGGCAATTTCTTTGTGCACTCTTAACCCTCTTGACAAATGCCAAGATGGTCACCTTGGGAAACAAGGGAAAAAAAACAGGTCAAAGCCAACAACATAAAAAGAATCCTACGGCATCCGGTATTCCCAGGCGATCTCCCAATCAAGACACTAACCAGACCAGATCCTTCTATGTCACCTGGTCTTCCCAGGCAGTCTCCCATCCAGGTACTAACCAGGCCTGATGCTGCTAAGCCTCTGAAATCAGACGAGATCGGGTGCTTTCAGTGTGATGTGGCCGTAAGCGTTCTCTTCAAGACACGGCCAACCCTCTTGACAAATGCCAAGATGGTCGCCTTGAGAAACAAGCGAAAAAAACAGTTCAAAGCCAACAACATAAAAAGAAGCCTACGGCACCTGGTATTCACAGATGGTCTCCCATACAGGTATTAACCAGGCCGTACACTGCTAGGCCTCCGAGATCAGATGAGATTCTGCACTTTCAGGGTGATGTGGCCATAGGTGTTCTATTTAGACACTCTCAACCCTCTTGACAAATACCAAGATGGTTATCTTGGGAAACAAGTGAAAAAAAAAAGGTCAACGCCAACAACATAGACCCTGGCGGTCTCCCATCTGACCCAGACCCTGCTTAGCCTCTGAGATCGGGCGCTTTCAGGGTGATGTGACCTCAGGCGAACGCTTTGGGACATACTCAAAACTCTTGACTGATGCTAAAATGGTCACCTTGGGAAACAAGCGAAAGAAAAACAGGTCAAAGCCAACAATATAAAAAGATTCCTACGGCACCTTTAATTAGGTACTATCCAGGCCGGACCCTGCTTAGCCTCTGAGATCAGATGAGATCGGGCGCTTTCAGGGGGATGTGGCCGTAGGAGATTTCTTTGGGCTCTCTCAGCCCTCTTGACAAATGCCAAGATGATCACCTTGGGAAACAAGCGGAAAAAAAAAAACATGTCAACGCCAACAACATAAAAAGAATGCTACGGCACCTGGTATTCCCAGTTGGTCTCCCATCCAGTTACTAATCAGGCCCGACAATGCTTAGCCTCCGAGATCAGACAAGATCAGGCACTTTCAAGGTGATGGGGCCATAGGCGATCTCTTCGGGCACTCTCAACCATCTTGACAAACGCCAACATGGTCATCTTCGGAAACAAGCGAATAAAACCAAGTCATTGCCAACATTGGAGGCTAAGCAGGGTTGGGCAATCAGTTTCCTTGCCTGAAATAGGCATCTCAGAACTGCCATCTGGCTACTTCCCGGGTTTCCAACTCCTTCAACTAATCCCAGGAGACAATACTTCGCCTCCATCCTGGTGGAGGTTCCAACCACCCGATCAATGGTTCCTGTCACCTCTGTCCAGTAGCGGATCAACTTCGGGCATCTCCAAAACATGTGCATCATGTCTCCCCCCATGTTCACGCACCGGGGGCAACTTGCGTCCGGCCGTTCGGCCAAACTGAAAAAGTTTACGAGGAGCATAATAGGTTCTATATAATAAGAACAGATGTGACATCCTGTGTGAGGAGAGCCACAATTCACCACAGGCAGGATTCCTGTGGCCAATTATAGCTCAGGGGGGTTTAGTACACACCCCACACTATATAAGGCCGCCAGCATGGCGGCCTTGTATAGTGTGTTGCGGTGGTCAGGGAAAGAGGACGATAGGCAGGGACAGTGTCTTTACTGCTTGGGAACCTAGCACTGTTACAGTGGGTGTTATGTGCCTCCTGCACAGTACACAACTGAAGCTACCCTTTATTACTGGTGTTCAATTTCTGCAATACATGCATCTGCAGTGCAGAAGTTAGAGTCGGTGTTGTGTGCCTCCTGCACAGTATACACCTTATTGCTGGTGTTCTGTTTCTGTAATACAGGAACCTAGTACTGTTACAGTGCTAGGGTGTACAGAGAAGCTGGTATATATAGAAGACTACAGCATACAGAAGAAAGGCTAGTGAATACAGAATACAGGTTTCGTGTATGTAGATAGGCTTGAGTATACAGAGATGCTAGAGTAAACAGTGAGGCTGTGGTACACAGAGAGGCTAGTTTAAAGACAAATACAAAGATGTTAGTGTATATAGAGAGGTTAGTGTATAGAGAGAGTCGAGTGTATACAGAAAGGACAGTGCATATAGAGAAGCTAGTGTATACAGAAAGGGTATACATGAAAGCTGACATTCTATACAGAAGACTGGGTAGTGTATACAGAGAGTCTAGTGGGTACAGAAGACAGGCTGGTGTATTCTAGCTAGTTTTTACAGTCTAGTGTATACAGAAGACAGGCTGTGGTATACAAAGAGTTTAGTGTATTCAGAGAGTCTAGTGTATACAGCTGGCGAGTGTATACATAAGACTGGCTAGTTTACACAGTGTTTACAGAGATGCAAGGGTGTACAGAGATGCTGGTATATATAGAAGACTACAGCATACAGAAGAAAGGCTAGTTAATACACAATACAGAAGACTCGTGTATGTAGATAGGCTTGAGTATACAGAGATGCTAGAGTAAACAGTGAGGCTGGGGTACACAGAGAGGCTAATTTAAAGAGAGGCTAGTATATACAAAGATGTTAGTGTATATAGAGAGGTTAATGTATAGAGAAGGTCGAGAGTATACAGAAAGGACAGTGCATATAGAGAAACTAGTGTATACAGAAGACAGGCTTGGGTATACATCAAAGCTGACAGTGTATACAGAAGACTGGGTAGTGCATACAGAGAGTCTATTGGGTAAAGAAGACAGGCTGGTGTATTCTAGCTAGTTTTTACAGTCTAATGTATACAGAAGACAGGCTGTGGTATACTGAAGGTTTAGTGTATTCAGAGAGTCTAGTGTACAGATGCAAGGGTGTACAGAGAAGCAGGAAGCTAGTATATATAAGGCTAGTGAATACAGGCTAGTGAATGCAGATAGGCTTGAGTATACAGAGATGCTAGAGTAAACAATGAGGCTGGGGTACACAGAGAGGCTAATTTAAAGAGAGGCTAGTATATACAAAGATGTTAGTGTATATAGAGAGGTTAGTGTATAGAGAGAGTCGAGTGTTTACAGATAGGACAGTGGATATAGAGAGACTAGTGTATACAGAAGACAGGCTTGGGTATACATCCAAGCTGACAGTGTATACAGAAGACTGGGTAGTGTATAAAGAGAATCTAGTGGGTACAGAAGACAGGCTGGTGTATTCTAGCTAGTGTTTACAGTCTAGTGTATACAGAAGACAGGCTGTGGTATACAGAGGATTTAGTGTATTACAGAGATGCAAGGGTGTACAGAGAAGCTAGTATATATAAAAGACTACAGCATACAGAAGAAAGGCTAGTGAATACAGAATAAAGGCTGGCTTCTACGGAGAGGCTACCACTACGGAGATGCAGAACACTATATATAGAGAGAGGGTATATAGAGAGGCTAGATTATACAGAGAGGCTAGTGCATAGAGTGAAGCTATTGTATATAGAAGCCTGGTTAGTGTATACAGAGAAGCTAGTGTGTACAGAAGAAAGGCTAGACAGGCTATAAAGAGAGACAAGTTTTTACAGAAGACAGTTTGGGGTATATAGAGATGCTAGTTTATACAGAGAGACTAATGTATACAGAAGACAGGCTAGGGCATACAGAAGACAGAAGACGGGCTAGTGTATTCAGAACATAGGGCTAGTGTATATCGAAGACAGGCTATTGTATGCAGAAGACCGGCTAGTGTAAACATGCTGGTGTATATAGAGAGGCTAGTGAATTTAGAGGGTAGGCTAAGTGATAACAGAAGGCAATCTGGGCTATACAGAGACATTTCATCATTTCATCTAGCTCACATCTCTAATGGAGTTTGTCTCATTGCCATGTTATGCCTTTACATTTTTGTGCTAAATATAGATCACTACACGATTTTAATCATCCACATCAAGCATCATACATCAAAATAAACCATGTACTCTTTTGCTCTATTTTGCATATTTGTACCGGGACTGTGAGTATGTGACAGTCCTGACACACCATCCTGACTTATTTTTCTTTATTTCTTATTAGAAATGGAGAGTACTATCTCAAAATCCGCTTAAATCTATTCACTTCTACCGCTAATTGTACCTTAATGCAAAATGTTCACAAAACCATCCATTTGCTACCAGACATGCTGCACATACTAAGAGTAATGTAACCATCGCTCTCTAACGATGTAAACAGTTTTATTGCTTTTCTGACATTGACCGAGTATCTCTGACATTAACTGAGTATCTCTCTGCACTATGATCTTATTAATAATAATAATAATAATAATAATAATAGAATTGTGTAATGCAAAGATCAACTAGTCAATCAATAAGCTTTCTCATTGGTACCGGCATATCCTTTAAATTTAGACTAACTATTTCTCGGCCATTTTCAAGCTAAGCTTTCAATCTCTTACCTTTGAACAGCGATACTTCCTCCCTACAATATTAAGCCATTTAAATGTCCTATTGGTCGCCTATATTATACAACAATATGTAGAGAATAAAACTAGTCTTACATCTTAATAAAACAGTTTTATTGCTCAACCAGTATCAGCTGTCATGACAAATAAACGTTTCCACTGTTTGTTTTTTTTAACTCCGTTTTTTATTAACAATAGTTGGCACAGACATATATAATTAGTCAGACTGTATACATCTTTGTGTGATATAAACAAGACATGATAAACATTGGCAAGTCATACTACAGTAATTGCCCTGTACCTCAGTTATACCAAAATCGTATACCAATTGTATTTTTTAACGTTTCCACTGTTTGACTCTATTTTCTGTATTACTTCTTTTTCTCCACCTTATCTGTCACAGTTAAAACACAGTGACAAAACATTTCTTTTTACCGCAGCAAAATGTGAGAAAAGCAGTGTAAGCCGTCTTTCTGCCATATGCAACCATCTCTCGCTACCTCTATACAATAGGTTTCTCTTTCCAGTGGAAACGGAAAACAGTCAGTGTAAGCCGTCTTCGTGCGTAACAAAATTAATGGAACGATTTACACGTTGGAATTTGCAAGCTACGTCAATTTACTCTTAAATAATGTACCTTTGCATTTATCCCTTGACTTTGCAACTATCCCTTGATCCCTTTTGTGTATTCACGTTATCTCGACCTATATATACTGCCTCAATATTTTCCTAATTTGTTTTGCTATACTTATTTTTATTATATTATAGAGATTACTAACTCTAAATCATTGTAAACCTAACCATAGTTATAATGTCCACACCTAATTTTACGTTAAAGAAAAATTCACACAAAACCATCTTTTTAAAACCTTTACACATTAAGAGTAATGCAACCATCTCTCGCTACCTCTATGCAATAGGATTCTCTTTCCAGTGGAAACGGAAAACAGTCAGTGTAAGCCGTCTTCTTGAGCATCAAAATTAATGGAACGATTTACACGTTGGAATTTGCAAGCTACGTCAATTTACTGTTAAATAGAGTACCTTTGCATTTATCCCTTGACTTTGCTACTATCCCTTGATCCCTTTTGTGTATTCACTATATCTCGACCTATATATACTGCCTCAAAATATTCCTAATTTGTTTTGCTATACTTATTATTATTATTTTATAGAGATTACTATCTCTAAATCATTGTAACAAGTTATAATGTCTACAGCTAATTTTACGTTAAAGCAAAAGTCACACAAAACAATCTTTTTAAAACCTTTTACACACTGCACATTAAGATTAATGCAACCATCTCTCGCTACCTCTATGCAATTGGATTCTCTTTCTGACTCTATTTTGTGTATTACTTCTTCTCCACATTAACTGTCACACTGATAACCATTTGTAACACATAACACTTGCAACACATTTTTTAACAGCGGCAAAATGTGAGAAAATCAGTGGGACGGTTTACTTGATTGAGAAGTGGTTGCAGTAGCAAAGCATAACAATACAGTTTGATTACATTAATAACACATAATGCAACTATTTTACATTCATTTTACATTCACATCATGCATACATCCTAATGTAAGCTGCCTATCACTATTAATGTTCATGGTTACTGATACATTATGACGATGACCAGTGGAAACGGAAAACAGTCAGTGTAAGCCGTCTTCGTGCGTAACATAATTAATGGAACGATTTACACGTTGGAATTTTCAAGCTACGTCAATTTACTCTATTGAACAATGTAAAGGTAAGCTAGATATTTTGTGTATTTCCACTTAAACTCGACCTGTATATACTGTCTCAAAATTATCTTTTCTAATTTTGCTAAATTAGATTATAGAGTTTGCTATGTCTAAATCCAGGTTACCTACTCACCTTTATTACGCATACTGCTAATTTTAGGATAATACAAAACCATCTTATTGCTTCTTTACACGCTGCACATATTAAGAGTAATGCAATGCTACCGTGAACAGTTTAATTGCTCGTCTCACATTTAGCTGGTATCTCTCTGCTATAGGAAACTGAATTTGTACTAGAACGATCACTCATCTAATATCAGTCCACTCAGTGCTACCGGGATAACTTTTACATTTAGAGTAATGAAATGATTTCTCAGTCATTTTGGAGCTACTGCAACTAACGCTTCCGATCTCATTTAGACTGCAATACTTAATCTCTGCTATTGCAGAATATTTAGCTGCTTAGCTCACACTTTGCTGTACGTAGCCGTGGCGATTGGCATTTCAACTCTAATTCATATTCACATTTCTAATGCAGTTTGTCTTTTTGCCATGTCATCCTCTGTTAGTTATTATGCTTTCTCATCCTTGTGCTCCAATATTGGGGTATATTCACTACATGATTAAAGACACGTAATGAACTTGATTGATAAAAACCTACACACGTTGTTGCTGTTATTTCGTGTATTTTCACTTAAACCCGTTATAGTTATTTTGCTATATTTATTACTAGTATAAAAAGATTACTATCTCTAAATCCTGGTAAACCAGCTCACACTAAACCATCTAATTTCTACCTTACACGCAGCACATATTAACATATTAACATTTAGCCGGTATAGTGAAATAGTAAACGAAATGCGTAGATCACTCATCTAATATCGTCTTTTCAGTGCTGCCGGAACATATTTTAAATTTAGAGTAATGCAACGATTTCTCAGTTTTATGAAGCTACTGCAACTAACGCTTTGAATCTCTTTCCTGATAAATTACGCTCTGCAATATTAAGCCATTTAAATTGTCCTATTGGTCTGCTAACAATGCTATGTATAATAATACAAATCTTTTAAAAGCAATATCGTCTCACTGCAATACTTACACTCTGCATAATATATATGAATAATGCGAATAATGCTAATAATAAAGTCGTCTAAAACACGGCTATAAGTAGAGAATAAAACTATCTTACATCAAAATAAACCATGTACTGCCAAACCAATAACGGCCAATTACTTAACGTCTATCAGTCAATGATTTAACAAAATAAACTTAGCACTCTTTTGCTCTATTTTGAATAGTTGTAGTTCTCCACATTAACTGTCACATTGATATCACCACTGACAACACACCACTTTTTAACAGCACCAAAATATGAAAAAAGCACTTTATATGTTTCAAAAGTAGTTGCATTAGCAAAAAATAAAGTCCTGTCTTCTTTACACGCTAGCTTTTCTGTATACATTAATCTCTCTGTGTACACCAGCCACTCAATATAGACTAGCCTCTCTGTCTTCTGTATACAGGTGCCCGTAATCTATATACACTAGCCTGCCTTCTTTTTACAATAGTCTCGGTGTCCCAGCCTCTCTGCATACACTAGCCTCACTGAATTCCCTAGACTGTCTTCTGTATACACAAGCCTATCTGTAAAAAAAAATAGCCGGTCTTCTGCATACTCTAGCCTCTCTGTGTAACACAGTCTCTCTCTGGATTCCCTAGCCTACATCTCTGCATACCCAGGACCTTCCTCTGTATAATCTAGCCTATCTGTATACACTAGCCTGTCTTTTGTACAAATTAGCTTCTCTGTAGCCGGTCTTCTGTGTATACACGATCCTCACTGTCTACTCTTGGTTGTCTTTTGTATACACTAGCATCTCTTTAAACATTAGCTCTCTGTATACCCAAGCCTCTCTGTATACACTAGTCCACCGGTATACACTAGCAAGTCTGCATACACTAGCCTCTCTTTGTAACTCAACTTCTCTCTCTGTATACCTTAGCCTCCATCTCTGCATACCCAGGACGTTCTTCTCTATAATCTAGCCTATTTGTAAACACTAGCCTGTCTTTTGTACACATTAGCCTCTCTGTATAAACTAGCCGGTCCTCTGTATACACTAGTCCATCTGTATACACTAGCAAGTATGCGTACTCTAGCCTCTCTCTCTGTATAACTTAGCCTCCATCTCTGCATACCCAGGACGTTCTTCTGTATAATCTAGCCTATCTGTATAATCTAGCCTATCTGTATACACTAGCCTCCATCTCTTGCATAAACCAGGACCTTCTTTTGTATAATCTAGCCTATCTGTATACACTAGCCTGTCTTTTGTACACATTAGCCTCTCTGTGTAAACTAGCCGGTCTACTGTATACACTAGTCCGTCTGTATACACTAGCAAGTCTGCATACTCCTGCCTCTCTGTGTAACCCAGCCTCGCTCTCTCTCTCTGTATACCATAGCCTCCATCTCTGCATACCAAGGACGTTCTTCTGTATAATCTAGCCTATCTGTATAAACTAGCCTGTCTTTTGTACACATTAACCTCTCTGTATAAACTAGTCGGTCCTCTGTATACACTAGTCCGTCGGTATACACTAGCATCTCTTTATACATTAGCTCTCTGTATACCCAAGCCTCTCTGTATACACTAGTCCACCGGTATACACTAGCAAGTCTGCATACACTAGCCTCTCTTTGTAACCCAACTGCTCTCTCTGCATACCCAGGACGTTCTTCTCTATAATCTAGCCTATTTGTATACACTAGCCTGTCTTTTGTACACATTAGCCTCTCTGTATAAACTAGCCGGTCCTCTGTATACACTAGTCCATCTGTATACACTAGCAAGTATGCGTACTCTAGCCTCTCTCTCTGTATACCTTAGCCTCCATCTCTGCATACCCAGGACGTTCTTCTGTATAATCTAGCCTATCTGTATAATCTAGCCTATCTGTATACACTAGCCATCCATCTCTGCATACCCAGGACGTTCTTCTCTATAATCTAGCCTATTTGTATACACTAGCCTGTCTTTTGTACACATTTGCCTCTCTGTATAAACTAACCGGTCTTCTGTATTACACTAGTCCCCCTGTATACACTAGCAAGTATGCATACTCTAGCCTCTCTCTCTGTATACCCTAGCAAGTCTGCATACTCCTGCCTCTCTGTGTAACCCAGCCTCACTCTCTCTCTGTATACCCTAGCCTCCATCTCTGCATACCCAGGACGTTCTTTTGTATAATCTAGCCTATCTGTATAAACTAGCCTGTCTTTTGTACACATTAGCCTCTCTATATAAACTAGCCGGTCCTCTGTATACACTAGTCCGTCTGTATACATTAGCAAGTCTGTGTAACCAAGCCTCTCTCTCTGCATACCCTAGCCTCCATCTCTTGCATAACCAGGACCTTCTTATGTATAATCTAGCCTATCTGTATACACTAGCCTGTCTTTTGTACACATTAGCCTCTCTGTATAAACTAGCCGGTCTACTGTATACACTAGTCCATCTGTATACACTAGCAAGTCTGCATACTCCTGCCTCTCTGTGTAACACAGTCTCTCTCTCTGTATACCCTAGCCTCCATCTCTGCATACCCATGACGTTTTTCTGTATAATCTAGACTGTGTTTTGTACACTTTAGCCTCTCTGTATAAACTAGCCGGTCTTCTGCATACACGAGTCTCTCTTTATACCCTTGGATGTATTTTGTATACACTAGCTGCTCTTTATACATTAGCTCTCTGTATACCCAAGCCTCTCTATACACTAGTCCGTCTGTATACACTAGCAAGTCTGCATACACCAGCCTCTCTGTGTAACCCAGCCTCTCTCTCTGCATACCCAAGATGTTCTTCTCTATAATCTAGCCTATTTGTATACACTAGCCTGTCTTTTGCACACATTAGCCTCCCTATATAAACTAGCCGGTCTTCTGTATACACTAGTCCGTCTGTATACACTAGCAAGTATGCATACTCTAGCCTCTCTCTCTGTATACCCTAGCCTCCATCTCTGCATACCCAGAACGTTCTTCTGTATAATCTAGCTTATCTGTATACACTAGTGTATACAGACAGACTAGTGTATACAGAGGACCGACTAATGTGTACAAAAGACAGGCTAATGTGTACAGATAGGCTAGATTATACAGAAGAACGTACTGGGTATGCAGAGCGCTCAGCTTCAAGGTATGGCCAACGTGAGTAATATGAGGGACACTCCTCACCCCCGCCCCCACCTACCAGATCTGAGTTTCATCCCCTTGCCCTCTCTGCCCCGGTCATCTGGTGGCAGTTTTATGCACTCCCTGGCCCCCACCCATTCATAATCCTTACCGACCTTTCTTTCCGCTGCTCACAGGAACACACTGGATGACTTGTCTAATTAACCAACTTGTACAAGACACAGCTATCCTCCTGTCTGACACCGGTCCCCCTTGGAGGCTTTACCCCTCACTGTTTGGGTGGTCCCTGCCTCTCCCTGGATGCTCCACATACAGTGCCTACAAGTAGTATTCAACCCCCTGCAGATTTAGCAGGTTTACACATTCGGAATTAACTTGGCATTGTGACATTTGGACTGTAGATCAGCCTGGAAGTGTGAAATGCACTGCAGCAAAAAAGAATGTTATTTCTTTGTTTAATTGTTTTTTTAAATAGTGAAAAGTTTATTCAGAGGGTCAATTATTATTCAACCCCTCAATTCAACAGAATTCTGTTTGGTTCCCCTAAAGTATTAAGAAGTAGTTCAGGCACAAAGAACAATGAGCTTCACATGTTTGGATTAATTATCTGTTTTTCCAGCCTTTTCTGACTATTTAAGACCCTCCCCAAACTTGTGAACAGCACTCATACATGGTCAACATGGGAAAGACAAAGGAGCATTCCAAGGCCATCAGAGACAAGATCGTGGAGGGTCACAAGGCTGGCAAGGGGTACAAAACCCTTTCCAAGGAGTTGGGCCTACCTGTCTCCACTGTTGGGAGCATCATCCGGAAGTGGAAGGCTTATGGAACTACTGTTAGCCTTCCACGGGCTGGACAGCCTTTGAAAGTTTCCTCCCGTGCCGAGGCCAGGCTTGTCCAAAGAGTCAAGGCTAACCCAAGGACAACAAGGAAGGAGCTCCGGGAAGATCTCATGGCAGTGGGGACATTGGTTTCAGTCAATACCATAAGTAACGTACTCCACCGCAATGGTCTCCGTTCCAGACGAGCCCGTAAGGTACCTTTACTTTCAAAGCGCCATGTCAAGGCTCGTCTACAGTTTGCTCATGATCACTTGGAGGACTCTGAGACAGACTGGTTCAAGGTTCTCTGGTCTGATGAGACCAAGATCGAGATCTTTGGTGCCAACCACACACGTGACGTTTGGAGACTGGATGGCACTGCATACGACCCAAAGAATACCATCCCTACAGTCAAGCATGGTGGTGGCAGCATCATGCTGTGGGGCTGCTTCTCAGCCAAGGGGCCTGGCCATCTGGTCCGCATCCATGGGAAGATGGATAGCATGGCCTACCTGGAGATTTTGGCCAAGAACCTCCGCTCCTCCATCAAGGACCTTAAGATGGGTCGTCATTTCATCTTCCAACAAGACAACGACTCAAAGCACACAGCCAAGAAAACCAATGCCTGGTTCAAGAGGGAAAAAATCAAGGTGTTGCAGTGGCCTAGTCAGTCTCCTGACCTTAACCCAATTGAAAACTTGTGGAAGGAGCTCAAGATTAAAGTCCACATGAGACACCCAAAGAACCTAGATAACTTGGAGAAGATCTGCATGGAGGAGTGGGCCAAGATAACTCCAGAGACCTGTGCCGGCCTGATCAGGTCTTATAAAAGACGATTATTAGCTGTAATTGCAAACAAGGGTTATTCCACAAAATATTAAACATAGGGGTTGAATAATAATTGACCCACACTTTTATGTTTAAAATTTATTAAAATTTAACTGAGCAACATAACTTTTTGGTTTGTAAGATTTATGCATCTGTTAATAAATCCTGCTCTTGTTTAAAGTTTGAAGGCTCTAACTTATTTGCATCTTATCAAACCTGCTAAATCTGCAGGGGGTTGAATACTACTTGTAGTCACTGTATACCACAACGACATTGTCAGAGGGGCACCACTTGACAGGACACGGGGCTTTCATTCCGGTGGCATCTCCCATTGGAGGAAGGGATGATGGCCCCAACCCCTTGGCAGCAGGTTCTTTCATGTACAGACCAGGGCGGCTCATCTTCCCTTCTGGAGTCTTCACCTTAGATGGGGGAGTTGCACTTTGGGGGGTCTGAGTGATACCTAATGCGCTGTACTGGAAGGGCTTGACATTCCCGCATATGTGTCCCCTCCCCCTGGATGCGCCCCTTGTCCCCCCCTCTGGCTCCCACCTACTCTTTGCCGACATTGCCTTCTGCAGCTTTCGGGGACCCTGGATGACTTATTTATTGAGCCTATTGGTATGAGACACTGCTTCCCTCCAGGGTGACTCTGGACCCCCCTGGAGGATTTACCCCTTACTGTTTGGGCGGTCCCAGCCTCCCTCTGGATGCTCTACACAGCCCCCGATGGCGATGCAGGAGAGACACTAATTGGCGGGCCCCAGGACTGCTGCTCGGGTGAAGCCTCCCATTGGATGGAGGGATGGTGGCACCAGCCCCTTGCCTGCCGGATTTTCCATGCACCGACCAGGGCTGCTCCTCTTTCATCTTGATGTGGTGACCATGGAGGGGAGGAGTTGAAATTTATGGGGTCCGGGTGTTTGCTGGTGGGAGTGCGCTAAAGGACTTGACATTTCTGCATGTTTGTCCCCTCTCCCCTGTTTCCCCCCTCCCTTCCCCCCCTTCCCACCCTTCCCTTCCCTCCTTTCCCTCCCCCTTTCCCCCTTCCACTCCCCCTTTCCCCCCTTCCACTCCCCCTTTCCCCCCTTCCCTGCCCCTTTTCCCCCCGGGGCGTGGATGGGGGAGAGGGGGTAAGGAGAGGACAATCTGCCAAAGGGAGAAATGCATTTGTTCGGGGACTGCATGTACTTTAGGGGTATGGGACGGGGGGTGGTGGATCCCATTCTGTGATGCCTTTTCTGTTGTGACGGGCTCCCTCGTGCATGTCTATGTTTAGGGCGAGCCGAGGAGACCCCTCAGTGCTGACAGTTATATGCTCTACCTCTGTTTTGGTTATACTATTGTTTTTTGTTTCTTTGATGTTACTGATTGTCTTTTATTTGCATACCGGTATCAGACGTGACATTTACCACTGCCGGGACTGGGGGGACTAGGATTCGGGGGCTCCCTCTCCGACCTGTCTACCCAATAACCCAAGTAGGACAGCGCTTTAAACCCAGTGTACATCTGGTAAGCGCTATAGCATAATTGTGCTGTTTTAGTATACCCTTCCTGTACTGTTGAGTGCGGACAACCCTTAATTTCCCTCTCCCCCTGGGGTTGAGGTGCCCGGCCTCTTTTTCCCTTTACCTTTCCTTCCATTTGCCCTTCCTTTCTCCCCCTTAGTTCCCGCCATGCATTACCTACCCAAAACCTACCTTGGTTCAACTTTCTTTGCTTTTCTCTGACGTCCCCCTCCCCCTCCCCGAGGAGCGATGGGAGACTCAGTCAAGGTCACCTCTCTAAACGTTAAGGGACTGAACTCCCCTGAAAAACGGTGGATCCTCCTGGGAAAACTGAACACATCCTGTACTGATGTGGCCTTTATACAAGAAACACATTTTAAAAATACTAGCCTCCCCTTTCTATGGTCGAGATCCTTCCCTAAGGTCTACCACTCTACTAACCCCTCCTCTCCATTCTGATCTCTAGCAGGCTCCCCTGGGTTCTCCAGGATTCTCTGGTGGACCCTGGGGGCCAATATCTTTTTCTTAGGGGCCACATTGGAGAGCGCCTTTTTACATTTGCCACTGTGTACGCTCCCAATGATCACCAAGACACGTTCCTCAGAACTACCCTGCACAGATGATGTGACTTTCGGGAGGGCCAATTGATATTAGGTGGGGACTTTAATGTCCCCTTTCGCCATCGGTTGACACTTCTGCCTCTTGCTCCTCGCTCCCTACCCCTCACCTAGGTCTCTATTCTGGCACCTTAATGAGAGCCTGCTCCAGATACCGGAAGTTTTAGCAGATGTGACCAGGGAATTGGACCTTTATTTCCAAGAAAACTAAAGCAGGACTGTGACCCGGGGATAATTTGGGAGGCTCACAAGTCAGTACTCCGCAGGGTACTTATCAGGAACAGCTTGCTAATCTGTTTCGTGAACTTGCCTCTGTGGAAGCGAAACATAAACATACTCCCTTACGGACCTTAGAGATTGAATTGGGGACACTCCATACCCATATTGCTGTCCTACTCCATTATAAAGCGAAAGCGGCACTCCAGTTTTGTCGTAAACTGACGTAGGAGTCAGAGGACAAATGCAGAAAAATCTTAGCCAGGTCGGTAAAGGAGTTGAAATCTGGCTCTTACATACCACAGTTGATAGATGAGAATGGCCAGAGGGCCTCTACCCCAACCCAAATAGTTGAAGTCTTTGAAAAATGTTACTCTGATCTCTACAACCTGCCCGATTCAGGGTCTGGACAGGACTATATAGACAGATATGTAACCGGTTCTGGTCTACCAACCCTCTCATCGGAATCACGGGAGTACTTGAAGGACCCGATCACACTGGAAGAAGTCCAGACGGCCGTGGGACCTCCGAAGGTGGGTAAGGCTCCGGGCCCTGACGGATATACCGCACAATACTTTAAGACCTTCCTCCCTATTCTCGGCCCGCGCTTGGCGAATTTATTTAATACTCTGAGCTCAAATGGGGATTTTCCTGAGGATACCCAAGGAGGGCAAAGACCCGGGCCTATGTGGGAGCTACAGACCCATTTCCCTCCAAAATTCGGTCCTAAAACTATTCTCTAACTCCTCACCACGTGATTGGCACATCACTTGTAGTCCCTTATACATATTGACCAGTTAGGTTTTATTCCCACCAGGGAAGATAGAGACAACACCACTAAGGTGCTTACCCTGATCCGTAAAGCAAAGTCATCTGGGACCCCTTGTCTTTTCATGAGTACTGATGCCGAGAAGGCTTTTGATCGGGTCAAATGGACATTAATGTTCTCGGTCCTTTGCCATATAGGTCTGAGTGAACGGATGCTGGCATGGATAAGTAAGATATACTCACGTACTTACATTCCACCGGACATCGCGCATACGTTTATGTTGAACTTCCCCCCACCCCTTGTCACTAAGATCCGCAGTTTGCTTCACGGGTGGCATTCTGGCCTCCATTCCTGGTTCAGCAGATGCAATCTCATTAAAATGAACATACTCCCTAAAACACACTCACGTCTTTGACTTCCGCCCTATTCCCTATACGTGGCCATCCAACCTTTGAACTGGGGACCCACTTAGAAATTCCAACCTAGACAATGCGTCTAAATTCGTCATTGATGGAAAATTGCCTTCTTTCTCAACCCTAACAGATCCGACAGGGCTTTTCCAACTGCCTTTTTGGAGAGCGGCGCAACGACATCATTTTCTCCTTTCCATCCCCAATCCTCAAACGTTCGCCCGCCCTCAGACGGAGTTTGAGACTCTATGCAGGAGCGAAGGCCCTTTGGCCCACATTCTCTCTCAAACCCACACTTAACCTGTCTGGCCAACTGGGAAAAGGACCTTAATTGCTAATTTTCCCCAGCACAGAGACAACGCATTATCACTTTGGCTCTCAAAATGTCGCTGTGCACGAAGATACAGGAGACGAATTTTAAACTTCTCACCAGGTGGTATTTGACACCATCAAAGCTGCAGAAATGTTTCCCCTCTTCCTCGAACATATGCTGGAGGTGTGGATAAGAAGAGGGCACGTTGCTGCACATTTTTTGGTCCTGCCTCAGCTTGGTGGACTTCTGGACAGAGATCCGATGCATGACACAAAAATTCACAGACTTCTCCATCCAGGAAGAGGCTGCATTCTTTCTCTTGTACCATTCACAGATTCCCATTAAGAAGTACAAAAAAATCTATTTTACGGCATGTGATTAATGCGGCGAAATCCTGCATCCCTCTCTATTGGAAAAAATGTTCCCCCCCTTTCATTACTCACTGGCTTAGGAAAATAGAGGACATTAAAAAAAATGGAGGACTTGATCCTCACATCACAAGGTAAACAAGAATTTTTTAAACAAACCTGAGACATCTGGAATACCTTTATATTCTCGCTGGAAGGATGTCGCCTGTTATCGCCTTAGTCCTCTGAGCTTTCCTTGACTGGCCCCTTGGACAGTGGCTGCCATCGTGTCTCGTCCCCTCTTCTCCTTTTCTGATCTTTCAACCCTTCTCTTTTCGGCCTTCCTCCCCTATCTCTCACCCCCTCCACCCCCTCTCTCTTTTGGAAAGAGTGGAAAATTGGGAATGACGGCCCCACACCCCCCTCTGGATGGATTATGCCGGAGGGACCTGGGGTTTGTGTGACCCTGGATCTTGGTACAGTACTTTATCCGTGCCTCGAATCATTGTGATTGATGGAAGGCAGACTCACAGTTGCGAATATACCTGTATCAAGTATTGTTCAGCTGCTTTTTGCTCTGTATTTCTCTGTTGCATTATGTACTTGGGGGACCGTCTTCCCCTATTTGGAGAAAAAATTATATTTGAAAAAAAAAGAAGCCTACGACACCTGGTATTTCCAGGCGGTCTCCCATCCAGGCATTAACCAGGCCGGACCCTGCTTAGCCTCCAAGATCAGATGAGATGGAACAGATTCAGGGTGATGTGGCCGTAGCCAATATCTTCAGGCACTCTCAACTCTCTTGACAAACACCAAGATGGTCACCTTGGAAACAAGCGGAAAAAAATAGGTCAATGGCCACAACATAAAAAGAAGCCTACGGCATCTGGAAATCCCAGGCGGTCTCCCATCCAGGTACTAAACTGGTCCCAACCCTGCTTAGCCTCTGAGATCAGATGAGATTGGGCTCTTTCAGGGTGGTGTGGCCGTAGGAGATTTCTTCAGGCACTCTCAACCTTGACTAACGCCAATATGGTCACCTTGGGAAACAAACAAAAAAATCAAGTCAATGCCAACAACATGAGAAGAAGTCTACAGCACCTAGTATTCCCAGGTGGTCTCCAATCCAGGTACTAGCAAGGCCCAACCCTGTTTAGCTTCTGAGATCAGAGGAGATCGGGTGCTTTCAGGGTTATGTGCCCATAAAAAAACAGGTCAATGTCAACAACATAAAAAGAAAAATACGGCACCTGGTATTCCAACGCCATCTCCCATCCAGGTACTAACTAGGCCCAACCCTTCTTAGCCTCAGAGAAGAGAAGAGATAGGGCTCTTTCAGGGTGATGCTGCTGTAAGCGATCTCTTTGGGCACTCTCAACCCTCTTGACCAATGCCAAGATGGTCACCTTGGGAAACAAGAAAAAAAAAAAACCGAATCAACGCCAACAACATAAAAAGAAGCCTACAATAACTGGTAATCCCAGGTGGTCTCCCATCCAGGTACTAACCAGGCCAGACTCTTCTTAGCCTCCAAGATCAGACGAGATTGGGTGCTTTCAGAGTGATGTGGCCATAGGCAATCTCTTCAGGCACTCTCAACCCTCTTGACAAACACCAAGATGGTCACTTTGGGAAATAAGCGAAAAAAAAAACAGGTCAACGCCAACAACATAAAAAGAAGTCTACGACACCTGGTATTCCCAGGCGGTCTCCCATCCAGGTACTAATAAGGCCCGACTCTATTAGCCTCCAACATCAAACGAGATCGGGTGCTTTCAGGGTGATGTGCCCGTAGGCAATCTCTTCAGGCACTTTCAAACCTCTTGACAAACGCCAAGATGGTCACCTTGGGAAACAAGCAAAAAAATATAAATAAGTCGGAAGCTAGAGACAATACGGCCCGAGTCCTCAATTTAATCCATGCGGCGCATTAACAGGGAAGGCCCTTGCTTATGTTGTCAACGGACGCGGAGAAGGACTTTGACAGGGTGGCCTGGCACTTTATGCAGGCCACCCTGGAACATATAGGTCTTGGCCCCAACATGATGAGCTGGGTAATGTCGCTTTACTCCACGCCGTCGGCAGCGGTACGGGTGACCGAGGGGTGCTCGGACTCTTTCCCTATCACTAATGGGACGAGGCAGGGGTGCCCTCTGTCTCCCCTAATTTTAATTCTGACACTGGAACCACTTATGTGTCACGTTCGGAATGACCCGAATATTACTGGCATATCCAAACCCTCGGCACACCACAAAATTGCGGCGTACGCTGACGATCTAATTTTTTCCGTCTCCAATCCACACATTTTGCTTCCCAAAATACTTGCGTCTCTACAGCGACACGGCAGCCTATCAAACTATAAAAACAATTGCGCCAAGTCGGCTGTATTGAATATATCGGTCCCGGATGGTGAGGCCAAGAGGCTCCGGTCCGCTTTTCCATTCTACTGGGCTGAAAAATCTATACGTTAACTGGGCGTTGACATCGCAGCGGATTTAGCGCAATTGTACCTGCTTAATTTTGTCCCTCTCCTGGATAGACTGAAATCTGATTTGGGAAACTGGCATGCTTTAACACTGACCTGGTTCGGGCGCTGTAATGCATTCAAAATGATGGCCCTCCCTCGGATCTTATACATGTTCCAGACATTACCGATCTGGTTACCCCCAATTTTTTTCAGACAACTGCAGGTGCTGCTCCGGGACTTTATTTGAGCGTGCAAACCGCCCAGAGCCCGTTTGCAATTGCTTGCCAGACCAAAGGACAAGGGGGGTCTGGGTCTCCCAGATCTCAGACAATACTACAGAGTGACTCTGCTAGCGAGAGTCGTTGATTGGCATTGTAATGGCCCACACAAGCAGTGGGTGGAGATGGAGATTGAGGATGGATCCATTCCCCTATTGACCTCCCCGTGGCTCCTGTCCTCCCTACCAAAAGACCTCAGAGGTCACCCCGTAGTGGGAGCTACGTTGGCTGTTGTGCGGAGGTTGTTCCGCTGCACACACATTGCTCCCCTGCCATCACCAATGACTCCGGTTATAGGTAATCCAGACTTCCCACCGGGATTTACCAACAAGAAACTGCGACAGTTGACAGTGGTGGGGAAACAGCGTCTGGGAGAGGTGTGGCCCACGGGAGGGCTCCCGACCACGCAAACTGACGCCGAGCTTTCTGACCCTCCGCTTGACTTGTTTAGTGCTTATCAACTTCGTCCCTTTCTTCTGGCCATACAAAGGGCCCCCTAAACTCCTAGAGACCTGACACCCTATAAATCCATCTGTCACTAAAGGGAACCTGTGCGACACACCCTCTCCCTCCTGTACAACCTATTGAGTAGTCAGGAGGAGGAGTCGACCCCACCATTTATCCACAAATGGGAGAGGGACTTAGGCATCACATTTACCCCACAACAGATAGGGAAGATCCTGACCTTAGTACATAAAGCTTCCATCGCAAACCAATATCAAGATACAAGATAGTCTCACGCTGGTATAGAGTCCCATACCTTCTGAATAAAATGGATAGATCGATCCCGGATGTTTGTTGGAGGTGAAATTCAGATATGGGGACCATGGGACACCTTTTCTGGGCATGCCCGACCTTGAGGAACTTTTGGGTTCCCAGTAGCGTGCCTTCTACACTTGACCGAACAGCCTGTTCGAAAATACAAAAAAACCCTCACAATGCAACTCCTGAATGCCGCCCGGGCCTGCATTCCCGCACTGTGGAGGCAGCCTCAGCCCCCATTCAAGGTGCTGTGGTATTCCAAAGTCAATCATATTCTCCGGATGGAAGAATTGACCGCCACCCTTCACAACACTGAAGAGGCATTTAGTGTTACATGGAGGCCCTGGAGGTATTTTACTGGTACTCGAGACTACATTCGGGAGGTTAGCAGTGCCCCCGTCCCAGAAAACGACTGAACATCTAACGTTTACCTACGTAGGCCATGTCTGCCCTGGGTGGCATTCCCCCCCTCCCTTTTTGTCTTTATTTTTCTTTTTTTTCCCCGCCGCCATCCCCCCACCTCCTCTCTCTCCGTCTTTGCACTCTCTTCTTCCCCCGTCCTCCCTTTTAACTATGCCTTGTCTCCTTACTAGCCTTCAGGACCCAGAAGAACCCCAGGGTTCTGGACATGACCGGCTCATATTTTACTCTGGTTCACGTAGGTCATGATAAGCTGGCTCGCTCTTGTCCCAGTTGTTCTCCATGATTACATTTGTCCGAACGGAGCTGCACTAGTTATACTGTACTACATGTCGGAGGTGGGGTTTCTCTATTTTCTGCATGAAACTGTAGGACTCCCCTCTGAGAACCCAGAGTTATTTGGCTGCCTATTTTTTGTTACCATGTAATTGTGACCCTGGGTCATGCTGTATGGTTGACTGTTATATTTATGTTGTTCTACTTAATAAAAGAATAATAAAAATAAAAAAAATAAGTCAATGCCAACAGCTTAAACCTAAAGCCTATGGCATCGAGAAATCCCAGGCGGTCTCCCATCCAGGTACCAACCCTGCTTAGCCTCTGAGATCAAATGCACGCTCAACCCTCTTGACAAACGCCAAGATGGTCACCTTGGGAAACAAACAAAAAAAACAAGTCAACGCCAACAACATGAAAAGAAGCCTGCGGCATCTGGAAAACCCAGGCGGTCTCCCATCCAGGTACAAACCAGGCCCAACCCTGCTTAGCCTCTGAGACCAAACGAGATTGGGCACTTTCAGGGTGTTGTGCCCGTAAGCAATTTCTTTGTGCACTCTCAACCCTCTTGACAAATGCCAAGATGGTCACCTTGGGAAACAAGGGAAAAAAAACAGGTCAAAGCCAACAACATAAAAAGAATCCTACGGTATCCGGTATTCCCAGGCGATCTCCCAATCAAGACACTAACCAGACCAGATCCTTCTATGTCACCTGGTCTTCCCAGGCAGTCTCCCTTCCAGGTACTAACCAGGCCTGATGCTGCTAAGCCTCTGAAATCAGATGAGATCGGGTGCTTTCAGGGTGATGTGGCCGTAAGTGTTCTCTTCAAGACACGCCCCACCCTCTTGACAAACGCCAAGATGGTCGCCTTGAGAAACAAGTTCAAAGCCAACAACAAAAAAAGAAACCTATGGCACCTGGTATTTCCAGGCGGTCTCCCATCCAGGTACTAACCAGGCCCGACACTGTTTAGCCTCTGAGATCAGATGAGATTGGGCACTTTCAGGGTGATGGGGCCGTAGGTGATCTCTTTGGGCACTCTCAACCCTCTTGTTAAGCGCCAAGATGGTCACCTTGGGAAACAAGCGAAAATAAACAGGTAAACGCCAACAACATAAAAAGAAGCCTACGGCACCTGGTATTCACAGATAGTCTCCCATACAGGTATTAACCAGGCCGTACACTGCTAGGTCTCCGAGATCAATGAGATTGTGCGCTTTCAGGGTGATGTGGCCATATGTGTTCTATTTAGACACTCTCAACCCTCTTGACAAATACCAAGATGGTTATCTTGGGAAACAAGTAAAAAAAAAAGGTCAACGCCAACAACATAGACCCTGGCGGTCTCCCATCTGACCCAGACTCTGCTTAGCCTCTGAGATTTGGCGCTTTCAGGGTGATGTGACCTCAGACGAACGCTTTGGGACATACTCAAAACTCTTGACTGATGCTAAAATGGTCACCTTGGGAAACAAGCGAAAGAAAAACAGGTCAAAGCCAACAATATAAAAAGATTCCTACGGCACCTTTAATTAGGTACTATCCAGGCCGGACCCTGCTTAGCCTCTGAGATCAGATGAGATTGGGCGCTTTCAGGGGGATGTGGCCGTAGGAGATTTCTTTGGGCTCTCTCAGCCCTCTTGACAAATGCCAAGATGATCACCTTGGGAAACAAGCGGAAAAAAAAACCATGTCAACGCCAACAACATAAAAAGAATCCTACGGCACCTGGTATTCCCAGTTGGTCTCCCATCCAGTTACTAATCAGGCCCGACAATGCTTAGCCTCCGAGATCAGACAAGATCAGGCACTTTCAAGGTGATGGGGCCATAGGCGATCTCTTCGGGCACTCTCAACCATCTTGACAAACGCCAACATGGTCATCTTGGGAAACAAGCGAAAAAAAACAAGTCATTGCCAACATTGGAGGCTAAGCAGGGTTGAGCAATCAGTTTCCTTGCCTGAAATAGGCATCTCAGAACTGCCATCTTGCTACTTCCCGGGTTTCCAACTCCTTCAACTAATCCCAGGAGACAATACTTCGCCTCCATCCTGGTGGAGGTTCCAACCACCCGATCAATGGTTCCTGTCACCTCTGTCCAGTAGCGGATCAACTTCGGGCATCTCCAAAACATGTGCATCATGTCTCCCCCCCATGTTCCCGCACCGGGGGCAACTTGCGTCCGGCCGTTCGGCCAAACTGAAAAAGTTTACGAGGAGCATAATAGGTTCTATATAATAAGAACAGATGTGACATCCTCTGTGAGGAGAGCCACAATTCACCACAGGCAGGATTCCTGTGGCCAATTATAGCTCAGGGGGGTTTAGTACACACCCCACACTATATAAGGCCGCCAGCACGGCGGCCTTGTATAGTGTGTTGCGGTGGTCAGGGAAAGAGGACGATAGGTAGGGACAGTGTCTTTACTGCTTGGGAACCTAGCACTGTTACAGTGGGTGTTATGTGCCTCCTGCACAGTACACACCTGAAGCTACCCTTTATTACTGGTGTTCAATTTCTGCAATACATGCATCTGCAGTGCAGAAGTTAGAGTCGGTGTTGTGTGCCTCCTGCACAGTATACACCTTATTGCTGGTGTTCTGTTTCTGTAATACAGGAACCTAGCACTGTTACAGTGCTAGGGTGTACAGAGAAGCTGGTATATATAGAAGACTACAGCATACAGAAGAAAGGCTAGTGAATACAGAATACAGGTTTCGTGTATGTAGATAGGCTTGAGTATACAGAGATGCTAGAGTAAACAGTGAGGCTGGGGTACACAGAGAGGCTAGTTTAAAGACAAATACAAAGATGTTAGTGTATATAGAGAGGTTAGTGTATAGAGAGAGTCGAGTGTATACAGAAAGGACAGTGCATATAGAGAAGCTAGTGTATACAGAAAGGGTATACATGAAAGCTGACATTCTATACAGAAGACTGGGTAGTGTATACAGAGAGTCTAGTGGGTACAGAAGACAGGCTGGTGTATTCTAGCTAGTTTTTACAGTCTAGTGTATACAGAAGACAGGCTGTGGTATACAGAGAGTTTAGTGTATTCAGAGAGTCTAGTGTATACAGTCGGCGAGTGTATACATAAGACTGGCTAGTTTACACAGTGTTTACAGAGATGCAAGGGTGTACAGAGAAGCTGGTATATATAGAAGACTACAGCATACAGAAGAAAGGCTAGTTAATACACAATACAGAAGACTCGTGTATGTAGATAGGCTTGAGTATACAGAGATGCTAGAGTAAACAGTGAGGCTGGGGTACACAGAGAGGCTAATTTAAAGAGAGGCTAGTATATACAAAGATGTTAGTGTATATAGAGAGGTTAATGTATAGAGAGGGTCGAGAGTATACAGAAAGGACAGTGCATATAGAGAAACTAGTGTATACAGAAGACAGGCTTGGGTATACATCAAAGCTGACAGTGTATACAGAAGACTGGGTAGTGCATACAGAGAGTCTATTGGGTAAAGAAGACAGGCTGGTGTATTCTAGCTAGTTTTTACAGTCTAATGTATACAGAAGACAGGCTGTGGTATACTTGAGGGTTTAGTGTATTCAGAGAGTCTAGTGTACAGAGATGCAAGGGTGTACAGAGAAGCGAGAAGCTAGTATATATAAGGCTAGTGAATACAGGCTAGTGAATACAGAATACAGACTCGTGTATGCAGATAGGCTTGAGTATACAGAGATGCTAGAGTAAACAATGAGGCTGGGGTACACAGAGAGGCTAATTTAAAGAGAGGCTAGTATATACAAAGATGTACGGCACCTGGTATTCACAGATAGTCTCCCATACACGTTTAGTGTATTACAGAGATGCAAGGGTGTACAGAGAAGCTAGTATATATAGAAGACTACAGCATACAGAAGAAAGGCTAGTGAATACAGAATAAAGGCTGGCTTCTACGGAGAGGCTACCACTACGGAGATGCAGAACACTATCTAGGGTATATAGAGAAGCTAGATTATACAGAGAGGCTAGTGCATAGAGTGAAGCTATTGTATATATAGAAGCCTGGTTAGTGTATACAGAGAAGCTAGTGTGTACAGAAGAAAGGCTAGACAGGCTATAAAGAGAGACAAGTTTTTACAGAAGACAGTTTGGGGTATACAGAGATGCTAGTTTATACAGAGAGACTAATGTATACAGAAGACAGGCTAGGGCATACAGAAGACAGAAGACGGGCTAGTGTATTCAGAACATAGGCTAGTGTATATCGAAGACAGGCTATTGTATGCAGAAGACCGGCTAGTGTAAACATACTGGTGTATATAGAGAGGCTAGTGAATTTAGAGGGTAGGCTAAGTGATAACAGAAGACAATCTGGGCTATACAGAGACATCTCATCATTTCATCTAGCTCACATCTCTAATGGAGTTTGTCTCATTGCCATGTTATGCCTTTTCATTCTTATGCTAAATATAGATCACTACACGATTTTAATCATCCACATCAAGCATGCAATAAAACTATCATACATCAAAATAAACCATGTACTCTTTTGCTCTATTTTGCATATTTGTACCGGGACTGTGAGTTAAATCCTGACTTATTTTTCTTTATTTCTTATTAGAAATGGAGAGTACTATCTCAAAATCCGCTTAAATCTATTCACTTCCATGAGTTCTACCGCTAATTGTACCTTAATGCAAAATGTTCACAAAACCATCCATTTGCTACCAGACATGCTGCACATACTAAGAGTAATGTAACCATCGCTCTCTAAGGATGTAAACAGTTTTATTGCTTTTCTGATATTGACCGAGTATCTCTGACATTAACTGAGTATCTCTCTGCACTATGATCTTATTATTAATAATAATAATAATAATAGGATTGTGTAATGCAAAGATCAACTAGTCTAATATAAGCTTTCTCATTGGTACCGGCATATCCTTTAAATTTAGACTAACGCAACTATTTCTCGGCCATTTTCAAGCTAAGCTTTCAATCTCTTACCATTGAACAGCGATACTTCCTCCCTACAATATTAAGCCATTTAAATGTCCTATTGGTCGTCTATATTATACAACTCTCTGAAAAGCCTATATGTAGAGAATAAAACTAGTCTTACATCTTAATAAAACAGTTTTATTACTCAACCAGTATCAGCTGTCATGTACTGTATTACTTCTTTTTCTCCACCTTATCTGTCACAGTTAAAACACAGTGACAAAACAATATTTTCCTAATTTGTTTTGCTATACTTATTATTTTTATATTATAGAGATTACTAACTCTAAATCTTTGTAAACCTAACCATAGTTATAATGTCTTCAGCTAATTTTACGTTAAAGCAAAATTCACACAAAACCATCTTTTTAAAACCTTTTACACACTGCACATTAAGATTAATCCAACCATCTCTCGCAATAGGTTTCTCTTTCCAGTGGAAACGGAAAACAGTCAGTGTAAGCCGTCTTCGTGCGCCGCAAAATTAATGGAACGATTTACACGTTGGAATTTGCAAGCTACGTCAATTTACTGTTAAATAGAGTACCTTTGCATTTATCCCTTGACTTTGCTACTATCCCTTGATCCCTTTTGTGTATTCACTATATCTCGACCTATACATACTGCCTCAAAATTTTCCTAATTTGTTTTGCTATACTTATTATTATTATTTTATAGAGATTACTATCTCTAAATCATTGTAACAAGTTATAATGTCTACAGCTAAATTTACGTTAAATCAAAAGTCACACAAAACCATCTTTTTAAAACCTTTTACACACTGCACATTAAGATTAATCTCTCGCTACCTCTATGCAATAGGATTCTCTTTCTGACTCTATTTTGTTTATTACTTCTTCTCCACATTAACTGTCACACTGATAACCATTTGTAACACATAACACTTGCAACACATTTTTTAACAGCGGCAAAATGTGAGAAAAGCAGTGGGACGGTTTACTTGATTGAGAAGTGGTTGCAGTAGCAAAGCAAAGCAATACAGTTTGATTACATTAATAACACATAATGCATATTTTACATTCATTTTACATTCACATCATGCATACATCCTAATGTAAGCTGTCTATCACTATTAATGTTCATGGTTACTGATACATTATGCCGATGACCAGTGGAAACGGAAAACCGTCAGTGTAAGCCGTCTTCGTGCGTAACATAATTAATGGAACGATTTACACGTTGGAATTTTCAAGCTACGTCAGTTTACTCTTAAATACCCTTTAGCTGCTCAGCTCACATTTTGCTGTATGTAGCCGCGTTTACATGTAAGTAACCAATGGGGATTGACATTTCATGTCCATCTCACATCTCTAATGCAATTTGTCTCTTTGCCATGTCATACTTTGCCAGTTATTATACTTTCTCATCCGATAGAAACCTAGTCGTTGCTGATATTTCATGATTACAGCAATCATCTCATCGAATTGCTATTCCGACATTTTGCCTTGGTATTACTTTGCAACGCTCTATTGAACAATGTAAAGGTAAGCTAGATATTTTGTGTATTTCCACTTAAACTCTACCTGTATATACTGTCTCAATATTATCCTTTCTAATTTTGCTAAATTAGATTATAGAGTTTGCTATGTCTAAATCCAGGTTACCTACTCACCTTTATTACGTTACTGCTAATTTTAGGATAATACAAAACCATCTTATTGCTTCTTTACACGCTGCACATATTAAGAGTGCTACCGTGAACAGTTTAATTGCTCGTCTCACATTTAGCTGGTATCTCTCTGCTATAGGAAACTGAATTTGTACTAGAACGATCACTCATCTAATATCAGTCCACTCAGTGCTACCAGAATAACTTTTACATTTAGAGTAATGAAATGATTTCTCAGTCATTTTGGAGCTACTGCAACTAACGCTTCCGATCTCATTTCGACTGCAATACTTACTCTCTGCTATTGCAGAATATTTAGCTGCTGACACGTAATTAACTTGATTGATAAAAACCTACACACGTTGTTGCTGTTATTTCGTGTATTTCCACTTAAACCCGTTATAGTTATTTTGCTATATTTATTAATAGTATAAACAGATTACTATCTCTAAATCCTGGTAAACCAGCTCACACTAAACCATCTAATTTCTACCTTACACGCAGCACATATTAACATTTAGCCGGTATAGTGAAATAGTAAACGAAATGTGTAGATCACTCATCTAATATCGTCTTTTCAGTGCTACCGGAACAACTTTTAAATTTAGAGTAATGCAACGGTTTCTCAGTTTTATGAAGCTACTGCAACTAACGCTTTGGATCTCTTTCCTGATAAATTACGCTCTGCAATATTAAGCCATGTAAATTGTCTTATTGGTCTGCTAACAATGCTATGTATAATAATACAAATCTTTTAAAAGCAATATCGTCTCACTGTAATACTTACACTCTGCATAATATATATGAATAATGCGAATAATGCTAATAATAAAGTCGTCTAAAACTCGGCTATAAGTAGAGAATAAAACTATCTTAGATCAAAATAAACCATGTACTGCCAAACCAATAACGGCCAATTACTTAACGTCTATCAGTCAATGACTTAACAAAATAAACTTTAGCACTCTTTTGCTCTATTTTGAATAGTTGTAGTTCTCCACATTAACTGTCACATTGATATCACCACTGACAACACACCACTTTTTAACAGCACCAAAATATGAAAAAAGCACTTTATATGTTTCAAAAGTAGTTGCATTAGCAAAAAATAAAGTCCTGTCTTCTTTACACGCTAGCTTTTCTGTATACATTAATCTCTCTGTGTACACCAGCCACTCAATATAGACTAGCCTCTCTGTCTTCTGTATACAGGTGCCCGTAATCTATATACACTAGCCTGCCTTCTTTTTACAATAGTCTCGGTGTCCCAGCCTCTCTGCATACACTAGCCTCACTGAATTCCCCAGACTGTCTTCTGTATACACAAGCCTATCTGTAAAAAAAAATAGCCGGTCTTCTGCATACTCTAGCCTCTCTGTGTAACACAGTCTCTCTCTGGATTCCCTAGCCTACATCTCTGCATACCCAGGACCTTCCTCTGTATAATCTAGCCTATCTGTATACACTAGCCTGTCTTTTGTACAAATTAGCTTCTCTGTAGCCTGTCTTCTGTATACACGAGCCTCACTGTCTACTCTTGGTTGTCTTTTGTATACACTAGCATCTCTTTATACATTAGCTCTCTGTATACCCAAGCCTCTCTGTATACACTAGTCCACCGGTATACACTAGCAAGTCTGCATACACTAGCCTCTCTTTGTAACTCAACTTCTCTCTCTGTATACCTTAGCCTCCATCTCTGCATACCCAGGACGTTCTTCTCTATAATCTAGCCTATGTGTATACACTAGCCTCTCTTTTGTACACATTAGCCTCTCTGTATAAACTAGCCGGTCCTCTGTATACACTAGTCCGTCTGTATACACTAGCAAGTCTGTGTAACCAAGCCTCTCTCTCTGCATACCCTAGCCTCCATCTCTTGCATAAACCAGGACCTTCTTCTGTATAATCTAGCCTATCTGTATAAACTAGCCTGTCTTTTGTACACATTAACCTCTCTGTATAAACTAGCCGGTCCTCTGTATACACTAGTCCGTCGATATACACTAGCATCTCTTTATACATTAGCTCTCTGTATACCCAAGCCTCTCTGTATACACTAGTCCACCGGTATACACTAGCAAGTCTGCATACACTAGCCTCTCTTTGTAACCCAACTTCTCTCTCTGCATACCCAGGACGTTCTTCTCTATAATCTAGCCTATTTGTATACACTAGCCTGTCTTTTGTACACATTAGCCTCTCTGTATAAACTAGCCGATCCTCTGTATACACTAGTCCATCTGTATACACTAGCAAGTATGCGTACTCTAGCGTCTCTCTCTGTATACCTTAGCCTCCATCTCTGCATACCCAGGACGTTCTTCTGTATAATCTAGCCTATCTGTATACACTAGCCATCCATCTCTGCATACCCAGGACGTTCTTCTCTATAATCTAGCCTATTTGTATACACTAGCCTGTCTTTTGTACACATTTGCCTCTCTGTATAAACTAACCGGTCTTCTGTATACACTAGTCCGCCTGTATACACTAGCAAGTATGCATACTCTAGCCTCTCTCTCTGTATACCCTAGCAAGTCTGCATACTCCTGCCTCTCTGTGTAACCCAGCCTCACTCTCTCTCTGTATACCCTAGCCTTCATCTCTGCATACCCAGGACGTTCTTTTGTATAATCTAGCCTATCTGTATAAACTAGCCTGTCTTTTGTACACATTAGCCTCTCTGTATAAACTAGCCGGTCTACTGTATACACTAGTCCATCTGTATACACTAGCAAGTCTGCATACTCCTGCCTCTCTGTGTAACACAGTCTCTCTCTCTGTATACCCTAGCCTCCATCTCTGCATACCCAGGACGTTCTTCTGTATAATCTAGCCTGTGTTTTGTACACTTTGCCTCTCTGTATAAACTAGCCGGTCTTCTGCATACACGAGTCTCTCTGTATAACCTTGGATGTCTTTTGTATACACTAGCTGCTCTTTATACATTAGCTCTCTGTATACCCAAGCCTCTCTCCTCTCTGTATACAGAGGACCGACTAATGTGTACAGATAGGCTAGATTATACAGAAGAACGTCCTGGGTATGCAGAGCGCTCAGCTTCAAGGTATGGCCAACGCGAGTAATATGAGGGACACTCCTCACCCCCGCCCCCACCTACCAGATCTGACTTTCATCCCCTTGCCCTCTCTGCCCCGGTCATCTGGTGGCAGTTTTATGCACTCCCTGGCCCCCACTCATTCATAATCCTTACCGACCTTTCTTTCCGCTGCTCACAGAAACACACTGGATGACTTGTCTAATTAACCAACTTGTACAAGACACCGCTATCCTCCTGTCTGACACCGGTCCCCCTTGGAGGCTTTACCCCTCACTGTTTGGGTAGTCCCTGCCTCTCCCTGGATGCTCCACATATACCACAACGACATTGTCAGAGGGGCACCACTTGACAGGACACGGGGCTGTCATGCCGGTGGCATCTCCCATTGGAGGAAGGGATGATGGCCCCAACCCCTTGGCAGCAGGTTCTTTCATATACAGACCAGGGCGGCTCATCTTCCCTTCTGGAGTCTTGACCTTAGATGGGGGATTTGCACTTTGGGGGTCTAAATGATACCTAATGCGCTGTACTGGAAGGGCTTGGCATTCCCGCATATGTGTCCCCTCCCCCTGGATGCGCCCCTTGTCCCCCCCTCTGGCTCCCACCTACTCTTTGCCGACATTGCCTTCTGCAGCTTTCGGGGACCCTGGATGACTTATTTATTGAGCCTATTGGTACGAGGACACTGCTTCCCTCCAGGGTGACTCTGGACCCCCCTGGAGGATTTACCCCTTACTGTTTGGGCAGTCCCAGCCTCCCTCTGGATGCTCTACACAGCCCCCGATGGCGATGCAGGAGAGACACTAATTGGCGGGCCCCAGGACTGCTGCTCGGGTGAAGTCTCCCATTGGATGGAGGGATGGTGGCCCCAGCCCCTTGCCTGCCGGATTTTCCATGCACCGACCAGGGCTGCTTCTCTTTCATCTTGATGTGGTGACCATGGAGGGGAGGAGTTGAAATTTATGGGGTCCGGGTGTTTGCTGGTGGGAGTGCGCTAAAGGACTTGACATTTCTGCATGTTTGTCCCCTCTCCCCTGTTTCCCCCCTCCCTTCCCCCCCTTCCCATCCTTCCCTTCCCTCCTTTCCCTCCCCCTTTCCCCCTTCCACTCCCCATTTCCCCCCTTCCACTCCCCCTTTCCCCCCTTCCCTGCCACTTTTCCCCCCGGGGCGTGGACGGGGGAGAGGGGGTAAGGAGAGGACAATCTGCCAAAGGGAGAAATGCATTTGTTCGGGGACTGCATGTACTTTAGGGGTATGGGACGGGGGTGGTGGATCCCATTCTGTGATGCCTTTTCTGTTGTGACGGACTCCCTCGTGCATGCCTACGTTTAGGGCGAGCCGAGGAGACCCCTCAGTGCTAACAGTTATATGCTCTACCTCTGTTTTTTTTATACTATTGTTTTTTGTTTCTTTGATGTTACTGAATGTCTTTTATTTGCATACCGGTATCAGACGTGACATTTACCACTGCCGGGACTGGGGGGACTAGGATTCGGGGGCTCCCTCTCCAACCTGTCTACCCAATTACCCAAGTAGGACAGTGCGTTAAACCCAGTGTACATCTGGTAAGCGCTATAGCATAATTGTGCTGTTTTAGTATACCCTTCCTGTACTGTACTGTACAAATGCAGAAAAATCTTAGCCAGGTCGGTAAAGGAGTTGAAATCTGGCTCTTACATACCACAGTTGATAGATGAGAATGGCCAGAGGGCCTCTACCCCAACCCAAATAGTCGAAGTCTTTGAAAAATGTTACTCTGATCTCTACAACCTGCCCGATTCAGGGTCTGGACAGGAAAATATAGACAGATATGTAACCGGTTCTGGTCTACCAACCCTCTCATCGGAATCACGGGAGTACTTGGAGGACCCGATCACACTGGAAGAAGTCCAGACGGCCGTGGGACCTCCGAAGGTGGGTAAGGCTCCGGGCCCTGACGGATATACCGCACAATACTTTAAGACCTTCCTCCCTATTCTCGGCCCGCGCTTGGTGAATTTATTTAATACTCTGAGCTCGAATGGGGATTTTCCTGAGGATACCCTTAGAGCCCACATCTCGTTGATACCTAAGGAGGGCAAAGACCCGGGCCTATGTGGGAGCTACAGACCCATTTCCCTCCAAAATTCGGTCCTAAAACTATTCTCTAACTCCTCGCCACGTGATTGGCACATCACTTGTAGTCCCTTATACATATTGACCAGTTAGGTTTTATTCCCACCAGGGAAGATAGGGACAACACCACTAAGGTGCTTACCCTGATCCGTAAAGCAAAGTCATCTGGGACCCCTTGTCTTTTCATGAGTACTGATGCCGAGAAGGCTTTTGATCGGGTCAAATGGACATTAATGTTCTCGGTCCTTCGCCATATAGGTCTGAGTGAACGGATGCTGGCATGGATAAGTAAGATATACTCACGTACTTACATTCCACCGGACATCGCGCGTACGTTTATGTTGAACTTCCCCCCACCCCTTGTCACTAAGATCCGCAGTTTGCTTCACGGGTGGCATTCTGGCCTCCATTCCTGGTTCAGCAGATGCAATCTCATTAAAATGAACATACTCCCTAAATTTACTTATCTTTTCCAAGCTCTCCCGATCCAGATTCCAGTCCTGTTTTTTAAGCAAGCTCAATCCTTGCTCACTCAATTTAACTGGACCCACAAAAATCCCAGACTTAAGCGGTCACAGCTGACATTGTCTAAACAACAGGGAGGGTTGGTTCTCCCTAACTTGCGACGCTACTACCTGGCCTCCCATCTGGGGCGTGTATTGGACTGGAATCGAAACAAACTTTCTAAGCTCACTCCCGAATTCCGCTAAGAAGCGCCATGTGGTGCTATAAGTATTTACCCACAGAATTTATGTCACATCTCACTATAGGGGCTTAGTTGAAAGTCAGTCACCTGATCGCTACCCAAAACACACTCACGTCTTTGACTTCCCCCCTATTCCCTATACGTGGCCATCCAACCTTTGAACTGGGGACCCACTTAGAAATTCCAACCTAGACAATGCGTCTAAATTCGTCATTGATGGAAAATGGCCTTCTTTCTCAACCCTAACAGATCCGACAGGGCTTTTCCAACTGCCTTTTTGGAGAGCGGCGCAACGACATCATTTTCTCCATTCCATCCCCAATCCTCAAACGTTCGCCCGCCCTCAGACGGAGTTTGAGACTCTATGCAGGAGCGAAGGCCCTTTGGCCCACATTCTCTCTCAAACAGATTACCCACACTTAACCTGTCTGTCCAACTGGGAAAAGGACCTTAATTGCTAATTTTCCCCAGCACAGAGACAACGCATTATCACTTTGGCTCTCAAAATGTCGCTGTGCACGAAGATACAGGAGACGAATTTTAAACTTCTCACCAGGTGGTATTTGACACCATCAAAGCTGCAGAAATGTTTCCCCTCTTCCTCGAACATATGCTGGAGGTGTGGAGAAGAAGAGGGCACGTTGCTGCACATTTTTTGGTCCTGCCTCAGTTTGGTGGACTTCTGGACAGAGATCCGATGCATGACACAAAAATTCACAGACTTCTCCATCCAGGAAGAGGCTGCATTCTTTCTCTTGCACCATTCACAGATTCCCATTAAGAAGTACAAAAAAATCTATTTTACGGCATGTGATAAATGCGGCGAAATCCTGCATCCCTCTCTATTGGAAAAAATGTTCCCCCCTTTTCATTACTCACTGGCTTAGGAAAATAGAGGACATTAAAAAAAATGGAGGACTTGATCCTCACATCACAAGGTAAACAAGAATTTTTTAAACAAACCTGAGACATCTGGAATACCTTTATATTCTCGCTGGAAGGATGTCGCCTGTTATCGCCTTAGTGCTCTGAGCTTTCCTTGACTGGCCCCTTGGACAGTGGCTGCCATCGTGTCTCGTCCCCTCTTCTCCTTTTCTGATGTTTCAACCCTTCTCTTTTCGGCCTTCCTCCCCTATCTCTCACCCCCTCCACCCCCTCTCTCTTTTGGAAAGAGTGGAAAATTGGGAATGACGGCCCCACACCCCCCTCTGGATGGATTATGCCGGAGGGACCTGGGGTTTGTGTGACCCTTTATCTTGGTACAGTACTTTATCCGTGCCTCGAATCATTGTGATTGATGGAAGGCAGACTCACAGTTGCGAATATACCTGTATCAAGTATTGTTCAGCTGCTTTTTGCTCTGTATTTCTCTGTTGCATTATGTACTCGGGGGACCGTCTTCCCCTATTTGGAGAAAAAATTATATTTGAAAAAAAAAGAAGCCTACGACACCTGGTATTCCCAGGCGGTCTCCCATCCAGGCATTAACCAGGCCGGACCCTGCTTAGCCTCCAAGATCAGATGAGATGGAACAGATTCAGGGTGATGTGGCCGTAGCCAATATCTTCAGGCACTCTCAACTCTCTTGACAAACACCAAGATGGTCACCTTGGAAACAAGCAGAAAAAAATAGGTCAATGGCCACAACATAAAAAGAAGCCTACGGCATCTGGAAATCCCAGGCGGTCTCCCATCCAGGTACTAAACTGGTCCCAACCCTGCTTAGCCTCTGAGATCAGATGAGATTGGGCTCTTTCAGGGTGGTGTGGCCGTAGGAGATTTCTTCAGGCACTCTCAACCTTGACTAACGCCAATATGGTCACCTTGGGAAACAAACAAAAAAATCAAGTCAATGCCAACAACATGAGAAGAAGTCTACAGCACCTAGTATTCCCAGGTGGTCTCCCATCCAGGTATTAACAAGGCCCGACCCTGTTTAGTCTCTGAGATCAGACGAGATCTGGTGCTTTCAGGGTTATGTGGCCATAGGCGAGCTCTTCAAGCACTCTCAACCCTCTTGACAAACACCAAGATGGTCACCTTGGTAAACAAAAAAAAAAAAAAACAAGTCAACGCCAACAACATAAAAATAAGCCTCCAGCACCTAGTATTCCCAGTTGGTCTCCAATCCAGGTACTAGCAAGGCCCGACCCTGTTTAGCCTCTGAGATCAGAGGAGATCGGGCGCTTTCAGGCTTATGTGCCCATAGGCAATCTCTTTGGGCACTCTCAACCCTCTTGACAAATGCCAAGATAGTCACCTTGGGAAACAAGCGAAAAAAAAACAGGTCAATGTCAACAACATAAAAAGAAGACTACGGCACCTGGTATTCCAAAGCCATCTCCCATCCAGGGACTAACTAGGCCCAACCCTTCTTAGCCTCAGAGATGAGAAGAGATAGGGCTCTTTCAGGGTGATGCTGTTGTAAGCGAACTCTTTGGGCACTCTCAACCCTCTTGACAAATGCCAAGATGGTCACCTTGGGAAACAAGCGAAAAAAAACAAAAACGAATCAAGGCCAACAACATAAAAAGAAGCCTACAATAACTGGTATTCCCAGGTGGTCTCCCATCCAGGTACTAACCAGGCCTGACTCTTCTTAGCCTCCAAGATCAGACGAGATTGGGTGCTTTCAGAGTGCTCGGACTCTTTCCCCATCACTAATGGGACGAGGCAGGGGTGCCCTCTGTCTCCCCTAATTTTTATTCTGACACTGGAACCACTTATGTGTCACGTTCGGAATGACCCGAATATTACTGGCATATCCAAACCCTCGGCACACCACAAAATTGCGGCGTACGCTGACGATCTAATTTCTTTCGTCTTCAATCCACACATATCGCTTCCCAATATACTCGCGACTCTCCAGCGATACGGCAGCCTATCAAACTATAAAATCAATTGCACCTTTGTCTGTATTGAATATATCGGTCCCGGATGGTGAGGCCAAGAGGCTACGCTCCGCTTTTCCATTCTACTGAGCTGAAAAATCTATACGTTACCTGGGCGTTGACATCGCAGCGGATTTGGCGCAATTGTACCCGCTTAATTTTGTCCCTCTCCTGAATAGACTGAAATCTGATTTGGGAAACTGGCATGCTTTAACACTGACCTGGTTCAGGCGCTGTAATGCATTCAAAATGACGGCCCTCCCGCGGATTTTATACTTGTTCCAGACATTACCGATCCGGTTACCCCCAATTTTTTTCAGACAACTGCAGGTGCTGCTCCGGGACTTTATGTGGCCGCGCAAACCGCCCAGAGCCCGTTTGCAATTGCTTGCCAGACCAAAGGACAAGGGGGGTCTGGGTCTCCCAGATCTGAGACAAAACTACAGAGTGACTCTGCTAGCGAGAGTCGTTGATTGGCATTGTAATGGCCCACACAAGCAGTGGGTGGAGATGGAGATTGAGGATGGATCCATTCCCCTATTGACCTCCCCGTGGCTCCTGTCCTCCCTACCAAAAGACCTCAGAGGTCACCCCGTAGTGGGAGCTATGTTGGCTGTTGTGCAGAGGTTGTTACGCTGCACACACATTGCTCCCCTGCCGTCACCAATGACTCCGGTTATAGGTAATCCAGACTTCCCACCGGGATTTACCAACAAGAAACTGCGACAGTTGACAGTGGTGGGGAAACAGCGTCTGGGAGAGGTGTGGCCCTCGGGAGGGCTCCCGATCACGCAAACTGTCGCCAAGCTTTCTGACCCTCTGCTTGACTTGTTTAGTGCTTATCAACTTCATCACTTTCTTCTGGCCATACAAAGGGCCCCCTACACTCCTAGAGACCTGACGCCCTATGAATCCATCTGTCACAAAAAGGAACCTGTGCGACACACCCTCTCCCTCCTGTACAACCTATTAAGTAGTCAGGAGGAGGAGTCGACCCCCACCATTTATCCACAAATGGGAGAGGGACTTTGGCATCACATTTACCCCACAACAGATAGGAAAGATCCTGACATTAGTACATAAAGCTTCCATCGCAAACCAATATCAAGAATCAGGATACAAGATAGTCTCACGCTGGTATAGAGTCCCATACCTTCTGAATAAAATGAATAGATCGATCCCGGATGTTTGTTGGAGGTGCAATTCAGATACGGGGACCATGGGACACATTTTCTGGGCATGCCCGGCCTTGAGGAACTTTTGGGTGGAGGTGACCGAGACGATAAAAACTCTCAGAAATGTAGATATCGCAGACAACCCAGCAGCGTGCCTTCTACACTTGACCGAACAGCCTGTTCGAAAATACAAAAAAACACTCCCGATGCAACTACTGAATGCCGCCCGGGCCTGCATTCCCACACTGTGGAGGCAGCCTCAGCCCCCCATCCAAGGTGCTGTGGTATTCCAAAGTCAATCATATTCTCCGGATGGAAGAATTGACCGCCACCCTTCACAACACTGAAGAGGCATTTAGTGTTACATGGAGGCCCTGGAGGTATTTTTCTGGTACTTGAGACTACATTCGGGAGGTGAGCAGCGCCCCTGTCCCAGAAAAAGACTGAACATCTAACGTTTACCTACGTAGGCCATGTCTGCCCTGGGTGGCATCCCCCCCCCTCCCTTTTTGTCTTTATTTTTCTATTTTTCCCCGCCGCCATCCCCCCCCTCCTCTCTCTCCGTCTTTGCACTCTCTTCTTCCCCCGTCCTCCCTTTTGACTATGCCTTGTCTCCTTACTAGCCTTTGGGACCCAGAAGAGCCCCAGGGTTCTGGACACGACCGGCTCATATTTTACTCTGGTTCACATAGGTCATGATAAGCTGGCTCGCTGTGGTCCCAGTTGCTCTCCATGATTACATTTGTCCGAACAGGGCTGCATTAGTTATACTGTACTACATGTCCGAGGTGGGGTTTCTCTCTTTTCTGCATGAAACTCTAGGACTCCCCTCTGAGAACCCAGAGTTATCTGGCTGCCTATTTTTTGTTACCATGTAATTGTGACCCTGGGTCATGCTGTATGGTTGACTGTTATATTTATGTTGTTCTACTTATACTTAATAAAAGAATAAAACAAAACAAAAAAAAATAAGTCAATGCCAACAACTTAAAAAAAGCCTATGGCATCGAAAAATCCCAGGAGTTCTCCCATCCAGGTACTAACCAAGTCCCAACCCTGCTTAGCCTCTGAGATCAAATGAGATTTGGCTCTTTCAGGGTGATGCAGCCATAGTAGATTTTTTCAGGCACGCTCAACCCTCTTGACAAACGCCAAGATGGTCACCTTGGGAAACAAACAAAAAAAAACAAGTCAACGCCAACAACATAAAAAGAAGCCTACCGCACCTAGTATTTCCAGACGGTCTCCCATCCAGGTATTAACAAGGCGCGACCCTTTCTAGCCTCTGAGATCAGCGGAGATTGGGCGCTTTCAGGGTGATGTGCCCATAGGCAATCTCTTTGGGCACTCTCATCCCTCTTGAAAAATGCCAAGATAGTCACCCTGGGAAACAAGCGAAAAAAAACAGGTCAACGCCAACAACATAGAAAGAAGACTACGGCACCTAGTATTCCAAGGCCGTCTCCCATTCAAGTACTAACTAGGCCCAACCCTTCTTAGCCTCTGAGATCAGAAGAGATAGGGTGCTTTCAGGGTGATGCGGCTGTAAGCGATCTCTTTAGGCACTCTCAACCCTCTTGACAAATGCCAAGATGATCACTTTGGGAAACAAGCGAAAAAAACAGGTCAACACCAACAACATAAAAATAAGCCTGCGGCATCTGGAAAACCCAGGCGGTCTCCCATCCAGGTACAAACCAGGCCCAACCCTGCTTAGCCTCTGAGACCAAACGAGATTGGGCGCTTTCAGGGTGTTGTGCTCGTAGGCAATTTCTTTGTGCACTCTCAACCCTCTGGACACATGCCAAGATGGTCACCTTGGGAAACAAGGGAAAAAAAAACAGGTCAACGCCGACAACATAATGAGAAGCCTACGGCACCTGGTATTCCCAAGCTGTCTCCCATCCAGGTACTAACCAGGCCCATCGCTGCTTAGCCTCAGAGATCAGATGAGATTGGGCTCTTTCAGGGTGATTTGGCCGTAGGCACTCTCTTTGGGCACTCTGAAGCCTCTTGACAAAGGCCAAGATGGTCACCTTGGGAAACAAGTTAAAAAAAACAGGTCAAAGCCAACAACATAAAAAGAAGCCTACGGCATCCAGTATTCCCAGGCGATCTCCCAATCAAGACACTAACCAGACCAGATCCTTCTATGGCACCTGGTCTTCCCATGCAGTCTCCCATCCAGGTACAAACCAGGCCTGACGCTGCTTAGCCTCTGAAATCAGACAAGATCGGGTGCTTTCAGGTTGATGTGGCCGTAAGCATTCTCTTCAAGACACGCCCAACCCTCTTGACAAACGCCAAGATGGTCGCCTTGAGAAACAAGCAAAAAAAACAGGTCAAAGCCAACAACATAAAAAGAAGCCTATGGGCTTACAGCGGACCCTAAGAGATGGGACCCACTAGCTCTGTCATGGTTCGGACGCTGTAATATGAACGCAATGCCACGACATCTGTATCTACTACAAGCCTTACCTATCAAAATACCCCAGACTTTCTTTCATGCGGTTCGCTCAATCTTTATCAAGTTCCTCTGGCGCGGAAAACATATGCGTATTGGTAGGGCAATGCTGTTGCGACCGAAATTGCGGGGAGGTATTGGCTTCCCGGACCCTGCTCTATATTACACAGCGACGCACATGACACCGGTGGTTGACTGGTGCTGGTGTTCTGCCATATACTGTCCGGCCATGATATAGTGTCTGCGCCGTACTGCGCATGCCCAGTACGGAGCAGACGAAGCTTCGGAAAATCTCCGAAGCCGAACGGTAGCCCCACCATCCAAGCGGACATAGGGTTGTGAATATTAGAGGGCCCCTCGCAGGCGAGCTTTGCTCGCCACGCTTCGGGCTCGGCCTCACTGCGCTCGGCTCTTTTATATTCTTACTCTATGTCCACTTGGATAGTGGGGATAGAACCTGGACTCAGTGCGCAGGCGCCGTTCATGCTCGGCAATTTTCGGAATCTGTGTTGCTGTGTAATGCGCATGCGCAGCACTCAGCGGACACTATCCGATGGGGGACCATATGTGATAAGACACCGGCATGGGGAACTGAAGCTAAGGGTCAAGCTAGAGCAGGAGATGGTGCGGGTTCCACTGACTGGTCTGCCTTGGGCGGGGAGGCCATTGGAGCCCTGTGTGACTACTCACCCGTTAATTGGCCCCCTAGCTCGCCGAGATGGATAGTTTTTTTCACCTTTCCCACCTGACTAACTTTCCTTCTCCTATGACCCCAATTATTGGACATCCTAGATTCCCTCCGGGCCTGTCTGACCAGGCCTTTACCAGGCAAGCCCCCCGAAAGGGCTTCTGAGAGTAGCCCTATTTCTTGGACCCACAGGCTTGATTCCCATGGGGACCATACTGCTAGAGCAAGTACCTGTTGCATTGGATAGCTGGAGAGCTAGACAGCTAATCCATTTCCTCGGATCACTACCTAACCATTCGTTCTTCTCTAGACAATTCCACCCCTTCGAGGAACTTTGCCTGGATGATGGCCCAGTTCGTGGTTTCCTCTCTAGGTCCTACCAAATCCTGACAGACGCACAATCCTCCACGGATCCACCCTTCCTAGCTAAATGGAAAAGGGACTTACAAACTACATTCTCCAAACCACAGAAGGACAGAATACTCTTTTTCGCCCATAAGTCGTCACTCTGCAGTAAATATCAGGAGATCTCATATAAGCTGATCACACGCTGGTATCGTACACCGGTGGTGTTGGCCAAAATATTCCCCGGTCAATCTGACCGCTGCTGTCGCTGTGGGCAACAGGCTGGCACCATTCTCCACATTTTCTGGGAATGCCCTAAATTACAAACATTCTGGCAGCCTGTCCTGAGACTCATCCACAAGTTCACAGACATTTCCTTAGCCAATGATCCCACAGCAGTTCTTCTCAATCTAACTCCTATGTCGAGAAAGCGTTATCATAAGTCCTTACTTAAACATCTCCTCAATGCAGCTAGGGCCTGTATACCAAGTCAGTGGAAAGAGCAATCTGCTCCAATGGTGACCCAGTGGTTCGCAAGGGTAAATGATATTGAACGAATGGAAGACCTGACTGCCACAATGAGGGATAAAACGGAGGAGCATGGGAACAGATGGTTCTACTGGACCCAGTTTCGCTTTTCGGAAGAATACCTCCGCGAGACATAGTAAGCTCATGGTGATCATTGGAGATCGCTGTTCCAAACGTTGGACAGCTGATGAGCTGGTGAGCCGAGGGTGTCTCTTGCTCCCTGGGAGGGGACCCCATCCTATCCACTCTACCCACGACACCCCCTTACCCCTTCTTTTCCTTTTCTGCCATTTCCTTCCCCAATCTTCTCTTTCCCCTTCTCCCTCCTTTCAGTTCTACTATTTCCCTTCTTAACTCAAAAAAGGGAAAAGAAAATGGTATGTTCCGACCCCATTTGACTACTACACAATACTCTTCCCCTATCTATGGATATCTAAACTCTTCGAGGATAGCAGGGCTAGTATCAATAATATTTTAAGTGGTAGAGGATCCCAACGAGATGGAGCTTTAATCTCATCTTGATATGACCGCAAAGCTGTACACATGCTATTCTCCTCTGACTTCTTACCATTGGCTCTGATATCCATGCAATATGATCGTTTGTTTGTAACTATTTGTATCACACATTCTGTGAAGTTGCCTTTGCATTGTATGTTGCATACTACTAAATAAAAAATAAATAAAAAAAGAAGCCTATGGCACCTGGTATTCCCAGGCAGTCTCCCATCCAGGTACTGTTTAGCGTACTGTTTAGCATCCGAGATCAGACGAGATTGGGTGCTTTCAGGGTGATGGGGCCATAGGTAATCTCTTCGGGCACTCTCAACCCTCTTGACATACGCCAAGATGGTCACCTTGGGAAACAAGTGAAAAAAAAAACAGGTCAAGGCCAACAACATAAAAAGAAGCCTACAGCACCTAGTATTCCCAGGTGGTCTCCAATCCAGGTACTAGCAAGGCCCAACCCTGTTTAGCTTCTGAGATCAGAGGAGATCGGGTGCTTTCAGGGTTATGTGCCCATAGGCAATCTCTTTGGGCATTCTCAACCCTCTTGACAAATGCCAAGATAGTCACCTTGAGATACAAGCGATAAAAAACAGGTCAATGTCAACAACATAAAAAGAAGAATACGGCACCTGGTATTCCAACGCCATCTCCCATCCAGGTACTAACTAGGCCCAACCCTTCTTAGCCTCAGAGAAGAGAAGAGATAGGGCTCTTTCAGGGTGATGCTGCTGTAAGCGATCTCTTTGGGCACTCTCAACCCTCTTGACAAATGCCAAGATGGTCACCTTGGGAAACAAGCAAAAAAAAAAAACGAATCAACGCCAACAACATAAAAAGAAGCCTACAATAACTGGTATTCCCTGGTGGTCTCCCATCCAGGTACTAACCAGGCCCGACTCTTCTTAGCCTCCAAGATCAGACGAGATTGGGTGCTTTCAGAGTGATGTGGCCATAGGCAAACTCTTCAGGCACTCTCAACCCTCTTGACAAACACCAAGATGGTCACTTTGGGAAACAAGCGAAAAAAAAACAGGTCAACGCCAACAACATAAAAAGAAGTCTACGACACCTGGTATTCCCAGGCGGTTTCCCATCCAAGTACTAACAAGGCCCGACTCTTCTTAGGCTCCAACATCAAACGAGATCGGGTGCTTTCAGGGTGATGTGCCCGTAGGCAATCTCTTCAGGCACTTTCAACCCTCTTGACAAAAGCCAAGATGGTCACCTTGGGAAACAAGTGGAAAAAAAAACAAGTCAAGGCCAACAACATAAAAGGAAGCCTACAGCACCTAGTATTCCCAGGTGGTCTCCAATCCAGGTACTAGCAAGGCCCAACCCTGTTTACCTTCTGAGATCAGAGGAGATCGGGCGCTTTCAGGGTTATGTGCCCATAGGCAATCTCTTTGGGCATTCTCAACCCTCTTGACAAATGCCAAGATAGTCACCTTGAGACACAAGCGAAAAAAAACAGGTCAATTTCAACAACATAAAAAGAAGAATACGGCACCTGGTATTCCAACGCCATCTCCCATCCAGGTACCCACTAGGCCCAACCCTTCTTAGCCTCAGAGAAGAGAAGAGATAGGGCTCTTTCAGGGTGATGCTGCTGTAAGTGATCTCTTTGGGCACTCTCAACCCTCTTGTCAAATGCCAAGATGGTCACCTTGGGAAACAAGCAAAAAAAAAAAAACGAATCAACGCCAACAACATAAAAAGAAGCCTACAATAACTGGTATTCCCAGGTGGTCTCCCATCCAGGTACTAACCAGGCCTGACTCTTCTTAGCCTCCAAGATCAGACGAGATTGGGTGCTTTCAGAGTGATGTGGCCATGGGCAATCTCTTCAGGCACTCTCAACCCATCTTGGCCTTTGTCAAGAGGCTTCAGAGTGCCCAAAGAGAGTGCCTACGGCCAAATCACTATACTATATATCTATATCTATAATAATAAATAATATTTTTAGTTATTATATATAAGATACTATATAGGTGATTTGGCCGTAGGCACTCTCTTTGGGCACTCTGAAGCCTCTTGACAAAGGCCAAGATGGTCACCTTGGGAAACAAGCTAAAAAAAACAGGTCAAAGCCAACAACATAAAAAGAAGCCTACGGCATCCAGTATTCCCAGGCGATCTCCCAATCAAGACACTAACCAGGGTGGGCGTGACCTAGGCATGAAGGAGTGAGGACGCTCTTTTCCGGAGCTCCCGGTCCGTGACCCCTCCACACCCCTTTACCACAGTCTGGTCGCATATTTCGGCATCGCCGACATCCCCGCGCTTCGGCGGAACACAGCCAGCCGAGCGGGGTCCGCCGCTGCTGCCATGGACAGGTACTTGGTCCCGCTGCAGCCTCCGGCCTCCACGCCGGATCCAGCCAAGATGGCGCCCGCGGCCTCCGGTGCTCCAGGACACGCGGTACAGAGGGAAGGTGAGCAGACTGCTATGCAGGGACACGACATGCCCCCGTTCTCCCCGCCTAGTGACTTGTCCCCGTGTCTCCCCCGCTCACTGTCCATGGCCTCGCTTGACAGCCCGGACCATAGCGGCCTGCCACCCTGGTTCCCTCACAACTCCCAACTGTCCCAGAGACCCTCCCGCAGTGGAAGCCTCATCCCAGGACCGAATGGCCAGGCTGCTCTTACCTCAGACACACAGGGGGACCCACCGCTGCCACCAGCACCGGCATTATTGGGGGACAAGGCCATCCTAGCTTTACTCCAAAACCTTCCCACTAAAGCAGACTTTAGCTGTATGGCAGCCAGGATTGAAACGACCTTGCGACATGAAATCGCAGGGGTCAAACGTGACGTGTCGGCTACGAACGAGCGGGTGACCACCCTGGCATCGGATGTGACCTCCCTGACCACTGATGTTTCTGGCCTGCAAGCCGCACATGATACCCTTGCTGAAAGAGTCACACAGTTGCAACTCCTAGTGGATGACCTTGAGAATCGCAACCGCAGACGCAACATCAGGATCAGAGACTTGCCCGAAGCCGCTGGCCAGGCAGACCTCAAAGCCACAGTTACAGCTATATTTAACGCCTGTCTGGACCGCGCTGCTGACACAGTAATAGCCATTGATAGAGTCCACAGGACCCTGGGCCCCAGGAGCCCCACAGAGAACCGGCCACGTGACGTTTTATGCTGTCTCCACAATTACTCAGTTAGGGAGGATGTCCTGCAAGCGGCGTGGCGCAAAGGCAGCATTGATTTTGACGGGGCCCAAGTCACCCTTCTGCCAGATGTATCCTGCAAGACCCTCCAGATGAGACGCTGTCTGCGACCCCTTCTGGAACACCTAACTGAACGGAGGATTCCATACAAGTGGGGCCATCCGTTTCACCTTATAGTGCGCAAAAATGGGAGGCCCCTTGCGCTACGACACCCTTCGGAGGTCCCGTCCTTTCTGGAGGCTTTGGGCCTGCCTTCGGTTCAGGTCCCCGACTGGTTGGCTCCTGTTGTCCCCCAGGGAGCAGTGGCCCCGACGGACAACCCCTCAACCAGGCAACAGAGAGTGAGACGCCACCGTCGATCCCAACGTCAGAGATCGCAGGCCCCTCAAGATCGTGAACCCTGAGAGAGTACAGTAATTTTCCGTTATTCCTGTGTTATACCCTTTTTTTTTTGTTTTCTTTTTCTCTACCAACATAGACGGCTGGAGTATCCAGCTTTGTGTTGTTTACCATGCCACGGGCCATTGTTCCCAGCGCCCCAGCTAGGGGAGAGGAAGGACATTGGAAGAACAGAGTTGGACACTGCGCTTCCTGGACGAAGCCCTGAGTTATTGGCGGTACTGTTCACCATTCTCGTTACTGTTTATCTACAGGTGCCCTAGTCTCGGCGCTCTTTGTGTTTTTGGACTGCCTGGTGGTGCCCCCGGGTGCCCCTGGGCAGCGTTTCTGCTCCCTCCCCCTCTCCTCCTCCCCCCCCCTTTTTTTTCCTTTTTTTTTTTTCTGGGGGGGGGAGGGGTGGGTGCCTGGGTGGTATAAAGTTATCTATACTCTGTGTTGAAAAGTTTAATATGTTGGTCTAATTATGCACTGTTCTACTGTTGTTAACTGCCCGATACCTGCTGCAGTGATGTTCTATAATGCGTTTGATGTCGTAGTTAAGATGCCAAAGAAGCTCCGTGCACGCCCGATTGCGACTGCATGGACCATGGGATGCTGGAGGGGTACTGCACCGACGAGTTCCTCCCTCTGCAGTGCCTTACCTCTTCCCCCACTAGGCCCCTCTGCCCTAACCGGCAGGTTCTCTCCGATAGGAGCTTTAGCAATTCCCCGATCTATCCCCACCCCTCCTACCCTCCTCCTCCCTACTAACTCCGGACCTTCTCCGCTTCGTTACTGCTTTTCCTTTTTCTCCTCCTCTTCCTCTGTGCTTGAACTCTTAATCTACTACTGACTCTGGTGGGGACCGCCGGCCGGGTACCACTGCCGTCATGGCCCTGAAGCTGGTTTCCTGTAATGTGAAAGGGCTGAATGTACCTGAAAAAAGGTCCAGCTGCCTAACAGAATTGTGGCGGATGAAGCCCCAAATAGTTTTCCTCCAGGAGACCCATTTCAGGACAGACCAAATACCACGGCTTTATAGTAAGCACTTCCCCCTGGCCCACCACAGCACGTCCCCTACTTCCAAATCGAGAGGAGTGTGTGTTCTTCTTGCTAAAAACTTGCCGTGGCGCCTGTTAGCTGTCCAAGCCGATAGTGAAGGGAGATATCTCTTCATTAAGGGAACTCTCCACTCGCAAACTTTTACTCTTGCCAACCTATACATGCCGAATGTGGACCAGCTGCCGGCCTTAGAAGCATCCTTGGATGCCCTGGCTGCATTCTCGGAGGGTACTTTGATCATTGGGGGGGACTTTAACCTCACCTTGGACCCCCGCAGAGACTCATCATCGGGCACCTTTGCGATTTCTGCGAGAACGCGTTCACACATAAGAGACCTGCTACACTCCCACCGACTGATCGATGTGTGGCGTACGCTTCACCCACAGGATAGGGACTATACGTTCTTTTCCACCGCTCATGGTTCTTACTCACGTATAGATATGTTTTTAGTCGCCCACAATGCTATCCCGGCGGTCACAGACGCTCAGATAGGCCACATAGCCCTGTCTGACCATGCCCCGATTTCTTTGATGCTGAAGCTACAACAGGAGTCGCGTGGTCAGTCCTGGTGGAGACTGAACGAGTCTCTCCTGAAGGACCCTGAGACCCACGCAGACCTGCTTAGGGAATTAGAAAGTTACTTTGATCATAACCGTGATTCTGTTTCCAACCCCCTCATGTTATGGGCGGCTCATAAATGCTACATTAGGGGCATTCTTATTAAACATGGTCATAGACTCAAAGTGGCCAAAACTGAGGCTCTCTCCAAACTTATTGCCAAGTTGCATGCGTGTGAACAACGACACAAATCCCAGCCGACTGCTGCGCTGGAGGTGGAGGTGAGAGATCTTAGAGAACAAATCAGAGATTTCTCTCTCTTTCAGGCTAGAACCAGACTCATGTGGGTCCGCAGGACGTATTATGAATATGGAGACAAGTGTAGTAGGTCCCTAGCGAACTCCCTGCGTGCCCAAGGCAACGCGTCCTTCATTCCAACCATAACCTTCCCTTCGGGTGCCAAGCTTCATGATTCACGGGAGATAGCGGAGTGTTTCCGATCTTTCTATGAAGCCCTTTATAACTTGCACCCCCGGGACTCAGGAGACGCCCTCCAGGCCGGCACAGCGGCCATTGACGAGTACCTAGCTTCGGCAAACCTCCCGTCGCTGGTTCCCCCGGACCCACATCTGATTTTCCAATTGAATTTCCAGCCGCTTCTAAAAAATTTTGCCGTAGATCTAGAGAGGTGGTCAAAGTTGGCGACCTCTTGGTTTGGGAGATGCAATGTGCTCAAAATGAATGTAATGCCCAGACTCTTGTATCTATTACAAGCCTTACCTATAAAAATCCCCCAATCATTTTTTAAAGCCATGCGCTCCATCTTTATTCGATACGTATGGCAGGGCAGGCCTCCAAGACTCAGCCGAACATTACTGCTCAGACCAAAAGACAAGGGAGGGATTGGCCTCCCAGATCCGGCATGGTAATATACGGCGGTGCACATGAACAGAGTAGTTGACTGGTGCAGACACCTGAAGGATAAGCTGTGGGTTCGTCTGGAGCGTGAATCCGTACCATTTCCACTTGAGGGTTTGCCCTGGAGTGGACCGGGCTGGTCGGGAGCGACGTGGTCACACCCACTCATTGAGCCAACGTTACAAGAGCTAGACAGATATTTTACCCTGATGGGCGTGCCCAGTTTCCCTTCGCCCATGACTCCTATTATTGGACACCCACGCTTTGAACCCGGCATGACGGAAAAGTCTTTCCGCCTCGACCCTGACCGGGACCTTGTGCGGGCCTCTTCTTTTCTTGGCCCTAGGACGTGGACAGCGGTCTCCACTATGTACGAGGCGTTAGCAACCACGGCCCTGGGACAGTGGAAGCTTGCCCAACTCTCCCACTTCTTGAAATCTTTGCCAAACAGTGGCGAATTCCGCAGACCCCTAACATCGTTTGAGGAGGTATGCTCAGGAGAGGAACCGACCCGAGGGTCTCTTTCCCTATCATATCGCATCCTACTGGACCAACTCTCCCAGGGTAACCTGGTGTTCGTGGAAAAATGGGAGCGAGACCTGCATGTCCGGCTCTCGCCAGACCAGAAGAACCGCGTGCTTCTTTTTGCGCACAAGTCATCCCTATGTAGTAAATACCAGGAAATAGCTTATAAAATTTTGACCCGATGGTACAGGACCCCCACTGTCCTGGCGGCTATGTTTCCCGGTCACAGCCCTTTGTGCTGGAGATGCGGTGAACAAGCCGACACGTTACTACATATCTTCTGGGAATGCCCTCAACTGGCCCATTTCTGGAGACAGGTTCTCAATATCATTTTTGACCTCACGGCTATTGATCTCCAGAACAACGCAGCTGCGATCTTCCTCAATCTGACCCCACTCTCGAGCAAGAAGTACCATAAATCTCTCTTAAAACATCTTCTGAGTGGGGCCAGGGCATGTATACCTAGCATGTGGAAACAGCAGGCCGCTCCACTGGTGTCTCACTGGTTTGCAAGAGTTTGCGACATCTACCGTATGGAACAGCTCACATCAGCGTTAGGCGACAGGGAGGAAGAGCACACTGCTCGTTGGTTGTCTTGGAGCCTGTTCAGGTTTTCCGACGCATACAGATCCTATCTGTAGGCTCTGGCACGTGTATAGAGGGAAGGGTCCGGTCGTGGGAACCCATCGGAGTCCTCTTTCTTTCTCTCCCTTCTCGTATACCACCCTGGTTCACTCTCTCCCCCGTCTGCCTCGTAGCACTGTTAGCCCCCTATAACTTTCATTCTTTCTACCCCCATACCCTTCTCCTGCCCATTTGCTCCCCCCTCTTTCCCTACCCCCTAACTCCCAAGTATAATTAAAATACATGGTGATTGCAAGGATCTTTTCGTTTTGTTCCCTCGATTTCCCAGCCAGGGGTTGGCGGCCCTCGGGGTGGTCCCGGCTGAGCTCTTTGACCAGTAGAATGAAGGTGACCGATGTTAGAGGCCCCTCAGTTTGGGCCTTGAGGGGGATCGCCCCGGGGACTGCCCTGGTTTATAAGTAGACACTGGGGTGCCAGATCATTAGAGTGGGATAATGTGGTGGCCTAGCCACGGCTGGGGCTGCTGCTGACATAAGTTGTTAGGTTTCCCCCGGTCCCCCACAAAGTATTAACTATGTATTTTTGTTAACCTGGAAAACTGAGGGATCTATGTCTTTTACAGTTTGTCTCTGTATTACCTGCAATCCGTAAATAAAGAATTAAAAAAAAAAAAAGTCACTAACCAGACCAGATCCTTCTATGGCACCTGGTCTTCCCAGGGAGTCTCCCATCCAGGTACTAACCAGGCCTGACGCTGCTTAGCCTCTGAAATCAGACGACATCGGGTGCTTTCAGGTTGATGTGGCCGTAAGCGTTCTCTTCAAGACACGCCCAACCCTCTTGACAAACGCCAAGATGGTCGCCTTGAGAAACAAGCAAAAAAAACAGGTCAAAGCCAACAACATAAAAAGAAGCCTATGGGCTTACAGCGGACCTTAAAAGATGGGACCCACTAGCTCTGTCATGGTTCGGACGCTGTAATGTGTTGAAGATGAACACGATGCCACGACTTCTGTATCTACTACAAGCCTTACCTATCAAAATACCCCAGACTTTCTTTCATGCGGTTCGCTCAATCTTTATCAAGTTCCTCTGGCGCGGAAAACATAAGCGTATTGGTAGGGCAATGCTATTGCGACCGAAATTGCGGGGAGGTATTGGCTTCCCGGACCCTGCTCTATATTACACAGCGACGCACACGACACCGGTGGTTGACTGGTGCCGGTGTTCTGCCATATACTGTCCGGCCATGATATAGTGTCCACGCCGTACTGCGCATGCACAGTACGGAGCAGACGAAGCTTCGGAAAATCTCCAAAGCTGAACGGCGCCTGCGCGGTGAGTGGAGGTGGTAGCCCCACCATCCAAGCGGACATAGGGTTGTGAATATTAGAGGGTCCCTTGCAGGCGAGCTTTGCTCGCCACGCTTCGGGCTTTGCCTCGCTGCGCTCGGCTCTTTTATATTCTTACTCTATGTCCACTTGGATAGTGGGGATAGAACCTGGACTCAGTGCGCAGGCGCCGTTCATGCTCGGCAATTTTCGGAATGCGTAGTACACAGCGGACACTATCCGATGGGGGACCATATGTGATAAGACACCGGCATGGGGAACTGAAGCTATGGGTCAAGCTAGAGCAGGAGATGGCGCGGGTTCCACTGGCTGGTCTGCCTTGGGCGGGGAGGCCATTGGAGCCCTGTGTGACTACTCACCCGTTAATTGGCCCCTCGCTCGCCGAGATGGATAGTTTTTTTCACCTTTCCCACCTGACTAACTTCCCTTCTCCTATGACCCCAATTATTGGACATCCTAGATTCCCTCCGGGCCTGTCTGACCAGGCCTTTACCAGGCAAGCCCCGAAAGGGCTTCTGAGAGCAGCCCTATTTCTTGGACCCACGGGCTTGATTCCCATGGGGACCATACTGCTAGAGCAAGTACCTGTTGCATTGGATAGCTGGAGAGCTAGACAGCTAATCCATTTCCTCGGATCACTACCTAACCATTCGTTCTTCTCTAGACAATTCCACCCCTTCGAGGAACTTTGCCTGGATGATGGCCCAGTTCGTGGTTCCCTCTCTAGGTCCTACCAAATCCTGACAGACGCACAATCCTCCACGGATCCACCCTTCCTAGCTAAATGGAAAAGGGACTTACAAACTACATTCTCCAAACCACAGAAGGACAGAATACTCTTTTTCGCCCATAAGTCGTCACTCTGCAGTAAATGTCAGGAGATCTCATATAAGCTGATCACACGCTGGTATCGTACACCGGTGGTGTTGGCCAAAATATTCCCCGGTCAATCTGACCGCTGCTGTCGCTGTGGACCAAATGTGGCACCATTCTCCACATTTTCTGGGAAAGCCCTAAATTACAAACATTCTGGCAGCCTGTCCTGAGACTCATCCACAAGTTCACAGACATTTCCTTAGCCAATGATCCCGCAGCAGTTCTTCTCAATCTAACTCCTATGTCGAGAAAGCGTTATCATAAGTCCTTACTTAAACATCTCCTCAATGCAGCTAGGGCCTGCATCCCAAGTCAGTGGAAAGAGCAATCTGCTCCAATGGTGACCCAGTGGTTCACAAGGGTAAATGATATTGAACGAATGGAAGACCTGACTGCCACAATGAGGGATAAAACGGAGGAGCATGGGAACAGATGGTTCTACTGGACCCAGTTTCGCTTTTCGGAAGAATACCTCCGCGAGACATAGTAAGCTCATGGTGATCGTTGGAGATCGCTGTTCCAAACGTTGGACAGCTGATGAGCTGGTGAGCTGAGGGCGTCTCTTGCTCCCTGGGAGGGGACCCCACCCTACCCCACCCTATCCACTCTACACACGACACCCCCTTACCCCTTCTTTTCCTTTTCTGCCATTTCCTTCCCCAATCTTCTCTTTCCCCTTCTCCCTCCTTTCAGTTCTACTATTTCCCTTCTTAACTCAAAAAAGGGAAAAGAAAATGGTATGTTCCGACCCCATTTGACTACTACACAATACTCTTCCCCTATCTATGGATATCTAAACTCTTCGAGGGTAGCAGGGCTAGTATCAATAATATTTTAAGTGGTAGAGGATCCCAACGAGATGGAGCTTTAATCTCATCTTGATATGACCGCAAAGCTGTACACGTGCTATTCTCCTCAGACTTCTTACCATTGGCTCTGATATCCATGCAATATGATCGTTTGTTTATAACTATTTGTATCACACATTCTGTGAAGTTGCCTTTGCATTGTATGTCGCATACTACTAAATAAAAAAACAAAAAAAACAGAAGCCTATGGCACCTGGTATTCCCAGGCGGTCTCCCATCCAGGTACTAACCAGGCCCAACACTGTTTAGCATCCGAGATCAGACGAGATTGGGCGCTTTCAGGGTGATGGGGCCGTAGGTGATCTCTTCGGGCACTCTCAACCCTCTTGACAAATGCCAAGATGGTCACCTTGGGAAACAAGTGAAAAAAAAAACAGGTCAATGTCAACAACATAAAAAGAAGAATACGGCACCTGGTATTCCAACGCCATCTCCCATCCAGGTACTAACTAGGCCCAACCCTTCTTAGCCTCAGAAAAGAGAAGAGATAGGGCTCTTTCAGGGTGATGCTGCTGTAAGCGATCTCTTTGGGCACTCTCAACCCTCTTGACAAATGCCAAGATGGTCACCTTGGGAAATAAGCAAAAAAAAGATGTTACCATTGGCTCTGATATCCATGCAATATGATCGTTTGTTTATAACTATTTGTATCACACATTCTGTGAAGTTGCCTTTGCATTGTATGTCGCATACTACTAAATAAAAAAACAAAAAAAACAGAAGCCTATGGCACCTGGTATTCCCAGGCGGTCTCCCATCCAGGTACTAACCAGGCCCGACACTGTTTAGCATCCGAGATCAGACGAGATTGGGCTCTTTCAGGGTGATGCTGCTGTAAGCGATCTCTTTGGGCACTCTCAACCCTCTTGACAAATGCCAAGATGGTCACCTTGGGAAACAAGCAAAAAAAAGAAAACGAATCAACGCCAACAACATAAAAAGAAGCCTACAATAACTGGTAATCCCAGGTGGTCTCCCATCCAGGTACTAGCCAGGCCCGACTCTTCTTAGCCTCCAAGATCAGATGAGATTGGGTGCTTTCAGAGTGATGTGGCCATAGGCAATCTCTTCAGGCAATCTCTTCAGGCACTCTCAACCCTCTTGACAAACACCAAGATGGTCACTTTGGGAAATAAGCGAAAAAAAAACAGGTCAACGCCAACAACATAAAAAGAAGTCTACAACACCTGGTATTCCCAGGCGGTCTCCCATCCAGGTACTAACAAGGCCCGACTCTATTAGCCTCCAACATCAAACGAGATCGGGTGCTTTCAGGGTGATGTGCCCGTAGGCAATCTCTTCAGGCACTTTCAACCCTCTTGACAAACGCCAAGATGGTCACCTTGGCACTTTATGCAGGCCACCCTGGAACATATAGGTCTTGGCCCCAACATGATGAGCTGGGTAATGTCGCTTTACTCCACGCCATCGGCAGCGGTACGGGTGACCGAGTGGTGCTCGGACTCTTTCCCCATCACTAATGGGACGAGGCAGGGGTGGTCTCTGTCTCCCCTAATTTTAATTCTGACACTGGAACCACTTATGTGTCACGTTTGGAATGACCCGAATATTACTGGCATATCCAAACCCTCGGCACACCACAAAATTGCGGCGTACGCTGACGATCTAATTTTTTCCGTCTCCAATCCACACATTTTGCTTCCCAAAATACTTGCGTCTCTACAGCGACACGGCAGCCTATCAAACTATAAAAACAATTGCGCCAAGTCGGCTGTATTGAATATATCGGTCCCGGATGGTGAGGCCAAGAGGCTCCGCACCTCTTTTCCATTCTACTGGGCTGAAAAATCTATACGTTAACATCGCAGTGGATTTAGCGCAATTGTACCTGCTTAATTTTGTCCCTCTCCTGGATAGACTGAAATCTGATTTGGGAAACTGGCATGCTTTAACACTGACCTGGTTCGGGCGCTGTAATGCATTCAAAATGATGGCCCTCCCTCGGATCTTATACATGTTCCAGACATTACCGATCCGGTTACCCCCAATTTTTTTCAGACAACTGCAGGTGCTGCTCCGGGACTTTATTTGGGCGCGCAAACTGCCCAAAGCCCGTTTGCAATTGCTTGCCAGACCAAAGGACAAGGGGGGTCTGGGTCTCCCAGATCTCAGACAATACTACAGAGTGACTCTGCTAGCGAGAGTCGTTGATTGGCATTGTAATGGCCCACACAAGCAGTGGATGGAGATGGAGATTGAGGATGGATCCATTCCCCTATTGACCTCCCCGTGGCTCGTGTCCTCCCTACCAAAAGACCTCAGAGGTCACCCCGTAGTGGGAGCTAGGTTGGCTGTTGTGCGGAGGTTGTTCCGCTGCACACACATTGCTCCCCTGCCATCACCAATGACTCCGGTTATAGGTAATCCAGACTTCCCACCGGGATTTACCAACAAGAAACTGCGACAGTTGACAGTGGTGGGGAAACAGCATCTGGGAGAGGTGTGGCCCATGGGAGGGCTCCCGACCACGCAAACTGTCGCCGAGCTTTCTGACCCTCCGCTTGACTTGTTTAGTGCTTATAAACTTTGTCACTTTCTTCTGGCCATACAAAGGGCCTTCTACACTCCTAGAGACCTGACACCCTATGAATCCATCTGTCACAAAAGGGAACCTGTGCGACACACCCTCTCCCTCCTGTACAACCTATTGAGTAGTCAGGAGGAGGAGTCGACCCCCACCATTTATCCACAAATGGGAGAGGGACTTAGGCATCACATTTACCCCACAACAGATAGGGAAGATCCTGACCTTAGTACATAAAGCTTCCATCGCAAACCAATATCAAGAATCAGGATACAAGATAGTCTCACGCTGGTATAGAGTCCCATACCTTCTGAATAAAATGGATAGATCGATCCCGGATGTTTGTTGGAGGTGAAATTCAGATATGGGGACCATGGGACACCTTTTCTGGGCATGCCCGACCTTGAGGAACTTTTGGGTTCCCAGTAGCGTGCCTTCTACACTTGACCGAACAGCCTGTTCGAAAATACAAAAAAACCCTCACAATGCAACTCCTGAATGCTGCCCGGGCCTGCATTCCCGCACTGTGGAGGCAGCCTCAGCCCCCATCCAAGGTGCTGTGGTATTCCAAAGTCAATCATATTCTCCGGATGGAAGAATTGACCGCCACCCTTCACAACACTGAAGAGGCATTTAGTGTTACATGGAGGCCCTGGAGGTATTTCACTGGTACTCGAGACTACATTCGGGAGGTGAGCAGTGCCTCCGTCCCAGAAAACGACTGAACATCTAACGTTTACCTACGTAGGCCATGTCTGCCCTGGGTGGCATTCCCCCCCTCCCTTTTTGTCTTTATTTTTCTTTTTTTCCCCGTCGCCATCCCCCCACCTCCTCTCTCTCCGTCTTTGCACTCTCTTCTTCCCCCGTCCTCCCTTTTGACTATGCCTTGTCTCCTTACTAGCCTTCGGGACCCAGAAGAACCCCAGGGTTCTGGACATGACCGGCTCATATTTTACTCTAGTTCACGTAGGTCATGATAAGCTGGCTCGCTGTGGTCCCAGTTGTTCTCCATGATTACATTTGTCCGAACGGAGCTGCACTAGTTATACTGTACTACATGTCGGAGGTGGGGTTTCTCTATTTTCTGCATGAAACTGTAGGACTCCCCTCTGAGAACCCAGAAATATTTGGCTGCCTATTTTTTGTTAGCATGTAATTGTGACCCTGGGTCATGCTGTATGGTTGACTGTTATATTTATGTTGTTCTACTTAATAAAAGAATAATAAAAATAAAAAAATAAGTCAATGCCAACAACTTAAAACTAAAGCCTATGGCATCGAGAAATCCCAGGTGGTCTCCCATCCAGGTACTAACCATGTCCCAACCCTGCTTAGCCTCTGAGATCAAATGTACGCTCAACCCTCTTGACAAACGCCAAGATGGCCACTTTGGGAAACAAACAAAAAAAACAAGTCAACGCCAACAACATAAAAAGAAGCCTGCGGCATCTGGAGAACCCAGGAGGTCTCTCATCCAGGTACAAACCAGGCCCAACCCTGCTTAGCCTCTGAGACCAAACGAGATTGGGCGCTTTCAGGGTGTTGTGCCCATAGGCAATTTCTTTGTGCACTCTCAACCCTCTTGACAAATGCCAAGATGGTCACCTTGGGAAACAAGGGAAAAAAAACAGGTCAAAGCCAACAACATAAAAAGAATCCTACGGCATCCGGAATTCCCAGGCGATCTCCCAATCAAGACACTAACCAGGCCAGATCCTTCTATGTCACCTGGTCTTCCCAGGCAGTCTCCCGTTCAGGTACTAACCAGGCCTGATGCTGCTAAGCCTCTGAAATCAGACAAGATCGGGTGCTTTTAGGGTGATGTGGCCGTAAGCGTTCTCTTCAAGACACGCCCAACCCTCTTGACAAACGCCAAGATGGTCGCCTTGAGAAACAAGCGAAAAAAACAGTTCAAACCAACAACAAAAAAAGAAGCCTATGGCACCTGGTATTTCCAGGCAGTCTCCCATCCAGGTACTAACCAGGCCCGACACTGTTTAGCCTCTGAGATCAGATGAGATTGGGCGCTTTCAGGGTGATGGGGCCGTAGATGATCTCTTTGGGCACTCTCAACCCTCTTGTTGGGCACCTGGTATTCACAGATGGTCTCCCATACAGGTATTAACCAGGCCGTACACTGCTAGGCCTCTGAGATCAGATGAGATTGTGCGCTTTCAGGGTGATGTGGCCATAGGTGTTCTATTTAGACACTCTCAACCCTCTTGACAAATACCAAGATGGTTATCTTGGGAAACAAGTGAAAAAAAAAAGGTCAACGCCAACAACATAGACCCTGGCGGTCTCCCATCTGACCCAGACCCTGCTTAGCCTCTGAGATCGGGCGCTTTCAGGGTGATGTGACCTCAGGCGAACGCTTTGGGACATACTCAAAACTCTTGACTGATGCTAAAATGGTCACCTTGGGAAACAAGCGAAAGAAAAACAGGTCAAAGCCAACAATATAAAAAGATTCCTACGGCACCTTTAATACTATCTAGGCCGGACCCTGCTTAGCCTCTGAGATCAGATGAGATCGGGCGCTTTCAGGGGGATGTGGCCGTAGGAGATTTCTTTGGGCTCTCTCAGCCCTCTTGACAAATGCCAAGATGATCACCTTGGGAAACAAGCGGAAAAAAAAACCCATGTCAACGCCAACAACATAAAAAGAATCCTACGGCACCTGGTATTCCCAGTTGGTCTCCCATCCAGTTACTAATCAGGCCCGACAATGCTTAGCCTCCGAGATCAGACAAGATCAGGCACTTTCAAGGTGATGGGGCCATAGGCGATCTCTTCGGGCACTCTCAACCATCTTGACAAACGCCAACATGGTCATCTTGGGAAACAAGCGAAAAAAACCAAGTCATTGCCAACATTGGAGGCTAAGCAGGGTTGGGCAATCAGTTTCCTTGCCTGAAATAGGCATCTCAGAACTGCCATCTGGCTACTTCCCGAGTTTCCAACTCCTTCAACTAATCCCAGGAGACAATACTTCGCCCCCATCCTGGTGGAGGTTCCAACCACCCGATCAATGGTTCCTGTCACCTCTGTCCAGTAGCGGATCAACTTCGGGCATCTCCAAAACATGTGCATCATGTCTCCCCCCATGTTCCCGCACCGGGGGCAACTTGCGTCCGGCCGTTCGGCCAAACTGAAAAAGTTTACGAGGAGCATAATAGGTTCTATATAATAAGAACAGATGTGACATCCTGTGTGAGGAGAGCCACAATTCACCACAGGCAGGATTCCTGTGGCCAATTATAGCTCAGGGGGGTTTAGTACACACCCCACACTATATAAGGCCGCCAGCATGATAGGCAGGGACAGGGTCTTTACTGCTTGGGAACCTAGCACTGTTACAATGGGTGTTATGTGCCTCCTGCACAGTACACACCTGAAGCTACCCTTTATTACTGGTGTTCAATTTCTGCAATACATGCATCTGCAGTGCAGAAGTTAGAGTCGGTGTTGTGTGCCTCCTGCACAGTATACACCTTATTGCTGGTGTTCTGTTTCTGTAATACAGGAACCTAGTACTGTTACAGTGCTAGGGTGTACAGAGAAGCTGGTATATATAGAAGACTACAGCATACAGAAGAAAGGCTAGTGAATACAGAATACAGGTTTCGTGTATGTAGATAGGCTTGAGTATACAGAGATGCTAGAGTAAACAGTGAGGCTGGGGTACACAGAGAGGCTAGTTTAAAGACAAATACAAAGATGTTAGTGTATATAGAGAGGTTAGTGTATAGAGAGAGTCGAGTGTATACAGAAAGGACAGTGCATATAGAGAAGCTAGTGTATACAGAAAGGGTATACATGAAAGCTGACATTCTATACAGAAGACTGGGTAGTGTATACAGAGAGTCTAGTGGGTACAGAAGACAGGCTGGTGTATTCTAGCTAGTTTTTACAGTCTAGTGTATACAGAAGACAGGCTGTGGTATACAGAGAGTTTAGTGTATTCAGAGAGTCTAGTGTATACAGTCGGCGAGTGTATACATAAGACTGGCTAGTTTACACAGTGTTTACAGAGATGCAAGGGTGTACAGAGAAGCTGGTATATATAGAAGACTACAGCATACAGAAGAAAGGCTAGTTAATACACAATACAGAAGACTCGTGTATGTAGATAGGCTTGAGTATACAGAGATGCTAGAGTAAACAGTGAGGCTGGGGTACACAAGGAGGCTAATTTAAAGAGAGATATACAAAGATGTTAGTGTATATAGAGAGGTTAATGTATAGAGAGGGTCGAGAGTATACAGAAAGGACAGTGCATATAGAGAAACTAGTGTATACAGAAGACAGGCTTGGGTATACATCAAATCTGACAGTGTATACAGAAGACTGGGTAGTGCATACAGAGAGTCTATTGGGTAAAGAAGACAGGCTGGTGTATTCTAGCTAGTTTTTACAGTCTAATGTATACAGAAGACAGGCTGTGGTATACTGAGGGTTTAGTGTATTCAGAGAGTCTAGTGTACAGAGATGCAAGGGTGTACAGAGAAGCGAGAAGCTAGTATATATAAGGCTAGTGAATACAGGCTAGTGAATACAGAATACAGACTCGTGTACGCAGATAGGCTTGAGTATACAGAGATGCTAGAGTAAACAATGAGGCTGGGGTACACAGAGAGGCTAATTTAAAGAGAGGCTAGTATATACAAAGATGTTAGTGTATATAGAGAGGTTAGTGTATAGAGAGGGTCGAGTGTATACAGATAGGACAGTGCATATAGAGAGACTAGTGTATACAGAAGACAGGCTTGGGTATACATCCAATCTGACAGTGTATACAGAAGACTGGGTAGTGTATACAGAGATTCTAGTGGGTACAGAAGACAGGCTGGTGTATTCTAGCTAGTGTTTACAGTCTAGTGTATACAGAAGACAGGCTGTGGTATACAGAGGGTTTAGTGTATTACAGAGATGCAAGGGTGTACAGAGAAGCTAGTATATATAGAAGACTACAGCATACAGAAGAAAGGCTAGTGAATACAGAATAAAGGCTGGCTTCTACGGAGAGGCTACCACTACGGAGATGCAGAACACTATCTAGGGTATATAGAGAGGCTAGATTATACAGAGAGGCTAGTGCATAGAGTGAAGCTATTGTATATAGAAGCCTGGTTAGTGTATACAGAGAAGCTAGTGTGTACAGAAGAAAGGCTAGACAGGCTATAAAGAGAGACAAGTTTTTACAGAAGACAGTTTGGGGTATACAGAGATGCTAGTTTATACAGAGAGACTAATGTATACAGAAGACGGGCTAGTGTATTCAGAACATAGGCTAGTGTATATCGAAGACAGGCTATTGTATGCAGAAGACCGGCTAGTGTAAACATGCTGGTGTATATAGAGAAGGCTAGTGAATTTAGAGGGTAGGCTAAGTGATAACAGAAGACAATCTGGGGCATACAGTGACATTTCATCATTTCATCTAGCTCACATCTCTAATGGAGTTTGTCTCATTGCCATGTTATGCCTTTTCATTCTTATGCTAAATATAGATCACTACACGATTTTAATCATCCACATCAAGCATGCAATAAAACTATCATACATCAAAATAAACCATGTACTCTTTTGCTCTATTTTGCATATTTGTAACGGGACTGTGAGTATGTGACAGTCCTGACACACCATCCTGACTTATTTTTCTATATTTCTTATTAGAAATGGAGAGTACTATCTCAAAATCCGCTTAAATCTATTCACTTCGATGAGTTGTACCTTAATGCAAAATGTTCACAAAACCATCCATTTGCTACCAGACATGCTGCACATACTAAGAGTAATGTAAATATCGCTCTCTAGCGATGTAAACAGTTTTATTGCTTTTCTGACATTGACCGAGTATCTCTGACATTAACTGAGTATCTCTCTGCACTTGGATCTTAATAATAATAATAATAATAATAATAATAGGATTGTGTAATGCAAACATCAACTAGTCTAATATAAGCTTTCTCATTGGTACCGGCATATCCTTTAAATTTAGACTAACGCAACTATTTCTCGGCCATTTTCAAGCTAAGCTTTCAATCTCTTACCTTTGAACAGCGATACTTCCTCCCTACAATATTAAGCCATTTAAATGTCCTATTGGTCGCCTATATTATACAACTCTCTGAAAACCCTATATGTAGAGAATAAAACTAGTCTTACATCTAAATAAAACAGTTTTATTGCTCAACCAAGTATCAGCTGTCATGACAAATAAAGTTTCCACTGTTTGACTCTATTTTCTGTATTACTTCTTTTTCTCCACCTTATCTGTCACAGTTAAAACACAGTGACAAAACATTTCTTTTTACCGCAGCAAAATGTGAGAAAAGCAGTGTAAGCCGTCTTTCTGCCATATGCAACCATCTCTCGCTACCTCTATGCAATAGGATTCTCTTTCCAGTGGAAACGGAAAACAGTCAGTGTAAGCCGTCTTCGTGCGTAACAAAATTAATGGAACGATTTACACGTTGGAATTTGCAAACTACGTCAATTTACTCTTAAATAATGTACCTTTGCATTTATCCCTTGACTTTGCAACTATCCCTTGATCCCTTTTGTGTATTCACTTTATCTCGACCTATATATACTGCCTCAATATTTTCCTAATTTGTTTTGCTATACTTATTATTATTATATTATAGAGATTACTAACTCTAAATCATTGTAAAACCTAACCATAGTTATAATGTCTACAGCTAATTTTACGTTAAAGCAAAATTAAGAGTAATGCAACCATCTCTCGCTACCTCTATGCAATAGGATTCTCTTTCCAGTGGAAACGGAAAACAGTCAGTGTAAGCCGTCTTCGTGCGCAGCAAAATTAATGGAACGATTTACACGTTGGAATTTGCAAGCTACGTCAATTTACTGTTAAATAGAGTACCTTTGCATTTATCCCTTGACTTTGCTACTATCCCTTGATCCCTTTTGTGTATTCACTATATCTCGACTATACATACTGCCTCAAAATTTTCCTAATTTGTTTTGCTATACTTATTATTATTATTTTATAGAAATTACTATCTCTAAATCATTGTAACAAATTATAATGTCTACAGCTAATTTTACGTTAAAGCAAAAGTCACACAAAACCATCTTTTTAAAACCTTTTACACACTGCACATTAAGATTAATGCAACCATCTCTCGCTACCTCTATGCAATAGGATTCTCTTTCTGACTCTATTTTGTTATACTTCTTCTCCACATTAACTGTCACACTGATAACCATTTGTAACACATAACACTTGCAACACATTTTTTAACAGCGGCAAAAAGTGAGAAAAGCAGTGGGACTTGATTGAGAAGTGGTTGCAGTAGCAAAGCATAGCAATACAGTTTGATTACATTAATAACACATAATGCAACTATTTTACATTCATTTTACATTCACATCATGCATACATCCTAATGTAAGCTGTCTATCACTATTAATGTTCATGGTTACTGATACATTATGCCGATGACCAATGGAAACGGAAAACAGTCAGTGTAAGCCGTCTTCGTGCGTAACATATTTAATGGAACGATTTACACGTTGGAATTTTCAAGCTACGTCAATTTACTCTTAAATACCCTTTAGCTGCTTAGCTCACACTTTGCTGTATGTAGCCGCGTTTACATGTAAGTAACCAATGGGGATTGACATTTCATGTCCATCTCACATCTCTAATGCAATTTGTCTCTTTGCCATGTCATACTTTGCCAGTTATTATACTTTCTCATCCGATAGAAACCTAGTCGTTGCTGATATTTAAGAGTAATGCAAAGCTACCGTGAACAGTTTAATTGCTCGTCTCACATTTAGCTGGTATCTCTCTGCTATAGGAAACTGAATTTGTACTAGAACGATCACTCATCTAATATCAGTCCACTCTGTGCTACCGGGATAACTTTTACATTTAGAGTAATGAAATGATTTCTCAGTCATTTTGGAGCTACTGCAACTAACGCTTCCGATCTCATTTCGACTGCAATACTTAATCTCTGCTATTGCAGAATATTTAGCTGCTTAGCTCACACTTTGCTGTACGTAGCCGTGGAGATTGGCATTTCAACTCTAATTCATATTCACATTTCTAATGCAGTTTGTCTTTTTGCCATGTCATCCTCTGTTAGTTATTATGCTTGCTCATCCTTGTGCTCCAATATCACTACATGATTAAAGACACGTAATGAACTTGATTGATAAAAACCTACACACGTTGTTGCTGTTATTTCGTGTATTTCCACTTAAACCCGTTATAGTTATTTTGCTATATTTATATACTAGTATAAACAGATTACTATCTCTAAATCCTGGTAAACCAGCTCACACTAAACCATCTAATTTCTACCTTACACGCAGCACATATTAACATATTAACATTTAGCCGGTATAGTGAAATAGTAAACGAAATGTGTAGATCACTCATCTAATATCGTCTTTTCAGTGCAACCGGAACATATTTTAAATTTAGAGTAATGCAACGATTTCTCAGTTTTATGAAGCTACTGCAACTAACGCTTTGGATCTCTTTCCTGATAAATTACGCTCTGCAATATTAAGCCATGTAAATTGTCCTATTGGTCTGCTAACAATGCTATGTATAATAATACAAATCTTTTAAAAGCAATATCGTCTCACTGCAATACTTACACTCTGCATAATATATATGAATAATGCGAATAATGCTAATAATAAAGTCGTCTAAAACTCGGCTATAAGTAGAGAATAAAACTATCTTAAATCAAAATAAACCATGTACTGCCAAACCAATAACGGCCAATTACTTAACGTCTATCAGTCAATGACTTAACAAAATAAACTTAGCACTCTTTTGCTCTATTTTGAATAGTTGTAGTTCTCCACATTAACTGTCACATTGATATCACCACTGACAACACACCACTTTTTAACAGCACCAAAATATGAAAAAAGCACTTTATATGTTTCAAAAGTAGTTGCATTAGCAAAAAATAAAGTCCTGTCTTCTTTACACGCTAGCTTTTCTGTATACATTAATCTCTCTGTGTACACCAGCCACTCAATATAGACTAGCCTCTCTGTCTTCTGTATACAGGTGCCCGTAATCTATATACACTAGCCTGCCTTCTTTTTACAATAGTCTCGGTGTCCCAGCCTCTCTGCATACACTAGCCTCACTGAATTCCCCAGACTGTCTTCTGTATACACAAGCCTATCTGTAAAAAAAAATAGCCGGTCTTCTGCATACTCTAGCCTCTCTGTGTAACACAGTCTCTGGATTCCCTAGCCTACATCTCTGCATACCCAGGACCTTCCTCTGTATAATCTAGCCTATCTGTATACACTAGCCTGTCTTTTGTACAAATTAGCTTCTCTGTAGCCGGTCTTCTGTATACACGAGCCTCACTGTCTACTCTTGGTTGTCTTTTGTATACACTAGCATCTCTTTATACATTAGCTCTCTGTATACCCAAGCCTCTCTGTATACACTAGTCCACCGGTATACACTAGCAAGTCTGCATACACTAGCCTCTCTTTGCAACTCAACTTCTCTCTCTGTATACCTTAGCCTCCATCTCTGCATACCCAGGACGTTCTTCTCTATAATCTAGCCTATGTGTATACACTAGCCGGTCTTCTGTAGACATTAGCCTCCCTGTATAAACTAGCTGGTCTACTGTATACACTAGTCCGTCTGTATACACTAGCAAGCTTGCATACACTAGCCTCTCTGTGTAACCCAGCCTCCATCTCTGCATACCCAGGACGTTCGTCTCTATAATCTAGCCTATTTGTATACACTAGCCTGTCTTTTGTACACATTAGCCTCTCTGTATAAACTAGCCGGTCCTCTGTATACACTAGTCCATCTGTATACACTAGCAAGTATGCGTACTCTAGCCTCTCTCTCTGTATACCTTAGCCTCCATCTCTGCATACCCAGGACGTTCTTCTGTATAATCTAGCCTATCTGTATAATCTAGCCTATCTGTATACACTAGCCTGTCTTTTGTACACATTTGCCTCTCTGTATAAACTAACCGGTCTTCTGTATACACTAGTCCGCCTGTATACACTAGCAAGTATGCATACTCTAGCCTCTCTCTCTGTATACCCTAGCCTCCATCTCTGCATACCCAGGACGTTCTTCTGTATAATCTAGCCTATCTGTATACACTAGCCTGTCTTTTGTACACATTAGCCTCTCTGTATAAACTAGCCGGTCCTCTGTATACACTAGTCCGTCTGTATACACTAGCAAGTCTGTGTAACCAAGCCTCTCTCTCTGCATACCCTAGCCTCCATCTCTTGCATAAACCAGGACCTTCTTCTGTATAATCTAGCCTATCTGTATACACTAGCCTGTCTTTTGTACACATTAGCCTCTCTGTGTAAACTAGCCGGTCTACTGTATACACTAGTCCATCTGTATACACTAGCAAGTCTGCATACTCCTGCCTCTCTGTGTAACCCAGCCTCGCTCTCTCTCTCTGTATACCCTAGCCTCCATCTCTGCATACCCAGGACGTTTTTCTGTATAATCTAGCCTATCTGTATAAAGTAGCCTGTCTTTTGTACACATTAACCTCTCTGTATAAACTAGCCGGTCCTCTGTATACACTAGTCCGTCGGTATACACTAGCATCGCTTTATACATTAGCTCTCTGTATACCCAAGCCTCTCTGTATACACTAGTCCACCGGTATACACTAGCAAGTCTGCATACACTAGCCTCTCTTTGTAACCCAACTTCTCTCTCTGCATACCCAGGACGTTCTTCTCTATAATCTAGCCTATTTTTATACACTAGCCTGTCTTTTGTACACATTAGCCTCTCTGTATAAACTAGCCGGTCCTCTGTATACACTAGTCCATCTGTATACACTAGCAAGTATGCGTACTCTAGCCTCTCTCTCTGTATACCTTAGCCTCCATCTCTGCATACCCAGGACGTTCTTCTGTATAATCTAGCCTATCTGTATACACTAGCCATCCATCTCTGCATACCCAGGACGTTCTTCTCTATAATCTAGCCTATTTGTATACACTAGCCTGTCTTTTGTACACATTTGCCTCTCTGTATAAACTAACCGGTCTTCTGTATACACTAGTCCGCCTGTATACACTAGCAAGTATGCATACTCTAGCCTCTCTCTCTGTATACCCTAGCAAGTCTGCATACTACTGCCGCTCTGTGTAACCCAGCCTCACTCTCTCTCTGTATACCCTAGCCTCCATCTCTGCATACCCAGGACGTTCTTTTGTATAATCTAGCCTATCTGTATAAACTAGCCTGTCTTTTGTACACATTAGCCTCTCTATATAAACTAGCCGGTCCTCTGTATACACTAGTCCGTCTGTATACATTAGCAAGTCTGTGTAACCAAGCCTCTCTCTCTGCATACCCTAGCCTCCATCTCTTGCATAACCAGGACCTTCTTATGTATAATCTAGCCTATCTGTATACACTAGCCTGTCTTTTGTACACATTAGCCTCTCTGTATAAACTAGCCGGTCTACTGTATACACTAGTCCATCTGTATACACTAGCAAGTCTGCATACTCCTGCCTCTCTGTGTAACGCAGTCTCTCTCTCTGTATACCCTAGCCTCCATCTCTGCATACCCAGGACATTCTTCTGTATAATCTAGCCTGTGTTTTGTACACTTTAGCCTCTCTGTATAAACTAGCCGGTCTTCTGCATACACGAGTCTCTCTGTATACCCTTGGATGCCTTTTGTATACACTAGCTGCTCTTTATACATTAGCTCTCTGTATACCCAAGCCTCTCTATACACTAGTCCGTCTGTATACACTAGCAAGTCTGCATACACCAGCCTCTCTGTGTAACCCAGCCTCTCTCTCTGCATACCCAAGATGTTCTTCTCTATAATCTAGCCTATTTGTATACACTAGCCTGTCTTTTGCACACATTAGCCTCCCTATATAAACTAGCCGGTCTACTGTATACACTAGTCCGTCTGTATACACTAGCAAGTATGCATACTCTAGCCTCTCTCTCTGTATACCCTAGCCTCCATCTCTGCATACCCAGGACGTTCTTCTGTATAATCTAGCTTATCTGTATACACTAGTGTATACAGACAAACTAGTGTATACAGAGGACCGACTAATGTGTACAAAAGACAGGCTAATGTATACAGATAGGCTAGATTATACAGAAGAACGTCCTGGGTATGCAGAGCGCTCAGCTTCAAGGTATGGCCAACGTGAGTAATATGAGGGACACTCCTCACCCCCGCCCCCACCTACCAGATCTGAGTTTCATCCCCTTGCCCTCTCTGCCCCGGTCATCTGGTGGCAGTTTTATGCACTCCCTGGCCCCCACCCTTTCATAATCCTTACTGACCTTTCTTTCCGCTGCTCACAGGAACACACTGGATGACTTGTCTAATTAACCAACTTGTACAAGACACCGCTATCCTCCTGTCTGACACCGGTCCCCCTTGGAGGCTTTACCCCTCACTGTGTGGGTGGTCCCTGCCTCTCCCTGGATGCTCCACATATACCACAACGACATTGTCAGAGGGGCACCACTTGACAGGACACGGGGCTGTCATTCCGGTGGCATCTCCCATTGGAGGAAGGGATGATGGCCCCAACCCCTTGGCAGCAGGTTCTTTCATGTACAGACCAGGGCGGCTCATCTTCCCTTCTGGAGTATTCACCTTAGATGGGGGAGTTGCACTTTGGGGGGTCTGAGTGATACCTAATGCGCTGTACTGGAAGGGCTTGACATTCCCGCATATGTGTCCCCTCCCCCTGGATGCGCCCCTTGTCCCCCCCTCTGGCTCCCACCTACTCTTTGCCGACATTGCCTTCTGCAGCTTTCGGGGACCCTGGATGACTTATTTATTGAGCCTATTGGTACGAGACACTGCTTCCCTCCAGGGTGACTCTGGACCCCCCTGGAGGATTTACCCCTTACTGTTTGGGCGGTCCCAGCCTCCCTCTGGATGCTCTACACAGCCCCCGATGGCGATGCAGGAGAGACACTAATTGGCGGGCCCCAGGACTGCTGCTCGGGTGAAGTCTCCCATTGGATGGAGGGATGGTGGCCCTAGCCCCTTGCCTGCCGGATTTTCCATGCACCGACCAGGGCTGCTCCTCTTTCATCTTGATGTGGTGACCATGGAGGGGAGGAGTTGAAATTTATGGGGTCCGGGTGTTTGCTGGTGGGAGTGCGCTAAAGGACTTGACATTTCTGCATGTTTGTCCCCTCTCCTCTGTTTCCCCCTCCCTTCCCTCCCTTACCACCCTTCCCTTCCCTCCTTTCCCTCCCCCTTTCCCCCTTACACTCCCCCTTTCCCCCTTCCACTCCCCCTTTCCCCCCTTCCCTGCCCATTTTCCCCCCGGGGCGTGGACGGGGAGAGGGGGTAAGGAGAGGACAATCTGCCAAAGGGAGAAATGCATTTGTTCGGGGACTGCATGTACTTTAGGGGTATGGGACGGGGGTGGTGGATCCCATTCTGTGATGCCTTTTCTGTTGTGACGGGCTCCCTCGTGCATGCCTATGTTTAGGGTGAGCCGAGGAGACCCCTCAGTGCTGACAGTTATATGCTCTACCTCTGTTTTGGTTATACTATTGTTTTTTGTTTCTTTGATGTTACTGATTGTCTTTTATTTGCATACCGGTATCAGACGTGACATTTACCACTGCCGGGACTGGGGGGACTAGGATTCGGGGGCTCCCTCTCCGACCTGTCTACCCAATAACCCAAGTAGGACAGCGCTTTAAACCCAGTGTACATCTGGTAAGCGCTATAGCATAATTGTGCTGTTTTAGTATACCCTTCCTGTACTGTTGAGTGCGGACAACCCTTAATTTCCCTCTCCCCCTGGGGTTGAGGTGCCCGGCCTCTTTTTCCCTTTACCTTTCCTTCCATTTGCCCTTCCTTTCTCCCCCTTAGTTCCCGCCATGCATTACCTACCCAAAACCTACCTTGGTTCAACTTTCTTTGCTTTTCTCTGACGTCCCCCTCCCCTTCCCCGAGGAGTGATGGGAGACTCAGTCAAGGTCACCTCTCTAAACGTTAAGGGACTGAACTCCCCTGAAAAATGGTGGATCCTCCTGTGAGAACTGAACACATCCTGTACTGATGTGGCCTTTATACAAGAAACACATTTTAAAAATACTAGCCTCCCCTTTCTATGGTCGAGATCCTTCCCTAAGGTCTACCACTCTACTAACCCCTCCTCTCCATTCTGATCTCTAGCAGGCTCCCCTGGGTTCTCCAGGATTCTCTGGTGGACCCTGGGGGCCAATATCTTTTTCTTAGGGGCCACATTGGAGAGCGCCTTTTTACATTTGCCACTGTGTACGCTCCCAATGATCACCAAGACACGTTCCTCAGAACTACCCTGCACAGATTATGTGACTTTCGGGAGGGCCAATTGATATTAGGTGGGGACTTTAATGTCCCCTTTCGCCATCGGTTGATACTTCTGCCTCTTGCTCCTCGCTCCCTACCCCTCACCTAGGTCTCTATTCTGGCACCTTAATGAGAGCCTCCTCCAGATACCGGAAGTTTTAGCAGATGTGACCAGGGAATTGGACCTTTATTTCCAAGAAAACTAAAGCAGGACTGTGACCCGGGGATAATTTGGGAGGCTCACAAGTCAGTACTCCGCAGGGTACTTATCAGGCACGGGGCGCGCATCAAACGAACACGGAAGGAACAGCTTGCTAATCTGTTTCGTGAACTTGCCTCTGTGGAAGCGAAACATAAACATACCCCCTTACGGACCTTAGAGATTGAATTGGGGACACTCCATACCCATATTGCTGTCCTACTCCATTATAAAGCGAAAGCGGCACTCCAGTTTTGTCGTAAACTGGCGTAGGAGTCAGAGGACAAATGCAGAAAAATCTTAGCCAGGTCGGTAAAGGAGTTGAAATCTGGCTCTTACATACCACAGTTGATAGATGAGAATGGCCAGAGGGCTCTACCCCAACCCAAATAGTCGAAGTCTTTGAAATATGTTTCTCTGTTTTCTACAACCTGCCTGATTCAGGGTCTGGACAGGACAATATAGACAGATATGTAACCGGTTCTGGTCTACCAACCCTCTCATCGGAATCACGGGAGTACTTGGAGGACCCGATCACACTGGAAGAAGTCCAGACGGCTGTGGGACCTCCGAAGGTGGGTAAGGCTCCGGGCCCTGACGGATATACCGCACAATACTTTAAGACCTTCCTCCCTATTCTCGGCCCGCGCTTGGTGAATTTATTTAATACTCTGAGCTCGAATGGGGATTTTCCTGAGGATACTCTTAGAGCCCACATCTCGTTGATACCTAAGGAGGGCAAAGACCCGGGCCTATGTGGGAGCTACAGACCCATTTCCCTCCAAAATTCGGTCCTAAAACTATTCTCTAACTCCTCGCCACGTGATTGGCACATCACTTGTAGTCCCTTATACATATTGACCAGTTAGGTTTTATTCCCACCAGGGAAAATAGGGACAACACCACTAAGGTGCTTACCCTGATCCGTAAAGCAAAGTCATCTGGGACCCCTTGTCTTTTCATGAGTACTGATGCCGAGAAGGCTTTTGATCGGGTCAAATGGACATTAATGTTCTCGGTCCTTCGCCATATAGGTCTGAGTGAACGGATGCTGGCATGGATAAGTAAAATATACTCACGTACTTACATTCCACCGGACATCGCGCGTACGTTTATGTTGAACTTCCCCCCACCCCTTGTCACTAAGATCCGCAGTTTGCTTCACGGGTGGCATTCTGGCCTCCATTCCTGGTTCAGCAGATGCAATCTCATTAAAATGAACATACTCCCTAAATTTACTTATCTTTTCCAAGCACTCCTGATCCAGATTCCAGTCCTGTTTTTTAAGCAAGTTCAATCCTTGCTCACTCAATTTAACTGGGCTCACAAAAATCCCAGACTTAAGCGGTCACAGCTGACATTGTCTAAACAACAGGGAGTGTTGGTTCTCCCTAACTTGCAACGCTACTACCTGGCCTCCCATCTGGGGCGTGTATTGGACTGGAATCGAAACAAACTTTCTAAGCTCACTCCCAAATTCCGATAAGAAGCACCATGTGGTGCTATAAGTATTTACCCACAGAATTTATGTCACATCCCACTATAGGGGCTTAGTTGAAAGTCAGTCACCTGATCGCTACCCAAAACACACTCACGTCTTTGACTTCCCCCCTATTCCCTATACGTGGCCATCCAACCTTTGAACTGGGGACCCAGTTAGAAATTCCAACCTAGACAATGCGTCTAAATTCGTCATTGATGGAAAATGGCCTTCTTTCTCAACCCTAACAGATCCGACAGGGCTTTTCCAACTGCCTTTTTGGAGAGCTGCGCAACGACATCATTTTCTCCATTCCATCCCCAATCCTCAAACGTTCGCCCGCCCTCAGACGGAGTTTGAGACTCTATGCAGGAGCGAAGGCCCTTTGGCCCACATTCTCTCTCAAACAGATTACCCACACTTAACCTGTCTGTCCAACTGGGAAAAGGACCTTAATTGCTAATTTTCCCCAGCACAGAGACAACGCATTATCACTTTGGCTCTCAAAATGTCGCTGTGCACGAAGATACAGGAGACGAATTTTAAACTTCTCACCAGGTGGTATTTGACACCATCAAAGCTGCATAAATGTTTCTCCTCTTCCTCGAACATATGCTGGAGGTGTGGAGAAGAAGAGGGCACGTTGCTGCACATTTTTTGGTCCTGCCTCAGCTTGGTGGACTTCTGGACAGAGATCCGATGCATAACACAAAAATTCACAGACTTCTCCATCCAGGAAGAGGCTGCATTCTTTCTCTTGCACCATTCACAGATTCCCATTAAGAAGTACAAAAAAATCTATTTTACGTCATGTGATAAATGCGGCGAAATCCTGCATCCCTCTCTATTGGAAAAAATGTTCCCCCCCTTTCATTACTCACTGGCTTAAGAAAATAGAGGACATTAAAAAAAATGGAGGACTTGATCCTCACATCACAAGGTATACAAGAATTTTTTAAACAAACCTGAGACATCTGGAATACCTTTATATTCTCACTGGAAGGATGTCGCCTGCTATCGCCTTAGTGCTCTGAGCTTTCCTTGACTGGCCCCTTGGACAGTGGCTGCCATCGTGTCTCGTCCCCTCTTCTCCTTTTCTGATCTTTCAACCCTTCTCTTTTCTGCCTTCCTCCCCTATCTCTCACCCCCTCCACCCCCTCTCTCTTTTGGAAAGAGTGGAAAATTGGGAATGACGGCCCCACACCCCCCTCTGGATGGATTATGCCGGAGGGACCTGGGGGTTTGTGTGACCCTGGATCTTGGTACAGTACTTTATCCGTGCCTCGAATCATTGTGATTGATGGAAGGCAGACTCACAGTTGCGAATATACCTGTATCAAGTATTGTTCAGCTGCTTTTTGCTCTGTATTTCTCTGTTGCATTATGTACTCGGGGGACCGTCTTCCCCTATTTGGAGAAAAAATTATATTTGAAAAAAAAAAGAAGCCTACGACACCTGGTATTCCCAGGCGGTTTCCCATCCAGGCATTAACCAGGCCTGACCCTGCTTAGCCTCCAAGATCAGACGAGATGGAACAGATTCAGGGCGATGTGGCCGTAGCCGATATCTTCAGGCACTCTCAACTCTCTTGACAAACACCAAGATGGTCACCTTGGAAACAAGCGGAAAAAAATAGGTCAACGGCCACAACATAAAAAGAAGCCTACGGCATCTGGAAATCCCAGGCGGTCTCCCATCCAGGTACTAAACTGGTCCCAACCCTGCTTAGCCTCTGAGATCAGATGAGATTGGGCTCTTTTAGGGTGGTGTGGCCGTAGGAGATTTCTTCAGGCACTCTCAACCTTGACTAACGCCAATATGGTCACCTTGGGAAACAAACAAAAAAATCAAGTCAACGCCAACAACATGAGAAGAAGTCTACAGCACCTAGTATTCCCAGGTGGTCTCCCATCCAGGTATTAACAAGGCCCGACCCTGTTTAGTCTATGAGATCAGACGAGATCTGGTGCTTTCAGGGTTATGTGGCCATAGGCGAGCTCTTCAAGCACTCTCAACCCTCTTGACAAACACCAAGATGGTCACCTTGGTAAACAAACAAAAAAAAAAAACAAGTCAACGCCAACAACATAAAAATAAGCCTTCAGCACCTAGTATTCCCAGGTGGTCTCCAATCCAGGTACTAGCAAGGCCCGACCCTGTTTAGCCTCTGAGATCAGAGGAGATCGGGCGCTTTCAGGCTTATGTGCCCATAGGCAATCTCTTTGGGCACTCTCAACCCTCTTGACAAATGCCAAGATGGTCACCTTGGGAAACAAGCGAAAAAAAAAAAAAAACGAATCAAGGCCAACAACATAAAAAGAAGCCTACAATAACTGGTATTCCCAGGTGGTCTCCCATCCAGGTACTAACCAGGCCTGACTCTTCTTAGCCTCCAAGATCAGACGAGATTGGGTGCTTTCAGAGTGCTCGGACTCTTTCCCCATCACTAATGGGACGAGGCAGGGGTGCCCTCTGTCTCCCCTAATTTTTATTCTGACACTGGAACCACTTATGTGTCACGTTCGGAATGACCCGAATATTACTGGCATATCCAAACCCTCCGCACACCACAAAATTGCGGCGTACGCTGACGATCTAATTTTTTTCGTCTCCAATCCACACATTTCGCTTCCCAATATACTCGTGGCTCTCCGGCGATACGGCAGCCTATCAAACTATAAAATCAATTGCACCATCGGCTGTATTGAATATATCGGTCCCGGATGGTGAGGCCAAGAGGCTATGCTCTGCTTTTCCATTCTACTGAGCTGAAAAATCTATATGTTACCTGGGCGTTGACATCGCAGCGGATTTGGTGCAATTGTACCCGCTTAATTTTCTTCCTCTCCTGAATAGACTGAAATCTGATTTGGGAAACTGGCATGATTTAACACTGACCTGGTTCGGGCGCTGTAATGCATTCAAAATGACGGCCCTCCCGCGGATCTTATACTTGTTCCAGACATTATCGATCCGGTTACCCCCAATCTTTTTCAGACATCTGCAGGTGCTGCTCCGGGACTTTATTTGGGCGCGCAAACCGCCCAGAGCCCGTTTGCAATTGCTTGCCAGACCAAAGGACAAGGGGGGTCTGGGTCTCCCAGATCTGAGACAATACAACAGAGCGACTCTGCTAGCGAGAGTCGTTGATTGGCATTGTAATGGCCCACACAAGCAGTGGGTGGAGATGGAGATTGAGGATGGATCCATTCCCCTATTGACCTCCCCGTGGCTCCTGTCCTCCCTACCAAAAGACCTCAGAGATCACCCCGTAGTGGGAGCTACGTTGGCTGTTGTGCGGAGGTTGTTCCGCTGCACACACATTGCTCCCCTGCCGTCACCAATGACTCCGGTTATAGGTAATCCAGACTTCCCACCGGGATTTACCAACAAGAAACTGCGACAGTTGACAGTGGTGGGGAAACAGCGTCTGGGAGAGGTGTGGTCCTCGGGAGGGCTCCCGACCACGCAAACTGTCGCCGAGCTTTCTGACCCTCCGCTTGACTTGTTTAATGCTTATCAACTTCGTCACTTTCTTCTGGCCATACAAAGGGCCCCCTACACTCCTAGAGACCTGACGCCCTATGAATCCATCTGTCACAAAAAGGAACCTGTGCAACACACCCTCTCCCTCCTGTACAACCTATTAAGTAGTCAGGAGGAGGAGTCGACCCCACCATTTATCCACAAATGGGAGATTGCATTTGGCATCACATTTACCCCACAACAGATAGGGAAGATCCTGACATTAGTACATAAAGCTTCCATCGCAAACCAATATCAAGAATCAGGATACAAGATAGTCTCACGCTGGTATAGAGTCCCATACCTTCTGAATAAAATGAATAGATCGATTCCGGATGTTTGTTGGAGGTGCAATTCAGATACGGGGACCATGGGACACATTTTCTGGGCATGCCCGGCCTTGAGGAACTTTTGGGTGGAGGTGACCGGGACAATAAAAACAGCCTGTTCGAAAATACAAAAAAACCCTCACGATGCAACTCCTGAACGCCGCCCGGGCCTGCATTCCCACACTGTGGAGGCAGCCTCAGCCCCCATCCAAGGTGCTGTGGTATTCCAAAGTCAATCATATTCTCCGGATGGAAGAATTGACCGCCACCCTTCACAACACTGAAGAGGCATTTAGTGTTACATGGAGGCCCTGGAGGTATTTTACTGGTACTTGAGACTACATTTGGGAGGTGAGCAGCGCCCCTGTCCCAGAAAACGACTGAACATCTAACGTTTACCTACGTAGGCCAAGTCTGCCCTGGGTGGCATTCCCCCCCTTCCCTTTTTGTCTTTATTTTTCTTTTTTTCCCTGCCGCCATCCCCCCCCCCCCTCTTCTCTCTCCGTCTTTGCACTCTCTTCTTCCCCCGTCCTCCCTTTTGACTATGCCTTGTCTCCTTACTAGCCTTTGGGACCCAGAAGAACCCCAGGGTTCTGGACACGACCGGCTCATATTTTACTCTGGTTCACGTAGGTCATGATAAGCTGGCTCGCTGTGGTCCCAGTTGTTCTCCATGATTACATTTGTCCGAACGGAGCTGCATTAGTTATACTGTACTACATGTCGGAGGTGGGGTTTCTCTCTTTTCTGCATGAAACTCTAGGACTCCCCTCTGAGAACCCAGAGTTATTTGGCTGCCTATTTTTTGTTACCATGTAATTGTGACCCTGGGTCATGCTGTATGGTTGACTGTTATATTTATGTTGTTCTACTTATACTTAATAAAAGAATAAAACAAAAAAAAAAAAATAAGTCAATGCCAACAACTTAAAAAAAAAGCCTATGGCATCGAGAAATCCCAGGCGGTCTCCCATCCCGGTACTAACCAGGTCCCAACCCTGCTTAGCCTCTGAGACAGGGCTGGTGCAAGGATCGTTGACACCCTAGGCGAAAACCTAATTTTGCCACCCCCCCCCCGGCTGCGCCCATGACTCCACCTTACCCTGCCCTTGCTACACATGACCTATCTGACCCCTACACTGACCCCCTGACACATAAACGAATCCACCTGACTCCTACTTCCTGCACTACTCACATCACATTGACCCCTACACTGACCCACCTGATAATTACACCGACCCACCTGGCACCTACACCAACCCACCTGGCACCTACACTGCCAATTACACTGACCATCGCGCTGACACCTACACTGACCATCACGCTGACACCTACACTGACCATCACGCTGACACCTACACTGACCATCACGCTGACACCTACCCTGAAAATACATACCCTGAAAACACATACCCTGAAAACACATACCCTGACACATAAAATGGCACTGACGCATACACTGACGCATACACTGACATGACACATACACTGACACGACACATACGCTGACACGACACATACGCTGACACATTACACTGACACGACACATACACTGACACGACACATCACACTGGCATGACACATACAGTGGCATGACACATACACTGACACATCACACTGGCATGACACATACACAGACACATCACACTGACATGACACATACACTGACATGACACATACACAGACACATCACACTGACATGACACATACACTGACACATCACACTGACATGACACATACACTGACACATTACACTGACATGACACATACACTGACTGGCATGACACATACACAGACACATCACAATGACATGACACATACACAGACACATCACACTGACATGACACATACACAGACACATTACACTGACATGACACATACACTGACACATTACACTGACATGACACATACACTGACACGACACATACACTGACACATCACACTGGCATGACACATACACTGACACATTACACTGACATGACACATACACTGACACATTACACTGACATGACACATACACAGACACATCACACTGACATGACACATACACAGACACATCACACTGACATGACACATACACAGACACATCACACTGACATGACACATACACAGACACATCACACTGGCATGACACATACACAGACACATCACACTGACATGACACATACACAGACACATCACACTGACATGACACATACACAGACACACCACACTGGCATGACACTGACACACATCACACTGACCTACCTGACTCCTACTTCCTGCATTACTCACACACAAACCCCCTCCATACAGCTCAATGGATCCATCCTCCTCCTTACCTCTGCTCTTTGATGCTGCCTTCAGCGACCATCATCCCACCGGGCCTCTCCGACTCCTCCGCACTGCCAGCGCCGTCCACCCGCTCCGCCGGGGCCACGCCAGCGCCATCCATCCGCTCCACCGGGGCCACACCAGCGCCGTCCACCCGCTCCGCCGGGGCCACACCAGCGCCATCCATCCGCTCCGCCTCCATCATATCCCCGCCGGGACCAGGCCAGCGCCGTCAACCCCGCTCCATGATGTCCCCACCGGGCAGGAGGTCAGCTGACCGACCTCTCGAAGCTCCCATCTCCGCCGAGCCCCGCCCCTCCGCTGCACTCACACAGACACACAGCGCAGCTCCAGAGGGACAGGCTGGAGCAAAGGAGTCCCGGAGCGGCGCTGTGAGATGAGTACGGTGGGGCGCTCAGCAGGAAACATGGGGGATTGGTGGCGCCGGTGGAACACCACAGGGGGGGTGAGAGAGCAGAAGAGGAGCTCACACTGGGCAGAGGCCGTAGTTGCGCCCTAGGTGGTAGTGCGCCCTAGGCGGCTGCCTACTTCGCCTAGTGGTAGCGCCGGCCCTGCTTTGAGATCAAATGAGATTTGGCTCTTTCAGGGTGATGCAGCCATAGTAGATTTTTTCAGGCACGCTCAACCCTCTTGACAAATGCTAAGATGGTCACCTTAGGAAACAAACAAAAAAAACAAGTCAACACCAACAACATAAAAAGAAGCCTACCGCACCTAGTATTTCCAGGCGGTCTCCCATCCAGGTATTAACAAGGCGCGACCCTTTCTAGCCTCTGAGATCAGCAGAGATTGGGCGCTTTCAGGGGGATGTGCCCATAGGCAATCTCTTTGGGCACTCTCATCCCTCTTGAAAAATGCCAAGATAGTCACCCTGGGAAACAAGCGAAAAAAAACAGGTCAACGCCAACAACATAAAAAGAAGAATACGGCACCTGGTATTCCAAGGCCGTCTCCCATTCAAGTACTAACTAGGCCCAACCCTTCTTAGCCTCTGAGATCAGAAGAGATAGGGTGCTTTCAGGGTGATGTGGCTGTAAGCGATCCCTTTAGGCACTCTCAACCCTCTTGACAAATGCCAAGATGATCCCTTTGGGAAACAAGCGAAAAAAACAGGTCAACACCAACAACATAAAAAGAAGCCTGCGGCATCTGGAAAACCCAGGCGGTCTCCCATCCAGGTACAAACCAGGCCCAACCCTGCTTAGCCTCTGAGACCAAACGAGATTGGGCGCTTTCAGGGTGTTGTGCCCATAGGCAATTTCTTTGTGCACTCTCAACCCTCTTGACACATGCCAAGATGGTCACCTTGGGAAACAAGGGAAAAAAAACAGGTCAACGCGACAACATAATGAGAAGCCTACGGCACCTGGTATTCCCAAGCTTTCTCCCATCCAGGTACTAACCAGGCCCATCGCTGCTTAGCCTCCGAGATCAGATGAGATTAGGCTCTTTCAGGGTGATTTGGCTGTAGGCACTCTCTTTGGGCACTCTGAAGCCTCTTGACAAAGGCCAAGATGGTCACCTTGGGAAACAAGCTAAAAAAAACAGGTCAAAGCCAACAACATAAAAAGAAGCCTATGGCATCCAGTATTCCCAGGCGATCTCCCAATCAAGACACTAACCAGACCAGATCCTTCTATGGCACCTGGTCTTCCCAGGCAGTCTCCCATCCAGGTACTAACCAGGCCTGACGCTGCTTAGCCTCTGAAATCAGACGAGATCGGGTGCTTTCAGGTTGATGTGGCCGTAAGCGTTCTCTTCAAGACACGCCTAACCCTCTTGACAAACGCCAAGATGGTCGCCTTGAGAACAACAGACAAAGCCAACAACATAAAAGGAAGCCTATGGGCTTACAGCGGACCTTAAAAGATGGGACCCACTAGCTCTGTCATGGTTCGGACGCTGTAATGTGTTGAAGATGAACGCGTTGCCACGACTTCTGTATCTACTACAAGCCTTACCTATCAAAATACCCCAGACTTTCTTTCATTCGGTTCGCTCAATCTTTATCAAGTTCCTCTGGCGCGGAAAACATATGCGTATTGGTAGGGCAATGCTATTGCGACCGAAATTGCGGGGAGGTATTGGCTTCCCGGACCCTGCTCTATATTACACAGCGAGGCACATGACACCGGTGGTTGACTGGTGCCGGTGTTCTGCCATATACTGTCCGGCCATGATATAGTGTCCGCTGTGTACTCCGAAGCTGAACGGCTCCTGCGCGGTGAGTGGAGGTGGTAGCCCCACCATCCAAGCGGACATAGGGTTGTGAATATTAGCCACTTCCCGACCAGCGCACGACGATGTACGTCGACAGCATGGCACGGGCAGGCATATTGGCGTACATGTCCGTCCAATATTCGTTGCCGCCGTGCCATCGGGAGCGCGCCGCCGGCGGCGCGCTCCCGCGCTGGTCGGGACCCCCGTGAGTCCGGTCGCGGGACCCGCGGACTCGATCGCCGCGGGCATCCCCGCGATCGTCTCACGGAGCGGCGGAAGTGAGGAAATGCTGTATAAACAACATTTTCTCATTCTGCCTAGCAACTAGTGACGCTGATCTCTGCTCCATGTGATTGGAGCAGAGATCAGTGTACACTAAATGAAAGCCCAACCCCCCCACAGTTAGTAACACTCCCCTAGGAACACTTAACCCCTACACTGCCACCCACTGGTTAACCCTTTCACTGCCAGTGTCATTTACACAGGAATCACTGCATTTATATAGCAGTGATTACTGTATAAATGACAATGGTCCCAAAAATGTGTCAAAAATGTCCGATGGGTCCCCGACAATGTCGCAGTCACAATAAAAATCGCAGATCGCCGCCATTACTAGTAAAAATAAAATAATAAAAAATTATTAATAAAAATGCTATAAAACTATCCCTATTTTGTAAACGCTATAACTTTTGCGCAAACCAATCAATAATCGCTTATTGCGATTTTGTTTTTACCAAAAATATGTAGACGAATACGTATTGGCCTAAATTGAGGGAAAAAAAATGTTTTTTTATATATTTTTGGGGGATATTTATTATAACAAAAAGTAAAAAAATAATGCGTTTTTTTCAAAATTGTCGCTCTATTTTTGTTTATAGCGCAAAAAATGAAAACCGCAGGGGTGATCAAATACCACCAAAAGAAAGCTCTATTTGTGGGAAAAAAAGGACGTTAATTTTGTTTGAGAGCCATGTCGCACGACCGCGCAATTGTCAGTTAAAGCGACGCAGTGCCGAATCGCAAAAAGTGGTCTGGTCTTTGACCAGCAAATTGGTCCGGTCTGAAAGTGGTTAGAGGGCCCCTCGCAGGCGAGCTTCGCTCGCCACGCTTCGGGCTTGGCTTCGCTGCGCTCGGCTCTTTTATATTCTTACTCTATGTCCACTTGGATAGTGGGGATAGAACCTGTACTCAGTGCGCAGGTGCCGTTCATGCTCGCAATTTTTGGAATCTGTGTTGCTGTGTACTGCGCATGCGCAGTACACAGCGGACACTATCCGATGGGGGACCATATGTGATAAGACACCGGCATGGGGAACTGAAGCTATGGGTCAAGCTAGAGCAGGAGATGGCGCGGGTTCCACTGGCTGGTCTGCCTTGGGCGGGGAGGCCATTGGAGCCCTGTGTGACTACTCACCCATTAATTGGCCCCTCGCTCGCCGAGATGGATAGTTTTTTTTACCTTTCCCACCTGACTAACTTCCCTTCTCCTATGACCCCAATTATTGGACATCCTAGATTCCCTCAGGGCCTGTCTGACCAGGCCTTTACCAGGCAAGCCCCGAAAAGGCTTCTGAGAGCAGCCCTATTTCTTGGACCCACGGGCTTGATTCCCATGGGAACCATACTGCTAGAGCAAGTACCTGTTGCATTGGATAGCTGGAGAGCTAGACAGCTAATCCATTTCCTCGGATCACTACCTAACCATTCGTTCTTCTCTAGACAATTCCACCCCTTCAAGGAACTTTGCCTGGATGATGGCCCAATTCATGGTTCCCTCTCTAGGTCCTACCTAATCCTGACAGATGCACAATCCTCCACGGATCCACCCTTCCTAGCTAAATGGAAAAGGGACTTACAAACTACATTCTCCAAACCACAGAAGGACAGAATACTCTTTTTCGCCCATAAGTCGTCACTCTGCAGTAAATATCAGGAGATCTCATATAAGCTGATCACATGCTGGTATCGTACACCGGTGGTGTTGGCCAAAATATTCCCCGGTCAATCTGACCGCTGCTGTCGCTGTGGGCAACAGGCTGGCACCATTCTCCACATTTTCTGGGAATGCCCTAAATTACAAACATTCGGGCAGCCTGTCCTGAGACTCATCCACAAGTTCACAGACATTTCCTTAGCCAATGATCCCGCAGCAGTTCTTCTCAATCTAACTCCTATGTCGATAAAGCGTTATCATAAATCCTTACTTAAACATCTCCTCAAGGCAGCTAGGGCCTGCATCCCAAGTCAGTGGAAAGAGCAATCTGCTCCAATGGTGACCCAGTGGTTCGCAAGGGTTAATGATATTGAACGAATGGAAGACCTGACTGCCACAATGAGGGATAAAACGGAGGAGCATGGGAACAGATGGTTCTACTGGACCCAGTTTCGCTTTTCGGAAGAATACCTCCGCGAGACATAGTAAGCTCATGGTGATCGTTGGAGATCGCTGTTCCAAACGTTGGACAGCTGATGAGCTGGTGAGCCGAGGGCGTCTCTTGCTCCCTGGGAGGGGACCCCATCCTATCCACTCTACCCACGACACCCCCTTACCCCTTCTTTTCCTTTTCTGCCATTTCCTTCCCCAATCTTCTCTTTCCCCTTCTCCCTCCTTTCAGTTCTACTATTTCCCTTCTTAACTCAAAAAAGGGAAAAGAAAATGGTATGTTCCGACCCCATTTGACTACTACACAATACTCTTCCTCTATCTATGGATATCTAAACTCTTCGAAGGTAGCAGGGCTAGTATCAATAATATTTTAAGTGGTAGAGGATCCCAACGAGATGGAGCTTTAATCTCATCTTGATATGACCGCAAAGCTGTACACGTGCTATTCTCCTCGGACTTCTTACCATTGGCTCTGATATCCATGCAATATGATCGTTTGTTTGTAACTATTTGTATCACACATTCTGTGAAGTTGCCTTTGCATTGTATGTCGCATACTACTCAATAAAAAAAAAAAAAAAAAAAAAAGCCTATGGCATCTGGTATTTCCAGGCGGTCTCCCATCCAGGTACTAACCAGGCCCGACACTGTTTAGCATCCGAGATCAGACGAGATTGGGCGCTTTCAGGGTGATGGGGCCATAGGTGATCTCTTTGGGCACTCTCAACCCTCTTGACAAACGCCAAGATGGTCACCTTGGGAAACAAGTGAAAAAAAAACCAGGTCAAGGCCAACAACATAAAAAGAAGCCTACAGCACCTAGTATTCCCAGGTGGTCTCCAATCCAGGTACTAGCAAGGCCCAACCCTGTTTAGCTTCTGAGATCAGAGGAGATCGGGCGCTTTCAGGGTTATGTGCCCATAGGCAATCTCTTTGGGCATTCTCAACCCTCTTGACAAATGCCAAGATAGTCACCTTGAGATACAAGCGAAAAAAAACAGGTCAATGTCAACAACATAAAAAGAAGAATACGGCACCTGGTATTCCAACGCCATCTCCCATCCAGGTACTAACTAGGCCCAACCCTTCTTAGCCTCAGAAAAGAGAAGAGATAGGGCTCTTTCAGGGTGATGCTGCTGTAAGCGATCTCTTTGGGCACTCTCATCCCTCTTGACAAATGCCAAGATGGTCACCTTGGGAAACAAGCAAAAAAAAAAACGAATCAACGCCAACAACATAAGAAGAAGCCTACAATAACTGGTATTCCCAGGTGGTCTCCCATCCAGGTACTAACCAGGCCCGACTCTTCTTAGCCTCCAAGGTCAGACGAGATTGGGTGCTTTCAGAGTGATGTGGCCATAGGCAATCTCTTCAGGCACTCTCAACCCTCTTGACAAACACCAAGATGGTCACTTTGGGAAACAAGCGGAAAAAAAACAGGTCAACGCGAACAACATAAAAAGAAGTCTACGACACCTGGTATTCCCAGGCGGTCTCCCCTCCAGGTACTAACAAGGCCTGACTCTTCTTAGCTTCCAACATCAAACGTGATCGGGTGCTTTCAGGGTGATGTGCCTGTAGGCAATCTCTTCAGGCACTTTCAACCCTCTTGACAAACGCCAAGATGGTCACCTTGGGAAACAAGCAAAAAAATAAAAATAAGTCGCAAGCTAGAGACAATACGGCCCGAGTCCTCAATTTAATCCATGCGGCGCATGTACAGGGAAGGCCCTTGCTTATGTTGTCAACGGACGTGGAGAAGGCCTTTGACAGGGTGGCCTGGCACTTTATGCAGGCCACCCTGAAACATATAGGTCCAATATATATATATATATCCAATGCAACAGGTACTTGCTCTAGCAGTATGGTCCCCATGGGAATCAAGCCCGTGGGTCCAAGAAATAGGGCTTCTCTCAGAAGCCCTTTCGGGGCTTGCCTGGTAAAGGCCTGGTCAGACAGGCCCGGAGGGAATCTAGGATGTCCAATAATTGGGGTCATAGGAGAAGGGAAGTTAGTCAGGTGGGAAAGGTGAAAAAAACTATCCATCTCGGCGAGCGAGGGGCCAATTAACGGGTGAGTAGTCACACAGGGCTCCAATGGCCTCCCCGCCCAAGGCAGACCAGCCAGTGGAACCCGCACCATCTCCTGCTCTAGCTTGACCCATAGCTTCAGTTCCCCATGCCGGTGTCTTATCACATATGGTCCCCCATCGGATAGTGTCCGCTGTGTACTGCGCATGCGCAGCGAGGCCAAGCCCGAAGCGTGGCGAGCGAAGCTCGCCTGCGAGGGGCCCTCTAATATTCACAACCCTATGTCCACTTGGATGGTGGGGCTACCACCTCCACTCACCACGCATGAAAATCTCCGAAGCTTCGTCTGCTCCGTACTGCGCATGCGCAGTACGGCGCAGACACTATATCATGGCCGGACAGTATATGGCAGAACACCGGCACCAGTCAACACCAGTGTCATGTGCGTCGCTGTGTAATATAGAGCAGGGTCCGGGAAGCCAATACCTCCCCGCAATTTCGGTCGCAATAGCATTGCCCTACCAATACGCATATGTTTTCCACGCCAGAGGAACTTGATAAAGATTGAGCGAACCGCATGAAAGAAAGTCTGGGGTATTTTGATAGGTAAGGCTTGTAGTAGATACAGAAGTCGTGGCAACGCGTTCATCTTCAACACATTACAGCGTCCGAACCATGACAGAGCTAGTGGGTCCCATCTTTTAGGGTCCACTGTAAGCCCATAGGCTTCTTTTTATGTTGTTGGCTTTGACCTGTTTTTTTTGCTTGTTTCTCAAGGCGACCATCTTGCCGTTTGTCAAGAGGGTTGGGCGTGTCTTGAAGAGAACGCTTACGGCCACATCAACCTGAAAGCACCCAATCTCGTCTGATTTCAGAGGCTAAGCAGCGTCAGGCCTGGTTAGTACCTGGATGGGAGACTGCCTGGGAAGACCAGGTGCCATAGAAGGATCTGGTCTGGTTAGTGTCTTGATTGGGAGATCGCCTGGGAATACTGGATGCCGTAGGCTTCTTTTTATGTTGTTGGCTTGTGACCATCTTGGCCTTTGTCAAGAGGCTTCAGAGTGCCCAAAGAGAGTGCCTACGGCCAAATCACCCTGAAAGAGCCCAATCTCATCTGATCTCAAAGGCTAAGCAGCGATGGGCCTGGTTAGTTCCTGGATGGGAGACAGCTTGGGAATACCAGGTGCCATAGGCTTCTCATTATGTTGTCGGCGTTGACCTGTTTTATTTTCCCTTGTTTCCCAAGGTGACCATCTTGGCATGTGTCAAGAGGGTTGAGAGTGCACAAAGAAATTGCCTACGAGCACAACAACCTGAAAGCGCCCAATCTCGCTTGGTCTCAGAGGCTAAGCAGGGTTGTGCCTGGTTTGTACCTGGATGGGAGACCGCCTGGGTTTTCCAGATGCCGCAGGCTTCTTTTTATGTTGTTGGTGTTGACCTGTTTTTTTCGCTTGTTTCCCAAAGTGATCATCTTGCCATTTGTCAAGAGGGTTGAGAGTGCCTAAAGAGATCGCTTACAGCCACATCACCCTGAAAGCACCCTATCTCTTCTGATCTCAGAGGCTAAGAAGGGTTGGGCCTAGTTAGTACTTGAATGGGAGACGGCCTTGGAATACCAGGTGCCATATTCTTCTTTTTATGTTGTTGGCGTTGACCTGTTTTTTTTCGCTTGTTTCCCAGGGTTTTGGCATTTTTCAAGACGGATGAGAGTGCCCAAAGAGATTGCCTATGGACACATCACCCTGAAAGTGCCCAATCTCCGCTGATCTCAGAGGCTAGAAAGGGACGCGCCTTGTTAATACCTGGATGGGAGACCGCGTGGAAATACTAGGTGCGGTAGGCTTCTTTTTATGTTGTTGGCATTGACTTGTTTTTTTTGTTTGTTTCCCAAGGTGACCATCTTGGCGTTTGTCAAGAGGGTTGAGCGTGCCTGAAAAAATCTACTATGGCTGCATCACCCTGAAAGAGCCAAATCTCATTTGATCTCAGAGGCTAAGCAGGTTTGGGACCTGGTTAGTACGTGGATGGGAGACCGCCTGGGATTTCTCGATGCCATAGGCTTTTTTTTTAAGTTGTTGGCATTGACTTATTTTTTATTTTTTGTTTTATTCTTTTACTAAGTATAAGTAGAACAACACAAATGTAACAGTCAACCATACAGCATGACCCAGGGTCACAATTACATGGTAACAAAAAATAGGCAGCCAAATAACTCTGGGTTCTCAGAGGGGAGTCCTAGAGTTTCATGCAGAAAAGAGAGAAACCCCACCTCCGACATGTAGTACAGTATAACTAATGCAGCTCCGTTCGGACAAATGTAATCATGGAGAACAACTGGGACCACAGCGAGCCAGCTTATCATGACCTACGTGAACCAGAGTAAAATATGAGCCGGTCATGTCCAGAACCCTGGGGTTCTTCTGGGTCCCAAAGGCTAGTAAGGAGACAAGGCATAGTCAAAAGGGAGGACGGGGGAAGAAGAGAGTGCAAAGACGGAGAGAGAGGAGGGGGGGGATGGCGGCGGGGAAAAATAGAAAAATAAAGACAAAAAATGAGGGGGGGGGGGGGAATGCCACCCAGGGCAGACATGGCCTACGTAGGTAAACGTTAAATGTTCCGTCGTTTTCTGGGACAGGGGCGCTGCTCACCTCCCGAATGTAGTCTCAAGTACCAGTAAAATACCTCCAGGGCCTCCATGTAACACTAAATGCCTCTTCAGTGTTGTGAAGGGTGGCGGTCAATTCTTCCATCCGGAGAATATGATTGACTTTGGAATACCACAGCACCTTGGATGGGGGCTGAGGCTGCCTCCACAGTGTGGGAATGCAGACCCGGGCGGCGTTCAGGAGTTGCATCGTGAGGGTTTTTTTGTATTTTCGAACAGGCTGTTCGGTCAAGTGTAGAAGGCACGCTGCTGGGTTGTCTGCGATATCTACATTTCTGAGAGTTTTTATCGTCCCGGTCACCTCCACCCAAAAGTTCCTCAAGGCCGGGCATGCCCAGAAAATGTGTCCCATGGTCCCCGTATCTGAATTGCACCTCCAACAAACATCCGGGATCGATCTATTCATTTTATTCAGAAGGTATGGGACTCTATACCAGCGTGAGACTATCTTGTATCCTGATTCTTGATATTGGTTTGCGATGGAAGCTTTATGTACTAATGTCAGGATCTTCCCTATCTGTTGTGGGGTAAATGTGTTGCCAAATGCAATCTCCCATTTGTGGATAAATGGTGGGGTCGACTCTTCCTCCTGACTACTTCATATGTTGTACAGGAGGGAGAGGGTGTGTCGCACAGGTTCCTTTTTGTGACAGATGACTCATAGGGCGTCAGGTCTCTAGGAGTGTAGGGGGCCCTTTGTATGGCCAGAAGAAAGTGACGAAGTTGATAAGCATTAAACAATTCAAGCGGAGGGTCAGAAAGCTCGGCGACAGTTTGCGTGGTCGGGAGCCCTCCCGAGGGCCACACCTCTCCCAGACGCTGTTTCCCCACCACTGTCAACTGTCGCAGTTTATTGTTGGTAAATCCCGGTGGGAAGTCTGGATTACCTATAACCGGAGTCATTGGTGACGGCAGGGGAGCAATGTGTGTGCAGCGGAACAACCTCCGCACAACAGCCAACGTAGCTCCCACTACGGGGTGATCTCTGAGGTCTTTTGGTAGGGAGGACAGGAGCCACGGGGAGGTCAATAGGGGAATGGATCCATCCTCAATCTCCATCTCCACCCACTGCTTGTGTGGGCCATTACAATGCCAATCAACGACTCTCGCTAGCAGAGTCGCTCTGTTGTATTGTCTCAGATCTGGGAGACCCAGACCCCCCTTGTCCTTTGGTCTGGCAAGCAATTGCAAACGGGCTCTGGGCGGTTTGCGTGCCCAAATAAAGTCCCGGAGCAGCAGCTGCAGTTGTCTGAAAAAAATTGGGGGTAACCGGATCGGTAATGTCTGGAACAAGTATAAGATCCGCGGGAGGGCCGTCATTTTGAATGCATTACAGCGCCCGAACCGGGTCAGTGTTAAAGCATGCCAGTTTCCCAAATCAGATTTCAGTCTATTCAGGAGAGGGACAAAATTAAGCGGGTACAATTGCGCCAAATCCGCTGCGATGTCAACGCCCAGGTAACGTATAGATTTTTCAGCTCAGTAGAATGGAAAAGCGGAGCGTAGCCTCCTGGCCTCACCATCCGGGACCGATATATTCAATACAGCCGACGGTGCAATTGATTTTATAGTTTGATAGGCTGCCGTATCGCCGGAGAGCCGCGAGTATATTGGGAAGTGAAATGTGTGGATTGGAGACGAAAAAAATTAGATCGTCAGCGCATGCCGCAATTTTGTGGTGTGCCGAGGGTTTGGATATGCCAGTAATATTCGGGTCATTCCGAACGTGACACATAAGTGGTTCCAGTGTCAGAATAAAAATTAGGGGAGACAGAGTACACCCCTGCCTCGTCCCATTAGTGATGGGGAAAGAGTCCGAGCACTCTGAAAGCACCCAATCTCATCTGATCTTGGAGGCTAAGAAGAGTCAGGCCTGGTTAGTACCTGGATGGGAGACCACCTGGGAATTCCAGTTATTGTAGGCTTCTTTTTATGTTGTTGGCCTTGATTCGTTTTGTTTTTTTTTCGCTTGTTTCCCAAGGTGACCATCTTGGCATTTGTCAAGAGGGTTGAGAGTGCCCAAAGAGTTCGCTTACAGCAGCATCACCCTGAAAGAGCCCTATCTCTTCGCATCTCTGAGGCTAAGAAGGGTTGGGCCTAGTTAGTCCCTGGATGGGAGATGGCTTTGGAATACCAGGTGCCGTAGTCTTCTTTTTATGTTGTTGACATTGACCTGTTTTTTTTCCGCTTGTTTCCCAGGGTGACTATCTTGGCATTTGTCAAGAGGGTTGAGAGTGCCCAAAGAGATTGCCTATGGGCACATAAGCCTGAAAGCGCCCGATCTCCTCTGATCTCAGAGGCTAAACAGGGTCGGGCCTTGCTAGTACCTGGATTGGAGACCACCTGGGAATACTAGGTGCTGAAGGCTTATTTTTATGTTGTTGGCGTTGACTTGTTTTTTTTTTTTGTTTGTTTACCAAGGTGACCATCTTGGTGTTTGTCAAGAGGGTTGAGAGTGCTTGAAGAGCTCGCCTATGGCCACATAACCCTGAAAGCAACAGATCTCATCTGATCTCAGAGACTAAACAGGGTCGGGCCTTGTTAATACCTGGATGGGAGACCACCTGGGAATACTAGGTGCTGTAGACTTCTTCTCATGTTGTTGGCGTTGACTTGATTTTTTTGTTTGTTTCCCAAGGTGACCATATTGGCGTTAGTCAAGGTTGAGAGTGCCTGAAGAAATCTCCTACGGCCACACCACCCTAAAAGAGCCCAATCTCATCTGATCTCAGAGGCTAAGCAGGGTTGGGACCAGTTTAGTACCTGGATGGGAGACCGCCTGGGATTTCCAGATGCCGTAGGCATCTTTTTATGTTGTGGCCATTGACCTATTTTTTTCCGCTTGTTTCCAAGGTGACCATCTTGGTGTTTGTCAAGAGAGTTGAGAGTGCCTGAAGATATCGGCTACGGCCACATCACCCTGAATCTGTTCCATCTCGTCTGATCTTGGAGGCTAAGCAGACCAGCAGGCCTGGTTAATGCCTGGATGGGAAACCGCCTGGGAATACCAGGTGTCGTAGGCTTCTTTTTTTTTTTCAAATATAATTTTTTCTCCAAATAGGGGAAGACGGTCCCCCGAGTACATAATGCAACAGAGAAATACAGAGCAAAAAGCAGCTGAACAATACTTGATACAGGTATATTCGCAACTGTGAGTCTGCCTTCCATCAATCACAATGATTCGAGGCACGGATAAAGTACTGTACCAAGATCCAGGGTCACACAAACCCCCAGGTCCCTCCGGCATAATCCATCCAGAGGGGGGTGTGGGGCCGTCATTCCCAATTTTCCACTCTTTCCAAAAGAGAGAGGGGGTGGAGGGGGTGAGAGATAGGGGAGGTAGGCAGAAAAGAGAAGGGTTGAAAGATCAGAAAAGGAGAAGAGGGGACGAGACACGATGGCAGCCACTGTCCAAGGGGCCAGTCAAGGAAAGCTCAGAGCACTAAGGCGATAGCAGGCGACATCCTTCCAGCAAGAATATAAAGGTATTCCAGATGTCTCAGATTTTTTAAAAAAATTCTTGTATACCTTGTGATGTGAGGATCAAGTCCTCCATTTTTTTTAATGTCCTCTATTTTCCTAAGCCAGTGAGTAATGAAAGGGGGGGAACATTTTTTCCAATAGAGAGGGATGCAGGATTTCGCCGCATTTATCACATGCCGTAAAATAGATTTTTTTGTACTTCTTAAAGGGGAGGGCCACCCTGAAAAACAAAAAAATGTTAAAAATTACAAAAAATCTAAAAAAAAAAAAAAATGAAAAAAAATTTTTTTTTTTACTTACCAGAAATGCCTGTTGCTAGGCACTTTCTCCTAATCTTCCTCTTCCTCCTCCGCGGAGATCTTCTGTCTTCGTCGCGGCGTCTTCTGGGTAATGAGTCGCGCTGTGTTCTGGGAACTGTGTGTTCCAGAACACAGCGCGTCCCATTCAGAAAGCGCTGCGGGACTCGCGCATGCGCAGTAGCTGCGGGACTCGCGCATGCGCAGTAGGAAACGGGCAGTGAAGCCATAAGGCTCCGCTGCCTGTTTCCCTTACAAGGGATGGCGGCGCCGGGACCCGAGAGCCGAGGGACGGGTCGGCCTCGGGCGGCCGATATCGCGGGCGCCCTGGACAGGTGAGTGTGTTTATTAAGTCAGCAGCTGCAGTGTTTGCAGCTGCTGACTTTTTTTTTTTTTTTTTTTTTTTATAACCGGCCCTCCACTTTAATGGGAATCTGTGAATGGTGCAAGAGAAAGAATGCAGCCTCTTCCTGGATGGAGAAGTCTGTGAATTTTTGTGTTATGCATCGGATCTCTGTCCAGAAGTCCACCAAGCTGAGGCAGGACCAAAAAATGTGCAGCAACGTGCCCTCTTCTTCTCCACACCTCCAGCATATGTTCGAGGAAGAGGAGAAACATTTCTGCAGCTTTGATGGTGTCAAATACCACCTGGTGAGAAGTTTAAAATTCGTCTCCTGTATCTTCGTGCACAGCGACATTTTGAGAGCCAAAGTGATAATGCGTTGTCTCTGTGCTGGGGAAAATTAGCAATTAAGGTCCTTTTCCCAGTTGGACAGACAGGTTAAGTGTGGGTAATCTGTTTGAGAGAGAATGTGGGCCAAAGGGCCTTCGCTCCTGCATAGAGTCTCAAACTCCGACTGAGGGCGGGCGAACGTTTGAGGATTGGGGATGGAATGGAGAAAATGATGTCGTTGCGCCGCTCTCCAAAAAGGCAGTTGGAAAAGCCCTGTCGGATCTGTTAGGGTTGAGAAAGAAGGCCATTTTCCATCAATGACGAATTTAGACGCATTGTCTAGGTTGGAATTTCTAAGTGGGTCCCCAGTTCAAAGGTTGGATGGCCACGTATAGGGAATAGGGGGGAAGTCAAAGACGTGAGTGTGTTTTGGGTAGCGATCAGGTGACTGACTTTCAACTAAGCCCCTATAGTGGGATGTGACATAAATTCTGTGGGGGAATACTTATAGCACCACATGGCGCTTCTTAGCGGAATTCGGGAGTGAGCTTAGAAAGTTTGTTTCGATTCCAGTCCAATACATGCCCCAGATGGGAGGCCAGGTAGTAGCGTCGCAAGTTAGGGAGAACAAACCCTCCCTGTTGTTTAGACAATGTCAGCTGTGACCGCTTAAGTCTGGGATTTTTGTGGGCCCAGTTAAATTGAGTGAGCAAGGATTGAGCTTGCTTAAAAAACAGGACTGGAATCTGGATCGGGAGAGCTTGGAAAAGATAAGTAAATTTAGGGAGTATGTTCATTTTAATGAGATTGCATCTGCTGAACCAGGAATGGAGGCCAGAATGCCACCCGTGAAGCAAACTACGGATCTTAGTGACAAGGGGTGGGGGGAAGTTCAACATAAACGTACGCGCGATGTCCGGTGGAATGTAAGTACGTGAGTATATCTTACTTATCCATGCCAGCATCCGTTCACTCAGACCTATATGGCGAAGGACCGAGAACATTAATGTCCATTTGACCCGATCAAAAGCCTTCTCGGCATCAGTACTCATGAAAAGACAAGGGGTCCCAGATGACTTTGCTTTACGGATCAGGGTAAGCACCTTAGTGGTGTTGTCCCTATCTTCCCTGGTGGGAATAAAACCTAACTGGTCAATATGTATAAGGGACTACAAGTGATGTGCCAATCACGTGGCGAGGAGTTAGAGAATAGTTTTAGGACCGAATTTTGGAGGGAAATGGGTCTGTAGCTCCCACATAGGCCTGGGTCCTTGCCCTCCTTAGTTATCAACGAGATGTGGGCTCTAAGGGTATCCTCAGGAAAATAAATTCACCAAGCGCAGGCCGAGAATAGGGAGGAAGGTCTTAAAGTATTGTGCGGTATATCCGTCAGGGCCCGGAGCCTTACCCACCTTCGGAGGTCCCACGGCCGTCTGGACTTCTTCCAGTGTGATCGGGTCCTCCAAGTACTCCCGTGATTCCGATGAGAGGGTTGGTAGACCAGAACCGGTTACATATCTGTCTATATTGTCCTGTCCAGACCCTGAATCGGGCAGGTTGTAGAGATCAGAGTAACATTTTTCAAAGACTTCGACTATTTGGGTTGGGGTAGAGGCCCTCTGGCCATTCTCATCTATCAACTGTGGTATGTAAGAGCCAAATTTCAACTCCTTTACCGACCTGGCTAAGATTTTTCTGCATGTGTCCTCTGATTCCTACGTCAGTTTACGACAAAACTGGAGTGCCGCTTTCGCTTTATAATGGAGTAGGACAGCAATATGGGTATGGAGTGTCCCCAATTCAATCTCTAAGGTCCGTAAGGGGGTATGTTTATGTTTCGCTTACACAGAGGCAAGTTCACGAAACAGATTAGCAAGCTGTTCCTTCCGTGTTCGTTTGATGCGCGCCCCGTGCCTGATAAGTACCCTGCGGAGTACTGACTTGTGAGCCTCCCAAATTATCCCCGGGTCACAGTCCTGCTTTAGTTTTCTTGGAAATAAAGGTCCAATTCCCTGGTCACATCTGCTAAAACTTCCGGTATCTGGAGGAGGCTCTCATTAAGGTGCCAGAATAGAGACCTAGGTGAGGGGTAGGGAGCGAGGAGCAAGAGGCAGAAGTGTCAACCGATGGCGAAAGGGGACATTAAAGTCCCCACCTAATATCAATTGGCCCTCCCGAAAGTCACATAATCTGTGCAGGGTAGTTCTGAGGAACGTGTCTTGGTGATCATTGGGAGCGTACACAGTGGCAAATGTAAAAAGGCGCTCTCCAATGTGGCCCCTAAGAAAAAGATATTGGCCCCCAGGGTCCACCAGAGAATCCTGGAGAACCCAGGGGAGCCTGCTAGAGATCAGAATGGAGAGGAGGGGTTAGTAGAGTGGTAGACCTTAGGGAAGGATCTCGACCATAGAAAGGGGAGGCTAGTATTTTTAAAATGTGTTTCTTGTATAAAGGCCACATCAGTACAGGATGTGTTCAGTTCTCACAGGAGGATCCACCATTTTTCAGGGGAGTTCAGTCCCTTAACGTTTAGAGAGGTGACCTTGACTGAGTCTGCCATCGCTCCTCGGGGAGGGGGAGGGGGACATCAGAGAAAAGCAAAGAAAGTTGAACCAAGGTAGGTTTTGGGTAGGTAATGCATGGCGGGAACTAAGGGGGAGAAAGGAAGGGCAAATGGAAGGAAAGGTAAAGGGAAAAAGAGGCCGGGCACCTCAACCCCAGGGGGAGAGGGAAATTAAGGGTTGTCCGCACTCAACAGTACAGGAAGGGTATACTAAAACAGCACAATTATGCTATAGCGCTTACCAGATGTACACTGGGTTTAAAGCGCTGTCCTACTTGGGTTATTGGGTAGACAGGTCGGAGAGGGAGCCCCCGAATCCTAGTCCCCCCAGTCCCGGCAGTGGTAAATGTCACGTCTGATACCGGTATGCAAATAAAAGACAATCAGTAACATCAAAGAAACAAAAAACAATAGTATAACCAAAACAGAGGTAGAGCATATAACTGTCAGCACTGAGGGGTCTCCTCGGCTCGCCCCAAAAATTGGCATGCACGAGGGAGCCCGTCACAACAGAAAAGGCATCACAGAATGGGATCCACCACCCCCCGTCCCATACCCCTAAAGTACATGCAGTCCCCGGACAAATGCATTTCTCCATTTGGCAGATTGTCCTCTCCTTACCCCCCTCTCCCCCGTCCACGGCCCGGGGGGAAAAGGGGCAGGGAAGGGGGGAAAGGGGGAGTGGAAGGGGGGAAAGGGGGAGTGGAAGGGGAAAGGGGGAGGGAAAGGAGGGAAGGGAAGGGTGGGAAGGGGGGGAAGGGAGGGGGGAAACAGGGGAGAGGGGACAAACATGCAGAAATGTCAAGTCCTTTAGCGCACTCCCACCAGCAAACACCCGGACCCCATAAATTTCAACTCCTCCCCTCCATGGTCACCACATCAAGATGAAAGAGGAGCAGCCCTGGTCGGTGCATGGAAAATCCAGCAGGCAAGGGGCTGGGGCCACCATCCCTCCATCCAATGGGAGACTTCACCCGAGCAGCAGTCCTGGGGCCCGCCAATTAGTGTCTCTCCTGCATCGCCATCGGGGGCTGTGTAGAGCATCCAGAGGGAGGCTGGGACCGCCCAAACAGTAAGGGGTAAATCCTCTAGGGGGGTCCAGAGTCACCCTGGAGGGAAGCAGTGTCTCGTACCAATAGGCTCAATAAATAAGTCATCCAGGGTCCCCGAAAGCTGCAGAAGGCAATGTCAGCAAAGAGTAGGTGGGAGTCAGAGGGGGGGACAAGGGGCGCATCCAGGGGGAGGGGACACATATGCGGGAATGTCAAGCCCTTCCAGTACAGCGCATTAGGTATCACTCAGACCCCCCAAAGTGCAACTCCCCCATCTAAGGTCAAGACTCCAGAACGGAAGATGAGCCGCCCTGGTCTGTACATGAAAGAACCTGCTGCCAAGGGGTTGGGGCCATCATCCCTTCCTCCAATGGGAGATGCCACCGGAATGAAAGCCCCGTGTCCTGTCAAGTGGTGCCCCTCTGACAATGTCGTTGTGGTATATGTGGAGCATCCAGGGAGAGGCAGGGACCACCCAAACAGTGAGGGGTAAAGCCTCCAAGGGGGACTGGTGTCAGACAGGAGGATAGCGGTGTCTTGTACAAGTTGGTTAATTAGACAAGTCATTCAGTGTGTTCCTGTGAGCAGCGGAAAGAAAGGTCGGTAAGGATTATGAATGGGTGGGGGCCAGGGAGTGCATAAAACTGCCACCAGATGACCGGGGCAGAGAGGGCAAGGGGATGAAACTCAGATCTGGTAGGTGGGGGCGGGGGTGAGGAGTGTCCCTCATATTACTCACGTTGGCCATACCTTGAAGCTGAGCGCTCTGCATACCCAGGACGTTCTTCTGTATAATCTAGCCTATCTGTATACATTAGCCTGTCTTTTGTACACATTAGTCGGTCCGCTGTATACACTAGTCTGTCTGTATACACTAGTGTATACAGATAAGCTAGATTATACAGAAGAACGTCCTGGGTATGCAGAGATGGAGGCTAGAGTGTATACAGACGGACTAGTGTATACAGAAGACCGGCTAGTTTATATAGGGAGGCTAATGTGTGCAAAAGACAGGCTAGTGTATACAAATAGGCTAGATTATAGAGAAGAACATCTTGGGTATGCAGAGAGAGAGGCTGGGTTACACAGAGAGGCTGGTGTATGCAGACTTGCTAGTGTATACAGACGGACTAGTGTATAGAGAGGCTTGGGTATACAGAGAGCTAATGTATAAAGAGCAGCTAGTGTATACAAAAGACATCCAAGGGTATACAGAGAGACTCGTGTATGCAGAAGACCGGCTAGTTTATACAGAGAGGCTAAAGTGTACAAAACACAGGCTAGATTATACAGAAGAACGTCCTGGGTATGCAGAGATGGAGGCTAGGGTATACAGAGAGAGAGACTGTGATACACAGAGAGGAAGGAGTATGCAGACTTGCTAGTGTATACAAATGGACTAGTGTATACAGTAGACCGGCTAGTTTATACAGAGAGGCTAATGTGTACAAAAGACAGCCTAGTGTATACAGATAGGCTAGATTATACATAAGAAGGTCCTAGTTATGCAAGAGATGGAGGCTAGGGTATGCAGAGAGAGAGGCTTGGTTACACAGACTTGCTAATGTATACAGACGGACTAGTGTATACAGAGTACCGGCTAGTTTATACAGAGAGGTTAATGTGTACAAAAGACAGGCTAGTTTATACAGATAGGCTAGATTATACAGAAGAACGTCCTGGGTATGCAGAGATGGAAGCTAGGGTATACAGAGAGAGAGAGCGAGGCTGGGTTACACAGAGAGGCAGGAGTATGCAGACTTGCTAGTGTATACAGATGGACTAGTGTATACAGTAGACCGGCTTAGTTTACACAGAGAGGCTAATCTGTACAAAAGACAGGCTAGTGTATACAGATAGGCTAGATTATACAGAAGAAGGTCCTGGTTTATGCAAGAGATGGAGGCTAGGGTATGCAGAGAGAGAGGCTTGGTTACACAGACTTGCTAGTGTATACAGACGGACTAGTGTATACAGAGGACCGGCTAGTTTATACAGAGAGTCTAATGTGTACAAAAGACAGGCAATTGTATACAGATAGGCTAGATTATACAGAAGAACGTCCTGGGTATGCAGAGATGGAGGCGAGGGTATACAGAGAGAGAGGCTAGAGTATGCATACAGGCTAGTGTATACAGATAGGCTAGATTATACAGAAGAAGGTCCTGGTTTATGCAAGAGATGGAGGCTAGGGTATGCAGAGAGAGAGGCTTGGTTACACAGACTTGCTAGTGTATACAGGCGGACTAGTGTATACAGAAGACCGGTTAGTTTATACAGAGAGGCAAATGTGTACAAAAGATAGGCTAGTGTATACAGATAGGCTAGATTATACAGATAGGCTAGATTATACAGAAGAACGTCCTGGGTATGCAGAGATGGAGGCTAAGGTATACAGAGAGAGAGGCTAGAGTACGCATACTTGCTAGTGTATACAGATGGACTAGTGTATACAGAGGACCGGCTAGTTTATACAGAGAGGCTAATGTGTACAAAAGACAGGCTAGTGTATACAAATAGGCTAGATTATAGAGAAGAACGTCCTGGGTATGCAGAGATGGAGGCTGGGTTACACAGAGAGGCTAGTGTATGCAAGCTTGCTAGTGTATACAGACGGACTAGTGTATACAGTAGACCAGCTAGTTTATACAGGGAGACTAATGTCTACAGAAGACCGGCTAGTGTATACACATAGGCTAGATTATAGAGAAGAACGTCCTGGGTATGCAGAGATGGAGGCTAAGGTATACAGAGAGAGAAGTTGAGTTACAAAGAGAGGCTAGTGTATGCAGACTTGCTAGTGTATACCGGTGGACTAGTGTATACAGAGAGGCTTGGGTATACAGAGAGCTAATGTATAAAGAGATGCTAGTGTATACAAAAGACAACCAAGAGTAGACAGTGAGGCTCGTGTATACAGAAGACCGGCTACAGAGAAGCTAATTTGTACAAAAGACAGGCTAGTGTATACAGATAGGCTAGATTATACAGAGGAAGGTCCTGGGTATGCAGAGATGTAGGCTAGGGAATCCAGAGAGAGACTGTGTTACACAGAGAGGCTAGAGTATGCAGAAGACCGGCTATTTTTTTTACAGATAGACTTGTGTATACAGAAGACAGTCTGGGGAATTCAGTGAGGCTAGTGTATGCAGAGAGGCTGGGACACCGAGACTATTGTAATAAGAAGGCAGGCTAGTGTATATAGATTACGGGCACCTGTATACAGAAGACAGAGAGGCTAGTCTATATTGAGTGGCTAGTGTACACAGAGAGATTCATGTATACAGAAAAGCTAGCGTGTAAAGAAGACAGGACTTTATTTTTTGCTAATGCAACTACTTTTGAAACATATAAAGTGCTTTTTTCATATTTTGGTGCTGTTAAAAAGTGGTGTATTGTCAGTGGTGATATCAATGTGACAGTTAATGTGGAGAACTACAACTATTCAAAATAGAGCAAAAGAGTGCTAAGTTTATTTTGTTAAGTCATTGACTGATAGACGTTAAGTAATTGGCCGTTATTGGTTTGGCAGTACATGGTTTATTTTGATGTAAGATAGTTTTATTCTCTACTTATAGCCGAGTTTTAGACGACTTTATTATTAGCATTATTCGCATTATTCATATATATTATGCAGAGTGTAAGTATTGCAGTGAGACGATATTGCTTTTAAAAGATTTGTATTATTATACATAGCATTGTTAGCAGACCAATAGGACAATTTACATGGCTTAATATTGCAGAGCGTAATTTATCAGGAAAGAGATCCAAAGCGTTAGTTGCAGTAGTTTCATAAATCTGAGAAATCGTTGCATTACTCTAAATTTAAAAGTTGTTCCGGTAGCACTGAAAAGACGATATTAGATGAGTGATCTACACATTTCGTTTACTATTTCACTATACCGGCTAAATGTTAATATGTTAATATGTGCTGCGTGTAAGGTAGAAATTAGATGGTTTAGTGTGAGCTGGTTTACCAGGATTTAGAGATAATAATCTGTTTATACTAGTAATAAATATAGCAAAATAACTATAACGAGTTTAAGTGGAAATACATGAAATAACAGCAACAACGTGTGTAGGTTTTTATCAATCAAGTTAATTACGTGTCAGCAGCTAAATATTCTGCAATAGCAGAGATTAAGTATTGCAGTCGAAATGAGATCGGAAGCGATAGTTGCAGTAGCTCCAAAAAAACTGAGAAATCATTTCATTACTCTAAATTTAAAAGTTATCCCGGTAGCACTGAGTGCACTGATATTAGATGAGTGATCGTTCTAGTACAAATTCAGTTTCCTATAGCAGAGAGATACCAGTTACTGTGAGACGAGTAATTAAACTGTTCACGGTAGCATTGCATTACTCTTAACATGTGCAGCGTGTAAAGAAGCAATAAGATGGTTTTGTATTATCCTAAAATTAGCAGTATACGTAAGAGTAGGTAACCTGGATTTAGACATAGCAAACTCTATAATCTAATTTAGCAAAATTAGAAAGGATAATATTGAGTATATACTGGTCGAGTTTAACTGGAAATACACAAAATATCTAGCTTACCTTTACATTGTTCAATAGAGCATTGCAAAGTAATACCAAGGCAGAATGTCGGAATAGCAATTAGATGAGATGATTGCTGTAATCATGAAATATCAGCAACGCCTAGGTTTCTATCGGATGAGAAAGTATAATAACTGGCAAAGTATTACATGGCAAAGAGACAAATTGCATTAGAGATGTGAGATGGACATGAAATGTCAATCCCCATTGGTTACTTACATGTAAACGCGGCTACATACAGCAAAGTGTGAGCTAAGCAGCTAAAGGGTATTTAAGAGTAAATTGTCGTAGCTTGAAAATTCCAACGTGTAAATCGTTCCATTAATTATGTTACGCACGAAGACGGCTTACACTGACTGTTTTCCGTTTCCACTGGTCATCGGCATAATGTATCAGTAACCATGAACATTAATAGTGATAGACAGCTTACATTAGGATGTATGCATGATGTGAATGTAAAATGAATGTAAAATAGTTGCATTATGTGTTATTAATGTAATCAAACTGTATTCCTATGCTTTGCTACTGCAACCACTTCTCAATCAAGTAAACCGTCCCACTGCTTTTTGCACATTTTGCCGCTGTTAAAAAATGTGTTGCAAGTGTTATGTGTTACAAATGGTTATCAGTGTGACAGTTAATGTGGAGAAGAAGTAATACACAAAATAGAGTCAGAAAGAGAATCCTATTGCATAGAGGTAGCGAGAGATGGTTGCATTAATCTTAATGTGCAGTGTGTAAAAGGTTTTAAAAAGATGGTTTTGTGTGACTTTTGCTTTAACGTAAAATTAGCTGTAGACATTATAACTTGTTACAATGATTTAGAGATAGTAATCTCTATAAAATAATAATAATAAGTATAGCAAAACAAATTAGGAAAATTTTGAGGCAGTATGTATAGGTCGAGATATACACAAAAGGGATCAAGGGATAGTAGCAAAGTCAAGGGATAAATGCAAAGGTACTCTATTTAACAGTAAATTGACGTAGCTTGCAAATTCCAACGTGTAATTTTGTTACGCACGAAGACGGCTTACACTGACTGTTTTCCGTTTCCACTGGAAAGAGAATCCTATTGCATAGAGGTAGCGAGAGATGGTTGCATATGGCAGAAAGACGGCTTATACTGCTTTTCTCACATTTTGCTGCGGTAAAAAGAAATGTTTTGTCACTGTGTTTTAACTGTGACAGATAAGGTGGAGAAAAAGAAGTAATACAGAAAATAGAGTCAAACAGTGGAAACGTTTATTTGTCATGACAGCTGATACTGGTTGAGCATTAAAACTGTTTTATTAAGATGTAAGACTAGTTTTATTCTCTACATATAGGCTTTTCAAAGAGTTGTATAATATAGGCGACCAATAGGACATTTAAATGGCTTAATATTGTAGGGAGGAAGTATCGCTGTTCAAAGGTAAGAGATTGAAAGCTTAGCTTGAAAATGGCCGAGAAATAGTTGCGTTAGTCTAAATTTAAAGGATATGCCGGTACCAATGAGAAAGCTTATATTAGACTAGTTGATCTTTGCATTACACAATCCTATTATTATTATTATTATTATTAAGATCATAGTGCAGAGAGATACTCAGTTAATGTCAGAGATACTCGGTCAATGTCAGAAAAGCAATAAAACTGTTTACATCGTTAGAGAGCGATAGTTACATTACTCTTAGTATGTGCAGCATGTCTGGTAGCAAATGGATGGTTTTGTGAACATTTTGCATTAAGGTACAATTAGAGGTAGAACTCATGGAAGTGAATAGATTTAAGCGGATTTTGAGATAGTACTCTCCATTTCTAATAAGAAATAAAGAAAAATAAGTCAGGATGGTGTGTCAGGACTGTCACATACTCACAGTCCCGGTACAAATATGCAAAATAGAGCAAAAGAGTACATGGTTTATTTTGATGTATGATAGTTTTATTGCATGCTTGATGTGGATGATTAAAATCGTGTCGTGATCTATATTTAGCATAAGAATGAAAAGGCATAACATGGCAATGAGACAAACTCCATTAGAGATGTGAGCTAGATGAAATGATGAAATGTCTCTGTATAGCCCAGATTGTCTTCTGTTATCACTTAGCCTACCCTCTAAATTCACTAGCCTCTCTATATACACCAGCATGTTTACACTAGCCGGTCTTCTGCATACAATAGCCTGTCTTCGATATACACTAGCCTATGTTCTGAATACACTAGCCCGTCTTTTGTCTTCTGTATGCCCTAGCCTGTCTTCTGTATACATTAGTCTCTCTGTATAAACTAGCATCTCTGTATACCGAAACTGTCTTCTATAAAAACTTGTCTCTCTTTATAGCCTGTCTAGCCTTTCTTCTGTACACACTAGCTTCTCTGTATACACTAACCAGGCTTCTATATATACAATAGCTTCACTCTATGCACTAGCCTCTCTGTATAATCTAGCTTCTCTATATACCCTAGATAGTGTTCTGCATCTCCGTAGTGGTAGCCTCTCCGTAGAAGCCAGCCTTTATTCTGTATTCACTAGCCTTTCTTCTGTATGCTGTAGTCTTCTATATATACTAGCTTCTCTGTACACCCTTGCATCTCTGTAATACACTAAACCCTCTGTATACCACAGCCTGTCTTCTGTATACACTAGACTGTAAACACTAGATAGAATACACCAGTCTTCTGTACCCACTAGAATCTCTGTATACACTACCCAGTCTTCTGTATACACTGTCAGCTTGGATGTATACCCAAGCCTGTCTTCTGTATACACTAGTTTCTCTATATGCACTGTCCTTTCTGTATACTCTCGACCCTCTCTATACATTAACCTCTCTATATACACTAACATCTTTGTATATACTAGCCTCTCTTTAAATTAGCCTCTCTGTGTACCCCAGCCTCACTGTTTACTCTAGCATCTCTGTATACTCAAGCCTACACGAGTCTTCTGTATTCTGTATTAACTAGCCTTTCTTCTGTATGCTGTAGTCTTCTATATATACCAGCTTCTCTGTACACCCTTGCATCTCTGTAAACACTGTGTAAACTAGCCAGTCTTATGTATACACTCGCCGACTGTATACACTAGACTCTCTGAATACACTAAACTCTATGTCTTCTGTATACACTAGACTGTAAAAACTAGCTAGAATACACCAGCCTGTCTTCTGTACCCACTAGACTCTCTGTATACACTATCCAGTCTTCTGTATAGAATGTCAGCTTTCATGTATACCCTTTCTGTATACACTAGCTTCTCTATATGCACTGTCCTTTCTGTATACACTCGACTCTCTCTATACACTAACCTCTCTATATACACTAACATCTTTGTATTTGTCTTTAAACTAGCCTCTCTGTGTACCCCAGCCTCACTGTTTACTCTAGCATCTCTGTATACTCAAGCCATACACGAAACCTGTATTCTGTATTCACTAGCCTTTCTTCTGTATGCTGTAGTCTTCTATATATACCAGCTTCTCTGTACACCCTAGCACTGTAACAGTATTACAGAAACAGAACACCAGCAATAAGGTGTATACTGTGCAGGAGGCACACAACACCGACTCTAACTTCTGCACTGCAGATGCATGTATTGCAGAAATTGAACACCAGTAATAAAGGGTAGCTTCAGGTGTGTACTGTGCAGGAGGCACATAACACCCACTGTAACAGTGCTAGGTTCCCAAGCAGTAAAGACACTGTCCCTGCCTATCGTCCTCTTTCCCTGACCACCGCAACACACTATACAAGGCCGCCGTGCTGGCGGCCTTATATAGTGTGGGGTGTGTACTAAACCCCCCGAGCTATAATTGGCCACAGGAATCCTGCCTGTGGTGAATTGTGGCTCTCCTCACACAGGATGTCACATCTGTTCTTATTATATAGAACCTATTATGCTCCTCGTAAACTTTTTCAGTTTGGCCGAACGGCCGGACGCAAGTTGCCCCCGGTGCGGGAACATGGGGGGAGACATGATGCACATGTTTTGGAGAGGCCCAAAATTGATCCGCTACTGGACAGAGGTGACAGGAACCATTGATCGGGTGGTTGGAACCTCCACCAGGATGGAGGCGAAGTATTGTCTCCTGGGATTAGTTGAAGGAGTTGGAAACCCGGGAAGTAGCCAGATGGCAGTTCTGAGATGCCTATTTCAGGCAAGGAAACTGATTGCCCAACCCTGCTTAGCCTCCAATGTTGGCAATGACTTGTTTTTTTTTGCTTGTTTCCCAAGATGACCATGTTGGCGTTTGTCAAGATGGTTGAGAGTGCCCGAAGAGATCGCCTATGGCCCCATCACCTTGAAAGTGCTTGATCTTGTCTGATCTCGGAGGCTAAGCATTGTCGGGCCTGATTAGTAACTGGATGGGAGACCAACTGGGAATACCAGGTGCCGTAGGATTCTTTTTATGTTGTTGGCGTTGACATGTTTTTTTTTTTCCGCTTGTTTCCCAAGGTGATCATCTTGGCATTTGTCAAGAGGGCTGAGAGAGCCCAAAGAAATCTCCTACGGCCACATTCCCCTGAAAGCGCCCGATCTCATCTGATCTCAGAGGCTAAGCAGGGTCCGTAGGAATCTTTTTATATTGTTGGCTTTGACCTGTTTTTCTTTCGCTTGTTTCCCAAGGTGACCATTTTAGCATCAGTCAAGAGTTTTGAGTATGTCCCAAAGCATTCGCCTGAGGTCACATCACCCTGAAAGCGCCCGATCTCAGAGTCTAAGCAGGGTCTGGGTCAGATGGGAGACCGCCAGGGTCTATGTTGTTGGCGTTGACCTTTTTTTTTTCACTTGTTTCCCAAGATAACCATCTTGGTATTTGTCAAGAGGGTTGAGAGTGTCTAAATAGAACACCTATGGCCACATCACCCTGAAAGCGCACAATCTCATCTGATCTCGGAGGCCTAGCAGTGTACGGCCTGGTTAATACCTGTATGGGAGACCATCTGTGAATACCAGGTGCCGTAGGCTTCTTTTTATGTTGTTGGCGTTTACCTGTTTATTTTCGCTTGTTTCCCAAGGTGACCATCTTGGCGTTTAACAAGAGGGTTGAAAGTGCCCAAAGAGATCATCTACGGCCCCATCACCCTGAAAGCGCCCAATCTCATCTGATCTCAGAGGCTAAACAGTGTCGGGCCTGGTTAGTACCTGGATGGGAGACCGCCTGGAAATACCAGGTGCCATAGGCTTCTTTTTTTGTTGTTGGCTTTGAACTGTTTTTTTCGCTTGTTTCTCAAGGCGACCATCTTGGCGTTTGTCAAGAGGGTTGGGCGTGTCTTGAAGAGAACGCTTACGGCCACATCACCCTGAAAGCACCCGATCTCGTCTGATTTCAGAGGCTTAGCAGCATCAGGCCTGGTTAGTACCTGAATGGGAGACTGCCTGGGAAGACCAGGTGACATAGAAGGATCTGGCCTGGTTAGTGTCTTGATTGGGAGATCGCCTGGGAATTCCGGATGCCGTAGGCTTCTTTTTATGTTGTTGGCTTTGACCTGTTTTTTTTCCCTTGTTTCCCAAGGTGACCATCTTGGCATTTGTCAAGAGGGTTGAGAGTGCACAAAGAAATTGCCTACGGGCACAACACCCTGAAAGCGCCCAATCTCGTTTGGTCTCAGAGGCTAAGCAGGGTTGGGCCTGGTTTGTACCTGGATGGGAGACCGCCTGGGTTTTCCAGATGCCGCAGGCTTCTTTTTATGTTGTTGGCGTTGACTTGTTTTTTTTGTTTGTTTCCCAAGGTGACCATCTTGGCGTTTGTCAAGAGGGTTGAGCGTGCATTTGATCTCAGAGGCTAAGCAGGGTTGGGACATGGTTAGTACATGGATGGGAGACCGCCTGGGATTTCTCGATGCCATAGGCTTTAGTTTTAAGTTGTTGACATTGACTTATTTTTTTAATTTTTATTATTCTTTTATTGAGTAGAACAACATAAATATAACAGTCAACCATACAGCATGAGCCAGGGTCACAATTACATGCTAACAAAAAATAGGCAGCCAAATAACTCTGGGTTCTCAGAGGGGAGTCCTACAGTTTCATGCAGAAAATAGAGAAACCCCACCTCCGACATGTAGTACAGTATAACTAGTGCAACTCCGTTCGGACAAATGTAATCATGGAGAACAACTGGGACCACAGCGAGCCAGCTTATTATGACCTACATGAACCAGAGTAAAATATGAGCCGGTCATGTCCAGAACCCTGGGGTTCTTCTGGGTCCCGAAGGCTAGTAAGGAGACAAGGCATAGTCAAAAGGGAGGACGGGGGAAGAAGAGAGTGCAAAGACGGAGAGAGAGGAGGTGGGGGGATGGCGGCGGGGAAAAAAAAGAAAAATAAAGACAAAAAGGGAGGGGGGGAATGCCACCCAGGGCAGACATGGCCTACGTAGGTAAACGTTAGATGTTCAGTCGTTTTCTGGGACGGAGGCACTGCTCACCTCCCGAATGTAGTCTCGCGTAACAGTAAAATACCTCCAGGGCCTCCATGTAACACTAAATGCCTCTTCAGTGTTGTGAAGGGTGGCGGTCAATTCTTCCATCCGGAGAATATGATTGACTTTGGAATACCACAGCACCTTGGATGGGGGCTGAGGCTGCCTCCACAGTGCGGGAATGCAGGCCCGGGCGGCATTCAGGAGGTGCATCGTGAGGGTTTTTTTGTATTTTCGAACAGGCTGTTCGGTCAAGTGTAGAAGGCACACTACTGGGAACCCAAAAGTTCCTCAAGGTCGGGCATGCCCAGAAAAGGTGTCCCATGGTCCCCATATCTGAATTTCACCTCCAACAAACATCCGGGATCGATCTATCCATTTTATTCAGAAGGTATGGGACTCTATACCAGCGTGAGACTATCTTGTATCGTGATATTGGTTTGCGATGGAAGCTTTATGTACTAAGGTCAGGATCTTCCCTATCTGTTGTGGGGTAAATGTGATGCCAAAGTCCTTCTCCCATTTGTGGATAAATGGTGGGGGTTGACTCCTCCTCCTGACTACTCAATAGGTTGTACAGGAGGGAGAGGGTGTGTCGCACAGGTTCCCTTTTGTGACAGATGGATTCATAGGGTGTCAGGTCTCTAGGAGTGTAGGGGGCCCTTTGTATGGCCAGAAGAAAGTGACGAAGTTGATAAGCACTAAACAAGTCAAGCGGACGGTCAGAAAGCTCGGCAACAGTTTGCGTGGTCGGGAGCCCTCCCGTGGGCCACACCTCTCCCAGACGCTGTTTCCCCACCACTGTCAACTGTCGCAGTTTCTTGTTGGTAAATCCCGGTGGGAAGTCTGGATTACCTATAACCGGAGTCATTGGTGATGGCAGGGGAGCAATGTGTGTGCAGCGGAACAACCTCCGCACAACAGCCAACGTAGCTCCCACTACGGGGTGACCTCTGAGGTCTTTTGGTAGGGAGGACAGGAGCCACGGGGAGGTCAATAGGGGAATGGATCCATCCTCAATCTCCATCTCCACCCACTGCTTGTGTGGGCCATTACAATGCCAATCAACGACTCTCGCTAGCAGAGTCACTCTATAGTATTGTCTGAGATCTGGGAGACCCAGACCCCCCTTGTCCTTTGGTCTGGCAAGCAATTGCAAATGGGCTCTGGGCGGTTTGCGCGCCCAAATAAAGTCCCGGAGCAGCAGCTGCAGTTGTCTGAAAAAAATTGGGGGTAACCGGATCGGTAATGTCTGGAACATGTATAAGATCCGAGGGAGGGCCATCATTTTGAATGCATTACAGCGCCCGAACCAGGTCAGTGTTAAAGCATGCCAGTTTCCCAAATCAGATTTCAGTCTATCCAGGAGAGGGACAAAATTAAGCAGGTACAATTGCGCTAAATCCGCTGCGATGTCAACGCCCAGTTAACGTATAGATTTTTCAGCCCAGTAGAATGGAAAAGAGGAGCGGAGCCTCTTGGCCTCACCATCCGGAACCGATATATTCAATACATATAGGCTGCCGTGTCGCTGTAGAGACGCAAGTATTTTGGGAAGCAAAATGTGTGGATTGGAGACGGAAAAAATTAGATCGTCAGCGTACGCCGCAATTTTGTGGTGTGCCGAGGGTTTGGATATGCCAGTAATATTCGGGTCATTCCAAACGTGACACATAAGTGGTTCCAGTGTCAGAATTAAAATTAGGGGAGACAGAGGGCACCCCTGCCTCGTCCCATTAGTGATGGGGAAAGAGTCCGAGCACCACTCGGTCACCCGTACCGCTGCCGATGGCGTGGAGTAAAGCGACATTACCCAGCTCATCATGTTGGGGCCAAGACCTATATGTTCCAGGGTGGCCTGCATAAAGTGCCAGGCCACCCTGTCAAAGGCCTTCTCCGCGTCCGTTGACAACATAAGCAAGGGCCTTCCCTGTACATGCGCTGCATGGATTAAATTGAGGACTCGGGCCGTATTGTCTCTAGCTTCCGACTTATTTTTATTTTTTTGCTTGTTTCCCAAGGTGACCATCTTGGCGTTTGTCAAGAGGGTTGAAAGTGCCTGAAGAGATTGCCTACGGGCACATCACCCTGAAAGCACCCGATCTCGTTTGATGTTGGAGGCTAATAGAGTCGGGCCTTGTTAGTACCTGGATTGGAGAACGCCTGGGAATACCAGGTGTCGTAGACTTCTTTTTATGTTGTTGGCGTTGACCTGTTTTTTTTTCGCTTATTTCCCAAAGTGACCATCTTGGGGTTTGTCAAGAGGGTTGAGAGTGCCTGAAGAGATTGCCTATGGCCACATCACTCTGAAAGCACCCAATCTCGTCTGATCTTGGAGGCTAAGAAGAGTCGTGCCTGGTTAGTACCTGGATGGGAGACCACCTGGGATTACCAGTTATTGTAGGCTTCTTTTTATGTTGTTGGCGTTGATTCGTTTTCTTTTTTTTGCTTGTTTCCCAAGGTGACCATCTTGGCATTTGTCAAGAGGGTTGAGAGTGCCCAAAGAGATCGCTTACAGCAGCATCACCCTGAAAGAGCCCTATCTCTTCTCTTTTCTGAGGCTAAGAAGGGTTGGGCCTAGTTAGTACCTGGATGGGAGATGGCGTTGGAATACCAGGTGCCGTATTCTTCTTTTTATGTTGTTGACATTGACCTGTTTTTTTTTCACTTGTTTCCCAAGGTGACCATCTTGGCATTTGTCAAGAGGGTTGAGAGTGCCCGAAGAGATCACCTACGGCCCCATCACCCTGAAAGCGCCCAATCTCGTCTGATCTCGGATGCTAAACAGTGTCGGGCCTGGTTAGTACCTGGATGGGAGACCGCCTGGGAATACCAGGTGCCATAGGCTTCTGTGTTTTTTTTTTTTTTTATTTAGTAGTATGCGACATACAATGCAAAGGCAACTTCACAGAATGTGTGATACAAATAGTTACAAACAAACGATCATATTGCATGGATATCAGAGCCAATGGTAAGAAGTCTGAGGAGAATAGCACGTGTACAGCTTTGCGGTCATATCAAGATGAGATTAAAGCTCCATCTCGTTGGGATCCTCTATCACTTAAAATAGTATTGATACTAGCCCTGCTACCCTCGAAGAGTTTAGATATCCATAGATAGGGGAAGAGTATTGTGTAGTAGTCAAATGGGGTCGGAACATACCATTTTCTTTTCCCTTTTTTGAGTTAAGAAGGGAAATAGTAGAACTGAAAGGAGGGAGAAGGGGAAAGAGAAGATTGGGGAAGGAAATGGCAGAAAAGGTAAAGAAGGGGTAAGGGGGTGTCGTGGGTAGAGTGGATAGGGTGGGGTCCCCTCCCAGGGAGCAAGAGACGCGCTCGGCTCACCAGCTCATCAGCTGTCCAACGTTTGGAACAGCGATCTCCAACGATCACCATGAGCTTACTATGTCTCACGGAGGTATTCTTCCGAAAAGCGAAACTGGGTCCAGTAGAACCATCTGTTCCCATGCTCCTCCGTTTTATCCCTCATTGTGGCAGTCAGATCTTCCATTCGTTCAATATCATTTACCCTTGCGAACCACTGGGTCACCATTGGAGCAGATTGCTCTTTCCACTGACTTGGGATGCAGGCCCTAGCTGCATTGAGGAGATGTTTAAGTAAGGACTTATGATAACGCTTTCTCGACATAGGAGTTAGATTGAGAAGAACTGCTGCGGGATCATTGGCTAAGGAAATGTCTGTGAACTTGTGGATGAGTCTCAGGACAGGCTGCCAGAATGTTTGTAATTTAGGGCATTCCCAGAAAATGTGGAGAATGGTGCCAGTCTGTTGCCCACAGCGACAGCAGCGGTCAGATTGACCGGGGAATATTTTGGCCAACACCACCGGTGTACGATACCAGCGTGTGATCAGCTTATATGAGATCTCCTGATATTTACTGCAGAGTGACGACTTATGGGCGAAAAAGAGTATTCTGTCCTTCTGTGGTTTGGAGAATGTAGTTTGTAAGTCCCTTTTCCATTTAGCTAGGAAGGGTGGATCCGTGGAGGATTGTGCGTCTGTCAGGATTTGGTAGGACCTAGAGAGGGAACCACGAATTGGGCCATCATCCAGGCAAAGTTCCTCGAAGGGGTGGAACTGTCTAGAGAAGAACGAATGGTTAGGTAGTGATCCGAGGAAATGGATTAGCTGTCTAGCTCTCCAGCTATTCAATGCAACAGGTACTTGCTCTAGCAGTATGGTCCCCATGGGAATCAAGCCCGTGGGTCCAAGAAATAGGGCTGCTCTCAGAAGCCCTTTCGGGGCTTGCCTGGTAAAGGCCTGGTCAGACAGGCCCGGAGGGAATCTAGGATGTCCAATAATTGGGGTCATAGGAGAAGGGAAGTTAGTCAGGTGGGAAAGGTGAAAAAAACTATCCATCTCGGCGAGCGAGGGGCCAATTAACGGGTGAGTAGTCACACAGGGCTCCAATGGCCTCCCCGCCCAAGGCAGACCAGCCAGTGGAACCCGCGCCATCTCCTGCTCTAGCTTGACCCATAGCTTCAGTTCCCCATGCCGGTGTCTTATCACATATGGTCCCCCATCGGATAGTGTCCGCTGTGTACTGCGCATGCGCAGTACACAGCAACACAGATTCAGAAAATTGCCGAGCATGAACGGCGCCTGCGCACTGAGTCCAGGTTCTATCCCCACTATCCAAGTGGACATAGAGTAAGAATATAAAAGAGCCGAGCGCAGCGAGGCCGAGCCCGAAGCGTGGCGAGCAAAGCTCGCCTGCGAGGGACCCTCTAATATTCACAACCCTATGTCCGCTTGGATGGTGGGGCTACCACCTCCACTCACCGCGCAGGCGCCGTTCAGCTTCGGAGATTTTCCGAAGCTTCGTCTGCTCCGTACTGCGCATGCGCAGTACGGCGCGGACACTATATCATGGCCAGACAGTATATGGCAGAACACCGGCACCAGTCAACCACCGGTGTCATGTGCGTCGCTGTGTAATATAGAGCAGGGTCCGGGAAGCCAATACCTCCCCGCAATTTCGGTCACAATAGCATTGCCCTACCAATACGCATATGTTTTCCACGCCAGAGGAACTTGATAAAGATTGAGCGAACCGCATGAAAGAAAGTCTGGGGTATTTTGATAGGTAAGGCTTGTAGTAGATACAGAAGTCGTGGCCTCGCGTTCATCTTCAACACATTACAGCGTCCGAACCATGACAGAGCTAGTGGGTCCCATCTTTTAAGGTCCGCTGTAAGCCCATAGGCTTCTTTTTATGTTGTTTTTTGCTTGTTTCTCAAGGCGACCATCTTGGCATTTGTCAAGAGGGTTGGGCGTGTCTTGAAGAGAACGCTTACGGCCACATCAACCTGAAAGCACCCGATGTCATCTGATTTCAGAGGCTAAGCAGCGTCAGGCCTGGTTAGTACCTGGATGGGAGACTCCCTGGGAAGACCAGGTGCCATAGAAGAATCTGGTCTGGTTAGTGTCTTTTTTTTTTTTAATTCTTTATTTACGGATTGCAGGTAATACAGAGACAAACTGTAAAAGACATAGATCCCTCAGTTTTCCAGGTTAACAAAAATACATAGTTAATACTTCGTGGGGGACCGGGGGAAACCTAACAACTTATGTCAGCAGCAGCCCCAGCCGTGGCTAGGCCACCACATTATCCCACTCTAATGATCTGGCACCCCAGTGTCTACTTATAAACCAGGGCAGTCCCCGGGGCGATCCCCCTCAATGCCCAGACTGAGGGGCCTCTAACATCGGTCACCTTCATTCTATTGGTCAAAGAGCTCAGCCGGGACCACCCCGAGGGCCGCCAACCCCTGGCTGGGAAATCGAGGGAACAAAACGAAAAGATCCTTGCAATCACCATGTATTTTAATTATACTTGGGAGTTAGGGGGTAGGGAAAGAGGGGGGAGCAAATGGGCAGGAGAAGGGGATGGGGGGCTCCAAGACAACCAACGACAACCAACGAGCAGTGTGCTCTTCCTCCCTGTCGCCTAACGCTGATGTGAGCTGTTCCATACGGTAGATGTCGCAAACTCTTGCAAACCAGTGAGACACCAGTGGAGCGGCCTGCTGTTTCCACATGCTAGGTATACATGCCCTGGCCCCACTCAGAAGATGTTTTAAGAGAGATTTATGGTACTTCTTGCTCGAGAGTGGGGTCAGATTGAGGAAGATCGCAGCTGGGTTGTTCTGGAGATCAATAGCCGTGAGGTCATAAATGATATTGAGAACCTGTCTCCAGAAATGGGCCAGTTGAGGGCATTCCCAAAAGATATGTAGTAACGTGCCGGCTTGTTCACCGCATCTCCAGCACAAAGGGCTGTGACCGGGAAACATAGCCGCCAGGACAGTGGGGGTCCTGTACCATCGGGTCAAAATTTTATAAGCTATTTCCTGGTATTTACTACATAGGGATGACTTGTGCGCAAAAAGAAGCGCGCGGTTCTTCTGGTCTGGCGAGAGCCGGACATGCAGGTCTCACTCCCATTTTTCCACGAACACCAGGTTACCCTGGGAGAGTTGGTCCAGTAGGATGCGATATGACAGGGAAAGAGACCCTCGGGTCGGTCCCTCTCCTGAGCATACCTCCTCAAACGATGTTAGGGGTCTGCGGAATTCGCCACTGTTTGACAAAGATTTCAAGAAGTGGGAGAGTTGGGCAAGCTTCCACTGTCCCAGGGCCGTGGTTGCTAACGCCTCGTACATAGTGGAGACCGCTGTCCACATCCTAGGGCCAAGAAAAGAAGAGGCCCGCACAAGGTTCCGGTCAGGGTCGAGGCGGAAAGACTTTTCCGTCATGCCGGGTTCAAAGCGTGGGTGTCCAATAATAGGAGTCATGGGCGAAGGGAAACTGGGCACGCCCGTCAGGGTAAAATATCTGTCTAGCTCTTGTAACGTTGGCTCAATGAGTGGGTGTGCCCGCGTCGCTCCCGACCAGCCCGGTCCACTCCAGGGCAAACCTGGAAATGGTACGGATTCACGCTCCAGACGAACCCACAGCTTATCCTTCAGGTGTCTGCACCAGTCAACTACACTGTTCATGTGCACCGCCGTATAGTACCATGCCGGATCTGGGAGGCCAATCCCTCCCTTGTCTTTTGATCTGAGCAGTAATGTTCGGCTGAGTCTTGGAGGCCTGCCCTGCCATACGTATCGAATAAAGATGGAGCGCATGGCTTTAAAAAATGATTGGGGGATTTTTATCGGTAAGGCTTGTAATAGGTACAAGAGTCTGGGCATTACATTCATTTTGAGCACATTGCATCTCCCAAACCAAGAGGTCGCCAACTTTGACCACCTCTCTAGATCTATGGCAAAATTTTTTAGAAGCGGCTGGAAATTCAATTGGAAAATCAGATGTGGGTCCGGGGGAACCTTGGTACCCAGATATTGTATAGCCCCAGTTGCCCAACGAAAGGGAAAATTAGTGCTTAGACTCGTCTGGGCGTTGGTAGACAGGGAGACGTTGAGTGCTTCCGATTTCTGTAAGTTAATTTTAAAATTTGACAGGGTGCCATATCGTCTTATTTCCGCTAAGAGATTCGGCAATGTAATGTGAGGCTCCGAGACATAGAACAAGAGGTCATCTGCAAAGGCTGCGACCTTATGGTGGTGTGAGGGGGTGTCCAGTCCCTTGATGTCTATGTTCTGCCTGATGTGGTGCAGCAAGGGTTCAAGCGATAGGACAAACAAAAGGGGGGACAACGGGCATCCCTGCCTCGTTCCATTGCCAATAGTGAAACGCGACGAGGCAAACCCATTGACCCTAACCATCGCCGTCGGTGACGAGTAAAGAGCTGTAACCCATGAAAGCATGGGGGGGTACACCCAAGCTTCGCAGGGTGGCTAGCAAAAAAGGCCAGCTCACCCTGTCAAACGCTTTTTCTGCGTCCACAGAGAGCAACATAATCGGTAGTTTAAGGCGTCTGGCGCGTTCTATAACATTGATTGTCCTGGTAGTGTTGTCTCGGGCTTCCCTGTTACGAATAAACCCCACCTGATCCAGAGGTATCAGGCGTTGGAGAATGGGCGCCAACCGCTCCGCCAGTATCTTAGTGAAGAGCTTAAGGTCGCTGTTTAATAAGGAGATGGGCCTGTAGTTCGCACAGAGAAGCGGATCCTTCTCCGGCTTGAGTATGACCGAGATGCTTGCCTGCAACAGCTCCGGTGGAAAGGTCTGGCCCTCCAATAGGGCGTTAAAAGCTGACACAAACGGCGTGGACAACAGGGAGAGGAAGGCCTTATAATAAGGGACCGTAAACCCATCTGGGCCTGGTGCCTTGCCCTTGGGTGAGTCTCTTAACGCTGCCGACAATTCCTCCGGGGAGATAGGTTGCGAGAGAAGCTCTATCTCTTCCTGTGTCAGCGACGGGAGGTTTGCCGAAGCTAGGTACTCGTCAATGGCCGCTGTGCCGGCCTGGAGGGCGTCTCCTGAGTCCCGGGGGTGCAAGTTATAAAGGGCTTCATAGAAAGATCGGAAACACTCCGCTATCTCCCGTGAATCATGAAGCTTGGCACCCGAAGGGGAGGTTATGGTTGGAATGAAGGACGCGTTGCGTTGGGCACGCAGGGAGTTCGCTAGGGACCTACTACACTTGTCTCCATATTCATAATACGTCCTGCGGACCCACATGAGTCTGGTTCTAGCCTGAAAGAGAGAGAAATCTCTGATTTGTTCTCTAAGATCTCTCACCTCCACCTCCAGCGCAGCAGTCGGCTGGGATTTGTGTCGTTGTTCACACGCATGCAACTTGGCAATAAGTTTGGAGAGAGCCTCAGTTTTGGCCACTTTGAGTCTATGACCATGTTTAATAAGAATGCCCCTAATGTAGCATTTATGAGCCGCCCATAACATGAGGGGGTTGGAAACAGAATCACGGTTATGATCAAAGTAACTTTCTAATTCCCTAAGCAGGTCTGCGTGGGTCTCAGGGTCCTTCAGGAGAGACTCGTTCAGTCTCCACCAGGACTGACCACGCGACTCCTGTTGTAGCTTCAGCATCAAAGAAATCGGGGCATGGTCAGACAGGGCTATGTGGCCTATCTGAGCGTCTGTGACCGCCGGGATAGCATTGTGGGTGACTAAAAACATATCTATACGTGAGTAAGAACCATGAGCGGTGAAAAAGAACGTATAGTCCCTATCCTGTGGGTGAAGCGTACGCCACACATCGATCAGTCGGTGGGAGTGTAGCAGGTCTCTTATGTGTGAACGCGTTCTCGCAGAAATCGCAGAGGTGCCCGATGATGAGTCTCTGCGGGGGTCCAAGGTGAGGTTAAAGTCCCCCCCAACGATCAAAGTACCCTCCGAGAATGCAGCCAGGGCATCCAAGCATGCTTCTAAGGCCGGCAGCTGGTCCACATTCGGCATGTATAGGTTGGCAAGAGTAAAAGTTTGCGAGTGGAGAGTTCCCTTAATGAAGAGATATCTCCCTTCACTATCGGCTTGGACAGCTAACAGGCGCCACGGCAAGTTTTTAGCAAGAACACACACTCCTCTCGATTTGGAAGTAGGGGACGTGCTGTGGTGGGCCAGGGGGAAGTGCTTACTATAAAGCCGTGGTATTTGGTCTGTCCTGAAATGGGTCTCCTGGAGGAAAACTATTTGGGGCTTCATCCGCCACAATTCTGTCAGGCAGCTGGACCTTTTTTCAGGTACATTCAGCCCTTTCACATTCCAGGAAACCAGCTTCAGGGCCATGACGGCAGTGGTACCCGGCCGGCGGTCCCCACCAGAGTCAGTAGTAGATATAGAGTTCAAGCACAGAGGAAGAGGAGGAGAAAAAGGAAAAGCAGTAACGAAGCGGAGAAGGTCCGGAGTTAGTAGGGAGGAGGAGGGTAGGAGGGGTGGGGATAGATCGGGGAATTGCTAAAGCTCCTATCGGAGAGAACCTGCCGGTTAGGGCAGAGGGGCCTAGTGGGGGAAGAGGTAAGGCACTGTAGAGGGAGGAACTCGTCGGTGCAGTACCCCTCCAGCATCCCATGGTCCATGCAGTCGCAATCGGGCGTGCACGGAGCTTCTTTGGCATCTTAACTACGACATCAAACGCATTATAGAACATCACTGCAGCAGGTATCGGGCAGTTAACAACAGTAGAACAGTGCATAATTAGACCAACATATTAAACTTTTCAACACAGAGTATAGATAACTTTATACCACCCAGGCACCCGCCCCTCCCCCCCCCCAAAAAAAAAATGGAAAAAAGGGGGGGGGGGGAGGAGAGGGGGAGGGAGCGGGAACGCCGCCCAGGGGCACCCGGGGGGCACCACCAGGCAGTCCAAAAACACAAAGAGCGCCGAGACTAGGGCACCTGTAGATAAACAGTAACGAGAATGGTGAACAGTACCGCCAATAACTCAGGGCTTCGTCCAGGAAGCGCAGTGTCCAACTCTGTTCTTCCAATGTCCTTCCTCTCCCCTAGCGGGGGCGCTGGGAACAATGGCCCGTGGCATGGTAAACAACACAAAGCTGGATACTCCAGCCGTCTATGTTGGTAGAGAAAAAGAAAACAAAAAAAAAAAGGGTATAACACAGGAATAACGGAAAATTACTGTACTCTCTCAGGGTTCACGATCTTGAGGGGCCTGCGATCTCTGACGTTGGGATCGACGGTGGCGTCTCACTCTCTGTGGCCTGGTTGAGGGGTTGTTCGTCGGGGCCACTGCTCCCTGGGGGACAACAGGAGCCAACCAGTCGGGGACCTGAACCGAGGGCAGGCCCAAAGCCTCCAGAAAGGACGGGACCTCCGAAGGGTGTCGTAGCACAAGGGGCCTCCCATTTTTGCGCACTATAAGGTGAAACGGATGGCCCCACTTGTATGGAATCCTCCGTTCAGTTAGGTGTTCCAGAAGGGGTCGCAGACAGCGTCTCATCTGGAAGGTCTTGCGGGATACATCTGGCAGAAGGGTGACTTGGGCCCCGTCAAAATCAATGCTGCCTTTGCGCCACGACGCTTGCAGGACATCCTCCCTAACTGAGTAATTGTGGAGACAGCATAAAACGTCACGTGGCCGGTTCTCTGTGGGGCTCCTGGGGCCCAGGGTCCTGTGGACTCTATCAATGGCTATTACTGTGTCAGCAGCGCGGTCCAGACAGGCGTTAAATATAGCTGTAACTGTGGCTTTGAGGTCTGCCTGGCCAGTGGCTTCGGGCAAGTCTCTGATCCTGATGTTGCGTCTGCGGTTGCGATTCTCAAGGTCATCCACTAGGAGTTGCAACTGTGCCACTCTGTCAGCAAGGGTATCATGTGCGGCTTGCAGGCCAGAAACATCAGTGGTCAGGGAGGTCACATCCGATGCCAGGGTGGTCACCCGCTCGTTCGTAGCCGACACGTCACGTTTGACCCCTGCGATTTCATGTCACAAGGTCGTTTCAATCCTGGCTGCCATACAGCTAAAGTCTGCTTTAGTGGGAAGGTTTTGGAGTAAAGCTAGGATGGCCTTGTCCCCCAATAATGCCGGTGCTGGTGGCAGCGGTGGGTCCCCCTGTGTGTCTGAGGCGAGAGCAGCCTGGCCATTCGGTCCTGGGATGAGGCTTCCACTGCGGGAGGGTCTCTGGGACAGTTGGGAGTTGTGAGGGAACCAGGGTGGCAGGCCGCTATAGTCCGGGCTGTCAAGCGAGGCCATGGACAGTGAGCGGGGGAGACACGGGGACAAGTCACTAGGCGGGGAGAACGGGGGCATGTCGTGTCCCTGCATAGCAGTCTGCTCACCTTCCCTCTGTGCCGCGTGTCCTGGAGCGCCGGAGGCCGCGGGCGCCATCTTGGCTGGATCCGGCGTGGAGGCCGGAGGCTGCAGCGGGACCAAGTACCTGTCCATGGCAGCAGCGGCGGACCCCGCTCGGCTGGCTGTGTTCCGCCGAAGCGCGGGGATGTCGGCGATGCAGAAATATGCGACCAGACTGTGGTAAAGGGGTGCGGAGGGGTCACGGACCGGGAGCTCCGGAAAAGAGTGTCCTCACTCCTTCATGCCTAGGCCACGCCCCCCTGGTTAGTGTCTTGATTGGGAGATCGCCTGGGAATACTGGATGCCGTAGGCTTCTTTTTATGTTGTTGGCTTTGACCTGTTTTTTTTTAGCTTGTTTCCCAAGGTGACCATCTTGGCCTTTGTCAAGAGGCTTCAGAGTGCCCGAAGAGAGTGCCTACGGCCAAATCACCTATATAGTATCTTATATATAATAACTAAAAATATTATTTATTATTATAGATATAGATATATAGTATAGTGATTTGGTCGTAGGCACTCTCTTTGGGCACTCTGAAGCCTCTTGACAAAGGCCAAGATGGTCACCTTGGGAAGCAAGCTAAAAAAAACAGGTCAAAGCCAACAACATAAAAAGAAGCCTACGGCATCCAGTATTCCCAGGCGATCTCCCAATCAAGACACTAACCAGACCAGATCCTTCTATGGCACCTGGTCTTCCCAGGGAGTCTCCCATCCAGGTACTAACCAGGCCTGACGCTGCTTAGCCTCTGAAATCAGACGAGATCGGGTGCTTTCAGGTTGATGTGGCCGTAAGCGTTCTCCTCAAGACACGCCCAACCCTCTTGACAAACGCCAAGATGCTCACCTTGAGAAACAAGCAAAAAAAAACAGGTCAAAGCCAACAACATAAAAAGAAGCCTATGGGCTTACAGCGGACCTTAAAAGATGGGACCCACTAGCTCTGTCATGGTTCGGACGCTGTAATGTGTTGAAGATGAACGCGATGCCACGACTTCTGTATCTACTACAAGCCTTACCTATCAAAATACCCCAGACTTTCTTTCATGCGGTTCGCTCAATCTTTATCAAGTTCCTCTGGCGCGGAAAACATATGCGTATTGGTAGGGCAATGCTATTGCGACCGAAATTGCGGGGAGGTATTGGCTTCCCGGACCCTGCTCTATATTACACAGCGACGCACATGACACCGGTGGTTGACTGGTGCCGGTGTTCTGCCATATACTGTCCGGCCATGATATAGTGTCCGCGCCGTACTGCGCATGCGCAGTACGGAGCAGACGAAGCTTCGGAAAATCTCCGAAGCTGAACGGCGCCTGCGCGGTGAGTGGAGGTGGTAGCCCCACCATCCAAGCGGACATAGGGTTGTGAATATTAGAGGGCCCCTCGCAGGCGAGCTTCGCTCGCCACGCTTCGGGCTCGGCCTCGCTGCGCTCGGATCTTTTATATTCTTACTCTATGTCCACTTGGATAGTGGGGATAGAACCTGGACTCAGTGCGCAGGCGCCGTTCATGCTCGGCAATTTTCGGAATCTGTGTTGCTGTGTACTGCGCATGCGCAGTACACAGCGGACACTATCCGATGGGGGACCATATGTGATAAGACACCGGCATGGGGAACTGAAGCTATGGGTCAAGCTAGAGCAGGAGATGGCACGGGTTCCACTGGCTGGTCTGCCTTGGGCGGGGAGGCAATTGGAGCCCTGTGTGACTACTCACCCGTTAATTGGCCCCTCGCTCGCCGAGATGGATAGTTTTTTTCACCTTTCCCACCTGACTAACTTCCCTTCTCCTATGACCCCAATTATTGGACATCCTAGATTCCCTCCGGGCCTGTCTGACCAGGCCTTTACCAGGCAAGCCCCGAAAGGGCTTCTGAGAGCAGCCCTATTTCTTGGACCCACGGGCTTGATTCCCACGGGGACCATACTGCTAGAGCAAGTACCTGTTGCATTGGATAGCTGGAGAGCTAGACAGCTAATCCATTTCCTCGGATCACTACCTAACCATTCGTTCTTCTCTAGACAATTCCACCCCTTCGAGGAACTTTGCCTGGATGATGGCCCAATTCGTGGTTCCCTCTCTAGGTCCTACCAAATCCTGACAGATGCACAATCCTCCACGGATCCACCCTTCCTAGCTAAATGGAAAAGGGACTTACAAACTACATTCTCCAAACCACAGAAGGACAGAATACTCTTTTTCGCCCATAAGTCGTCACTCTGCAGTAAATATCAGGAGATCTCATATAAGCTGATCACACGCTGGTATCGTACACCGGTGGTGTTGGCCAAAATATTCCCCGGTCAATCTGACCGCTGCTGTCGCTGTCGGCAACAGACTGGCACCATTCTCCACATTTTCTGGGAATGCCCTAAATTACAAACATTCTGGCAGCCTGTCCTGAGACTCATCCACAAGTTCACAGACATTTCCTTAGCCAATGATCCCGCAGCAGTTCTTCTCAATCTAACTCCTATGTCGAGAAAGCGTTATCATAAGTCCTTACTTAAACATCTCCTCAATGCAGCTAGGGCCTGCATCCCAAGTCAGTGGAAAGAGCAATCTGCTCCAATGGTGACCCAGTGGTTCGCAAAGGGTAAATGATATTGAACGAATGGAAGACCTGACTGCCACAATGAGGGATAAAACGGAGGAGCATGGGAACAGATGGTTCTACTGGACCCAGTTTCGCTTTTCGGAAGAATACCTCCGCAAGACATAGTAAGCTCATGGTGATCGTTGGAGATCGCTGTTCCAAACGTTGGACAGCTGATGAGCTGGTGAGCCGAGGGCGTCTCTTGCTCCCTGGGAGGGGACCCCACCCTATCCACTCTACCCACGACACCCCCTTACCCCTTCTTTTCCTTTTCTGCCATTTCCTTCCCCAATCTTCTCTTTCCCTTTCTCCCTCCTTTCAGTTCTACTATTTCCCTTCTTAACTCAAAAAAGGGAAAAGAAAATGGTATGTTCCGACCCCATTTGACTACTACACAATACTCTTCCCCTATCTATGGATATCTAAACTCTTCGAGGGTAGCAGGGCTAGTATCAATAATATTTTAAGTGGTAGAGGATCCCAACGAGATGGAGCTTTAATCTCATCTTAATATGACCGCAAAGCTGTACACGTGCTATTCTCCTCAGACTTCTTACCATTGGCTCTGATATCCATGCAATATGATCGTTTGTTTATAACTATTTGTATCACACATTCTGTGAAGTTGCCTTTGCATTGTATGTCGCATACTACTAAATAAAAAAACAAAAAAAACAGAAGCCTATGGCACCTGGTATTCCCAGGCGGTCTCCCATCCAGGTACTAACCAGGCCCGACACTGTTTAGCATCCGAGATCAGACGAGATTGGGCGCTTTCAGGGTGATGGGGCCGTAGGTGATCTATTCGGGCACTCTTAACCCTCTTGACAAATGCCAAGATGGTCACCTTGGGAAACAAGTGAAAAAAAAAACAGGTCAATGTCAACAACATAAAAAGAAGAATACGGCACCTGGTATTCCAACGCCATCTCCCATCCAGGTACTAACTAGGCCCAACCCTTCTTAGCCTCAGAAAAGAGAAGAGATAGGGCTCTTTCAGGGTGATGCTGCTGTAAGCGATCTCTTTGGGCACTCTCAACCCTCTTGACAAATGCCAAGATGGTCACCTTGGGAAACAAGCAAAAAAAAGAAAACGAATCAACGCCAACAACATAAAAAGAAGCCTACAATAACTGGTAATCCCAGGTGGTCTCCCATCCAGGTACTAACCAGGCCCGACTCTTCTTAGCCTCCAAGATCAGATGAGATTGGGTGCTTTCAGAGTGATGTGGCCATAGGCAATCTCTTCAGGCACTCTCAACCCTCTTGACAAACACCAAGATGGTCACTTTGGGAAATAAGCGAAAAAAAAACAGGTCAACGCCAACAACATAAAAAGAAGTCTACGACACCTGGTATTCCCAGGCGGTCTCCCATCCAGGTACTAACAAGGCCCGACTCTATTCGCCTCCAACATCAAACGAGATCGGGTGCTTTCAGGGTAATGTGCCCGTAGGCAATCTCTTCAGGCACTTTCAACCCTCTTGACAAATGCCAAGATGGTCACCTTAGGAAACAAGCAAAAAAATAAAAATAAGTCGGAAGCTAGAGACAATACGGCCCGAGTCCTCAATTTAATCCATGCGGCGCATGTACAGGGAAGGCCCTTGCTTATGCTGTCAACGGACGCGGAGGAGGCCTTTGACAGGGTGGCCTGGCACTTTATGCAGGCCACCCTGGAACATATAGGTCTTGGCCCCAACATGATGAACTGGGTAATGTCGCTTTACTCCACGCCATCGGCAGCGGTACGGGTGACCGAGTGGTGCTCGGACTCTTTCCCCATCACTAATGGGACGAGGCAGGGGTGCCCTCTGTCTCCCCTAATTTTTATTCTGACACTGGAACCACTTATGTGTCACGTTCGGAATGACCCGAATATTACTGGCATATCCAAACCCTCGGCACAGCACAAAATTGCGGCGTACGCTGATGATCTAATTTTTTCCATCTCCAATCCACACATTTTGCTTCCCAAAATACTTGCGTCTCTACAGCGACACGGCAGCCTATCAAACTATAAAAACAATTGCGCCAAGTCGGCTTTATTGAATATATCGGTCCCGGATGGTGAGGCCAAGAGGCTCCGCTCCTCTTTTCCATTCTACTGGGCTGAAAAATCTATACGTTAACTGGGCGTTGACATCGCAGCGGATTTAGCGCAATTGTACCTGCTTGATTTTGTCCCTCTCCTGGATAGACTGAAATCTGATTTGGGAAACTGGCATGCTTTAACACTGACCTGGTTCGGGCGCTGTAATGCATTAAAAATGATGGCCCTCCCTCGGATCTTATACATGTTCCAGACATTACCAATCCGGTTACCCCCAATTTTTTTCAGACAACTGCAGGTGCTGCTCCGGGACTTTATTTTGGCGCGCAAACCGCCCAGAGCCCATTTGCAATTGCTTGCCAGACCAAAGGACAAGGGGGGTCTGGGTCTCCCAGATCTCAGACAATACTACAGAGTGACTCTGCTAGCGAGAGTCGTTGATTGGCATTGTAATGGCCCACACAAGCCGTGGGTGGAGATGGAGATTGAGGATGGATCCATTCCCCTATTGACCTCCCCGTGGCTCCTGTCCTCCCTACCAAAAGACCTCAGAGGTCACCCCGTAGTGGGAGCTACGTTGGCTGTTGTGCGGAGGTTGTTCCGCTGCACACACATTGCTCCCCTGCCATCACCAATGACTCCGGTTATAGGTAATCCAGACTTCCCATCGGGATTTACCAACAAGAAACTGCGACAGTTGACAGTGGTGGGGAAACAGCGTCTGGGAGAGGTGTGGCCCACGGGAAGGCTCCCGACCACGCAAACTGTCGCCGAGCTTTCTGACCCTCCGCTTGACTTGTTTAGTGCTTATCAACTTCGTCACTTTCTTCTGGCCATACAAAGGGCCCCCTACACTCCTAGAGACCTGACACCCTATATATCCATCTGTCACAAAAGGGAACCTGTGCGACACACCCTCTCCCTTCTGTACAACCTATTGAGTAGTCAGGAGGAGGAGTCGACCCCCACCATTTATCCACAAATGGGAGAGGGACTTAGGCATCACATTTACCCCACAACAGATAGGGAAGATCCTGACCTTAGTACATAAAGCTTCCATCGCAAACCAATATCAAGATACAAGATAGTCTCACGCTGGTATAGAGTCCCATACCTTCTGAATAAAATGGATAGATCGATCCCGGATGTTTGTTGGAGGTGAAATTCAGATATGGGGACCATGGGACACCTTTTCTGGGCATGCCCGACCTTGAGGAACTTTTGGGTTCCCAGTAGCGTGCCTTCTACACTTGACCGAACAGCCTGTTCGAAAATACAAAAAAACCCTCACGATGCAACTCCTGAATGCCGCCCGGGCCTGCATTCCCGCACTGTGGAGGCAGCCTCAGCCCCCATCCAAGGTGCTGTGGTATTCCAAAGTCAATCATATTCTCCGGATGGAAGAATTGACCGCCACCCTTCACAACACTGAAGAGGCATTTAGTGTTACATGAAGGCCCTGGAGGTATTTTACTGGTACTCGAGACTACATTCGGGAGGTGAGCAGTGCCTCCGTCCCAGAAAACGACTGAACATCTAACGTTTACCTACGTAGGCCATGTCTGCCCTGGGTGGCATTCCCCCCCTCCTTTTTGTCTTTATTTTTCTTTTTTTCCCTGTCGCCATCCCCCCACCTCCTCTCTCTCCGTCTTTGCACTCTCTTCTTCCCCCGTCCTCCCTTTTGACTATGCCTTGTCTCCTTACTAGCCTTCGGGACCCAGAAGAACCCCAGGGTTCTGGACATGACCGGCTCATATTTTACTCTGGTTCACGTAGGTCATGATAAGCTGGCTCGCTGTGGTCCCAGTTGTTCTCCATGATTACATTTGTCCGAACGGAGCTGCACTAGTTATACTGTACTACATGTCGGAGGTGGGGTTTCTCTATTTTCTGCATGAAACTGTAGGACTCCCCTCTGAGAACCCAGAGTTATTTGGCTGCCTATTTTTTGTTAGCATGTAATTGTGACCCTGGGTCATGCTGTATGGTTGACTGTTATATTTATGTTGTTCTACTTAATAAAAGAATAATAAAAATAAAGAAAATAAGTCAATGCCAACAACTTAAAACTAAAGCCTATGGCATCGAGAAATCCCAGGTGGTCTCCCATCCAGGTACTAACCATGTCCCAACCCTGCTTAGCCTCTGAGATCAAATGCACGCTCAACCCTCTTGACAAACGCCAAGATGGTCACCTTGGGAAACAAACAAAAAAAAACAAGTCAACGCCAACAACATAAAAAGAAGCCTGCGGCATCTGGAAAACCCAGGCGGTCTCCCATCCAGGTACAAACCAGGCCCAACCCTGCTTAGCCTCTGAGACCAAACGAGATTGGGCGCTTTCAGGGTGTTGTGCCCGTAGGCAATTTCTTTGTGCACTCTCAACCCTCTTGACAAATGCCAAGATGGTCACCTTGGGAAACAAGGGAAAAAAAACAGGTCAAAGCCAACAACATAAAAAGAATCCTACGGCATCCGGTATTCCCAGGCGATCTCCCAATCAAGACACTAACCAGACCAGATCCTTCTATGTCACCTGGTCTTTCCAGGCAGTCTCCCACCCAGGTACTAACCAGTCCTGATGCTCCTAAGCCTCTGAAATCAGACGAGATCGGGTGCTTTCAGTGTGATGTGGCCGTAAGCGTTCTCTTCAAGACACGCCCAACCCTCTTGACAAACGCCAAGATGGTCGCCTTGAGAAACAAGCGAAAAAAACAGTTCAAAGCCAACAACAAAAAAAGAAGTCTATGGCACCTGGTATTTCCAGGCGGTCTCCCATCCAGGTACTAACCAGGACCGACACTGTTTAGCCTCTGAGATCAGATGAGATTGGGCGCTTTCAGGGTGATGGGGCCGTAGGTGATCTCTTTGGGCACTCTCAACCCTCTTGTTAAACACCAAGATGGTCACCTTGGGAAACAAGCGAAAATAAACAGGTAAAAGCCAACAACATAAAAAGAAGCCTACGGCACCTAGTATTTCCAGGCGGTCTCCCATCCAGGTATTAACAAGACGCGGCCCTTTCTAGCCTCTGAGATCAGCGGAGATTGGGCGCTTTCAGGGTGATGTGCCCATAGGCAATCTCTTTGGGCACTCTCATCCCTCTTGAAAAATGCCAATATAGTCACCCTGGGAAACAAGCGAAAAAAAACAGGTCAACGCCAACAACATAAAAAGAAGAATACGGCACCTGGTATTCCAAGGCCGTCTCCCATTCAAGTACTAACTAGGCCCAACCCTTCTTAGCCTCTGAGATCAGAAGAGATATGGTGCTTTCAGGGTGATGTGGCTGTAAGCGATCTCTTTAGGCACTCTCAACCCTCTTGACAAATGCCAAGATGATCACTTTGGGAAACAAGCGAAAAAAACAGGTCAACACCAACAACATAAAAAGAAGCCTGCGGCATCTGGAAAACCCAGGCGGTCTCCCATCCAGATACAAACCAGGCCCAACCCTGCTTAGCCTCTGAGACCAAGCGAGATTGGGCGCTTTCAGGGTGTTGTGCTCGTAGGCAATTTCTTTGTGCACTCTCAACCCTCTTGACACATGCCAAGATGGTCACCTTGGGAAACAAGGGAAAATAAAACAGGTCAACGCCGACAACATAATGAGAAGCCTACGGCACCTGGTATTCCCAAGCTGTCTCCCATCCAGGAACTAACCAGGCCCATCGCTGCTTAGCCTTCGAGATCAGATGAGATTGGGATCTTTCAGGGTGATTTGGCCGTAGGCACTCTCTTTGGGCACTCTGAAGCCTCTTGACAAAGGCCAAGATGGTCACCTTGGGAAACAAGCTAAAAAAAACAGGTCAAAGCCAACAACATAAAAGAAGCCTACGGCATCCAGTATTCCCAGGCGATCTCCCAATTAAGACACTAACCAGACCAGATCCTTCTGTGGCACCTGGTCTTCCCAGGCAGTCTCCCATCCAGGTACTAACCAGGCCTGACGCTGCTTAGCCTCTGAAATCAGACGAGATCGGGTGCTTTCAGGTTGATGTGGCCGTAAGCTTTCTCTTCAAGACACGCCCAACCCTCTTGACAAACGCCAAGATGGTCGCCTTGAGAAACAAGCAAAAAAAACAGGTCAAAGCCAACAACATAAAAAGAAGCCTATGGGCTTACAGCGGACCCTAAAAGATGGGACCCACTAGCTCTGTCATGGTTCGGACGCTGTAATGTGTTGAAGATGAACGCAATGCCACGACTTCTGTATCTACTACAAGCCTTACCTATCAAAATACCCCAGACTTTCTTTCATGCGGTTCGCTCAATCTTTATCAAGTTCCTCTGGCGCGGAAAACATATGCGTATTGGTAGGGCAATGCTATTGCGACCGAAATTGCGGGGAGGTATTGGCTTCCCGGACCCTGCTCTATATTACACAGCGACGCACATGACACCGGTGGTTGACTGGTGCCGGTGTTCTGCCATATACTGTCCGGCCATGATATAGTGTCTGCGCCGTACTGCGCATGCGCAGTACGGAGCAGACGAAGCTTCGGAGATTTTCATGCGCGGTGAGTGGAGGTGGTAGCCCCACCATCCAAGTGGACATAGGGTTGTGAATATTAGAGGGCCCCTCGCAGGCGAGCTTCAGGCTTGGCCTCGCTGCGCTCGGCTCTTTTATATTCTTTTATATTCTTACTCTATGTCACATACTCACAGTCCCGGTACAAATATGCAAAATAGAGCAAAAGAGTACATGGTTTATTTTGATGTATGATAGTTTTATTGAATGCTTGATGTGGATGATTAAAATCGTGTAGTGATCTATATTTAGCATAAGAATGAAAAGGCATAACATGGCAATGAGACAAAATCCATTAGAGATGTGAGCTAGATGAAATGATGAAATGTCTCTGTATAGCCCAGATTGTCTTCTGTTATCACTTAGCCTACCCTCTAAATTCACTAGCCTCTCTATATACACCAGCATGTTTACACTAGCCGGTCTTCTGCATACAATAGCCTGTCTTCGATATACACTAGCCTATGTTCTGAATACACTAGCCCGTCTTCTGTCTTCTGTATGCCCTAGCCTGTCTTCTGTATACATTAGTCTCTCTGTATAAACTAGCATCTCTGTATACCCCAAACTGTCTTCTGTAAAAACTTGTCTCTCTTTATAGCCTGTCTAGCCTTTCTTCTGTACACACTAGCTTCTCTGTATACACTAACCAGGCTTCTATATACAATAGCTTCACTCTATGCACTAGCCTCTCTGTATAATCTAGCCTCTCTATATACCCTAGATAGTGTTCTGCATCTCCGTAGTGGTAGCCTCTCCGTAGAAGCCAGCCTTTATTCTGTATTCACTAGCCTTTCTTCTGTATGCTGTAGTCTTCTATATATACTAGCTTCTCTGTACACCCTTGCATCTCTGTAATACACTAAACCCTCTGTATACCACAGCCTGTCTTCTGTATACACTAGACTGTAAACACTAGCTAGAATACACCAGCCTGTCTTCTGTACCCACTAGAATCTCTGTATACACTACCCAGTCTTCTGTATACACTGTCAGCTTGGATGTATACCCAAGCCTGTCTTCTGTATACACTAGTCTCTCTATATGCACTGTCCTATCTGTATACACGCGACTCTCTCTATACACTAACCTCTCTATATACACTAACATCTTTGTATATACTAGCCTCTCTTTAAATTAGCCTCTCTGTGTACCCCAGCCTCATTGTTTACTCTAGCATCTCTGTATACTCAAGCCTATCTGCATACATGAGTCTGTATTCTGTATTCACTAGCCTGTATTCACTAGCCTTATATATACTAGCTTCTCGCTTCTCTGTACACCCTTGCATTTCTGTACACTAGACTCTCTGAATACACTAAACCCTCAGTATACCACAGCCTGTCTTCTGTATACATTAGACTGTAAAAACTAGCTAGAATACACCAGCCTGTCTTCTTTACCCAATAGACTCTCTGTATGCACTACCCAGTCTTCTGTATACACTGTCAGCTTTGATGTATACCCAAGCCTGTCTTCTGTATACACTAGTTTCTCTATATGCACTGTCCTTTCTGTATACTCTCGACCCTCTCTATACATTAACCTCTCTATATACACTAACATCTTTGTATATACTAGCCTCTCTTTAAATTAGCCTCTCTGTGTACCCCAGCCTCACTGTTTACTCTAGCATCTCTGTATACTCAAGCCTATCTACATACACGAGTCTTCTGTATTGTGTATTAACTAGCCTTTCTTCTGTATGCTGTAGTCTTCTATATATACCAGCTTCTCTGTACACCCTTGCATCTCTGTAAACACTGTGTAAACTAGCCAGTCTTATGTATACACTCGCCGACTGTATACACTAGACTCTCTGAATACACTAAACTCTCTGTATACCACAGCCTGTCTTCTGTATACACTAGACTGTAAAAACTAGCTACAATACACCAGCCTGTCTTCTGTACCCACTAGACTCTCTGTATACACTACCCAGTCTTCTGTATAGAATGTCAGCTTTCATGTATACCCTTTCTGTATACACTAGCTTCTCTATATGCACTGTCCTTTCTGTATACACTCGACTCTCTCTATACACTAACCTCTCTATATACACTAACATCTTTGTATTTGTCTTTAAACTAGCCTCTCTGTGTACCCCAGCCTCACTGTTTACTCTAGCATCTCTGTATACTCAAGCCTATCTACATACACGAAACCTGTATTCTGTATTCACTAGCCTTTCTTCTGTATGCTGTAGTCTTCTATATATACCAGCTTCTCTGTACACCCTAGCACTGTAACAGTGCTAGGTTCCTGTATTACAGAAACAGAACACCAGCAATAAGGTGTATACTGTGCAGGAGGCACACAACACCGACTCTAACTTCTGCACTGCAGATGCATGTATTGCAGAAATTGAACACCAGTAATAAAGGGTAGCTTCAGGTGTGTACTGTGCAGGAGGCACATAACACCCACTGTAACAGTGCTAGGTTCCCAAGCAGTAAAGACACTGTCCCTGCCTATCGTCCTCTTTCCCTGACCACCGCAACACACTATACAAGGCCGCCGTGCTGGCGGCCTTATATAGTGTGGGGTGTGTACTAAACCCCCCTGAGCTATAATTGGCCACAGGAATCCTGCCTGTGGTGAATTGTGGCTCTCCTCACACAGGATGTCACATCTGTTCTTATTATATAGAACCTATTATGCTCCTCGTAAACTTTTTCAGTTTTGCCGAACGGCCGGACGCAAGTTGCCCCCGGTGCGGGAACATGGGGGGAGACATGATGCACATGTTTTGGAGATGCCCGAAGTTGATCCGCTACTGGACAGAGGTGACAGGAACCATTGATCGGGTGGTTGGAACCTCCACCAGGATGGGGGCGAAGTATTGTCTCCTGGGATTAGTTGAAGGAGTTGGAAACCCGGGAAGTAGCCAGATGGCAGTTCTGAGATGCCTATTTCAGGCAAGGAAACTGATTGCCCAACCCTGCTTAGCCTCCAATGTTGGCAATGACTTGTTTTTTTTTTGCTTGTTTCCCAAGATGACCATGTTGGCGTTTGTCAAGATGGTTGAGAGTGCCCGAAGAGATCGCCTATGGCCCCATCACCTTGAAAGTGCCTGATCTTGTCTGATCTCGGAGGCTAAGCATTGTCGGGCCTGATTAGTAACTGGATGGGAGACCAACTGGGAATACCAGGTGCCGTAGGATTCTTTTTATGTTGTTGGCGTTGACATGGTTTTTTTTTTCCGCTTGTTTCCCAAGGTGATCATCTTGGCATTTGTCAAGAGGGCTGAGAGAGCCCAAAGAAATCTCCTACGGCCACATCCCCCTGAAAGCGCCCGATCTCATCTGATCTCAGAGGCTAAGCAGGGTCCGGCCTGGATAGTACCTAATTAAAGGTGCCGTAGGAATCTTTTTATATTGTTGACTTTGACCTGTTTTTCTTTCGCTTGTTTCCCAAGGTGACCATTTTAGCATCAGTCAAGAGTTTTGAGTATGTCCCAAAGTGTTCGCCTGAGGTCACATCACCCTGAAAGCGCCCGATCTCAGAGGCTAAGCAGGGTCTGGGTCAGATGGGAGACCACCAGGGTCTATGTTGTTGACGTTGACCTTTTTTTTTTCACTTGTTTCCCAAGATAACCATCTTGGTATTTGTCAAGAGGGTTGAGAGTGTCTAAATAGAACACCTATGGCCACATCACCCTGAAAGCGCACAATCTCATCTGATCTCGGAGGCCTAGCAGTGTACGGCCTGGTTAATACCTGTATGGGAGACCATCTGTGAATACCAGGTGCCGTAGGCTTCTTTTTATGTTGTTGGCGTTTACCTGTTTATTTTCGCTTGTTTCCCAAGGTGACCATCTTGGCGCTTAACAAGAGGGTTGAGAGTGCCCAAAGAGATCACCTACGGCCCCATCACCCTGAAAGCGCCCAATCTCATTTGATCTCAGAGGCTAAACAGTGTCGGGCCTGGTTAGTACCTGGATGGGAGACCGCCTGGAAATACCAGGTGCCATAGGCTTCTTTTTTTGTTGTTGGCTTTGAACTGTTTTTTTCGCTTGTTTCTCAAGGTGACCATCTTGGCGTTTGTCAAGAGGGTTGGGCGTGTCTTGAAGAGAACACTTACGGCCACATCCCCCTGAAAGCACCCGATCTCGTCTGATTTCAGAGGCTTAGCAGCATCAGGCCTGGTTAGTACCTGGATGGGAGACTGCCTGGGAAGACCAGGTGACATAGAAGGATCTGGTCTGGTTAGTGTCTTGATTGGGAGATCGCCTGGGAATACCGGATACCGTAGGATTCTTTTTATGTTGTTGGCTTTGACCTGTTTTTTTTCCCTTGTTTCCCAAGGTGACCATCTTGGCATTTGTCAAGAGGGTTGAGAGTGCACAAAGAAATTGCCTACGGGCACAACACCCTGAAAGCGCCCAATCTCGTTTGGTCTCAGAGGTTAAGCAGGGTTGGGCCTGGTTTGTACCTGGATGGGAGACCGCCTGGGTTTTCCAGATGCCGCAGGCTTCTTTTTATGTTGTTGGCGTTGACTTGTTTTTTTTGTTTGTTTCCCAAGGTGACCATCTTGGCGTTTGTCAAGAGGGTTGAGCATGCATTTGATCTCAGAGGCTAAGCAGGGTTGGGACATGGTTAGTACCTGGATGGGAGACCGCCTGGGATTTCTCGATGCCATAGGCTTTAGTTTTTAAGCTGTTGGCATTGACTTATTTTTTTTATTTTTATTATTCTTTTATTAAGTAGAACAACATAAATATAACAGTCAACCATACAGCATGACCCAGGGTCACAATTACATGCTAACAAAAAATAGGCAGCCAAATAACTCTGGGTTCTCAGAGGGGAGTCCTACAGTTTCATGCAGAATATAGAGAAACCCCACCTCCGACATGTAGTACAGTATAACTAGTGCAGCTCCGTTCGGACAAATGTAATCATGGAGAACAACTGGGACCACAGCGAGCCAGCTTATCATGACCTACGTGAACCAGAGTAAAATATGAGCCGGTCATGTCCAGAACCCTGGGGTTCTTCTGGGTCCTGAAGGCTAGTAAGGAGACAAGGCATAGTTAAAAGGGAGGACGGGGGAAGAAGAGAGTGCAAAGACGGAGAGAGAGGAGGTGGGGGGATGGCGGCGGGGAAAAAAAGAAAAATAAAGACAAAAAGGGAGGGGGGGAATGCCACCCAGGACAGATATGGCCTACGTAGGTAAACGTTAGATGTTCAGTCGTTTTCTGGGACGGAGGCACTGCTCACCTCCCGAATGTAGTCTCGAGTACCAGTAAAATACCTCCAGGGCCTCCATGTAACACTAAATGCCTCTTCAGTGTTGTGAAGGGTGGCGGTCAATTCTTCCATCCGGAGAATATGATTGACTTTGGAATACCACAGCACCTTGGATGGGGGCTGAGGCTGCCTCCACAGTGTGGGAATGCAGGCCCGGGCGGCATTCAGGAGTTGCATCGTGAGGGTTTTTTTGTATTTTCGAACAGGCTGTTCGGTCAAGTGTAGAAGGCACGCTACTGGGAACCCAAAAGTTCCTCAAGGTCGGGCATGCCCAGAAAAGGTGTCCCATGGTCCCCATATCTGAATTTCACCTCCAACAAACATCCGGGATCGATCTATCCATTTTTTTCAGAAGGTATGGGACTCTATACCAGCGTGAGACTATCTTGTATGTTGATATTGGTTTGCGATGGAAGCTTTATGTACTAAGGTCAGGATCTTCCCTATCTGTTGTGGGGTAAATGTGATGCCTAAGTCCCTCTCCCATTTGTGGATAAATGGTGGGGGTCGACTCCTCCTCCTGACTACTCAATAGGTTGTACAGGAGGGAGAGGGTGTGTCGCACAGGTTCCCTTTTGTGACAGATGGATTTATAGGGTGTCAGGTCTCTAGGAGTGTAGGGGGCCCTTTGTATGGCCAGAAGAAAGTGACGAAGTTGATAAGCACTAAACAAGTCAAGCGGAGGGTCAGAAAGCTCGGCGACGGTTTGCGTGGTCGGGAGCCCTCCCGTGGGCCACACCTCTCCCAGACGCTGTTTCCCCACCACTGTCAACTGTCGCAGTTTCTTGTTGGTAAATCCCGGTGGGAAGTCTGGATTACCTATAACCGGAGTCATTGGTGATGGCAGGGGAGCAATGTGTGTGCAGCGGAACAACCTCCGCACAACAGCCAACGTAGCTCCCACTACGGGGTGACCTCTGAGGTCTTTTGGTAGGGAGGACAGGAGCCACGGGGAGGTCAATAGGGGAATGGAACCATCCTCAATCTCCATCTCCACCCACTGCTTGTGTGGGCCATTACAATGCCAATCAACGACTCTCGCTAGCAGAGTCACTCTGTAGTATTGTCTGAGATCTGGGAGACCCAGACCCCCCTTGTCCTTTGGTCTGGCAAGCAATTGCAAACGGGCTCTGGGCGGTTTGCGCTCCCAAATAAAGTCCCGGAGCAGCACCTGCAGTTGTCTGAAAAAAATTGGGGGTAACCGGATCGGTAATGTCTGGAACATGTATAAGATCCGAGGGAGGGCCATCATTTTGAATGCATTACAGCGCCCGAACCAGGTCAGTGTTAAAGCATGCCAGTTTCCCAAATCAGATTTCAGTCTATCCAGGAGAGGGACAAAATGAAGCAGGTACAATTGCGCTAAATCCGCTGCGATGTCAACGCCCAGTTAACGTATAGATTTTTCAGCCCAGTAGAATGGAAAAGCGGACTGGAGCCTCTTGGCCTCACCATCCGGGACCGATATATTCAATACAGCCGACTTGGCGCAATTGTTTTTATAGTTTGATAGGCTGCCGTGTCGCTGTAGAGACGCAAGTATTTTGGGAAGCAAAATGTGTGGATTGGAGACGAAAAAATTAGATCGTCAGCGTACGCCGCAATTTTGTGGTGTGCCGAGGGTTTGGATATGCCAGTAATATTCGGGTCATTCCGAACGTGACACATAAGTGGTTCCAGTGTCAGAATTAAAATTAGGGGAGAGAGAGGGCACCCCTGCCTCGTCCCATTAGTGATGGGGAAAGAGTCCGAGCACCACTCGGTCACCCGTAAAGCTGCCGACGGCGTGGAGTAAAGCGACATTACTCAGCTCATCATGTTGGGGCCAAGACCTATATGTTCCAGGGTGGCCTGCATAAAGTGCCAGGCCACCCTGTCAAAGGCCTTCTCCGCGTCCGTTGACAACATAAGCAAGGGCCTTCCCTGTACATGCGCCGCATGGATTAAATTGAGGACTTGGGCCGTATTGTCTCTAGCTTCCGACTTATTTATATTTTTTTGCTTGTTTCCCAAGGTGACCATCTTGGCGTTTGTCAAGAGGGTTGAAAGTGCCTGAAGAGATTGCCTACGGGCACATCACCCTGAAATCACCCGATCTCGTTTGATGTTGGAGGCTAATAGAGTCGGGCCTTGTTAGTACCTGGATGGGAGACCGCCTGGGAATACCAGGTGTCGTAGACTTCTTTTTATGTTGTTGGCGTTGACCTGTTTTTTTTCCGCTTATTTCCCAAAGTGACCATCTTGGTGTTTGTCAAGAGGGTTGAGAGTGCCTGAAGAGATTGCCTATGGCCACATCACTCTGAAAGCACCCAATCTCGTCTGATCTTGGAGGCTAAGAAGAGTCGGGCCTGGTTAGTACCTGGATGGGAGACCACCTGGGATTACCAGTTATTGTAGGCTTCTTTTTATGTTGTTGGCGTTGATTCGTTTTCTTTTTTTTGCTTGTTTCCCAAGGTGACCATCTTGGCATTTGTCAAGAGGGATGAGAGTGCCCAAAGAGATCGCTTACAGCAGCATCATCCTGAAAGAGCCCTATCTCTTCTCTTCTCTGAGGCTAAGAAGGGTTGGGCCTAGTTAGTACCTGGATGGGAGATGGCGTTGGAATACCAGGTGCCGTATTCTTCTTTTTATGTTGTTGACATTGACCTGTTTTTTTTTTCACTTGTTTCCCAAGGTGACCATCTTGGCATTTGTCAAGAGGGTTGAGAGTGCCCGAAGAGATCACCTATGGCCCCATCACCCTGAAAGCGCCGAATCTCGTCTGATCTCGGATGCTAAACAGTGTCGGGCCTGGTTAGTACCTGGATGGGAGACCGCCTGGGAATACCAGGTGCCATAGGCTTCTGTTTTTTATTTTTTTTATTTAGTAGTATGCGACATACAATGCAAAGGCAACTTCACAGAATGTGTGATACAAATAGTTACAAACAAATGATCATATTGCATGGATATCAGAGCCAATGGTAAGAAGTCTGAGGAGAATAGCACGTGTACAGCTTTGCGGTCATATCAAGATGAGATTAAAGCTCCATCTCGTTGGGATCCTCTACCACTTAAAATATTATTGATACTAGCCCTGCTACCCTCGAAGAGTTTAGATATCCATAGATAGGGGAAGAGTATTGTGTAGTAGTCAAATGGGGTCGGAACATACCATTTTCTTTTCCCTTTTTTGAGTTAAGAAGGGAAATAGTAGAACTGAAAGGAGGGAGAAGGGGAAAGAGAAGATTGGGGAAGGAAATGGCAGAAAAGGAAAAGAAGGGGTAAGGGGGTGTCGTGGGTAGAGTGGATAGGATGGGGTCCCCTCCCAGGGAGCAAGAGACGCCCTCGGCTCACCAGCTCATCAGCTGTCCAACGTTTGGAACAGCGATCTCCAACGATCACCATGAGCTTACTATGTCTCGCGGAGGTATTCTTCCGAAAAGCGAAACTGGGTCCAGTAGAACCATCTGTTCCCATGCTCCTCCGTTTTATCCCTCATTGTGGCAGTCAGGTCTTCCATTCGTTCAATATCATTTACCCTTGCGAACCACTGGGTCACCATTGGAGCAGATTGCTCTTTCCACTGACTTGGGATGCAGGCCCAAGCTGCATTGAGGAGATGTTTAAGTAAGGACTTATGATAACGCTTTCTCGACATAGGAGTTAGATTGAGAAGAACTGCTGCGGGATCATTGGCTAAGGAAATGTCTGTGAACTTGTGGATGAGTCTCAGGACAGGCTGCCAGAATGTTTGTAATTTAGGGCATTCCCAGAAAATGTGGAGAATGGTGCCACATTTGGTCCACAGCGACAGCAGCGGTCAGATTGACCGGGGAATATTTTGGCCAACACCACCGGTGTACGATACCAGCGTGTGATCAGCTTATATGAGATCTCCTGATATTTACTGCAGAGTGACGACTTATGAGCGAAAAAGAGTATTCTGTCCTTCTGTGGTTTGGAGAATGTAGTTTGTAAGTCCCTTTTCCATTTAGCTAGGAAGGGTGGATCCGTGGAGGATTGTGCGTCTGTCAGGATTTGGTAGGACCTAGAGAGGGAACCACGAATTGGGCCATCATCCAGGCAAAGTTCCTCGAAGGGGTGGAATTGTCTAGAGAAGAACGAATGGTTAGGTAGTGATCCGAGGAAATGGATTAGCTGTCTAGCTCTCCAGCTATCCAATGCAACAGGTACTTGCTCTAGCAGTATGGTCCCCGAGGGGATTAAGCCCGTGGGTCCAAGAAATAGGGCTGCTCTCAGAAGCCCTTTCGGGGCTTGCCTGGTAAAGGCCTGGTCAGACAGGCCCGGAGGGAATCTAGGATGTCCAATAATTGGGGTCATAGGAGAAGGGAAGTTAGTCAGGTGGGAAAGGTGAAAAAAACTATCCATCTCGGCGAGCGAGGGGCCAATTAACGGGTGAGTAGTCACACAGGGCTCCAATGGCCTCCCCGCCCAAGGCAGACGAGCCAGTGGAACCCGCGCCATCTCCTGCTCTAGCTTGACCCATAGCTTCAGTTCCCCATGCCGGTGTCTTATCACATATGGTCCCCCATCGGATAGTGTCCGCTGTGTACTGCGCATGCGCAGTACACAGCAACATAGATTCCGAAAATTGCCGAGCATGAACGGCGCCTGCGCACTGAGTCCAGGTTCTATCCCCACTATCCAAGTGGACATAGAGTAAGAATATAAAAGAGCCGAGCGCAGCGAGGCCGAGCCCGAAGCGTGGCGAGCGAAGCTCGCCTGCGAGGGACCCTCTAATATTCACAACCCTATGTCCGCTTGGATGGTGGGGCTACCACCTCCACTCACCGCGCAGGCGCCGTTCAGCTTCGGAGATTTTCCGAAGCTTCGTCTGCTTCGCAGTACGGCGCGGACACTATATCATGGCCGGACAGTATATGGCAGAACACCGGCACCAGTCAACCACCGGTGTCATGTGCGTCGCTGTGTAATATAGAGCAGGGTCCGGGAAGCCAATACCTCCCCGCAATTTCGGTCGCAATAGCATTGCCCTACCAATACGCATATGTTTTCCGCGCCAGAGGAACTTGATAAAGATTGAGCGAACCGCATGAAAGAAAGTCTGGGGTATTTTGATAGGTAAGGCTTGTAGTAGATACAGAAGTCGTGGCATCGCGTTCATCTTCAACACATTACAGCGTCCGAACCATGACAGAGCTAGTGGGTCCCATCTTTTAAGGTCCGCTGTAAGCCCATAGGCTTCTTTTTATGTTGTTGGCTTTGACCTGTTTTTTTTTGCTTGTTTCTCAAGGTGAGCATCTTGGCGTTTGTCAAGAGGGTTGGGCGTGTCTTGAAGAGAACGCTTACGGCCACATCAACCTGAAAGCACCCGATCTCGTCTGATTTCAGAGGCTAAGCAGCGTCAGGCCTGGTTAGTACCTGGATGGGAGACTCCCTGGGAAGACCAGGTGCCATAGAAGGATCTGGTCTGGTTAGTGTCTTGATTGGGAGATCGCCTGGGAATACTGGATGCCGTAGGCTTCTTTTTATGTTGTTGGCTTTGACCTGTTTTTTTTAGCTTGTTTCCCAAGGTGACCATCTTGGCCTTTGTCAAGAGGCTTCAGAGTGCCCAAAGAGAGTGCCTACGGCCAAATCACTATACTATATATCTATATCTATAATAATAAATAATATTTTTAGTTATTATATATAAGATACTATATAGGTGATTTGGCCGTAGGCACTCTCTTTGGGCACTCTGAAGCCTCTTGACAAAGGCCAAGATGGTCACCTTGGGAAACAAGCTAAAAAAAACAGGTCAAAGCCAACAACATAAAAAGAAGCCTACGGCATCCAGTATTCCCAGGCGATCTCCCAATCAAGACACTAACCAGGGGGGGCGTGGCCTAGGCATGAAGGAGTGAGGACGCTCTTTTCCGGAGCTCCTGGTCCGTGACCCCTCCGCACCCCTTTACCACAGTCTGGTCGCATATTTCGGCATCGCCGACATCCCCGCGCATTGGCGGAACACAGCCAGCCGAGCGGGGTCCGCCGCTGCTGCCATGGACAGGTACTTGGTCCCGCTGCAGCCTCCGGCCTCCACGCCGGATCCAGCCAAGATGGCGCCCGCGGCCTCCGGCGCTCCAGGACACGCGGCACAGAGGGAAGGTGAGCAGACTGCTATGTAGGGACACGACATGCCCCCGTTCTCCTCGCCTAGTGACTTGTCCCCGTGTCTCCCCCGCTCACTGTCTATGGCCTCGCTTGACAGCCCGGACCATAGCGGCCTGCCACCCTGGTTCCCTCACAACTCCCAACTGTCCCAGAGACCCTCCCACAGTGGAAGCCTCATCCCAGGACCGAATGGCCAGGCTGCTCTCGCCTCAGACACACAGGGGGACCCACCGCTGCCACCAGCACCGGCATTATTGGGGGACAAGGCCATCCTAGCTTTACTCCAAAACCTTCCCACTAAAGCAGACTTTAGCTGTATGGCAGCCAGGATTGAAACGACCTTGCGACATGAAATCGCAGGGGTCAAACGTGACGTGTCGGCTACGAACGAGCGGGTGACCACCCTGGCATCGGATGTGACCTCCCTGACCACTGATGTTTCTGGCCTGCAAGCCGCACATGATACCCTTGCTGACAGAGTGGCACAGTTGCAACTCCTAGTGGATGACCTTGAGAATCGCAACCGCAGACGCAACATCAGGATCAGAGACTTGCCCGAAGCCACTGGCCAGGCAGACCTCAAAGCCACAGTTACAGCTATATTTAACGCCTGTCTGGACCGCGCTGCTGACACAGTAATAGCTATTGATAGAGTCCACAGGACCCTGGGCCCCAGGAGCCCCACAGAGAACCGGCCACGTGACGTTTTATGCTGTCTCCACAATTACTCAGTTAGGGAGGATGTCCTGCAAGCGTCGTGGCGCAAAGGCAGCATTGATTTTGACGGGGCCCAAGTCATCCTTCTGCCAGATGTATCCCGCAAGACCTTCCAGATGAGACGCTGTCTGCGACCCCTTCTGGAACACCTAACTGAACGGAGGATTCCATACAAGTGGGGCCATCCGTTTCACCTTATAGTGCGCAAAAATGGGAGGCCCCTTGCGCTACGACACCCTTCGGAGGTCCCGTCCTTTCTGGAGGCTTTGGGCCTGCCCTCGGTTCAGGTCCCCGACTGGTTGGCTCCTGTTGTCCCCCAGGGAGCAGTGGCCCCGACGAACAACCCCTCAACCAGGCCACAGAGAGTGAGACGCCACCGTCGATCCCAACGTCAGAGATCGCAGGCCCCTCAAGATCGTGAACCCTGAGAGAGTACAGTAATTTTCCGTTATTCCTGTGTTATACCCTTTTTTTTTTGTTTTCTTTTTCTCTACCAACATAGATGGCTGGAGTATCCAGCTTTGTGTTGTTTACCATGCCACGGGCCATTGTTCCCAGCGCCCCCGCTAGGGGAGAGGAAGGACATTGGAAGAACAGAGTTGGACACTGCGCTTCCTGGACGAAGCCCTGAGTTATTGGCGGTACTGTTCACCATTCTCGTTACTGTTTATCTACAGGTGCCCTAGTCTCGGCGCTCTTTGTGTTTTTGGACTGCCTGGTGGTGCCCCCCGGGTGCCCCTGGGCGGCGTTCCCGCTCCCTCCCCCTCTCCCCCCCCCCCTTTTTTCCATTTTTTTTGGGGGGGGGGGGGGGGGGCGGGTGCCTGGGTGGTATAAAGTTATCTATACTCTGTGTTGAAAAGTTTAATATGTTGGTTTAATTATGCACTGTTCTACTATTGTTAACTGCCCGATACCTGCTGCAGTGATGTTCTATAATGCGTTTGATGTCGTAGTTAAGATGCCAAAGAAGCTCTGTGCACGCCCGATTGCGACTGCATGGACCATGGGATGCTGGAGGGGTACTGCACCGACGAGTTCCTCCCTCTGCAGTGCCTTACCTCTTCCCCCACTAGGCCCCTCTGCCCTAACCAGCAGGTTCTCTCCGATAGGAGCTTTAGCAATTCCCCGATCTATCCCCACCCCTCCTACCCTCCTCCTCCCTACTAACTCCGGACCTTCTCCGCTTCATTACTGCTTTTCCTTTTTCTCCTCCTCTTCCTCTATGCTTGAACTCTATATCTACTACTGACTCTGGTGGGGACCGCCGGCCGGGTACCACTGCCGACATGGCCCTGAAGCTGGTTTCCTGGAATGTGAAAGGGCTGAATGTACCTGAAAAAAGGTCCAGCTGCCTAACAGAATTGTGGCGGATGAAGCCCCAAATAGTTTTCCTCCAGGAGACCCATTTCAGGACAGACCAAATACCACGGCTTTATAGTAAGCACTTCCCCCTGGCCCACCACAGCACGTCCCCTACTTCCAAATCGAGAGGAGTGTGTGTTCTTCTTGCTAAAAATGCCTGTTAGCTGTCCAAGCCGATAGTGAAGGGAGATTACTCTTCATTAAGGGAACTCTCCACTCGCAAACTTTTACTCTTGCCAACCTATACATGCCGAATGTGGACCAGCTGCCGGCCTTAGAAGCATGCTTGGATGCCCTGGCTGCATTCTCGGAGGGTACTTTGATCGTTGGGGGGGACTTTAACCTCACCTTGGACCCCCGCAGAGACTCATCATCGGGCACCTCTGCGATTTCTGCGAGAACGCATTCACACATAAGAGACCTGCTACACTCCCACCGACTGATCGATGTGTGGCGTACGCTTCACCCACAGGATAGGGACTATACGTTCTTTTCCACCGCTCATGGTTCTTACTCACGTATAGGTATGTTTTTAGTCGCCCACAATGCTATCCCGGCGGTCACAGACGCTCAGATAGGCCACATAGCCCTGTCTGACCATGCCCCGATTTCTTTGATGCTGAAGCTACAACAGGAGTCGTGTGGTCAGTCCTGGTGGAGACTGAACGAGTCTCTCCTGAAGGACCCTGAGACCCACGCAGACCTGCTTAGGGAATTAGAAAGTTACTTTGATCATAACCGTGATTCTGTTTCCAACCCCCTCATGTTATGGGCGGCTCATAAATGCTACATTAGGGGCATTCTTATTTAACATGGTCATAGACTCAAAGTGGCCAAAATTGAGGCTCTCGCCAAACTTATTGCCAAGTTGCATGCGTGTGAACAACGACACAAATCCCAGCCGACTGCTGCGCTGGAGGTGGAGGTGAGAGATCTTAGAGAACAAATCAGAGATTTCTCTCTCTTTCAGGCTAGAATCAGACTCATGTGGGTCCACAGGACGTATTATGAATATGGAGACAAGTGTAGTAGGTCCCTAGCGAACTCCCTGCGTGCCCAACGCAAAGCGTCCTTCATTCCAACCATGACCTCCCCTTCGGGTGCCAAACTTCATGATTCACGGGAGATAGCGGAGTGTTTCCGATCTTTCTATGAAGCCCTTTATAACTTGCACCCCCGGGACTCAGGAGACGCCCTCCAGGCCGGCACAGCGGCCATTGACGAGTACCTAGCTTCGGCAAACCTCCCGTCGCTGACACAGGAAGAGATAGAGCTTCTCTCGCAACCTATCTCCCCGGAGGAATTGTCGGCAGCGTTAAGAGACTCACCCAAGGGCAAGGCACCAGGCCCAGATGGGTTTACGGTCCCTTATTATAAGGCCTTCCTCTCCCTGTTGTCCACGCCGTTTGTGTCAGCTTTTAACGCCCTATTGGAGGGCCAGACCTTTCCACCGGAGCTGTTGCAGGCAAGCATCTCGGTCATACCCAAGCCGGAGAAGGATCCGCTTCTCTGTGCGAACTACAGGCCCATCTCCTTAATACGCGACCTTAAGCTCTTCACTAAGATACTGGCGGAGCGGTTGGCGCCCATTCTGCAACGCCTGATACCTCTGGATCAGGTGGGGTTTATTCGTAACAGGGAAGCCCGAGACAACACTACCAGGACAATCAATGTTATAGAACGCCCCAGACGCCTTAAACTACCGATTATGTTGCTCTCTGTGGACGCAGAAAAAGCGTTTGACAGGGTGAGCTGGCCTTTTTTGCTAGCCACCCTGCGAAGCCTGGGGGTACCCCCCCCCCATGCTTTCATGGGTTACAGCTCTTTACTCGTCACCGACGGCGATGGTTAGGGTCAATGGGTTTGCCTCGTCGCGTTTCACTATTGGCAATGGAACGAGGCAGGGATGCCCGTTGTCCCCCCTTTTGTTTGTCCTATCGCTTGAACCCTTGCTGCACCACATCAGGCAGAACATAGACATCAAGGGACTGGACACCCTCTCACACCACCATAAGGTCGCAGCCTTTGCATATGACCTCTTGTTCTATGTCTCAGAGCCTCACATTACATTGCCGAATCTCTTAGCGGAAATAAGACGATATGGCACCCTGTCAAATTTTAAAATTAACTTACAGAAATCGGAAGCACTCAACGTCTCCCTGTCTACCAACGCCCAGACGAGTCTAAGCACTAATTTTCCCTTTCGTTGGGCAACTGGGGCTATACAATATCTGGGTACCAAGGTTCACCCGGACCCACATCTGATTTTCCAATTGAATTTCCAGCCGCTTCTAAAAAATTTTGCCGTAGATCTAGAGAGGTGGTCAAAGTTGGCGACCTCTTGGTTTGGGAGATGCAATGTGCTCAAAATGAATGTAATGCCCAGACTCTTGTACCTATTACAAGCCTTACCGATAAAAATCCCCCAATCATTTTTTAAAGCCATGCGCTCCATCTTTATTCGGTACGTATGGCAGGGCAGGCCTCCAAGACTCAGCCGAACATTACTGCTCAGACCAAAAGACAAGGGAGGGATTGGCCTCCCAGATCCGGCATGGTACTATACGGCGGTGCACATGAACAGAGTAGTTGACTGGTGCAGACACCTGAAGGATAAGCTGTGGGTTCGTCTGGAGCATGAATCCGTACCATTTCCACTTGAGGGTTTGCCCTGGAGTGGACCGGGCTGGTCGGGAGCGACGCGGGCACACCCACACATTGAGCCAACGCTACAAGAGCTAGACAGATATTTTACCCTGACGGGCGTGCCCAGTTTCCCTTCGCCCATGACTCCTATTATTGGACACCCACGCTTTGAACCCGGCATGACGGAAAAGTCTTTCCGCCTCGACCCTGACTGGGACCTTGTGCGGGCCTCTTCTTTTCTTGGCCCTAGGACGTGGACAGCGGTCTCCACTATGCACGAGGCGTTAGCAACCACGGCCCTGGGACAGTGGAAGCTTTCCCAACTCTCCCACTTCTTGAAATCTTTGCCAAACAGTGGCGAATTCCGCAGACCCCTAACATCGTTTGAGGAGGTATTCTCAGGAGAGGGACCGACCCGAAGGTCTCTTTCCCTGTCATATCGCATCCTACTGGACCAACTCTCCCAGGGTAACCTGGTGTTCGTGGAAAAATGGGAGCGAGACCTGCATGTCCGGCTCTCGCCAGACCAGAAGAACCGCGCGCTTCTTTTTGCGCACAAGTCATCCCTATGTAGTAAATACCAGAAAATAGCTTATAAAATTTTGACCCGATGGTACAGGACCCCCACTGTCCTGGCGGCTATGTTTCCCGGTCACAGCCCTTTGTGCTGGAGATGCGGTGAACAAGCCGGCACGTTACTACATATCTTCTGGGAATGCCCTCAACTGGCCCATTTCTGGAGACAGGTTCTCAATATCATTTATGACCTCACGGCTATTGATCTCCAGAACAACCCAGCTGCGATCTTCCTCAATCTGACCCCACTCTCGAGCAAGAAGTACCATAAATCTCTCTTAAAACATCTTCTGAGTGGGGCCAGGGCATGTATACCTAGCATGTGGAAACAGCAGGCCGCTCCACTGGTGTCTCACTGGTTTGCAAGAGTTTGCGACATCTACAGTATGGAACAGCTCACATCAGCGTTAGGCGACAGGGAGGAAGAGCACACTGCTTGTTGGTTGTCTTGGAGCCTGTTCAGGTTTTCCGACGCATACAGATCCTATCTGTAGGCTCTGGCACGTGTATAGAGGGAAGGGTCCGGCCGTGGGAACCCATCGGAGTCCTCTTTCTTTCTCTCCCTTCTCGTATACCACCCTGGTTCACTCTCTCCCCCGTCTGCCTCGTAGCACTGTTAGCCCCCTATAACTTTCATTCTTTCTACCCCATCCCCTTCTCCTGCCCATTTGCTCCCCCCTCTTTCCCTACCCCCTAACTCCCAAGTATAATTAAAATACATGGTGATTGCAAGGATCTTTTCGTTTTGTTCCCTCGATTTCCCAGCCAGGGGTTGGCGGCCCTCGGGGTGGTCCCGGCTGAGCTCTTTGACCAATAGAATGAAGGTGACCGATGTTAGAGGCCCCTCAGTCTGGGCCTTGAGGGGGATCGCCCCGCGGACTGCCCTGGTTTATAAGTAGACACTAGGGTGCCAGATCATTAGAGTGGGATAATGTGGTGGCCTAGCCACGGCTGGGGCTGCTGCTGACATAAGTTGTTAGGTTTCCCCCGGTCCCCCACGAAGTATTAACTATGTATTTTTGTTAACCTGGAAAACTGAGGGATCTATGTCTTTTACAGTTTGTCTCTGTATTACCTGCAATCCGTAAATAAAGAATAAAAAAAAAAAAAAGACACTAACCAGACCAGATCCTTCTATGGCACCTGGTCTTCCCAGGGAGTCTCCCATCCAGGTACTAACCAGGCCTGACGCTGCTTAGCCTCTGAAATCAGATGACATCGGGTGCTTTCAGGTTGATGTGGCCGTAAGCGTTCTCTTCAAGACACGCCCAACCCTCTTGACAAACGCCAAGATGGTCGCCTTGAGAAACAAGCAAAAAAAACAGGTCAAAGCCAACAACATAAAAAGAAGCCTATGGGCTTACAGCGGACCTTAAAAGATGGGACCCACTAGCTCTGTCATGGTTCGGACGCTGTAATGTGTTGAAGATGAACGCGATGCCACGACTTCTGTATCTACTACAAGCCTTACCTATCAAAATACCCCAGACTTTCTTTCATGCGGTTCGCTCAATCTTTATCAAGTTCCTCTGGCGCGGAAAACATATGCGTATTGGTAGGGCAATGCTATTGCGACCGAAATTGCGGGGAGGTATTGGCTTCCCGGACCCTGCTCTATATTACACAGCGACGCACATGAAACAGGTGGTTGACTGGTGCCGGTGTTCTGCCATATACTGTCCGGCCATGATATAGTGTCCGCGCCGTACTGCGCATGAGCAGTACGGAGCAGACGAAGCTTCGGAAAATCTCCGAAGCTGAACGGCGCCTGCGCGGTGAGTGGAGGTGGTAGCCCCACCATCCAAGCGGACATAGGGTTGTGAATATTAGAGGGTCCCTCGCAGGCGAGCTTCGCTCGCCACGCTTCGGGCTCGGCCTCGCTGCGCTCGGCTCTTTTATATTCTTACTCTATGTCCACTTGGATAGTGGGGATAGAACCTGGACTCAGTGCGCAGGCGCCGTTCATGCTCGGCAATTTTCGGAATCTGTGTTGCTGTGTACTGCGCATGCGCAGTACACAGCGGACACTATCCAATGGGGGACCATATGTGATAAGACACCGGCATGGGGAACTGAAGCTATGGGTCAAGCTAGAGCAGGAGAATGCGCGGGTTCCACTGGCTGGTCTGCCTTGGGCGGGGAGGCCATTGGAGCACTGTGTGACTACTCACCCGTTAATTGGCCCCTCGCTCGCCGAGATGGATAGTTTTTTTCATCTTTCCCACCTGACTAACTTCCCTTCTCCTATGACCCCAATTATTGGACATCCTAGATTCCCTCCGGGCCTGTCTGACCAGGCCTTTACCAGGCAAGCCCCTAAAGGGCTTCTGAGAGCAGCCCTATTTCTTGGACCCACGGGCTTGATTCCCATGGGGACCATACTGCTAGAGCAAGTACCTGTTGCATTGGATAGCTGGAGAGCTAGACAGCTAATCCATTTCCTCGGATCACTACCTAACCATTCGTTCTTCTCTAGACAATTCCACCCCTTCGAGGAACTTTGCCTGGATGATGGCCCAATTCGTGGTTCCCTCTCTAGGTCCTACCAAATCCTGACAGACGCACAATCCTCCACGGATCCACCCTTCCTAGCTAAATGGAAAAGGGACTTACAAACTACATTCTCCAAACCACAGAAGGACAGAATACTCTTTTTCGCCCATAAGTCGTCACTCTGCAGTAAATATCAGGAGATCTCATATAAGCTGATCACACGCTGGTATCGTACACCGGTGGTGTTGGCCAAAATATTCCCCGGTCAATCTGACCGCTGCTGTCGCTGTCGGCAACAGACTGGCACCATTCTCCACATTTTCTGGGAATGCCCTAAATTACAAACATTCTGGCAGCCTGTCCTGAGACTCATCCACAAGTTCACAGACATTTCCTTAGCCAATGATCCCGCAGCAGTTCTTCTCAATCTAACTCCTATGTCGAGAAAGCGTTATCATAAGTCCTTACTTAAACATCTCCTCAATGCAGCTAGGGCCTGCATCCCAAGTCAGTGGAAAGAGCAATCTGCTCCAATGGTGACCCAGTGGTTCGCAAGGGTAAATGATATTGAACGAATGGAAGACCTGACTGCCACAATGAGGGATAAAACGGAGGAGCATGGGAACAGATAGTTCTACTGGACCCAGTTTCGCTTTTCGGAAGAATACCTCCGAAAGACATAGTAAGCTCATGGTGATCGTTGGAGATCGCTGTTCCAAACGTTGGACAGCTGATGAGCTGGTGAGCCGAGGGCGTCTCTTGCTCCCTGGGAGGGGACCCCACCCTATCCACTCTACCCACGACACCCCCTTACCCCTTCTTTTCCTTTTCTGCCATTTCCTTCCCCAATCTTCTCTTTCCCCTTCTCCCTCCTTTCAGTTCTACTATTTCCCTTCTTAACTCAAAAAAGGGAAAAGAAAATGGTATGTTCCGACCCCATTTGACTACTACACAATACTCTTCCCCTATCTATGGATATCTAAACTCTTCGAGGGTAGCAGGGCTAGTATCAACAATATTTTAAGTGGTAGAGGATCCCAACGAGATGGAGCTTTAATCTCATCTTAATATGACCGCAAAGCTGTACACGTGCTATTCTCCTCAGACTTCTTACCATTGGCTCTGATATCCATGCAATATGATCGTTTGTTTATAACTATTTGTATCACACATTCTGTGAAGTTGCCTTTGCATTGTATGTCGCATACTACTAAATAAAAAAACAAAAAAAACAGAAGCCTATGGCACCTGGTATTCCCAGGCGGTCTCCCATCCAGGTACTAACCAGGCCCGACACTGTTTAGCATCCGAGATCAGACGAGATTGGGCGCTTTCAGGGTGATGGGGCCGTAGGTGATCTATTCGGGCACTCTTAACCCTCTTGACAAATGCCAAGATGGTCACCTTGGGAAACAAGTGAAAAAAAAAACAGGTCAATGTCAACAACATAAAAAGAAGAATACGGCACCTGGTATTCCAACGCCATCTCCCATCCAGGTACTAACTAGGCCCAACCCTTCTTAGCCTCAGAAAAGAGAAGAGATAGGGCTCTTTCAGGGTGATGCTGCTGTAAGCGATCTCTTTGGGCACTCTCAACCCTCTTGACAAATGCCAAGATGGTCACCTTGGGAAACAAGCAAAAAAAAGAAAACGAATCAACGCCAACAACATAAAAAGAAGTCTACAATAACTGGTAATCCCAGGTGGTCTCCCATCCAGGTACTAACCAGGCCCGACTCTTCTTAGCCTCCAAGATCAGATGAGATTGGGTGCTTTCAGAGTGATGTGGCCATAGGCAATCTCTTCAGGCACTCTCAACCCTCTTGACAAACACCAAGATGGTCACTTTGGGAAATAAGCGAAAAAAAAACAGGTCAACGCCAACAACATAAAAAGAAGTCTACGACACCTGGTATTCCCAGGCGGTCTCCCATCCAGGTACTAACAAGGCCCGACTCTATTCGCCTCCAACATCAAACGAGATCGGGTGCTTTCAGGGTGATGTGCCCGTAGGCAATCTCTTCAGGCACTTTCAACCCTCTTGACAAATGCCAAGATGGTCACCTTAGGAAACACGCAAAAAAATAAAAATAAGTCGGAAGCTAGAGACAATACGGCCCGAGTCCTCAATTTAATCCATGCGGCGCATGTACAGGGAGGGCCCTTGCTTATGCTGTCAACGGACGCGGAGGAGGCCTTTGACAGGGTGGCCTGGAACTTTATGCAGGCCACCCTGGAACATATAGGTCTTGGCCCCAACATGATGAGCTGGGTAATGTCGCTTTACTCCACGCCATCGGCAGCGGTACGGGTGACCGAGTGGTGCTCGGACTCTTTCCCCATCACTAATGGGACGAGGCAGGGGTGCCCTCTGTCTCCCCTAATTTTTATTCTGACACTGGAACCACTTATGTGTCACGTTCGGAATGACCCGAATATTACTGGCATATCCAAACCCTCGGCACAGCACAAAATTGCGGCGTACGCTGATGATCTAATTTTTTCCATCTCCAATCCACACATTTTGCTTCCCAAAATACTTGCGTCTCTACAGCGACACGGCAGCCTATCAAACTATAAAAACAATTGCGCCAAGTCGGCTGTATTGAATATATCGGTCCCGGATGGTGAGGCCAAGAGGCTCCGCTCCTCTTTTCCATTCTACTGGGCTGAAAAATCTATACGTTAACTGGGCGTTGACATCGCAGCCGATTTAGCGCAATTGTACCTGCTTGATTTTGTCCCTCTCCTGGATAGACTGAAATCTGATTTGGGAAACTGGCATGCTTTAACACTGACCTGGTTCGGGCGCTGTAATGCATTAAAAATGATGGCCCTCCCTCGGATCTTATACATGTTCCAGACATTACCGATCCGGTTACCCCCAATTTTTTTCAGACAACTGCAGGTGCTGCTCCGGGACTTGATTTTGGCGCGCAAACCGCCCAGAGCCCGTTTGCAATTGCTTGCCAGACCAAAGGACAAGGGGGGTCTGGGTCTCCCAGATCTCAGACAATACTACAGAGTGACTCTGCTAGCGAGAGTCGTTGATTGGCATTGTAATGGCCCACACAAGCAGTGGGTGGAGATGGAGATTGAGGATGGATCCATTCCCCTATTGACCTCCCCGTGGCTCCTGTCCTCCCTACCAAAAGACCTCAGAGGTCACCCCGTAGTGGGAGCTACGTTGGCTGTTGTGCGGAGGTTGTTCCGCTGCACACACATTGCTCCCCTGTCATCACCAATGACTCCGGTTATAGGGAATCCAGACTTCCCATCGGGATTTACCAATAGTGATGGCCGAACGGTTCGCCCGGCGGTCGTTTCGCGGCGAATTTCCGACTTTCGCCGTCCGCGGGTTCGAACGCCTTTTTCCGTTGTTCGCCCCGGCGGACTTACGTGTTTAATGTATACAAGAACTTTAACCTTTCGTGACACGTTTATCATGTGTTACAGGACAACCAATTGAGACATGACAGCTCATGGACACTTGGACATTCCCCCTAACCTATAAATACACCCGATCCGGTGGCCATTTTACATTCTTTCTTCTGTCACTGTAGGGAAAGGATCCTGTGTGGAGTAGGGACAGAGAAAACGCTAGCTATTTGGTACACAAAAGTTCTTTTCAGGACTGGTATAGGTGTTAGGTCAGCAGCCTGAGTTTCTTTTGTCAGTTTAGATAAAGGGACAGAGCGCTGTATGCTGCTATTTTAGGGACAGCTCAGCCAGATTAGTCTTTCTTCATCATCATCATCATCATCATCATTAGCTGTTACTATCAGGTCCACAAAAGAGCTGTTCCAGCTAATCGTTCCAGCCTACTCTTTTTTGCCAATTTGTATAGGGACAGGCAGGAAGCAGTGTGTCAGGCAGTGAGGATAATTTTAAAGACTTGCTGTTACTATTAGTTCCACAAAGGTTCTTTTCAGGACTGGTATCAGTGGTACGGTAATAGGCTTGTACACGTATAATATTCTTTCTTCCAAATATAGAAAGAATATTATACTTGACTGCTGCCCTTCTGCTGCAGTCTGCTAATCATTCACAACTCACTTGTTCCACAAAAGTTCTTATAAGGACTGGTAACTTGGTCTGTCTAGGGTGCTACGGTACATAGGCTTGGGTGCGGTACAGTCTGCTGTTCTGTAAGGACCGCTATCGGTCCACAATAGATAGGGTTGCCGTGCACTACTGCTGACCGCTGCCCTATACTGCAGCAGTCCTTCAGCGGTATAGGGACTGACGCACAGTCTGCTAAACACTAATACACAACCTGCTTGGTCCACAAAAGTTCTTATAAGGACTGGTAACTTGGTATAGGGTGCTACGGTACATAGGCCTGAGTGCGTTACAGTCTGCTGTTCTGTAAGGACCGCTATCGGTCCACAATACATAGGGTTGACGTGCACTACTGCTGACCGCTGCCCTATACTGCAGCAGTCCTTCAGCGGTATAGGGACTGACGCACAGTCTGCTAAACACTAACACACAACCTGCTTGGTCCACAAAAGTTCTTATAAGGACTGGTAACTTGGTATAGGGTGCTACGGTACATAGGCCTGAGTGCGTTACAGTCTGCTGTTCTGTAAGGACCGCTATCGGTCCACAATACATAGGGTTGCCGTGCACTACTGCTGACCGCTGCCCTATACTGCAGCAGTCCTTCATTGGTATAGGGACTGACGTACAGTCTGCTAATCACTAACACACAACCTGCTTGGTCCACAAAAGTTCTTATAAGGACTGGTAACTTGGTATAGGGTGCTACGGTACATAGGCCTGAGTGCGTTACAGTCTGCTGTTCTGTAAGGACCGCTATCGGTCCACAATACATAGGGTTGCCGTGCACTACTGCTGACCGCTGCCCTATACTGCAGCAGTCCTTCAGCGGTATAGGGACTGACGCACAGTCTGCTAAACACTAACACACAACCTGCTTGGTCCACAAAAGTTCTTATAAGGACTGGTAACTTGGTATAGGGTGCTACGGTACATAGGCCTGAGTGCGTTACAGTCTGCTGTTCTGTAAGGACCGCTATCGGTCCACAATACATAGGGTTGCCGTGCACTACTGCTGACCGCTGCCCTATACTGCAGCAGTCCTTCATTGGTATAGGGACTGACGTACAGTCTGCTAATCACTAACACACAACCTGCTTGGTCCACAAAAGTTCTTATAAGGACTGGTAACTTGGTATAGGGTGCTACGGTACATAGGCCTGAGTGCGTTACAGTCTGCTGTTCTGTAAGGACCGCTATCGGTCCACAATACATAGGGTTGCCGTGCACTACTGCTGACCGCTGCCCTATACTGCAGCAGTCCTTCATTGGTATAGGGACTGACGTACAGTCTGCTAATCACTAACACACAACCTGCTTGGTCCACAAAAGTTCTTATAAGGACTGGTAACTTGGTATAGGGTGCTACGGTACATAGGCCTGAGTGCGTTACAGTCTGCTGTTCTGTAAGGACCGCTATCGGTCCACAATACATAGGGTTGCCGTGCACTACTGCTGACCGCTGCCCTATACTGCAGCAGTCCTTCATTGGTATAGGGACTGACGTACAGTCTGCTAATCACTAACACACAACCTGCTTGGTCCACAAAAGTTCTTATAAGGACTGGTAACTTGGTATAGGGTGCTACGGTACATAGGCCTGAGTGCGTTACAGTCTGCTGTTCTGTAAGGACCGCTATCGGTCCACAATACATAGGGTTGCCGTGCACTACTGCTGACCGCTGCCCTATACTGCAGCAGTCCTTCAGCGGTATAGGGACTGACGCACAGTCTGCTAAACACTAACACACAACCTGCTTGGTCCACAAAAGTTCTTATAAGGACTGGTAACTTGGTATAGGGTGCTACGGTACATAGGCCTGAGTGCAGTACAGTCTGCTGTTCTGTAAGGACCGCTATCGGTCCACAATACATAGGGTTGCCGTGCACTACTGCTGACCGCTGCCCTATACTGCAGCAGTCCTTCAGCGGTATAGGGACTGACGCACAGTCTGCTAAACACTAACACACAACCTGCTTGGTCCACAAAAGTTCTTATAAGGACTGGTAACTTGGTATAGGGTGCTACGGTACATAGGCCTGAGTGCGTTACAGTCTGCTGTTCTGTAAGGACCGCTATCGGTCCACAATACATAGGGTTGCCGTGCACTACTGCTGACCGCTGCCCTATACTGCAGCAGTCCTTCATTGGTATAGGGACTGACGTACAGTCTGCTAATCACTAACACACAACCTGCTTGGTCCACAAAAGTTCTTATAAGGACTGGTAACTTGGTATAGGGTGCTACGGTACATAGGCCTGAGTGCGTTACAGTCTGCTGTTCTGTAAGGACCGCTATCGGTCCACAATACATAGGGTTGCCGTGCACTACTGCTGACCGCTGCCCTATACTGCAGCAGTCCTTCATTGGTATAGGGACTGACGTACAGTCTGCTAATCACTAACACACAACCTGCTTGGTCCACAAAAGTTCTTATAAGGACTGGTAACTTGGTATAGGGTGCTACGGTACATAGGCCTGAGTGCGTTACAGTCTGCTGTTCTGTAAGGACCGCTATCGGTCCACAATACATAGGGTTGCCGTGCACTACTGCTGACCGCTGCCCTATACTGCAGCAGTCCTTCAGCGGTATAGGGACTGACGCACAGTCTGCTAAACACTAACACACAACCTGCTTGGTCCACAAAAGTTCTTATAAGGACTGGTAACTTGGTATAGGGTGCTACGGTACATAGGCCTGAGTGCAGTACAGTCTGCTGTTCTGTAAGGACCGCTATCGGTCCACAATACATAGGGTTGCCGTGCACTACTGCTGACCGCTGCCCTATACTGCAGCAGTCCTTCATTGGTATAGGGACTGACGTACAGTCTGCTAATCACTAACACACAACCTGCTTGGTCCACAAAAGTTCTTATAAGGACTGGTAACTTGGTATAGGGTGCTACGGTACATAGGCCTGAGTGCGTTACAGTCTGCTGTTCTGTAAGGACCGCTATCGGTCCACAATACATAGGGTTGCCGTGCACTACTGCTGACCGCTGCCCTATACTGCAGCAGTCCTTCATTGGTATAGGGACTGACGTACAGTCTGCTAATCACTAACACACAACCTGCTTGGTCCACAAAAGTTCTTATAAGGACTGGTAACTTGGTATAGGGTGCTACGGTACATAGGCCTGAGTGCGTTACAGTCTGCTGTTCTGTAAGGACCGCTATCGGTCCACAATACATAGGGTTGCCGTGCACTACTGCTGACCGCTGCCCTATACTGCAGCAGTCCTTCAGCGGTATAGGGACTGACGCACAGTCTGCTAAACACTAACACACAACCTGCTTGGTCCACAAAAGTTCTTATAAGGACTGGTAACTTGGTATAGGGTGCTACGGTACATAGGCCTGAGTGCAGTACAGTCTGCTGTTCTGTAAGGACCGCTATCGGTCCACAATACATAGGGTTGCCGTGCACTACTGCTGACCGCTGCCCTATACTGCAGCAGTCCTTCATTGGTATAGGGACTGACGTACAGTCTGCTAATCACTAACACACAACCTGCTTGGTCCACAAAAGTTCTTATAAGGACTGGTAACTTGGTATAGGGTGCTACGGTACATAGGCCTGAGTGCGTTACAGTCTGCTGTTCTGTAAGGACCGCTATCGGTCCACAATACATAGGGTTGCCGTGCACTACTGCTGACCGCTGCCCTATACTGCAGCAGTCCTTCATTGGTATAGGGACTGACGTACAGTCTGCTAATCACTAACACACAACCTGCTTGGTCCACAAAAGTTTTTATAAGGACTGGTAACTTGGTATAGGGTGCTACGGTACATAGGCCTGAGTGCAGTACAGTCTGCTGTTCTGTAAGGACCGCTATCGGTCCACAATACATAGGGTTGACGTGCACTACTGCTGACCGCTGCCCTATACTGCAGCAGTCCTTCATTGGTATAGGGACTGACGTACAGTCTGCTAATCACTAACACACAACCTGCTTGGTCCACAAAAGTTCTTATAAGGACTGGTAACTTGGTATAGGGTGCTACGGTACATAGGCCTGAGTGCAGTACAGTCTGCTGTTCTGTAAGGACCGCTATCGGTCCACAATACATAGGGTTGCCGTGCACTACTGCTGACCGCTGCCCTATACTGCAGCAGTCCTTCATTGGTATAGGGACTGACGTACAGTCTGCTAATCACTAACACACAACCTGCTTGGTCCACAAAAGTTTTTATAAGGACTGGTAACTTGGTATAGGGTGCTACGGTACATAGGCCTGAGTGCAGTACAGTCTGCTGTTCTGTAAGGACCGCTATCGGTCCACAATACATAGGGTTGACGTGCACTACTGCTGACCGCTGCCCTATACTGCAGCAGTCCTTCATTGGTATAGGGACTGACGTACAGTCTGCTAATCACTAACACACAACCTGCTTGGTCCACAAAAGTTCTTATAAGGACTGGTAACTTGGTATAGGGTGCTACGGTACATAGGCCTGAGTGCAGTACAGTCTGCTGTTCTGTAAGGACCGCTATCGGTCCACAATACATAGGGTTGCCGTGCACTACTGCTGACCGCTGCCCTATACTGCAGCAGTCCTTCATTGGTATAGGGACTGACGTACAGTCTGCTAATCACTAACACACAACCTGCTTGGTCCACAAAAGTTTTTATAAGGACTGGTAACTTGGTATAGGGTGCTACGGTACATAGGCCTGAGTGCAGTACAGTCTGCTGTTCTGTAAGGACCGCTATCGGTCCACAATACATAGGGTTGACGTGCACTACTGCTGACCGCTGCCCTATACTGCAGCAGTCCTTCAGCGGTATAGGGACTAAGAGTTTTGTCACAGGGTGATTTAAAAAATGACAGGCAGAGGAAGAGGCAGGCCCTTCCGCAGGGGTGGTAGGGGTAGGGCAGGAGCAACAGCCTTGAGCCAAAGTGGGAAGTTGCAGAAGGTGCGTTCAATTACTTTAAAGGACGCACCAGACTTGGTTGAGTGGCTCACTCAGCCTTATTCTTCTGCACCCTCCTCATCCTCTCGATCTGCACCCTCTTCTTCACTCTCTGCTATGTGCACCCCCAAAGACACTACCACCAACAACACCACCACCACCACATACCTTCCGCTTGAGTGCAAATGGGGGCCTTCATGCTCCAGTGTTTTAATAGGGACCCCCGTATAAAAAGCATGAGGGTCAAGGACCAGTACTGGGTGGCAACGTACTTAGATCCCCGGTACAAACACAAAATGGCGGAAATGTTACCGCCGTCGCAGAGGGCTGTCAGAATGCAGCACTTCCAGGCCTTGCTTCGAGAAATGCTGCATTCTGCTTTTGCGTGCGCTGGCAGAGGAGCAATTCCCACTCCCAGAGAAGGATTTGCGGGTACCAATCCAACAGCGCCTGCAAGAAGAGGCCGGTTTGAAGATGTGTTGGTGACTTCGGATATGAGGTCATTCTTTCAGCCGACCCATCGACAGGTGTCATCCGGATCCAGCATCAGGGAACGCCTAGACCGTCAGGTGTCCGACTACATTGGGTTAACGGCCGATGTGGACGCTCTGAGGAGTGATGAACCCCTAGACTACTGGGTGGGCAGGCTTGACCTCTGGCCAGAGCTTGCCCAATTTGCAATCGAACTGTTGGCTTGCCCCTCATCCAGTGTCCTGTCCGAAAGGACGTTCAGCGCAGCAGGGGGGATTGTGACCGATAAGCGTACTCGCCTAGCTCACGACAGTGTTAACTACCTCACATTTCTAAAAATGAATGAGGCATGGATCTCGGAGGAATTCAACACATGTGATCAGTAGACCATGTATATGTCTATAAACAATTTTTGGAATCAAGCACACAGACCTTCTTAATTCATTTGGCTCACTTCCCTGACCCAAAAAAGCACACCGTACTATATGCCCCTACCCTCCTCTTTGAAGAGGTTGAGCGGTGTCATATTTCTACTGGGGCTGCTTATTATGAGGGGTTCCCACCATCCCTGTGCTGTGCTGACTTCCTCCTGGGTGTTCTTATTATGAGGGGCTCCCACCATCCCTGTGCTGTGCTGACTTCCTCCTGGGGGTTCTTATTATGAGGGGCTCCCACCATCCCTGTGCTGTGCTGACTTCCTCCTGGGGGTTCTTATTATGAGGGGATCACACCATCCCTGTGCTGTGCTGACTTCCTCCTGGGGCTGCTTACGGTGCTGCTGTCAGCGCTGTATGTCACGGAGCTGCTGTCAGCGCTGTATGTCACGGAGCTGCTGTCAGCGCTGTATGTCACGGAGCTGCTGTCAGCGCTGTATGTCACGGAGCTGCTGTCAGCGCTGTATGTCACGGAGCTGCTGTCAGCGCTGTATGTCACGGAGCTGCTGTCAGCGCTGTATGTCACGGAGCTGCTGTCAGCGCTGTATGTCACGGAGCTGCTGTCAGCGCTGTATGTCACGGTGCTGCTGTCAGCGCTGTATGTCACGGAGCTGCTGTCAGCGCTGTATGTCACGGAGCTGCTGTCAGTGCTGTATGTCACGGAGCTGCTGTCAGCGCTGTATGTCACGGAGCTGCTGTCAGCGCTGTATGTCACGGAGCTGCTGTCAGCGCTGTATGTCACGGTGCTGCTGTCAGCGCTGTATGTCACGGAGCTGCTGTCAGCGCTGTATGTCACGGAGCTGCTGTCAGTGCTGTATGTCACGGAGCTGCTGTCAGCGCTGTATGTCACGGAGCTGCTGTCAGCGCTGTATGTCACGGAGCTGCTGTCAGCGCTGTATGTCACGGTGCTGCTGTCAGCGCTGTATGTCACGGAGCTGCTGTCAGCGCTGTATGTCACGGAGCTGCTGTCAGCGCTGTATGTCACGGAGCTGCTGTCAGCGCTGTATGTCACGGAGCTGCTGTCAGCGCTGTATGTCACGGAGCTGCTGTCAGCGCTGTATGTCACGGTGCTGATGTCAGTGCTCTGTATTACGGTGCTGCTGTCAGTGCTCTGTATCTCCTGCACCCTCTTGTTTGCCTACCCTGGTCCCTGACCTTCCCTCTCCTCCATTGCCTTCATTAGCTCCATAGTCCTGAATTGTCAGAACAATTTCCCAAATAAAAAAAAAATGCTTGTAGTTATCGATCCCAAATTCACCTCATACATGTATTATGCTATTGTCCAGGTGGTGGGACTACGTGCTACCCCCTAATAATTACCCCGTGGCCGCAAATTCGACCTAAAGGTTTGCGAAATTCGCCTCCCATTGAAGTCAATGGAGCCCGCGGCGAACGGTCGTTTTCGCGAACGTTTGTGCCCGTTCGCGTTTCGCGTTCGCGAAACGTCCCGTCGGAAGTTCGTCCATCACTATTTACCAACAAGAAACTGCGACAGTTGACAGTGGTGGGGAAACAGCGTCTGGGAGAGGTGTGGCCCATGGGAAGGCTCCCGACCACGCAAATTGTCGCCGAGCTTTCTGACCCTCCGCTTGACTTGTTTAGTGCTTATCAACTTCGTCACTTTCTTCTGGCCATACAAAGGGCCCCCTACACTCCTAGAGACCTGACACCCTATAAATCCATCTGTCACAAAAGGGAACCTGTGCGACACACCCTCTCCCTTCTGTACAATCTATTGAGTAGTCAGGAGGAGGAGTCGACCCCCACCATTTATCCACAAATGGGAGAGGGACTTAGGCATCACATTTACCCCACAACAGATAGGGAAGATCCTGACCTTAGTACATAAAGCTTCCATCGCAAACCAATATCAAGATACAAGATAGTCTCACGCTGGTATAGAGTCCCATACCTTCTGAATAAAATGGATAGATCGATCCCGGATGTTTGTTGGAGGTGAAATTCAGATATGGGGACCATGGGACACCTTTTCTGGGCATGCCCGACCTTGAGGAACTTTTGGGTTCCCAGTAGCGTGCCTTCTACACTTGACCGAACAGCCTGTTCGAAAATACAAAAAAAACCCTCACGATGCAACTCCTGAATGCCGCCCGGGCCTGCATTCCCGCACTGTGGAGGCAGCCTCAGCCCCCATCCAAGGTGCTGTGGTATTCCAAAGTCAATCATATTCTCCGGATGGAAGAATTGACCGCCACCCTTCACAACACTGAAGAGGCATTTAGTGTTACATGAAGGCCCTGGAGGTATTTTACTGGTACTCGAGACTACATTCGGGAGGTGAGCAGTGCCTCCGTCCCAGAAAACGACTGAACATCTAACGTTTACCTACGTAGGCCATGTCTGCCCTGGGTGGCATTCCCCCCCTCCCTTTTTGTCTTTATTTTTCTTTTTTTCCCCGCCGCCATCCCCCCACCTCCTCTCTCTCCGTCTTTGCACTCTCTTCTTCCCCCGTCCTCCCTTTTAACTATGCCTTGTCTCCTTACTAGCCTTCAGGACCCAGAAGAACCCCAGGGTTCTGGACATGACCGGCTCATATTTTACTCTGGTTCACGTAGGTCATGATAAGCTGGCTCGCTGTGGTCCCAGTTGTTCTCCATGATTACATTTGTCCGAACGGAGCTGCACTAGTTATACTGTACTACATGTCGGAGGTGGGGTTTCTCTATTTTCTGCATGAAACTGTAGGACTCCCCTCTGAGAACCCAGAGTTATTTGGCTGCCTATTTTTTGTTAGCATGTAATTGTGACCCTGGGTCATGCTGTATGGTTGACTGTTATATTTATGTTGTTCTACTTAATAAAAGAATAATAAAAATAAAAAAAATAAGTCAATGCCAACAGCTTAAAACTAAAGCCTATGGCATTGAGAAATCCCAGGCGGTCTCCCATACAGGTACTAACCATGTCCCAACCCTGCTTAGCCTCTGAGATCAAATGCACGCTCAACCCTCTTGACAAACGCCAAGATGGTCACCTTGGGAAACAAACAAAAAAAACAAGTCAACGCCAACAACATAAAAAGAAGCCTGCGGCATCTGGAAAACCCAGGCGGTCTCCCATCCAGGTACAAACCAGGCCCAACCCTGCTTAGCCTCTGAGACCAAACGAGATTGGGCGATTTCAGGGTGTTGTGCCCGTAGGCAATTTCTTTGTGCACTCTCAACCCTCTTGACAAATGCCAAGATGGTCACCTTGGGAAACAAGGGAAAAAAACCAGGTCAAAGCCAACAACAAAAAAAGAAGCCTATGGCACCTGGTATTTCCAGGCGGTCTCCCATCCAGGTACTAACCAGGCCCGACACTGTTTAGCCTCTGAGATCAGATGAGATTGGGCGCTTTCAGGGTGATGGGGCCGTAGGTGATCTCTTTGGGCACTCTCAACCCTCTTGTTAAGCGCCAAGATGGTCACCTTGGGAAACAAGCGAAAATAAACAGGTAAACGCCAACAACATAAAAAGAAGCCTACGGCACCTGGTATTCACAGATGGTCTCCCATACAGGTATTAACCAGGCCGTACACTGCTAGGCCTCTGAGATCAATGAGATTGTGCGCTTTCAGGGTGATGTGGCCATATGTGTTCTATTTAGACACTCTCAACCCTCTTGACAAATACCAAGATGGTTATCTTGGGAAACAAGTGAAAAAAAAAAGTTCAACGCCAACAACATAGACCCTGCCGGTCTCCCATCTGACCCAGACCCTGCTTAGCCTCTGAGATTGGGCGCTTTCAGGGTGATGTGACCTCAGGCGAACGCTTTGGGACATACTCAAAACTCTTGACTGATGCTGAAATGGTCACCTTGGGAAACAAGCGAAAGAAAAACAGGTCAAAGCCATTAATATAAAAAGATTCCTACGGCACCTTTAATTAGGTACTATCCAGGCCGGACCCTGCTTAGCCTCTGAGATCAGATGAGATCGGGCGCTTTCAGGGGGATGTGGAAATAGGAGATTTCTTTGGACTCTCTCAGCCCTCTTGACAAATGCCAAGATGATCACCTTGGGAAACAAGCGGAAAAAATAAACCATGTCAACGCCAACAACATAAAAAGAATCCTACGGCACCTGGTATTCCCAGTTGGTCTCCCATCCAGTTACTAATCAGGCCCGACAATGCTTAGCCTCCGAGATCAGACAAGATCAGGCACTTTCAAGGTGATGGGGCCATAGGCGATCTCTTCGGGCACCCTCAACCATCTTGATAAACGCCAACATGGTCATCTTGGGAAAAAAGCGAAAAAAACCAAGTCATTGCCAACATTGGAGGCTAAGCAGGGTTGAGCAATCAGTTTCCTTGCCTGAAATAGGCATCTCAGAACTGCCATCTGGCTACTTCCCGGGTTTCCAACTCCTTCAACTAATCCCAGGAGACAATACTTCGCCTCCATCCTGGTGGAGGTTCCAACCACCCGATCAATGGTTCCTGTCACCTCTGTCCAGTAGCGGATCAACTTCGGGCATCTCCAAAACATGTGCATCATGTCTCCCCCCATGTTCCCGCACCGGGGGCAACTTGCGTCCGGCCGTTCGGCCAAACTGAAAAAGTTTACGAGGAGCATAATAGGTTCTATATAATAAGAACAGATGTGACATCCTCTGTGAGGAGAGCCACAATTCACCACAGGCAGGATTCCTGTGGCCAATTATAGCTCAGGGGGGTTTAGTACACACCCCACACTATATAAGGCCGCCAGCACGGCGGCCTTGTATAGTGTGTTGCGGTGGTCAGGGAAAGAGGACGATAGGCAGGGACAGTGTCTTTACTGCTTGGGAACCTAGCACTGTTACAGTGGGTGTTATGTGCCTCCTGCACAGTACACACCTGAAGCTACCCTTTATTACTGGTGTTAAATTTCTGCAATATATGCATCTGCAGTGCAGAAGTTAGAGTCGGTGTTGTGTGCCTCCTGCACAGTATACACCTTATTGCTGGTGTTCTGTTTCTGTAATACAGGAACCTAGTACTGTTACAGTGCTAGGGTGTACAGAGAAGCTGGTATATATAGAAGACTACAGCATACAGAAGAAAGGCTAGTGAATACAGAATACAGGTTTCGTGTATGTAGATAGGCTTGAGTATACAGAGATGCTAGAGTAAACAGTGAGGCTGGGGTACACAGAGAGGCTAGTTTAAAGACAAATGCAAAGATGTTAGTGTATATAGAGAGGTTAGTGTATAGAGAGAGTCGAGTGTATACAGAAAGGACAGTGCATATAGAGAAGCTAGTGTATACAGAAAGGGTATACATGAAAGCTGACATTCTATACAGAAGACTGGGTAGTGTATACAGAGAGTCTAGTGGGTACATAAGACAGGCTGGTGTATTCTAGCTAGTTTTTACAGTCTAGTGTATACAGAAGACAGGCTGTGGTATACAGAGAGTTTAGTGTATTCAGAGAGTCTAGTGTATACAGTCGGCGAGTGTATACATAAGACTGGCTAGTTTACACAGTGTTTACAGAGATGCAAGAGTGTACAGAGAAGCTGGTATATATAGAAGACTACAGCATACAGAAGAAAGGCTAGTTAATACACAATACAGAAGACTCGTGTATGTAGATAGGCTTGAGTATACAGAGATGCTAGAGTAAACAGTGAGGCTGGGGTACACAGAGAGGCTAATTTAAAGAGAGGCTAGTATATACAAAGATGTTAGTGTATATAGAGAGGTTAATGTATAGAGAGGGTCGAGAGTATACAGAAAGGACAGTGCATATAGAGAAACTAGTGTATACAGAAGACAGGCTTGGGTATACATCAAAGCTGACAGTGTATACAGAAGACTGAGTAGTGCATACAGAGAGTCTATTGGGTAAAGAAGACAGGCTGGTGTATTCTAGCTAGTTTTTACAGTCTAATGTATAAAGAAGACAGGCTGTGGTATACTGAGGGTTTAGTGTATTCAGAGAGTCTAGTGTACAGAGATGCAAGGGTGTACAGAGAAGCGAGAAGCTAGTATATATAAGGCTAGTGAATACAGGCTAGTGAATACAGAATACAGACTCGTGTAAGCAGATAGGCTTGAGTATACAGAGATGCTAGAGTAAACAATGAGGCTGGGGTACACAGAGAGGCTAATTTAAAGAGAGGCTAGTATATACAAAGATGTTAGTGTATATAGAGAGGTTAGTGTATAGAGAGAGTCGAGTGTATACAGATAGGACAGTGGATATAGAGAGACTAGTGTATACAGAAGACAGGCTTGGGTATACATGCAAGCTGACAGTGTATACAGAAGACTGGGTAGTGTATACAGAGATTCTAGTGGGTACAGAAGACAGGCTGGTGTATTCTAGCTAGTGTTTACAGTCTAGTGTATACAGAAGACAGGCTGTGGTATACAGAGGGTTTAGTGTATTACAGAGATGCAAGGGTGTACAGAGAAGCTAGTATATATAAAAGACTACAGCATACAGAAGAAAGGCTAGTGAATACAGAATAAAGGCTGGCTTCTACGGAGAGGCTACCACTACGGAGATGCAGAACACTATATATAGAGAGAGGGTATATAGAGAGGCTAGATTATACAGAGAGGCTAGTGCATAGAGTGAAGCTATTGTATATAGAAGCCTGGTTAGTGTATACAGAGAAGCTAGTGTGTACAGAAGAAAGGCTAGACAGGCTATAAAGAGAGACAAGTTTTTACAGAAGACAGTTTGGGGTATACAGAGATGCTAGTTTATACAGAGAGACTAATGTATACAGAAGACAGGCTAGGGCATACAGAAGACAGAAGACGGGCTAGTGTATTCAGAACATAGGCTAGTGTATATCGAAGACAGGCTATTGTATGCAGAAGACCGGCTAGTGTAAACATGCTGGTGTATATAGAGAGGCTAGTGAATTTAGAGGGTAGGCTAAGTGATAACAGAAGACAATCTGGGCTATACAGAGACATCTCATCATTTCATCTAGCTCACATCTCTAATGGAGTTTGTCTCATTGCCAGGTTATGCCTTTTCATTCTTATGCTAAATATAGATCACTACACGATTTTAATCATCCACATCAAGCATGCAATAAAACTATCATACATCAAAATAAACCATGTACTCTTTTTCTCTATTTTGCATATTTGTACCGGAACTGTGAGTATGTGACAGTCCTGACACACCATCCTGACTTATTTTTCTTTATTTCTTATTAGAAATGGAGAGTACTATCTCAAAATCCGCTTAAATCTATTCACTTCCATGAGTTCTACCGCTAATTGTACCTTAATGCAAAATGTTCACAAAACCATCCATTTGCTACCAGACATGCTGCACATACTAAGAGTAATGTAACTATCGCTCTCTAACGATGTAAACAGTTTTATTGCTTTTCTGACATTGACCGAGTATCTCTGACATTAACTGAGTATCTCTCTGCACTATGATCTTAATAATAATAATAATAATAATAATAATAGGATTGTGTAATGCAAAGATCAACTAGTCTAATATAAGCTTTCTCATTGGTACCGGCATATCCTTTAAATTTAGACTAACGCAACTATTTCTCGGCCATTTTCAAGCTAAGCTTTCAATCTCTTACCTTTGAACTGCGATACTTCCTCCCTACAATATTAAGCCATTTAAATGTCCTATTGGTCGCCTATATTATACAACTCTCTGAAAAGCCTATATGTAGAGAATAAAACTAGTCTTACATCTTAATAAAACAGTTTTATTACTCAACCAGTATCAGCTGTCATGTACTGTATTACTTCTTTTTCTCCACCTTATCTGTCACAGTTAGAACACAGTGACAAAACATTTCTTTTTACCGCAGCAAAATGTGAGAAAAGCAGTGTAAGCCGTCTTTCTGCCTTATGCAACCATCTCTCGCTACCTCTATGCAATAGGATTCTCTTTCCAGAAAACAGTCAGTGTAAGCCGTCTTCGTGCGTAACAAAATTAATGGAACGATTTACACGTTAGAATTTGCAAGCTACGTCAATTTACTATTAAATAGAGTACCTTTGCATTTATTCCTTGACTTTGCAACTATCCCTTGATCCCTTTTGTGTATTCACTTTATCTCGACCTATATATGCTGCCTCAATATTTTCCTAATTTGTTTTGCTATACTTATTATTATTATATTATAGAGATTACTAACTCTAAATCTTTGTAAACCTAACCATAGTTATAATGTCTACAGCTAATTTTACGTTAAAACAAAACCATCTTTTTAAAACCTTTTACACACTGCACATTAAGATTAATGCAACCATCTCTCGCTACCTCTATGCAATAGTATTCTCTTTCCAGTGGAAACGGAAAACAGTCAGTGTAAGCCGTCTTCGTGCGCAGCAAAATTAATGGAACGATTGACACGTTGAAATTTGCAAGCTACGTCAATTTACTGTTAAATAGAGTACCTTTGCATTTATCCCTTGACTTTGCTACTATCCCTTGATCCCTTTTGTGTATTCACTATATCTCGACCTATACATACTGCCTCAAAATTTTCCTAATTTGTTTTGCTATACTTATTATTATTATTTTATAGAGATTACTATCTCTAAATCATTGTAACAAGTTATAAAGTCTACAGCTAATTTTACGTTAAAGCAAAAGTCACACAAAACCATCTTTTTAAAACCTTTTACACACTGCACATTAAGATTAATGCAACCATCTCTCGCTACCTCTATGCAATAGGATTCTCTTTCTGACTCTATTTTGTGTATTACTTCTTCTCCACATTAACTGTCACACTGATAACCATTTGTAACACATAACACTTGCAACACATAATTTAACAGCGGCAAAATGTGAGAAAAGTAGTGGGACGGTTAACTTGATTGAGAAGTGGTTGCAGTAGCAAAGCAAAGCAATACAGTTTGATTACATTAATAACACATAATGCAACTATTTTACATTCATTTTACATTCACATCATGCATACATCCTAATGTAAGCTGTCTATCACTATCAATGTTCATGGTTACTGATACATTATGCCGATGACCAGTTTCCACGGAAAACAGTCAGTGTAAGCCGTCTTCGTGCGTAGCATAATTAATGGAACGATTTACACGTTGGAATTTTCAAGCTACGTCAATTTACTCTTAAATACCCTTTAGCTGCTTAGCTCACACTTTGCTGTATGTAGCCGCGTTTACATGTAAGTAACCAATGGGGATTGACATTTCATGTCCATCTCACATCTCTAATGCAATTTGTCTCTTTGCCATGTCATACTTTGCCAGTTATTATACTTTCTCACCCGATAGAAACCTAGTCGTTGCTGATATTTCATGATTACAGCAATCATCTCATCTAATTGCTATTCCGACATTTTGCCTTGGTATTACTTTGCAACGCTCTATTGAACAATGTAAAGGTAAGCTAGATATTTTGTGTATTTCCACTTAAACTCTACCTGTATATACTGTCTCAATATTATCCTTTCTAATTTTGCTAAATTAGATTATAGAGTTTGCTATGTCTAAATCCAGGTTACCTACTCACCTTTATTACGTATACTGCTAATTTTAGGATAATACAAAACCATCTTAATTCTTCTTTACACGCTGCACATGTTAAGAGTAATGCAATGCTACCGTGAACAGTTTAATTACTCGTCTCACAGTAACTGGTATCTCTCTGCTATAGGAAACTGAATTTGTACTAGAACGATCACTCATCTAATATCAGTCCACTCAGTGCTACCGGAATAACTTTTAAATTTAGAGTAATGAAATGATTTCTCAGTATTTTGGAGCTACTGCAACTAACGCTTCCGATCGCATTTCGACTGCAATACTTAATCTCTGCTATTGCAGAATATTTAGCTGCTGACACGTAATTAACTTGATTGATAAAAACCTACACACGTTGTTGCTGTTATTTCGTGTATTTCCACTTAAACCCGTTATAGTTATTTTGCTATATTTATTACTAGTATAAACAGATTACTATCTCTAAATCCTGGTAAACCAGCTCACACTAAACCATCTAATTTCTACCTTACACGCAGCACATATTAACATATTAACATTTAGCCGGTATAGTGAAATAGTAAACGAAATGTGTAGATCACTCATCTAATATCGTCTTTTCAGTGCTACCGGAACAACTTTTAAATTTAGAGTAATGCAACGATATCTCAGTTTTATGAAGCTACTGCAACTAACGCTTTGGATCTCTTTCCTGATAAATTACGCTCTGCAATATTAAGCCATGTAAATTGTCCTATTGGTCTGCTAACAATGCTATGTATAATAATACAAATCTTTTAAAAGCAATATCGTCTCACTGCAATACTTACACTCTGCATAATATATATGAATAATGCGAATAATGCTAATAATAAAGTCGTCTAAAACTCGGCTATAAGTAGAGAATAAAACTATCTTACATCAAAAAAAAACCATGTACTGCCAAACCAATAACGGCCAATTACTTAACGTCTATCAGTCAATGACTTAACAAAATAAACTTTAGCACTCTTTTGCTCTATTTTGAATAGTTGTAGTTCTCCACATTAACTGTCACATTGATATCACCACTGACAACACAGCACTTTTTAACAGCACCAAAATATGAAAAAAGCACTTTATATGTTTCAAAAGTAGTTGCATCCATCTCTACATACCCAGGACGTTCTTCTGTATAATCTAGCCTATCTGTATACACTAGCCTGTCTTTTGTACACATTAGCCTCTCTGTATAAACTAGCCGGTCCTCTGTATACACTAGTCCGTCTGTATACACTAGCAAGTCTGTGGAACCAAGCCTCTCTCTCTGCATACCCTAGCCTCCATCTCTTACATAAACCAGGACCTTCTTCTGTATAATCTAGCCTATCTGTATACACTAGCCTGTCTTTTGTACACATTAGCCTCTCTGTGTAAACTAGCCGGTCTACTGTATACACTAGTCCATCTGTATACACTAGCAAGTCTGCATACTCCTGCCTCTCTGTGTAACCCAGCCTCGCTCTCTCTCTCTGTATACCCTAGCCTCCATCTCTGCATACCCAGGACGTTCTTCTGTATAATCTAGCCTATCTGTATAAACTATCCTGTCTTTTGTACACATTAACCTCTCTGTATAAACTAGCCGGTCCTCTGTATACACTAGTCCGTCGGTATACACTAGCATCTCTTTATACATTAGCTCTCTGTATACCCAAGCCTCTCTGTATACACTAGTCCACCGGTATACACTAGCAAGTCTGCATACACTAGCCTCTCTTTGTAACCCAACTTCTCTCTCTGCATACCCAGGACGTTCTTCTCTATAATCTAGCCTATTTGTATACACTAGCCTGTCTTTTGTACACATTAGCCTCTCTGTATAAACTAGCCGGTCCTCTGTATACACTAGTCCATCTGTATACACTAGCAAGTATGCGTACTCTAGCCTCTCTCTCTGTATACCTTAGCCTCCATCTCTGCATACCCAGGACGTTCTTCTGTATAATCTAGCCTATCTGTATAATCTAGCCTATCTGTATACACTAGCCATCCATCTCTGCATACCCAGGACGTTCTTCTCTATAATCTAGCCTATTTGTATACACTAGCCTGTCTTTTGTACACATTTGCCTCTCTGTTTAAACTAACCGGTCTTCTGTATACACTAGTCCGCCTGTATACACTAGCAAGTATGCATACTCTAGCCTCTCTCTCTGTATACCCTAGCAAGTCTGCATACTCCTGCCTCTCTGTGTAACCCAGCCTCACTCTCTCTCTGTATACCCTAGCCTCCATCTCTGCATACCCAGGACGTTCTTTTGTATAATCTAGCCTATCTGTATAAACTAGCCTGTCTTTTGTACACATTAGCCTCTCTGTATAAACTAGCCGGTCTACTGTATACACTAGTCCATCTGTATACACTAGCAAGTCTACTCCTGCCTCTCTGTGTAACACAGTCTCTCTCTCTGTATACCCTAGCCTACATCTCTGCATACCCAGGACATTCTTCTGTATAATCTAGCCTGTGTTTTGTACACTTTAGCCTCTCTGTATAAACTAGCCGGTCTTCTGCATACACGAGTCTCTCTGTATACCCTTGGATGTCTTTTGTATACACTAGCTGCTCTTTATACATTAGCTCTCTGTATACCCAAGCCTCTCTGTATACACTAGTCCGTCTGTATACACTAGCAAGTCTGCATACACATGCCTCTCTGTGTAACCCAGCCTCTCTCTCTGCATACCCAAGATGTTCTTCTCTATAATCTAGCCTATTTGTATACACTAGCCTGTCTTTTGCACACATTAGCCTCCCTATATAAACTAGCCGGTCTTCTGTATACACTAGTCCGTCTGTATACACTAGCAAGTATGCATACTCTAGCCTCTCTCTCTGTATACCCTAGCCTCCATCTCTGCATACCCAGGACGTTCTTCTGTATAATCTAGCCTATCTATATACACTAGTGTATATATGACACACTAGTGTATACAGAGGACCGACTAATGTGTACAGATAGGCTAGATTATACAGAAGAACGTCCTGGGTATGCAGAGCGCTCAGCTTTGAGGTATGGCCAACGTGAGTAATATGAGGGACACTCCTCACCCCCGCCCCCACCTACCAGATATGACTTTCATCCCCTTGCCCTCTCTGCCCCGGTCATCTGGTGGCAGTTTTATGCACTCCCTGGCCCCCACCCATTCATAATCCTTACCGACCTTTCTTTCCGCTGCTCACAGAAACACACTGGATGACTTGTCTAATTAACCAACTTGTACAAGACACCGCTATCCTCCTGTCTGACACCGGTCCCCCTTGGAGGCTTTACCCCTCACTGTTTGGGTGGTCCCTGCCTCTCCCTGGATGCTCCACATATACCACAACGACATTGTCAGAGGGGCACCACTTGACAGGACACGGGGCTGTCATGCCGGTGGCATCTCCCATTGGAGGAAGGGATGATGGCCCCAACCCCTTGGCAGCAGGTTCTTTCATGTACAGACCAGGGCGGCTCATCTTCCCTTCTGGAGTCTTGACCTTAGATGGGGGATTTGCACTTTGGGGGGTCTGAGTGATACCTAATGCGCTGTACTGGAAGGGCTTGACATTCCCGCATATGTGTCCCCTCCCCCTGGCTCCCACCTACTCTTTGCCGACATTGCCTTCTGCAGCTTTCGGGGACCCTGGATGACTTATTTATTGAGCCTATTGGTACGAGACACTGCTTCCCTCCAGGGTGACTCTGGACCCCCCTGGAGGATTTACCCCTTACTGTTTGGGCAGTCCCAGCCTCCCTCTGGAGATGCAGGAGAGACACTAATTGGCGGGCCCCAGGACTGCTGCTCGGGTGAAGTCTCCCATTGGATGGAGGGATGGTGGCCCCAGCCCCTGGCCTGCCGGATTTTCCATGCACCGACCAGGGCTGCTTCTCTTTCATCTTGATGTGGTGACCATGGAGGGGAGGAGTTGAAATTTATGGGGTCCGGGTGTTTGCTGGTGGGAGTGCGCTAAAGGACTTGACATTTCTGCATGTTTGTCCCCTCTCCCCTGTTTCCCCCCTCCCTTCCCCCCCTTCCCACCCTTCCCTTCCCTCCTTTCCCTCCCCCTTTCCCCCTTCCACTCCCCCTTTCCCCCCTTCCACTCCCTCTTTCCCCCCTTCCCTGCCCCTTTTCCCCCCGGGGCGTGGACGGGGGAGAGGGGGTAAGGAGAGGACAATCTGCCAAAGGGAGAAATGCATTTGTTCGGGGACTGCATGTACTTTAGGGGTATGGGACGGGGGGTGGTGGATCCCATTCTGTGATGCCTTTTCTGTTGTGACGGGCTCCCTCGTGCATGCCTACGTTTAGGGCGAGCCGAGGAGACCCCTCAGTGCTAACAGTTATATGCTCTACCTCTGTTTTGGTTATACTATTGTTTTTTGTTTCTTTAATGTTACTGATTGTCTTTTATTTGCATACCGGTATCAGACGTGACATTTACCACTGCCGGGGCTGGGGGGACTAGGATTCGGGGGCTCCCTCTCCAACCTGTCTACCCAATCACCCAAGTAGGACAGCGCGTTAAACCCAGTGTACATCTGGTAAGCGCTATAGCATAATTGTGCTGTTTTAGTATACCCTTCCTGTACTGTTGAGTGCGGACAACCCTTAATTTCCCTCTCCCCCTGGGGTTGAGGTGCCCGGCCTCTTTTTCCCTTTACCTTTCCTTGCATTTGCCCTTCCTTTCTCCCCCTTAGTTCCCGCCATGCATTACCTACCCAAAACCTACCTTGGTTCAACTTTCTTTGCTTTTCTCTGATGTCCCCCTCCCCCTCCCCGAGGAGCGATGGCAGACTCAGTCAAGGTCACCTCTCTAAACGTTAAGGGACTGAACTCCCCTGAAAAACGGTGGATCCTCCTGTGAGAACTGAACACATCCTGTACTGATGTGGCCTTTATACAAGAAACACATTTTAAAAATACTAGCCTCCCCTTTCTATGGTCGAGATCCTTCCCTAAGGTCTACCACTCTACTAACCCCTCCTCTCCATTCTGATCTCTAGCAGGCTCCCCTGGGTTCTCCAGGATTCTCTGGTGGACCCTGGGGGCCAATATCTTTTTCTTAGGGGCCACATTGGAGAGCGCCTTTTTACATTTGCCACTGTGTACGCTCCCAATGATCACCAAGACACGTTCCTCAGAACTACCCTGCACAGATTATGTGACTTTCGGGAGGGCCAATTGATATTAGGTGGGGACTTTAATGTCCCCTTTCGCCATCGGTTGACACTTCTGCCTCTTGCTCCTCGCTCCCTACCCCTCACCTAGGTCTCTATTCTGGCACCTTAATGAGAGCCTCCTCCAGATACCGGAAGTTTTAGCAGATGTGACCAGGGAATTGGACCTTTATTTCCAAGAAAACTAAAGCAGGACTGTGACCCGGGGATAATTTGGGAGGCTCACAAGTCAGTACTCCGCAGGGTACTTATCAGGCACGGGGCGCGCATCAAACGAACACGGAAGGAACAGCTTGCTAATCTGTTTCGTGAACTTGCCTCTGTGGAAGCGAAACATAAACATACCCCCTTACGGACCTTAGAGATTGAATTGGGGACACTCCATACCCATATTGCTGTCCTACTCCATTATAAAGCGAAAGCGGCACTCCAGTTTTGTCGTAAACTGACGTAGGAGTCAGAGGACAAATGCAGAAAAATCTTAGCCAGGTCGGTAAAGGAGTTGAAATCTGGCTCTTACATACCACAGTTGATAGATGAGAATGGTCAGAGGGCCTCTACCCCAACCCAAATAGTCGAAGTCTTTGAAAAATGTTACTCTGATCTCTACAACCTGCCCGATTCAGGGTCTGGACAGGACAATATAGACAGATATGTAACCGGTTCTGGTCTACCAACCCTCTCATCGGAATCACGGGAGTACTTGGAGGACCCGATCACACTGGAAGAAGTCCAGACGGCCGTGGGACCTCCGAAGGTGGGTAAGGCTCCGGGCCCTGACGGATATACCGCACAATACTTTAAGACCTTCCTCCCTATTCTCGGCCCGCGCTTGGTGAATTTATTTAATACTCTGAGCTCGAATGGGGATTTTCCTGAGGATACCCTTAGAGCCCACATCTCGTTGATACCTAAGGAGGGCAAAGACCCGGGCCTATGTGGGAGCTACAGACCCATTTCCCTCCAAAATTCGGTCCTAAAACTATTCTCTAACTCCTCGCCACGTGATTGGCACATCACTTGTAGTCCCTTATACATATTGACCAGTTAGGTTTTATTCCCACCAGGGAAGATAGGGACAACACCACTAAGGTGCTTACCCTGATCCGTAAAGCAAAGTCATCTGGGACCCCTTGTCTTTTCATGAGTACTGATGCCGAGAAGGCTTTTGATCGGGTCAAATGGACATTAATGTTCTCGGTCCTTCGCCATATAGGTCTGAGTGAACGGATGCTGGCATGGATAAGTAAGATATACTCACGTACTTACATTCCACCGGACATCGCGCGTACGTTTATGTTGAACTTCCCCCCACCCCTTGTCACTAAGATCCGCAGTTTGCTTCACGGGTGGCATTCTGGCCTCCATTCCTGGTTCAGCAGATGCAATCTCATTAAAATGAACATACTCCCTAAATTTACTTATCTTTTCCAAGCTCTCCCGATCCAGATTCCAGTCCTGTTTTTTAAGCAAGCTCAATCCTTGCTCACTCAATTTAACTGGGCCCACAAAAATCCCAGACTTAAGCGGTCACAGCTGACATTGTCTAAACAACAGGGAGGGTTGGTTCTCCCTAACTTGCGACGCTACTACCTGGCCTCCCATCTGGGGCGTGTATTGGACTGGAATCGAAACAAATTTTCTAAGCTCACTCCCGAATCCCGAATAAGAAGCGCCATGTGGTGCTATAAGTATTTACCCACAGAATTTATGTCACATCCCACTATAGGGGCTTAGTTGAAAGTCAGTCACCTGATCGCTACCCAAAACACACTCACGTCTTTGACTTCCCCCCTATTCCCTATACGTGGCCATCCAACCTTTGAACTGGGGACCCACTTAGAAATTCCAACCTAGACAATGCGTCTAAATTCGTCATTGATGGAAAATGGCCTTCTTTCTCAATCCTAACAGATCCGACAGGGCTTTCCAACTGCCTTTTTGGAGAGCGGCGCAACGACATCATTTTCTCCATTCCATCCCCAATCCTCAAACGTTCGCCCGCCCTCAGACGGAGTTCGAGACTCTATGCAGGAGCGAAGGCCCTTTGGCCCACATTCTCTCTCAAACAGATTACCCACACTTAACCTGTCTGGCCAACTGGGAAAAGGACCTTAATTGCTAATTTTCCCCAGCACAGAGACAACGCATTATCACTTTGGCTCTCAAAATGTCGCTGTGCACGAAGATACAGGAGACGAATTTTAAACTTCTCACCAGGTGGTATTTGACACCATCAAAGCTGCAGAAATGTTTCCCCTCTTCCTCGAACATATGCTGGAGGTGTGGAGAAGAAGAGGGCACGTTGCTGCACATTTTTTGGTCCTGCCTCAGCTTGGTGGACTTCTGGACAGAGATCCGATGCATGACACAAAAATTCACAGACTTCTCCATCCAGGAAGAGGCTGCATTCTTTCTCTTGTACCATTCACAGATTCCCATTAAGAAGTACAAAAAAATCTATTTTATGGCATGTGATAAATGCGGCGAAATCCTGCATCCCTCTCTATTGGAAAAAATGTTCCCCCCCTTTCGTAAGGGGGGGAACTTTCGTAAGGGGGGGAACTGGCTTAGGAAAATAGAGAACATTAAAAAAAATGGAGGACTTCATCCTCACATCACAAGGTAAACAAGAATTTTTTAAACAAACCTGAGACATCTGGAATACCTTTATATTCTCGCTGGAAGGATGTCGCCTGCTATCGCCTTAGTGCTCTGAGCTTTCCTTGACTGGCCCCTTGGACAGTGGCTGCCATCGTGTCTTGTCCCCTCTTCTCCTTTTCTGATCTTTCAACCCTTCTCTTTTCGGCCTTCCTCCCCTATCTCTCACCCAATCCACCCCCTCTCTCTTTTGGAAAGAGTGGAAAATTGGGAATGACGGCCCCACACCCCCCTCTGGATGGATTATGCCGGAGGGACCTGGGGTTTGTGTGACCCTGGATCTTGGTACAGTACTTTATCCGTGCCTCGAATCATTGTGATTGATGGAAGGCAGACTCACAGTTGCGAATATACCTGTATCAAGTATTGTTCAGCTGCTTTTTGCTCTGTATTTCTCTGTTGCATTATGTACTCGGGGGACCGTCTTCCCCTATTTGGAGAAAAAATTATATTTGAAAAAAAAAGAAGCCTACGACACCTGGTATTCCCAGGCGGTCTCCCATCCAGGCATTAACCAGGCCGGACCCTGCTTAGCCTCCAAGATCAGATGAGATGGAACAGATTCAGGGTGATGTGACCGTAGCCAATATCTTCAGGCACTCTCAACTCTCTTGACAAACACCAAGATGGTCACCTTGGAAACAAGTGGAAAAAAATAGGTCAATGGCCACAACATAAAAAGAAGCCTACGGCATCTGGAAATCCCAGGCGATCTCCCATCCAGGTACTAAACTGGTCCCAACCCTGCTTAGCCTCTGAGATCAGATGAGATTGGGCTCTTTCAGGGTGGTGTGGCCGTAGGAGATTTCTTCAGGCACTCTCAACCTTGACTAACGCCAATATGGTCACCTTGGGAAACAAACAAAAAAATCAAGTCAACGCCAACAACATGAGAAGAAGTCTACAGCACCTAGTATTCCCAGGTGGTCTCCCATCCAGGTATTAACAAGGCCCGACCCTGTTTAGTCTCTGAGATCAGACGAGATCTGGTGCTTTCAGGGTTATGTGGCCATAGGCGAGCTCTTCAAGCACTCTCAACCCTCTTGACAAACACCAAGATGGTCACCTTGGTAAACAAAAAAACAAAAAAACAAATCAACGCCAACAACATAAAAATAAGCCTCCAGCACCTAGTATTCCCAGGTGGTCTCCAATCCAGGTACTAGCAAGGCCCGACCCTGTTTAGCCTCTGAGATCAGAGGAGATCGGGCGCATTCAGGCTTATGTGCCCATAGGCAATCTCTTTGGGCACTCTCAACCCTCTTGACAAATGCCAAGATAGTCACCTTGGGAAACAAGCGAAAAAAAAACAGGTCAATGTCAACAACATAAAAAGAAGACTACGGCACCTGGTATTCCAAAGCCATCTCCCATCCAGGGACTAACTAGGCCCAACCCTTCTTAGCCTCAGAGATGAGTAGAGATAGGGCTCTTTCAGGGTGATGCTGCTGTAAGCGAACTCTTTGGGCACTCTCAACCCTCTTGACAAATGCCAAGATGGTCACCTTGGGAAACAAGCGAAAAAAACCCAAAACGAATCATTACTGGCATATCCAAACCCTCGGCACACCACAAAATTGCGGCGTACGCTAACGATCTAATTTCTTTCGTCTCCAATCCACACATTTCGCTTCCCAATATACTCGCGGCTCTCCGGCGATACGGCAGCCTATCAAACTATAAAATCAATTGCACCTTTGGCTGTATTGAATATATCGGTCCCGGATGGTGAGGCCAAGAGGCTACGCTCCGCTTTTCCATTCTACTGAGCTGAAAAATCTATACGTTACCTGGGCGTTGACATCGCAGCGGATTTGGCGCAATTGTACCCGCTTAATTTTGTCCCTCTCCTGAATAGACTGAAATCTGATTCGGGAAACTGGCATGCTTTAACACTGACCTGGTTCAGGCGCTGTAATGCATTCAAAATGACGGCCCTCCCGCGGATTTTATACTTGTTCCAGACATTACCGATCCGGTTACCCCCAATTTTTTTCAGACAACTGCAGGTGCTGCTCCGGGACTTTATTTGGCCGCGCAAACCGCCCAGAGCCCGTTTGCAATTGCTTGCCAGACCAAAGGACAAGGGGGGTCTGGGTCTCCCAGATCTGAGACAATACTACAGAGTGACTCTGCTAGTGAGAGTCGTTGATTGGCATTGTAATGGCCCACACAAGCAGTGGGTGGAGATGGAGATTGAGGATGGATCCATTCCCCTATTGACCTCCCCGTGGCTCCTGTCCTCCCTACCAAAAGACCTCAGAGATCACCCCGTAGTGGGAGCTACGTTGGCTGTTGTGCGGAGGTTGTTCCGCTGCACACACATTGCTCCCTTGCCATCACCAATGACTCCGGTTATAGGTAATCCAGACTTCCCACCGGGATTTACCAACAAGAAACTGCGACAGTTGACAGTGGTGGGGAAACAGCGTCTGGGAGAGGTGTGGCCCTTGGGAGGGCTCCCGACCACGCAAACTGTCGCCAAGCTTTCTGACCCTCCGCTTGACTTGTTTAGTGCTTATCAACTTCATCACTTTCTTCTGGCCATACAAAGGGCCCCCTACACTCCTAGAGACCTGACACCCTATGAATCCATCTGTCACAAAAAGGAACCTGTGCGACACACCCTCTCCCTCCTGTACAACCTATTAAGTAGTCAGGAGGAGGAGTCGACCCCACCATTTATCCACAAATGGGAGAGGGACTTTGGCATCACATTTACCCCACAACAGATAGGCAAGATCCTGACATTAGTACATAAAGCTTCCATCGCAAACCAATATCAAGAATCAGGATACAAGATAGTCTCACGCTGGTATAGAGTCCCATACCTTCTGAATAAAATGAATAGATCGATCCCGGATGTTTGTTGGAGGTGCAATTCAGATACGGGGACCATGGGACACATTTTCTGGGCATGCCCGGCCTTGAGGAACTTTTGGGTGGAGGTGACCGAGACGATAAAAACTCTCAGAAATGTAGATATCGCAGACAACCCAGCAGCGTGCCTTCTACACTTGACCGAACAGCCTGTTCGAAAATACAAAAAAACCCTCCCGATGCAACTCCTGAACGCCGCCCGGGCCTGCATTCCCACACTGTGGAGGCAGCCTCAGCCCCCCATCCAAGGTGCTGTGGTATTCCAAAGTCAATCATATTCTCTGGATGGAAGAATTGACCGCCACCCTTCACAACACTGAAGAGGCATTTAGTGTTACATGGAGGCCCTGGAGGTATTTTTCTGGTACTTGAGACTACATTCGGGAGGTGAGCAGCGCCCCTGTCCCAGAAAAAGACTGAACATCTAACGTTTACCTACGTAGGCCATGTCTGCCCTCGGTGGCATCCCCCCCCCTCCCTTTTTGTCTTTATTTTTCTATTTTTCCCCGCCGCCATCCCCCCCCCCTCCTCTCTCTCCGTCTTTGCACTCTCTTCTTCCCCCGTCCTCCCTTTTGACTGTGCCTTGTCTCCTTACTAGCCTTTGGGACCCAGAAGAGCCCCAGGGTTCTGGACACGACCGGCTCATATTTTACTCTGGTTCACATAGGTCATGATAAGCTGGCTCACTGTGGTCCCAGTTGCTCTCCATGATTATATTTGTCCGAACAGGGCTGCATTAGTTATACTGTACTACATGTCCGAGGTGGGGTTTCTCTCATTTCTGCATGAAACTCTAGGACTCCCCTCTGAGAACCCAGAGTTATTTGGCTGCCTATTTTTTGTTACCATGTAATTGTGACCCTGGGTCATGCTGTATGGTTGACTGTTATATTTATGTTGTTCTACTTATACTTAATAAAAGAATAAAACAAAAAAATAAAAAATAAGTCAATGCCAACAACTTAAAAAAAGCCTATGGCATCGAGAAATCCCAGGTGTTCTCCCATCCAGGTACTAACCAGGTCCCAACCCTGCTTAGCCTCTGAGATCAAATGAGATTTGGCTCTTTCAGGGTGATGCAGCCATAGTAGATTTTTTCAGGCACGCTCAACCCTCTTGACAAACGCCAAGATGGTCACCTTGGGAAACAAACAAAAAAAAACAAGTCAACGCCAACAACATAAAAAGAAGCCTACCGCACCTAGTATTTCCAGACGGTCTCCCATCCAGGTATTAACAAGGCGCAACCCTTTCTAGCCTCTGAGATCAGCGGAGATTGGGCGCTTTCAGGGTGATGTGCCCATAGGCAATCTCTTTGGGCACTCTCATCCCTCTTGAAAAATGCCAAGATAGTCACCCTGGGAAACAAGCGAAAAAAAACAGGTCAACGCCAACAACATAAAAAGAAGACTACGGCACCTAGTATTCCAAGGCCGTCTCCCATTCAAGTACTAACTAGGCCCAACCCTTCTTAGCCTCTGAGATCAGAAGAGATAGGGTGCTTTCAGGGTGATGCGGCTGTAAGCGATCTCTTTAGGCACTCTCAACCCTCTTGACAAATGCCAAGATGATCACTTTGGGAAACAAGCGAAAAAAACAGGTCAACACCAACAACATAAAAATAAGCCTGCGGCATCTGGAAAACCCAGGCGGTCTCCCATCCAGGTACAAACCAGGCCCAACCTTGCTCAGCTTCTGAGACCAAACGAGATTGGGCGCTTTCAGGGTGTTGTGCTCGTAGGCAATTTCTTTGTGCACTCTCAACCCTCTTGACACATGCCAAGATGGTCACCTTGGGAAACAAGGGAAAATAAAACAGGTCAACGCCGACAACATAATGAGAAGCCTACGGCACCTGGTATTCCCAAGCTGTCTCCCATCCAGGTACTAACCAGGCCCATCGCTGCTTAGCCTCCGAGATCAGATGAGATTGGGCTCTTTCAGGGTGATTTGGCCGTAGGCACTCTCTTTGGGCACTCTGAAGCCTCTTGACAAAGGCCAAGATGGTCACCTTGGGAAACAAGCTAAAAAAACAGGTCAAAGCCAACAACATAAAAAGAAGCCTACGGCATCTAGTATTCCCAGGCGATCTCCCAATCAAGACACTAACCAGACCAGATCCTTCTATGGCACCTGGTCTTCCCAGGCAGTCTCCCATCCAGGTACAAACCAGGCCTGACGCTGCTTAGCCTCTGAAATCAGATGAGATCGGGTGCTTTCAGGTTGATGTGGCCGTAAGCATTCTCTTCAAGACACGCCCAACCCTCTTGACAAACGCCAAGATGGTCGCCTTGAGAAACAAGCAAAAAAAACAGGTCAAAGCCAACAACATAAAAAGAAGCCTATGGGCTTAAAGCGGACCCTAAGAGATGGGACCCACTAGCTCTGTCATGGTTCGGACGCTGTAATATGAACGCAATGCCACGACTTCTGTATCTACTACAAGCCTTACCTATCAAAATATCCCAGACTTTCTTTCATGCGGTTCGCTCAACCTTTAACAAGTTCCTCTGGCGCGGAAAACATATGCGTATTGGTAGGGCAATGCTGTTGCGACCGAAATTGCGGGGAGGTATTGGCTTCCCGGACCCTGCTCTATATTACACAGCGACGCACATGACACCGGTGGTTGACTGGTGCTGGTGTTCTGCCATATACTGTCCGGCCATGATATAGTGTCTGCGCCGTACTGCGCATGCGCAGTACGGAGCAGACGAAGCTTCGGAAAATCTCCGAAGCCGAACGGCGCCTGCGCGGTGAGTGGAGGTGGTAGCCCCACCATCCAAGCGGACATAGGGTTGTGAATATTAGAGGGCCCCTCGCAGGCGAGCTTCGCTCGCCACGCTTCGGGCTCGGCCTCGCTGTGCTCGGCTCTTTTATATTCTTACTCTATGTCCACTTGGATAGTGGGGATAGAACCTGGACTCAGTGCGCAGGCGCCGTTCATGCTCGGCAATTTTCGGAATCTGTGTTGCTGTGTACTGCGCATGCGAAAGGGCTTCTGAGAGCAGCCCTATTTCTTGGACCCACGGGCTTGATTCCCATGGGGACCATACTGCTAGAGCAAGTACCTGTTGCATTGGATAGCTGGAGAGCTAGACAGCTAATCCATTTCCTCGGATCACTACCTAACCATTCGTTCTTCTCTAGACAATTCCACCCCTTTGAGGAACTTTGCCTGGATGATGGCCCAGTTCGTGGTTTCCTCTCTAGGTCCTACCAAATCCTTACAGACGCACAATCCTCCACGGATCCACCCTTCCTAGCTAAATGGAAAAGGGACTTACAAACTACATTCTCCAAACCACAGAAGGACAGAATACTCTTTTTCGCCCATAAGTCGTCACTCTGCAGTAAATATCAGGAGATCTCAAATAAGCTGATCACACGCTGGTATCGTACACCGGTGGTGTTGGCCAAAATATTCCCCGGTCAATCTGACCGCTGCTGTCGCTGCGGGCAACAGGCTGGCACCATTCTCCACATTTTCTGGGAATGCCCTAAATTACAAACATTCTGGCAGCCTGTCCTGAGACTCATCCACAAGTTCACAGACATTTCCTTAGCCAATGATCCCACAGCAGTTCTTCTCAATCTAACTCCTATGTCGAGAAAGCGTTATCATAAGTCCTTACTTAAACATCTCCTCAATGCAGCTAGGGCCTGTATCCCAAGTCAGTGGAAAGAGCAATCTGCTCCAATGGTGACCCAGTGGTTCGCAAGGGTAAATGATATTGAACGAATGGAAGACCTGACTGCCACAATGAGGGATAAAACGGAGGAGCATGGGAACAGATGGTTCTACTGGACCCAGTTTCGCTTTTCGGAAGAATACCTCCGCGAGACATAGTAAGCTCATGGTGATCGTTGGAGATCGCTGTTCCAAACGTTGGACAGCTAATGAGCTGGTGAGCCGAGGGCGTCTCTTGCTCCCTGGGAGGGGACCCCATCCTATCCACTCTACCCACGACACCCCCTTACCCCTTCTTTTCCTTTTCTGCCATTTCCTTCCCCAATCTTCTCTTTCCCCTTCTCCCTCCTTTCAGTTCTACTATTTCCCTTCTTAACTCAAAAAAGGGAAAAGAAAATGGTATGTTCCGACCCCATTTGACTACTACACAATACTCTTCCCCTATCTATGGATATCTAAACTCTTCGAGGATAGCAGGGCTAGTATCAATAATATTTTACGTGGTAGAGGATCCCAACGAGATGGAGCTTTAATCTCATCTTGATATGACCGCAAAGCTGTACACATGCTATTCTCCTCGGACTTCTTACCATTGGCTCTGATATCCATGCAATATGATCGTTTGTTTGTAACTATTTGTATCACACATTCTGTGAAGTTGCCTTTGCATTGTAATGTTGCATACTACTAAATGAAAAAAATAAAAAAAAGAAGCCTATGGCACCTGGTATTCCCAGGCGGTCTCCCATCCAGGTACTAACCAGGCCCGACACTGTTTAGCATCCGAGATCAGACGAGATTGGGTGCTTTCAGGGTGATGGGGCTGTAGATAATCTCTTCGGGCACTCTCAACCCTCTTGACATACGCCAAGATGGTCACCTTGGGAAACAAGTGAAAAAAAAAACAGGTCAAGGCCAACAACATAAAAAGAAGCCTACAGCACCTAGTATTCCCAGGTGGTCTCCAATCCAGGTACTAGCAAGGCCCAACCCTGTTTAGCTTCTGAGATCAGAGGAGATCGGGTGCTTTCAGGGTTATGTGCCCATAGGCAATCTCTTTGGGCATTCTCAACCCTCTTGACAAATGCCAAGATAGTCACCTTGAGATACAAGCGATAAAAAACAGGTCAATGTCAACAACATAAAAAGAAGAATACGGCACCTGGTATTCCAACGCCATCTCCCATCCAGGTACTAACTAGGCCCAACCCTTCTTAGCCTCAGAAAAGAGAATAGATAGGGCTCTTTCAGGGTGATGCTACTGTAAGCGATCTCTTTGGGCACTCTCAACCCTCTTGATAAATGCCAAGATGGTCACCTTGGGAAACAAGCAAAAAAAAAGAAAACGAATCAACGCCAACAACATAAAAAGAAGCCTACAATAACAGGTAATCCCAGGTGGTCTCCCATCCAGGTACTAACCAGGCCCGACTCTTCTTAGCCTCCAAGATCAGACGAGATTGGGTGCTTTCAGAGTGATGTGGCCATAGGCAATCTCTTCAGGCACTCTCAACCCTCTTGACAAACACCAAGATGGTCACTTTGGGAAATAAGCGAAAAAAAAACAGGTCAACGCCAACAACATAAAAAAAAGTCTACGACACCTGGTATTCCCAGGCGGTCTCCCATCCAGGTACTAACAAGGCCCGACTCGATTAGCCTCCAACATCAAACGAGATCGGGTGCTTTCAGGGTGATGTGCCCGTAGGCAATCTCTTCAGGCACTTTCAACCCTCTTGACAAACGCCAAGATGGTCACCTTGGGAAACAAGCAAAAAAATAAAAATAAGTCGGAAGCTAGAGACAATACGGCCCGAGTCCTCAATTTAATCCATGCGGCGCATGTACAGGGAAGGCCCTTGCTTATGTTGTCAACGGATGCGGAGAAGGCCTTTGACAAGGTGGCCTGGCACTTTATGCAGGCCACCCTGGAACATATAGGTCTTGGCCCCAACATGATGAGCTGGGTAATGTCGCTTTACTCCACGCCATCGGCAGCGGTACGGGTGACCGAGTGGTGCTCGGACTCTTTCCCCATCACTAATGGGACGAGGCAAGGGTGCTCTCTGTCTCCCCTAATTTTAATTCTGACACTGGAACCACTTATGTGTCACGTTCGGAATGACCCGAATATTACTGGCATATCCAAACCCTCGGCACACCACAAAATTGCGGCGTACGCTGACGATCTCATTTTTTCCGTCTCCAATCCACACATTTTGCTTCCCAAAATACTTGCGTCTCTACAGCGACACGGCAGCCTATCAAACTATAAAAACAATTGCGCCAAGTCGGCTGTATTGAATATATCGGTCCCGGATGGTGAGGCCAAGAGGCTCCGCTCCTCTTTTCCATTCTACTGGGCTGAAAAATCTATACGTTAACTGGGCGTTGACATCGCAGCCGATTTATCGCAATTGTACCTGCTTAATTTTGTCCCTCTCCTGGATAGACTGAAATCTAATTTGGGAAACTGGCATGCTTTAACACTGACCTGGCTGTAATGCATTCAAAATGATGGCCCTCCCTCGGATCTTATACATGTTCCAGACATTACCGATCCGGTTACCCCCAATTTTTTTCAGACAACTGCAGGTGCTGCTCCGGGACTTTATTTGGGAGCGCAAACCGCCCAGAGCCCGTTTGCAATTGCTTGCCAGACCAAAGGACAAGGGGGGTCTGGGTCTCCCAGATCTCAGACAATACTACAGAGTGACTCTGCTAGCGAGAGTCGTTGATTGGCATTGTAATGGCCCACACAAGCAGTGGGTGGAGATGGAGATTGAGGATGGTTCCATTCCCCTATTGACCTCCCCGTGGCTCCTGTCCTCCCTACCAAAAGACCTCAGAGGTCACCCCGTAGTGGGAGCTACGTTGGCTGTTGTGCGGAGGTTGTTCCGCTGCACACACATTGCTCCCCTGCCATCACCAATGACTCCGGTTATAGGTAATCCAGACTTCCCACCGGGATTTACCAACAAGAAACTGCGACAGTTGACAGTGGTGGGGAAACAGCGTCTGGGAGAGGTGTGGCCCACGGGAGGGCTCCCGACCACGTAAACTGTCGCCGAGCTTTCTGACCCTCCGCTTGACTTGTTTAGTGCTTATACACTTCGTCACTTTCTTCTGGCCATACAAAGGGCCCCCTACACTCCTAGAGACCTGACACCCTATAAATCCATCTGTCACAAAAGGGAACCTGTGCGACACACCCTCTCCCTCCTGTACAACCTATTGAGTAGTCAGGAGGAGGAGTCGACCCCCACCATTTATCCACAAATGGGAGAGGGACTTAGGCATCACATTTACCCCACAACAGATAGGGAAGATCCTGACCTTAGTACATAAAGCTTCCATCGCAAACCAATATCAAGATACAAGATAGTCTCACGCTGGTATAGAGTCCCATAACTTCTGAATAAAATGGATAGATCGATCCCAGATGTTTGTTGGAGGTGAAATTCAGATATGGGGACCATGGGACACCTTTTCTGGGCATGCCCGACCTTGAGGAACTTTTGGGTTCCCAGTAGCGTGCCTTCTACACTTGACCGAACAGCCTGTTCGAAAATACAAAAAAACCCTCACGATGCAACTCCTGAATGCCGCCCGGGCCTGCATTCCCGCACTGTGGAGGCAGCCTCAGCCCCCATCCAAGGTGCTGTGGTATTCCAAAGTCAATCATATTCTCCGGATGGAAGAATTGACCGCCACCCTTCACAACACTGAAGAGGCATTTAGTGTTACATGAAGGCCCTGGAGGTATTTTACTGGTACTCGAGACTACATTCGGGAGGTGAGCAGTGCCTCCGTCCCAGAAAACGACTGAACATCTAACGTTTACCTACGTAGGCCATGTCTGCCCTGGGTGGCATTCCCCCCTCCTTTTTGTCTTTATTTTTCTTTTTTTCCCTGTCGCCATCCCCCCACCTCCTCTCTCTCCGTCTTTGCACTCTCTTCTTCCCCCGTCCTCCCTTTTGACTATGCCTTGTCTCCTTACTAGCCTTCGGGACCCAGAAGAACCCCAGAGGCCGGCTAGTTTATACAGAGAGGCTAATGTGTACAAAAGACAGGCTAGTGTATACAAATAGGCTAGATTATAGAGAAGAACGTCCTGGGTATGCAGAGATGGAGGCTGGGTTACACAGAGAGGCTAGTGTATGCAAGCTTGCTAGTGTATACAGACCGACTAGTGTATACAGTAGACCAGCTAGTTTATACAGGGAGGCTAATGTCTACAGAAGACCGGCTAGTGTATACACATAGGCTAGATTATAGAGAAGAACGTCCTGGGTATGCAGAGATGGAGGCTAAGGTATACAGAGAGAGAAGTTGAGTTACAAAGAGAGGCTAGTGTATGCAGACTTGCTAGTGTATACCGGTGGACTAGTGTATACAGAGAGGCTTGGGTATACAGAGAGCTAATGTATAAAGAGATGCTAGTGTATACAAAAGACAACCAAGAGTAGACAGTGAGGCTCGTGTATACAGAAGACCGGCTACAGAGAAGCTAATTTGTACAAAAGACAGGCTAGTGTATACAGATAGGCTAGATTATACAGAGGAAGGTCCTGGGTATGCAGAGATGTAGGCTAGGGAATCCAGAGAGAGACTGTGTTACACAGAGAGGCTAGAGTATGCAGAAGAACGCCTATTTTTTTTTACAGATAGGCTTGTGTATACAGAAGACAGTCTGGGGAATTCAGTGAGGCTAGTGTATGCAGAGAGGCTGGGACACCGAGACTATTGTAAAAAGAAGGCAGGCTAGTGTATATAGATTACGGGCACCTGTATACAGAAGACAGATATAGTCTATATTGAGTGGCTGGTGTACACAGAGAGATTAATGTATACAGAAAAGCTAGCGTGTAAAGAAGACAGGACTTTATTTTTTGCTAATGCAACTACTTTTGAAACATATAAAGAGCTTTTTTCATATTTTGGTGCTGTTAAAAAGTGGTGTGTTGTCAGTGGTGATATCAATGTGACAGTTAATGTGGAGAACTACAACTATTCAAAATAGAGCAAAAGAGTGCTAAGTTTATTTTGTTAAGTCATTGACTGATAGACGTTAAGTAATTGGCCGTTATTGGTTTGGCAGTACATGGTTTATTTTGATGTAAGATAGTTTTATTCTCTACTCTAGACGTTTTAGACGACTTTATTATTAGCATTATTCGCATTTTTCATATATATTATGCAGAGTGTAAGTATTGCAGTGAGACGATATTGCTTTTAAAAGATTTGTATTATTATACATAGCATTGTTAGCAGACCAATAGGACAATTTACATGGCTTAATATTGCAGAGCGTAATTTATCAGGAAAGAGATTCAAAGCGTTAGTTGCAGTAGCTTCATAAAACTGAGAAATCGTTGCATTACTCTAAATTTAAAATATGTTCCGGCAGCACTGAAAAGACGATATTAGATGAGTGATCTACGCATTTCGTTTACTATTTCACTATACCGGCTAAATGTTAATATGTTAATATGTGCTGCGTGTAAGGTAGAAATTAGATGGTTTAGTGTGAGCTGGTTTACCAGGATTTAGAGATAGTAATCTTTTTATACTAGTAATAAATATAGCAAAATAACTATAACGGGTTTAAGTGAAAATACACGAAATAACAGCAACAACGTGTGTAGGTTTTTATCAATCAAGTTCATTACGTGTCTTTAATCATGTAGTGAATATACCCCAATATTGGAGCACAAGGATGAGAAAGCATAATAACTAACAGAGGATGACATGGCAAAAAGACAAACTGCATTAGAAATGTGAATATGAATTAGAGTTGAAATGCCAATCGCCACGGCTACGTACAGCAAAGTGTGAGCTAAGCAGCTAAATATTCTGCAATAGCAGAGATTAAGTATTGCAGTCGAAATGAGATCGGAAGCGTTAGTTGCAGTAGCTCCAAAATGACTGAGAAATCATTTCATTACTCTAAATGTAAAAGTTATCCCAGTAGCACTGAGTGGACTGATATTAGATGAGTGATCGTTCTAGTACAAATTCAGTTTCCTATAGCAGAGAGATACCAGCTAAATGTGAGACGAGCAATTAAACTGTTCACGGTAGCATTGCATTACTCTTAATATGTGCAGCGTGTAAAGAAGCAATAAGATGGTTTTGTATTATCCTAAAATTAGCAGTATACGTAATAAAGGTGAGTAGGTAACCTGGATTTAGACATAGCAAAATCTATAATCTAATTTAGCAAAATTAGAAAAGATAATATTGAGACAGTATATACAGGTCGAGTTTAAGTGGAAATACACAAAATATCTAGCTTACCTTTACATTGTTCAATAGAGTAAATTGACGTAGCTTGAAAATTCCAACCTATGTTACGCACGAAGACGGCTTACACTGACTGTTTTCCGTTTCCACTGGTCATCGGCATAATGTATCAGTAACCATGAACATTAATAGTGATAGACAGCTTACATTAGGATGTATGCATGATGTGAATGTAAAATGAATGTAAAATAGTTGCATTATGTGTTATTAATGTAATCAAACTGTATTGTTATGCTTTGCTACTGCAACCACTTCTCAATCAAGTAAACCGTCCCACTGATTTTCTCACATTTTGCCGCTGTTAAAAAATGTGTTGCAAGTGTTATGTGTTACAAATGGTTATCAGGGTGACAGTTAATGTGGAGAAGAAGTAATACACAAAATAGAGTCAGAAAGAGAATCCAATTGCATAGAGGTAGCGAGAGATGGTTGCATTAATCTTAATGTGCAGTGTGTAAAAGGTTTTAAAAAGATGGTTTTGTGTGACTTTTGCTTTAACGTAAAATTAGCTGTAGACATTATAACTTGTTACAATGATTTAGAGATAGTAATCTCTATAAAATAATAATAATAAGTATAATAATAATAATAATAATATAGAAAAACAAATTAGGAATATTTTGAGGCAGTATGTATAGGTCGAGATATAGTGAATACACAAAAGGGATCAAGGGATAGTAGCAAAGTCAAGGGTTAAATGCAAAGGTACTCTATTTAACAGTAAATTGACGTAGCTTGCAAATTCCAACGTGTAAATCGTTCCATTAATTTTGATCCTCAAGAAGACGGCTTACACTGACTGTTTTCCGTTTCCACTGGAAAGAGAATCCTATTGCATAGAGGTAGCGAGAGATGGTTGCATTACTCTTAATGTGTAAAGGTTTTAAAAAGATGGTTTTGTGTGAATTTTTCTTTAACGTAAAATTAGCTGTGGACATTATAACTATGGTTAGGTTTACAATGATTTAGAGTTAGTAATCTCTATAATATAATAATAATAAGTATAGCAAAACAAATTAGGAAAATATTGAGGCAGTATATATAGGTCGAGATAACGTGAATACACAAAAGGGATCAAGGGATAGTTGCAAAGTCAAGGGATAAAGGCAAAGGTACATTATTTAAGAGTAAATTGACGTAGCTTGCAAATTCCAACGTGTAAATCGTTCCATTAATTTTGTTACGCACGAAGACGGCTTACACTGACTGTTTTCCGTTTCCACTGGAAAGAGAAACCTATTGTATAGAGGTAGCGAGAGATGGTTGCATATGGCAGAAAGACGGCTTACACTGCTTTTCTCACATTTTGCTGCGGTAAAAAGAAATGTGTTTTAACTGTGACAGATAAGGTGGAGAAAAAGAAGTAATACAGAAAATAGAGTCAAACAGTGGAAACGTTAAAAAATACAATTGGTATACGATTTTGGTATAACTGAGGTACAGGGCAATTACTGTAGTATGACTTGCCAATGTTTATCATGTCTTGTTTATATCACACAAAGATGTATACAGTCTGACTAATTATATATGTCTGTGCCAACTATTGTTAATAAAAAACGGAGTTAAAAAAAAAAACAGTGGAAACGTTTATTTGTCATGACAGCTGATACTGGTTGAGCAATAAAACTGTTTTATTAAGATGTAAGACTAGTTTTATTCTCTACATATTGTTGTATAATATAGGCGACCAATAGGACATTTAAATGGCTTAATATTGTAGGGAGGAAGTATCGCTGTTCAAAGGTAAGAGATTGAAAGCTTAGCTTGAAAATGGCCGAGAAATAGTTGCGTTAGTCTAAATTTAAAGGATATGCCGGTACCAATGAGAAAGCTTATTGATTGACTAGTTGATCTTTGCATTACACAATTCTATTATTATTATTATTATTATTATTAAGATCATAGTGCAGAGAGATACTCAGTTAATGTCAGAGATACTCGGTCAATGTCAGAAAAGCAATAAAACTGTTTACATCGTTAGAGAGCGATGGTTACATTACTCTTAGTATGTGCAGCATGTCTGGTAGCAAATGGATGGTTTTGTGAACATTTTGCATTAAGGTACAATTAGCGGTAGAAGTGAATAGATTTAAGCGGATTTTGAGATAGTACTCTTCATTTCTAATAAGAAATAAAGAAAAATAAGTCAGGATGGTGTGTCAGGACTGTCACATACTCACAGTCCCGGTACAAATATGCAAAATAGAGCAAAAGAGTTTATTTTGATTTATGATAGTTTTATTGCATGCTTGATGTGGATGATTAAAATCGTGTAGTGATCTATATTTAGCACAAGAATGTAAAGGCATAACATGGCAATGAGACAAACTCCATTAGAGATGTGAGCTAGATGAAATGATGAAATGTCTCTGTATAGCCCAGATTGCCTTCTGTTATCACTTAGCCTACCCTCTAAATTCACTAGCCTCTCTATATACACCAGCATGTTTACACTAGCCGGTCTTCTGCATACAATAGCCTGTCTTCGATATACACTAGCCTATGTTCTGAATACACTAGCCCGTCTTCTGTCTTCTGTATGCCCTAGCCTGTCTTCTGTATACATTAGTCTCTCTGTATAAACTAGCATCTCTGTATACCCCAAACTGTCTTCTGTAAAAACTTGTCTCTCTTTATAGCCTGTCTAGCCTTTCTTCTGTACACACTAGCTTCTCTGTATACACTAACCAGGCTTCTATATACAATAGCTTCACTCTATGCACTAGCCTCTCTGTATAATCTAGCCTCTCTATATACCCTCTCTCTATATATAGTGTTCTGCATCTCCGTAGTGGTAGCCTCTCCGTAGAAGCCAGCCTTTATTCTGTATTCACTAGCCTTTCTTCTGTATGCTGTAGTCTTTTATATATACTAGCTTCTCTGTACACCCTTGCATCTCTGTAATACACGAAATCCTCTGTATACCACAGCCTGTCTTCTGTATACACTAGACTGTAAACACTAGCTAGAATACACCAGCCTGTCTTCTGTACCCACTAGATTCTCTGTATACACTACCCAGTCTTCTGTATACACTGTCAGCTTGGATGTATACCCAAGCCTGTCTTCTGTATACACTAGTCTCTCTATATCCACTGTCCTATCTGTATACACTCGACTCTCTCTATACACTAACCTCTCTATATACACTAACATCTTTGTATATACTAGCCTCTCTTTAAATTAGCCTCTCTGTGTACCCCAGCCTCATTGTTTACTCTAGCATCTCTGTATACTCAAGCCTGTCTGCATTCACTAGCCTGTATTCACTAGCCTTATATATACTAGCTTCCTGCTTCTCTGTACACCCTTGCATCTCTGTACACTAGACTCTCTGAATACACTAAACCCTCAGTATACCACAGCCTGTCTTCTGTATACATTAGACTGTAAAAACTAGCTAGAATACACCAGCCTGTCTTCTTTACCCAATAGACTCTCTGTATGCACTACCCAGTCTTCTGTATACACTGTCAGCTTTGATGTATACCCAAGCCTGTCTTCTGTATACACTAGTTTCTCTATATGCACTGTCCTTTCTGTATACTCTCGACCTTCTCTATACATTAACCTCTCTATATACACTAACATCTTTGTATATACTAGCCTCTCTTTAAATTAGCCTCTCTGTGTACCCCAGCCTCACTGTTTACTCTAGCATCTCTGTATACTCAAGCCTATCTACATACACGAGTCTTCTGTATTGTGTATTAACTAGCCTTTCTTCTGTATGCTGTAGTCTTCTATATATACCAGCATCTCTGTACACCCTTGCATCTCTGTAAACACTGTGTAAACTAGCCAGTCTTATGTATACACTCGCCAGCTGTATACACTAGACTCTCTGAATACACTAAACTCTCTGTATACCACAGCCTGTCTTCTGTATACACTAGACTGTAAAAACTAGCTAGAATAGCCTGTCTTCTGTACCCACTAGACTCTCTGTATACACTACCCAGTCTTCTGTATAGAATGTCAGCTTTCATGTATACCCTTTCTGTATACACTAGCTTCTCTATATGCACTGTCCTTTCTGTATACACTCGACTCTCTCTATACACTAACCTCTCTATATACACTAACATCTTTGTATTTGTCTTTAAACTAGCTCTCTGTACCCCAGCCTCACTGTTTACTCTAGCATCTCTGTATACTCAAGACTATCTACATACACGAAACCTGTATTCTGTATTCACTAGCCTTTCTTCTGTATGCTGTAGTCTTCTATATATACCAGCTTCTCTGTACACCCTAGCACTGTAACAGTACTAGGTTCCTGTATTACAGAAACAGAACACCAGCAATAAGGTGTATACTGTGCAGGAGGCACACAACACTGACTCTAACTTCTGCACTGCAGATGCATGTATTGCAGAAATTGAACACCAGTAATAAAGGGTAGCTTCAGGTGTGTACTGTGCAGGAGGCACATAACACCCACTGTAACAGTGCTAGGTTCCCAAGCAGTAAAGACACTGTCCCTGCCTATCGTCCTCTTTCCCTGACCACCGCAACACACTATACAAGGCCGCCATGCTGGCGGCCTTTTATAGTGTGGGGTGTGTACTAAACCCCCCTGAGCTATAATTGGCCACAGGAATCCTGCCTGTGGTGAATTGTGGCTCTCCTCACACAGGATGTCACATCTGTTCTTATTATATAGAACCTATTATGCTCCTCGTAAACTTTTTCAGTTTGGCCGAACGGCCGGACGCAAGTTGCCCCCGGTGCGGGAACATGGGGGGAGACATGATGCACATGTTTTGGAGATGCCCGAAGTTGATCCGCTACTGGACAGAGGTGACAGGAACCATTGATCGGGTGGTTGGAACCTCCACCAGGATGGAGGCGAAGTATTGTCTCCTGGGATTAGTTGAAGGAGTTGGAAACCCGGGAAGTAGCCAGATGGCAGTTCTGAGATGCCTATTTCAGGCAAGGAAACTGATTGCCCAACCCTGCTTAGCCTCCAATGTTGGCAATGACTTGGTTTTTTTCGCTTGTTTCCGAAGATGACCATGTTGGCGTTTGTCAAGATGGTTGAGAGTGCCCGAAGAGATCGCCTATGGCCCCATCACCTTGAAAGTGCCTGATCTTGTCTGATCTCGGAGGCTAAGCATTGTCGGGCCTGATTAGTAACTGGATGGGAGACCAACTGGGAATACCAGGTGCCGTAGCATTCTTTTTATGTTGTTGGCGTTGACATGTTTTTTTTTTCCGCTTGTTTCCCAAGGTGATCATCTTGGCATTTGTCAAGAGGGCTGAGAGAGCCCAAAGAAATCTCCTACGGCCACATCCCCCTGAAAGCGCCCAATCTCATCTGATCTCAGAGGCTAAGCAGGGTCCGGCCTGGATAGTACCTAATTAAAGGTGCCGTAGGAATCTTTTTATATTGTTGGCTTTGACCTGTTTTTCTTTCGCTTGTTTCCCAAGGTGACCATTTTAGCATCAGTCAAGAGTTTTGAGTATGTCCCAAAGCGTTCGCCTGAGGTCACATCACCCTGAAAGCGCCCGATCTCAGAGGCTAAGCAGGGTCTGGGTCAGATGGGAGACCGCCAGGGTCTATGTTGTTGGCGTTGACCTTTTTTTTTTCACTTGTTTCCCAAGATAACCATCTTGGTATTTGTCAAGAGGGTTGAGAGTGTCTAAATAGAACACCTATGGCCACATCACCCTGAAAGTGCAGAATCTCATCTGATCTCGGAGGCCTAGCAGTGTACGGCCTGGTTAATACCTGTATGGGAGACCATCTGTGAATACCAGGTGCCGTAGGCTTCTTTTTATGTTGTTGGCTTTGAACTGTTTTTTTCGCTTGTTTCTCAAGGCGACCATCTTGGTGTTTGTCAAGAGGGTTGGCCGTGTCTTGAAGAGAACGCTTACGGCCACATCACACTGAAAGCACCCGATCTCGTCTGATTTCAGAGGCTTAGCAGCATCAGGCCTGGTTAGTACCTGGATGGGAGACTGCCTGGGAAGACCAGGTGACATAGAAGGATCTGGTCTGGTTAGTGTCTTGATTGGGAGATCGCCTGGGAATACCGGATGCCGTAGGATTCTTTTTATGTTGTTGGCTTTGACCTGTTTTTTTTCCCTTGTTTCCCAAGGTGACCATCTTGGCATTTGTCAAGAGGGTTAAGAGTGCACAAAGAAATTGCCTACGGGCACAACACCCTGAAAACGCCCAATCTCGTTTGGTCTCAGAGGCTAAGCAGGATTGGGCCTGGTTTGTACCTGGATCGGAGACCGCCTGGGTTTTCCAAATGCTGCAGGCTTCTTTTTATGTTGTTGGCGTTGACTTGTTTTTTTTGTTTGTTTCCCAAGGTGACCATCTTGGCGTTTGTCAAGAGGGTTGAGCGTGCATTTGATCTCAGAGGCTAAGCAGGGTTGGGACCTGGTTAGTACCGGGATGGGAAACCGCCTGGGATTTCTCGATGCCATAGGCTTTTTTTTTAAGTTGTTGGCATTGACTTATTTTTATTTTTTTGTTTTATTCTTTTATTAAGCATAAGTAGAACAATATAAATATAACAGTCAACCATACAGCATGACCCAGGGTCACAATTACATGCTAACAAAAAATAGGCAGCCAAATAACTCTGGGTTCTCAGAGGGGAGTCCTACAGTTTCATGCAGAATATAGAGAAACCCCACCTCCGACATGTAGTACAGTATAACTAGTGCAGCTCCGTTCGGACAAATGTAATCATGGAGAACAACTGGGACCACAGCGAGCCAGCTTATCATGACCTACGTGAACCAGAGCAAAATATGAGCCGGTCCTGTCCAGAACCCTGGGGTTCTTCTGGGTCCCGAAGGCTAGTAAGGAGACAAGGCATAGTCAAAAGGGAGGACGGGGGAAGAAGAGAGTGCAAAGACGGAGAGAGAGGAGGTGGGGGGATGGCGACGGGGAAAAAAAGAAAAATAAAGACAAAAAGGAGGGGGGAATGCCACCCAGGGCAGACATGGCCTACGTAGGTAAACGTTAGATGTTCAGTCGTTTTCTGGGACGGAGGCACTGCTCACCTCCCGAATGTAGTCTCGAGTACCAGTAAAATACCTCCAGGGCCTCCATGTAACACTAAATGCCTCTTCAGTGTTGTGAAGGGTGGCGGTCAATTCTTCCATCCGGAGAATATGATTGACTTTGGAATACCACAGCACCTTGGATGGGGGCTGAGGCTGCCTCCACAGTGCGGGAATGCAGGCCCGGGCGGCATTCAGGAGTTGCATCGTGAGGGTTTTTTTGTATTTTCGAACAGGCTGTTCGGTCAAGTGTAGAAGGCACGCTACTGGGAACCCAAAAGTTCCTCAAGGTCGGGCATGCCCAGAAAAGGTGTCCCATGGTCCCCATATCTGAATTTCACCTCCAACAAACATCCGGGATCGATCTATCCATTTTATTCAGAAGGTATGGGACTCTATACCAGCGTGAGACTATCTTGTATCTTGATATTGGTTTGCGATGGAAGCTTTATGTACGAAGGTCAGGATCTTCCCTATCTGTTGTGGGGTAAATGTGATGCCTAAGTCCCTCTCCCATTTGTGGATAAATGGTGGGGGTCAAATCCTCCTCCTGACTACTCAATAGGTTGTACAGGAGGGAGAGGGTGTGTCGCACAGGTTCCCTTTTGTGACAGATGGATTTATAGGGTGTCAGGTCTCTAGGAGTGTAGGGGGCCCTTTGTATGGCCAGAAGAAAGTGACGAAGTTGATAAGCACTAAACAAGTCAAGCGGAGGGTCAGAAAGCTCGGCGACCGTTTACGTGGTCGGGAGCCCTCCCGTGGGCCACACCTCTCTCAGACGCTGTTTCCCCACCACTGTCAACTGTCGCAGTTTCTTGTTGGTAAATCCCGATGAAAAGTCTGGATTACCTATAACCGGAGTCATTGGTGATGGCAGGGGAGCAATGTGTGTGCAGCGGAACAACCTCCGCACAACAGCCAACGTAGCTCCCACTACGGGGTGACCTCTGAGGTCTTTTGGTAGGGAGGACAGGAGCCACGGGGAGGTCAATAGGGGAATGGATCCATCCTCAATCTCCATCTCCACCCACTGCTTGTGTGGGCCATTACAATGCCAATCAACGACTCTCGCTAGCAGAGTCACTCTGTAGTATTGTCTGAGATCTGGGAGACCCAGACCCCCCTTGTCCTTTGGTCTGGCAAGCAATTGCAAACGGGCTCTGGGCGGTTTGCGCGCCCAAATAAAGTCCCGGAGCAGCACCTACAGTTGTCTGAAAAAAATTGGGGGTAACCGGATCGGTAATGTCTGGAACATGTATAAGATCCGAGGGAGGGCCATCATTTTGAATGCATTACAGCGCCCAACCCAGGTCAGTGTTAAAGCATGCCAGTTTCCCAAATCAGATTTCAGTCTATCCAGGAGAGGGACAAAATCAAGCAGGTACAATTGCGCTAAATCCGCTGCGATGTCAACGCCCAGTTAACGTATAGATTTTTCAGCCCAGTAGAATGGAAAAGAGGAGCGGAGCCTCTTGGCCTCACCATCCGGGACCGATATATTCAATACAGCCGACTTGGCGCAATTGTTTTTATAGTTTGATAGGCTGCCGTGTCGCTGTAGAGACGCAAGTATTTTGGGAAGCAAAATGTGTGGATTGGAGACGGAAAAAATTAGATCATCAGCGTACGCCGCAATTTTGTGGTGTGCCGAGGGTTTTGATATGCCAGTAATATTCGGGTCATTCCGAACGTGACACATAAGTGGTTCCAGTGTCAGAATTAAAATTAGGGGAGACAGAGGGCACCCCTGCCTCGTCCCATTAGTGATGGGGAAAGAGTCCGAGCACCACTCGGTCACCCGTACTGCTGCCGATGGCGTGGAGTAAAGCGACATTACCCAGCTCATCATGTTGGGGCCAAGACCTATATGTTCCAGGGTGGCCTGCATAAAGTGCCAGGCCACCCTGTCAAAGGCCTTCTCCACGTCCGTTGACAACATAAGCAAGGGCCTTCCCTGTACATGCGCCGCATGGATTAAATTGAGGACTCGGGCCGTATTGTCTCTAGCTTCCGACTTATTTTTATTTTTTTGCTTGTTTCCTAAGGTGACCATCTTGGCATTTGTCAAGAGGGTTGAAAGTGCCTGAAGAGATTGCCTACGGGCACATCACCCTGAAAGCACCCGATCTCGTTTGATGTTGGAGGCTAATAGAGTCGGGCCTTGTTAGTACCTGGATGGGAGACCGCCTGGGAATACCAGGTGTCGTAGACTTCTTTTTATGTTGTTGGCGTTGACCTGTTTTTTTTTTTCGCTTATTTCCCAAAGTGACCATCTTGGTGTTTGTCAAGAGGGTTGAGAGTGCCTGAAGAGATTGTCTATGGCCACATCACTCTGAAAGCACCCAATCTCATCTGATCTTGGAGGCTAAGAAGAGTCGGGCCTGGTTAGTACCTGGATGGGAGACCACCTGGGATTACCAGTTATTGTAGGCTTCTTTTTATGTTGTTGGCGTTAATTCGTTTTCTTTTTTTTGCTTGTTTCCCAAGGTGACCATCTTGGCATTTGTCAAGAGGGTTGAGAGTGCCCAAAGAGATCGCTTACAGCAGCATCACCCTGAAAGAGCCCTATCTCTTCTCTTTTCTGAGGCTAAGAAGGGTTGGGCCTAGTTAGTACCTGGATGGGAGATGGCGTTGGAATACCAGGTGCCGTATTCTTCTTTTTATGTTGTTGACATTGACCTGTTTTTTTTTCACTTGTTTCCCAAGGTGACCATCTTGGCATTTGTCAAGAGGGTTGAGAGTGCCCGAAGAGATCACCTACGGCCCCATCACCCTGAAAGCGCCCAATCTCGTCTGATCTCGGATGCTAAACAGTGTTGGGCCTGGTTAGTACCTGGATGGGAGACCGCCTGGGAATACCAGGTGCCATAGGCTTCTGTTTTTTTTGTTTTTTTATTTAGTAGTATGCGACATACAATGCAAAGGCAACTTCACAGAATGTGTGATACAAATAGTTATAAACAAACGATCATATTGCATGGATATCAGAGCCAATGGTAAGAAGTCTGAGGAGAATAGCACGTGTACAGCTTTGCGGTCATATCAAGATGAGATTAAAGCTCCATCTCGTTGGGATCCTCTACCACTTAAAATATTATTGATACTAGCCCTGCTACCCTCGAAGAGTTTAGATATCCATAGATAGGGGAAGAGTATTGTGTAGTAGTCAAATGGGGTCGGAACATACCATTTTCTTTTCCCTTTTTTGAGTTAAGAAGGGAAATAGTAGAACTGAAAGGAGGGAGAAGGGGAAAGAGAAGATTGGGGAAGGAAATGGCAGAAAAGGAAAAGAAGGGGTAAGGGGGTGTCGTGGGTAGAGTGGATAGGGTGGGGTCGGGTGGGGTCCCCTCCCAGGGAGCAAGAGACGCCCTCGGCTCACCAGCTCATCAGCTGTCCAACGTTTGGAACAGCGATCTCCAACGATCACCATGAGCTTACTATGTCTCGCGGAGGTATTCTTCCGAAAAGCGAAACTGGGTCCAGTAGAACCATCTGTTCCCATGCTCCTCCGTTTTATCCCTCATTGTGGCAGTCAGGTCTGCCATACGTTCAATATAATTTACCCTTGCGAACCACTGGGTCACCATTGGAGCAGATTGCTCTTTCCACTGACTTGGGATGCAGGCCCTAGCTGCATTGAGGAGATGTTTAAGTAAGGACTTATGATAACGCTTTCTCGACATAGGAGTTAGATTGAGAAGAACTGCTGCGGGATCATTGGCTAAGGAAATGTCTGTGAACTTGTGGATGAGTCTCAGGACAGGCTGCCCGAATGTTTGTAATTTAGGGCATTCCCTGAAAATGTGGAGAATGGTGCCAATCTGTTGCCCACAGCGACAGCAGCGGTCAGATTGACCGGGGAATATTTTGGCCAACACCACCGGTGTACGATACCAGCGTGTGATCAGCTTATATGAGATCTCCTGATATTTACTGCAGAGTGACGACTTATGGGCGAAAAAGAGTATTCTGTCCTTCTGTGGTTTGGAGAATGTAGTTTGTTAGTCCCTTTTCCATTTAGCTAGGAAGGGTGGATCCGTGGAGGATTGTGCGTCTGTCAGGATTTGGTAGGACCTAGAGAGGGAACCACGAATTGGGCCATCATTCAGGCAAAGTTCCTCGAAGGGGTGGAATTGGCTAGAGAAGAACGAATGGTTAGGTAGTGATCTGAGGAAATGGATTAGCTGTCTAGCTCTCCAGCTATCTAATGCAACAGGTACTTGCTCTAGCAGTATGGTCCCCATGGGAATCAAGCCCGTGGGTCCAAGAAATAGGGCTGCTCTCAGAAGCCCTTTCGGGGCTTGCCTGGTAAAGGCCTGGTCAGACAGGCCCGGAGGGAATCTAGGATGTCCAATAATTGGGGTCATAGGAGAAGGGAAGTTAGTCAGGTGGGAAAGATGAAAAAAACTATCCATCTCGGCGAGCGAGGGGCCAATTAACGGGTGAGTAGTCACACAGGGCTCCAATGGCCTCCCCGCCCAAGGCAGACCAGCCAGTGGAACCCGCGCCTTCTCCTGCTCTAGCTTGACCCATAGCTTCAGTTCCCCATGCCGGTGTCTTATCACATATGGTCCCCCATCGGATAGTGTCCGCTGTGTACTGCGCATGCGCAGTACACAGAAACACAGATTCCGAAAATTGCCGAGCATGAACGGCGCCTGCGCACTGAGTCCAGGTTCTATCCCCACTATCCAAGTGGACATAGAGTAAGAATATAAAAGAGCCGAGCGCAGCGAGGCCGAGCCCGAAGCTCGCCTGCGAGGGGCCCTCTAATATTCACAACCCTATGTCCGCTTGGATGGTGGGGCTACCACCTCCACTCACCGCGCAGGCGCCGTTCAGCTTCGGAGATTTTCCGAAGCTTCGTCTGCTCCGTACTGCGCATGTGCAGTACGGTGCGGACACTATATCATGGCCGGACAGTATATGGCAGAACACCGGCACCAGTCAACCACCGGTGTCATGTGCGTTGCTGTGTAATATAGAGCAGGGTCCGGGCAGCCAATACCTCCCCGCAATTTCGGTCGCAATAGCATTGCCCTACCAATACGCATATGTTTCCCGCGCCAGAGGAACTTGATAAAGATTGAGCGAACCGCATGAAAGAAAGTCTGGGGTATTTTGATAGGTAAGGCTTGTAGTAGATAGAGAAGTCGTGGCATCGCGTTCATCTTCAACACATTACAGCGTCCGAACCATGACAGAGCTAGTGGGTCCCATCTTTTAAGGTCCGCTGTAAGCCCATAGGCTTCTTTTTATGTTGTTGGCTTTGACCTGTTTTTTTTGCTTGTTTCTCAAGGCGACCATCTTGGCGTTTGTCAAGAGGGTTGGGCGTGTCTTGAAGAGAACGCTTACGGCCACATCAACCTGAAAGCACCCAATGTCGTCTGATTTCAGAGGCTAAGCAGCGTCAGGCCTGGTTAGTACCTGGATGGGAGACTCCCTGGGAAGACCAGGTGCCATAGAAGGATCTGGTCTGGTTAGTGTCTTTTTTATTTTTTTATTCTTTATTTACGGATTGCAGGTAATACAGAGACAAACTGTAAAAGACATAGATCCCTCAGTTTTCCAGGTTAACAAAAATACATAGTTAATACTTCGTGGGGGACCGGGGGAAACCTAACAACTTATGTCAGCAGCAGCCCCAGCCGTGGCTAGGCCACCACATTATCCCACTCTAATGATCTGGCACCCTAGTGTCTACTTATAAACCAGGGCAGTCCGCGGGGCGATCCCCCTCAAGGCCCAGACTGAGGGGCCTCTAACATCGGTCACCTTCATTCTATTGGTCAAAGAGCTCAGCCGGGACCACCCCGAGGGCCGCCAACCCCTGGCTGGGAAATCGAGGGAACAAAACGAAAAGATCCTTGCAATCACCATGTATTTTAATTATACTTGGGAGTTAGGGGGTAGGGAAAGAGGGGGGAGCAAATGGGCAGGAGAAGGGGATGGGGTAGAAAGAATGAAAGTTATAGGGGGCTAACAGTGCTACGAGGCAGACGGGGGAGAGAGTGAACCAGGGTGGTATACGAGAAGGGAGAGAAAGAAAGAGGACTCCGATGGGTTCCCACGGCCGGACCCTTCCCTCTATACACGTGCCAGAGCCTACAGATAGGATCTGTATGCGTCGGAAAACCTGAACAGGCTCCAAGACAACCAACAAGCAGTGTGCTCTTCCTCCCTGTCGCCTAACGCTGATGTGAGCTGTTCCATACGGTAGATGTCGCAAACTCTTGCAAACCAGTGAGACACCAGTGGAGCGGCCTGCTGTTTCCACATGCTAGGTATACATGCCCTGGCCCCACTCAGAAGATGTTTTAAGAGAGATTTATGGTACTTCTTGCTCGAGAGTGGGGTCAGATTGAGGAAGATCGCAGCTGGGTTGTTCTGGAGATCAATAGCCGTGAGGTCATAAATGATATTGAGAACCTGTCTCCAGAAATGGGCCAGTTGAGGGCATTCCCAGAAGATACGTAGTAACGTGCCGGCTTGTTCACCGCATCTCCAGCACAAAGGGCTGTGACCGGGAAACATAGCCGCCAGGACAGTGGGGGTCCTGTACCATCGGGTCAAAATTTTATAAGCTATTTCCTGGTATTTACTACATAGGGATGACTTGTGCGCAAAAAGAAGCGCGCGGTTCTTCTGGTCTGGCGAGAGCCGGACATGCAGGTCTCGCTCCCATTTTTCCACGAACACCAGGTTACTCTGGGAGAGTTGGTCCAGTAGGATGCGATATGACAGGAAAAGAGACCTTCGGGTCGGTCCCTCTCCTGAGAATACCTCCTCAAACGATGTTAGGGGTCTGCGGAATTCGCCACTGTTTGGCAAAGATTTCAAGAAGTGGGAGAGTTGGGAAAGCTTCCACTGTCCCAGGGCCGTGGTTGCTAACGCCTCGTACATAGTGGAGACCGCTGTCCACGTCCTAGGGCCAAGAAAAGAAGAGGCCCGCACAAGGTCCCAGTCAGGGTCGAGGCGGAAAGACTTTTCCGTCATGCCGGGTTCAAAGCGTGGGTGTCCAATAATAGGAGTCATGGGCGAAGGGAAACTGGGCACGCCCGTCAGGGTAAAATATCTGTCTAGCTCTTGTAACGTTGGCTCAATGTGTGGGTGTGCCCGCGTCGCTCCCGACCAGCCCGGTCCACTCCAGGGCAAACCCTCAAGTGGAAATGGTACGGATTCATGCTCCAGACGAACCCACAGCTTATCCTTCAGGTGTCTGCACCAGTCAACTACTCTGTTCATGTGCACCGCCGTATAGTACCATGCCGGATCTGGGAGGCCAATCCCTCCCTTGTCTTTTGGTCTGAGCAGTAATGTTCGGCTGAGTCTTGGAGGCCTGCCCTGCCATACGTATCGAATAAAGATGGAGCGCATGGCTTTAAAAAATGATTGGGGGATTTTTATCGGTAAGGCTTGTAATAGGTACAAGAGTCTGGGCATTACATTCATTTTGAGCACATTGCATCTCCCAAACCAAGAGGTCGCCAACTTTGACCACCTCTCTAGATCTACGGCAATTTTTTTTAGAAGCGGCTGGAAATTCAATTGGAAAATCAGATGTGGGTCCGGGGGAACATTGGTACCCAGATATTGTATAGCCCCAGTTGCCCAACGAAAGGGAAAATTAGTGCTTAGACTCGTCTGGGCATTGGTAGACAGGGAGACGTTGAGTGCTTCCGATTTCTGTAAGTTAATTTTAAAATTTGACAGGGTGCCATATCGTCTTATTTCCGCTAAGAGATTCGGCAATGTAATGTGAGGCTCTGAGACATAGAACAAGAGGTCATCTGCAAAGGCTGCGACCTTATGGTGGTGTGAGGGGGTGTCCAGTCCCTTGATGTCTATGTTCTGCCTGATGTGGTGCAGCAAGGGTTCAAGCGATAGGACAAACAAAAGGGGGGACAACGGGCATCCCTGCCTCGTTCCATTGCCAATAGTGAAACGCGACGAGGCAAACCCATTGACCCTAACCATCGCCGTCGGTGACGAGTAAAGAGCTGTAACCCATGAAAGCATGGGGGGGGTACACCCAGGCTTCGCAGGGTGGCTAGCAAAAAAGGCCAGCTCACCCTGTCAAACGCTTTTTCTGTGTCCACAGAGAGCAACATAATCGGTAGTTTAAGGCGTCTGGCGCGTTCTATAACATTGATTGTCCTGGTAGTGTTGTCTCGGGCTTCCCTGTTACGAATAAACCCCACCTGATCCAGAGGTATCAGGCGTTGGAGAATGGGCACCAACCGCTCCGCCAGTATCTTAGTGAAGAGCTTAAGGTCGCTGTTTAATAAGGAGATGGGCCTGTAGTTCGCACAGAGAAGCGGATCCTTCTCCGGCTTGGGTATGACCGAGATGCTTGCCTGCAACAGCTCCGGTGGAAAGGTCTGGCCCTCCAATAGGGCGTTAAAAGCTGACACAAACGGCGTGGACAACAGGGAGAGGAAGGCCTTATAATAAGGGACCGTAAACCCATCTGGGCCTGGTGCCTTGCCCTTGGGTGAGTCTCTTAACGCTGCCGACAATTCCTCCGGGGAGATAGGTTGCGAGAGAAGCTCTATCTCTTCCTGTGTAAGCGACGGGAGGTTTGCCGAAGCTAGGTACTCATCAATGGCTGCTGTGCCGGCCTGGAGGGCATCTCCTGAGTCCCGGGGGTGCAAGTTATAAAGGGCTTCATAGAAAGATCGGAAACACTCCGCTATCTCCCGTGAATCATGAAGCTTGGCACCCGAAGGGGAGGTTATGGTTGGAATGAAGGACGCGTTGCGTTGGGCACGCAGGGAGTTCGCTAGGGACCTACTACACTTGTCTCCATATTCATAATACGTCCTGCGGACCCACATGAGTCTGGTTCTAGCCTGAAAGAGAGAGAAATCTCTGATTTGTTCTCTAAGATCTCTCACCTCCAGCGCAGCAGTCGGCTGGGATTTGTGTCGTTGTTCACACGCATGCAACTTGGCAATACGTTTGGAGAGAGCCTCAGTTTTGGCCACTTTGAGTCTATGACCATGTTTAATAAGAATGCCCCTAATGTAGCATTTATGAGCCGCCCATAACATGAGGGGGTTGGAAACAGAATCACGGTTATGATCAAAGTAACTTTCTAATTCCCTAAGCAGGTCTGCGTGGGTCTCAGGGTCCTTTAGGAGAGACTCGTTCAGTCTCCACCAGGACTGACCACGCGACTCCTGTTGTAGCTTCAGCATCAAAGAAATCGGGGCATGGTCAGACAGGGCTATGTGGCCTATCTGAGTGTCTGTGACCGCCGGGATAGCATTGTGGGTCGACTAAAAACATATCTATACGTGAGTAAGAACCATGAGCGGTGGAAAAGAACGTATAGTCCCTATCCTGTGGGTGAAGCGTACGCCACACATCGATCAGTCGGTGGGAGTGTAGCAGGTCTCTTATGTGTGAACGCGTTCTCGCAGAAATCGCAGAGGTGCCCGATGATGAGTCTCTGCGGGGGTCCAAGGTGAGGTTAAAGTCCCCCCCAACGATCAAAGTACCCTCCGAGAATGCAGCCAGGGCATCCAAGCATGCTTCTAAGGCCGGCAGCTGGTCCACATTCGGCATGTATAGGTTGGCAAGAGTAAAAGTTTGCGAGTGGAGAGTTCCCTTAATGAAGAGATATCTCCCTTCACTATCGGCTTGGACAGCTAACAGGCGCCACGGCAAGTTTTTAGCAAGAAGAACACACACTCCTCTCGATTTGGAAGTAGGGGAAGTGCTGTGGTGGGCCAGGGGGAAGTGCTTACTATAAAGCCGTGGTATTTGGTCTGTCCTGAAATGGGTCTCCTGGAGGAAAACTATTTGGGGCTTCATCCGCCACAATTCTGTTAGGCAGCTGGACCCTTTTTCAGGTACATTCAGCCCTTTCACATTCCAGGAAACCAGCTTCAGGGCCATGACGGCAGTGGTACCCGGCCGGCGGTCCCCACCAGAGTCAGTAGTAGATATAGAGTTCAAGCACAGAGGAAGAGGAGGAGAAAAAGGAAAAGCAGTAACGAAGCGGAGAAGGTCCGGAGTTAGTAGGGAGGAGGAGGGTAGGAGGGGTGGGGATAGATCGGGGAATTGCTAAAGCTCCTATCGGAGAGAACCTGCCGGTTAGGGCAGAGGGGCCTAGTGGGGGAAGAGGTAAGGCACTGCAGAGGGAGGAACTCGTCGGTGCAGTACCCCTCCAGCATCCCATGGTCCATGCAGTCGCAATCGGGCGTGCACGGAGCTTCTTTGGCATCTTAACTACGACATCAAACGCATTATAGAACATCACTGCAGCAGGTATCGGGCAGTTAACAACAGTAGAACAGTGCATAATTAGACCAACATATTAAACTTTTCAACACAGAGTATAGATAACTTTATACCACCCAGGCACCCGCCCCCCCCCCCCAAAAAAAAATTGGAAAAAAGGGGGGGGGAGGAGAGGGGGAGGGAGCGGGAACGCCGCCCAGGGGCACCCGGGGGGCACCACCAGGCAGTCCAAAAACACAAAGAGCGCCGAGACTAGGGCACCTGTAGATAAACAGTAACGAGAATGGTGAACAGTACCGCCAATAACTCAGGGCTTCGTCCAGGAAGCGCAGTGTCCAACTCTGTTCTTCCAATGTCCTTCCTCTCCCCTAGCGGGGGCGCTGGGAACAATGGCCCGTGGCATGGTAAACAACACAAAGCTGGATACTCCAGCCGTCTATGTTGGTAGAGAAAAAGAAAACAAAAAAAAAAGGGTATAACACAGGAATAACGGAAAATTACTGTACTCTCTCAGGGTTCACGATCTTGAGGGGCCTGCGATCTCTGACGTTGGGATCGACGGTGGCGTCTCACTCTCTGTGGCCTGGTTGAGGGGTTGTTCGTCGGGGCCACTGCTCCCTGGGGGACAACAGGAGCCAACCAGTCGGGGACCTGAACCGAGGGCAGGCCCAAAGCCTCCAGAAAGGACGGGACCTCCGAAGGGTGTCGTAGCGCAAGGGGCCTCCCATTTTTGCGCACTATAAGGTGAAACGGATGGCCCCACTTGTATGGAATCCTCCGTTCAGTTAGGTGTTCCAGAAGGGGTCGCAGACAGCGTCTCATCTGGAAGGTCTTGCGGGATACATCTGGCAGAAGGGTGACTTGGGCCCCGTCAAAATCAATGCTGCCTTTGCGCCACGACGCTTGCAGGACATCCTCCCTAACTGAGTAATTGTGGAGACAGCATAAAACGTCACGTGGCCGGTTCTCTGTGGGGCTCCTGGGGCCCAGGGTCCTGTGGACTCTATCAATGGCTATTACTGTGTCAGCAGCGCGGTCCAGACAGGCGTTAAATATAGCTGTAACTGTGGCTTTGAGGTCTGCCTGGCCAGTGGCTTCGGGCAAGTCTCTGATCCTGATGTTGCGTCTGCGGTTGCGATTCTCAAGGTCATCCACTAGGAGTTGCAACTGTGCCACTCTGTCAGCAAGGGTATCATGTGCGGCTTGCAGGCCAGAAACATCAGTGGTCAGGGAGGTCACATCCGATGCCAGGGTGGTCACCCGCTCGTTCGTAGCCGACACGTCACGTTTGACCCCTGCGATTTCATGTCGCAAGGTCGTTTCAATCCTGGCTGCCATACAGCTAAAGTCTGCTTTAGTGGGAAGGTTTTGGAGTAAAGCTAGGATGGCCTTGTCCCCCAATAATGCAGGTGCTGGTGGCAGCGGTGGGTCCCCCTGTGTGTCTGAGGCGAGAGCAGCCTGGCCATTCGGTCCTGGGATGAGGCTTCCACTGCGGGAGGGTCTCTGGGACAGTTGGGAGTTGTGAGGGAACCAGGGTGGCAGGCCGCTATGGTCCGGGGCTGTCAAGCGAGGCCATGGACAGTGAGCGGGGGAGACACGGGGACAAGTCACTAGGCGGGGAGAACGGGGGCATGTCGTGTCCCTGCATAGCAGTCTGCTCACCTTCCCTCTGTGCCGCGTGTCCTGGAGCGCCGGAGGCCGCGGGCGCCATCTTGGCTGGATCCGGCGTGGAGGCCGGAGGCTGCAGCGGGACCAAGTACCTGTCCATGGCAGCAGCGGCGGACCCCGCTCGAAGCGCGGGGATGTCGGCGATGCCGAAATATGCGACCAGACTGTGGTAAAGGGGTGCGGAGGGGTCACGGACCGGGAGCTCCGGAAAAGAGTGTCCTCACTCCTTCATGCCTAGGCCACGCCCCCCTGGTTAGTGTCTTGATTGGGAGATCGCCTGGGAATACTGGATGCCGTAGGCTTCTTTTTATGTTGTTGGCTTTGACCTGTTTTTTTTAGCTTGTTTCCCAAGGTGACCATCTTGGCCTTTGTCAAGAGGCTTCAGAGTGCCCGAAGAGAGTGCCTACGGCCAAATCACCTATATAGTATCTTATATATAATAACTAAAAATATTATTTATTATTATAGATATAGATATATAGTATAGTGATTTGGTCGTAGGCACTCTCTTTGGGCACTCTGAAGCCTCTTGACAAAGGCCAAGATGGTCACCTTGGGAAGCAAGCTAAAAAAAACAGGTCAAAGCCAACAACATAAAAAGAAGCCTACGGCATCCAGTATTCCCAGGCGATCTCCCAATCAAGACACTAACCAGACCAGATCCTTCTATGGCACCTGGTCTTCCCAGGGAGTCTCCCATCCAGGTACTAACCAGGCCTGACGCTGCTTAGCCTCTGAAATCAGACGAGATCGGGTGCTTTCAGGTTGATGTGGCCGTAAGCGTTCTCCTCAAGACACGCCCAACCCTCTTGACAAACGCCAAGATGCTCACCTTTAGAAACAAGCAAAAAAAAAACAGGTCAAAGCCAACAACATAAAAAGAAGCCTATGGGCTTACAGCGGACCTTAAAAGATGGGACCCACTAGCTCTGTCATGGTTCGGACGCTGTAATGTGTTGAAGATGAACGCGATGCCACGACTTCTGTATCTACTACAAGCCTTACCTATCAAAATACCCCAGACTTTCTTTCATGCGGTTCGCTCAATCTTTATCAAGTTCCTCTGGCGCGGAAAACATATGCGTATTGGTAGGGCAATGCTATTGCGACCGAAATTGCGGGGAGGTATTGGCCCCCGGACCCTGCTCTATATTACACAGCGACGCACATGACACCGGTGGTTGACTGGTGCCGGTGTTCTGCCATATACTGTCCGGCCATGATATAGTGTCCGCGCCGTACTGCGCATGCACAGTATGGAGCAGACGAAGCTTCGGAAAATCTCCGAAGCTGAACGGCGCCTGCGCGGTGAGTGGAGGTGGTAGCCCCACCATCCAAGCGGACATAGGGTTGTGAATATTAGAGGGCCCCTCGCAGGCGAGCTTCGCTCGCCACGCTTCGGGCTTGGCCTCGCTGCGCTCGGCTCTTTTATATTCTTACTCTATGTCCACTTGGATAGTGGGGATAGAACCTGGACTCAGTGCGCAGGCGCCGTTCATGCTCGGCAATTTTCGGAATCTGTGTTGAAACGCTACTGGGAACCCAAAAGTTCCTCAAGGTCGGGCATGCCCAGAAAAGGTGTCCCATGGTCCCCATATCTGAATTTCACCTCCAACAAACATCCGGGATCGATCTATCCATTTTATTCAGAAGGTATGGGACTCTATACCAGCGTGAGACTATCTTGTATCTTGATATTGGATTGCGATGGAAGCTTTATGTACTAAGGTCAGGATCTTCCCTATCTGTTGTGGGGTAAATGTGATGCCTAAGTCCCTCTCCCATTTGTGGATAAATGGTGGGGTCGACTCCTCCTCCTGACTACTCAATAGGTTGTACAGGAGGGAGAGGGTGTGTCGCACAGGTTCCCTTTTGTGACAGATGGATTTATAGGGTGTCAGGTCTCTAGGAGTGTAGGGGGCCCTTTGTATGGCCAGAAGAAAGTGACGAAGTTGATAAGCACTAAACAAGTCAAGCGGAGGGTCAGAAAGCTCGGCGACAGTTTGCGTGGTCGGGAGCCCTCCCGTGGGCCACACCTCTCCCAGACGCTGTTTCCCCACCACTTTCAACTGTCGCAGTTTCTTGTTGGTAAATCCCGGAGGGAAGTCTGGATTACCTATAACCGGAGTCATTGGTGATGGCAGGGGAGCAATGTGTGTGCAGCGGAACAACCTCCGCACAACAGCCAACGTAGCTCCCACTACGGGGTGACCTCTGAGGTCTTTTGGTAGGGAGGACAGGAGCCACGGGGAGGTCAATAGGAGAATGGAACCATCCTCAATCTCCACCCACTGCTTGTGTGGGCCATTACAATGCCAATCAACGACTCTCGCTAGCAGAGTCACTCTGTAGTATTGTCTGAGATCTGGGAGACCCAGACCCCCCTTGTCCTTTGGTCTGGCAAGCAATTGCAAACGGGCTCTGGGCGGTTTGCGCGCCCAAATAAAGTCCCGGAGCAGCACCTGCAGTTGTCTGAAAAAAATTGGGGGTAACCGGATCGGTAATGTCTGGAACATGTATAAGATCCGAGGGAGGGCCATCATTTTGAATGCATTACAGCGCCCGAACCAGGTCAGTGTTAAAGCATGCCAGTTTCCCAAATCAGATTTCAGTCTATCCAGGAGAGGGACAAAATTAAGCAGGTACAATTGCGCTAAATCCGCTGCGATGTCAACGCCCAGTTAACGTATAGATTTTTCAGCCCAGTAGAATGGAAAAGCGGACCGGAGCCTCTTGGCCTCACCATCCGGGACCAATATATTCAATACAGCCGACTTGGCGCAATTGTTTTTATAGTTTGATAGGCTGCCGTGTCGCTGTAGAGACGCAAGTATTTTGGGAAGCAAAATGTGTGGATTGGAGACGGAAAAAATTAGATCGTCAGCGTACGCTGCAATTTTGTGGTGTGCCGAGGGTTTGGATATGCCAGTAATATTCGGGTCATTCCGAACGTGACACATAAGTGGTTCCAGTGTCAGAATTAAAATTAGGGGAGACAGAGGGCACCCCTGCCTCGTCCCATTAGTGATGGGGAAAGAGTCCGAGCACCCCTCGGTCACCCGTACCGCTGCCGACGGCGTGGAGTAAAGCGACATTACCCAGCTCATCATGTTGGGGCCAAGACCTATATGTTCCAGGGTGTCCTGCATAAAGTGCCAGGCCACCCTGTCAAAGGCCTTCTCCGCGTCCGTTGACAACATAAGCAAGGGCCTTCCCTGTACATGCGCCGCATGGATTAAATTGAAGACTCGGGCCGTATTGTCTCTAGCTTCCGACTTATTTATATTTTTTTGCTTGTTTCCCAAGGTGACCATCTTGGCGTTTGTCAAGAGGGTTGAAAGTGCCTGAAGAGATTGCCTGCGGGCACATCACCCTGAAAGCACCCGATCTCGTTTGATGTTGGAGGCTAATAGAGTCGGGCCTTGTTAGTACCTGGATGGGAGACCGCCTGGGAATACCAGGTGTCGTAGACTTCTTTTTATGATGTTGGCGTTGACCTGTTTTTTTTTCGCTTATTTCCCAAAGTGACCATCTTGGTGTTTGTCAAGAGGGTTGAGAGTGCCTGAAGAGATTGCCTATGGTCACATCACTCTGAAAGCACCCAATCTCGTCTGATCTTGGAGGCTAAGAAGAGTCGGGCCTGGTTAGTACCTGGATGGGAGACCACCTGGGATTACCAGTTATTGTAGGCTTCTTTTTATGTTGTTGGCGTTGATTCGTTTTCTTTTTTTTGCTTGTTTCCCAAGGTGACCATCTTGGCATTTGTCAAGAGGGTTGAGAGTGCCCGAAGAGATCACCTATGGCCCCATCACCCTGAAAACGCCAAATCTCGTCTGATCTCGGATGCTAAACAGTGTCGGGCCTGGTTAGTACCTGGATGGGAGACCGCCTGGGAATACCAGGTGCCATAGGCTTCTGTTTTTTTTATTTTTTATTTAGTAGTATGCGACATACAATGCAAAGGCAACTTCACAGAATGTGTGATACAAATAGTTACAAACAAATGATCATATTGCATGGATATCAGAGCCAATGGTAAGAAGTCTGAGGAGAATAGCACGTGTACAGCTTTGCGGTCATATCAAGATGAGATTAAAGCTCCATCTCGTTGGGATCCTCTACCACTTAAAATATTATTGATACTAGCCCTGCTACCCTCGAAGAGTTTAGATATCCATAGATAGGGGAAGAGTATTTTGTAGTAGTCAAATGTCTAACAAATATTTTGAATAGTTGTAGTTCTCCACATTAACTGTCACATTGATATCACCACTGACAACACACCACTTTTTAACAGCACCAAAATATGAAAAAAGCACTTTATATGTTTCAAAAGTAGTTGCATTAGCAAAAAATAAAGTCCTGTCTTCTTTACACGCTAGCTTTTCTGTATACATTAATCTCTCTGTGTACACCAGCCACTCAATATAGACTAGCCTCTCTGTCTTCTGTATACAGGTGCCCGTAATCTATATACACTAGCCTGCCTTCTTTTTACAATTGTCTCGGTGTCCCAGCCTCTCTGCATATACTAGCCTCACTGAATTCCCCAGACTGTCTTCTGTATACACAAGCCTATCTGTAAAAAAAAATAGCCGGTCTTCTGCATACTCTAGCCTCTCTGTGTAACACAGTCTCTGGATTCCCTAGCCTACATCTCTGCATACCCAGGACCTTCCTCTGTATAATCTAGCCTATCTGTATACACTAGCCTGTCTTTTGTACAAATTAGCTTCTCTGTAGCCGGTCTTCTGTATACACGAGCCTCACTGTCTACTCTTGGTTGTCTTTTGTATACACTAGCATCTCTTTATACATTAGCTCTCTGTATACCCAAGCCTCTCTGTATACACTAGTCCACCGGTATACACTAGCAAGTCTGCATACACTAGCCTCTCTTTGCAACTCAACTTCTCTCTCTGTATACCTTAGCCTCCATCTCTGCATACCCAGGACGTTCTTCTCTATAATCTAGCCTATGTGTATACACTAGCCGGTCTTCTGTAGACATTAGCCTCCCTGTATAAACTAGCTGGTCTACTGTATACACTAGTCCGTCTGTATACACTAGCAAGCTTGCATACACTAGCCTCTCTGTGTAACCCAGCCTCCATCTCTGCATACCCAGGACGTTCTTCTCTATAATCTAGCCTATTTGTATACACTAGCCTGTCTTTTGTACACATTAGCCTCTCTGTATAAACTAGCCGGTCCTCTGTATACACTAGTCCATCTGTATACACTAGCAAGTATGCGTACTCTAGCCTCTCTCTCTGTATACCTTAGCCTCCATCTCTGCATACCCAGGACGTTCTTCTGTATAATCTAGCCTATCTGTATAATCTAGCCTATCTGTATACACTAGCCTGTCTTTTGTACACATTTGCCTCTCTGTATAAACTAACCGGTCTTCTGTATACACTAGTCCGCCTGTATACACTAGCAAGTATGCATACTCTAGCCTCTCTCTCTGTATACCCTAGCCTCCATCTCTGCATACCCAGGACGTTCTTCTGTATAATCTAGCCTATCTATATACACTAGCCTGTCTTTTGTACACATTAGCCTCTCTGTATAAACTAGCCGGTCCTCTGTATACACTAGTCCATCTGTATACACTAGCAAGTCTGTGTAACCAAGCCTCTCTCTCTGCATACCCTAGCCTCCATCTCTTGCATAAACCAGGACCTTCTTCTGTATAATCTAGCCTATCTGTATACACTAGCCTGTCTTTTGTACACATTAGCCTCTCTGTGTAAACTAGCCGGTCTACTGTATACACTAGTCCATCTGTATACACTAGCAAGTCTGCATACTCCTGCCTCTCTCTGTAACCCAGCCTCGCTCTCTCTCTCTGTATACCCTAGCCTCCATCTCTGCATACCCAGGACGTTTTTCTGTATAATCTAGCCTATCTGTATAAAGTAGCCTGTCTTTTGTACACATTAACCTCTCTGTATAAACTAGCCGGTCCTCTGTATACACTTGTCCGTCGGTATACACTAGCATCGCTTTATACATTAGCTCTCTGTATACCCAAGCCTCTCTGTATACACTAGTCCACCGGTATACACTAGCAAGTCTGCATACACTAGCCTCTCTTTGTAACCCAACTTCTCTCTCTGCATACCCAGGACGTTCTTCTCTATAATCTAGCCTATTTGTATACACTAGCCTGTCTTTTGTACACATTAGCCTCTCTGTATAAACGAACCGGTCTTCTGTATACACTAGTCCGCCTGTATACACTAGCAAGTATGCATACTCTAGCCTCTCTCTCTGTATACCCTAGCCTCCATCTCTGCATACCCAGGACGTTCTTCTGTATAATCTAGCCTATCTGTATACACTAGCCTGTCTTTTGTACACATTAGCCTCTCTGTATAAACTAGCCGGTCCTCTGTATACACTAGTCCGTCTGTATACACTAGCAAGTCTGTGTAACCAAGCCTCTCTCTCTGCATACCCTAGCCTCCATCTCTTGCATAAACCAGGACCTTCTTCTGTATAATCTAGCCTATCTGTATACACTAGCCTGTCTTTTGTACACATTAGCCTCTCTGTGTAAACTAGCCGGTCTACTGTATACACTAGTCCATCTGTATACACTAGCAAGTCTGTATACTCCTGCGTCTCTGTGTAACCCAGCCTCGCTCTCTCTCTCTGTATACCCTAGCCTCCATCTCTGCATACCCAGGACGTTCTTCTGTATAATCTAGCCTATCTGTATAAAGTAGCCTGTCTTTTGTACACATTAACCTCTCTGTATAAATTAGCCGGTCCTCTGTATACACTAGTCCGTCGGTATACACTAGCATCTCTTTATACATTAGCTCTCTGTATACCCAAGCCTCTCTGTATACACTAGTCCACCGGTATACACTAGCAAGTCTGCATACACTAGCCTCTCTTTGTAACCCAACTTCTCTCTCTGCATACCCAGGACGTTCTTCTCTATAATCTAGCCTATTTTTATACACTAGCCTGTCTTTTGTACACATTAGCCTCTCTGTATAAACTAGCCGGTCCTCTGTATACACTAGTCCATCTGTATACACTAGCAAGTATGCGTACTCTAGCCTCTCTCTCTGTATACCTTAGCCTCCATCTCTGCATACCCAGGACGTTCTTCTGTATAATCTAGCCTATCTGTATAATCTAGCCTATCTGTATACACTAGCCATCCATCTCTGCATACCCAGGACGTTCTTCTCTATAATCTAGCCTATTTGTATACACTAGCCTGTCTTTTGTACACATTTGCCTCTCTGTATAAACTAACCGGTCTTCTGTATACACTAGTCCGCCTGTATACACTAGCAAGTATGCATACTCTAGCCTCTCTCTCTGTATACCCTAGCAAGTCTGCATACTACTGCCGCTCTGTGTAACCCAGCCTCACTCTCTCTCTGTATACCCTAGCCTCCATCTCTGCATACCCAGGACGTTCTTTTGTATAATCTAGCCTATCTGTATAAACTAGCCTGTCTTTTGTACACATTAGCCTCTCTATATAAACTAGCCGGTCCTCTGTATACACTAGTCCGTCTGTATACATTAGCAAGTCTGTGTAACCAAGCCTCTCTCTCTGCATACCCTAGCCTCCATCTCTTGCATAACCAGGACCTTCTTATGTATAATCTAGCCTATCTGTATACACTAGCCTGTCTTTTGTACACATTAGCCTCTCTGTATAAACTAGCCGGTCTACTGTATACACTAGTCCATCTGTATACACTAGCAAGTCTGCATACTCCTGCCTCTCTGTGTAACGCAGTCTCTCTCTCTGTATACCCTAGCCTCCATCTCTGCATACCCAGGACGTTCTTCTGTATAATCTAGCTTATCTGTATACACTAGTGTATACAGACAGACTAGTGTATACAGAGGACCGACTAATGTGTACAAAAGACAGGCTAATGTATACAGATAGGCTAGATTATACAGAAGAACGTCCTGGGTATGCAGAGCGCTCAGCTTCAAGGTATGGCCAACGTGAGTAATATGAGGGACACTCCTCACCCCCGCCCCCACCTACCAGATCTGAGTTTCATCCCCTTGCCCTCTTTGCCCCGGTCATCTGGTGGCAGTTTTATGCACTCCCTGGCCCCCACCCTTTCATAATCCTTACTGACCTTTCTTTCCGCTGCTCACAGGAACACACTGGATGACTTGTCTAATTAACCAACTTGTACAAGACACCGCTATCCTCCTGTCTGACACCGGTCCTCCTTGGAGGCTTTACCCCTCACTGTGTGGGTGGTCCCTGCCTCTCCCTGGATGCTCCACATATACCACAACTACATTGTCAGAGGGGCACCACTTGACAGGACACGGGGCTGTCATTCCGGTGGCATCTCCCATTGGAGGAAGGGATGATGGCCCCAACCCCTTGGCAGCAGGTTCTTTCATGTACAGACCAGGGCGGCTCATCTTCCCTTCTGGAGTCTTCACCTTAGATGGGGGAGTTGCACTTTGGGGGGTCTGAGTGATACCTAATGCGCTGTACTGGAAGGGCTTGACATTCCCGCATATGTGTCCCCTCCCCCTGGATGCGCCCCTTGTCCCCCCCTCTGGCTCCCACCTACTCTTTGCCGACATTGCCTTCTGCAGCTTTCGGGGACCCTGGATGACTTATTTATTGAGCCTATTGGTACGAGACACTGCTTCCCTCCAGGGTGACTCTGGACCCCCCTGGAGGATTTACCCCTTACTGTTTGGGCGGTCCCAGCCTCCCTCTGGATGCTCTACACAGCCCCCGATGGCGATGCAGGAGAGACACTAATTGGCGGGCCCCAGGACTGCTGCTCGGGTGAAGTCTCCCATTGGATGGAGGGATGGTGGCCCTAGCCCCTTGCCTGCCGGATTTTCCATGCACCGACCAGGGCTACTCCTCTTTCATCTTGATGTGGTGACCATGGAGGGGAGGAGTTGAAATTTATGGGGTCCGGGTGTTTGCTGGTGGGAGTGCGCTAAAGGACTTGACATTTCTGCATGTTTGTCCCCTCTCCTCTGTTTCCCCCTCCCTTCCCTCCCTTACCACCCTTCCCTTCCCTCCTTTCCCTCCCCCTTTCCCCCTTCCACTCCCCCTTTCCCCCTTCCACTCCCCCTTTCCCCCCTTCCCTGCCCCTTTTCCCCCCGGGGCGTGGACGGGGGAGAGGGGGTAAGGAGAGGACAATCTGCCAAAGGGAGAAATGCATTTGTTCGGGGACTGCATGTACTTTAGGGGTATGGGACGGGGGTGGTGGATCCCATTCTGTGATAACTTTTCTGTTGTGACGGGCTCCCTCGTGCATGCCTATGTTTAGGGTGAGCCGAGGAGACCCCTCAGTGCTGACAGTTATATGCTCTACCTTTGTTTTGGTTATACTACTGTTTTTTGTTTCTTTGATGTTACTGATTGTCTTTTATTTGCATACCGGTATCAGACGTGACATTTACCACTGCCGGGACTGGGGGGACTAGGATTCGGGGGCTCCCTCTCCGACCTGTCTACCCAATAACCCAAGTAGGACAGCGCTTTAAACCCAGTGTACATCTGGTAAGCGCTATAGCATAATTGTGCTGTTTTAGTATACCCTTCCTGTACTGTTGAGTGCGGACAACCCTTAATTTCCCTCTCCCCCTGGGGTTGAGGTGCCCGGCCTCTTTTTCCCTGTACCTTTCCTTCCATTTGCCCTTCCTTTCTCCGCCTTAGTTCTCGCCATGCATTACCTACCCAAAACCTACCTTGGTTCAACTTTCTTTGCTTTTCTCTGACGTCCCCCTCCCCTTCCCCGAGGAGCGATGGGAGACTCAGTCAAGGTCACCTCTCTAAACGTTAAGGGACTGAACTCCCCTGAAAAATTGTGGATCCTCCTGTGAGAACTGAACACATCCTGTACTGATGTGGCCTTTATACAAGAAACACATTTTAAAAATACTAGCCTCCCCTTTCTATGGTCGAGATCCTTCCCTAAGGTCTACCACTCTACTAACCCCTCCTCTCCATTCTGATCTCTAGCAGGCTCCCCTGGGTTCTCCAGGATTCTCTGGTGGACCCTGGGGGCCAATATCTTTTTCTTAGGGGCCACATTGGAGAGCGCCTTTTTACATTTGCCACTGTGTACGCTCCCAATGATCACCAAGACACGTTCCTCAGAACTACCCTGCACAGATTATGTGACTTTCGGGAGGGCCAATTGATATTAGGTGGGGACTTTAATGTCCCCTTTCGCCATCGGTTGATACTTCTGCCTCTTGCTCCTCGCTCCCTACCCCTCACCTAGGTCTCTATTCTGGCACCTTAATGAGAGCCTCCTCCAGATACCGGAAGTTTTAGCAGATGTGACCAGGGAATTGGACCTTTATTTCCAAGAAAACTAAAGCAGGACTGTGACCCGGGGATAATTTGGGAGGCTCACAAGTCAGTACTCCGCAGGGTACTTATCAGGCACGGGGCGCGCATCAAACGAACACGGAAGGAACAGCTTGCTAATCTGTTTCGTGAACTTGCCTCTGTGGAAGCGAAACATAAACATACCCCCTTACGGACCTTAGAGATTGAATTGGGGACACTCCATACCCATATTGCTGTCCTACTCCATTATAAAGCGAAAGCGGCACTCCAGTTTTGTCGTAAACTGGCGTAGGAGTCAGAGGACAAATGCAGAAAAATCTTAGCCAGGTCGGTAAAGGAGTTGAAATCTGGCTCTTACATACCACAGTTGATAGATGAGAATGGCCAGAGGGCTCTACCCCAACCCAAATAGTCGAAGTCTTTGAAAAATGTTACTCTGTTTTCTACAACCTGCCCGATTCAGGGTCTGGACAGGACAATATAGACAGATATGTAACCGGTTCTGGTCTACCAACCCTCTCATCGGAATCACGGGAGTACTTGGAGGACCCGATCACACTGGAAGAAGTCCAGACGGCTGTGGGACCTCCGAAGGTGGGTAAGGCTCCGGGCCCTGACGGATATACCGCACAATACTTTAAGACCTTCCTCCCTATTCTCGGCCCGCGCTTGGTGAATTTATTTAATACTCTGAGCTCGAATGGGGATTTTCCTGAGGATACTCTTAGAGCCCACATCTCGTTGATACCTAAGGAGGGCAAAGACCCGGGCCTATGTGGCAGCTACAGACCGATTTCCCTCCAAAATTCGGTCCTAAAACTATTCTCTAACTCCTCGCCACGTGATTGGCACATCACTTGTAGTCCCTTATACATATTGACCAGTTAGGTTTTATTCCCACCAGGGAAAATAGGGACAACACCACTAAGGTGCTTACCCTGATCCGTAAAGCAAAGTCATCTGGGACCCCTTGTCTTTTCATGAGTACTGATGCCGAGAAGGCTTTTGATCGGGTCAAATGGAAATTAATGTTCTCGGTCCTTCGCCATATAGGTCTGAGTGAACGGATGCTGGCATGGATAAGTAAAATATACTCACGTACTTACATTCCACCGGACATCGCGCGTACGTTTATGTTGAACTTCCCCCCACCCCTTGTCACTAAGATCCGCAGTTTGCTTCACGGGTGGCATTCTGGCCTCCATTCCTGGTTCAGCAGATGCAATCTCATTAAAATGAACATACTCCCTAAATTTACTTATCTTTTCCAAGCTCTCCTGATCCAGATTCCAGTCCTGTTTTTTAAGCAAGTTCAATCCTTGCTCACTCAATTTAACTGGGCTCACAAAAATCCCAGACTTAAGCGGTCACAGCTGACATTGTCTAAACAACAGGGAGTGTTGGATCTCCCTAACTTGCTACGCTACTACCTGGCCTCCCATCTGGGGCGTGTATTGGACTGGAATCGAAACAAACTTTCTAAGCTCACTCCCAAATTCCGATAAGAAGCACCATGTGGTGCTATAAGTATTTACCCACAGAATTTATGTCACATCCCACTATAGGGGCTTAGTTGAAAGTCAGTCACCTGATCGCTACCCAAAACACACTCACGTCTTTGACTTCCCCCCTATTCCCTATACGTGGCCATCCAACCTTTGAACTGGGGACCCACTTAGAAATTCCAACCTAGACAATGCGTCTAAATTCGTCATTGATGGAAAATGGCCTTCTTTCTCAACCCTAACAGATCCGACAGGGCTTTTCCAACTGCCTTTTTGGAGAGCTGCGCAACGACATCATTTTCTCCATTCCATCCCCAATCCTCAAACGTTCGCCCGCCCTCGACGGAGTTTGAGACTCTATGCAGGAGCGAAGGCCCTTTGGCCCACATTCTCTCTCAAACAGATTACCCACACTTAACCTGTCTGTCCAACTGGGAAAAGGACCTTAATTGCTAATTTTCCCCAGCACAGAGACAACACATTATCACTTTGGCTCTCAAAATGTCGCTGTGCACGAAGATACAGGAGACGAATTTTAAACTTCTCACCAGGTGGTATTTGACACCATCAAAGCTGCAGAAATGTTTCCCCTCTTCCTCGAACATATGCTGGAGGTGTGGAGAAGAAGAGGGCACGTTGCTGCACAAATTTTGGTCCTGCCTCAGCTTGGTGGACTTCTGGACAGAGCTCCGATGCATAACACAAAAATTCACAGACTTCTCCATCCAGGAAGAGGCTGCATTCTTTCTCTTGCACCATTCACAGATTCCCATTAAGAAGTACAAAAAAATCAATTTTACGGCATGTGATAAATGCGGCGAAATCCTGCATCCCTCTCTATTGGAAAAAATGTTCCCCCCCTTTCATTACTCACTGGCTTAAGAAAATAGAGGACATTAAAAAAAATTGAGGACTTGATCCTCACATCACAAGGTAAACAAGAATTTTTTAAACAAACCTGAGACATCTGGAATACCTTTATATTCTCGCTGGAAGGATGTCGCCTGCTATCGCCTTAGTGCTCTGAGCTTTCCTTGACTGGCCCCTTGGACAGTGGCTGCCATCGTGTCTCGTCCCCCCTTCTCCTTTTCTGATCTTTCAACCCTTCTCTTTTCTGCCTTCCTCCCCTATCTCTCACCCCCTCCACCCCCTCTCTCTTTTGGAAAGAGTGGAAAATTGGGAATGACGGCCCCACACCCCCCTCTGGATGGATTATGCCGGAGGGACCTGGGGTTTGTGTGACCCTGGATCTTGGTACAGTACTTTATCCGTGCCTCGAATCATTGTGATTGATGGAAGGCAGACTCACAGTTGCGAATATACCTGTATCAAGTATTGTTCAGCTGCTTTTTGCTCTGTATTTCTCTGTTGCATTATGTACTCGGGGGACCGTCTTCCCCTATTTGGAGAAAAAATTATATTTGAAAAAAAAAAGAAGCCTACGACACCTGGTATTCCCAGGCGGTCTCCCATCCAGGCATTAACCAGGCCCGACCCTGCTTAGCCTCCAATATCAGACAAGATGGAACAGATTCAGGGTGATGTGGCCGTAGCCAATATCTTCAGGCACTCTCAACTCTCTTGACAAACACCAAGATGGTCACCTTGGAAACAAGCGGAAAAAAATAGGTCAACGGCAACAACATAAAAAGAAGCCTACGGCATCTGGAAATCCCAGGCGGTCTCCCATCCAGGTACTAAACTGGTCCCAACCCTGCTTAGCCTCTGAGATCAGATGAGATTGGGCTCTTTCAGGGTGGTGTGGCCGTAGGAGATTTCTTCAGGCACTCTCAACCTTGACTAACCCCAATATGGTCACCTTGGGAAACAAACAAAAAAATCAAGTCAACGCCAACAACATGAGAAGAAGTCTGCAGCACCTAGTATTCCCAGGTGGTCTCCCATCCAGGTATTAACAAGGCCCGACACTGTTTAGTCTCTGAGATCAGACGAGATCTGGTGCTTTCAGGGTTATGTGGCCATAGGCGAGCTCTTCAAGCACTCTCAACCCTCTTGACAAACACCAAGATGGTCACCTTGGTAAACAAACAAAAAAAAAAAACAAGTCAACGCCAAGAACATAAAAATAAGCCTTCAGCACCTAGTATTCCCAGGTGGTCTCCAATCCAGGTACTAGCAAGGCCCGACCCTGTTTAGCCTCTGAGATCAGAGGAGATCGGGCGCTTTCAGGCTTATGTGCCCATAGGCAATCTCTTTGGGCACTCTCAACCCTCTTGACAAATGCCAAGATAGTCACCTTGGGAAACAAGCGAAAAAAAAACAGGTCAATGTCAACAACATAAAAAGAAGACTACGGCACCTGGTATTCCAAAGCCATCTCCCATCCAGGGACTAACTAAGCCCAACCCTTCTTAGCCTCAGAGATGAGAAGAGATAGGGCTCTTTCAGGGTGATGCTGCTGTAAGCGAACTCTTTGGGCACTCTCAACCCTCTTGACAAATGCCAAGATGGTCACCTTGGGAAACAAGTGAAAAAAAAAAAAACGAATCAAGGCCAACAACATAAAAAGAAGCCTACAATAACTGGTATTCCCAGGTGGTCTCCCATCCAGGTACTAACCAGGCCTGACTCTTCTTAGCCTCCAAGATCAGATGAGATTGGGTGCTTTCAGAGTGCTCGGACTCTTTCCCCATCACTAATGGGACGAGGCAGGGGTGCCCTCTGTCTCCCCTAATTTTTATTCTGACACTGGAACCACTTATTTGTCACGTTCGGAATGACCCGAATATTACTGGCATATCCAAACCCTCCGCACACCACAAAATTGCGGCGTACGCTGACGATCTAATTTCTTTCGTCTCCAATCCACACATTTCGCTTCCCAATATACTCGCGACTCTCCGGCGATACGGCAGCCTATCAAACTATAAAATCAATTGCACCTTTGGCTGTATTGAATATATCGGTCCCGGATGGTGAGGCCAAGAGGCTACGCTCCGCTTTTCCATTCTACTGAGCTGAAAAATCTATACGTTACCTGGGCGTTGACATCGCAGCGGATTTGGCGCAATTGTACCCGCTTAATTTTGTCCCTCTCCTGAATAGACTGAAATCTGATTTGGGAAACTGGCATGCTTTAACACTGACCTGGTTCAGGCGCTGTAATGCATTCAAAATGACGGCCCTCCCGCGGATCTTATACTTGTTCCAGACATTACCGATCCGGTTACCCCCAATCTTTTTCAGACATCTGCAGGTTCTGCTCCGGGACTTTATTTGGGCGCGCAAACCGCCCAGAGCCCGTTTGCAATTGCTTGCCAGACCAAAGGACAAGGGGGGTCTGGGTCTCCCAGATCTGAGACAATACAACAGAGCGACTCTGCTAGCGAGAGTCGTTGATTGGCATTGTAATGGCCCACACAAGCAGTGGGTGGAGATGGAGATTGAGGATGGATCCATTCCCCTATTGACCTCCCCGTGGCTCCTGTCCTCCCTACCAAAAGACCTCAGAGATCACCCCGTAGTGGGAGCTACGTTGGCTGTTGTGCGGAGGTTGTTCCGCTGCACACACATTGCTCCCCTGCCGTCACCAATGACTCCGGTTATAGGTAATCCAGACTTCCCACCGGGATTTACCAACAAGAAACTGCGACAGTTGACAGTGGTAGGGAAACAGCGTCTGGGAGAGGTGTGGTCCTCGGGAGGGCTCCCGACCACGCAAACCGTCGCCGAGCATTCTGACCCTCCGCTTGACTTGTTTAATGCTTATCAACTTCGTCACTTTCTTCTGGCCATACAAAGGGCCCCCTACACTCCTAGAGACCTGACGCCCTATGAATCCATCTGTCACAAAAAGGAACCTGTGCAACACACCCTCTCCCTCCTGTACAACCTATTAAGTAGTCAGGAGGAGGAGTCGACCCCACCATTTATCCACAAATGGGAGATTGCATTTGGCATCACATTTACCCCACAACAGATAGGGAAGATCCTGACATTAGTACATAAAGCTTTCATCGCAAACCAATATCAAGAATCAGGATACAAGATAGTCTCACGCTGGTATAGAGTCCCATACCTTCTGAATAAAATGAATAGATCGATTCCGGATGTTTGTTGGAGGTGTAATTCAGATACGGGGACCATGGGACACATTTTCTGGGCATGCCCGGCCTTGAGGAACTTTTGGGTGGAGGTGACCGGGACGATAAAAACTCTCAGAAATGTAGATATCGCAGACAACCCAGCAGCGTGCCTTCTACACTTGACCGAACAGCCTGTTCAAAAATACAAAAAAACCCTCACGATGCAATTCCTGAACGCCGCCCGGGCCTGCATTCCCACACTGTGGAGGCAGCCTCAGCCCCCATCCAAGGTGCTGTGGTATTCCAAAGTCAATCATATTCTCCGGATGGAAGAATTGACCGCCACCCTTCACAACACTGAAGAGGCATTTAGTGATACATGGAGGCCCTGGAGGTATTTTACTGGTACCTGAGACTACATTTGGGAGGTGAGCAGCGCCCCTGTCCCAGAAAACGACTGAACATCTAACGTTTACCTACGTAGGCCAAGTCTGCCCTGGGTGGCATTCCCCCCCTCCCTTTTTGTCTTTATTTTTCTTTTTTTCCCCGCCGCCATCCCGCCCCCCTCTTCTCTCTCCGTCTTTGCACTCTCTTCTTCCCCCGTCCTCCCTTTTCACTATGCCTTGTCTCCTTACTAGCCTTTGGGACCCAGAAGAACCCCAGGGTTCTGGACACGACCGGCTCATATTTTACTCTGGTTCACATAGGTCATGATAAGCTGGCTCGCTGTGGTCCCAGTTGTTCTCCATGATTACATTTGTCCGAACGGAGCTGCATTAGTTATACTGTACTACATGTCGGAGGTGGGGTTTCTCTCTTTTCTGCATGAAACTCTAGGACTCCCCTCTGAGAACCCAGAGTTATTTGGCTGCCTATTTTTTGTTACCATGTAATTGTGACCCTGGGTCATGCTGTATGGTTGACTGTTATATTTATGTTGTTCTACTTATACTTAATAAAAGAATAAAACAAAAAAAAAAAAAAAAGTCAATGCCAACAACTTAAAAAAAAAGCCTATGGCATCGAGAAATCCCAGGCGGTCTCCCATCCCGGTACTAACCAGGTCCCAACCCTGCTTAGCCTCTGAGATCAAATGAGATTTGGCTCTTTCAGGGTGATGCAGCCATAGTAGATTTTTTCAGGCACGCTCAACCCTCTTGACAAATGCCAAGATGGTCACCTTAGGAAACAAACAAAAAAAACAAGTCAACACCAACAACATAAAAAGAAGCCTACCGCACCTAGTATTTCCAGGCGGTCTCCCATCCAGGTATTAACAAGACGCGGCCCTTTCTAGCCTCTGAGATCAGCGGAGATTGGGCGCTTTCAGGGTGATGTGCCCATAGGCAATCTCTTTGGGCACTCTCATCCCTCTTGAAAAATGCCAATATAGTCACCCTGGGAAACAAGCGAAAAAAAACAGGTCAACGCCAACAACATAAAAAGAAGAATACGGCACCTGGTATTCCAAGGCCGTCTCCCATTCAAGTACTAACTAGGCCCAACCCTTCTTAGCCTCTGAGATCAGAAGAGATATGGTGCTTTCAGGGTGATGTGGCTGTAAGCGATCTCTTTAGGCACTCTCAACCCTCTTGACAAATGCCAAGATGATCACTTTGGGAAACAAGCGAAAAAAACAGGTCAACACCAACAACATAAAAAGAAGCCTGCGGCATCTGGAAAACCCAGGCGGTCTCCCATCCAGATACAAACCAGGCCCAACCCTGCTTAGCCTCTGAGACCAAGCGAGATTGGGCGCTTTCAGGGTGTTGTGCTCGTAGGCAATTTCTTTGTGCACTCTCAACCCTCTTGACACATGCCAAGATGGTCACCTTGGGAAACAAGGGAAAATAAAACAGGTCAACGCCGACAACATAATGAGAAGCCTACGGCACCTGGTATTCCCAAGCTGTCTCCCATCCAGGAACTAACCAGGCCCATCGCTGCTTAGCCTTCGAGATCAGATGAGATTGGGATCTTTCAGGGTGATTTGGCCGTAGGCACTCTCTTTGGGCACTCTGAAGCCTCTTGACAAAGGCCAAGATGGTCACCTTGGGAAACAAGCTAAAAAAAACAGGTCAAAGCCAACAACATAAAAGAAGCCTACGGCATCCAGTATTCCCAGGCGATCTCCCAATTAAGACACTAACCAGACCAGATCCTTCTGTGGCACCTGGTCTTCCCAGGCAGTCTCCCATCCAGGTACTAACCAGGCCTGACGCTGCTTAGCCTCTGAAATCAGACGAGATCGGGTGCTTTCAGGTTGATGTGGCCGTAAGCTTTCTCTTCAAGACACGCCCAACCCTCTTGACAAACGCCAAGATGGTCGCCTTGAGAAACAAGCAAAAAAAACAGGTCAAAGCCAACAACATAAAAAGAAGCCTATGGGCTTACAGCGGACCCTAAAAGATGGGACCCACTAGCTCTGTCATGGTTCGGACGCTGTAATGTGTTGAAGATGAACGCAATGCCACGACTTCTGTATCTACTACAAGCCTTACCTATCAAAATACCCCAGACTTTCTTTCATGCGGTTCGCTCAATCTTTATCAAGTTCCTCTGGCGCGGAAAACATATGCGTATTGGTAGGGCAATGCTATTGCGACCGAAATTGCGGGGAGGTATTGGCTTCCCGGACCCTGCTCTATATTACACAGCGACGCACATGACACCGGTGGTTGACTGGTGCCGGTGTTCTGCCATATACTGTCCGGCCATGATATAGTGTCTGCGCCGTACTGCGCATGCGCAGTACGGAGCAGACGAAGCTTCGGAGATTTTCATGCGCGGTGAGTGGAGGTGGTAGCCCCACCATCCAAGTGGACATAGGGTTGTGAATATTAGAGGGCCCCTCGCAGGCGAGCTTCGGGCTTGGCCTCGCTGCGCTCGGCTCTTTTATATTCTTTTATATTCTTACTCTATGTCACATACTCACAGTCCCGGTACAAATATGAAAAATAGAGCAAAAGAGTACATGGTTTATTTTGATGTATGATAGTTTTATTGCATGCTTGATGTGGATGATTAAAATCGTGTAGTGATCTATATTTAGCATAAGAATGAAAAGGCATAACATGGCAATGAGACAAAATCCATTAGAGATGTGAGCTAGATGAAATGATGAAATGTCTCTGTATAGCCCAGATTGTCTTCTGTTATCACTTAGCCTACCCTCTAAATTCACTAGCCTCTCTATATACACCAGCATGTTTACACTAGCCGGTCTTCTGCATACAATAGCCTGTCTTCGATATACACTAGCCTATGTTCTGAATACACTAGCCCGTCTTCTGTCTTCTGTATGCCCTAGCCTGTCTTCTGTATACATTAGTCTCTCTGTATAAACTAGCATCTCTGTATACCCCAAACTGTCTTCTGTAAAAACTTGTCTCTCTTTATAGCCTGTCTAGCCTTTCTTCTGTACACACTAGCTTCTCTGTATACACTAACCAGGCTTCTATATACAATAGCTTCACTCTATGCACTAGCCTCTCTGTATAATCTAGCCTCTCTATATACCCTAGATAGTGTTCTGCATCTCCGTAGTGGTAGCCTCTCCGTAGAAGCCAGCCTTTATTCTGTATTCACTAGCCTTTCTTCTGTATGCTGTAGTCTTCTATATATACTAGCTTCTCTGTACACCCTTGCATCTCTGTAATACACTAAACCCTCTGTATACCACAGCCTGTCTTCTGTATACACTAGACTGTAAACACTAGCTAGAATACACCAGCCTGTCTTCTGTACCCACTAGAATCTCTGTATACACTACCCAGTCTTCTGTATACACTGTCAGCTTGGATGTATACCCAAGCCTGTCTTCTGTATACACTAGTCTCTCTATATGCACTGTCCTATCTGTATACACGCGACTCTCTCTATACACTAACCTCTCTATATACACTAACATCTTTGTATATACTAGCCTCTCTTTAAATTAGCCTCTCTGTGTACCCCAGCCTCATTGTTTACTCTAGCATCTCTGTATACTCAAGCCTATCTGCATACATGAGTCTGTATTCTGTATTCACTAGCCTGTATTCACTAGCCTTATATATACTAGCTTCTCGCTTCTCTGTACACCCTTGCATTTCTGTACACTAGACTCTCTGAATACACTAAACCCTCAGTATACCACAGCCTGTCTTCTGTATACATTAGACTGTAAAAACTAGCTAGAATACACCAGCCTGTCTTCTTTACCCAATAGACTCTCTGTATGCACTACCCAGTCTTCTGTATACACTGTCAGCTTTGATGTATACCCAAGCCTGTCTTCTGTATACACTAGTTTCTCTATATGCACTGTCCTTTCTGTATACTCTCGACCCTCTCTATACATTAACCTCTCTATATACACTAACATCTTTGTATATACTAGCCTCTCTTTAAATTAGCCTCTCTGTGTACCCCAGCCTCACTGTTTACTCTAGCATCTCTGTATACTCAAGCCTATCTACATACACGAGTCTTCTGTATTGTGTATTAACTAGCCTTTCTTCTGTATGCTGTAGTCTTCTATATATACCAGCTTCTCTGTACACCCTTGCATCTCTGTAAACACTGTGTAAACTAGCCAGTCTTATGTATACACTCGCCGACTGTATACACTAGACTCTCTGAATACACTAAACTCTCTGTATACCACAGCCTGTCTTCTGTATACACTAGACTGTAAAAACTAGCTACAATACACCAGCCTGTCTTCTGTACCCACTAGACTCTCTGTATACACTACCCAGTCTTCTGTATAGAATGTCAGCTTTCATGTATACCCTTTCTGTATACACTAGCTTCTCTATATGCACTGTCCTTTCTGTATACACTCGACTCTCTCTATACACTAACCTCTCTATATACACTAACATCTTTGTATTTGTCTTTAAACTAGCCTCTCTGTGTACCCCAGCCTCACTGTTTACTCTAGCATCTCTGTATACTCAAGCCTATCTACATACACGAAACCTGTATTCTGTATTCACTAGCCTTTCTTCTGTATGCTGTAGTCTTCTATATATACCAGCTTCTCTGTACACCCTAGCACTGTAACAGTGCTAGGTTCCTGTATTACAGAAACAGAACACCAGCAATAAGGTGTATACTGTGCAGGAGGCACACAACACCGACTCTAACTTCTGCACTGCAGATGCATGTATTGCAGAAATTGAACACCAGTAATAAAGGGTAGCTTCAGGTGTGTACTGTGCAGGAGGCACATAACACCCACTGTAACAGTGCTAGGTTCCCAAGCAGTAAAGACACTGTCCCTGCCTATCGTCCTCTTTCCCTGACCACCGCAACACACTATACAAGGCCGCCGTGCTGGCGGCCTTATATAGTGTGGGGTGTGTACTAAACCCCCCTGAGCTATAATTAGCCACAGGAATCCTGCCTGTGGTGAATTGTGGCTCTCCTCACACAGGATGTCACATCTGTTCTTATTATATAGAACCTATTATGCTCCTCGTAAACTTTTTCAGTTTTGCCGAACGGCCGGACGCAAGTTGCCCCCGGTGCGGGAACATGGGGGGAGACATGATGCACATGTTTTGGAGATGCCCGAAGTTGATCCGCTACTGGACAGAGGTGACAGGAACCATTGATCGGGTGGTTGGAACCTCCACCAGGATGGGGGCGAAGTATTGTCTCCTGGGATTAGTTGAAGGAGTTGGAAACCCGGGAAGTAGCCAGATGGCAGTTCTGAGATGCCTATTTCAGGCAAGGAAACTGATTGCCCAACCCTGCTTAGCCTCCAATGTTGGCAATGACTTGTTTTTTTTTTGCTTGTTTCCCAAGATGACCATGTTGGCGTTTGTCAAGATGGTTGAGAGTGCCCGAAGAGATCGCCTATGGCCCCATCACCTTGAAAGTGCCTGATCTTGTCTGATCTCGGAGGCTAAGCATTGTCGGGCCTGATTAGTAACTGGATGGGAGACCAACTGGGAATACCAGGTGCCGTAGGATTCTTTTTATGTTGTTGGCGTTGACATGGTTTTTTTTTTCCGCTTGTTTCCCAAGGTGATCATCTTGGCATTTGTCAAGAGGGCTGAGAGAGCCCAAAGAAATCTCCTACGGCCACATCCCCCTGAAAGCGCCCGATCTCATCTGATCTCAGAGGCTAAGCAGGGTCCGGCCTGGATAGTACCTAATTAAAGGTGCCGTAGGAATCTTTTTATATTGTTGACTTTGACCTGTTTTTCTTTCGCTTGTTTCCCAAGGTGACCATTTTAGCATCAGTCAAGAGTTTTGAGTATGTCCCAAAGTGTTCGCCTGAGGTCACATCACCCTGAAAGCGCCCGATCTCAGAGGCTAAGCAGGGTCTGGGTCAGATGGGAGACCACCAGGGTCTATGTTGTTGACGTTGACCTTTTTTTTTTCACTTGTTTCCCAAGATAACCATCTTGGTATTTGTCAAGAGGGTTGAGAGTGTCTAAATAGAACACCTATGGCCACATCACCCTGAAAGCGCACAATCTCATCTGATCTCGGAGGCCTAGCAGTGTACGGCCTGGTTAATACCTGTATGGGAGACCATCTGTGAATACCAGGTGCCGTAGGCTTCTTTTTATGTTGTTGGCGTTTACCTGTTTATTTTCGCTTGTTTCCCAAGGTGACCATCTTGGCGCTTAACAAGAGGGTTGAGAGTGCCCAAAGAGATCACCTACGGCCCCATCACCCTGAAAGCGCCCAATCTCATCTGATCTCAGAGGCTAAACAGTGTCGGGCCTGGTTAGTACCTGGATGGGAGACCGCCTGGAAATACCAGGTGCCATAGGCTTCTTTTTTTGTTGTTGGCTTTGAACTGTTTTTTTCGCTTGTTTCTCAAGGCGACCATCTTGGCGTTTGTCAAGAGGGTTGGGCGTGTCTTGAAGAGAACACTTACGGCCACATCCCCCTGAAAGCACCCGATCTCGTCTGATTTCAGAGGCTTAGCAGCATCAGGCCTGGTTAGTACCTGGATGGGAGACTGCCTGGGAAGACCAGGTGACATAGAAGGATCTGGTCTGGTTAGTGTCTTGATTGGGAGATCGCCTGGGAATACCGGATACCGTAGGATTCTTTTTATGTTGTTGGCTTTGACCTGTTTTTTTTCCCTTGTTTCCCAAGGTGACCATCTTGGCATTTGTCAAGAGGGTTGAGAGTGCACAAAGAAATTGCCTACGGGCACAACACCCTGAAAGCGCCCAATCTCGTTTGGTCTCAGAGGTTAAGCAGGGTTGGGCCTGGTTTGTACCTGGATGGGAGACCGCCTGGGTTTTCCAGATGCCGCAGGCTTCTTTTTATGTTGTTGGCGTTGACTTGTTTTTTTTGTTTGTTTCCCAAGGTGACCATCTTGGCGTTTGTCAAGAGGGTTGAGCATGCATTTGATCTCAGAGGCTAAGCAGGGTTGGGACATGGTTAGTACCTGGATGGGAGACCGCCTGGGATTTCTCGATGCCATAGGCTTTAGTTTTTAAGCTGTTGGCATTGACTTATTTTTTTTATTTTTATTATTCTTTTATTAAGTAGAACAACATAAATATAACAGTCAACCATACAGCATGACCCAGGGTCACAATTACATGCTAACAAAAAATAGGCAGCCAAATAACTCTGGGTTCTCAGAGGGGAGTCCTACAGTTTCATGCAGAATATAGAGAAACCCCACCTCCGACATGTAGTACAGTATAACTAGTGCAGCTCCGTTCGGACAAATGTAATCATGGAGAACAACTGGGACCACAGCGAGCCAGCTTATCATGACCTACGTGAACCAGAGTAAAATATGAGCCGGTCATGTCCAGAACCCTGGGGTTCTTCTGGGTCCTGAAGGCTAGTAAGGAGACAAGGCATAGTTAAAAGGGAGGACGGGGGAAGAAGAGAGTGCAAAGACGGAGAGAGAGGAGGTGGGGGGATGGCGGCGGGGAAAAAAAGAAAAATAAAGACAAAAAGGGAGGGGGGGAATGCCACCCAGGACAGATATGGCCTACGTAGGTAAACGTTAGATGTTCAGTCGTTTTCTGGGACGGAGGCACTGCTCACCTCCCGAATGTAGTCTCGAGTACCAGTAAAATACCTCCAGGGCCTCCATGTAACACTAAATGCCTCTTCAGTGTTGTGAAGGGTGGCGGTCAATTCTTCCATCCGGAGAATATGATTGACTTTGGAATACCACAGCACCTTGGATGGGGGCTGAGGCTGCCTCCACAGTGTGGGAATGCAGGCCCGGGCGGCATTCAGGAGTTGCATCGTGAGGGTTTTTTTGTATTTTCGAACAGGCTGTTCGGTCAAGTGTAGAAGGCACGCTACTGGGAACCCAAAAGTTCCTCAAGGTCGGGCATGCCCAGAAAAGGTGTCCCATGGTCCCCATATCTGAATTTCACCTCCAACAAACATCCGGGATCGATCTATCCATTTTTTTCAGAAGGTATGGGACTCTATACCAGCGTGAGACTATCTTGTATGTTGATATTGGTTTGCGATGGAAGCTTTATGTACTAAGGTCAGGATCTTCCCTATCTGTTGTGGGGTAAATGTGATGCCTAAGTCCCTCTCCCATTTGTGGATAAATGGTGGGGGTCGACTCCTCCTCCTGACTACTCAATAGGTTGTACAGGAGGGAGAGGGTGTGTCGCACAGGTTCCCTTTTGTGACAGATGGATTTATAGGGTGTCAGGTCTCTAGGAGTGTAGGGGGCCCTTTGTATGGCCAGAAGAAAGTGACGAAGTTGATAAGCACTAAACAAGTCAAGCGGAGGGTCAGAAAGCTCGGCGACGGTTTGCGTGGTCGGGAGCCCTCCCGTGGGCCACACCTCTCCCAGACGCTGTTTCCCCACCACTGTCAACTGTCGCAGTTTCTTGTTGGTAAATCCCGGTGGGAAGTCTGGATTACCTATAACCGGAGTCATTGGTGATGGCAGGGGAGCAATGTGTGTGCAGCGGAACAACCTCCGCACAACAGCCAACGTAGCTCCCACTACGGGGTGACCTCTGAGGTCTTTTGGTAGGGAGGACAGGAGCCACGGGGAGGTCAATAGGGGAATGGAACCATCCTCAATCTCCATCTCCACCCACTGCTTGTGTGGGCCATTACAATGCCAATCAACGACTCTCGCTAGCAGAGTCACTCTGTAGTATTGTCTGAGATCTGGGAGACCCAGACCCCCCTTGTCCTTTGGTCTGGCAAGCAATTGCAAACGGGCTCTGGGCGGTTTGCGCTCCCAAATAAAGTCCCGGAGCAGCACCTGCAGTTGTCTGAAAAAAATTGGGGGTAACCGGATCGGTAATGTCTGGAACATGTATAAGATCCGAGGGAGGGCCATCATTTTGAATGCATTACAGCGCCCGAACCAGGTCAGTGTTAAAGCATGCCAGTTTCCCAAATCAGATTTCAGTCTATCCAGGAGAGGGACAAAATGAAGCAGGTACAATTGCGCTAAATCCGCTGCGATGTCAACGCCCAGTTAACGTATAGATTTTTCAGCCCAGTAGAATGGAAAAGCGGACTGGAGCCTCTTGGCCTCACCATCCGGGACCGATATATTCAATACAGCCGACTTGGCGCAATTGTTTTTATAGTTTGATAGGCTGCCGTGTCGCTGTAGAGACGCAAGTATTTTGGGAAGCAAAATGTGTGGATTGGAGACGAAAAAATTAGATCGTCAGCGTACGCCGCAATTTTGTGGTGTGCCGAGGGTTTGGATATGCCAGTAATATTCGGGTCATTCCGAACGTGACACATAAGTGGTTCCAGTGTCAGAATTAAAATTAGGGGAGACAGAGGGCACCCCTGCCTCGTCCCATTAGTGATGGGGAAAGAGTCCGAGCACCACTCGGTCACCCGTAAAGCTGCCGACGGCGTGGAGTAAAGCGACATTACTCAGCTCATCATGTTGGGGCCAAGACCTATATGTTCCAGGGTGGCCTGCATAAAGTGCCAGGCCACCCTGTCAAAGGCCTTCTCCGCGTCCGTTGACAACATAAGCAAGGGCCTTCCCTGTACATGCGCCGCATGGATTAAATTGAGGACTTGGGCCGTATTGTCTCTAGCTTCCGACTTATTTATATTTTTTTGCTTGTTTCCCAAGGTGACCATCTTGGCGTTTGTCAAGAGGGTTGAAAGTGCCTGAAGAGATTGCCTACGGGCACATCACCCTGAAATCACCCGATCTCGTTTGATGTTGGAGGCTAATAGAGTCGGGCCTTGTTAGTACCTGGATGGGAGACCGCCTGGGAATACCAGGTGTCGTAGACTTCTTTTTATGTTGTTGGCGTTGACCTGTTTTTTTTCCGCTTATTTCCCAAAGTGACCATCTTGGTGTTTGTCAAGAGGGTTGAGAGTGCCTGAAGAGATTGCCTATGGCCACATCACTCTGAAAGCACCCAATCTCGTCTGATCTTGGAGGCTAAGAAGAGTCGGGCCTGGTTAGTACCTGGATGGGAGACCACCTGGGATTACCAGTTATTGTAGGCTTCTTTTTATGTTGTTGGCGTTGATTCGTTTTTTTTTTTTGCTTGTTTCCCAAGGTGACCATCTTGGCATTTGTCAAGAGGGATGAGAGTGCCCAAAGAGATCGCTTACAGCAGCATCATCCTGAAAGAGCCCTATCTCTTCTCTTCTCTGAGGCTAAGAAGGGTTGGGCCTAGTTAGTACCTGGATGGGAGATGGTGTTGGAATACCAGGTGCCGTATTCTTCTTTTTATGTTGTTGACATTGACCTGTTTTTTTTTTCACTTGTTTCCCAAGGTGACCATCTTGGCATTTGTCAAGAGGGTTGAGAGTGCCCGAAGAGATCACCTACGGCCCCATCACCCTGAAAGCGCCGAATCTCGTCTGATCTCGGATGCTAAACAGTGTCGGGCCTGGTTAGTACCTGGATGGGAGACCGCCTGGGAATACCAGGTGCCATAGGCTTCTGTTTTTTATTTTTTTTATTTAGTAGTATGCGACATACAATGCAAAGGCAACTTCACAGAATGTGTGATACAAATAGTTACAAACAAATGATCATATTGCATGGATATCAGAGCCAATGGTAAGAAGTCTGAGGAGAATAGCACGTGTACAGCTTTGCGGTCATATCAAGATGAGATTAAAGCTCCATCTCGTTGGGATCCTCTACCACTTAAAATATTATTGATACTAGCCCTGCTACCCTCGAAGAGTTTAGATATCCATAGATAGGGGAAGAGTATTGTGTAGTAGTCAAATGGGGTCGGAACATACCATTTTCTTTTCCCTTTTTTGAGTTAAGAAGGGAAATAGTAGAACTGAAAGGAGGGAGAAGGGGAAAGAGAAGATTGGGGAAGGAAATGGCAGAAAAGGAAAAGAAGGGGTAAGGGGGTGTCGTGGGTAGAGTGGATAGGATGGGGTCCCCTCCCAGGGAGCAAGAGACGCCCTCGGCTCACCAGCTCATCAGCTGTCCAACGTTTGGAACAGCGATCTCCAACGATCACCATGAGCTTACTATGTCTCGCGGAGGTATTCTTCCGAAAAGCGAAACTGGGTCCAGTAGAACCATCTGTTCCCATGCTCCTCCGTTTTATCCCTCATTGTGGCAGTCAGGTCTTCCATTCGTTCAATATCATTTACCCTTGCGAACCACTGGGTCACCATTGGAGCAGATTGCTCTTTCCACTGACTTGGGATGCAGGCCCAAGCTGCATTGAGGAGATGTTTAAGTAAGGACTTATGATAACGCTTTCTCGACATAGGAGTTAGATTGAGAAGAACTGCTGCGGGATCATTGGCTAAGGAAATGTCTGTGAACTTGTGGATGAGTCTCAGGACAGGCTGCCAGAATGTTTGTAATTTAGGGCATTCCCAGAAAATGTGGAGAATGGTGCCACATTTGGTCCACAGCGACAGCAGCGGTCAGATTGACCGGGGAATATTTTGGCCAACACCACCGGTGTACGATACCAGCGTGTGATCAGCTTATATGAGATCTCCTGATATTTACTGCAGAGTGACGACTTATGAGCGAAAAAGAGTATTCTGTCCTTCTGTGGTTTGGAGAATGTAGTTTGTAAGTCCCTTTTCCATTTAGCTAGGAAGGGTGGATCCGTGGAGGATTGTGCGTCTGTCAGGATTTGGTAGGACCTAGAGAGGGAACCACGAATTGGGCCATCATCCAGGCAAAGTTCCTCGAAGGGGTGGAATTGTCTAGAGAAGAACAAATGGTTAGGTAGTGATCCGAGGAAATGGATTAGCTGTCTAGCTCTCCAGCTATCCAATGCAACAGGTACTTGCTCTAGCAGTATGGTCCCCGAGGGGATTAAGCCCGTGGGTCCAAGAAATAGGGCTGCTCTCAGAAGCCCTTTCGGGGCTTGCCTGGTAAAGGCCTGGTCAGACAGGCCCGGAGGGAATCTAGGATGTCCAATAATTGGGGTCATAGGAGAAGGGAAGTTAGTCAGGTGGGAAAGGTGAAAAAAACTATCCATCTCGGCGAGCGAGGGGCCAATTAACGGGTGAGTAGTCACACAGGGCTCCAATGGCCTCCCCGCCCAAGGCAGATGAGCCAGTGGAACCCGCGCCATCTCCTGCTCTAGCTTGACCCATAGCTTCAGTTCCCCATGCCGGTGTCTTATCACATATGGTCCCCCATCGGATAGTGTCCGCTGTGTACTGCGCATGCGCAGTACACAGCAACACAGATTCCGAAAATTGCCGAGCATGAACGGCGCCTGCGCACTGAGTCCAGGTTCTATCCCCACTATCCAAGTGGACATAGAGTAAGAATATAAAAGAGCCGAGCGCAGCGAGGCCGAGCCCGAAGCGTGGCGAGCGAAGCTCGCCTGCGAGGGACCCTCTAATATTCACAACCCTATGTCCGCTTGGATGGTGGGGCTACCACCTCCACTCACCGCGCAGGCGCCGTTCAGCTTCGGAGATTTTCCGAAGCTTCGTCTGCTTCGCAGTACGGCGCGGACACTATATCATGGCCGGACAGTATATGGCAGAACACCGGCACCAGTCAACCACCGGTGTCATGTGCGTCGCTGTGTAATATAGAGCAGGGTCCGGGAAGCCAATACCTCCCCGCAATTTCGGTCGCAATAGCATTGCCCTACCAATACGCATATGTTTTCCGCGCCAGAGGAACTTGATAAAGATTGAGCGAACCGCATGAAAGAAAGTCTGGGGTATTTTGATAGGTAAGGCTTGTAGTAGATACAGAAGTCGTGGCATCGCGTTCATCTTCAACACATTACAGCGTCCGAACCATGACAGAGCTAGTGGGTCCCATCTTTTAAGGTCCGCTGTAAGCCCATAGGCTTCTTTTTATGTTGTTGGCTTTGACCTGTTTTTTTTTGCTTGTTTCTCAAGGTGAGCATCTTGGCGTTTGTCAAGAGGGTTGGGCGTGTCTTGAAGAGAACGCTTACGGCCACATCAACCTGAAAGCACCCGATCTCGTCTGATTTCAGAGGCTAAGCAGCGTCAGGCCTGGTTAGTACCTGGATGGGAGACTCCCTGGGAAGACCAGGTGCCATAGAAGGATCTGGTCTGGTTAGTGTCTTGATTGGGAGATCGCCTGGGAATACTGGATGCCGTAGGCTTCTTTTTATGTTGTTGGCTTTGACCTGTTTTTTTTAGCTTGTTTCCCAAGGTGACCATCTTGGCCTTTGTCAAGAGGCTTCAGAGTGCCCAAAGAGAGTGCCTACGGCCAAATCACTATACTATATATCTATATCTATAATAATAAATAATATTTTTAGTTATTATATATAAGATACTATATAGGTGATTTGGCCGTAGGCACTCTCTTTGGGCACTCTGAAGCCTCTTGACAAAGGCCAAGATGGTCACCTTGGGAAACAAGCTAAAAAAAACAGGTCAAAGCCAACAACATAAAAAGAAGCCTACGGCATCCAGTATTCCCAGGCGATCTCCCAATCAAGACACTAACCAGGGGGGGGGCGTGGCCTAGGCATGAAGGAGTGAGGACGCTCTTTTCCGGAGCTCCTGGTCCGTGACCCCTCCGCACCCCTTTACCACAGTCTGGTCGCATATTTCGGCATCGCCGACATCCCCGCGCATCGGCGGAACACAGCCAGCCGAGCGGGGTCCGCCGCTGCTGCCATGGACAGGTACTTGGTCCCGCTGCAGCCTCCGGCCTCCACGCCGGATCCAGCCAAGATGGCGCCCGCGGCCTCCGGCGCTCCAGGACACGCGGCACAGAGGGAAGGTGAGCAGACTGCTATGTAGGGACACGACATGCCCCCGTTCTCCTCGCCTAGTGACTTGTCCCCGTGTCTCCCCCGCTCACTGTCTATGGCCTCGCTTGACAGCCCGGACCATAGCGGCCTGCCACCCTGGTTCCCTCACAGCTCCCAACTGTCCCAGAGACCCTCCCGCAGTGGAAGCCTCATCCCAGGACCGAATGGCCAGGCTGCTCTCGCCTCAGACACACAGGGGGACCCACCGCTGCCACCAGCACCGGCATTATTGGGGGACAAGGCCATCCTAGCTTTACTCCAAAACCTTCCCACTAAAGCAGACTTTAGCTGTATGGCAGCCAGGATTGAAACGACCTTGCGACATGAAATCGCAGGGGTCAAACGTGACGTGTCGGCTACGAACGAGCGGGTGACCACCCTGGCATCGGATGTGACCTCCCTGACCACTGATGTTTCTGGCCTGCAAGCCGCACATGATACCCTTGCTGACAGAGTGGCACAGTTGCAACTCCTAGTGGATGACCTTGAGAATCGCAACCGCAGACGCAACATCAGGATCAGAGACTTGCCCGAAGCCACTGGCCAGGCAGACCTCAAAGCCACAGTTACAGCTATATTTAACGCCTGTCTGGACCGCGCTGCTGACACAGTAATAGCTATTGATAGAGTCCACAGGACCCTGGGCCCCAGGAGCCCCACAGAGAACCGGCCACGTGACGTTTTATGCTGTCTCCACAATTACTCAGTTAGGGAGGATGTCCTGCAAGCGTCGTGGCGCAAAGGCAGCATTGATTTTGACGGGGCCCAAGTCATCCTTCTGCCAGATGTATCCCGCAAGACCTTCCAGATGAGACGCTGTCTGCGACCCCTTCTGGAACACCTAACTGAACGGAGGATTCCATACAAGTGGGGCCATCCGTTTCACCTTATAGTGCGCAAAAATGGGAGGCCCCTTGCGCTACGACACCCTTCGGAGGTCCCGTCCTTTCTGGAGGCTTTGGGCCTGCCCTCGGTTCAGGTCCCCGACTGGTTGGCTCCTGTTGTCCCCCAGGGAGCAGTGGCCCCGACGAACAACCCCTCAACCAGGCCACAGAGAGTGAGACGCCACCGTCGATCCCAACGTCAGAGATCGCAGGCCCCTCAAGATCGTGAACCCTGAGAGAGTACAGTAATTTTCCGTTATTCCTGTGTTATACCCTTTTTTTTTTTGTTTTCTTTTTCTCTACCAACATAGATGGCTGGAGTATCCAGCTTTGTGTTGTTTACCATGCCACGGGCCATTGTTCCCAGCGCCCCTGCTAGGGGAGAGGAAGGACATTGGAAGAACAGAGTTGGACACTGCGCTTCCTGGACGAAGCCCTGAGTTATTGGCGGTACTGTTCACCATTCTCGTTACTGTTTATCTACAGGTGCCCTAGTCTCGGCGCTCTTTGTGTTTTTGGACTGCCTGGTGGTGCCCCCCGGGTGCCCCTGGGCGGCGTTCCCGCTCCCTCCCCCTCTCCCCCCCCCCTTTTTTCCATTTTTTTTGGGGGGGGGGGGGCGGGTGCCTGGGTGGTATAAAGTTATCTATACTCTGTGTTGAAAAGTTTAATATGTTGGTTTAATTATGCACTGTTCTACTAACTGCCCGATACCTGCTGCAGTGATGTTCTATAATGCGTTTGATGTCGTAGTTAAGATGCCAAAGAAGCTCCGTGCACGCCCGATTGCGACTGCATGGACCATGGGATGCTGGAGGGGTACTGCACCGACGAGTTCCTCCCTCTGCAGTGCCTTACCTCTTCCCCCACTAGGCCCCTCTGCCCTAACCAGCAGGTTCTCTCCGATAGGAGCTTTAGCAATTCCCCGATCTATCCCCACCCCTCCTACCCTCCTCCTCCCTACTAACTCCGGACCTTCTCAGCTTCATTACTGCTTTTCCTTTTTCTCCTCCTCTTCCTCTATGCTTGAACTCTATATCTACTACTGACTCTGGTGGGGACCGCCGGCCGGGTACCACTGCCGACATGGCCCTGAAGCTGGTTTCCTGGAATGTGAAAGGGCTGAATGTACCTGAAAAAAGGTCCAGCTGCCTAACAGAATTGTGGCGGATGAAGCCCCAAATAGTTTTTCTCCAGGAGACCCATTTCAGGACAGACCAAATACCACGGCTTTATAGTAAGCACTTCCCCCTGGCCCACCACAGCACGTCCCCTACTTCCAAATCGAGAGGAGTGTGTGTTCTTCTTGCTAAAAATGCCTGTTAGCTGTCCAAGCCGATAGTGAAGGGAGATTACTCTTCATTAAGGGAACTCTCCACTCGCAAACTTTTACTCTTGCCAACCTATACATGCCGAATGTGGACCAGCTGCCGGCCTTAGAAGCATGCTTGGATGCCCTGGCTGCATTCTCGGAGGGTACTTTGATCGTTGGGGGGGACTTTAACCTCACCTTGGACCCCCGCAGAGACTCATCATCGGGCACCTCTGCGATTTCTGCGAGAACGCATTCACACATAAGAGACCTGCTACACTCCCACCGACTGATCGATGTGTGGCGTACGCTTCACCCACAGGATAGGGACTATACGTTCTTTTCCACCGCTCATGGTTCTTACTCACGTATAGGTATGTTTTTAGTCGCCCACAATGCTATCCCGGCGGTCACAGACGCTCAGATAGGCCACATAGCCCTGTCTGACCATGCCCCGATTTCTTTGATGCTGAAGCTACAACAGGAGTCGTGTGGTCAGTCCTGGTGGAGACTGAACGAGTCTCTCCTGAAGGACCCTGAGACCCACGCAGACCTGCTTAGGGAATTAGAAAGTTACTTTGATCATAACCGTGATTCTGTTTCCAACCCCCTCATGTTATGGGCGGCTCATAAATGCTACATTAGGGGCATTCTTATTTAACATGGTCATAGACTCAAAGTGGCCAAAATTGAGGCTCTCGCCAAACTTATTGCCAAGTTGCATGCGTGTGAACAACGACACAAATCCCAGCCGACTGCTGCGCTGGAGGTGGAGGTGAGAGATCTTAGAGAACAAATCAGAGATTTCTCTCTCTTTCAGGCTAGAACCAGACTCATGTGGGTCCACAGGACGTATTATGAATATGGAGACAAGTGTAGTAGGTCCCTAGCGAACTCCCTGCGTGCCCAACGCAAAGCGTCCTTCATTCCAACCATGACCTCCCCTTCGGGTGCCAAACTTCATGATTCACGGGAGATAGCGGAGTGTTTCCGATCTTTCTATGAAGCCCTTTATAACTTGCACCCCCGGGACTCAGGAGACGCCCTCCAGGCCGGCACAGCGGCCATTGACGAGTACCTAGCTTCGGCAAACCTCCCGTCGCTGACACAGGAAGAGATAGAGCTTCTCTCGCAACCTATCTCCCCGGAGGAATTGTCGGCAGCGTTAAGAGACTCACCCAAGGGCAAGGCACCAGGCCCAGATGGGTTTACGGTCCCTTATTATAAGGCCTTCCTCTCCCTGTTGTCCACGCCGTTTGTGTCAGCTTTTAACGCCCTATTGGAGGGCCAGACCTTTCCACCGGAGCTGTTGCAGGCAAGCATCTCGGTCATACCCAAGCCGGAGAAGGATCCGCTTCTCTGTGTGAACTACAGGCCCATCTCCTTAATACGCGACCTTAAGCTCTTCACTAAGATACTGGCGGAGCGGTTGGCGCCCATTCTCCAACGCCTGATACCTCTGGATCAGGTGGGGTTTATTCGTAACAGGGAAGCCCGAGACAACACTACCAGGACAATCAATGTTATAGAACGCCCCAGACGCCTTAAACTACCGATTATGTTGCTCTCTGTGGACGCAGAAAAAGCGTTTGACAGGGTGAGCTGGCCTTTTTTGCTAGCCACCCTGCGAAGCCTGGGGGTACCCCCCCCCCATGCTTTCATGGGTTACAGCTCTTTACTCGTCACCGACGGCGATGGTTAGGGTCAATGGGTTTGCCTCGTCGCGTTTCACTATTGGCAATGGAACGAGGCAGGGATGCCCGTTGTCCCCCCTTTTGTTTGTCCTATCGCTTGAACCCTTGCTGCACCACATCAGGCAGAACATAGACATCAAGGGACTGGACACCCTCTCACACCACCATAAGGTCGCAGCCTTTGCATATGACCTCTCGTTCTATGTCTCAGAGCCTCACATTACATTGCCGAATCTCTTAGCGGAAATAAGACGATATGGCACCCTGTCAAATTTTAAAATTAACTTACAGAAATCGGAAGCACTCAACGTCTCCCTGTCTACCAACGCCCAGACGAGTCTAAGCACTAATTTTCCCTTTCGTTGGGCAACTGGGGCTATACAATATCTGGGTACCAAGGTTCACCCGGACCCACATCTGATTTTCCAATTGAATTTCCAGCCGCTTCTAAAAAAATTTGCCGTAGATCTAGAGAGGTGGTCAAAGTTGGCGACCTCTTGGTTTGGGAGATGCAATGTGCTCAAAATGAATGTAATGCCCAGACTCTTGTACCTATTACAAGCCTTACCGATAAAAATCCCCCAATCATTTTTTAAAGCCATGCGCTCCATCTTTATTCGGTACGTATGGCAGGGCAGGCCTCCAAGACTCAGCCGAACATTACTGCTCAGACCAAAAGACAAGGGAGGGATTGGCCTCCCAGATCCGGCATGGTACTATACGGCGGTGCACATGAACAGAGTAGTTGACTGGTGCAGACACCTGAAGGATAAGCTGTGGGTTCGTCTGGAGCATGAATCCGTACCATTTCCACTTGAGGGCACACCCACACATTGAGCCAACGCTACAAGAGCTAGACAGATATTTTACCCTGACGGGCGTGCCCAGTTTCCCTTCGCCCATGACTCCTATTATTGGACACCCACGCTTTGAACCCGGCATGACGGAAAAGTCTTTCCGCCTCGACCCTGACTGGGACCTTGTGCGGGCCTCTTCTTTTCTTGGCCCTAGGACGTGGACAGCGGTCTCCACTATGTACGAGGCGTTAGCAACCACGGCCCTGGGACAGTGGAAGCTTTCCCAACTCTCCCACTTCTTGAAATCTTTGCCAAACAGTGGCGAATTCCGCAGACCCCTAACATCGTTTGAGGAGGTATTCTCAGGAGAGGGACCGACCCGAAGGTCTCTTTCCCTGTCATATCGCATCCTACTGGACCAACTCTCCCAGGGTAACCTGGTGTTCGTGGAAAAATGGGAGCGAGACCTGCATGTCCGGCTCTCGCCAGACCAGAAGAACCGCGCGCTTCTTTTTGCGCACAAGTCATCCCTATGTAGTAAATACCAGGAAATAGCTTATAAAATTTTGACCCGATGGTACAGGACCCCCACTGTCCTGGCGGCTATGTTTCCCGGTCACAGCCCTTTGTGCTGGAGATGCGGTGAACAAGCCGGCACGTTACTACATATCTTCTGGGAATGCCCTCAACTGGCCCATTTCTGGAGACAGGTTCTCAATATCATTTATGACCTCACGGCTATTGATCTCCAGAACAACCCAGCTGCGATCTTCCTCAATCTGACCCCACTCTCGAGCAAGAAGTACCATAAATCTCTCTTAAAACATCTTCTGAGTGGGGCCAGGGCATGTATACCTAGCATGTGGAAACAGCAGGCCGCTCCACTGGTGTCTCACTGGTTTGCAAGAGTTTGCGACATCTACAGTATGGAACAGCTCACATCAGCGTTAGGCGACAGGGAGGAAGAGCACACTGCTTGTTGGTTGTCTTGGAGCCTGTTCAGGTTTTCCGACGCATACAGATCCTATCTGTAGGCTCTGGCACGTGTATAGAGGGAAGGGTCCGGCCGTGGGAACCCATCGGAGTCCTCTTTCTTTCTCTCCCTTCTCGTATACCACCCTGGTTCACTCTCTCCCCCGTCTGCCTCGTAGCACTGTTAGCCCCCTATAACTTTCATTCTTTCTACCCCATCCCCTTCTCCTGCCCATTTGCTCCCCCCTCTTTCCCTACCCCCTAACTCCCAAGTATAATTAAAATACATGGTGATTGCAAGGATCTTTTCGTTTTGTTCCCTCGATTTCCCAGCCAGGGGTTGGCGGCCCTCGGGGTGGTCCCGGCTGAGCTCTTTGACCAATAGAATGAAGGTGACCGATTTTTTAGAGGCCCCTCAGTCTGGGCCTTGAGGGGGATCGCCCCGCGGACTGCCCTGGTTTATAAGTAGACACTAGGGTGCCAGATCATTAGAATGGGATAATGTGGTGGCCTAGCCACGGCTGGGGCTGCTGCTGACATAAGTTGTTAGGTTTCCCCCGGTCCCCCACGAAGTATTAACTATGTATTTTTGTTAACCTGGAAAACTGAGGGATCTATGTCTTTTACAGTTTGTCTCTGTATTACCTGCAATCCGTAAATAAAGAATAAAAAAAAAAAAAAGACACTAACCAGACCAGATCCTTCTATGGCACCTGGTCTTCCCAGGGAGTCTCCCATCCAGGTACTAACCAGGCCTGACGCTGCTTAGCCTCTGAAATCAGATGACATCGGGTGCTTTCAGGTTGATGTGGCCGTAAGCGTTCTCTTCAAGACACGCCCAACCCTCTTGACAAACGCCAAGATGGTCGCCTTGAGAAACAAGCAAAAAAAACAGGTCAAAGCCAACAACATAAAAAGAAGCCTATGGGCTTACAGCGGACCTTAAAAGATGGGACCCACTAGCTCTGTCATGGTTCGGACGCTGTAATGTGTTGAAGATGAACGCGATGCCACGACTTCTGTATCTACTACAAGCCTTACCTATCAAAATACCCCAGACTTTCTTTCATGCGGTTCGCTCAATCTTTATCAAGTTCCTCTGGCGCGGAAAACATATGCGTATTGGTAGGGCAATGCTATTGCGACCGAAATTGCGGGGAGGTATTGGCTTCCCGGACCCTGCTCTATATTACACAGCGACGCACATGAAACAGGTGGTTGACTGGTGCCGGTGTTCTGCCATATACTGTCCGGCCATGATATAGGGTCCGCGCCGTACTGCGCATGAGCAGTACGGAGCAGACGAAGCTTCGGAAAATCTCCGAAGCTGAACGGCGCCTGCGCGGTGAGTGGAGGTGGTAGCCCCACCATCCAAGCGGACATAGGGTTGTGAATATTAGAGGGTCCCTCGCAGGCGAGCTTCGCTCGCCACGCTTCGGGCTCGGCCTCGCTGCGCTCGGCTCTTTTATATTCTTACTCTATGTCCACTTGGATAGTGGGGATAGAACCTGGACTCAGTGCGCAGGCGCCGTTCATGCTCGGCAATTTTCGGAATCTGTGTTGCTGTGTACTGCGCATGCGCAGTACACAGCGGACACTATCCGATGGGGGACCATATGTGATAAGACACCGGCATGGGGAACTGAAGCTATGGGTCAAGCTAGAGCAGGAGAATGCGCGGGTTCCACTGGCTGGTCTGCCTTGGGCGGGGAGGCCATTGGAGCACTGTGTGACTACTCACCCGTTAATTGGCCCCTCGCTCGCCGAGATGGATAGTTTTTTTCATCTTTCCCACCTGACTAACTTCCCTTCTCCTATGACCCCAATTATTGGACATCCTAGATTCCCTCCGGGCCTGTCTGACCAGGCCTTTACCAGGCAAGCCCCGAAAGGGCTTCTGAGAGCAGCCCTATTTCTTGGACCCACGGGCTTGATTCCCATGGGGACCATACTGCTAGAGCAAGTACCTGTTGCATTGGATAGCTGGAGAGTTAGACAGCTAATCCATTTCCTCGGATCACTACCTAACCATTCGTTCTTCTCTAGACAATTCCACCCCTTCGAGGAACTTTGCCTGGATGATGGCCCAATTCGTGGTTCCCTCTCTAGGTCCTACCAAATCCTGACAGACGCACAATCCTCCACGGATCCACCCTTCCTAGCTAAATGGAAAAGGGACTTACAAACTACATTCTCCAAACCACAGAAGGACAGAATACTCTTTTTCGCCCATAAGTCGTCACTCTGCAGTAAATATCAGGAGATCTCATATAAGCTGATCACACGCTGGTATCGTACACCGGTGGTGTTGGCCAAAATATTCCCCGGTCAATCTGACCGCTGCTGTCGCTGTCGGCAACAGACTGGCACCATTCTCCACATTTTCTGGGAATGCCCTAAATTACAAACATTCTGGCAGCCTGTCCTGAGACTCATCCACAAGTTCACAGACATTTCCTTAGCCAATGATCCCGCAGCAGTTCTTCTCAATCTAACTCCTATGTCGAGAAAGCGTTATCATAAGTCCTTACTTAAACATCTCCTCAATGCAGCTAGGGCCTGCATCCCAAGTCAGTGGAAAGAGCAATCTGCTCCAATGGTGACCCAGTGGTTCGCAAGGGTAAATGATATTGAACGAATGGAAGACCTGACTGCCACAATGAGGGATAAAACGGAGGAGCATGGGAACAGATGGTTCTACTGGACCCAGTTTCGCTTTTCGGAAGAATACCTCCGCAAGACATAGTAAGCTCATGGTGATCGTTGGAGATCGCTGTTCCAAACGTTGGACAGCTGATGAGCTGGTGAGCCGAGGGCGTCTCTTGCTCCCTGGGAGGGGACCCCACCCTATCCACTCTACCCACGACACCCCCTTACCCCTTCTTTTCCTTTTCTGCCATTTCCTTCCCCAATCTTCTCTTTCCCCTTCTCCCTCCTTTCAGTTCTACTATTTCCCTTCTTAACTCAAAAAAGGGAAAAGAAAATGGTATGTTCCGACCCCATTTGACTACTACACAATACTCTTCCCCTATCTATGGATATCTAAACTCTTCGAGGGTAGCAGGGCTAGTATCAATAATATTTTAAGTGGTAGAGGATCCCAACGAGATGGAGCTTTAATCTCATCTTAATATGACCGCAAAGCTGTACACGTGCTATTCTCCTCAGACTTCTTACCATTGGCTCTGATATCCATGCAATATGATCGTTTGTTTATAACTATTTGTATCACACATTCTGTGAAGTTGCCTTTGCATTGTATGTCGCATACTACTAAATAAAAAAACAAAAAAAACAGAAGCCTATGGCACCTGGTATTCCCAGGCGGTCTCCCATCCAGGTACTAACCAGGCCCGACACTGTTTAGCATCCGAGATCAGACGAGATTGGGCGCTTTCAGGGTGATGGGGCCGTAGGTGATCTATTCGGGCACTCTTAACCCTCTTGACAAATGCCAAGATGGTCACCTTGGGAAACAAGTGAAAAAAAAAACAGGTCAATGTCAACAACATAAAAAGAAGAATACGGCACCTGGTATTCCAACGCCATCTCCCATCCAGGTACTAACTAGGCCCAACCCTTCTTAGCCTCAGAAAAGAGAAGAGATAGGGCTCTTTCAGGGTGATGCTGCTGTAAGCGATCTCTTTGGGCACTCTCAACCCTCTTGACAAATGCCAAGATGGTCACCTTGGGAAACAAGCAAAAAAAAGAAAACGAATCAACGCCAACAACATAAAAAGAAGTCTACAATAATTGGTAATCCCAGGTGGTCTCCCATCCAGGTACTAACCAGGCCCGACTCTTCTTAGCCTCCAAGATCAGATGAGATTGGGTGCTTTCAGAGTGATGTGGCCATAGGCAATCTCTTCAGGCACTCTCAACCCTCTTGACAAACACCAAGATGGTCACTTTGGGAAATAAGCGAAAAAAAAACAGGTCAACGCCAACAACATAAAAAGAAGTCTACGACACCTGGTATTCCCAGGCGGTCTCCCATCCAGGTACTAACAAGGCCCGACTCTATTCGCCTCCAACATCAAACGAGATCGGGTGCTTTCAGGGTGATGTGCCCGTAGGCAATCTCTTCAGGCACTTTCAACCCTCTTGACAAATGCCAAGATGGTCACCTTAGGAAACAAGCAAAAAAATAAAAATAAGTCGGAAGCTAGAGACAATACGGCCCGAGTCCTCAATTTAATCCATGCGGCGCATGTACAGGGAGGGCCCTTGCTTATGCTGTCAACGGACGCGGAGGAGGCCTTTGACAGGGTGGCCTGGAACTTTATGCAGGCCACCCTGGAACATATAGGTCTTGGCCCCAACATGATGAGCTGGGTAATGTCGCTTTACTCCACGCCATCGGCAGCGGTACGGGTGACCGAGTGGTGCTCGGACTCTTTCCCCATCACTAATGGGACGAGGCAGGGGTGCCCTCTGTCTCCCCTAATTTTTATTCTGACACTGGAACCACTTATGTGTCACGTTCGGAATGACCCGAATATTACTGGCATATCCAAACCCTCGGCACAGCACAAAATTGCGGCGTACGCTGATGATCTAATTTTTTCCATCTCCAATCCACACATTTTGCTTCCCAAAATACTTGCGTCTCTACAGCGACACGGCAGCCTATCAAACTATAAAAACAATTGCGCCAAGTCGGCTGTATTGAATATATCGGTCCCGGATGGTGAGGCCAAGAGGCTCCGCTCCTCTTTTCCATTCTACTGGGCTGAAAAATCTATACGTTAACTGGGCGTTGACATCGCAGCCGATTTAGCGCAATTGTACCTGCTTGATTTTGTCCCTCTCCTGGATAGACTGAAATCTGATTTGGGAAACTGGCATGCTTTAACACTGACCTGGTTCGGGCGCTGTAATGCATTAAAAATGATGGCCCTCCCTCGGATCTTATACATGTTCCAGACATTACCGATCCGGTTACCCCCAATTTTTTTCAGACAACTGCAGGTGCTGCTCCGGGACTTTATTTTGGCGCGCAAACCGCCCAGAGCCCGTTTGCAATTGCTTGCCAGACCAAAGGACAAGGGGGGTCTGGGTCTCCCAGATCTCAGACAATACTACAGAGTGACTCTGCTAGCGAGAGTCGTTGATTGGCATTGTAATGGCCCACACAAGCAGTGGGTGGAGATGGAGATTGAGGATGGATCCATTCCCCTATTGACCTCCCCGTGGCTCCTGTCCTCCCTACCAAAAGACCTCAGAGGTCACCCCGTAGTGGGAGCTACGTTGGCTGTTGTGCGGAGGTTGTTCCGCTGCACACACATTGCTCCCCTGTCATCACCAATGACTCCGGTTATAGGGAATCCAGACTTCCCATCGGGATTTACCAACAAGAAACTGCGACAGTTGACAGTGGTGGGGAAACAGCGTCTGGGAGAGGTGTGGCCCATGGGAAGGCTCCCGACCACGCAAACTGTCGCCGAGCTTTCTGACCCTCCGCTTGACTTGTTTAGTGCTTATCAACTTCGTCACTTTCTTCTGGCCATACAAAGGGCCCCCTACACTCCTAGAGACCTGACACCCTATAAATCCATCTGTCACAAAAGGGAACCTGTGCGACACACCCTCTCCCTTCTGTACAACCTATTGAGTAGTCAGGAGGAGGAGTCGACCCCCACCATTTATCCACAAATGGGAGAGGGACTTAGGCATCACATTTACCCCACAACAGATAGGGAAGATCCTGACCTTAGTACATAAAGCTTCCATCGCAAACCAATATCAAGATACAAGATAGTCTCACGCTGGTATAGAGTCCCATACCTTCTGAATAAAATGGATAGATCGATCCCGGATGTTTGTTGGAGGTGAAATTCAGATATGGGGACCATGGGACACCTTTTCTGGGCATGCCCGACCTTGAGGAACTTTTGGGTTCCCAGTAGCGTGCCTTCTACACTTGACCGAACAGCCTGTTCGAAAATACAAAAAAAACCCTCACGATGCAACTCCTGAATGCCGCCCGGGCCTGCATTCCCGCACTGTGGAGGCAGCCTCAGCCCCCATCCAAGGTGCTGTGGTATTCCAAAGTCAATCATATTCTCCGGATGGAAGAATTGACCGCCACCCTTCACAACACTGAAGAGGCATTTAGTGTTACATGAAGGCCCTGGAGGTATTTTACTGGTACTCGAGACTACATTCGGGAGGTGAGCAGTGCCTCCGTCCCAGAAAACGACTGAACATCTAACGTTTACCTATGTAGGCCATGTCTGCCCTGGGTGGCATTCCCCCCCTTCCTTTTTGTCTTTATTTTTCTTTTTTTCCCCGCCGCCATCCCCCCACCTCCTCTCTCTCCGTCTTTGCACTCTCTTCTTCCCCCGTCCTCCCTTTTAACTATGCCTTGTCTCCTTACTAGCCTTCAGGACCCAGAAGAACCCCAGGGTTCTGGACATGACCGGCTCATATTTTACTCTGGTTCACGTAGGTCATGATAAGCTGGCTCGCTGTGGTCCCAGTTGTTCTCCATGATTACATTTGTCCGAACGGAGCTGCACTAGTTATACTGTACTACATGTCGGAGGTGGGGTTTCTCTATTTTCTGCATGAAACTGTAGGACTCCCCTCTGAGAACCCAGAGTTATTTGGCTGCCTATTTTTTGTTAGCATGTAATTGTGACCCTGGGTCATGCTGTATGGTTGACTGTTATATTTATGTTGTTCTACTTAATAAAAGAATAATAAAAATAAAAAAAATAAGTCAATGCCAACAGCTTAAAACTAAAGCCTATGGCATTGAGAAATCCCAGGCGGTCTCCCATACAGGTACTAACCATGTCCCAACCCTGCTTAGCCTCTGAGATCAAATGCACGCTCAACCCTCTTGACAAACGCCAAGATGGTCACCTTGGGAAACAAACAAAAAAAACAAGTCAACGCCAACAACATAAAAAGAAGCCTGCGGCATCTGGAAAACCCAGGCGGTCTCCCATCCAGGTACAAACCAGGCCCAACCCTGCTTAGCCTCTGAGACCAAACGAGATTGGGCGCTTTCAGGGTGTTGTGCCCATAGGCAATTTCTTTGTGCACTCTCAACCCTCTTGACAAATGCCAAGATGGTCACCTTGGGAAACAAGGGAAAAAAACCAGGTCAAAGCCAACAACAAAAAAAGAAGCCTATGGCACCTGGTATTTCCAGGCGGTCTCCCATCCAGGTACTAACCAGGCCTGACACTGTTTAGCCTCTGAGATCAGATGAGATTGGGCGCTTTCAGGGTGATGGGGCCGTAGGTGATCTCTTTGGGCACTCTCAACCCTCTTGTTAAGCGCCAAGATGGTCACCTTGGGAAACAAGCGAAAATAAACAGGTAAACGCCAACAACATAAAAAGAAGCCTACGGCACCTGGTATTCACAGATGGTCTCCCATACAGGTATTAACCAGGCCGTACACTGCTAGGCCTCCGAGATCAATGAGATTGTGCGCTTTCAGGGTGATGTGGCCATATGTGTTCTATTTAGACACTCTCAACCCTCTTGACAAATACCAAGATGGTTATCTTGGGAAACAAGTGAAAAAAAAAAGTTCAACGCCAACAACATAGACCCTGCCGGTCTCCCATCTGACCCAGACCCTGCTTAGCCTCTGAGATTGGGCGCTTTCAGGGTGATGTGACCTCAGGCGAACGCTTTGGGACATACTCAAAACTCTTGACTGATGCTAAAATGGTCACCTTGGGAAACAAGCGAAAGAAAAACAGGTCAAAGCCATTAATATAAAAAGATTCCTACGGCACCTTTAATTAGGTACTATCCAGGCCGGACCCTGCTTAGCCTCTGAGATCAGATGAGATCGGGCGCTTTCAGGGGGATGTGGAAATAGGAGATTTCTTTGGACTCTCTCAGCCCTCTTGACAAATGCCAAGATGATCACCTTGGGAAACAAGCGGAAAAAATAAACCATGTCAACGCCAACAACATAAAAAGAATCCTACGGCACCTGGTATTCCCAGTTGGTCTCCCATCCAGTTACTAATCAGGCCCGACAATGCTTAGCCTCCGAGATCGTTCGGCCAAACTGAAAAAGTTTACGAGGAGCATAATAGGTTCTATATAATAAGAACAGATGTGACATCCTCTGTGAGGAGAGCCACAATTCACCACAGGCAGGATTCCTGTGGCCAATTATAGCTCAGGGGGGTTTAGTACACACCCCACACTATATAAGGCCGCGAGCGCGGCGGCCTTGTATAGTGTGTTGCGGTGGTCAGGGAAAGAGGACTATAGGCAGGGACAGTGTCTTTACTGCTTGGGAACCTAGCACTGTTACAGTGGGTGTTATGTGCCTCCTGCACAGTACACACCTGAAGCTACCCTTTATTACTGGTGTTAAATTTCTGCAATATATGCATCTGCAGTGCAGAAGTTAGAGTCGGTGTTGTGTGCCTCCTGCACAGTATACACCTTATTGCTGGTGTTCTGTTTCTGTAATACAGGAACCTAGTACTGTTACAGTGCTAGGGTGTACAGAGAAGCTGGTATATATAGAAGACTACAGCATACAGAAGAAAGGCTAGTGAATACAGAATACAGGTTTCGTGTATGTAGATAGGCTTGAGTATACAGAGATGCTAGAGTAAACAGTGAGGCTGGGGTACACAGAGAGGCTAGTTTAAAGACAAATACAAAGATGTTAGTGTATATAGAGAGGTTAGTGTATAGAGAGAGTCGAGTGTATACAGAAAGGACAGTGCATATAGAGAAGCTAGTGTATACAGAAAGGGTATACATGAAAGCTGACATTCTATACAGAAGACTGGGTAGTGTATACAGAGAGTCTAGTGGGTACATAAGACAGGCTGGTGTATTCTAGCTAGTTTTTACAGTCTAGTGTATACAGAAGACAGGCTGTGGTATACAGAGAGTTTAGTGTATTCAGAGAGTCTAGTGTATACAGTCGGCGAGTGTATACATAAGACTGGCTAGTTTACACAGTGTTTACAGAGATGCAAGAGTGTACAGAGAAGCTGGTATATATAGAAGACTACAGCATACAGAAGAAAGGCTAGTTAATACACAATACAGAAGACTCGTGTATGTAGATAGGCTTGAGTATACAGAGATGCTAGAGTAAACAGTGAGGCTGGGGTACACAGAGAGGCTAATTTAAAGAGAGGCTAGTATATACAAAGATGTTAGTGTATATAGAGAGGTTAATGTATAGAGAGGGTCGAGAGTATACAGAAAGGACAGTGCATATAGAGAAACTAGTGTATACAGAAGACAGGCTTGGGTATACATCAAAGCTGACAGTGTATACAGAAGACTGAGTAGTGCATACAGAGAGTCTATTGGGTAAAGAAGACAGGCTGGTGTATTCTAGCTAGTTTTTACAGTCTAATGTATAAAGAAGACAGGCTGTGGTATACTGAGGGTTTAGTGTATTCAGAGAGTCTAGTGTACAGAGATGCAAGGGTGTACAGAGAAGCGAGAAGCTAGTATATATAAGGCTAGTGAATACAGGCTAGTGAATACAGAATACAGACTCGTGTAAGCAGATAGGCTTGAGTATACAGAGATGCTAGAGTAAACAATGAGGCTGGGGTACACAGAGAGGCTAATTTAAAGAGAGGCTAGTATATACAAAGATGTTAGTGTATATAGAGAGGTTAGTGTATAGAGAGAGTCGAGTGTATACAGATAGGACAGTGGATATAGAGAGACTAGTGTATACAGAAGACAGGCTTGGGTATACATGCAAGCTGACAGTGTATACAGAAGACTGGGTAGTGTATACAGAGATTCTAGTGGGTACAGAAGACAGGCTGGTGTATTCTAGCTAGTGTTTACAGTCTAGTGTATACAGAAGACAGGCTGTGGTATACAGAGGGTTTAGTGTATTACAGAGATGCAAGGGTGTACAGAGAAGCTAGTATATATAAAAGACTACAGCATACAGAAGAAAGGCTAGTGAATACAGAATAAAGGCTGGCTTCTACGGAGAGGCTACCACTACGGAGATGCAGAACACTATAGAGAACACTATATACTAGAGAGGGTATATAGAGAGGCTAGATTATACAGAGAGGCTAGTGCATAGAGTGAAGCTATTGTATATAGAAGCCTGGTTAGTGTATACAGAGAAGCTAGTGTGTACAGAAGAAAGGCTAGACAGGCTATAAAGAGAGACAAGTTTTTACAGAAGACAGTTTGGGGTATACAGAGATGCTAGTTTATACAGAGAGACTAATGTATACAGAAGACAGGCTAGGGCATACAGAAGACAGAAGACGGGCTAGTGTATTCAGAACATAGGCTAGTGTATATCGAAGACAGGCTATTGTATGCAGAAGACCGGCTAGTGTAAACATGCTGGTGTATATAGAGAGGCTAGTGAATTTAGAGGGTAGGCTAAGTGATAACAGAAGACAATCTGGGCTATACAGAGACATCTCATCATTTCATCTAGCTCACATCTCTAATGGAGTTTGTCTCATTGCCAGGTTATGCCTTTTCATTCTTATGCTAAATATAGATCACTACACGATTTTAATCATCCACATCAAGCATGCAATAAAACTATCATACATCAAAATAAACCATGTACTCTTTTTCTTTATTTTGCATATTTGTACCGGAACTGTGAGTATGTGACAGTCCTGACACACCATCCTGACTTATTTTTCTTTATTTCTTATTAGAAATGGAGAGTACTATCTCAAAATCCGCTTAAATCTATTCACTTCCATGAGTTCTACCGCTAATTGTACCTTAATGCAAAATGTTCACAAAACCATCCATTTGCTACCAGACATGCTGCACATACTAAGAGTAATGTAACTATCGCTCTCTAACGATGTAAACAGTTTTATTGCTTTTCTGACATTGACCGAGTATCTCTGACATTAACTGAGTATCTCTCTGCACTATGATCTTAATAATAATAATAATAATAATAATAATAGGATTGTGTAATGCAAAGATCAACTAGTCTAATATAAGCTTTCTCATTGGTACCGGCATATCCTTTAAATTTAGACTAACGCCACTATTTCTCGGCCATTTTCAAGCTAAGCTTTCAATCTCTTACCTTTGAACTGCGATACTTCCTCCCTACAATATTAAGCCATTTAAATGTCCTATTGGTCGCCTATATTATACAACTCTCTGAAAAGCCTATATGTAGAGAATAAAACTAGTCTTACATCTTAATAAAACAGTTTTATTACTCAACCAGTATCAGCTGTCATGTACTGTATTACTTCTTTTTCTCCACCTTATCTGTCACAGTTAGAACACAGTGACAAAACATTTCTTTTTACCGCAGCAAAATGTGAGAAAAGCAGTGTAAGCCGTCTTTCTGCCTTATGCAACCATCTCTCGCTACCTCTATGCAATAGGATTCTCTTTCCAGAAAACAGTCAGTGTAAGCCGTCTTCGTGCGTAACAAAATTAATGGAACGATTTACACGTTAGAATTTGCAATCTACGTCAATTTACTATTAAATAGAGTACCTTTGCATTTATCCCTTGACTTTGCAACTATCCCTTGATCCCTTTTGTGTATTCACTTTATCTCGACCTATATATGCTGCCTCAATATTTTCCTAATTTGTTTTGCTATACTTATTATTATTATATTATAGAGATTACTAACTCTAAATCTTTGTAAACCTAACCATAGTTATAATGTCTACAGCTAATTTTACGTTAAAGCAAAATTCACACAAAACCATCTTTTTAAAACCTTTTACACACTGCACATTAAGATTAATGCAACCATCTCTCGCTACCTCTATGCAATAGGATTCTCTTTCCAGTGGAAACGGAAAACAGTCAGTGTAAGCCGTCTTCGTGCGCAGCAAAATTAATGGAACGATTGACACGTTGAAATTTGCAAGCTACGTCAATTTACTGTTAAATAGAGTACCTTTGCATTTATCCCTTGACTTTGCTACTATCCCTTGATCCCTTTTGTGTATTCACTATATCTCGACCTATACATACTGCCTCAAAATTTTCCTAATTTGTTTTGCTATACTTATTATTATTATTTTATAGAGATTACTATCTCTAAATCATTGTAACAAGTTATAAAGTCTACAGCTAATTTTTCGTTAAAGCAAAAGTCACACAAAACCATCTTTTTAAAACCTTTTACACACTGCACATTAAGATTAATGCAACCATCTCTCGATACCTCTATGCAATAGGATTCTCTTTCTGACTCTATTTTGTGTATTACTTCTTCTCCACATTAACTGTCACACTGATAACCATTTGTAACACATAACACTTGCAACACATAATTTAACAGCGGCAAAATGTGAGAAAAGCAGTGGGACGGTTAACTTGATTGAGAAGTGGTTGCAGTAGCAAAGCAAAGCAATACAGTTTGATTACATTAATAACACATAATGCAACTATTTTACATTCATTTTACATTCACATCATGCATACATCCTAATGTAAGCTGTCTATCACTATCAATGTTCATGGTTACTGATACATTATGCCGATGACCAGTTTCCACGGAAAACAGTCAGTGTAAGCCGTCTTCGTGCGTAGCATAATTAATGGAACGATTTACACGTTGGAATTTTCAAGCTACGTCAATTTACTCTTAAATACCCTTTAGCTGCTTAGCTCACACTTTGCTGTATGTAGCCGCGTTTACATGTAAGTAACCAATGGGGATTGACATTTCATGTCCATCTCACATCTCTAATGCAATTTGTCTCTTTGCCATGTCATACTTTGCCAGTTATTATACTTTCTCACCCGATAGAAACCTAGTCGTTGCTGATATTTCATGATTACAGCAATCATCTCATCTAATTGCTATTCCGACATTTTGCCTTGGTATTACTTTGCAACGCTCTATTGAACAATGTAAAGGTAAGCTAGATATTTTGTGTATTTCCACTTAAACTCTACCTGTATATACTGTCTCAATATTATCCTTTCTAATTTTGCTAAATTAGATTATAGAGTTTGCTATGTCTAAATCCAGGTTACCTACTCACCTTTATTACGTATACTGCTAATTTTAGGATAATACAAAACATCTTATTGCTTCTTTACACGCTGCACATGTTAAGAGTAATGCAATGCTACCGTGAACAGTTTAATTACTCGTCTCACAGTAACTGGTATCTCTCTGCTATAGGAAACTGAATTTGTACTAGAACGATCACTCATCTAATATCAGTCCACTCAGTGCTACCGGGATAACTTTTAAATTTAGAGTAATGAAATGATTTCTCAGTCATTTTGGAGCTACTGCAACTAACGCTTCCGATCGCATTTCGACTGCAATACTTAATCTCTGCTATTGCAGAATATTTAGCTGCTGACACGTAATTAACTTGATTGATAAAAACCTACACACGTTGTTGCTGTTATTTCGTGTATTTCCACTTAAACCCGTTATAGTTATTTTGCTATATTTATTACTAGTATAAACAGATTACTATCTCTAAATCCAGCTCACACTAAACCATCTAATTTCTACCTTACACGCAGCACATATTAACATATTAACATTTAGCCGGTATAGTGAAATAGTAAACGAAATGTGTAGATCACTCATCTAATATCGTCTTTTCAGTGCTACCGGAACAACTTTTAAATTTAGAGTAATGCAACGATATCTCAGTTTTATGAAGCTACTGCAACTAACGCTTTGGATCTCTTTCCTGATAAATTACGCTCTGCAATATTAAGCCATGTAAATTGTCCTATTGGTCTGCTAACAATGCTATGTATAATAATACAAATCTTTTAAAAGCAATATCGTCTCACTGCAATACTTACACTCTGCATAATATATATGAATAATGCGAATAATGCTAATAATAAAGTCGTCTAAAACTCGGCTATAAGTAGAGAATAAAACTATCTTACATCAATATAAACCATGTACTGCCAAACCAATAACGGCCAATTACTTAACGTCTATCAGTCAATGACTTAACAAAATAAACTTTAGCACTCTTTTGCTCTATTTTGAATAGTTGTAGTTCTCCACATTAACTGTCACATTGATATCACCACTGACAACACAGCACTTTTTAACAGCACCAAAATATGAAAAAAGCACTTTATATGTTTCAAAAGTAGTTGCATCCATCTCTACATACCCAGGACGTTCTTCTGTATAATCTAGCCTATCTGTATACACTAGCCTGTCTTTTGTACACATTAGCCTCTCTGTATAAACTAGCCGGTCCTCTGTATACACTAGTCCGTCTGTATACACTAGCAAGTCTGTGGAACCAAGCCTCTCTCTCTGCATACCCTAGCCTCCATCTCTTACATAAACCAGGACCTTCTTCTGTATAATCTAGCCTATCTGTATACACTAGCCTGTCTTTTGTACACATTAGCCTCTCTGTGTAAACTAGCCGGTCTACTGTATACACTAGTCCATCTGTATACACTAGCAAGTCTGCATACTCCTGCCTCTCTGTGTAACCCAGCCTCGCTCTCTCTCTCTGTATACCCTAGCCTCCATCTCTGCATACCCAGGACGTTCTTCTGTATAATCTAGCCTATCTGTATAAACTATCCTGTCTTTTGTACACATTAACCTCTCTGTATAAACTAGCCGGTCCTCTGTATACACTAGTCCGTCGGTATACACTAGCATCTCTTTATACATTAGCTCTCTGTATACCCAAGCCTCTCTGTATACACTAGTCCACCGGTATACACTAGCAAGTCTGCATACACTAGCCTCTCTTTGTAACCCAACTTCTCTCTCTGCATACCCAGGACGTTCTTCTCTATAATCTAGCCTATTTGTATACACTAGCCTGTCTTTTGTACACATTAGCCTCTCTGTATAAACTAGCCGGTCCTCTGTATACACTAGTCCATCTGTATACACTAGCAAGTATGCGTACTCTAGCGTCTCTCTCTGTATACCTTAGCCTCCATCTCTGCATACCCAGGACGTTCTTCTGTATAATCTAGCCTATCCGTATACACTAGCCATCCATCTCTGCATACCCAGGACGTTCTTCTCTATAATCTAGCCTATTTGTATACACTAGCCTGTCTTTTGTACACATTTGCCTCTCTGTATAAACTAACCGGTCTTCTGTATACACTAGTCCGCCTGTATACACTAGCAAGTATGCATACTCTAGCCTCTCTCTCTGTATACCCTAGCAAGTCTGCATACTCCTCCCTCTCTGTGTAACCCAGCCTCACTCTCTCTCTGTATACCCTAGCCTTCATCTCTGCATACCCAGGACGTTCTTTTGTATAATCTAGCCTATCTGTATAAACTAGCCTGTCTTTTGTACACATTAGCCTCTCTGTATAAACTAGCCGGTCTACTGTATACACTAGTCCATCTGTATACACTAGCAAGTCTGCATACTCCTGCCTCTCTGTGTAACACAGTCTCTCTCTCTGTATACCCTAGCCTCCATCTATGCATACCCAGGACGTTCTTCTGTATAATCTAGCCTGTGTTTTGTACACTTTGCCTCTCTGTATAAACTAGCCGGTCTTCTGCATACACGAGTCTCTCTGTATAACCTTGGATGTCTTTTGTATACACTAGCTGCTCTTTATACATTAGCTCTCTGTATACCCAAGCCTCTCTCCTCTCTGTATACAGAGGACCGACTAATGTGTACAGATAGGCTAGATTATACAGAAGAACGTCCTGGGTATGCAGAGCGCTCAGCTTCAAGGTATGGCCAACGCGAGTAATATGAGGGACACTCCTCACCCCCGCCCCCACCTACCAGATCTGACTTTCATCCCCTTGCCCTCTCTGCCCCGGTCATCTGGTGGCAGTTTTATGCACTCCCTGGCCCCCACCCTTTCATAATCCTTACCGACCTTTCTTTCCGCTGCTCACAGAAACACACTGGATGACTTGTCTAATTAACCAACTTGTACAAGACACCGCTATCCTCCTGTCTGACACCGGTCCCCCTTGGAGGCTTTACCCCTCACTGTTTGGGTGGTCCCTGCCTCTCCCTGGATGCTCCACATATACCACAACGACATTGTCAGAGGGGCACCACTTGACAGGACACGGGGCTGTCATGCCGGTGGCATCTCCCATTGGAGGAAGGGATGATGGCCCCAACCCCTTGGCAGCAGGTTCTTTCATGTACAGACCAGGGCGGCTCATCTTCCCTTCTGGAGTCTTGACCTTAGATGGGGGATTTGCACTTTGGGGGGTCTGAGTGATACCTAATGCGCTGTACTGGAAGGGCTTGACATTCCCGCATATGTGTCCTCTCCCCCTGGCTCCCACCTACTCTTTGCCGACATTGCCTTCTGCAGCTTTCGGGGACCCTGGATGACTTATTTATTGAGCCTATTGGTACGAGACACTGCTTCCCTCCAGGGTGACTCTGGACCCCCCTGGAGGATTTACCCCTTACTGTTTGGGCAGTCCCAGCCTCCCTCTGGAGATGCAGGAGAGACACTAATTGGCGGGCCCCAGGACTGCTGCTCGGGTGAAGTCTCCCATTGGATGGAGGGATGGTGGCCCCAGCCCCTGGCCTGCCGGATTTTCCATGCACCGACCAGGGCTGCTTCTCTTTCATCTTGATGTGGTGACCATGGAGGGGAGGAGTTGAAATTTATGGGGTCCGGGTGTTTGCTGGTGGGAGTGCGCTAAAGGACTTGACATTTCTGCATGTTTGTCCCCTCTCCCCTGTTTCCCCCCTCCCTTCCCCCCCTTCCCACCCTTCCCTTCCCTCCTTTCCCTCCCCCTTTCCCCCTTCCACTCCCCCTTTCCCCCCTTCCACTCCCTCTTTCCCCCCTTCCCTGCCCCTTTTCCCCCCGGGGCGTGGACGGGGGAGAGGGGGTAAGGAGAGGACAATCTGCCAAAGGGAGAAATGCATTTGTTCGGGGACTGCATGTACTTTAGGGGTATGGGACGGGGGGTGGTGGATCCCATTCTGTGATGCCTTTTCTGTTGTGACGGGCTCCCTCGTGCATGCCTACGTTTAGGGCGAGCCGAGGAGACCCCTCAGTGCTAACAGTTATATGCTCTACCTCTGTTTTGGTTATACTATTGTTTTTTGTTTCTTTAATGTTACTGATTGTCTTTTATTTGCATACCGGTATCAGACGTGACATTTACCACTGCCGGGGCTGGGGGGACTAGGATTCGGGGGCTCCCTCTCCAACCTGTCTACCCAATCACCCAAGTAGGACAGCGCGTTAAACCCAGTGTACATCTGGTAAGCGCTATAGCATAATTGTGCTGTTTTAGTATACCCTTCCTGTACTGTTGAGTGCGGACAACCCTTAATTTCCCTCTCCCCCTGGGGTTGAGGTGCCCGGCCTCTTTTTCCCTTTACCTTTCCTTGCATTTGCCCTTCCTTTCTCCCCCTTAGTTCCCGCCATGCATTACCTACCCAAAACCTACCTTGGTTCAACTTTCTTTGCTTTTCTCTGATGTCCCCCTCCCCCTCCCCGAGGAGCGATGGCAGACTCAGTCAAGGTCACCTCTCTAAACGTTAAGGGACTGAACTCCCCTGAAAAACGGTGGATCCTCCTGTGAGAACTGAACACATCCTGTACTGATGTGGCCTTTATACAAGAAACACATTTTAAAAATACTAGCCTCCCCTTTCTATGGTCGAGATCCTTCCCTAAGGTCTACCACTCTACTAACCCCTCCTCTCCATTCTGATCTCTAGCAGGCTCCCCTGGGTTCTCCAGGATTCTCTGGTGGACCCTGGGGGCCAATATCTTTTTCTTAGGGGCCACATTGGAGAGCGCCTTTTTACATTTGCCACTGTGTACGCTCCCAATGATCACCAAGACACGTTCCTCAGAACTACCCTGCACAGATTATGTGACTTTCGGGAGGGCCAATTGATATTAGGTGGGGACTTTAATGTCCCCTTTCGCCATCGGTTGACACTTCTGCCTCTTGCTCCTCGCTCCCTACCCCTCACCTAGGTCTCTATTCTGGCACCTTAATGAGAGCCTCCTCCAGATACCGGAAGTTTTAGCAGATGTGACCAGGGAATTGGACCTTTATTTCCAAGAAAACGAAAGCAGGACTGTGACCCGGGGATAATTTGGGAGGCTCACAAGTCAGTACTCCGCAGGGTACTTATCAGGCACGGGGCGCGCATCAAACGAACACGGAAGGAACAGCTTGCTAATCTGTTTCGTGAACTTGCCTCTGTGGAAGCGAAACATAAACATACCCCCTTACGGACCTTAGAGATTGAATTGGGGACACTCCATACCCATATTGCTGTCCTACTCCATTATAAAGCGAAAGCGGCACTCCAGTTTTGTCGTAAACTGACGTAGGAGTCAGAGGACAAATGCAGAAAAATCTTAGCCAGGTCGGTAAAGGAGTTGAAATCTGGCTCTTACATACCACAGTTGATAGATGAGAATGGCCAGAGGGCCTCTACCCCAACCCAAATAGTCGAAGTCTTTGAAAAATGTTACTCTGATCTCTACAACCTGCCCGATTCAGGGTCTGGACAGGACAATATAGACAGATATGTAACCGGTTCTGGTCTACCAACCCTCTCATCGGAATCACGGGAGTACTTGGAGGACCCGATCACACTGGAAGAAGTCCAGACGGCCGTGGGACCTCTGAAGGTGGGTAAGGCTCCGGGCCCTGACGGATATACCGCACAATACTTTAAGACCTTCCTCCCTATTCTCGGCCCGCGCTTGGTGAATTTATTTAATACTCTGAGCTCGAATGGGGATTTTCCTGAGGATACCCTTAGAGCCCACATCTCGTTGATACCTAAGGAGGGCAACGACCCGGGCCTATGTGGGAGCTACAGACCCATTTCCCTCCAAAATTCGGTCCTAAAACTATTCTCTAACTCCTCGCCACGTGATTGGCACATCACATCATGGAACCACTTATGTGTCACGTTCGGAATGACCCGAATATTACTGGCATATCCAAACCCTCGGCACAGCACAAAATTGCGGCGTACGCTGATGATCTAATTTTTTCCATCTCCAATCCACACATTTTGCTTCCCAAAATACTTGCGTCTCTACAGCGACACGGCAGCCTATCAAACTATAAAAACAATTGCGCCAAGTCGGCTGTATTGAATATATCGGTCCCGGATGGTGAGGCCAAGAGGCTCCGCTCCTCTTTTCCATTCTACTGGGCTGAAAAATCTATACGTTAACTGGGCGTTGACATCGCAGCCGATTTAGCGCAATTGTACCTGCTTGATTTTGTCCCTCTCCTGGATAGACTGAAATCTGATTTGGGAAACTGGCATGCTTTAACACTGACCTGGTTCGGGCGCTGTAATGCATTAAAAATGATGGCCCTCCCTCGGATCTTATACATGTTCCAGACATTACCGATCCGGTTACCCCCAATTTTTTTCAGACAACTGCAGGTGCTGCTCCGGGACTTTATTTTGGCGCGCAAACCGCCCAGAGCCCGTTTGCAATTGCTTGCCAGACCAAAGGACAAGGGGGGTCTGGGTCTCCCAGATCTCAGACAATACTACAGAGTGACTCTGCTAGCGAGAGTCGTTGATTGGCATTGTAATGGCCCACACAAGCAGTGGGTGGAGATGGAGATTGAGGATGGATCCATTCCCCTATTGACCTCCCCGTGGCTCCTGTCCTCCCTACCAAAAGACCTCAGAGGTCACCCCGTAGTGGGAGCTACGTTGGCTGTTGTGCGGAGGTTGTTCCGCTGCACACACATTGCTCCCTTGCCATCACCAATGACTCCGGTTATAGGTAATCCAGACTTCCCACCGGGATTTACCAACAAGAAACTGCGACAGTTGACAGTGGTGGGGAAACAGCGTCTGGGAGAGGTGTGGCCCTTGGGAGGGCTCCCGACCACGCAAACTGTCGCCAAGCTTTCTGACCCTCCGCTTGACTTGTTTAGTGCTTATCAACTTCATCACTTTCTTCTGGCCATACAAAGGGCCCCCTACACTCCTAGAGACCTGACACCCTATGAATCCATCTGTCACAAAAAGGAACCTGTGCGACACACCCTCTCCCTCCTGTACAACCTATTAAGTAGTCAGGAGGAGGAGTCGACCCCACCATTTATCCACAAATGGGAGAGGGACTTTGGCATCACATTTACCCCACAACAGATAGGCAAGATCCTGACATTAGTACATAAAGCTTCCATCGCAAACCAATATCAAGAATCAGGATACAAGATAGTCTCACGCTGGTATAGAGTCCCATACCTTCTGAATAAAATGAATAGATCGATCCCGGATGTTTGTTGGAGGTGCAATTCAGATACGGGGACCATGGGACACATTTTCTGGGCATGCCCGGCCTTGAGGAACTTTTGGGTGGAGGTGACCGAGACGATAAAAACTCTCAGAAATGTAGATATCGCAGACAACCCAGCAGCGTGCCTTCTACACTTGACCGAACAGCCTGTTCGAAAATACAAAAAAACCCTCCCTATGCAACTCCTGAACGCCGCCCGGGCCTGCATTCCCACACTGTGGAGGCAGCCTCAGCCCCCCATCCAAGGTGCTGTGGTATTCCAAAGTCAATCATATTCTCTGGATGGAAGAATTGACCGCCACCCTTCACAACACTGAAGAGGCATTTAGTGTTACATGGAGGCCCTGGAGGTATTTTTCTGGTACTTGAGACTACATTCGGGAGGTGAGCAGCGCCCCTGTCCCAGAAAAAGACTGAACATCTAACGTTTACCTACGTAGGCCATGTCTGCCCTCGGTGGCATCCCCCCCCCCTCCCTTTTTGTCTTTATTTTTCTATTTTTCCCCGCCGCCATCCCCCCCCCTCCTCTCTCTCCGTCGTTGCACTCTCTTCTTCCCCCGTCCTCCCTTTTGACTGTGCCTTGTCTCCTTACTAGCCTTTGGGACCCAGAAGAGCCCCAGGGTTCTGGACACGACCGGCTCATATTTTACTCTGGTTCACATAGGTCATGATAAGCTGGCTCGCTGTGGTCCCAGTTGCTCTCCATGATTACATTTGTCCGAACAGGGCTGCATTAGTTATACTGTACTACATGTCCGAGGTGGGGTTTCTCTCATTTCTGCATGAAACTCTAGGACTCCCCTCTGAGAACCCAGAGTTATTTGGCTGCCTATTTTTTGTTACCATGTAATTGTGACCCTGGGTCATGCTGTATGGTTGACTGTTATATTTATGTTGTTCTACTTATACTTAATAAAAGAATAAAACAAAAAAATAAAAAATAAGTCAATGCCAACAACTTAAAAAAAGCCTATGGCATCGAGAAATCCCAGGTGTTCTCCCATCCAGGTACTAACCAGGTCCCAACCCTGCTTAGCCTCTGAGATCAAATGAGATTTGGCTCTTTCAGGGTGATGCAGCCATAGTAGATTTTTTCAGGCACGCTCAACCCTCTTGACAAACGCCAAGATGGTCACCTTGGGAAACAAACAAAAAAAAACAAGTCAACGCCAACAACATAAAAAGAAGCCTACCGCACCTAGTATTTCCAGACGGTCTCCCATCCAGGTATTAACAAGGCGCAACCCTTTCTAGCCTCTGAGATCAGCGGAGATTGGGCGCTTTCAGGGTGATGTGCCCATAGGCAATCTCTTTGGGCACTCTCATCCCTCTTGAAAAATGCCAAGATAGTCACCCTGGGAAACAAGCGAAAAAAAACAGGTCAACGCCAACAACATAAAAAGAAGACTACGGCACCTAGTATTCCAAGGCCGTCTCCCATTCAAGTACTAACTAGGCCCAACCCTTCTTAGCCTCTGAGATCAGAAGAGATAGGGTGCTTTCAGGGTGATGCGGCTGTAAGCGATCTCTTTAGGCACTCTCAACCCTCTTGACAAATGCCAAGATGATCACTTTGGGAAACAAGCGAAAAAAACAGGTCAACACCAACAACATAAAAATAAGCCTGCGGCATCTGGAAAACCCAGGCGGTCTCCCATCCAGGTACAAACCAGGCCCAACCTTGCTCAGCTTCTGAGACCAAACGAGATTGGGCGCTTTCAGGGTGTTGTGCTCGTAGGCAATTTCTTTGTGCACTCTCAACCCTCTTGACACATGCCAAGATGGTCACCTTGGGAAACAAGGGAAAATAAAACAGGTCAACGCCGACAACATAATGAGAAGCCTACGGCACCTGGTATTCCCAAGCTGTCTCCCATCCAGGTACTAACCAGGCCCATCGCTGCTTAGCCTCCGAGATCAGATGAGATTGGGCTCTTTCAGGGTGATTTGGCCGTAGGCACTCTCTTTGGGCACTCTGAAGCCTCTTGACAAAGGCCAAGATGGTCACCTTGGGAAACAAGCTAAAAAAACAGGTCAAAGCCAACAACATAAAAAGAAGCCTACGGCATCTAGTATTCCCAGGCGATCTCCCAATCAAGACACTAACCAGACCAGATCCTTCTATGGCACCTGGTCTTCCCAGGCAGTCTCCCATCCAGGTACAAACCAGGCCTGACGCTGCTTAGCCTCTGAAATCAGATGAGATCGGGTGCTTTCAGGTTGATGTGGCCGTAAGCATTCTCTTCAAGACACGCCCAACCCTCTTGACAAACGCCAAGATGGTCGCCTTGAGAAACAAGCAAAAAAAACAGGTCAAAGCCAACAACATAAAAAGAAGCCTATGGGCTTAAAGCGGACCCTAAGAGATGGGACCCACTAGCTCTGTCATGGTTCGGATGCTGTAATATGAACGCAATGCCACGACTTCTGTATCTACTACAAGCCTTACCTATCAAAATATCCCAGACTTTCTTTCATGCGGTTCGCTCAACCTTTAACAAGTTCCTCTGGCGCGGAAAACATATGCGTATTGGTAGGGCAATGCTGTTGCGACCGAAATTGCGGGGAGGTATTGGCTTCCCGGACCCTGCTCTATATTACACAGCGACGCACATGACACCGGTGGTTGACTGGTGCTGGTGTTCTGCCATATACTGTCCGGCCATGATATAGTGTCTGCGCCGTACTGCGCATGCGCAGTACGGAGCAGACGAAGCTTCGGAAAATCTCCGAAGCCGAACGGCGCCTGCGCGGTGAGTGGAGGTGGTAGCCCCACCATCCAAGCGGACATAGGGTTGTGAATATTAGAGGGCCCCTCGCAGGCGAGCTTCGCTCGCCACGCTTCGGGCTCGGCCTCGCTGTGCTCGGCTCTTTTATATTCTTACTCTATGTCCACTTGGATAGTGGGGATAGAACCTGGACTCAGTGCGCAGGCGCCGTTCATGCTCGGCAATTTTCGGAATCTGTGTTGCTGTGTACTGCGCATGCGCAGCACACAGCGGACACTATCCGATGGGGGACCATATGTGATAGGACACCGGCATGGGGAACTGAAGCTATGGGTCAAGCTAGAGCAGGAGATGGTGCGGGTTCCACTGACTGGTCTGCTTTGGGCGGGGAGGCCATTGGAGCCCTGTGTGACTACTCACCCGTTAATTGGCCCCTCGCTCGCCGAGATGGATAGTTTTTTTCACCTTTCCCACCTCACTAACTTCCCTTCTCCTATGACCCCAATTATTGGACATCCTAGATTCCCTCCGGGCCTGTCTGACCAGGCCTTTACCAGGCAAGCCCCGAAAGGGCTTCTGAGAGCAGCCCTATTTCTTGGACCCACGGGCTTGATTCCCATGGGGACCATACTGCTAGAGCAAGTACCTGTTGCATTGGATAGCTGGAGAGCTAGACAGCTAATCCATTTCCTCGGATCACTACCTAACCATTCGTTCTTCTCTAGACAATTCCACCCCTTTGAGGAACTTTGCCTGGATGATGGCCCAGTTCGTGGTTTCCTCTCTAGGTCCTACCAAATCCTTACAGACGCACAATCCTCCACGGATCCACCCTTCCTAGCTAAATGGAAAAGGGACTTACAAACTACATTCTCCAAACCACAGAAGGACAGAATACTCTTTTTCGCCCATAAGTCGTCACTCTGCAGTAAATATCAGGAGATCTCATATAAGCTGATCACACGCTGGTATCGTACACCGGTGGTGTTGGCCAAAATATTCCCCGGTCAATCTGACCGCTGCTGTCGCTGCGGGCAACAGGCTGGCACCATTCTCCACATTTTCTGGGAATGCCCTAAATTACAAACATTCTGGCAGCCTGTCCTGAGACTCATCCACAAGTTCGCAGACATTTCCTTAGCCAATGATCCCACAGCAGTTCTTCTCAATCTAACTCCTATGTCGAGAAAGCGTTATCATAAGTCCTTACTTAAACATCTCCTCAATGCAGCTAGGGCCTGTATCCCAAGTCAGTGGAAAGAGCAATCTGCTCCAATGGTGACCCAGTGGTTCGCAAGGGTAAATGATATTGAACGAATGGAAGACCTGACTGCCACAATGAGGGATAAAATGGAGGAGCATGGGAACAGATGGTTCTACTGGACCCAGTTTCGCTTTTCGGAAGAATACCTCCGCGAGACATAGTAAGCTCATGGTGATCGTTGGAGATCGCTGTTCCAAACGTTGGACAGCTGATGAGCTGGTGAGCCGAGGGCGTCTCTTGCTCCCTGGGAGGGGACCCCATCCTATCCACTCTACCCACGACACCCCCTTACCCCTTCTTTTCCTTTTCTGCCATTTCCTTCCCCAATCTTCTCTTTCCCCTTCTCCCTCCTTTCAGTTCTACTATTTCCCTTCTTAACTCAAAAAAGGGAAAAGAAAATGGTATGTTCCGACCCCATTTGACTACTACACAATACTCTTCCCCTATCTATGGATATCTAAACTCTTCGAGGATAGCAGGGCTAGTATCAATAATATTTTACGTGGTAGAGGATCCCAACGAGATGGAGCTTTAATCTCATCTTGATATGACCGCAAAGCTGTACACATGCTATTCTCCTCGGACTTCTTACCATTGGCTCTGATATCCATGCAATATGATCGTTTGTTTGTAACTATTTGTATCACACATTCTGTGAAGTTGCCTTTGCATTGTAATGTTGCATACTACTAAATAAAAAAAATAAAAAAAAGAAGCCTATGGCACCTGGTATTCCCAGGCGGTCTCCCATCCAGGTACTAACCAGGCCCGATACTGTTTAGCATCCGAGATCAGACGAGATTGGGTGCTTTCAGGGTGATGGGGCCGTAGATAATCTCTTCGGGCACTCTCAACCCTCTTGACATACGCCAAGATGGTCACCTTGGGAAACAAGTGAAAAAAAAAACAGGTCAAGGCCAACAACATAAAAAGAAGCCTACAGCACCTAGTATTCCCAGGTGGTCTCCAATCCAGGTACTAGCAAGGCCCAACCCTGTTTAGCTTCTGAGATCAGAGGAGATCGGGTGCTTTCAGGGTTATGTGCCCATAGGCAATCTCTTTGGGCATTCTCAACCCTCTTGACAAATGCCAAGATAGTCACCTTGAGATACAAGCGATAAAAAACAGGTCAATGTCAACAACATAAAAAGAAGAATACGGCACCTGGTATTCCAACGCCATCTCCCATCCAGGTACTAACTAGGCCCAACCCTTCTTAGCCTCAGAAAAGAGAATAGATAGGGCTCTTTCAGGGTGATGCTACTGTAAGCGATCTCTTTGGGCACTCTCAACCCTCTTGATAAATGCCAAGATGGTCACCTTGGGAAACAAGCAAAAAAAAAGAAAACGAATCAACGCCAACAACATAAAAAGAAGCCTACAATAACTGGTAATCCCAGGTGGTCTCCCATCCAGGTACTAACCAGGCCCGACTCTTCTTAGCCTCCAAGATCAGACGAGATTGGGTGCTTTCAGAGTGATGTGGCCATAGGCAATCTCTTCAGGCACTCTCAACCCTCTTGACAAACACCAAGATGGTCACTTTGGGAAATAAGCGAAAAAAAAACAGGTCAACGCCAACAACATAAAAAAAAGTCTACGACACCTGGTATTCCCAGGCGGTCTCCCATCCAGGTACTAACAAGGCCCGACTCGATTAGCCTCCAACATCAAACGAGATCGGGTGCTTTCAGGGTGATGTGCCCGTAGGCAATCTCTTCAGGCACTTTCAACCCTCTTGACAAACGCCAAGATGGTCACCTTGGGAAACAAGCAAAAAAATAAAAATAAGTCGGAAGCTAGAGACAATACGGCCCGAGTCCTCAATTTAATCCATGCGGCGCATATACAGGGAAGGCCCTTGCTTATGTTGTCAACGGATGCGGAGAAGGCCTTTGACAAGGTGGCCTGGCACTTTTTGCAGGCCACCCTGCAACATATAGGTCTTGGCCCCAACATGATGAGCTGGGTAATGTCGCTTTACTCCACGCCATCGGCAGCGGTACGGGTGACCGAGTGGTGCTCGGACTCTTTCCCCATCACTAATGGGACGAGGCAAGGGTGCTCTCTGTCTCCCCTAATTTTAATTCTGACACTGGAACCACTTATGTGTCACGTTCGGAATGACCCGAATATTACTGGCATATCCAAACCCTCGGCACACCACAAAATTGCGGCGTACGCTGACGATCTAATTTTTTCCGTCTCCAATCCACACATTTTGCTTCCCAAAATACTTGCGTCTCTACAGCGACACGGCAGCCTATCAAACTATAAAAACAATTGCGCCAAGTCGGCTGTATTGAATATATCGGTCCCGGATGGTGAGGCCAAGAGGCTCCGCTCCTCTTTTCCATTCTACTGGGCTGAAAAATCTATACGTTAACTGGGCGTTGACATTGCAGCCGATTTATCGCAATTGTACCTGCTTAATTTTGTCCCTCTCCTGGATAGACTGAAATCTAATTTGGGAAACTGGCATGCTTTAACACTGACCTGGTTTGGGCGCTGTAATGCATTCAAAATGATGGCCCTCCCTCGGATCTTATACATGTTCCAGACATTACCGATCCGGTTACCCCCAATTTTTTTCAGACAACTGCAGGTGCTGCTCCGGGACTTTATTTGGGAGCGCAAACCGCCCAGAGCCCGTTTGCAATTGCTTGCCAGACCAAAGGACAAGGGGGGTCTGGGTCTCCCAGATCTCAGACAATACTACAGAGTGACTCTGCTAGCGAGAGTCGTTGATTGGCATTGTAATGGCCCACACAAGCAGTGGGTGGAGATGGAGATTGAGGATGGTTCCATTCCCCTATTGACCTCCCCGTGGCTCCTGTCCTCCCTACCAAAAGACCTCAGAGGTCACCCCGTAGTGGGAGCTACGTTGGCTGTTGTGCGGAGGTTGTTCCGCTGCACACACATTGCTCCCCTGCCATCACCAATGACTCCGGTTATAGGTAATCCAGACTTCCCACCGGGATTTACCAACAAGAAACTGCGACAGTTGACAGTGGTGGGGAAACAGCGTCTGGGAGAGGTGTGGCCCACGGGAGGGCTCCCGACCACGTAAACTGTCGCCGAGCTTTCTGACCCTCCGCTTGACTTGTTTAGTGCTTATACACTTCGTCACTTTCTTCTGGCCATACAAAGGGCCCCCTACACTCCTAGAGACCTGACACCCTATAAATCCATCTGTCACAAAAGGGAACCTGTGCGACACACCCTCTCCCTCCTGTACAACCTATTGAGTAGTCAGGAGGAGGAGTCGACCCCCACCATTTATCCACAAATGGGAGAGGGACTTAGGCATCACATTTACCCCACAACAGATAGGGAAGATCCTGACCTTAGTACATAAAGCTTCCATCGCAAACCAATATCAAGATACAAGATAGTCTCACGCTGGTATAGAGTCCCATACCTTCTGAATAAAATGGATAGATCGATCCCAGATGTTTGTTGGAGGTGAAATTCAGATATGGGGACCATGGGACACCTTTTCTGGGCATGCCCGACCTTGAGGAACTTTTGGGTTCCCAGTAGCGTGCCTTCTACACTTGACCGAACAGCCTGTTCGAAAATACAAAAAAACCCTCACGATGCAACTCCTGAATGCCGCCCGGGCCTGCATTCCCGCACTGTGGAGGCAGCCTCAGCCCCCATCCAAGGTGCTGTGGTATTCCAAAGTCAATCATATTCTCCGGATGGAAGAATTGACCGCCACCCTTCACAACACTGAAGAGGCATTTAGTGTTACATGAAGGCCCTGGAGGTATTTTACTGGTACTCGAGACTACATTCGGGAGGTGAGCAGTGCCTCCGTCCCAGAAAACGACTGAACATCTAACGTTTACCTACGTAGGCCATGTCTGCCCTGGGTGGCATTCCCCCCTCCTTTTTGTCTTTATTTTTCTTTTTTTCCCCGTCGCCATCCCCCCACCTCCTCTCTCTCCGTCTTTGCACTCTCTTCTTCCCCCGTCCTCCCTTTTGACTATGCCTTGTCTCCTTACTAGCCTTCGGGACCCAGAAGAACCCCAGAGGCCGGCTAGTTTATACAGAGAGGCTAATGTGTACAAAAGACAGGCTAGTGTATACAAATAGGCTAGATTATAGAGAAGAACGTCCTGGGTATGCAGAGATGGAGGCTGGGTTACACAGATAGGCTATTGTATGCAAGCTTGCTAGTGTATACAGATGGACTAGTGTATACAGTAGACCAGCTAGTTTATACAGGGAGGCTAATGTCTACAGAAGACCGGCTAGTGTATACACATAGGCTAGATTATAGAGAAGAACGTCCTGGGTATGCAGAGATGGAGGCTAAGGTATACAGAGAGAGAAGTTGAGTTACAAAGAGAGGCTAGTGTATGCAGACTTGCTAGTGTATACCGGTGGACTAGTGTATACAGAGAGGCTTGGGTATACAGAGAGCTAATGTATAAAGAGATGCTAGTGTATACAAAAGACAACCAAGAGTAGACAGTGAGGCTCGTGTATACAGAAGACCGGCTACAGAGAAGCTAATTTGTACAAAAGACAGGCTAGTGTATACAGATAGGCTAGATTATACAGAGGAAGGTCCTGGGTATGCAGAGATGTAGGCTAGGGAATCCAGAGAGAGACTGTGTTACACAGAGAGGCTAGAGTATGCAGAAGAACGCCTATTTTTTTTTACAGATAGGCTTGTGTATACAGAAGACAGTCTGGGGAATTCAGTGAGGCTAGTGTATGCAGAGAGGCTGGGACACCGAGACTATTGTAAAAAGAAGGCAGGCTAGTGTATATAGATTACGGGCACCTGTATACAGAAGACAGAGAGGCTAGTCTATATTGAGTGGCTGGTGTACACAGAGAGATTAATGTATACAGAAAAGCTAGCGTGTAAAGAAGACAGGACTTTATTTTTTGCTAATGCAACTACTTTTGAAACATATAAAGTGCTTTTTTCATATTTTGGTGCTGTTAAAAAGTGGTGTGTTGTCAGTGGTGATATCAATGTGACAGTTAATGTGGAGAACTACAACTATTCAAAATAGAGCAAAAGAGTGCTAAGTTTATTTTGTTAAGTCATTGACTGATAGACGTTAAGTAATTGGCCGTTATTGGTTTGGCAGTACATGGTTTATTTTGATGTAAGATAGTTTTATTCTCTACTCTAGACGTTTTAGACGACTTTATTATTAGCATTATTCGCATTATTCATATATATTATGCAGAGTGTAAGTATTGCAGTGAGACGATATTGCTTTTAAAAGATTTGTATTATTATACATAGCATTGTTAGCAGACCAATAGGACAATTTACATGGCTTAATATTGCAGAGAGTAATTTATCAGGAAAGAGATTCAAAGCGTTAGTTGCAGTAGCTTCATAAAACTGAGAAATCGTTGCATTACTCTAAATTTAAAATATGTTCCGGCAGCACTGAAAAGACGATATTAGATGAGTGATCTACGCATTTCGTTTACTATTTCACTATACCGGCTAAATGTTAATATGTTAATATGTGCTGCGTGTAAGGTAGAAAATAGATGGTTTAGTGTGAGCTGGTTTACCAGGATTTAGAGATAGTAATCTTTTTATACTAGTAATAAATATAGCAAAATAACTATAACGGGTTTAAGTGAAAATACACGAAATAACAGCAACAACGTGTGTAGGTTTTTATCAATCAAGTTCATTACGTGTCTTTAATCATGTAGTGAATATACCCCAATATTGGAGCACAAGGATGAGAAAGCATAATAACTAACAGAGGATGACATGGCAAAAAGACAAACTGCATTAGAAATGTGAATATGAATTAGAGTTGAAATGCCAATCGCCACGGCTACGTACAGCAAAGTGTGAGCTAAGCAGCTAAATATTCTGCAATAGCAGAGATTAAGTATTGCAGTCGAAATGAGATCGGAAGCGTTAGTTGCAGTAGCTCCAAAATGACTGAGAAATCATTTCATTACTCTAAATGTAAAAGTTATCCCAGTAGCACTGAGTGGACTGATATTAGATGAGTGATCGTTCTAGTACAAATTCAGTTTCCTATAGCAGAGAGATACCAGCTAAATGTGAGACGAGCAATTAAACTGTTCACGGTAGCATTGCATTACTCTTAATATGTGCAGCGTGTAAAGAAGCAATAAGATGGTTTTGTATTATCCTAAAATTAGCAGTATACGTAATAAAGGTGAGTAGGTAACCTGGATTTAGACATAGCAAACTCTATAATCTAATTTAGCAAAATTAGAAAGGATAATATTGAGACAGTATATACAGGTCGAGTTTAAGTGGAAATACACAAAATATCTAGCTTACCTTTACATTGTTCAATAGAGTAAATTGACGTAGCTTGAAAATTCCAACCTATGTTACGCACGAAGACGGCTTACACTGACTGTTTTCCGTTTCCACTGGTCATCGGCATAATGTATCAGTAACCATGAACATTAATAGTGATAGACAGCTTACATTAGGATGTATGCATGATGTGAATGTAAAATGAATGTAAAATAGTTGCATTATGTGTTATTAATGTAATCAAACTGTATTGTTATGCTTTGCTACTGCAACCACTTCTCAATCAAGTAAACCGTCCCACTGATTTTCTCACATTTTGCCGCTGTTAAAAAATGTGTTGCAAGTGTTATGTGTTACAAATGGTTATCAGGGTGACAGTTAATGTGGAGAAGAAGTAATACACAAAATAGAGTCAGAAAGAGAATCCAATTGCATAGAGGTAGCGAGAGATGGTTGCATTAATCTTAATGTGCAGTGTGTAAAAGGTTTTAAAAAGATGGTTTTGTGTGACTTTTGCTTTAACGTAAAATTAGCTGTAGACATTATAACTTGTTACAATGATTTAGAGATAGTAATCTCTATAAAATAATAATAATAAGTATAATAATAATAATAATAAGTATAGAAAAACAAATTAGGAATATTTTGAGGCAGTATGTATAGGTCGAGATATAGTGAATACACAAAAGGGATCAAGGGATAGTAGCAAAGTCAAGGGTTAAATGCAAAGGTACTCTATTTAACAGTAAATTGACGTAGCTTGCAAATTCCAACGTGTAAATCGTTCCATTAATTTTGATGCTCAAGAAGACGGCTTACACTGACTGTTTTCCGTTTCCACTGGAAAGAGAATCCTATTGCATAGAGGTAGCGAGAGATGGTTGCATTACTCTTAATGTGTAAAGGTTTTAAAAAGATGGTTTTGTGTGAATTTTTCTTTAACGTAAAATTAGCTGTGGACATTATAACTATGGTTAGGTTTACAATGATTTAGAGTTAGTAATCTCTATAATATAATAATAATAAGTATAGCAAAACAAATTAGGAAAATATTGAGGCAGTATATATAGGTCGAGATAACGTGAATACACAAAAGGGATCAAGGGATAGTTGCAAAGTCAAGGGATAAATGCAAAGGTACATTATTTAAGAGTAAATTGACGTAGCTTGCAAATTCCAACGTGTAAATCGTTCCATTAATTTTGTTACGCACGAAGACGGCTTACACTGACTGTTTTCCGTTTCCACTGGAAAGAGAAAACTATTGTATAGAGGTAGTGAGAGATGGTTGCATATGGCAGAAAGACGGCTTACACTGCTTTTCTCACATTTTGCTGCGGTAAAAAGAAATGTGTTTTAACTGTGACAGATAAGGTGGAGAAAAAGAAGTAATACAGAAAATAGAGTCAAACAGTGGAAACGTTAAAAAATACAATTGGTATACGATTTTGGTATAACTGAGGTACAGGGCAATTACTGTAGTATGACTTGCCAATGTTTATCATGTCTTGTTTATATCACACAAAGATGTATACAGTCTGACTAATTATATATGTCTGTGCCAACTATTGTTAATAAAAAACGGAGTTAAAAAAAAAAAAAAACAGTGGAAACGTTTATTTGTCATGACAGCTGATACTGGTTGAGCAATAAAACTGTTTTATTAAGATGTAAGACTAGTTTTATTCTCTACATATTGTTGTATAATATAGGCGACCAATAGGACATTTAAATGGCTTAATATTGTAGGGAGGAAGTATCGCTGTTCAAAGGTAAGAGATTGAAAGCTTAGCTTGAAAATGGCCGAGAAATAGTTGCGTTAGTCTAAATTTAAAGGATATGCCGGTACCAATGAGAAAGCTTATTGATTGACTAGTTGATCTTTGCATTACACAATTCTATTATTATTATTTTTATTATTATTATTAAGATCATAGTGCAGAGAGATACTCAGTTAATGTCAGAGATACTCGGTCAATGTCAGAAAAGCAATAAAACTGTTTACATCGTTAGAGAGCGATGGTTACATTACTCTTAGTATGTGCAGCATGTCTGGTAGCAAATGTTTTGTGAACATTTTGCATTAAGGTACAATTAGCGGTAGAAGTGAATAGATTTAAGCGGATTTTGAGATAGTACTCTCCATTTCTAATAAGAAATAAAGAAAAATAAGTCAGGATGGTGTGTCAGGACTGTCACATACTCACAGTCCCGGTACAAATATGCAAAATAGAGCAAAAGAGTTTATTTTGATTTATGATAGTTTTATTGCATGCTTGATGTGGATGATTAAAATCGTGTAGTGATCTATATTTAGCACAAGAATGTAAAGGCATAACATGGCAATGAGACAAACTCCATTAGAGATGTGAGCTAGATGAAATGATGAAATGTCTCTGTATAGCCCAGATTGCCTTCTGTTATCACTTAGCCTACCCTCTAAATTCACTAGCCTCTCTATATACACCAGCATGTTTACACTAGCCGGTCTTCTGCATACAATAGCCTGTCTTCGATATACACTAGCCTATGTTCTGAATACACTAGCCCGTCTTCTGTCTTCGGTATGCCCTAGCCTGTCTTCTGTATACATTAGTCTCTCTGTATAAACTAGCATCTCTGTATACCCCAAACTGTCTTCTGTAAAAACTTGTCTCTCTTTATAGCCTGTCTAGCCTTTCTTCTGTACACACTAGCTTCTCTGTATACACTAACCAGGCTTCTATATACAATAGCTTCACTCTATGCACTAGCCTCTCTGTATAATCTAGCCTCTCTATATACCCTCTCTCTATATATAGTGTTCTGCATCTCCGTAGTGGTAGCCTCTCCGTAGAAGCCAGCCTTTATTCTGTATTCACTAGCCTTTCTTCTGTATGCTGTAGTCTTTTATATATACTAGCTTCTCTGTACACCCTTGCATCTCTGTAATACACGAAATCCTCTGTATACCACAGCCTGTCTTCTGTATACACTAGACTGTAAACACTAGCTAGAATACACCAGCCTGTCTTCTGTACCCACTAGATTCTCTGTATACACTACCCAGTCTTCTGTATACACTGTCAGCTTGGATGTATACCCAAGCCTGTCTTCTGTATACACTAGTCTCTCTATATCCACTGTCCTATCTGTATACACTCGACTCTCTCTATACACTAACCTCTCTATATACACTAACATCTTTGTATATACTAGCCTCTCTTTAAATTAGCCTCTCTGTGTACCCCAGCCTCATTGTTTACTCTAGCATCTCTGTATACTCAAGCCTGTCTGCATTCACTAGCCTGTATTCACTAGCCTTATATATACTAGCTTCCTGCTTCTCTGTACACCCTTGCATCTCTGTACACTAGACTCTCTGAATACACTAAACCCTCAGTATACCACAGCCTGTCTTCTGTATACATTAGACTGTAAAAACTAGCTAGAATACACCAGCCTGTCTTCTTTACCCAATAGACTCTCTGTATGCACTACCCAGTCTTCTGTATACACTGTCAGCTTTGATGTATACCCAAGCCTGTCTTCTGTATACACTAGTTTCTCTATATGCACTGTCCTTTCTGTATACTCTCGACCTTCTCTATACATTAACCTCTCTATATACACTAACATCTTTGTATATACTAGCCTCTCTTTAAATTAGCCTTTCTGTGTACCCCAGCCTCACTGTTTACTCTAGCATCTCTGTATACTCAAGCCTATCTACATACACGAGTCTTCTGTATTGTGTATTAACTAGCCTTTCTTCTGTATGCTGTAGTCTTCTATATATACCAGCATCTCTGTACACCCTTGCATCTCTGTAAACACTGTGTAAACTAGCCAGTCTTATGTATACACTCGCCAGCTGTATACACTAGACTCTCTGAATACACTAAACTCTCTGTATACCACAGCCTGTCTTCTGTATACACTAGACTGTAAAAACTAGCTAGAATACACCAGCCTGTCTTCTGTACCCACTAGACTCTCTGTATACACTACCCAGTCTTCTGTATAGAATGTCAGCTTTCATGTATACCCTTTCTGTATACACTAGCTTCTCTATATGCACTGTCCTTTCTGTATACACTCGACTCTCTCTATACACTAACCTCTCTATATACACTAACACCTTTGTATTTGTCTTTAAACTAGCCTCTCTGTGTACCCCAGCCTCACTGTTTACTCTAGCATCTCTGTATACTCAAGACTATCTACATACACGAAACCTGTATTCTGTATTCACTAGCCTTTCTTCTGTATGCTGTAGTCTTCTATATATACCAGCTTCTCTGTACACCCTAGCACTGTAACAGTACTAGGTTCCTGTATTACAGAAACAGAACACCAGCAATAAGGTGTATACTGTGCAGGAGGCACACAACACTGACTCTAACTTCTGCACTGCAGATGCATGTATTGCAGAAATTGAACACCAGTAATAAAGGGTAGCTTCAGGTGTGTACTGTGCAGGAGGCACATAACACCCACTGTAACAGTGCTAGGTTCCCAAGCAGTAAAGACACTGTCCCTGCCTATCGTCCTCTTTCCCTGACCACCGCAACACACTATACAAGGCCGCCATGCTGGCTGCCTTATATAGTGTGGGGTGTGTACTAAACCCCCCTGAGCTATAATTGGCCACAGGAATCCTGCCTGTGGTGAATTGTGGCTCTCCTCACACAGGATGTCACATCTGTTCTTATTATATAGAACCTATTATGCTCCTCGTAAACTTTTTCAGTTTGGCCGAACGGCCGGACGCAAGTTGCCCCCGGTGCGGGAACATGGGGGGAGACATGATGCACATGTTTTGGAGATGCCCGAAGTTGATCCGCTACTGGACAGAGGTGACAGGAACCATTGATCGGGTGGTTGGAACCTCCACCAGGATGGAGGCGAAGTATTGTCTCCTGGGATTAGTTGAAGGAGTTGGAAACCCGGGAAGTAGCCAGATGGCAGTTCTGAGATGCCTATTTCAGGCAAGGAAACTGATTGCCCAACCCTGCTTAGCCTCCAATGTTGGCAATGACTTGGTTTTTTTCGCTTGTTTCCGAAGATGACCATGTTGGCGTTTGTCAAGATGGTTGAGAGTGCCCGAAGAGATCGCCTATGGCCCCATCACCTTGAAAGTGCCTGATCTTGTCTGATCTCGGAGGCTAAGCATTGTCGGGCCTGATTAGTAACTGGATGGGAGACCAACTGGGAATACCAGGTGCCGTAGCATTCTTTTTATGTTGTTGGCGTTGACATGTTTTTTTTTTCCGCTTGTTTCCCAAGGTGATCATCTTGGCATTTGTCAAGAGGGCTGAGAGAGCCCAAAGAAATCTCCTACGGCCACATCCCCCTGAAAGCGCCCGATCTCATCTGATCTCAGAGGCTAAGCAGGGTCCGGCCTGGATAGTACCTAATTAAAGGTGCCGTAGGAATCTTTTTATATTGTTGGCTTTGACCTGTTTTTCTTTCGCTTGTTTCCCAAGGTGACCATTTTAGCATCAGTCAAGAGTTTTGAGTATGTCCCAAAGCGTTCGCCTGAGGTCACATCACCCTGAAAGCGCCCGATCTCAGAGGCTAAGCAGGGTCTGGGTCAGATGGGAGACCGCCAGGGTCTATGTTGTTGGCGTTGACCTTTTTTTTTTCACTTGTTTCCCAAGATAACCATCTTGGTATTTGTCAAGAGGGTTGAGAGTGTCTAAATAGAACACCTATGGCCACATCACCCTGAAAGTGCAGAATCTCATCTGATCTCGGAGGCCTAGCAGTGTACGGCCTGGTTAATACCTGTATGGGAGACCATCTGTGAATACCAGGTGCCGTAGGCTTCTTTTTATGTTGTTGGCTTTGAACTGTTTTTTTCGCTTGTTTCTCAAGGCGACCATCTTGGCGTTTGTCAAGAGGGTTGGCCGTGTCTTGAAGAGAACGCTTACGGCCACATCACACTGAAAGCACCCGATCTCGTCTGATTTCAGAGGCTTAGCAGCATCAGGCCTGGTTAGTACCTGGATGGGAGACTGCCTGGGAAGACCAGGTGACATAGAAGGATCTGGTCTGGTTAGTGTCTTGATTGGGAGATCGCCTGGGAATACCGGATGCCGTAGGATTCTTTTTATGTTGTTGGCTTTGACCTGTTTTTTTTCCCTTGTTTCCCAAGGTGACCATCTTGGCATTTGTCAAGAGGGTTAAGAGTGCACAAAGAAATTGCCTACGGGCACAACACCCTGAAAACGCCCAATCTCGTTTGGTCTCAGAGGCTAAGCAGGATTGGGCCTGGTTTGTACCTGGATCGGAGACCGCCTGGGTTTTCCAAATGCTGCAGGCTTCTTTTTATGTTGTTGGCGTTGACTTGTTTTTTTTGTTTGTTTCCCAAGGTGACCATCTTGGCGTTTGTCAAGAGGGTTGAGCGTGCATTTGATCTCAGAGGCTAAGCAGGGTTGGGACCTGGTTAGTACCGGGATGGGAAACCGCCTGGGATTTCTCGATGCCATAGGCTTTTTTTTTAAGTTGTTGGCATTGACTTATTTTTTTTTTTTGTTTTATTCTTTTATTAAGCATAAGTAGAACAATATAAATATAACAGTCAACCATACAGCATGACCCAGGGTCACAATTACATGCTAACAAAAAATAGGCAGCCAAATAACTCTGGGTTCTCAGAGGGGAGTCCTACAGTTTCATGCAGAAAATAGAGAAACCCCACCTCCGACATGTAGTACAGTATAACTAGTGCAGCTCCGTTCGGACAAATGTAATCATGGAGAACAACTGGGACCACAGCGAGCCAGCTTATCATGACCTACGTGAACCAGAGCAAAATATGAGCCGGTCATGTCCAGAACCCTGGGGTTCTTCTGGGTCCCGAAGGCTAGTAAGGAGACAAGGCATAGTCAAAAGGGAGGACGGGGGAAGAAGAGAGTGCAAAGACGTAGAGAGAGGAGGTGGGGGGATGGCGACGGGGAAAAAAAGAAAAATAAAGACAAAAAGGAGGGGGGAATGCCACCCAGGGCAGACATGGCCTACGTAGGTAAACGTTAGATGTTCAGTCGTTTTCTGGGACGGAGGCACTGCTCACCTCCTGAATGTAGTCTCGAGTACCAGTAAAATACCTCCAGGGCCTCCATGTAACACTAAATGCCTCTTCAGTGTTGTGAAGGGTGGCGGTCAATTCTTCCATCCGGAGAATATGATTGACTTTGGAATACCACAGCACCTTGGATGGGGGCTGAGGCTGCCTCCACAGTGCGGGAATGCAGGCCCGGGCGGCATTCAGGAGTTGCATCGTGAGGGTTTTTTTGTATTTTCGAACAGGCTGTTCGGTCAAGTGTAGAAGGCACGCTACTGGGAACCCAAAAGTTCCTCAAGGTCGGGCATGCCCAGAAAAGGTGTCCCATGGTCCCCATATCTGAATTTCACCTCCAACAAACATCCGGGATCGATCTATCCATTTTATTCAGAAGGTATGGGACTCTATACCAGCGTGAGACTATCTTGTATCTTGATATTGGTTTGCGATGGAAGCTTTATGTACGAAGGTCAGGATCTTCCCTATCTGTTGTGGGGTAAATGTGATGCCTAAGTCCCTCTCCCATTTGTGGATAAATGGTGGGGGTCGACTCCTCCTCCTGACTACTCAATAGGTTGTACAGGAGGGAGAGGGTGTGTCGCACAGGTTCCCTTTTGTGACAGATGGATTTATAGGGTGTCAGGTCTCTAGGAGTGTAGGGGGCCCTTTGTATGGCCAGAAGAAAGTGACGAAGTTGATAAGCACTAAACAAGTCAAGCGGAGGGTCAGAAAGCTCGGCGACCGTTTACGTGGTCGGGAGCCCTCCCGTGGGCCACACCTCTCTCAGACGCTGTTTCCCCACCACTGTCAACTGTCGCAGTTTCTTGTTGGTAAATCCCGATGAAAAGTCTGGATTACCTATAACCGGAGTCATTGGTGATGGCAGGGGAGCAATGTGTGTGCAGCGGAACAACCTCCGCACAACAGCCAACGTAGCTCCCACTACGGGGTGACCTCTGAGGTCTTTTGGTAGGGAGGACAGGAGCCACGGGGAGGTCAATAGGGGAATGGATCCATCCTCAATCTCCATCTCCACCCACTGCTTGTGTGGGCCATTACAATGCCAATCAACGACTCTCGCTAGCAGAGTCACTCTGTAGTATTGTCTGAGATCTGGGAGACCCAGACCCCCCTTGTCCTTTGGTCTGGCAAGCAATTGCAAACGGGCTCTGGGCGGTTTGCGCGCCCAAATAAAGTCCCGGAGCAGCACCTACAGTTGTCTGAAAAAAATTGGGGGTAACCGGATTGGTAATGTCTGGAACATGTATAAGATCCGAGGGAGGGCCATCATTTTGAATGCATTACAGCGCCCAACCCAGGTCAGTGTTAAAGCATGCCAGTTTCCCAAATCAGATTTCAGTCTATCCAGGAGAGGGACAAAATCAAGCAGGTACAATTGCGCTAAATCCGCTGCGATGTCAACGCCCAGTTAACGTATAGATTTTTCAGCCCAGTAGAATGGAAAAGAGGAGCGGAGCCTCTTGGCCTCACCATCCGGGACCGATATATTCAATACAGCCGACTTGGCGCAATTGTTTTTATAGTTTGATAGGCTGCCGTGTCGCTGTAGAGACGCAAGTATTTTGGGAAGCAAAATGTGTGGATTGGAGACGGAAAAAATTAGATCATCAGCGTACGCCGCAATTTTGTGGTGTGCCGAGGGTTTTGATATGCCAGTAATATTCGGGTCATTCCGAACGTGACACATAAGTGGTTCCAGTGTCAGAATTAAAATTAGGGGAGACAGAGGGCACCCCTGCCTCGTCCCATTAGTGATGGGGAAAGAGTCCGAGCACCACTCGGTCACCCGTACTGCTGCCGATGGCGTGGAGTAAAGCGACATTACCCAGCTCATCATGTTGGGGCCAAGACCTATATGTTCCAGGGTGGCCTGCATAAAGTGCCAGGCCACCCTGTCAAAGGCCTTCTCCGCGTCCGTTGACAACATAAGCAAGGGCCTTCCCTGTACATGCGCCGCATGGATTAAATTGAGGACTCGGGCCGTATTGTCTCTAGCTTCCGACTTATTTTTATTTTTTTGCTTGTTTCCTAAGGTGACCATCTTGGCATTTGTCAAGAGGGTTGAAAGTGCCTGAAGAGATTGCCTACGGGCACATCACCCTGAAAGCACCCGATCTCGTTTGATGTTGGAGGCTAATAGAGTCGGGCCTTGTTAGTACCTGGATGGGAGACCGCCTGGGAATACCAGGTGTCGTAGACTTCTTTTTATGTTGTTGGCGTTGACCTGTTTTTTTTTTTCGCTTATTTCCCAAAGTGACCATCTTGGTGTTTGTCAAGAGGGTTGAGAGTGCCTGAAGAGATTGTCTATGGCCACATCACTCTGAAAGCACCCAATCTCATCTGATCTTGGAGGCTAAGAAGAGTCGGGCCTGGTTAGTACCTGGATGGGAGACCACCTGGGATTACCAGTTATTGTAGGCTTCTTTTTATGTTGTTGGCGTTAATTCGTTTTCTTTTTTTTGCTTGTTTCCCAAGGTGACCATCTTGGCATTTGTCAAGAGGGTTGAGAGTGCCCAAAGAGATCGCTTACAGCAGTATCACCCTGAAAGAGCCCTATCTCTTCTCTTTTCTGAGGCTAAGAAGGGTTGGGCCTAGTTAGTACCTGGATGGGAGATGGCGTTGGAATACCAGGTGCCGTATTCTTCTTTTTATGTTGTTGACATTGACCTGTTTTTTTTTTCACTTGTTTCCCAAGGTGACCATCTTGGCATTTGTCAAGAGGGTTGAGAGTGCCCGAAGAGATCACCTACGGCCCCATCACCCTGAAAGCGCCCAATCTCGTCTGATCTCGGATGCTAAACAGTGTCGGGCCTGGTTAGTACCTGGATGGGAGACCGCCTGGGAATACCAGGTGCCATAGGCTTCTGTTTTTTTTGTTTTTTTATTTAGTAGTATGCGACATACAATGCAAAGGCAACTTCACAGAATGTGTGATACAAATAGTTATAAACAAACGATCATATTGCATGGATATCAGAGCCAATGGTAAGAAGTCTGAGGAGAATAGCACGTGTACAGCTTTGCGGTCATATCAAGATGAGATTAAAGCTCCATCTCGTTGGGATCCTCTACCACTTAAAATATTATTGATACTAGCCCTGCTACCCTCGAAGAGTTTAGATATCCATAGATAGGGGAAGAGTATTGTGTAGTAGTCAAATGGGGTCGGAACATACCATTTTCTTTTCCCTTTTTTGAGTTAAGAAGGGAAATAGTAGAACTGAAAGGAGGGAGAAGGGGAAAGAGAAGATTGGGGAAGGAAATGGCAGAAAAGGAAAAGAAGGGGTAAGGGGGTGTCGTGTGTAGAGTGGATAGGGTGGGGTCGGGTGGGGTCCCCTCCCAGGGAGCAAGAGACGCCCTCGGCTCACCAGCTCATCAGCTGTCCAACGTTTGGAACAGCGATCTCCAACGATCACCATGAGCTTACTATGTCTCGCGGAGGTATTCTTCCGAAAAGCGAAACTGGGTCCAGTAGAACCATCTGTTCCCATGCTCCTCCGTTTTATCCCTCATTGTGGCAGTCAGGTCTGCCATTCGTTCAATATCATTTACCCTTGCGAACCACTGGGTCACCATTGGAGCAGATTGCTCTTTCCACTGACTTGGGATGCAGGCCCTAGCTGCATTGAGGAGATGTTTAAGTAAGGACTTATGATAACGCTTTCTCGACATAGGAGTTAGATTGAGAAGAACTGCTGCGGGATCATTGGCTAAGGAAATGTCTGTGAACTTGTGGATGAGTCTCAGGACAGGCTGCCCGAATGTTTGTAATTTAGGGCATTCCCTGAAAATGTGGAGAATGGTGCCAATCTGTTGCCCACAGCGACAGCAGCGGTCAGATTGACCGGGGAATATTTTGGCCAACACCACCGGTGTACGATACCAGCGTGTGATCAGCTTATATGAGATCTCCTGATATTTACTGCAGAGTGACGACTTATGGGCGAAAAAGAGTATTCTGTCCTTCTGTGGTTTGGAGAATGTAGTTTGTTAGTCCCTTTTCCATTTAGCTAGGAAGGGTGGATCCGTGGAGGATTGTGCGTCTGTCAGGATTTGGTAGGACCTAGAGAGGGAACCACGAATTGGGCCATCATCCAGGCAAAGTTCCTCGAAGGGGTGGAATTGGCTAGAGAAGAACGAATGGTTAGGTAGTGATCTGAGGAAATGGATTAGCTGTCTAGCTCTCCAGCTATCCAATGCAACAGGTACTTGCTCTAGCAGTATGGTCCCCATGGGAATCAAGCCCGTGGGTCCAAGAAATAGGGCTGCTCTCAGAAGCCCTTTCGGGGCTTGCCTGGTAAAGGCCTGGTCAGACAGGCCCGGAGGGAATCTAGGATGTCCAATAATTGGGGTCATAGGAGAAGGGAAGTTAGTCAGGTGGGAAAGATGAAAAAAACTATCCATCTCGGCGAGCGAGGGGCCAATTAACGGGTGAGTAGTCACACAGGGCTCCAATGGCCTCCCCGCCCAAGGCAGACCAGCCAGTGGAACCCGCGCCTTCTCCTGCTCTAGCTTGACCCATAGCTTCAGTTCCCCATGCCGGTGTCTTATCACATATGGTCCCCCATCGGATAGTGTCCGCTGTGTACTGCGCATGCGCAGTACACAGCAACACAGATTCCGAAAATTGCCGAGCATGAACGGCGCCTGCGCACTGAGTCCAGGTTCTATCCCCACTATCCAAGTGGACATAGAGTAAGAATATAAAAGAGCCGAGCGCAGCGAGGCCGAGCCCGAAGCGTGGCGAGCGAAGCTCGCCTGCGAGGGGCCCTCTAATATTCACAACCCTATGTCCGCTTGGATGGTGGGGCTACCACCTCCACTCACCGCGCAGGCGCCGTTCAGCTTCGGAGATTTTCCGAAGCTTCGTCTGCTCCGTACTGCGCATGCGCAGTACGGTGCGGACACTATATCATGGCCGGACAGTATATGGCAGAACACCGGCACCAGTCAACCACCGGTGTCATGTGCGTTGCTGTGTAATATAGAGCAGGGTCCGGGCAGCCAATACCTCCCCGCAATTTCGGTCGCAATAGCATTGCCCTTCCAATACGCATATGTTTCCCGCGCCAGAGGAACTTGATAAAGATTGAGCGAACCGCATGAAAGAAAGTCTGGGGTATTTTGATAGGTAAGGCTTGTAGTAGATAGAGAAGTCGTGGCATCGCGTTCATCTTCAACACATTACAGCGTCCGAACCATGACAGAGCTAGTGGGTCCCATCTTTTAAGGTCCGCTGTAAGCCCATAGGCTTCTTTTTATGTTGTTGGCTTTGACCTGTTTTTTTTGCTTGTTTCTCAAGGCGACCATCTTGGCGTTTGTCAAGAGGGTTGGGCGTGTCTTGAAGAGAACGCTTACGGCCACATCAACCTGAAAGCACCCAATGTCGTCTGATTTCAGAGGCTAAGCAGCGTCAGGCCTGGTTAGTACCTGGATGGGAGACTCCCTGGGAAGACCAGGTGCCATAGAAGGATCTGGTCTGGTTAGTGTCTTTTTTTTTTTTTTATTCTTTATTTACGGATTGCAGGTAATACAGAGACAAACTGTAAAAGACATAGATCCCTCAGTTTTCCAGGTTAACAAAAATACATAGTTAATACTTCGTGGGGGACCGGGGGAAACCTAACAACTTATGTCAGCAGCAGCCCCAGCCGTGGCTAGGCCACCACATTATCCCACTCTAATGATCTGGCACCCTAGTGTCTACTTATAAACCAGGGCAGTCCGCGGGGCGATCCCCCTCAAGGCCCAGACTGAGGGGCCTCTAACATCGGTCACCTTCATTCTATTGGTCAAAGAGCTCAGCCGGGACCACCCCGAGGGCCGCCAACCCCTGGCTGGGAAATCGAGGGAACAAAACGAAAAGATCCTTGCAATCACCATGTATTTTAATTATACTTGGGAGTTAGGGGGTAGGGAAAGAGGGGGGAGCAAATGGGCAGGAGAAGGGGATGGGGTAGAAAGAATGAAAGTTATAGGGGGCTAACAGTGCTACGAGGCAGACGGGGGAGAGAGTGAACCAGGGTGGTATACGAGAAGGGAGAGAAAGAAAGAGGACTCCGATGGGTTCCCACGGCCGGACCCTTCCCTCTATACACGTGCCAGAGCCTACAGATAGGATCTGTATGCGTCGGAAAACCTGAACAGGCTCCAAGACAACCAACAAGCAGTGTGCTCTTCCTCCCTGTCGCCTAACGCTGATGTGAGCTGTTCCATACGGTAGATGTCGCAAACTCTTGCAAACCAGTGAGACACCAGTGGAGCGGCCTGCTGTTTCCACATGCTAGGTATACATGCCCTGGCCCCACTCAGAAGATGTTTTAAGAGAGATTTATGGTACTTCTTGCTCGAGAGTGGGGTCAGATTGAGGAAGATCGCAGCTGGGTTGTTCTGGAGATCAATAGCCGTGAGGTCATAAATGATATTGAGAACCTGTCTCCAGAAATGGGCCAGTTGAGGGCATTCCCAGAAGATACGTAGTAACGTGCCGGCTTGTTCACCGCATCTCCAGCACAAAGGGCTGTGACCGGGAAACATAGCCGCCAGGACAGTGGGGGTCCTGTACCATCGGGTCAAAATTTTATAAGCTATTTCCTGGTATTTACTACATAGGGATGACTTGTGCGCAAAAAGAAGCGCGCGGTTCTTCTGGTCTGGCGAGAGCCGGACATGCAGGTCTCGCTCCCATTTTTCCACGAACACCAGGTTACTCTGGGAGAGTTGGTCCAGTAGGATGCGATATGACAGGGAAAGAGACCTTCGGGTCGGTCCCTCTCCTGAGAATACCTCCTCAAACGATGTTAGGGGTCTGCGGAATTCGCCACTGTTTGGCAAAGATTTCAAGAAGTGGGAGAGTTGGGAAAGCTTCCACTGTCCCAGGGCCGTGGTTGCTAACGCCTCGTACATAGTGGAGACCGCTGTCCACGTCCTAGGGCCAAGAAAAGAAGAGGCCCGCACAAGGTCCCAGTCAGGGTCGAGGCGGAAAGACTTTTCCGTCATGCCGGGTTCAAAGCGTGGGTGTCCAATAATAGGAGTCATGGGCGAAGGGAAACTGGGCACGCCCGTCAGGGTAAAATATCTGTCTAGCTCTTGTAACGTTGGCTCAATGTGTGGGTGTGCCCGCGTCGCTCCCGACCAGCCCGGTCCACTCCAGGGCAAACCCTCAAGTGGAAATGGTACGGATTCATGCTCCAGACGAACCCACAGCTTATCCTTCAGGTGTCTGCACCAGTCAACTACTCTGTTCATGTGCACCGCCGTATAGTACCATGCCGGATCTGGGAGGCCAATCCCTCCCTTGTCTTTTGGTCTGAGCAGTAATGTTCGGCTGAGTCTTGGAGGCCTGCCCTGCCATACGTATCGAATAAAGATGGAGCACATGGCTTTAAAAAATGATTGGGGGATTTTTATCGGTAAGGCTTGTAATAGGTACAAGAGTCTGGGCATTACATTCATTTTGAGCACATTGCATCTCCCAAACCAAGAGGTCGCCAACTTTGACCACCTCTCTAGATCTACGGCAAATTTTTTTAGAAGCGGCTGGAAATTCAATTGGAAAATCAGATGTGGGTCCGGGGGAACCTTGGTACCCAGATATTGTATAGCCCCAGTTGCCCAACGAAAGGGAAAATTAGTGCTTAGACTCGTCTGGGCATTGGTAGACAGGGAGACGTTGAGTGCTTCCGATTTCTGTAAGTTAATTTTAAAATTTGACAGGGTGCCATATCGTCTTATATTTTTCGCTAAGAGATTCGGCAATGTAATGTGAGGCTCTGAGACATAGAACAAGAGGTCATCTGCAAAGGCTGCGACCTTATGGTGGTGTGAGGGGGTGTCCAGTCCCTTGATGTCTATGTTCTGCCTGATGTGGTGCAGCAAGGGTTCAAGCGATAGGACAAACAAAAGGGGGGACAACGGGCATCCCTGCCTCGTTCCATTGCCAATAGTGAAACGCGACGAGGCAAACCCATTGACCCTAACCATCGCCGTCGGTGACGAGTAAAGAGCTGTAACCCATGAAAGCATGGGGGGGGTACACCCAGGCTTCGCAGGGTGGCTAGCAAAAAAGGCCAGCTCACCCTGTCAAACGCTTTTTCTGTGTCCACAGAGAGCAACATAATCGGTAGTTTAAGGCGTCTGGCGCGTTCTATAACATTGATTGTCCTGGTAGTGTTGTCTCGGGCTTCCCTGTTACGAATAAACCCCACCTGATCCAGAGGTATCAGGCGTTGGAGAATGGGCACCAACCGCTCCGCCAGTATCTTAGTGAAGAGCTTAAGGTCGCTGTTTAATAAGGAGATGGGCCTGTAGTTCGCACAGAGAAGCGGATCCTTCTCCGGCTTGGGTATGACCGAGATGCTTGCCTGCAACAGCTCCGGTGGAAAGGTCTGGCCCTCCAATAGGGCGTTAAAAGCTGACACAAACGGCGTGGACAACAGGGAGAGGAAGGCCTTATAATAAGGGACCGTAAACCCATCTGGGCCTGGTGCCTTGCCCTTGGGTGAGTCTCTTAACGCTGCCGACAATTCCTCCGGGGAGATAGGTTGCGAGAGAAGCTCTATCTCTTCCTGTGTAAGCGACGGGAGGTTTGCCGAAGCTAGGTACTCATCAATGGCTGCTGTGCCGGCCTGGAGGGCATCTCCTGAGTCCCGGGGGTGCAAGTTATAAAGGGCTTCATAGAAAGATCGGAAACACTCCGCTATCTCCCGTGAATCATGAAGCTTGGCACCCGAAGGGGAGGTTATGGTTGGAATGAAGGACGCGTTGCGTTGGGCACGCAGGGAGTTCGCTAGGGACCTACTACACTTGTCTCCATATTCATAATACGTCCTGCGGACCCACATGAGTCTGGTTCTAGCCTGAAAGAGAGAGAAATCTCTGATTTGTTCTCTAAGATCTCTCACCTCCAGCGCAGCAGTCGGCTGGGATTTGTGTCGTTGTTCACACGCATGCAACTTGGCAATACGTTTGGAGAGAGCCTCAGTTTTGGCCACTTTGAGTCTATGACCATGTTTAATAAGAATGCCCCTAATGTAGCATTTATGAGCCGCCCATAACATGAGGGGGTTGGAAACAGAATCACGGTTATGATCAAAGTAACTTTCTAATTCCCTAAGCAGGTCTGCGTGGGTCTCAGGGTCCTTCAGGAGAGACTCGTTCAGTCTCCACCAGGACTGACCACGCGACTCCTGTTGTAGCTTCAGCATCAAAGAAATCGGGGCATGGTCAGACAGGGCTATGTGGCCTATCTGAGTGTCTGTGACCGCCGGGATAGCATTGTGGGTCGACTAAAAACATATCTATACGTGAGTAAGAACCATGAGCGGTGGAAAAGAACGTATAGTCCCTATCCTGTGGGTGAAGCGTACGCCACACATCGATCAGTCGGTGGGAGTGTAGCAGGTCTCTTATGTGTGAACGCGTTCTCGCAGAAATCGCAGAGGTGCCCGATGATGAGTCTCTGCGGGGGTCCAAGGTGAGGTTAAAGTCCCCCCCAACGATCAAAGTACCCTCCGGGAATGCAGCCAGGGCATCCAAGCATGCTTCTAAGGCCGGCAGCTGGTCCACATTCGGCATGTATAGGTTGGCAAGAGTAAAAGTTTGCGAGTGGAGAGTTCCCTTAATGAAGAGATATCTCCCTTCACTATCGGCTTGGACAGCTAACAGGCGCCACGGCAAGTTTTTAGCAAGAAGAACACACACTCCTCTCGATTTGGAAGTAGGGGACGTGCTGTGGTGGGCCAGGGGGAAGTGCTTACTATAAAGCCGTGGTATTTGGTCTGTCCTGAAATGGGTCTCCTGGAGGAAAACTATTTGGGGCTTCATCCGCCACAATTCTGTTAGGCAGCTGGACCTTTTTTCAGGTACATTCAGCCCTTTCACATTCCAGGAAACCAGCTTCAGGGCCATGACGGCAGTGGTACCCGGCCGGCGGTCCCCACCAGAGTCAGTAGTAGATATAGAGTTCAAGCACAGAGGAAGAGGAGGAGAAAAAGGAAAAGCAGTAACGAAGCGGAGAAGGTCCAGAGTTAGTAGGGAGGAGGAGGGTAGGAGGGGTGGGGATAGATCGGGGAATTGCTAAAGCTCCTATCGGAGAGAACCTGCCGGTTAGGGCAGAGGGGCCTAGTGGGGGAAGAGGTAAGGCACTGCAGAGGGAGGAACTCGTCGGTGCAGTACCCCTCCAGCATCCCATGGTCCATGCAGTCGCAATCGGGCGTGCACGGAGCTTCTTTGGCATCTTAACTACGACATCAAACGCATTATAGAACATCACTGCAGCAGGTATCGGGCAGTTAACAACAGTAGAACAGTGCATAATTAGACCAACATATTAAACTTTTCAACACAGAGTATAGATAAATTTATACCACCCAGGCACCCGCCCCTCCCCCCCCCCCCCCCCAAAAAAAATGGAAAAAAGGGGGGGGGGGAGGAGAGGGGGAGGGAGCGGGAACGCCGCCCAGGGGCACCCGGGGGGCACCACCAGGCAGTCCAAAAACACAAACAGCGCAGAGACTAGGGCACCTGTAGATAAACAGTAACGAGAATGGTGAACAGTACCGCCAATGACTCAGGGCTTCGTCCAGGAAGCGCAGTGTCCAACTCTGTTCTTCCAATGTCCTTCCTCTCCCCTAGCGGGGGCACTGGGAACAATGGCCCGTGGCATGGTAAACAACACAAAGCTGGATACTCCAGCCGTCTATGTTGGTAGAGAAAAAGAAAACAAAAAAAAAAGGGTATAACACAGGAATAACGGAAAATTACTGTACTCTCTCAGGGTTCACGATCTTGGGGGGCCTGCGATCTCTGACGTTGGGATCGACGGTGGTGTCTCACTCTCTGTGGCCTGGTTGAGGGGTTGTTCGTCGGGGCCACTGCTCCCTGGGGGACAACAGGAGCCAACCAGTCGGGGACCTGAACCGAGGGCAGGCCCAAAGCCTTAAGACAGGACGGGACCTCCGAAGGGTGTCGTAGCGCAAGGGGCCTCCCATTTTTGCGCACTATAAGGTGAAACGGATGGCCCCACTTGTATGGAATCCTCCGTTCAGTTAGGTGTTCCAGAAGGGGTCGCAGACAGCGTCTCATCTGGAAGGTCTTGCGGGATACATCTGGCAGAAGGGTGACTTAGGCCCCGTCAAAATCAATGCTGCCTTTGCGCCACGACGCTTGCAGGACATCCTCCCTAACTGAGTAATTGTGGAGACAGCATAAAACGTCACGTGGCCGGTTCTCTGTGGGGCTCCTGGGGCCCAGGGTCCTGTGGACTCTATCAATGGCTATTACTGTGTCAGCAGCGCAGTCCAGACAGGCGTTAAATATAGCTGTAACTGTGGCTTTGAGGTCTGCCTGGCCAGTGGCTTCGGGCAAGTCTCTGATCCTGATGTTGCATCTGCGGTTGCGATTCTCAAGGTCATCCACTAGGAGTTGCAACTGTGCCACTCTGTCAGCAAGGGTATCATGTGCGGCCTGCAGGCCAGAAACATCAGTGGTCAGGGAGGTCACATCCGATGCCAGGGTGGTCACCCGCTCGTTCGTAGCCGACACGTCACGTTTGACCCCTGCGATTTCATGTCGCAAGGTCGTTTCAATCCTGGCTGCCATACAGCTAAAGTCTGCTTTAGTGGGAAGGTTTTGGAGTAAAGCTAGGATGGCCTTGTCCCCCAATAATGCTGGTGCTGGTGGCAGCGGTGGGTCCCCCTGTGTGTCTGAGGCGAGAGCAGCCTGGCCATTCGGTCCTGGGATGAGGCTTCCACTGCGGGAGGGTCTCTGGGACAGTTGGGAGTTGTGAGGGAACCAGGGTGGCAGGCCGCTATGGTCCGGGCTGTCAAGCGAGGCCATGGACAGTGAGCGGGGGAGACACGGGGACAAGTCACTAGGCGGGGAGAACGGGGGCATGTCGTGTCCCTGCATAGCAGTCTGCTCACCTTCCCTCTGTGCCGCGTGTCCTGGAGCGCCGGAGGCCGCGGGCGCCATCTTGGCTGGATCCGGCGTGGAGGCCGGAGGCTGCAGCGGGACCAAGTACCTGTCCATGGCAGCAGCGGCGGACCCCGCTCGGCTGGCTGTGTTCCGCCGAAGCGCGGAGATGTCGGCGATGCCGAAATATGCGACCAAACTGTGGTAAAGGGGTGCGGAGGGGTCACGGACCGGGAGCTCCGGAAAAGAGCGTCCTCACTCCTTCATGCCTAGGCCACGCCCCCCCTGGTTAGTGTCTTGATTGGGAGATCGCCTGGGAATACTGGATGCCGTAGGCTTCTTTTTATGTTGTTGGCTTTGACCTGTTTTTTTTAGCTTGTTTCCCAAGGTGACCATCTTGGCCTTTGTCAAGAGGCTTCAGAGTGCCCAAAGAGAGTGCCTACGGCCAAATACCCTATATAGTATCTTATATATAATAACTAAAAATATTATTTATTATTATAGATATAGATATATAGTATAGTGATTTGGCCGTAGGCACTCTCTTTGGGCACTCTGAAGCCTCTTGACAAAGGCCAAGATGGTCACCTTGGGAAACAAGCTAAAAAAAACAGGTCAAAGCCAACAACATAAAAAGAAGCCTACGGCATCCAGTATTCCCAGGCGATCTCCCAATCAAGACACTAACCGGACCAGATCCTTCTATGGCACCTGGTCTTCCCAAGGAGTCTCCCATCCAGGTACTAAACAGGCCTGACGCTGCTTAGCCTCTGAAATCAGACGAGATCGGGTTCTTTCAGGTTGATGTGGCCGTAAGCGTTCTCTTCAAGACACGCCCAACCCTCTTGACAAACGCCAAGATGCTCACCTTGAGAAACAAGCAAAAAAAAACAGGTCAAAGCCAACAACATAAAAAGAAGCCTATGGGCTTACAGCGGACCTTAAAAGATGGGACCCACTAGCTCTGTCATGGTTCGGACGCTGTAATGTGTTGAAGATGAACGCGATGCCACGACTTCTGTATCTACTACAAGCCTTACCTATCAAAATACCCCAGACTTTCTTTCATGCGGTTCACTCAATCTTTATCAAGTTCCTCTGGCGCGGAAAACATATGCGTATTGGTAGGGCAATGCTATTGCGACCGAAATTGCGGGGAGGTATTGGCTTCCCGGACCCTGCTCTATATTACACAGCGATGCACATGACACCGGTGGTTGACTGGTGCCGGTGTTCTGCCATATACTGTCCGGCCATGATATAGTGTCCGCGCCGTACTGCGCATGCGCAGTACGGAGCAGACGAAGCTTCGGAAAATCTCCGAAGCTGAACGGCGCCTGCGCGGTGAGTGGAGGTGGTAGCCCCACCATCCAAGCGGACATAGGGTTGTGAATATTAGAGGGCCCCTCGCAGGCGAGCTTCGCTCGCCACGCTTCGCTCGCCACGCTTCGGGCTCGGCCTCGCTGCGCTCGGCTCTTTTATATTCTTACTCTGTGTCCACTTGGATAGTGGGGATAGAACCTGGACTCGACATCTACCGTATGGAACAGCTCACATCAGCGTTAGGCGACAGGGAGGAAGAGCACACTGCTCGTTGGTTGTCTTGGAGCCTGTTCAGGTTTTCCGACGCATACAGATCCTATCTGTAGGCTCTGGCACGTGTATAGAGGGAAGGGTCCGGCCGTGGGAACCCATCGGAGTCCTCTTTCTTTCTCTCCCTTCTCGTATACCACCCTGGTTCACTCTCTCCCCCGTCTGCCTCGTAGCCCTGTTAGCCCCCTATAACTTTCATTCTTTCTACCCCCATCCCCTTCTCCTGCCCATTTGCTCCCCCCTCTTTCCCTACCCCCTAACTCCCAAGTATAATTAAAATACATGGTGATTGCAAGGATCTTTTCGTTTTGTTCCCTCGATTTCCCAGCCAGGGGTTGGCGGCCCTCGGGGTGGTCCCGGCTGAGCTCTTTGACCAATAGAATGAAGGTGACCGATGTTAGAGGCCCCTCAGTCTGGGCCTTGAGGGGGATCGCCCCGGGGACTGCCCTGGTTTATAAGTAGACACTGGGGTGCCAGATCATTAGAGTGGGATAATGTGGTGGCCTAGCCACGGCTGGGGCTGCTGCTGACATAAGTTGTTAGGTTTCCCCCGGTCCCCCACGAAGTATTAACTATGTATTTTTGTTAACCTGGAAAACTGAGGGATCTATGTCTTTTACAGTTTGTCTCTGTATTACCTGCAATCCATAAATAAAGAATGAAAAAAAAAAAAGACACTAACCAGACCAGATCCTTCTATGGCACCTGGTCTTCCCAGGGAGTCTCCCATCCAGGTACTAACCAGGCCTGACGCTGCTTAGCCTCTGAAATCAGACAACATCGGGTGCTTTCAGGTTGATGTGGCCGTAAGCGTTCTCTTCAAGACACGCCCAACCCTCTTGACAAACGCCAAGATGGTCGCCTTGAGAAACAAGCAAAAAAAACAGGTCAAAGCCAACAACATAAAAAGAAGCCTATGGGCTTACAGCGGACCTTAAAAGATGGGACCCACTAGCTCTGTCATGGTTCGGACGCTGTAATGTGTTGAAGATGAACGCGATGCCACGACTTCTGTATCTACTACAAGCCTTACCTATCAAAATACCCCAGACTTTCTTTCATGCGGTTCGCTCAATCTTTATCAAGTTCCTCTGGTGCGGAAAACATATGCGTATTGGTAGGGCAATGCTATTGCGACCGAAATTGCGGGGAGGTATTGGCTTCCCGGACCCTGCTCTATATTACACAGCGACGCACATGACACCGGTGGTTGACTGGTGCCGGTGTTCTGCCATATACTGTCCGGCCATGATATAGTGTCTGCGCCGTACTGCGCATGCGCAGTACGGAGCAGACGAAGCTTCGGAAAATTTCCGAAGCTGAACGACGCCTGCGCGGTGAGTGGAGGTGGTAGCCCCACCATCCAAGCGGACATAGGGTTGTGAATATTAGAGGATCCCTCGCAGGCGAGCTTTGCTCGCCACGCTTCGGGCTCGGCCTCGCTGCGCTCGGCTCTTTTATATTCTTACTCTATGTCCACTTGGATAGCGGGGATAGAACCTGGACTCGGTGTGCAGGCGCCGTTCATGCTCGGCAATTTTCGGAATCTGTGTTGCTGTGTACTGCGCATGCGCAGTACACAGCGGACACTATCCGATGGGGAACCATATGTGATAAGACACCGGCATGGGGAACTGAAGCTATGGGTCAAGCTAGAGCAGGAGATGGCGCGGGTTCCACTGGCTGGTCTGCCTTGGGCGGGGAGGCCATTGGAGCCCTGTGTGACTACTCACCCGTTAATTGGCCCCTCGCTCGCCGAGATGGATAGTTTTTTTCACCTTTCCCACCTGACTAACTTCCCTTCTCCTATAACCCCAATTATTGGACATCCTAGATTCCCTCCGGGCCTGTCTGACCAGGCCTTTACCAGGCAAGCCCCGAAAGGGCTTCTGAGAGCAGCCCTATTTCTTGGACCCACGGGCTTGATTCCCACGGGGACCATACTGCTAGAGCAAGTACCTGTTGCATTGGATAGCTGGAGAGCTAGACAGCTAATCCATTTCCTCGGACCACTACCTAACCATTCGTTCTTCTCTAGACAATTCCACCCCTTCGAGGAACTTTGCCTGGATGATGGCCCAATTCGTGGTTCCCTCTCTAGGTCCTACCAAATCCTGACAGACGCACAATCCTCCACGGATCCACCCTTCCTAGCTAAATGGAAAAGGGACTTACAAACTACATTCTCCAAACCACAGAAGGACAGAATACTCTTTTTCGCCCATAAGTCGTCACTCTGCAGTAAATATCAGGAGATCTCATATAAGCTGATCACACGCTGGTATCGTACACCGGTGGTGTTGGCCAAAATATTCCCCGGTCAATCTGACCGCTGCTGTCACTGTGGGCAACAGACTGGCACCATTCTCCACATTTTCTGGGAATGCCCTAAATTACAAACATTCTGGCAGCCTGTCCTGAGACTCATCCACAAGTTCGCAGACATTTCCTTAGCCAATGATCCCGCAGCAGTTCTTCTCAATCTAACTCCTATGTCGAGAAAGCGTTATCATAAGTCCTTACTTAAACATCTCCTCAATGCAGCTAGGGCCTGCATCCCAAGTCAGTGGAAAGAGCAATCTGCTCCAATGGTGACCCAGTGGTTCGCAAGGGTAAATGATATTGAACGAATGGAAGACCTGACTGCCACAATGAGGGATAAAACGGAGGAGCATGGGAACAGATGGTTCTACTGGACCCAGTTTCGCTTTTCGGAAGAATACCTCCGCGAGACATAGTAAGCTCATGGTGATCGTTGGAGATCGCTGTTCCAAACGTTGGACAGCTGATGAGCTGGTGAGCCGAGGGCGTCTCTTGCTCCCTGGGAGGGGACCCCACCCTATCCACTCTACCCACGACACCCCCTTACCCCTTCTTTTCCTTTTCTGCCATTTCCTTCCCCAATCTTCTCTTTCCCTTTCTCCCTCCTTTCAGTTCTACTATTTCCCTTCTTAACTCAAAAAAGGGAAAAGAAAATGGTATGTTCCGACCCCATTTGACTACTACACAATACTCTTCCCCTATCTATGGATATCTAAACTCTTCGAGGGTAGCAGGGCTAGTATCAATAATATTTTAAGTGGTAGAGGATCCCAACGAGATGGAGCTTTAATCTCATCTTGATATGACCGCAAAGCTGTACACATGCTATTCTCCTCAGACTTCTTACCATTGGCTCTGATATCCATGCAATATGATCATTTGATTGTAACTATTTGTATCACACATTCTGTGAAGTTGCCTTTACATTGTATGTCGCATACTACTAAATAAAAAATAAAAAAAACAGAAGCCTATGGCACCTGGTATTCCCAGGCGGTCTCCCATCCAGGTACTAACCAGGCCCGACACTGTTTAGCATCCGAGATCAGACGAGATTGGGCGCTTTCAAGGTGATGGGGCCATAGGTGATCTCTTCAGGCACTCTCAACCCTCTTGACAAACACCAAGATGGTCACTTTGGGAAATAAGTGAAAAAAAAAAACAGGTCAACGCCAACAACATAAAAAGAAGTCTACGACACCTGGTATTCCCAGGCGGTCTCCCATCCAGGTACTAACAAGGCCCGACTCTATTAGCCTCCAACATCAAACGAGATCGGGTGCTTTCAGGGTGATGTGCCCGTAGGCAATCTCTTCAGGCACTTTCAACCCTCTTGACAAACGCCAAGATGGTCACCTTGGGAAACAAGCAAAAAAATATAAATAAGTCGGAAGCTAGAGACAATACGGCCCGAGTCCTCAATTTAATCCATGCGGCGCATTAACAGGGAAGGCCCTTGCTTATGTTGTCAACGGACGCGGAGAAGGACTTTGACAGGGTGGCCTGGCACTTTATGCAGGCCACCCTGGAACATATAGGTCTTGGCCCCAACATGATGAGCTGGGTAATGTCGCTTTACTCCACGCCGTCGGCAGCGGTACGGGTGACCGAGGGGTGCTCGGACTCTTTCCCCATCACTAATGGGACGAGGCAGGGGTGCCCTCTGTCTCCCCTAATTTTAATTCTGACACTGGAACCACTTATGTGTCACGTTCGGAATGACCCGAATATTACTGGCATATCCAAACCCTCGGCACACCACAAAATTGCGGCGTACGCTGACGATCTAATTTTTTCCGTCTCCAATCCACACATTTTGCTTCCCAAAATACTTGCGTCTCTACAGCGACACGGCAGCCTATCAAACTATAAAAACAATTGCGCCAAGTCGGCTGTATTGAATATATCGGTCCCGGATGGTGAGGCCAAGAGGCTCCGGTCCGCTTTTCCATTCTACTGGGCTGAAAAATCTATACGTTAACTGGGCGTTGACATCGCAGCGGATTTAGCGCAATTGTACCTGCTTAATTTTGTCCCTCTCCTGGATAGACTGAAATCTGATTTGGGAAACTGGCATGCTTTAACACTGACCTGGTTCGGGCGCTGTAATGCATTCAAAATGATGGCCCTCCCTCGGATCTTATACATGTTCCAGACATTACCGATCTGGTTACCCCCAATTTTTTTCAGACAACTGCAGGTGCTGCTCCGGGACTTTATTTGAGCGCGCAAACCGCCCAGAGCCCGTTTGCAATTGCTTGCCAGACCAAAGGACAAGGGGGGTCTGGGTCTCCCAGATCTCAGACAATACTACAGAGTGACTCTGCTAGCGAGAGTCGTTGATTGGCATTGTAATGGCCCACACAAGCAGTGGGTGGAGATGGAGATTGAGGATGGATCCATTCCCCTATTGACCTCCCCGTGGCTCCTGTCCTCCCTACCAAAAGACCTCAGAGGTCACCCCGTAGTGGGAGCTACGTTGGCTGTTGTGCGGAGGTTGTTCCGCTGCACACACATTGCTCCCCTGCCATCACCAATGACTCCGGTTATAGGTAATCCAGACTTCCCATCGGGATTTACCAACAAGAAACTGCGACAGTTGACAGTGGTGGGGAAACAGCGTCTGGGAGAGGTGTGGCCCACGGGAGGGCTCCCGACCACGCAAACTGACACCGAGCTTTCTGACCCTCCGCTTGACTTGTTTAGTGCTTATCAACTTCGTCCCTTTCTTCTGGCCATACAAAGGGCCCCCTAAACTCCTAGAGACCTGACACCCTATAAATCCATCTGTCACAAAAGGGAACCTGTGCGACACACCCTCTCCCTCCTGTACAACCTATTGAGTAGTCAGGAGGAGGAGTCGACCCCACCATTTATCCACAAATGGGAGAGGGACTTAGGCATCACATTTACCCCACAACAGATAGGGAAGATCCTGACCTTAGTACATAAAGCTTCCATCGCAAACCAATATCAAGATACAAGATAGTCTCACGCTGGTATAGAGTCCCATACCTTCTGAATAAAATGGATAGATCGATCCCGGATGTTTGTTGGAGGTGAAATTCAGATATGGGGACCATGGGACACCTTTTCTGGGCATGCCCGACCTTGAGGAACTTTTGGGTTCCCAGTAGCGTGCCTTCTACACTTGACCGAACAGCCTGTTCGAAAATACAAAAAAACCCTCACAATGCAACTCCTGAATGCCGCCCGGGCCTGCATTCCCGCACTGTGGAGGCAGCCTCAGCCCCCATCCAAGGTGCTGTGGTATTCCAAAGTCAATCATATTCTCCGGATGGAAGAATTGACCGCCACCCTTCACAACACTGAAGAGGCATTTAGTGTTACATGGAGGCCCTGGAGGTATTTTACTGGTACTCGAGACTACATTCGGGAGGTGAGCAGTGTCCCCATCCCAGAAAACGACTGAACATCTAACGTTTACCTACGTAGGCCATGTCTGCCCTGGGTGGCATTCCCCCCCTCCCTTTTTGTCTTTATTTTTCTTTTTTTCCCCGCCGATATCCCCCCACCTCCTCTCTCTCCGTCTTTGCACTCTCTTCTTCCCCCATCCTCCCTTTTGACTATGCCTTGTCTCCTTACTAGCCTTTGGGACCCAGAAGAGCCCCAGGGTTCTGGACACGACCGGCTCATATTTTACTCTTGTTCACATAGGTCATGATAAGCTGGCTCGCTGTGGTCCCAGTTGCTCTCCATGATTACATTTGTCCGAACAGGGCTGCATTAGTTATACTGTACTACATGTCCGAGGTGGGGTTTCTCTATTTTCTGCATGAAACTGTAGGACTCCCCTCTGAGAACCCAGAGTTATTTGGCTGCCTATTTTTTGTTAGCATGTAATTGTGACCCTGGGTCATGCTGTATGGTTGACTGTTATATTTATGTTGTTCTACTTAATAAAAGAATAAAAAAAAATAAAAAAAATAAGTCAATGCCAACAGCTTAAACCTAAAGCCTATGGCATCGAGAAATCCCAGGCGGTCTCCCATCCAGGTACTAACCATGTCCCAACCCTGCTTAGCCTCTGAGATCAAATGCACGCTCAACCCTCTTGACAAACGCCAAGATGGTCACCTTGGGAAACAAACAAAAAAAACAAGTCAACGCCAACAACATAAAAAGAAGCCTGCGGCATCTGGAAAACCCAGGCGGTCTCCCATCCAGGTACAAACCAGGCCCAACCCTGCTTAGCCTCTGAGACCAAACGAGATTGGGCGCTTTCAGGGTGTTGTGCCCGTAAGCAATTTCTTTGTGCACTCTCAACCCTCTTGACAAATGCCAAGATGGTCACCTTGGGAAACAAGGGAAAAAAAACAGGTCAAAGCCAACAACATAAAAAGAATCCTACGGTATCCGGTATTCCCAGGCGATCTCCCAATCAAGACACTAACCAGACCAGATCCTTCTATGTCACCTGGTCTTCCCAGGCAGTCTCCCATCCAGGTACTAACCAGGCCTGATGCTGCTAAGCCTCTGAAATCAGATGAGATCGGGTGCTTTCAGGGTGATGTGGCCGTAAGTGTTCTCTTCAAGACACGCCCAACCCTCTTGACAAACGCCAAGATGGTCGCCTTGAGAAACAAGTTCAAAGCCAACAACAAAAAAAGAAACCTATGGCACCTGGTATTTCCAGGCGGTCTCCCATCCAGGTACTAACCAGGCCCGACACTGTTTAGCCTCTGAGATCAGATGAGATTGGGCACTTTCAGGGTGATGGGGCCGTAGGTGATCTCTTTGGGCACTCTCAACCCTCTTGTTAAGCGCCAAGATGGTCACCTTGGGAAACAAGCGAAAATAAACAGGTAAACGCCAACAACATAAAAAGAAGCCTACGGCACCTGGTATTCACAAATAGTCTCCCATACAGGTATTAACCAGGCCGTACACTGCTAGGTCTCCGAGATCAATGAGATTGTGCGCTTTCAGGGTGATGTGGCCATATGTGTTCTATTTAGACACTCTCAACCCTCTTGACAAATACCAAGATGGTTATCTTGGGAAACAAGTGAAAAAAAAAGGTCAACGCCAACAACATAGACCCTGGCGGTCTCCCATCTGACCCAGACCCTGCTTAGCCTCTGAGATTTGGCACTTTCAGGGTGATGTGACCTCAGACGAACGCTTTGGGACATACTCAAAACTCTTGACTGATGCTAAAATGGTCACCTTGGGAAACAAGCGAAAGAAAAACAGGTCAAAGCCAACAATATAAAAAGATTCCTACGGCACCTTTAATTAGGTACTATCCAGGCCGGACCCTGCTTAGCCTCTGAGATCAGATGAGATTGGGCGCTTTCAGGGGGATGTGGCCGTAGGAGATTTCTTTGGGCTCTCTCAGCCCTCTTGACAAATGCCAAGATGATCACCTTGGGAAACAAGCGGAAAAAAAAAACCATGTCAACGCCAACAACATAAAAAGAATCCTACGGCACCTGGTATTCCCAGTTGGTCTCCCATCCAGTTACTAATCAGGCCCGACAATGCTTAGCCTCTGAGATCAGACAAGATCAGGCACTTTCAAGGTGATGGGGCCATAGGCGATCTCTTCGGGCACTCTCAACCATCTTGACAAACGCCAACATGGTCATCTTGGGAAACAAGCGAAAAAAACCAAGTCATTGCCAACATTGGAGGCTAAGCAGGGTTGAGCAATCAGTTTCCTTGCCTGAAATAGGCATCTCAGAACTGCCATCTGGCTACTTCCCGGGTTTCCAACTCCTTCAACTAATCCCAGGAGACAATACTTCGCCTCCATCCTGGTGGAGGTTCCAACCACCCGATCAATGGTTCCTGTCACCTCTGTCCAGTAGCGGATCAACTTCGGGCATCTCCAAAACATGTGCATCATGTCTCCCCCCATGTTCCCGCACCGGGGGCAACTTGCGTCCGGCCGTTCGGCCAAACTGAAAAAGTTTACGAGGAGCATAATAGGTTCTATATAATAAGAACAGATGTGACATCCTCTGTGAGGAGAGCCACAATTCACCACAGGCAGGATTCCTGTGGCTGAGGGTTTAGTACACACCCCACACTATATAAGGCCGCCAGCACGGCGGCCTTGTATAGTGTGTTGCGGTGGTCAGGGAAAGAGGACGACAGGCAGGGACAGTGTCTTTACTGCTTGGGAACCTAGCACTGTTACAGTGGGTGTTATGTGCCTCCTGCACAGTACACACCTGAAGCTACCCTTTATTACTGGTGTTCAATTTCTGCAATACATGCATCTGCAGTGCAGAAGTTAGAGTCGGTGTTGTGTGCCTCCTGCACAGTATACACCTTATTGCTGGTGTTCTGTTTCTGTAATACAGGAACCTAGCACTGTTACAGTGCTAGGGTGTACAGAGAAGCTGGTATATATAGAAGACTACAGCATACAGAAGAAAGGCTAGTGAATACAGAATACAGGTTTCGTGTATGTAGATAGGCTTGAGTATACAGAGATGCTAGAGTAAACAGTGAGGCTGGGGTACACAGAGAGGCTAGTTTAAAGACAAATACAAAGATGTTAGTGTATATAGAGAGGTTAGTGTATAGAGAGAGTCGAGTGTATACAGAAAGGACAGTGCATATAGAGAAGCTAGTGTATACAGAAAGGGTATACATGAAAGCTGAGATTCTATACAGAAGACTGGGTAGTGTATACAGAGAGTCTAGTGGGTACAGAAGACAGGCTGGTGTATTCTAGCTAGATTTTACAGTCTAGTGTATACAGAAGACAGGCTGTGGTATACAGAGAGTTTAGTGTATTCAGAGAGTCTAGTGTATACATAAGACTGGCTAGTTTACACAGTGTTTACAGAGATGCAAGGGTGTACAGAGAAGCTGGTATATATAGAAGACTACAGCATACAGAAGAAAGGCTAGTTAATACACAATACAGAAGACTCGTGTATGTAGATAGGCTTGAGTATACAGAGATGCTAGAGTAAACAGTGAGGCTGGGGTACACAGAGAGGCTAATTTAAAGAGAGATATACAAAGATGTTAGTGTATATAGAGAGGTTAATGTATAGAGAGGGTCGAGAGTATACAGTAAGGACAGTGCATATAGAGAAACTAGTGTATACAGAAGACAGGCTTGGGTATACATCAAATCTGACAGTGTATACAGAAGACTGGGTAGTGCATACAGAGAGTCTATTGGGTAAAGAAGACAGGCTGGTGTATTCTAGCTAGTTTTTACAGTCTAATGTATACAGAAGACAGGCTGTGGTATACTGAGGGTTTAGTGTATTCAGAGAGTCTAGTGTACAGAGATGCAAGGGTGTACAGAGAAGCGAGAAGCTAGTATATATAAGGCTAGTGAATACAGGCTAGTGAATACAGAATACAGACTCGTGTACGCAGATAGGCTTGAGTATACAGAGATGCTAGAGTAAACAATGAGGCTGGGGTACACAGAGAGGCTAATTTAAAGAGAGGCTAGTATATACAAAGATGTTAGTGTATATAGAGAGGTTAGTGTATAGAGAGAGTCGAGTGTATACAGATAGGACAGTGCATATAGAGAGACTAGTGTATACAGAAGACAGGCTTGGGTATACATCCAAGCTGACAGTGTATACAGAAGACTGGGTAGTGTATACAGAGATTCTAGTGGGTACAGAAGACAGGCTGGTGTATTCTAGCTAGTGTTTACAGTCTAGTGTATACAGAAGACAGGCTGTGGTATACAGAGGGTTTAGTGTATTACAGAGATGCAAGGGTGTACAGAGAAGCTAGTATATATAGAAGACTACAGCATACAGAAGAAAGGCTAGTGAATACAGAATAAAGGCTGGCTTCTACGGAGAGGCTACCACTACGGAGATGCAGAACACTATCTAGGGTATATAGAGAGGCTAGATTATACAGAGAGGCTAGTGCATAGAGTGAAGCTATTGTATATAGAAGCCTGGTTAGTGTATACAGAGAAGCTAGTGTGTACAGAAGAAAGGCTAGACAGGTTATAAAGAGAGACAAGTTTTTACAGAAGACAGTTTGGGGTATACAGAGATGCTAGTTTATACAGAGAGACTAATGTATACAGAAGACGGGCTAGTGTATTCAGAACATAGGCTAGTGTATATCGAAGACAGGCTATTGTATGCAGAAGACCGGCTAGTGTAAACATGCTGGTGTATATAGAGAGGCTAGTGAATTTAGAGGGTAGGCTAAGTGATAATAGAAGACAATCTGGGCTATACAGAGACATTTCATCATTTCATCTAGCTCACATCTCTAATGGAGTTTGTCTCATTGCCATGTTATGCCTTTTCATTCTTATGCTAAATATAGATCACTACACGATTTTAATCATCCACATCAAGCATGCAATAAAACTATCATACATCAAAATAAACCATGTACTCTTTTGCTCTATTTTGCATATTTGTAACGGGACTGTGAGTATGTGACAGTCCTGACACACCATCCTGACTTATTTTTCTATATTTCTTATTAGAAATGGAGAGTACTATCTCAAAATCCGCTTAAATCTATTCACTTCGATGAGTTCTACCGCTAATTGTACCTTAATGCAAAATGTTCACAAAACCATCCATTTGCTACCAGACATGCTGCACATACTAAGAGTAATGTAAATATCGCTCTCTAACGATGTAAACAGTTTTATTGCTTTTCTGACCGAGTATCTCTGACATTAACTGAGTATCTCTCTGCACTTGGATCTTAATAATAATAATAATAATAATAATAGGATTGTGTAATGCAAACATCAACTAGTCTAATATAAGCTTTCTCATTGGTACCGGCATATCCTTTAAATTTAGACTAACGCAACTATTTCTCGGCCATTTTCAAGCTAAGCTTTCAATCTCTTACCTTTGAACAGCGATACTTCCTCCCTACAATATTAAGCCATTTAAATGTCCTATTGGTCGCCTATATTATACAACTCTCTGAAAACCCTATATGTAGAGAATAAAACTAGTCTTACATCTAAATAAAACAGTTTTATTGCTCAGCCAAGTATCAGCTGTCATGACAAATAAAGTTTCCACTGTTTGACTCTATTTTCTGTATTACTTCTTTTTCTCCACCTTATCTGTCACAGTTAAAACACAGTGACAAAACATTTCTTTTTACCGCAGCAAAATGTGAGAAAAGCAGTGTAAGCCGTCTTTCTGCCATATGCAACCATCTCTCGCTACCTCTATGCAATAGGATTCTCTTTCCAGTGGAAACGGAAAACAGTCAGTGTAAGCCGTCTTCTTGAGCATCAAAATTAATGGAACGATTTACACGTTGGAATTTGCAAGCTACGTCAATTTACTGTTAAATAGAGTACCTTTGCATTTATCCCTTGACTTTGCTACTATCCCTTGATCCCTTTTGTGTATTCACTATATCTCGACTATACATACTGCCTCAAAATTGTCCTAATTTGTTTTGCTATACTTATTATTATTATTTTATAGAGATTACTATCTCTAAATCATTGTAACAAATTATAATGTCTACAGCTAATTTTACGTTAAAGCAAAAGTCACACAAAACCATCTTTTTAAAACCTTTTACACACTGCACATTAAGATTAATGCAACCATCTCTCGCTACCTCTATGCAATAGGATTCTCTTTCTGACTCTATTTTGTGTATTACTTTTTCTCCACATTAACTGTCACACTGATAACCATTTGTAACACATAACACTTGCAACACATTTTTTAACAGCGGCAAAAAGTGAGAAAAGCAGTGGGACTTGATTGAGAAGTGGTTGCAGTAGCAAAGCATAGCAATACAGTTTGATTACATTAATAACACATAATGCAACTATTTTACATTCATTTTACATTCACATCATGCATACATCCTAATGTAAGCTGTCTATCACTATTAATGTTCATGGTTACTGATACATTATGCCGATGACCAATGGAAACGGAAAACAGTCAGTGTAAGCCGTCTTCGTGCGTAACATATTTAATGGAACGATTTACACGTTGGAATTTTCAAGCTACGTCAATTTACTCTTACTCTTTAGCTGATTAGCTCACACTTTGCTGTATGTAGCCGCGTTTACATGTAAGTAACCAATGGGGATTGACATTTCATGTCCATCTCACATCTCTAATGCAATTTGTCTCTTTGCCATGTCATACTTTGCCAGTTATTATACTTTCTCATCCGATAGAAACCTAGTCGTTGCTGATATTTCATGATTACAGCAATCATCTCATCTAATTGCTATTCCGACATTCTGCCTTGGTATTACTTTGCTGTCTCAATATTATCTTTTCTAATTTTCTAATTTTGCTAAATTAGATTATAGAGTTTGCTATGTCTAAATCCAGGTTACCTACTCACCTTTATTACGTATACTGCTAATTTTAGGATAATACAAAACCATCTTATTGCTTCTTTACACGCTGCACATATTAAGAGTAATGCAAAGCTACCGTGAACAGTTTAATTGCTCGTCTCACATTTAGCTGGTATCTCTCTGCTATAGGAAACTGAATTTGTACTAGAACGATCACTCATCTAATATCAGTCCACTCAGTGCTACCGGGATAACTTTTACATTTAGAGTAATGAAATGATTTCTCAGTCATTTTGGAGCTACTGCAACTAACGCTTCCGATCTCATTTCGACTGCAATACTTAATCTCTGCTATTGCAGAATATTTAGCTGCTTAGCTCACACCTTGCTGTACGTAGCCCTGGAGATTGGCATTTCAACTCTAATTCATATTCACATTTCTAATGCAGTTTGTCTTTTTGCCATGCCATCCTCTGTTAGTTATTATGCTTTCTCGTCCTTGTGCTCCAATATTGGGGTATATTCACTACATGATTAAAGACACGTAATGAACTTGATTGATAAAAACCTACACACGTTGTTGCTGTTATTTCGTGTATTTCCACTTAAACCCGTTATAGTTATTTTGCTATATTGATTACTAGTATAAACAGATTACTATCTCTAAATCCTGGTAAACCAGCTCACACTAAACCATCAAATTTCTACCTTACACGCAGCACATATTAACATATTAACATTTAGCCGGTATAGTGAAATAGTAAACGAAATGTGTAGATCACTCATCTAATATCGTCTTTTCAGTGCTGCCGGAACATATTTTAAATTTAGAGTAATGCAACGATTTCTCAGTTTTATGAAGCTACTGCAACTAACGCTTTGAATCTCTTTCCTGATAAATTACGCTCTGCAATATTAAGCCATGTAAATTGTCCTATTGGTCTGCTAACAATGCTATGTATAATAATACAAATCTTTTAAAAGCAATATCGTCTCACTGCAATACTTACACTCTGCATAATATATATGAATAATGCGAATAATGCTAATAATAAAGTCGTCTAAAACTCGGCTATAAGTAGAGAATAAAACTATCTTACATCAAAATAAACCATGTACTGCCAAACCAATAACGGCCAATTACTTAACGTCTATCAGTCAATGACTTAACAAAATAAACTTAGCACTCTTTTGCTTTATTTTGAATAGTTGTAGTTCTCCACATTAACTGTCACATTGATATCACCACTGACAATACACCACTTTTTAACAGCACCATATGAAAAAAGCACTTTATATGTTTCAAAAGTAGTTGCATTAGCAAAAAATAAAGTCCTGTCTTCTTTACACGCTAGCTTTTCTGTATACATTAATCTCTCTGTGTACACCAGCCACTCAATATAGACTAGCCTCTCTGTCTTCTGTATACAGGTGCCCGTAATCTATATACACTAGCCTGCCTTCTTTTTACAATAGTCTCGGTGTCCCAGCGTCTCTGCATACAATAGCCTCACTGAATTCCCCAGACTGTCTTCTGTATACACAAGCCTATCTGTAAAAAAAAATAGCCGTTCTTCTGCATACTCTAGCCTCTCTGTGTAACACAGTCTCTCTCTGGATTCCCTAGCCTACATCTCTGCATACCCAGGACCTTCCTCTGTATAATCTAGCCTATCTGTATACACTAGCCTGTCTTTTGTACAAATTAGCTTCTCTGTAGCCGGTCTTCTGTATACACGATCCTCACTGTCTACTCTTGGTTGTCTTTTGTATACACTAGCATCTCTTTATACATATACATATACAGCTCTCTGTATACCCAAGCCTCTCTGTATACACTAGTCCACCGGTATACACTAGCAAGTCTGCCTACACTATCCTCTCTTTGTAACTCAACTTCTCTCTCTGTATACCTTAGCTTCCATCTCTGCATACCCAGGACGTTCTTCTCTATAATCTAGCCTATGTGTATACACTAGCCGGTCTTCTGTAGACATTAGCCTCCCTGTATAAACTAGCTGGTCTACTGTATACACTAGTCCGTCTGTATACACTAGCAAGCTTGCATACACTAGCCTCTCTGTGTAACCCAGCCTCCATCTCTGCATACCCAGGACGTTCTTCTCTATAATCTAGCCTATTTGTATACACTAGCCTGTCTTTTGTACACATTAGCCTCTCTGTATAAACTAGCCGGTCCTCTGTATACACTAGTCCATCTGTATACACTAGCAAGTATGCGTACTCTAGCCTCTCTCTCTGTATAACTTAGCCTCCATCTCTGCATACCCAGGACGTTCTTCTGTATAATCTAGCCTATCTGTATACACTAGCCATCCATCTCTGCATACCCAGGACGTTCTTCTGTATAATCTAGCCTATCTGTATAAACTAGCCTGTCTTTTGTACACATTAACCTCTCTGTATAAACTAGCCGGTCCTCTGTATACACTAGTCCGTCTGTATACACTAGCAAGTCTGTGTAACCAAGCCTCTCTCTCTGCATACTCTAGCCTCCATCTCTTGCATAAACCAGGACCTTCTTCTGCATAATCTAGCCTATCTGTATACACTAGCCTGTCTTTTGTACACATTAGCCTCTCTGTGTAAACTAGCCGGTCTACTGTATACACTAGTCCATCTGTATACACTAGCAAGTCTGCATACTCCTGCCTCTCTGTGTAACCCAGCCTCGCTCTCTCTCTCTGTATACCCTAGCCTCCATCTCTGCATACCAAGGACGTTCTTCTGTATAATCTAGCCTATCTGTATAAACTAGCCTGTCTTTTGTACACATTAACCTCTCTGTATAAACTAGCCGGTCCTCTGTATACACTAGTCCGTCGGTATACACTAGCATCTCTTTATACATTAGCTCTCTGTATACCCAAGCCTCTCTGTATACACTAGTGCACCGGTATACACTAGCAAGTCTGCATACACTAGCCTCTCTTTGTAACCCAACTGCTCTCTCTGCATACCCAGGACGTTCTTCTCTATAATCTAGCCTATCTGTATAATCTAGCCTATCTGTATACACTAGCCATCCATCTCTGCATACCCAGGACGTTCTTCTCTATAATCTAGCCTATTTGTATACACTAGCCTGTCTTTTGTACACATTTGCCTCTCTGTATAAACTAACCGGTCTTCTGTATTACACTAGTCCCCCTGTATACACTAGCAAGTATGCATACTCTAGCCTCTCTCTCTGTATACCCTAGCAAGTCTGCATACTCCTGCCTCTCTGTGTAACCCAGCCTCACTCTCTCTCTGTATACCCTAGCCTCCATCTCTGCATACCCAGGACGTTCTTTTGTATAATCTAGCCTATCTGTATAAACTAGCCTGTCTTTTGTACACATTAGCCTCTCTATATAAACTAGCCGGTCCTCTGTATACACTAGTCCGTCTGTATACATTAGCAAGTCTGTGTAACCAAGCCTCTCTCTCTGCATACCCTAGCCTTCATCTCTTGCATAACCAGGACCTTCTTATGTATAATCTAGCCTATCTGTATACACTAGCCTGTCTTTTGTACACATTAGCCTCTCTGTATAAACTAGCCGGTCTACTGTATACACTAGTCCATCTGTATACACTAGCAAGTCTGCATACTCCTGCCTCTCTGTGTAACACAGTCTCTCTCTCTGTATACCCTAGCCTCCATCTCTGCATAACCATGACGTTCTTCTGTATAATCTAGCCTGTGTTTTGTACACTTTAGCCTCTCTGTATAAACTAGCCGGTCTTCTGCATACACGAGTCTCTCTTTATACCCTTGGATGTCTTTTGTATACACTAGCTGCTCTTTATACATTAGCTCTCTGTATACCCAAGCCTCTCTATACACTAGTCCGTCTGTATACACTAGCAAGTCTGCATACACCAGCCTCTCTGTGTAACCCAGCCTCTCTCTCTGCATACCCAAGATGTTCTTCTCTATAATCTAGCCTATTTGTATACACTAGCCTGTCTTTTGCACACATTAGCCTCCCTATATAAACTAGCCGGTCTTCTGTATACACTAGTCCGTCTGTATACACTAGCAAGTATGCATACTCTAGCCTCTCTCTCTGTATACCCTAGCCTCCATCTCTGCATACCCAGGACGTTCTTCTGTATAATCTAGTTTATCTGTATACACTAGTGTATACAGACAGACTAGTGTATACAGAGGACCGACTAATGTGTACAAAAGACAGGCTAATGTATACAGATAGGCTAGATTATACAGAAGAACGTCCTGGGTATGCAGAGCGCTCAGCTTCAAGGTATGGCCAACGTGAGTAATATGAGGGACACTCCTCACCCCCGCCCCCACCTACCAGATCTGAGTTTCATCCCCTTGCCCTCTCTGCCCCGGTCATCTGGTGGCAGTTTTATGCACTCCCTGGCCCCCACCCATTCATAATCCTTACCGACCTTTCTTTCCGCTGCTCACAGGAACACACTGGATGACTTGTCTAATTAACCAACTTGTACAAGACACAGCTATCCTCCTGTCTGACACCGGTCCCCCTTGGAGGCTTTACCCCTCACTGTTTGGGTGGTCCCTGCCTCTCCCTGGATGCTCCACATATACCACAACGACATTGTCAGAGGGGCACCACTTGACAGGACACAGGGCTTTCATTCCGGTGGCATCTCCCATTGGAGGAAGGGATGATGGCCCCAACCCCTTGGCAGCAGGTTCTTTCATGTACAGACCAGGGCGGCTCATCTTCCCTTCTGGAGTCTTGACCTTAGATGGGGGAGTTGCACTTTGGGGGGTCTGAGTGATACCTAATGCGCTGTACTGGAAGGGCTTGACATTCCCGCATATGTGTCCCCTCCCCCTGGATGCGCCCCTTGTCCCCCCCCTCTGGCTCCCACCTACTCTTTGCCGACATTGCCTTCTGCAGCTTTCGGGGACCCTGGATGACTTATTTATTGAGCCTATTGGTACGAGACACTGCTTCCCTCCAGGGTGACTCTGGACCCCCCTGGAGGATTTACCCCTTACTGTTTGGGCGGTCCCAGCCTCCCTCTGGATGCTCTACACAGCCCCCGATGGCGATGCAGGAGAGACACTAATTGGCGGGCCCTAGGACTGCTGCTCGGGTGAAGTCTCCCATTGGATGGAGGGATGGTGGCCCCAGCCCCTTGCCTGCCGGATTTTCCATGCACCGACCAGGGCTGCTCCTCTTTCATCTTGATGTGGTGACCATGGAGGGGAGGAGTTGAAATTTATGGGGTCCGGGTGTTTGCTGGTGGGAGTGCGCTAAAGGACTTGACATTTCTGCATGTTTGTCCCCTCTCCCCTGTTTCCCCCCTCCCTTCCCCCCCTTCCCACCCTTCCCTTCCCTCCTTTCCCTCCCCCTTTCCCCCTTCCACTCCCCCTTTCCCCCTTCCACTCCCCCTTTCCCCCCTTCCACTCCCCCTTTCCCCCCTTCCCTGCCCCTTTTCCCCCCGGGGCGTGGACAGGGGAGAGGGGGTAAGGAGAGGACAATCTGCCAAAGGGAGAAATGCATTTGTGCATGCCTATGTTTAGGGCGAGCCGAGGAGACCCCTCAGTGCTGACAGTTATATGCTCTACCTCTGTTTTGGTTATACTATTGTTTTTTGTTTCTTTGATGTTACTGATTGTCTTTTATTTGCATAGCGGTATCAGACGTGACATTTACCACTGCCGGGACTGGGGGGACTAGGATTCGGGGGCTCCCTCTCCGACCTGTCTACCCAATAACCCAAGTAGGACAGCGCTTTAAACCCAGTGTACATCTGGTAAGCGCTATAGCATAATTGTGCTGTTTTAGTATACCCTTCCTGTACTGTTGAGTGCGGACAACCCTTAATTTCCCTCTCCCCCTGGGGTTGGGGTGCCCGGCCTCTTTTTCCCTTTACCTTTCCTTCCATTTGCCCTTCCTTTCTCCCCCTTAGTTCCCGCCATGCATTACCTACCCAAAACCTACCTTGGTTCAACTTTCTTTGCTTTTCTCTGACGTCCCCCTCCCCCTCCCCGAGGAGCGATGGGAGACTCAGTCAAGGTCACCTCTCTAAACGTTAAGGGACTGAACTCCCCTGAAAAACGGTGGATCCTCCTGGGAAAACTGAAAACTGAACACATCCTGTACTGATGTGGCCTTTATACAAGAAACACATTTTAAAAATACTAGCCTCCCCTTTCTATGGTCCAGATCCTTCCCTAAGGTCTACCACTCTACTAACCCCTCCTCTCCATTCTGATCTCTAGCAGGCTCCCCTGGGTTCTCCAGGATTCTCTGGTGGACCCTGGGGGCCAATATCTTTTTCTTAGGGGCCACATTGGAGAGCGCCTTTTTACATTTGCCACTGTGTACGCTCCCAATGATCACCAAGACACGTTCCTCAGAACTACCCTGCACAGATTATGTGACTTTCGGGAGGGCCAATTGATATTAGGTGGGGACTTTAATGTCCCCTTTCGCCATCGGTTGACACTTCTGCCTCTTGCTCCTCGCTCCCTACCCCTCACCTAGGTCTCTATTCTGGCACCTTAATGAGAGCCTCATCCAGATACCGGAAGTTTTAGCAGATGTGACCAGGGAATTGAACCTTTATTTCCAAGAAAACTAAAGCAGGACTGTGACCCGGGGATAATTTGGGAGGCTCACAAGTCAGTACTCCGCAGGGTACTTATCAGGAACAGCTTGCTAATCTGTTTCGTGAACTTGCCTCTGTGGAAGCGAAACATAAACATACCCCCTTACGGACCTTAGAGATTGAATTGGGGACACTCCATACCCATATTGCTGTCCTTCTCCATTATAAAGCGAAAGCGGCACTCCAGTTCTGTCGTAAACTGACGTAGGAGTCAGAGGACAAATGCAGAAAAATCTTAGCCAGGTCGGTAAAGGAGTTGAAATCTTGCTCTTACATACCACAGTTGATAGATGAGAATGGCCAGAGGGCCTCTACCCCAACCCAAATAGTTGAAGTCTTTGAAAAATGTTACTCTGATCTCTACAACCTGCCCGATTCAGGGTCTGGACAGGACAATATAGACAGATATGTAACCGGTTCTGGTCTACCAACCCTCTCATCGGAATCACGGGAGTACTTGGAGGACCCGATCACACTGGAAGAAGTCCAGACGGCCGTGGGACCTCCGAAGGTGGGTAAGACTCCGGGCCCTGACGGATATACCGCACAATACTTTAAGACCTTCCTCCCTATTCTCGGCCCGCGCTTGGTGAATTTATTTAATACTCTGAGCTCAAATGGGGATTTTCCTGAGGATACCCTTAGAGCCCACATCTCGTTGATACCTAAGAAGGGCAAAGACCCGGGCCTATGTGGGAGCTACAGACCCATTTCCCTCCAAAATTCGGTCCTAAAACTATTCTCTAACTCCTCGCCACGTGATTGGCACATCACTTGTAGTCCCTTATACATATTGACCAGTTAGGTTTTATTCCCACCAGGGAAGATAAGGACAACCCCACTAAGGTGCTTACCCTGATCCGTAAAGCAAAGTCATCTGGGACCCCTTGTCTTTTCATGAGTACTGATGTCGAGAAGGCTTTTGATCGGGTCAAATGGACATTAATGTTCTCGGTCCTTTGCCATATAGGTCTGAGTGAACGGATGCTGGCATGGATAAGTAAGATATACTCACGTACTTACATTCCACCGGACATCGCGCGTACGTTTATGTTGAACTTCCCCCCACCCCTTGTCACTAAGATCCGCAGTTTGCTTCACGGGTGGCATTCTGGCCTCCATTCCTGGTTCAGCAGATGCAATCTCATTAAAATGAACATACTCCCTAAATTTACTTATCTTTTCCAAGCTCTCCCGATCCAGATTCCAGTCCTGTTTTTTAAGCAAGCTCAATCCTTGCTCACTCAATTTAACTGGGCCCACAAAAATCCCAGACTTAAGCGGTCACAGCTGACATTGTCTAAACAACAGGGAGGGTTGGTTCTCCTTAACTTGCGACGCTACTACCTGGCCTCCCATCTGGGCCGTGTATTGGACTGGAATCGAAACAAACTTTCTAAGCTCACTCCCGAATTCCGCTAAGAAGCGCCATGTAGTTCTATAAGTATTTACCCACAGAATTTATGTCACATCCCACTATAGGGGCTTAGTTGAAAGTCAGTCACCTGATCGCTACCCAAAACACACTCACGTCTTTGACTTCCCCCCTATTCCCTATACGTGGCCATCCAACCTTTGAACTGGGGACCCACTTAGAAATTCCAACCTAGACAATGCGTCTAAATTCGTCATTGATGGAAAATGGCCTTCTTTCTCAATCCTAACAGATCCGACAGGGCTTTTCCAACTGCCTTTTTGGAGAGCGGCGCAACGACATCATTTTCTCCATTCCATCCCCAATCCTCAAACGTTCGCCCGCCCTCAGACGGAGTTTGAGACTCTATGCAGGAGCGAAGGCCCTTTGGCCCACATTCTCTCTCAAACAGATTACCCACACTTAACCTGTCTGTCCAACTGGGAAAAGGACCTTAATTGCTAATTTTCCCCAGCACAGAGACAACGCATTATCACTTTGGCTCTCAAAATGTCGCTGTGCACGAAGATACAGGAGACGAATTTTAAACTTCTCACCAGGTGGTATTTGACACCATCAAAGCTGCAGAAATGTTTCTCCTCTTCCTCGAACATATGCTGGAGGTGTGGAGAAGAAGAGGGCACGTTGCTGCACATTTTTTGGTCCTGCCTCAGCTTGGTGGACTTCTGGACAGAGATCCGATGCATAACACAAAAATTCACAGACTTCTCCATCCAGGAGGAGGCTGCATTCTTTCTCTTGCACCATTCACAGATTCCCATTAAGAAGTACAAAAAAATCTATTTTACGTCATGTGATAAATGCGGCGAAATCCTGCATCCCTCTCTATTGGAAAAAATGTTCCCCCCCTTTCATTACTCACTGGCTTAAGAAAATAGAGGACATTAAAAAAAATTGAGGACTTGATCCTCACATCACAAGGTATACAAGAATTTTTTAAACAAACCTGAGACATCTGGAATACCTTTATATTCTCACTGGAAGGATGTCGCCTGCTATCGCCTTAGTGCTCTGAGCTTTCCTTGACTGGCCCCTTGGACAGTGGCTGCCATCGTGTCTCGTCCCCTCTTCTCCTTTTCTGATCTTTCAACCCTTCTCTTTTCTGCCTTCCTCCCCTATCTCTCACCCCCTCCACCCCCTCTCTCTTTTGGAAAGAGTGGAAAATTGGGAATGACGGCCCCACACCCCCCTCTGGATGGATTATGCCGGAGGGACCTGGGGGTTTGTGTGACCCTGGATCTTGGTACAGTACTTTATCCGTGCCTCGAATCATTGTGATTGATGGAAGGCAGACTCACAGTTGCGAATATACCTGTATCAAGTATTGTTCAGCTGCTTTTTGCTCTGTATTTCTCTGTTGCATTATGTACTCGGGGGACCGTCTTCCCCTATTTGGAGAAAAAATTATATTTGAAAAAAAAAAGAAGCCTACGACACCTGGTATTCCCAGGCGGTTTCCCATCCAGGCATTAACCAGGCCTGACCCTGCTTAGCCTCCAAGATCAGACGAGATGGAACAGATTCAGGGCGATGTGGCCGTAGTCGATATCTTCAGGCACTCTCAACTCTCTTGACAAACACCAAGATGGTCACCTTGGAAACAAGCGGAAAAAAATAGGTCAACGGCCACAACATAAAAAGAAGCCTACGGCATCTGGAAATCCCAGGCGGTCTCCCATCCAGGTACTAAACTGGTCCCAACCCTGCTTAGCCTCTGAGATCAGATGAGATTGGGCTCTTTTAGGGTGGTGTGGCCGTAGGAGATTTCTTCAGGCACTCTCAACCTTGACTAACGCCAATATGGTCACCTTGGGAAACAAACAAAAAAATCAAGTCAACGCCAACAACATGAGAAGAAGTCTACAGCACCTAGTATTCCCAGGTGGTCTCCCATCCAGGTATTAACAAGGCCCGACCCTGTTTAGTCTCTGAGATCAGACGAGATCTGGTGCTTTCAGGGTTATGTGGCCATAGGCGAGCTCTTCAAGCACTCTCAACCCTCTTGACAAACACCAAGATGGTCACCTTGGTAAACAAACAAAAAAAAAAAACAAGTCAACGCCAACAACATAAAAATAAGCCTTCAGCACCTAGTATTCCCAGGTGGTCTCCAATCCAGGTACTAGCAAGGCCCGACCCTGTTTAGCCTCTGAGATCAGAGGAGATCGGGCGCTTTCAGGCTTATGTGCCCATAGGCAATCTCTTTGGGCACTCTCAACCCTCTTGACAAATGCCAAGATGGTCACCTTGGGAAACAAGCGAAAAAAAAACAAAACGAATCAAGGCCAACAACATAAAAAGAAGCCTACAATAACTGGTATTCCCAGGTGGTCTCCCATCCAGGTACTAACCAGGCCTGACTCTTCTTAGCCTCCAAGATCAGACGAGATTGGGTGCTTTCAGAGTGCTCGGACTCTTTCCCCATCACTAATGGGACGAGGCAGGGGTGCCCTCTGTCTCCCCTAATTTTTATTCTGACACTGGAACCACTTATGTGTCACGTTCGGAATGACCCGAATATTACTGGCATATCCAAACCCTCGGCACACCACAAAATTGCGGCGTACGCTGACGATCTAATTTTTTTCGTCTCCAATCCACACATTTCGCTTCCCAATATACTCGTGGCTCTCCGGCGATACGGCAGCCTATCAAACTATAAAATCAATTGCACCATCGGCTGTATTGAATATATCGGTCCCGGATGGTGAGGCCAAGAGGCTATGCTCCGCTTTTCCATTCTACTGAGCTGAAACATCTATACGTTACCTGGGCGTTGACATGGCAGCGGATTTGGTGCAATTGTACCCGCTTAATTTTCTTCCTCTCCTGAATAGACTGAAATCTGATTTGGGAAACTGGCATGATTTAACACTGACCTGGTTCGGGCGCTGTAATGCATTCAAAATGACGGCCCTCCCGCGGATCTTATACTTGTTCCAGACATTATCGATCCGGTTACCCCCAATCTTTTTCAGACATCTGCAGGTGCTGCTCCGGGACTTTATTTGGGCGTGCAAACCGCCCAGAGCCCGTTTGCAATTGCTTGCCAGACCAAAGGACAAGGGGGGTCTGGGTCTCCCAGATCTGAGACAATACAACAGAGCGACTCTGCTAGCGAGAGTCGTTGATTGGCATTGTAATGGCCCACACAAGCAGTGGGTGGAGATGGAGATTGAGGATGGATCCATTCCCCTATTGACCTCCCCGTGGCTCCTGTCCTCCCTACCAAAAGACCTCAGAGATCACCCCGTAGTGGGAGCTACGTTGGCTGTTGTGCGGAGGTTGTTCCGCTGCACACACATTGCTCCCCTGCCGTCACCAATGACTCCGGTTATAGGTAATCCAGACTTCCCACCGGGATTTACCAACAAGAAACTGCGACAGTTGACAGTGGTGGGGAAACAGCGTCTGGGAGAGGTGTGGTCCTCGGGAGGGCTCCCGACCACGCAAACTGTCGCCGAGCTTTCTGACCCTCCGCTTGACTTGTTTAATGCTTATCAACTTCGTCACTTTCTTCTGGCCATACAAAGGGCCCCCTACACTCCTAGAGACCTGACGCCCTATGAATCCATCTGTCACAAAAAGGAACCTGTGCAACACACCCTCTCCCTCCTGTACAACCTATTAAGTAGTCAGGAGGAGGAGTCGACCCCACCATTTATCCACAAATGGGAGATTGCATTTGGCATCACATTTACCCCACAACAGATAGGGAAGATCCTGACATTAGTACATAAAGCTTCCATCGCAAACCAATATCAAGAATCAGGATACAAGATAGTCTCACGCTGGTATAGAGTCCCATACCTTCTGAATAAAATGAATAGATCGATTCCGGATGTTTGTTGGAGGTGCAATTCAGATACGGGGACCATGGGACACATTTTCTGGGCATGCCCGGCCTTGAGGAACTTTTGGGTGGAGGTGACCGGGACAATAAAAACAGCCTGTTCGAAAATACAAAAAAACCCTCACGATGCAACTCCTGAATGCCGCCCGGGTCTGCATTCCCACACTGTGGAGGCAGCCTCAGCCCCCATCCAAGGTGCTGTGGTATTCCAAAGTCAATCATATTCTCCGGATGGAAGAATTGACCGCCACCCTTCACAACACTGAAGAGGCATTTAGTGTTACATGGAGGCCCTGGAGGTATTTTACTGGTACTTGAGACTACATTTGGGAGGTGAGCAGCGCCCCTGTCCCAGAAAACGACTGAACATCTAACGTTTACCTACGTAGGCCAAGTCTGCCCTGGGTGGCATTCCCCCCCCCTCCCTTTTTGTCTTTATTTTTCTTTTTTTCCCTGCCGCCATCCCCCCCCCTCTTCTCTCTCCGTCTTTGCACTCTCTTCTTCCCCCGTCCTCCCTTTTGACTATGCCTTGTCTCCTTACTAGCCTTTGGGACCCAGAAGAACCCCAGGGTTATGGACACGACCGGCTCATATTTTACTCTGGTTCACGTAGGTCATGATAAGCTGGCTCGCTGTGGTCCCAGTTGTTCTCCATGATTACATTTGTCCGAACGGAGCTGCATTAGTTATACTGTACTACATGTCGGAGGTGGGGTTTCTCTCTTTTCTGCATGAAACTCTAGGACTCCCCTCTGAGAACCCAGAGTTATTTGGCTGCCTATTTTTTGTTACCATGTAATTGTGACCCTGGGTCATGCTGTATGGTTGACTGTTATATTTATGTTGTTCTACTTATACTTAATAAAAGAATAAAACAAAAAAAAAAAATAAGTCAATGCCAACAACTTAAAAAAAAAGCCTATGGCATCGAGAAATCCCAGGCGGTCTCCCATCCCCGTACTAACCAGGTCCCAACCCTGCTTAGCCTCTGAGACAGGGCTGGTGCAAGGATCGTTGACACCCTAGGCGAAAGCCTAATTTTGCCACCCCCCCCCGGCTGCGCCCATGACTCCACCTTACCCTGCCCTTGCTACACATGACCTATCTGACCCCTACACTGACCCCCTGACACATAAACTAATCCACCTGACTCCTACTTCCTGCACTACTCACATCACATTGACCCCTACACTGACCCACCTGATAATTACACCGACCCACCTGGCACCTACACCAACCCACCTGGCACCTACACTGCCAATTACACTGACCATCACGCTGACACCTACACTGACCATCACGCTGACACCTACACTGACCATCACGTTGACACCTACACTGACCATCACGCTGACACCTACCCTGAAAACACATACCCTGAAAACATATACCCTGAAAACACATACCCTGACACATAAAATGGCACTGACGCATACACTGACGCATACACTGACATGACACATACACTGACACGACACATACACTGACACATTACACTGACACGACACATACACTGACACGACACATCACACTGGCATGACACATACAGTGGCATGACACATACACTGACACATCACACTGGCATGACACATACACAGACACATCACACTGGCATGACACATACACAGACACATCACACTGACATGACACATACACTGACATGACACATACACAGACACATCACACTGACATGACACATACACTGACACATCACACTGACATGACACATACACTGACACATTACACTGACATGACACATACACTGACATGACACATACACTGACACATCACACTGGCATGACACATACACAGACACATCACAATGACATGACACATACACAGACACATCACACTGACATGACACATACACAGACACATTACACTGACATGACACATACACTGACACATTACACTGACATGACACATACACAGACACGACACATACACTGACACATCACACTGGCATGACACATACACTGACACATTACACTGACATGACACATACACTGACACATTACACTGACATGACACATACACAGACACATCACACTGACATGACACATACACAGACACATCACACTGACATGACACATACACAGACACATCACACTGACATGACACATACACAGACACATCACACTGGCATGACACATACACAGACACATCACACTGACATGACACATACACAGACACATCACACTGACATGACACATACACAGACACACCACACTGGCATGACACTGACACACATCACACTGACCTACCTGACTCCTACTTCCTGCATTACTCACACACAAACCCCCTCCATACAGCTCAATGGATCCATCCTCCTCCTTACCTCTGCTCTTTGATGCTGCCTTCAGCGACCATCATCCCACCGGGCCTCTCCGACTCCTCCGCACTGCCAGCGCCGTCCACCCGCTCCGCCGGGGCCACGCCAGCGCCATCCATCCGCTCCGCCGGGGCCACACCAGCGCCGTCCACTCGCTCCGCCGGGGCCACACCAGCGCCATCCATCCGCTCCGCCTCCATCATATCCCCGCCGGGACCAGGCCAGCGCCGTCAACCCCGCTCCATGATGTCCCCGCCGGGCAGGAGGTCAGCTGACCGACCTCTCGAAGCTCCCATCTCCGCCGAGCCCCGCCCCTCCGCTGCACTCACACAGACACACAGCGCAGCTCCAGAGGGACAGGCTGGAGCAAAGGAGTCCCGGAGCGGCGCTGTGAGATGAGTACGGTGGGGCGCTCAGCGGGAAACATGGGGGATTGGTGGCGCCGGTCGAACACCACAGGGGGGGCGAGAGAGCAGAAGAGGAGCTCACACTGGGCAGAGGCCGTAGTTGCGCCCTAGGTGGTAGTGCGCCCTAGGCGGCTGCCTACTTCGCCTAGTGGTAGCGCCGGCCCTGCTCTGAGATCAAATGAGATTTGGCTCTTTCAGGGTGATGCAGCCATAGTAGATTTTTTCAGGCACGCTCAACCCTCTTGACAAATGCCAAGATGGTCACCTTAGGAAACAAACAAAAAAAACAAGTCAACACCAATAACATAAAAAGAAGCCTACCGCACCTAGTATTTCCAGGCGGTCTCCCATCCAGGTATTAACAAGGCGCGACCCTTTCTAGCCTCTGAGATCAGCAGAGATTGGGCGCTTTCAGGGGGATGTGCCCATAGGCAATCTCTTTGGGCACTCTCATCCCTCTTGAAAAATGCCAAGATAGTCACCCTGGGAAACAAGCGAAAAAAAACAGGTCAACGCCAACAACATAAAAAGAAGAATACGGCACCTGGTATTCCAAGGCCGTCTCCCATTCAAGTACTAACTAGGCCCAACCCTTCTTAGCCTCTGAGATCAGAAGAGATAGGGTGCTTTCAGGGTGATGTGGCTGTAAGCGATCTCTTTAGGCACTCTCAACCCTCTTGACAAATGCCAAGATGATCCCTTTGGGAAACAAGCGAAAAAAACAGGTCAACACCAACAACATAAAAAGAAGCCTGCGGCATCTGGAAAACCCAGGCGGTCTCCCATCCAGGTACAAACCAGGCCCAACCCTGCTTAGCCTCTGAGACCAAACGAGATTGGGCGCTTTCAGGGTGTTGTGCCCATAGGCAATTTCGTTGTGCACTCTCAACCCTCTTGACACATGCCAAGATGGTCACCTTGGGAAACAAGGGAAAAAAAACAGGTCAACGCGACAACATAATGAGAAGCCTACGGCACCCGGTATTCCCAAGCTTTCTCCCATCCAGGTACTAACCAGGCCCATCGCTGCTTAGCCTCCGAGATCAGATGAGATTAGGCTCTTTCAGGGTGATTTGGCTGTAGGCACTCTCTTTGGGCACTCTGAAGCCTCTTGACAAAGGCCAAGATGGTCACCTTGGGAAACAAGCTAAAAAAAACAGGTCAAAGCCAACAACATAAAAAGAAGCCTATGGCATCCAGTATTCCCAGGCGATCTCCCAATCAAGACACTAACCAGACCAGATCCTTCTATGGCACCTGGTCTTCCCAGGCAGTCTCCCATCCAGGTACTAACCAGGCCTGACGCTGCTGAGCCTCTGAAATCAGACGAGATCGGGTGCTTTCAGGTTGATGTGGCCGTAAGCGTTCTCTTCAAGACACGCCTAACCCTCTTGACAAACGCCAAGATGGTCGCCTTGAGAACAACAGACAAAGCCAACAACATAAAAGGAAGCCTATGGGCTTACAGCGGACCTTAAAAGATGGGACCCACTAGCTCTGTCATGGTTCGGACGCTGTAATGTGTTGAAGATGAACGCGTTGCCACGACTTCTGTATCTACTACAAGCCTTACCTATCAAAATACCCCAGACTTTCTTTCATTCGGTTCGCTCAATCTTTATCAAGTTCCTCTGGCGCGGAAAACATATGCGTATTGGTAGGGCAATGCTATTGCGACCGAAATTGCGGGGAGGTATTGGCTTCCCGGACCCTGCTCTATATTACACAGCGAGGCACATGACACCGGTGGTTGACTGGTGCCGGTGTTCTGCCATATACTGTCCGGCCATGATATAGTGTCCGCTGTGTACTCCGAAGCTGAACGGCTCCTGCGCGGTGAGTGGAGGTGGTAGCCCCACCATCCAAGCGGACATAGGGTTGTGAATATTAGCCACTTCCCGACCAGCGCACGACGATGTACGTCGACAGCATGGCACGGGCAGGCATATTGGCGTACATGTACGTCCAATATTCGTTGCCGCCGTGCCATCGGGAGCGCGCCGCCGGCGGCGCGCTCCCGCGCTGGTCGGGACCCCCGTGAGTCCGGTCGCGGGACCCGCGGACTCGATCGCCGCGGGCATCCCCGCGATCGTCTCACGGAGCGGCGGAAGTGAGGAAATGCTGTATAAACAACATTTTCTCATTCTGCCTAGCAACTAGTGACGCTGATCTCTGCTCCATGTGATTGGAGCAGAGATCAGTGTACACTAAATGAAAGCCCAACCCCCCCACAGTTAGTAACACTCCCCTAGGAACACTTAACCCCTACACTGCCACCCACTGGTTAACCCTTTCACTGCCAGTGTCATTTACACAGGAATCACTGCATTTATATAGCAGTGATTACTGTATAAATGACAATGGTCCCAAAAATGTGTCAAAAATGTCCGATGGGTCCCCGACAATGTCGCAGTCACAATAAAAATCGCAGATCGCCGCCAGTACTAGTAAAAATAAAATAATAAAAAATTATTAATAAAAATGCTATAAAACTATCCCTATTTTGTAAACGCTATAACTTTTGCGCAAACCAATCAATAATCGCTTATTGCGATTTTTTTTACCAAAAATATGTAGACGAATACGTATTGGCCTAAATTGAGGGAAAAAAATGTTTTTTTATATATTTTTGGGGGATATTTATTATAACAAAAAGTAAAAAAATAATGCGTTTTTTTCAAAATTGTCGCTCTATTTTTGTTTATAGCGCAAAAAAAAAAAACCGCAGGGGTGATCAAATACCACCAAAAGAAAGCTCTATTTGTGGGAAAAAAAGGACGTTAATTTTGTTTGAGAGCCACGTCGCACGACCGCGCAATTGTCAGTTAAAGCGACGCAGTGCCGAATCGCAAAAAGTGGTCTGGTCTTTGACCAGCAAATTGGTCCGGTCTGAAAGTGGTTAGAGGGCCCCTCGCAGGCGAGCTTCGCTCGCCACGCTTCGGGCTTGGCTTCGCTGCGCTCGGCTCTTTTATATTCTTACTCTATGTCCACTTGGATAGTGGGGATAGAACCTGTACTGCCGTTCATGCTCGCAATTTTTGGAATCTGTGTTGCTGTGTACTGCGCATGCGCAGTACACAGCGGACACTATCCGATGGGGGACCATATGTGATAAGACACCGGCATGGGGAACTGAAGCTATGGGTCAAGCTAGAGCAGGAGATGGCGCGGGTTCCACTGGCTGGTCTGCCTTGGGCGGGGAGGCCATTGGAGCCCTGTGTGACTACTCACCCATTAATTGGCCCCTCGCTCACCGAGATGGATAGTTTTTTTTACCTTTCCCACCTGACTAACTTCCCTTCTCCTATGACCCCAATTATTGGACATCCTAGATTCCCTCCGGGCCTGTCTGACCAGGCCTTTACCAGGCAAGCCCCGAAAGGGCTTCTGAGAGCAGCCCTATTTCTTGGACCCACGGGCTTGATTCCCATGGGAACCATACTGCTAGAGCAAGTACCTGTTGCATTGGATAGCTGGAGAGCTAGACAGCTAATCCATTTCCTCGGATCACTACCTAACCATTCGTTCTTCTCTAGACAATTCCACCCCTTCAAGGAACTTTGCCTGGATGATGGCCCAATTCATGGTTCCCTCTCTAGGTCCTACCTAATCCTGACAGATGCACAATCCTCCACGGATCCACCCTTCCTAGCTAAATGGAAAAGGGACTTACAAACTACATTCTCCAAACCACAGAAGGACAGAATACTCTTTTTCGCCCATAAGTCGTCACTCTGCAGTAAATATCAGGAGATCTCATATAAGCTGATCACATGCTGGTATCGTACACCGGTGGTGTTGGCCAAAATATTCCCCGGTCAATCTGACCACTGCTGTCGCTGTGGGCAACAGGCTGGCACCATTCTCCACATTTTCTGGGAATGCCCTAAATTACAAACATTCGGGCAGCCTGTCCTGAGACTCATCCACAAGTTCACAGACATTTCCTTAGCCAATGATCCCGCAGCAGTTCTTCTCAATCTAACTCCTATGTCGATAAAGCGTTATCATAAGTCGTTACTTAAACATCTCCTCAAGGCAGCTAGGGCCTGCATCCCAAGTCAGTGGAAAGAGCAATCTGCTCCAATGGTGACCCAGTGGTTCGCAAGGGTTAATGATATTGAACGAATGGAAGACCTGACTGCCACAATGAGGGATAAAACGGAGGAGCATGGGAACAGATGGTTCTACTGGACCCAGTTTCGCTTTTCGGAAGAATACCTCCGCGAGACATAGTAAGCTCATGGTGATCGTTGGAGATCGCTGTTCCAAACGTTGGACAGCTGATGAGCTGGTGAGCCGAGGGCGTCTCTTGCTCCCTGGGAGGGGACCCCATCCTATCCACTCTACCCACGACACCCCCTTACCCCTTCTTTTCCTTTTCTGCCATTTCCTTCCCCAATCTTCTCTTTCCCCTTCTCCCTCCTTTCAGTTCTACTATTTCCCTTCTTAACTCAAAAAAGGGAAAAGAAAATGGTATGTTCCGACCCCATTTGACTACTACACAATACTCTTCCTCTATCTATGGATATCTAAACTCTTCGAAGGTAGCAGGGCTAGTATCAATAATATTTTAAGTGGTAGAGGATCCCAACGAGATGGAGCTTTAATCTCATCTTGATATGACCGCAAAGCTGTACACGTGCTATTCTCCTCGGACTTCTTACCATTGGCTCTGATATCCATGCAATATGATCGTTTGTTTGTAACTATTTGTATCACACATTCTGTGAAGTTGCCTTTGCATTGTATGTCGCATACTACTAAATAAAAAAAAAAAAAAAAAAAAAAGCCTATGGTATCTGGTATTTCCAGGCGGTCTCCCATCCAGGTACTAACCAGGCCCGACACTGTTTAGCATCCGAGATCAGACGAGATTGGGCGCTTTCAGGGTGATGGGGCCGTAGGTGATCTCTTTGGGCACTCTCAACCCTCTTGACAAACGCCAAGATGGTTACCTTGGGAAACAAGTGAAAAAAAAACCAGGTCAAGGCCAACAACATAAAAAGAAGCCTACAGCACCTAGTATTCCCAGGTGGTCTCCAATCCAGGTACTAGCAAGGCCCAACCCTGTTTAGCTTCTGAGATCAGAGGAGATCGAGCGCTTTCAGGGTTATGTGCCCATAGGCAATCTCTTTGGGCATTCTCAACCCTCTTGACAAATGCCAAGATAGTCACCTTGAGATACAAGCGAAAAAAAACAGGTCAATGTCAACAACATAAAAAGAAGAATACGGCACCTGGTATTCCAACGCCATCTCCCATCCAGGTACTAACTAGGCCCAACCCTTCTTAGCCTCAGAGAAGAGAAGAGATAGGGCTCTTTCAGGGTGATGCTGCTGTAAGCGATCTCTTTGGGCACTCTCATCCCTCTTGACAAATGCCAAGATGGTCACCTTGGGAAACAAGCAAAAAAAAAAAAAATGAATCAACGCCAACAACATAAAAAGAAGCCTACAATAACTGGTATTCCCAGGTGGTCTCCCATCCAGGTACTAACCAGGCCCGACTCTTCTTAGCCTCCAAGGTCAGACGAGATTGGGTGCTTTCAGAGTGATGTGGCCATAGGCAATCTCTTCAGGCACTCTCAACCCTCTTGACAAACACCAAGATGGTCACTTTGGGAAACAAGCGGAAAAAAAACAGGTCAACGCCAACAACATAAAAAGAAGTCTACGACACCTGGTATTCCCAGGCGGTCTCCCCTCCAGGTACTAACAAGGCCTGACTCTTCTTAGCTTCCAACATCAAACGTGATCGGGTGCTTTCAGGGTGATGTGCCTGTAGGCAATCTCTTCAGGCACTTTCAACCCTCTTGACAAACGCCAATTTGGTCACCTTGGGAAACAAGCAAAAAAATAAAAATAAGTCGGAAGCTAGAGACAATACGGCCCGAGTCCTCAATTTAATCCATGCGGCGCATGTACAGGGAAGGCCCTTGCTTATGTTGTCAACGGACGTGGAGAAGGCCTTTGACAGGGTGGCCTGGCACTTTATGCAGGCCACCCTGAAACATATAGGTCCAATATATATATATATATCCAATGCAACAGGTACTTGCTCTAGCAGTATGGTCCCCATGGGAATCAAGCCCGTGGGTCCAAGAAATAGGGCTTCTCTCAGAAGCCCTTTCGGGGCTTGCCTGGTAAAGGCCTGGTCAGACAGGCCCGGAGGGAATCTAGGATGTCCAATAATTGGGGTCATAGGAGAAGGGAAGTTAGTCAGGTGGGAAAGGTGAAAAAAACTATCCATCTCGGCGAGCGAGGGGCCAATTAACGGGTGAGTAGTCACACAGGGCTCCAATGGCCTCCCCGCCCAAGGCAGACCAGCCAGTGGAACCCGCACCATCTCCTGCTCTAGCTTGACCCATAGCTTCAGTTCCCCATGCCGGTGTCTTATCACATATGGTCCCCCATCGGATAGTGTCCGCTGTGTACTGCGCATGCGCAGCGAGGCCAAGCCCGAAGCGTGGCGAGCGAAGCTCGCCTGCGAGGGGCCCTCTAATATTCACAACCCTATGTCCACTTGGATGGTGGGGCTACCACCTCCACTCACCGCGCATGAAAATCTCTGAAGCTTCGTCTGCTCCGTACTGCGCATGCGCAGTACGGCGCAGACACTATATCATGGCCGGACAGTATATGGCAGAACACCGGCACCAGTCAACACCGGTGTCATGTGCGTCGCTGTGTAATATAGAGCAGGGTCCGGGAAGCCAATACCTCCCCGCAATTTCGGTCGCAATAGCATTGCCCTACCAATACGCATATGTTTTCCACGCCAGAGGAACTTGATAAAGATTGAGCGAACCGCATGAAAGAAAGTCTGGGGTATTTTGATAGGTAAGGCTTGTAGTAGATACAGAAGTCGTGGCAACGCGTTCATCTTCAACACATTACAGCGTCCGAACCATGACAGAGCTAGTGGGTCCCATCTTTTAGGGTCCACTGTAAGCCCATAGGCTTCTTTTTATGTTGTTGGCTTTGACCTGTTTTTTTTGCTTGTTTCTCAAGGCGACCATCTTGGCGTTTGTCAAGAGGGTTGGGCGTGTCTTGAAGAGAACGCTTACGGCCACATCAACCTGAAAGCACCCGATCTCGTCTGATTTCAGAGGCTAAGCAGCGTCAGGCCTGGTTAGTACCTGGATGGGAGACTGCCTGGGAAGACCAGGTGCCATAGAAGGATCTGGTCTGGTTAGTGTCTTGATTGGGAGATCGCCTGGGAATACTGGATGCCGTAGGCTTCTTTTTATGTTGTTGGCTTTGACCTGTTTTTTTTAGCTTGTTTCCCAAGGTGACCATCTTGGCCTTTGTCAAGAGGCTTCAGAGTGCCCAAAGAGAGTGCCTACGGCCAAATCACCCTGAAAGAGCCCAATCTCATCTGATCTCGAAGGCTAAGCAGCGATGGGCCTGGTTAGTTCCTGGATGGGAGACAGTTTGGGAATACCAGGTGCCATAGGCTTCTCATTATGTTGTCGGCGTTGACCTGTTTTATTTTCCCTTGTTTCCCAAGGTGACCATCTTGGCATGTGTCAAGAGGGTTGAGAGTGCACAAAGAAATTGCCTACGAGCACAACAACCTGAAAGCGCCCAATCTCGCTTGGTCTCAGAGGCTAAGCAGGGTTGGGCCTGGTTTGTACCTGGATGGGAGACCGCCTGGGTTTTCCAGATGCCGCAGGCTTCTTTTTATGTTGTTGGTGTTGACCTGTTTTTTTCGCTTGTTTCCCAAAGTGATCATCTTGCCATTTGTCAAGAGGGTTGAGAGTGCCTAAAGAGATCGCTTACAGCCACATCACCCTGAAAGCACCCTATCTCTTCTGATCTCAGAGGCTAAGAAGGGTTGGGCCTAGTTAGTACTTGAATGGGAGACGGCCTTGGAATACCAGGTGCCGTATTCTTCTTTTTATGTTGTTGGCGTTGACCTGTTTTTTTTCGCTTGTTTCCCAGGGTTTTGGCATTTTTCAAGAGGGATGAGAGTGCCCAAAGAGATTGCCTATGGACACATCACCCTGAAAGCGCCCAATCTCCGCTGATCTCAGAGGCTAGAAAGGGACGCGCCTTGTTAATACCTGGATGGGAGACCGCGTGGAAATACTAGGTGCGGTAGGCTTCTTTTTATGTTGTTGGCATTGACTTGTTTTTTTTGTTTGTTTCCCAAGGTGACCATCTTGGCGTTTGTCAAGAGGGTTGAGCGTGCCTGAAAAAATCTACTATGGCTGCATCACCCTGAAAGAGCCAAATCTCATTTGATCTCAGAGGCTAAGCAGGTTTGGGACCTGGTTAGTACGTGGATGGGAGACCGTCTGAGATTTCTCGATGCCATAGGCTTTTTTTTTAAGTTGTTGGCATTGACTTATTTTTTATTTTTTGTTTTATTCTTTTACTAAGTACAAGTAGAACAACACAAATGTAACAGTCAACCATACAGCATGACCCAGGGTCACAATTACATGGTAACAAAAAATAGGCAGCCAAATAACTCTGGGTTCTCAGAGGGGAGTCCTAGAGTTTCATGCAGAAAAGAGAGAAACCCCACCTCCGACATGTAGTACAGTATAACTAATGCAGCTCCGTTCGGACAAATGTAATCATGGAGAACAACTGGGACCACAGCGAGCCAGCTTATCATGACCTACGTGAACCAGAGTAAAATATGAGCCGGTCGTGTCCAGAACCCTGGGGTTCTTCTGGGTCCCAAAGGCTAGTAAGGAGACAAGGCATAGTCAAAAGGGAGGACGGGGGAAGAAGAGAGTGCAAAGACGGAGAGAGAGGAGGGGGGGGATGGCGGCGGGGAAAAATAGAAAAATAAAGACAAAAAATGAGGGGGGGGGGGAATGCCACCCAGGGCAGACATGGCCTACGTAGGTAAACGTTAAATGTTCAGTCGTTTTCTGGGACAGGGGCGCTGCTCACCTCCCGAATGTAGTCTCAAGTACCAGTAAAATACCTCCAGGGCCTCCATGTAACACTAAATGCCTCTTCAGTGTTGTGAAGGGTGGCGGTCAATTCTTCCATCCGGAGAATATGATTGACTTTGGAATACCACAGCACGTTGGATGGGGGCTGAGGCTGCCTCCACAGTGTGGGAATGCAGACCCGGGCGGCGTTCAGGAGTTGCATCGTGAGGGTTTTTTTGTATTTTCGAACAGGCTGTTCGGTCAAGTGTAGAAGGCACGCTGCTGGGTTGTCTGCGATATCTACATTTCTGAGAGTTTTTATCGTCCCGGTCACCTCCACCCAAAAGTTCCTCAAGGCCGGGCATGCCCAGAAAATGTGTCCCATGGTCCCCATATCTGAATTGCACCTCCAACAAACATCCGGGATCGATCTATTCATTTTATTCAGAAGGTATGGGACTCTATACCAGCGTGAGACTATCTTGTATCCTGATTCTTGATATTGGTTTGCGATGGAAGCTTTATGTACTAATGTCAGGATCTTCCCTATCTGTTGTGGGGTAAATGTGTTGCCAAATGCAATCTCCCATTTGTGGATAAATGGTGGGGTCGACTCTTCCTCCTGACTACTTAATATGTTGTACAGGAGGGAGAGGGTGTGTCGCACAGGTTCCTTTTTGTGACAGATGACTCATAGGGCGTCAGGTCTCTAGGAGTGTAGGGGGCCCTTTGTATGGCCAGAAGAAAGTGACGAAGTTGATAAGCATTAAACAATTCAAGCGGAGGGTCAGAAAGCTCGGCGACAGTTTGCGTGGTCGGGAGCCCTCCCGAGGGCCACACCTCTCCCAGACGCTGTTTCCCCACCACTGTCAACTGTCGCAGTTTATTGTTGGTAAATCCCGGTGGGAAGTCTGGATTACCTATAACCGGAGTCATTGGTGACGGCAGGGGAGCAATGTGTGTGCAGCGGAACAACCTCCGCACAACAGCCAACGTAGCTCCCACTACGGGGTGATCTCTGAGGTCTTTTGGTAGGGAGGACAGGAGCCACGGGGAGGTCAATAGGGGAATGGATCCATCCTCAATCTCCATCTCCACCCACTGCTTGTGTGGGCCATTACAATGCCAATCAACGACTCTCGCTAGCAGAGTCGCTCTGTTGTATTGTCTCAGATCTGGGAGACCCAGACCCCCCTTGTCCTTTGGTCTGGCAAGCAATTGCAAACGGGCTCTGGGCAGTTTGCGCGGCCAAATAAAGTCCCGGAGCAGCACCTGCAGTTGTCTGAAAAAAATTGGGGGTAACCGGATCGGTAATGTCTGGAACAAGTATAAAATCCGCGGGAGGGCCGTCATTTTGAATGCATTACAGCGCCTGAACCAGGTCAGTGTTAAAGCATGCCAGTTTCCCAAATCAGATTTCAGTCTATCCAGGAGAGGGACAAAATTAAGCGGGTACAATTGCGCCAAATCCGCTGCGATGTCAACGCCCAGGTAACGTATAGATTTTTCAGCTCAGTAGAATGGAAAAGCGGAGCGTAGCCTCTTGGCCTCACCATCCGGGACCTATATATTCAATACAGCCAAAGGTGCAATTGATTTTATAGTTTGATAGGCTGCCGTATCGCCGGAGAGCCGCGAGTATATTGGGAAGCGAAATGTGTGGATTGGAGACGAAAAAAATTAGATCGTCAGCGCATGCCGCAATTTTGTGGTGTGCCGAGGGTTTGGATATGCCAGTAATATTCGGGTCATTCCGAACGTGACACATAAGTGGTTCCAGTGTCAGAATAAAAATTAGGGGAGACAGAGTACACCCCTGCCTCGTCCCATTAGTGATGGGGAAAGAGTCCGAGCACTCTGAAAGCACCCAATCTCATCTGATCTTGGAGGCTAAGAAGAGTCAGGCCTGGTTAGTACCTGGATGGGAGACCACCTGGGAATACCAGTTATTGTAGGCTTCTTTTTATGTTGTTGGCCTTGATTCGTTTTGTTTTTTTTTCGCTTGTTTCCCAAGGTGACCATCTTGGCATTTGTCAAGAGGGTTGAGAGTGCCCAAAGAGTTCGCTTACAGCAGCATCACCCTGAAAGAGCCCTATCTCTTCGCATCTCTGAGGCTAAGAAGGGTTGGGCCTAGTTAGTCCCTGGATGGGAGATGGCTTTGGAATACCAGGTGCCGTAGTCTTCTTTTTATGTTGTTGACATTGACCTGTTTTTTTTTCGCTTGTTTCCCAAGGTGACTATCTTGGCATTTGTCAAGAGGGTTGAGAGTGCCCAAAGAGATTGCCTATGGGCACATAAGCCTGAAAGCGCCCGATCTCCTCTGATCTCAGAGGCTAAACAGGGTCGGGCCTTGCTAGTACCTGGATTGGAGACCACCTGGGAATACTAGGTGCTGAAGGCTTATTTTTATGTTGTTGGCGTTGACTTGTTTTTTTTTTTTTGTTTGTTTACCAAGGTGACCATCTTGGTGTTTGTCAAGAGGGTTGAGAGTGCTTGAAGAGCTCGCCTATGGCCACATAACCCTGAAAGCAACAGATCTCATCTGATCTCAGAGACTAAACAGGGTCGGGCCTTGTTAATACCTGGATGGGAGACCACCTGGGAATACTAGGTGCTGTAGACTTCTTCTCATGTTGTTGGCGTTGACTTGATTTTTTTGTTTGTTTCCCAAGGTGACCATATTGGCGTTAGTCAAGGTTGAGAGTGCCTGAAGAAATCTCCTACGGCCACACCACCCTAAAAGAGCCCAATCTCATCTGATCTCAGAGGCTAAGCAGGGTTGGGACCAGTTTAGTACCTGGATGGGAGACCGCCTGGGATTTCCAGATGCCGTAGGCATCTTTTTATGTTGTGGCCATTGACCTATTTTTTTCCGCTTGTTTCCAAGGTGACCATCTTGGTGTTTGTCAAGAGAGTTGAGAGTGCCTGAAGATATCGGCTACGGCCACCCTGAATCTGTTCCATCTCGTCTGATCTTGGAGGCTAAGCAGACCAGCAGGCCTGGTTAATGCCTGTATGGGAAACCACCTGGGAATACCAGGTGTCGTAGGCTTCTTTTTTTTTTTCAAATATAATTTTTTCTCCAAATAGGGGAAGACGGTCCCCCGAGTACATAATGCAACAGAGAAATACAGAGCAAAAAGCAGCTGAACAATACTTGATACAGGTATATTCGCAACTGTGAGTCTGCCTTCCATCAATCACAATGATTCGAGGCACGGATAAAGTACTGTACCAAGATCCAGGGTCACACAAACCCCCAGGTCCCTCCGGCATAATCCATCCAGAGGGGGGTGTGGGGCCGTCATTCCCAATTTTCCACTCTTTCCAAAAGAGAGAGGGGGTGGAGGGGGTGAGAGATAGGGGAGGTAGGCAGAAAAGAGAAGGGTTGAAAGATCAGAAAAGGAGAAGAGGGGACGAGACACGATGGCAGCCACTGTCCAAGGGGCCAGTCAAGGAAAGCTCAGAGCACTAAGGCGATAGCAGGCGACATCCTTCCAGCAAGAATATAAAGGTATTCCAGATGTCTCAGGTTTTTTTAAAAAATTCTTGTATACCTTGTGATGTGAGGATCAAGTCCTCCATTTTTTTTAATGTCCTCTATTTTCCTAAGCCAGTGGGTAATGAAAGGGGGGGGACATTTTTTCCAATAGAGAGGGATGCAGGATTTCGCCGCATTTATCACATGCCGTAAAATAGATTTTTTTGTACTTCTTAAAGGGGAGGGCCACCCTGAAAAACAAAAAAATGTTAAAAATTACAAAAAATCTAAAAAAAAAAAAAATGAAAAATTTTTTTTTTTATACTTACCAGAAATGCCTGTTGCTAGGCACTTTCTCCTAATCTTCCTCTTCCTCCTCCGCGGAGATCTTCTGTCTTCTGTCTTCGTCGCGGCGTCTTCTGGGTAATGAGTCGCGCTGTGTTCTGGGAACTGTGTGTTCCAGAACACAGCGCGTCCCATTCAGAAAGCGCTGCGGGACTCGCGCATGCGCAGTAGCTGTGGGACTCGCGCATGCGCAGTAGGAAACGGGCAGTGAAGCCATAAGGCTCTGCTGCCTGTTTCCCTTACAAGGGATGGCGGCGCCGGGACCCGAGAGCCGAGGGACGGGTCGGCCTCGGGCGGCCGACATCGCAGGCGCCCTGGACAGGTGAGTGTGTTTATTAAGTCAGCAGCTGCAGTGTTTGCAGCTGCTGACTTTTTTTTTTTTTTTTTTTTTATAACCGGCCCTCCACTTTAATGGGAATCTGTGAATGGTGCAAGAGAAAGAATGCAGCCTCTTCCTGGATGGAGAAGTCTGTGAATTTTTGTGTTATGCATCGGATCTCTGTCCAGAAGTCCACCAAGCTGAGGCAGGACCAAAAAATGTGCAGCAACGTGCCCTCTTCTTCTCCACACCTCCAGCATATGTTCGAGGAAGAGGAGAAACATTTCTGCAGCTTTGATGGTGTCAAATACCACCTGGTGAGAAGTTTAAAATTCGTCTCCTGTATCTTCGTGCACAGCGACATTTTGAGAGCCAAAGTGATAATGCGTTGTCTCTGTGCTGGGGAAAATTAGCAATTAAGGTCCTTTTCCCAGTTGGACAGACAGGTTAAGTGTGGGTAATCTGTTTGAGAGAGAATGTGGGCCAAAGGGCCTTCGCTCCTGCATAGAGTCTCAAACTCCGACTGAGGGCGGGCGAACGTTTGAGGATTGGGGATGGAATGGAGAAAATGATGTAGTTGCGCCGCTCTCCAAAAAGGCAGTTGGAAAAGCCCTGTCGGATCTGTTAGGGTTGAGAAAGAAGGCCATTTTCCATCAATGACGAATTTAGACGCATTGTCTAGGTTGGAATTTCTAAGTGGGTCCCCAGTTCAAAGGTTGGATGGCCACGTATAGGGAATAGGGGGGAAGTCAAAGACGTGAGTGTGTTTTGGGTAGCGATCAGGTGACTGACTTTCAACTAAGCCCCTATAGTGGGATGTGACATAAATTCTGTGGGGGAATACTTATAGCACCACATGGCGCTTCTTAGCGGAATTCGGGAGTGAGCTTAGAAAGTTTGTTTCGATTCCAGTCCAATACATGCCCCAGATGGGAGGCCAGGTAGTAGCGTCGCAAGTTAGGGAGAACAAACCCTCCCTGTTGTTTAGACAATGTCAGCTGTGACCGCTTAAGTCTGGGATTTTTGTGGGCCCAGTTAAATTGAGTGAGCAAGGATTGAGCTTGCTTAAAAAACAGGACTGGAATCTGGATCGGGAGAGCTTGGAAAAGATAAGTAAATTTAGGGAGTATGTTCATTTTAATGAGATTGCATCTGCTGAACCAGGAATGGAGGCCAGAATGCCACCCGTGAAGCAAACTGCGGATCTTAGTGACAAGGGGTGGGGGGAAGTTCAACATAAACGTACGCGCGATGTCCGGTGGAATGTAAGTACGTGAGTATATCTTACTTATCCATGCCAGCCTCCGTTCACTCAGACCTATATGGCGAAGGACCGAGAACATTAATGTCCATTTGACCCGATCAAAAGCCTTCTCGGCATCAGTACTCATGAAAAGACAAGGGGTCCCAGATGACTTTGCTTTACGGATCAGGGTAAGCACCTTAGTGGTGTTGTCCCTGTCTTCCCTGGTGGGAATAAAACCTAACTGGTCAATATGTATAAGGGACTACAAGTGATGTGCCAATCACGTGGCGAGGAGTTAGAGAATAGTTTTAGGACCGAATTTTGGAGGGAAATGGGTCTGTAGCTCCCACATAGGCCTGGGTCCTTGCCCTCCTTAGTTATCAACGAGATGTGGGCTCTAAGGGTATCCTCAGGAAAATAAATTCACCAAGCGCAGGCCGAGAATAGGGAGGAAGGTCTTAAAGTATTGTGCGGTATATCCGTCAGGGCCCGGAGCCTTACCCACCTTCGGAGGTCCCACGGCCGTCTGGACTTCTTCCAGTGTGATCGGGTCCTCCAAGTACTCCCGTGATTCCGATGAGAGGGTTGGTAGACCAGAACCGGTTACATATCTGTCTATATTGTCCTGTCCAGACCCTGAATCGGGCAGGTTGTAGAGATCAGAGTAACATTTTTCAAAGACTTCGACTATTTGGGTTGGGGTAGAGGCCCTCTGGCCATTCTCATCTATCAACTGTGGTATGTAAGAGCCAAATTTCAACTCCTTTACCGACCTGGCTAAGATTTTTCTGCATGTGTCCTCTGATTCCTACGTCAGTTTACGACAAAACTGGAGTGCCGCTTTCGCTTTATAATGGAGTAGGACAGCAATATGGGTATGGAGTGTCCCCAATTCAATCTCTAAGGTCCGTAAGGGGGTATGTTTATGTTTCGCTTACACAGAGGCAAGTTCACGAAACAGATTAGCAAGCTGTTCCTTCCGTGTTCGTTTGATGCGCGCCCCGTGCCTGATAAGTACCCTGCGGAGTACTGACTTGTGAGCCTCCCAAATTATCCCCGGGTCACAGTCCTGCTTTAGTTTTCTTGGAAATAAAGGTCCAATTCCCTGGTCACATCTGCTAAAACTTCCGGTATCTGGAGGAGGCTCTCATTAAGGTGCCAGAATAGAGACCTAGGTGAGGGGTAGGGAGCGAGGAGCAAGAGGCAGAAGTGTCAACCGATGGCGAAAGGGGACATTAAAGTCCCCACCTAATATCAATTGGCCCTCCCGAAAGTCACATAATCTGTGCAGGGTAGTTCTGAGGAACGTGTCTTGGTGATCATTGGGAGCGTACACAGTGGCAAATGTAAAAAGGCGCTCTCCAATGTGGCCCCTAAGAAAAAGATATTGGCCCCCAGGGTCCACCAGAGAATCCTGGAGAACCCAGGGGAGCCTGCTAGAGATCAGAATGGAGAGGAGGGGTTAGTAGAGTGGTAGACCTTAGGGAAGGATCTCGACCATAGAAAGGGGAGGCTAGTATTTTTAAAATGTGTTTCTTGTATAAAGGCCACATCAGTACAGGATGTGTTCAGTTCTCACAGGAGGATCCACCATTTTTCAGGGGAGTTCAGTCCCTTAACGTTTAGAGAGGTGACCTTGACTGAGTCTGCCATCGCTCCTCGGGGAGGGGGAGGGGGACATCAGAGAAAAGCAAAGAAAGTTGAACCAAGGTAGGTTTTGGGTAGGTAATGCATGGCGGGAACTAAGGGGGAGAAAGGAAGGGCAAATGGAAGGAAAGGTAAAGGGAAAAAGAGGCCGGGCACCTCAACCCCAGGGGGAGAGGGAAATTAAGGGTTGTCCGCACTCAACAGTACAGGAAGGGTATACTAAAACAGCACAATTATGCTATAGCGCTTACCAGATGTACACTGGGTTTAAAGCGCTGTCCTACTTGGGTTATTGGGTAGACAGGTCGGAGAGGGAGCCCCCGAATCCTAGTCCCCCCAGTCCCGGCAGTGGTAAATGTCACGTCTGATACCGGTATGCAAATAAAAGACAATCAGTAACATCAAAGAAACAAAAAACAATAGTATAACCAAAACAGAGGTAGAGCATATAACTGTCAGCACTGAGGGGTCTCCTCGGCTCGCCCTAAACATAGGCATGCACGAGGGAGCCCGTCACAACAGAAAAGGCATCACAGAATGGGATCCACCACCCCCCGTCCCATACCCCTAAAGTACATGCAGTCCCCGGACAAATGCATTTCTCCCTTTGGCAGATTGTCCTCTCCTTACCCCCCTCTCCCCCGTCCACGGCCCGGGGGGAAAAGGGGCAGGGAAGGGGGGAAAGGGGGAGTGGAAGGGGGGAAAGGGGGAGTGGAAGGGGGAAAGGGGGAGGGAAAGGAGGGAAGGGAAGGGTGGGAAGGGGGGGAGGGAGGGGGGAAACAGGGGAGAGGGGACAAACATGCAGAAATGTCAAGTCCTTTAGCGCACTCCCACCAGCAAACACCCGGACCCCATAAATTTCAACTCCTCCCCTCCATGGTCACCACATCAAGATGAAAGAGGAGCAGCCCTGGTCGGTGCATGGAAAATCCGGCAGGCAAGGGGCTGGGGCCACCATCCCTCCATCCAACGGGAGACTTCACCCGAGCAGCAGTCCTGGGGCCCGCCAATTAGTGTCTCTCCTGCATCGCCATCGGGGGCTGTGTAGAGCATCCAGAGGGAGGCTGGGACCGCCCAAACAGTAAGGGGTAAATCCTCCAGGGGGTCCAGAGTCACCCTGGAGGGAAGCAGTGTCTCGTACCAATAGGCTCAATAAATAAGTCATCCAGGGTCCCCGAAAGCTGCAGAAGGCAATGTCAGCAAAGAGTAGGTGGGAGTCAGAGGGGGGGACAAGGGGCGCATCCAGGGGGAGGGGACACATATGCGGGAATGTCAAGCCCTTCCAGTACAGCGCATTAGGTATCACTCAGACCCCCCAAAGTGCAACTCCCCCATCTAAGGTCAAGACTCCAGAAGGGAAGATGAGCCGCCCTGGTCTGTACATGAAAGAACCTGCTGCCAAGGGGTTGGGGCCATCATCCCTTCCTCCAATGGGAGATGCCACCGGAATGAAAGCCCCGTGTCCTGTCAAGTGGTGCCCCTCTGACAATGTCGTTGTGGTATATGTGGAGCATCCAGGGAGAGGCAGGGACCACCCAAACAGTGAGGGGTAAAGCCTCCAAGGGGGACCGGTGTCAGACAGGAGGATAGCGGTGTCTTGTACAAGTTGGTTAATTAGACAAGTCATTCAGTGTGTTCCTGTGAGCAGCGGAAAGAAAGGTCGGTAAGGATTATGAATGGGTGGGGGCCAGGGAGTGCATAAAACTGCCACCAGATGACCGGGGCAGAGAGGGCAAGGGGATGAAACTCAGATCTGGTAGGTGGGGGCGGGGGTGAGGAGTGTCCCTCATATTACTCACGTTGGCCATACCTAGAAGCTGAGCGCTCTGCATACCCAGGACGTTCTTCTGTATAATCTAGCCTATCTGTATACATTAGCCTGTCTTTTGTACACATTAGTCGGTCCGCTGTATACACTAGTCTGTCTGTATACACTAGTGTATACAGATAAGCTAGATTATACAGAAGAACGTCCTGGGTATGCAGAGATGGAGGCTAGAGTGTATACAGACGGACTAGTGTATACAGAAGACCGGCTAGTTTATATAGGGAGGCTAATGTGTGCAAAAGACAGGCTAGTGTATACAAATAGGCTAGATTATAGAGAAGAACATCTTGGGTATGCAGAGAGAGAGGCTGGGTTACACAGAGAGGCTGGTGTATGCAGACTTGCTAGTGTATACAGACGGACTAGTGTATAGAGAGGCTTGGGTATACAGAGAGCTAATGTATAAAGAGCAGCTAGTGTATACAAAAGACATCCAAGGGTATACAGAGAGACTCGTGTATGCAGAAGACCGGCTAGTTTATACAGAGAGGCTAAAGTGTACAAAACACAGGCTAGATTATACAGTAGCTTCATAAAACTGAGAAATCGTTGCATTACTCTAAATTTAAAATATGTTCCGGTTGCACTGAAAAGACGATATTAGATGAGTGATCTACACATTTCGTTTACTATTTCACTATACCGGCTAAATGTTAATATGTTAATATGTGCTGCGTGTAAGGTAGAAATTAGATGGTTTAGTGTGAGCTGGTTTACCAGGATTTAGAGATAGTAATCTGTTTATACTAGTATATAAATATAGCAAAATAACTATAACGGGTTTAAGTGGAAATACACGAAATAACAGCAACAACGTGTGTAGGTTTTTATCAATCAAGTTCATTACGTGTCTTTAATCATGTAGTGACATTGGAGCACAAGGATGAGCAAGCATAATAACTAACAGAGGATGACATGGCAAAAAGACAAACTGCATTAGAAATGTGAATATGAATTAGAGTTGAAATGCCAATCTCCAGGGCTACGTACAGCAAAGTGTGAGCTAAGCAGCTAAATATTCTGCAATAGCAGAGATTAAGTATTGCAGTCGAAATGAGATCGGAAGCGTTAGTTGCAGTAGCTCCAAAATAACTGAGAAATCATTTCATTACTCTAAATGTAAAAGTTTTCCCGGTAGCACTGAGTGGACTGATATTAGATGAGTGATCGTTCTAGTACAAATTCAGTTTCCTATAGCAGAGAGATACCAGCTAAATGTGAGACGAGCAATTAAACTGTTCACGGTAGCTTTGCATTACTCTTAATATGTGCAGCGTGTAAAGAAGCAATAAGATGGATTTGTATTATCCTAAAATTAGCAGTATACGTAATAAAGGTGAGTAGGTAACCTGGATTTAGACATAGCAAACTCTATAATCTAATTTAGCAAAATTAGAAAGGATAATATTGAGACAGTATATACAGGTCGAGTTTAACTGGAAATACACAAAATATCTAGCTTACCTTTACATTGTTCAATAGAGCGTTGCAAAGTAATACCAAGGCAGAATGTCGGAATAGCAATTAGATGAGATGATTGCTGTAATCATGAAATATCAGCAACGCCTAGGTTTCTATCGGATGAGAAAGTATAATAACTGGCAAAGTATGACATGGCAAAGAGACAAATTGCATTAGAGATGTAAGATGGACATGAAATGTCAATCCCCATTGGTTACTTACATGTAAACGCGGCTACATACAGCAAAGTGTGAGCTAAGCAGCTAAAGGGTATTTAAGAGTAAATTGACGTAGCTTGAAAATTCCAACGTGTAAATCGTTCCATTAAATATGTTACGCACGAAGACGGCTTACACTGACTGTTTTCCGTTTCCATTGGTCATCGGCATAATGTATCAGTAACCATGAACATTAATAGTGATAGACAGCTTACATTAGGGTGTATGCATGATGTGAATGTAAAATGAATGTAAAATAGTTGCATTATGTGTTTTTAATGTAATCAAACTGTATTGCTATGCTTTGCTACTGCAACCACTTCTCAATCAAGTCCCACTGCTTTTCTCACTTTTTGCCGCTGTTAAAAAATGTGTTGCAAGTGTTATGTGTTACAAATGGTTATCAGTGTGACAGTTAATGTGGAGAAAAAGTAATACACAAAATAGAGTCAGAAAGAGAATCCTATTGCATAGAGGTAGCGAGAGATGGTTGCATTAATCTTAATGTGCAGTGTGTAAAAGGTTTTAAAAAGATGGTTTTGTGTGACTTTTGATTTAACGTAAAATTAGCTGTAGACATTATAATTTGTTACAATGATTTAGAGATAGTAATCTCTATAAAATAATAATAATAAGTATAGCAAAACAAATTAGGAAAATTTTGAGGCAGTATGTATAGTCGAGATATAGTGAATACACAAAAGGGATCAAGGGATAGTAGCAAAGTCAAGGGATAAATGCAAAGGTACTCTATTTAACAGTAAATTGACGTAGCTTGCAAATTCCAACGTGTAAATCGTTCCATTAATTTTGATGCTCAAGAAGACGGCTTACACTGACTGTTTTCCGTTTCCACTGGAAAGAGAATCCTATTGCATAGAGGTAGCGAGAGATGGTTGCATATGGCAGAAAGACGGCTTACACTGCTTTTCTCACATTTTGCTGCGGTAAAAAGAAATGTTTTGTCACTGTGTTTTAACTGTGACAGATAAGGTGGAGAAAAAGAAGTAATACAGAAAATAGAGTCAAACAGTGGAAACTTTATTTGTCATGACAGCTGATACTTGGTTGAGCAATAAAACTGTTTTATTTAGATGTAAGACTAGTTTTATTCTCTACATATAGGGTTTTCAGAGAGTTGTATAATATAGGCGACCAATAGGACATTTAAATGGCTTAATATTGTAGGGAGGAAGTATCGCTGTTCAAAGGTAAGAGATTGAAAGCTTAGCTTGAAAATGGCCGAGAAATAGTTGCGTTAGTCTAAATTTAAAGGATATGCCGGTACCAATGAGAAAGCTTATATTAGACTAGTTGATGTTTGCATTACACAATCCTATTATTATTATTATTATTATTAAGATCCAAGTGCAGAGAGATACTCAGTTAATGTCAGAGATACTCGGTCAATGTCAGAAAAGCAATAAAACTGTTTACATCGTTAGAGAGCGATATTTACATTACTCTTAGTATGTGCAGCATGTCTGGTAGCAAATGGATGGTTTTGTGAACATTTTGCATTAAGGTACAATTAGCGGTAGAACTCATCGAAGTGAATAGATTTAAGCGGATTTTGAGATAGTACTCTCCATTTCTAATAAGAAATATAGAAAAAAAGTCAGGATGGTGTGTCAGGACTGTCACATACTCACAGTCCCGTTACAAATATGCAAAATAGAGCAAAAGAGTACATGGTTTATTTTGATGTATGATAGTTTTATTGCATGCTTGATGTGGATGATTAAAATCGTGTAGTGATCTATATTTAGCATAAGAATGAAAAGGCATAACATGGCAATGAGACAAACTCCATTAGAGATGTGAGCTAGATGAAATGATGAAATGTCTCTGTATAGCCCAGATTGTCTTCTGTTATCACTTAGCATACCCTCTAAATTCACTAGCCTTCTCTATATACACCAGCATGTTTACACTAGCCGGTCTTCTGCATACAATAGCCTGTCTTCGATATACACTAGCCTATGTTCTGAATACACTAGCCCGTCTTCTGTATACATTAGTCTCTCTGTATAAACTAGCATCTCTGTATACCCCAAACTGTCTTCTGTAAAAACTTGTCTCTCTTTATAACCTGTCTAGCCTTTCTTCTGTACACACTCGCTTCACTGTATACACTAACCAGGCTTCTATATACAATAGCTTCACTCTATGCACTAGCCTCTCTGTATAAACTCGCCTCTCTATATACCCTAGATAGTGTTCTGCATCTCCGTAATGGTAGCCTCTCCGTAGAAGCCAGCCTTTATTCTGTTTTCACTAGCCTTTCTTCTGTATGCTGTAGTCTTCTATATATACTAGCTTCTCTGTACACCCTTGCATCTCTGTAATACACTAAACCCTCTGTATACCACAGCCTGTCTTCTGTATACACTAGACTGTAAACACTAGCTAGAATACACCAGCCTGTCTTCTGTACCCACTAGAATCTCTGTATACACTACCCAGTCTTCTGTATACACTGTCAGCTTGGATGTATACCCAAGCCTGTCTTCTGTATACACTAGTCTCTCTATATGCACTGTCCTATCTGTATACACTCGACTCTCTCTATACACTAACCTCTCTATATACACTAACATCTTTGTATATACTAGCCTCTCTTTAAATTAGCCTCTCTGTGTACCCCAGCCTCATTGTTTACTCTAGCATCTCTGTATACTCAAGCCTATCTGCGTACACAAGTTTGTATTCTGTATTCACTAGCCTGTATTCACTAGCCTTATATATACTAGCTTCTCGCTTCTCTGTACACCCTTGCATCTCTGTACACTAGACTCTCTGAATACACTAAACCCTCAGTATACCACAGCCTGTCTTCTGTATACATTAGACTGTAAAAACTAGCTAGAATACACCAGCCTGTCTTCTTTACCCAATAGACTCTCTGTATGCACTACCCAGGCTTCTGTATACACTGTCAGATTTGATGTATACCCAAGCCTGTCTTCTGTATACACTAGTTTCTCTATATGCACTGTCCTTACTGTATACTCTCGACCCTCTCTATACATTAACCTCTCTATATACACTAACATCTTTGTATATCTCTCTTTAAATTAGCCTCTCTGTGTACCCCAGCCTCACTGTTTACTCTAGCATCTCTGTATACTCAAGCCTATCTACATACACGAGTCTTCTGTATTGTGTATTAACTAGCCTTTCTTCTGTATGCTGTAGTCTTCTATATATACCAGCTTCTCTGTACACCCTTGCATCTCTGTAAACACTGTGTAAACTAGCCAGTCTTATGTATACACTAGACTCTCTGAATACACTAAACTCTCAGTATACCACAGCCTGTCTTCTGTATACACTAGACTGTAAAATCTAGCTAGAATACACCAGCCTGTCTTCTGTACCCACTAGACTCTCTGTATACACTACCCAGTCTTCTGTATAGAATGTCAGCTTTCATGTATACCCTTTCTGTATACACTAGCTTCTCTATATGCACTGTCCTTTCTGTATACACTCGACTCTCTCTATACACTAACCTCTCTATATACAATAACATCTTTGTATTTGTCTTTAAACTAGCCTCTCTGTGTACCCCAGCCTCACTGTTTACTCTAGCATCTCTGTATACTCAAGCCTATCTACATACACGAAACCTGTATTCTGTATTCACTAGCCTTTCTTCTGTATGCTGTAGTCTTCTATATATACCAGCTTCTCTGTACACCCTAGCACTGTAACAGTGCTAGGTTCCTGTATTACAGAAACAGAACACCAGCAATAAGGTGTATACTGTGCAGGAGGCACACAACACCGACTCTAACTTCTGCACTGCAGATGCATGTATTGCAGAAATTGAACACCAGTAATAAAGGGTAGCTTCAGGTGTGTACTGTGCAGGAGGCACATAACACCCACTGTAACAGTGCTAGGTTCCCAAGCAGTAAAGACACTGTCCCTGCCTATCGTCCTCTTTCCCTGACCACCGCAACACACTATACAAGGCCGCCGTGCTGGCGGCCTTATATAGTGTGGGGTGTGTACTAAACCCCCCTGAGCTATAATTGGCCACAGGAATCCTGCCTGTGGTGAATTGTGGCTCTCCTCACACAGGATGTCACATCTGTTCTTATTATATAGAACCTATTATGCTCCTCGTAAACTTTTTCAGTTTGGCCGAACGGCCGGACGCAAGTTGCCCCCGGTGCGGGAACATGGGGGGAGACATGATGCACATGTTTTGGAGATGCCCGAAGTTGATCCGCTACTGGACAGAGGTGACAGGAACCATTGATCGGGTGGTTGGAACCTCCACCAGGATGGGGGCGAAGTATTGTCTCCTGGGATTAGTTGAAGGAGTTGGAAACTCGGGAAGTAGCCAGATGGCAGTTCTGAGATGCCTATTTCAGGCAAGGAAACTGATTGCCCAACCCTGCTTAGCCTCCAATGTTGGCAATGACTTGTTTTTTTTCGCTTGTTTCCCAAGATGACCATGTTGGCGTTTGTCAAGATGGTTGAGAGTGCCCGAAGAGATCGCCTATGGCCCCATCACCTTGAAAGTGCCTGATCTTGTCTGATCTCGGAGGCTAAGCATTGTCGGGCCTGATTAGTAACTGGATGGGAGACCAACTGGGAATACCAGGTGCCGTAGGATTCTTTTTATGTTGTTGGCGTTGACATGGGTTTTTTTTTCCGCTTGTTTCCCAAGGTGATCATCTTGGCATTTGTCAAGAGGGCTGAGAGAGCCCAAAGAAATCTCCTACGGCCACATCCCCCTGAAAGCGCCCGATCTCATCTGATCTCAGAGGCTAAGCAGGGTCCGGCCTAGATAGTATTAGAGGTGCCGTAGGAATCTTTTTATATTGTTGGCTTTGACCTGTTTTTCTTTCGCTTGTTTCCCAAGGTGACCATTTTAGCATCAGTCAAGAGTTTTGAGTATGTCCCAAAGCGTTCGCCTGAGGTCACATCACCCTGAAAGCGCCCGATCTCAGAGGCTAAGCAGGGTCTGGGTCAGATGGGAGACCGCCAGGGTCTATGTTGTTGGCGTTGACCTTTTTTTTTTCACTTGTTTCCCAAGATAACCATCTTGGTATTTGTCAAGAGGGTTGAGAGTGTCTAAATAGAACACCTATGGCCACATCACCCTGAAAGCGCACAATCTCATCTGATCTCGGAGGCCTAGCAGTGTACGGCCTGGTTAATACCTGTATGGGAGACCATCTGTGAATACCAGGTGCCCAACAAGAGGGTTGAGAGTGCCCAAAGAGATCATCTACGGCCCCATCACCCTGAAAGCGCCCAATCTCATCTGATCTCAGAGGCTAAACAGTGTCGGGCCTGGTTAGTACCTGGATGGGAGACTGCCTGGAAATACCAGGTGCCATAGGCTTCTTTTTTTGTTGTTGGCTTTGAACTGTTTTTTTCGCTTGTTTCTCAAGACGACCATCTTGGCGTTTGTCAAGAGGGTTGGGCGTGTCTTGAAGAGAACGCTTACGGCCACATCACCCTAAAAGCACCCGATCTTGTCTGATTTCAGAGGCTTAGCAGCATCAGGCCTGGTTAGTACCTGGACGGGAGACTGCCTGGGAAGACCAGGTGACATAGAAGGATCTGGCCTGGTTAGTGTCTTGATTGGGAGATCGCCTGGGAATTCCGGATGCCGTAGGATTCTTTTTATGTTGTTGGCTTTGACCTGTTTTTTTTCCCTTGTTTCCCAAGGTGACCATCTTGGCATTTGTCAAGAGGGTTGAGAGTGCACAAAGAAATTGCCTACGGGCACAACACCCTGAAAGCGCCCAATCTTGTTTGGTCTCAGAGGCTAAGCAGGGTTGGGCCTGGTTTGTACCTGGATGAGAGACCTCCTGGGTTTTCCAGATGCCGCAGGCTTCTTTTTATGTTGTTGGCGTTGACTTGTTTTTTTTGTTTGTTTCCCAAAGTGGCCATCTTGGCGTTTGTCAAGAGGGTTGAGCATGCATTTGATCTCAGAGGCTAAGCAGGGTTGGGACATGGTTAGTACCTGGATGGGAGACCGCCTGGGATTTCTCGATGCCATAGGCTTTAGTTTTAAGTTGTTGGCATTGACTTATTTTTTTATTTTTATTATTCTTTTATTAAGTAGAACAACATAAATATAACAGTCAACCATACAGCATGACCCAGGGTCACAATTACATGCTAACAAAAAATAGGCAGCCAAATATTTCTGGGTTCTCAGAGGGGAGTCCTACAGTTTCATGCAGAAAATAGAGAAACCCCACCTCCGACATGTAGTACAGTATAACTAGTGCAGCTCCGTTCGGACAAATGTAATCATGGAGAACAACTGGGACCACAGCGAGCCAGCTTATCATGACCTACGTGAACTAGAGTAAAATATGAGCCGGTCATGTCCAGAACCCTGGGGTTCTTCTGGGTCCCGAAGGCTAGTAAGGAGACAAGGCATAGTCAAAAGGGAGGACGGGGGAAGAAGAGAGTGCAAAGACGGAGAGAGAGGAGGTGGGGGGATGGCGACGGGGAAAAAAAGAAAAATAAAGACAAAAAGGAGGGGGGAATGCCACCCAGGGCAGACATGGCCTACGTAGGTAAACGTTAGATGTTCAGTCGTTTTCTGGGACGGGGGCACTGCTCACCTGTAGTCTCGAGTACCAGTAAAATACCTCCAGGGCCTCCATGTAACACTAAATGCCTCTTCAGTGTTGTGAAGGGTGGCGGTCAATTCTTCCATCCCGGAGAATATGATTGACTTTGGAATACCACAGCACCTTGGATGGGGGCTGAGGCTGCCTCCACAGTGCGGGAATGCAGGCCCGGGCGGCATTCAGGAGTTGCATTGTGAGGGTTTTTTTGTATTTTCGAACAGGCTGTTCGGTCAAGTGTAGAAGGCACGCTACTGGGAACCCAAAAGTTCCTCAAGGTCGGGCATGCCCAGAAAAGGTGTCCCATGGTCCCCATATCTGAATTTCACCTCCAACAAACATCCGGGATCGATCTATCCATTTTATTCAGAAGGTATGGGACTCTATACCAGCGTGAGACTATCTTGTATCTTGATATTGGTTTGCGATGGAAGCTTTATGTACTAAGGTCAGGATCTTCCCTATCTGTTGTGGGGTAAATGTGATGCCTAAGTCCCTCTCCCATTTGTGGATAAATGGTGGGGTCGACTCCTCCTCCTGACTACTCAATAGGTTGTACAGGAGGGAGAGGGTGTGTCGCACAGGTTCCCTTTTGTGACAGATGGATTTATAGGGTGTCAGGTCTCTAGGAGTTTTGGGGGCCCTTTGTATGGCCAGAAGAAAGGGACGAAGTTGATAAGCACTAAACAAGTCAAGCGGAGGGTCAGAAAGCTCGGCGTCAGTTTGCGTGGTCGGGAGCCCTCCCGTGGGCCACACCTCTCCCAGACGCTGTTTCCCCACCACTGTCAACTGTCGCAGTTTCTTGTTGGTAAATCCCGGTGGGAAGTCTGGATTACCTATAACCGGAGTCATTGGTGATGGCAGGGGAGCAATGTGTGTGCAGCGGAACAACCTCCGCACAACAGCCAACGTAGCTCCCACTACGGGGTGACCTCTGAGGTCTTTTGGTAGGGAGGACAGGAGCCACGGGGAGGTCAATAGGGGAATGGATCCATCCTCAATCTCCATCTCCACCCACTGCTTGTGTGGGCCATTACAATGCCAATCAACGACTCTCGCTAGCAGAGTCACTCTGTAGTATTGTCTGAGATCTGGGAGACCCAGACCCCCCTTGTCCTTTGGTCTGGCAAGCAATTGCAAACGGGCTCTGGGCGGTTTGCGCGCTCAAATAAAGTCCCGGAGCAGCACCTGCAGTTGTCTGAAAAAAATTGGGGGTAACCAGATCGGTAATGTCTGGAACATGTATAAGATCCGAGGGAGGGCCATCATTTTGAATGCATTACAGCGCCTGAACCAGGTCAGTGTTAAAGCATGCCAGTTTCCCAAATCAGATTTCAGTCTATCCAGGAGAGGGACAAAATTAAGCAGGTATAATTGCGCTAAATCCGCTGCGATGTCAACGCCCAGTTAACGTATAGATTTTTCAGCCCAGTAGAATGGAAAAGCGGACCGGAGCCTCTTGGCCTCACCATCCGGGACCGATATATTCAATACAGCCGACTTGGCGCAATTGTTTTTATAGTTTGATAGGCTGCCGTGTCGCTGTAGAGACGCAAGTATTTTGGGAAGCAAAATGTGTGGATTGGAGACGGAAAAAATTAGATCGTCAGCGTACGCCGCAATTTTGTGGTGTGCCGAGGGTTTGGATATGCCAGTAATATTCGGGTCATTCCGAACGTGACACATAAGTGGTTCCAGTGTCAGAATTAAAATTAGGGGAGACAGAGGGCACCCCTGCCTCGTCCCATTAGTGATGGGGAAAGAGTCCGAGCACCCCTCGGTCACCCGTACCGCTGCCGACGGCGTGGAGTAAAGCGACATTACCCAGCTCATCATGTTGGGGCCAAGACCTATATGTTCCAGGGTGGCCTGCATAAAGTGCCAGGCCACCCTGTCAAAGTCCTTCTCTGCGTCCGTTGACAACATAAGCAAGGGCCTTCCCTGTTAATGCGCCGCATGGATTAAATTGAGGACTCGGGCCGTATTGTCTCTAGCTTCCGACTTATTTATATTTTTTTGCTTGTTTCCCAAGGTGACCATCTTGGCGTTTGTCAAGAGGGTTGAAAGTGCCTGAAGAGATTGCCTACGGGCACATCACCCTGAAAGCACCCGATCTCGTTTGATGTTGGAGGCTAATAGAGTCGGGCCTTGTTAGTACCTGGATGGGAGACCGCCTGGGAATACCAGGTGTCGTAGACTTCTTTTTATGTTGTTGGCGTTGACCTGTTTTTTTTTTCGCTTATTTCCCAAAGTGACCATCTTGGTGTTTGTCAAGAGGGTTGAGAGTGCCTGAAGAGATTGCCTATAGCCACATCACTCTGAAAGCACCCAATCTCGTCTGATCTTGGAGGCTAAGAAGAGTCTGGCCTGGTTAGTACCTGGATGGGAGACCACCTGGGATTACCAGTTATTGTAGGCTTCTTTTTATGTTGTTGGCGTTGATTCGTTTTTTTTTTTTTCTTGTTTCCCAAGGTGACCATCTTGGCATTTGTCAAGAGGGTTGAGAGTGCCCAAAGAGATCGCTTACAGCAGCATCACCCTGAAAGAGCCCTATCTCTTCTCTTGTCTGAGGCTAAGAAGGGTTGGGCCTAGTTAGTACCTGGATGGGAGATGGCGTTGGAAAACCAGGTGCCGTATTCTTCTTTTTATGTTGTTGACATTGACCTGTTTTTTTTTTTCACTTGTTTCCCAAGGTGACCATCTTGGCATTTGTCAAGAGGGTTGAGAGTGCCCGAAGAGATCACCTATGGCCCCATCACCCTGAAAGCGCCCAATCTCGTCTGATCTCGGATGCTAAACAGTGTCGGGCCTGGTTAGTACCTGGATGGGAGACCGCCTGGGAATACCAGGTGCCATAGGCTTCTGTTTTTTTTATTTTTTATTTAGTAGTATGCGACATACAATGTAAAGGCAACTTCACAGAATGTGTGATACAAATAGTTACAATCAAATGATCATATTGCATGGATATCAGAGCCAATGGTAAGAAGTCTGAGGAGAATAGCACGTGTACAGCTTTGCGGTCATATCAAGATGAGATTAAAGCTCCATCTCGTTGGGATCCTCTACCACTTAAAATATTATTGATACTAGCCCTGCTACCCTCGAAGAGTTTAGATATCCATAGATAGGGGAAGAGTATTGTGTAGTAGTCAAATGGGGTCGGAACATACCATTTTCTTTTACCTTTTTTGAGTTAAGAAGGGAAATAGTAGAACTGAAAGGAGGGAGAAGGGGAAAGAGAAGATTGGGGAAGGAAATGGCAGAAAAGGAAAAGAAGGGGTAAGGGGGTGTCGTGGGTAGAGTGGATAGGGTGGGGTCCCCTCCCAGGGAGCAAGAGACGCCCTCGGCTCACCAGCTCATCAGCTGTCCAACGTTTGGAACAGCGATCTCCAACGATCACCATGAGCTTACTATGTCTCGCGGAGGTATTCTTCCGAAAAGCGAAACTGGGTCCAGTAGAACCATCTGTTCCCATGCTCCTCCGTTTTATCCCTCATTGTGGCAGTCAGGTCTTCCATTCGTTCAATATCATTTACCCTTGCGAACCACTGGGTCACCATTGGAGCAGATTGCTCTTTCCACTGACTTGGGATGCAGGCCCTAGCTGCATTGAGGAGATGTTTAAGTAAGGACTTATGATAACGCTTTCTCGACATAGGAGTTAGATTGAGAAGAACTGCTGCGGGATCATTGGCTAAGGAAATGTCTGCGAACTTGTGGATGAGTCTCAGGACAGGCTGCCAGAATGTTTGTAATTTAGGGCATTCCCAGAAAATGTGGAGAATGGTGCCAGTCTGTTGCCCACAGTGACAGCAGCGGTCAGATTGACCGGGGAATATTTTGGCCAACACCACCGGTGTACGATACCAGCGTGTGATCAGCTTATATGAGATCTCCTGATATTTACTGCAGAGTGACGACTTATGGGCGAAAAAGAGTATTCTGTCCTTCTGTGGTTTGGAGAATGTAGTTTGTAAGTCCCTTTTCCATTTAGCTAGGAAGGGTGGATCCGTGGAGGATTGTGCGTCTGTCAGGATTTGGTAGGACCTAGAGAGGGAACCACGAATTGGGCCATCATCCAGGCAAAGTTCCTCGAAGGGGTGGAATTGTCTAGAGAAGAACGAATGGTTAGGTAGTGGTCCGAGGAAATGGATTAGCTGTCTAGCTCTCCAGCTATCCAATGCAACAGGTACTTGCTCTAGCAGTATGGTCCCCGTGGGAATCAAGCCCGTGGGTCCAAGAAATAGGGCTGCTCTCAGAAGCCCTTTCGGGGCTTGCCTGGTAAAGGCCTGGTCAGACAGGCCCGGAGGGAATCTAGGATGTCCAATAATTGGGGTCATAGGAGAAGGGAAGTTAGTCAGGTGGGAAAGGTGAAAAAAACTATCCATCTCGGCGAGCGAGGGGCCAATTAACGGGTGAGTAGTCACACTGGGCTCCAATGGCCTCCCCGCCCAAGGCAGACCAGCCAGTGGAACCCGCGCCATCTCCTGCTCTAGCTTGACCCATAGCTTCAGTTCCCCATGCCGGTGTCTTATCACATATGGTTCCCCATCGGATAGTGTCCGCTGTGTACTGCGCATGCGCAGTACACAGCAACACAGATTCCGAAAATTGCCGAGCATGAACGGCGCCTGCACACCGAGTCCAGGTTCTATCCCCGCTATCCAAGTGGACATAGAGTAAGAATATAAAAGAGCCGAGCGCAGCGAGGCCGAGCCCGAAGCGTGGCGAGCAAAGCTCGCCTGCGAGGGACCCTCTAATATTCACAACCCTATGTCCGCTTGGATGGTGGGGCTACCACCTCCACTCACCGCGCAGGCGCCGTTCAGCTTCGGAAATTTTCCGAAGCTTCGTCTGCTCCGTACTGCGCATGCGCAGTACGGCGCGGACACTATATCATGGCCGGACAGTATATGGCAGAACACCGGCACCAGTCAACCACCGGTGTCATGTGCGTCGCTGTGTAATATAGAGCAGGGTCCGGGAAGCCAATACCTCCCCGCAATTTCGGTCGCAATAGCATTGCCCTACCAATACGCATATGTTTTCCGCACCAGAGGAACTTGATAAAGATTGAGCGAACCGCATGAAAGAAAGTCTGGGGTATTTTGATAGGTAAGGCTTGTAGTAGATACAGAAGTCGTGGCATCGCGTTCATCTTCAACACATTACAGCGTCCGAACCATGACAGAGCTAGTGGGTCCCATCTTTTAAGGTCCGCTGTAAGCCCATAGGCTTCTTTTTATGTTGTTGGCTTTGACCTGTTTTTTTTGCTTGTTTCTCAAGGCGACCATCTTGGCGTTTGTCAAGAGGGTTGGGCGTGTCTTGAAGAGAACGCTTACGGCCACATCAACCTGAAAGCACCCGATGTCGTCTGATTTCAGAGGCTAAGCAGCGTCAGGCCTGGTTAGTACCTGGATGGGAGACTCCCTGGGAAGACCAGGTGCCATAGAAGGATCTGGTCTGGTTAGTGTCTTTTTTTTTTTTTTATTCTTTATTTATGGATTGCAGGTAATACAGAGACAAACTGTAAAAGACATAGATCCCTCAGTTTTCCAGGTTAACAAAAATACATAGTTAATACTTCGTGGGGGACCGGGGGAAACCTAACAACTTATGTCAGCAGCAGCCCCAGCCGTGGCTAGGCCACCACATTATCCCACTCTAATGATCTGGCACCCCAGTGTCTACTTATAAACCAGGGCAGTCCCCGGGGCGATCCCCCTCAAGGCCCAGACTGAGGGGCCTCTAACATCGGTCACCTTCATTCTATTGGTCAAAGAGCTCAGCCGGGACCACCCCGAGGGCCGCCAACCCCTGGCTGGGAAATCGAGGGAACAAAACGAAAAGATCCTTGCAATCACCATGTATTTTAATTATACTTGGGAGTTAGGGGGTAGGGAAAGAGGGGGGAGCAAATGGGCAGGAGAAGGGGATGGGGGTAGAAAGAATGAAAGTTATAGGGGGCTAACAGTGCTACGAGGCAGACGGGGGAGAGAGTGAACCAGGGTGGTATACGAGAAGGGAGAGAAAGAAAGAGGACTCCGATGGGTTCCCACGGCCGGACCCTTCCCTCTATACACGTGCCAGAGCCTACAGATAGGATCTGTATGCGTCGGAAAACCTGAACAGGCTCCAAGACAACCAACGAGCAGTGTGCTCTTCCTCCCTGTCGCCTAACGCTGATGTGAGCTGTTCCATACGGTAGATGTCGAGTCCAGGTTCTATCCCCACTATCCAAGTGGACACAGAGTAAGAATATAAAAGAGCCGAGCGTGGCGAGCGAAGCGTGGCGAGCGAAGCTCGCCTGCGAGGGGCCCTCTAATATTCACAACCCTATGTCCGCTTGGATGGTGGGGCTACCACCTCCACTCACCGCGCAGGCGCCGTTCAGCTTCGGAGATTTTCCGAAGCTTCGTCTGCTCCGTACTGCGCATGCGCAGTACGGCGCGGACACTATATCATGGCCGGACAGTATATGGCAGAACACCGGCACCAGTCAACCACCGGTGTCATGTGCGTCGCTGTGTAATATAGAGCAGGGTCCGGGAAGCCAATACCTCCCCGCAATTTCGGTCCCAATAGCATTGCCCTACCAATACGCATATGTTTTCCGCGCCAGAGGAACTTGATAAAGATTGAGTGAACCGCATGAAAGAAAGTCTGGGGTATTTTGATAGGTAAGGCTTGTAGTAGATACAGAAGTCGTGGCATCGCGTTCATCTTCAACACATTACAGCGTCCGAACCATGACAGAGCTAGTGGGTCCCATCTTTTAAGGTCCGCTGTAAGCCCATAGGCTTCTTTTTATGTTGTTGGCTTTGACCTGTTTTTTTTTGCTTGTTTCTCAAGGTGAGCATCTTGGCGTTTGTCAAGAGGGTTGGGTGTGTCTTGAAGAGAACGCTTACGGCCACATCAACCTGAAAGAACCCGATCTCGTCTGATTTCAGAGGCTAAGCAGCGTCAGGCCTGGTTAGTACCTGGATGGGAGACTCCTTGGGAAGACCAGGTGCCATAGAAGGATCTGGTCTGGTTAGTGTCTTGATTGGGAGATCGCCTGGGAATACTGGATGCCGTAGGCTTCTTTTTATGTTGTTGGCTTTGACCTGTTTTTTTTAGCTTGTTTCCCAAGGTGACCATCTTGGCCTTTGTCAAGAGGCTTCAGAGTGCCCAAAGAGAGTGCCTACGGCCAAATCACTATACTATATATCTATATCTATAATAATAAATAATATTTTTAGTTATTATATATAAGATACTATATAGGGGATTTGGCCGTAGGCACTCTCTTTGGGCACTCTGAAGCCTCTTGACAAAGGCCAAGATGGTCACCTTGGGAAACAAGCTAAAAAAAACAGGTCAAAGCCAACAACATAAAAAGAAGCCTACGGCATCCAGTATTCCCAGGCGATCTCCCAATCAAGACACTAACCAGGGGGGGCGTGGCCTAGGCATGAAGGAGTGAGGACGCTCTTTTCCGGAGCTCCCGGTCCGTGACCCCTCCGCACCCCTTTACCACAGTTTGGTCGCATATTTCGGCATCGCCGACATCTCCGCGCTTCGGCGGAACACAGCCAGCCGAGCGGGGTCCGCCGCTGCTGCCATGGACAGGTACTTGGTCCCGCTGCAGCCTCCGGCCTCCACGCCGGATCCAGCCAAGATGGCGCCCGCGGCCTCCGGCGCTCCAGGACACGCGGCACAGAGGGAAGGTGAGCAGACTGCTATGCAGGGACACGACATGCCCCCGTTCTCCCCGCCTAGTGACTTGTCCCCGTGTCTCCCCCGCTCACTGTCCATGGCCTCGCTTGACAGCCCGGACCATAGCGGCCTGCCACCCTGGTTCCCTCACAACTCCCAACTGTCCCAGAGACCCTCCCGCAGTGGAAGCCTCATCCCAGGACCGAATGGCCAGGCTGCTCTCGCCTCAGACACACAGGGGGACCCACCGCTGCCACCAGCACCAGCATTATTGGGGGACAAGGCCATCCTAGCTTTACTCCAAAACCTTCCCACTAAAGCAGACTTTAGCTGTATGGCAGCCAGGATTGAAACGACCTTGCGACATGAAATCGCAGGGGTCAAACGTGACGTGTCGGCTACGAACGAGCGGGTGACCACCCTGGCATCGGATGTGACCTCCCTGACCACTGATGTTTCTGGCCTGCAAGCCGCACATGATACCCTTGCTGACAGAGTGGCACAGTTGCAACTCCTAGTGGATGACCTTGAGAATCGCAACCGCAGATGCAACATCAGGATCAGAGACTTGCCCGAAGCCACTGGCCAGGCAGACCTCAAAGCCACAGTTACAGCTATATTTAACGCCTGTCTGGACTGCGCTGCTGACACAGCCATTGATAGAGTCCACAGGACCCTGGGCCCCAGGAGCCCCACAGAGAACCGGCCACGTGACGTTTTATGCTGTCTCCACAATTACTCAGTTAGGGAGGATGTCCTGCAAGCGTCGTGGCGCAAAGGCAGCATTGATTTTGACGGGGCCCAAGTCACCCTTCTGCCAGATGTATCCCGCAAGACCTTCCAGATGAGACGCTGTCTGCGACCCCTTCTGGAACACCTAACTGAACGGAGGATTCCATACAAGTGGGGCCATCCGTTTCACCTTATAGTGCGCAAAAATGGGAGGCCCCTTGCGCTACGACACCCTTCGGAGGTCCCGTCCTCTCTGGAGGCTTTGGGCCTGCCCTCGGTTCAGGTCCCCGACTGGTTGGCTCCTGTTGTCCCCCAGGGAGCAGTGGCCCCGACGAACAACCCCTCAACCAGGCCACAGAGAGTGAGACGCCACCGTCGATCCCAACGTCAGAGATCGCAGGCCCCCCAAGATCGTGAACCCTGAGAGAGTACAGTAATTTTCCGTTATTCCTGTGTTATACCCTTTTTTTTTTGTTTTCTTTTTCTCTACCAACATAGACGGCTGGAGTATCCAGCTTTGTGTTGTTTACCATGCCACGGGCCATTGTTCCCAGTGCCCCCGCTAGGGGAGAGGAAGGACATTGGAAGAACAGAGTTGGACACTGTGCTTCCTGGACGAAGCCCTGAGTCATTGGCGGTACTGTTCACCATTCTCGTTACTGTTTATCTACAGGTGCCCTAGTCTCGGCGCTCTTTGTGTTTTTGGACTGCCTGGTGGTGCCCCCCGGGTGCCCCTGGGCGGCGTTCCCGCTCCCTCCCCCTCTCCTCCCCCCCCCCCTTTTTTCCATTTTTTTTTTGGGGGGGGGGGAGGGGCGGGTGCCTGGGTGGTATAAATTTATCTATACTCTGTGTTGAAAAGTTTAATATGTTGGTCTAATTATGCACTGTTCTACTGTTGTTAACTGCCCGATACCTGCTGCAGTTATGTTCTATAATGCGTTTGATGTCGTAGTTAAGATGCCAAAGAAGCTCCGTGCACGCCCGATTGCGACTGCATGGACCATGGGATGCTGGAGGGGTACTGCACCGACGAGTTCCTCCCTCTGCAGTGCCTTACCTCTTCCCCCACTAGGCCCCTCTGCCCTAACCGGCAGGTTCTCTCCGATAGGAGCTTTAGCAATTCCCCGATCTATCCCCACCCCTCCTACCCTCCTCCTCCCTACTAACTCCGGACCTTCTCCGCTTCGTTACTGCTTTTCCTTTTTCTCCTCCTCTTCCTCTGTGCTTGAACTCTATATCTACTACTGACTCTGGTGGGGACCGCCGGCCGGGTACCACTGCCGTCATGGCCCTGAAGCTGGTTTCCTGGAATGTGAAAGGGCTGAATGTACCTGAAAAAAGGTCCAGCTGCCTAACAGAATTGTGGCGGATGAAGCCCCAAATAGTTTTCCTCCAGGAGACCCATTTCAGGACAGACCAAATACCACGGCTTTATAGTAAGCACTTCCCCCTGGCCCACCACAGCACGTCCCCTACTTCCAAATCGAGAGGAGTGTGTGTTCTTCTTGCTAAAAACTTGCCGTGGCGCCTGTTAGCTGTCCAAGCCGATAGTGAAGGGAGATATCTCTTCATTAAGGGACATCTCCACTCGCAAACTTTTACTCTTGCCAACCTATACATGCCGAATGTGGACCAGCTGCCGGCCTTAGAAGCATGCTTGGATGCCCTGGCTGCATTCTCGGAGGGTACTTTGATCGTTGGGGGGGACTTTAACCTCACCTTGGACCCCCGCAGAGACTCATCATCGGGCACCTCTGCGATTTCTGCGAGAACGCGTTCACACATAAGAGACCTGCTACACTCCCACCGACTGATCGATGTGTGGCGTACGCTTCACCCACAGGATAGGGACTATACGTTCTTTTCCACCGCTCATGGTTCTTACTCACGTATAGATATGTTTTTAGTCGACCCACAATGCTATCCCGGCGGTCACAGACACTCAGATAGGCCACATAGCCCTGTCTGACCATGCCCCGATTTCTTTGATGCTGAAGCTACAACAGGAGTCGCGTGGTCAGTCCTGGTGGAGACTGAACGAGTCTCTCCTGAAGGACCCTGAGACCCACGCAGACCTGCTTAGGGAATTAGAAAGTTACTTTGATCATAACTGTGATTCTGTTTCCAACCCCCTCATGTTATGGGCGGCTCATAAATGCTACATTAGGGGCATTCTTATTAAACATGGTCATAGACTCAAAGTGGCCAAAACTGAGGCTCTCTCCAAACGTATTGCCAAGTTGCATGCGTGTGAACAACGACACAAATCCCAGCCGACTGCTGCGCTGGAGGTGAGAGATCTTAGAGAACAAATCAGAGATTTCTCTCTCTTTCAGGCTAGAACCAGACTCATGTGGGTCCGCAGGACGTATTATGAATATGGAGACAAGTGTAGTAGGTCCCTAGCGAACTCCCTGCGTGCCCAACGCAACGCGTCCTTCATTCCAACCATAACCTCCCCTTCGGGTGCCAAGCTTCATGATTCACGGGAGATAGCGGAGTGTTTCCGATCTTTCTATGAAGCCCTTTATAACTTGCACCCCCGGGACTCAGGAGATGCCCTCCAGGCCGGCACAACAGCCATTGATGAGTACCTAGCTTCGGCAAACCTCCCGTCGCTTACACAGGAAGAGATAGAGCTTCTCTCGCAACCTATCTCCCCGGAGGAATTGTCGGCAGCGTTAAGAGACTCACCCAAGGGCAAGGCACCAGGCCCAGATGGGTTTACGGTCCCTTACGGCCTTCCTCTCCCTGTTGTCCACGCCGTTTGTGTCAGCTTTTAACGCCCTATTGGAGGGCCAGACCTTTCCACCGGAGCTGTTGCAGGCAAGCATCTCGGTCATACCCAAGCCGGAGAAGGATCCGCTTCTCTGTGCGAACTACAGGCCCATCTCCTTATTAAACAGCGACCTTAAGCTCTTCACTAAGATACTGGCGGAGCGGTTGGTGCCCATTCTCCAACGCCTGATACCTCTGGATCAGGTGGGGTTTATTCGTAACAGGGAAGCCCGAGACAACACTACCAGGACAATCAATGTTATAGAACGCGCCAGACGCCTTAAACTACCGATTATGTTGCTCTCTGTGGACACAGAAAAAGCGTTTGACAGGGTGAGCTGGCCTTTTTTGCTAGCCACCCTGCGAAGCCTGGGTGTACCCCCCCCCCATGCTTTCATGGGTTACAGCTCTTTACTCGTCACCGACGGCGATGGTTAGGGTCAATGGGTTTGCCTCGTCGCGTTTCACTATTGGCAATGGAACGAGGCAGGGATGCCCGTTGTCCCCCCTTTTGTTTGTCCTATCACTTGAACCCTTGCTGCACCACATCAGGCAGAACATAGACATCAAGGGACTGGACACCCCCTCACACCACCATAAGGTCGCAGCCTTTGCAGATGACCTCTTGTTCTATGTCTCAGAGCCTCACATTACATTGCCGAATCTCTTAGCGGAAATAAGACGATATGGCACCCTGTCAAATTTTAAAATTAACTTACAGAAATCGGAAGCACTCAACGTCTCCCTGTCTACCAATGCCCAGACGAGTCTAAGCACTAATTTTCCCTTTCGTTGGGCAACTGGGGCTATACAATATCTGGGTACCAAGGTTCCCCCGGACCCACATCTGATTTTCCAATTGAATTTCCAGCCGCTTCTAAAAAAATTTGCCGTAGATCTAGAGAGGTGGTCAAAGTTGGCGACCTCTTGGTTTGGGAGATGCAATGTGCTCAAAATGAATGTAATGCCCAGACTCTTGTACCTATTACAAGCCTTACCGATAAAAATCCCCCAATCATTTTTTAAAGCCATGCGCTCCATCTTTATTCTATACGTATGGCAGGGCAGGCCTCCAAGACTCAGCCGAACATTACTGCTCAGACCAAAAGACAAGGGAGGGATTGGCCTCCCAGATCCGGCATGGTACTATACGGCGGTGCACATGAACAGAGTAGTTGACTGGTGCAGACACCTGAAGGATAAGCTGTGGGTTCGTCTGGAGCATGAATCTGTACCATTTCCACTTGAGGGTTTGCCCTGGAGTGGACCGGGCTGGTCGGGAGCGACGCGGGCACACCCACACATTGAGCCAACGTTACAAGAGCTAGACAGATATTTTACCCTGACGGGCGTGCCCAGTTTCCCTTCGCCCATGACTCCTATTATTGGACACCCACGCTTTGAACCCGGCATGACGGAAAAGTCTTTCCGCCTCGACCCTGACTGGGACCTTGTGCGGGCCTCTTCTTTTCTTGGCCCTAGGACGTGGACAGCGGTCTCCACTATGTACGAGGCGTTAGCAACCACGGCCCTGGGACAGTGGAAGCTTTCCCAACTCTCCCACTTCTTGAAATCTTTGCCAAACAGTGGCGAATTCCGCAGACCCCTAACATCGTTTGAGGAGGTATTCTCAGGAGAGGGACCGACCCGAAGGTCTCTTTCCCTGTCATATCGCATCCTACTGGACCAACTCTCCCAGGGTAACCTGGTGTTCGTGGAAAAATGAGAGCGAGACCTGCATGTCCGGCTCTCGCCAGACCAGAAGAACCGCGCGCTTCTTTTTGCGCACAAGTCATCCCTATGTAGTAAATACCAGGAAATAGCTTATAAAATTTTGACCCGATGGTACAGGACCCCCACTGTCCTGGCGGCTATGTTTCCCGGTCACAGCCCTTTGTGCTGGAGATGCGGTGAACAAGCCGGCACGTTACTACATATCTTCTGGGAATGCCCTCAACTGGCCCATTTCTGGAGACAGGTTCTCAATATCATTTATGACCTCACGGCTATTGATCTCCAGAACAACCCAGCTGCGATCTTCCTCAATCTGACCCCACTCTCGAGCAAGAAGTACCATAAATCTCTCTTAAAACATCTTCTGAGTGGGGCCAGGGCATGTATACCTAGCATGTGGAAACAGCAGGCCGCTCCACTGGTGTCTCACTGGTTTGCAAGAGTTTGCGACACCTACCGTATGGAACAGCTCACATCAGCGTTAGGCGACAGGGAGGAAGAGCACACTGCTTGTTGGTTGTCTTGGAGCCTGTTCAGGTTTTCCGACGCATACAGATCCTATCTGTAGGCTCTGGCACGTGTATAGAGGGAAGGGTCCGGCCGTGGGAACCCATCGGAGTCCTCTTTCTTTCTCTCCCTTCTCGTATACCACCCTGGTTCACTCTCTCCCCCGTCTGCCTCGTAGCACTGTTAGCCCCCTATAACTTTCATTCTTTCTACCCCATCCCCTTCTCCTGCCCATTTGCTCCCCCCTCTTTCCCTACCCCCTAACTCCCAAGTATAATTAAAATACATGGTGATTGCAAGGATCTTTTCGTTTTGTTCCCTCGATTTCCCAGCCAGGGGTTGGCGGCCCTCGGGGTGGTCCCGGCTGAGCTCTTTGACCAATAGAATGAAGGTGACCGATGTTAGAGGCCCCTCAGTCTGGGCCTTGAGGGGGATCGCCCCGCGGACTGCCCTGGTTTATAAGTAGACACTAGGGTGCCAGATCATTAGAGTGGGATAATGTGGTGGCCTAGCCACGGCTGGGGCTGCTGCTGACATAAGTTGTTAGGTTTCCCCCGGTCCCCCACGAAGTATTAACTATGTATTTTTGTTAACCTGGAAAACTGAGGGATCTATGTCTTTTACAGTTTGTCTATGTATTACCTGCAATCCGTAAATAAAGAATAAAAAAAAAAAAAGACACTAACCAGACCAGATCCTTCTATGGCACCTGGTCTTCCCAGGGAGTCTCCCATCCAGGTACTAACCAGGCCTGACGCTGCTTAGCCTCTGAAATCAGACGACATTGGGTGCTTTCAGGTTGATGTGGCCGTAAGCGTTCTCTTCAAGACACGCCCAACCCTCTTGACAAACGCCAAGATGGTCGCCTTGAGAAACAAGCAAAAAAAACAGGTCAAAGCCAACAACATAAAAAGAAGCCTATGGGCTTACAGCGGACCTTAAAAGATGGGACCCACTAGCTCTGTCATGGTTCGGACGCTGTAATGTGTTGAAGATGAACGCGATGCCACGACTTCTCTATCTACTACAAGCCTTACCTATCAAAATACCCCAGACTTTCTTTCATGCGGTTCGCTCAATCTTTATCAAGTTCCTCTGGCGCGGGAAACATATGCGTATTGGTAGGGCAATGCTATTGCGACCGAAATTGCGGGGAGGTATTGGCTGCCCGGACCCTGCTCTATATTACACAGCAACGCACATGACACCGGTGGTTGACTGGTGCCGGTGTTCTGCCATATACTGTCCGGCCATGATATAGTGTCCGCACCGTACTGCGCATGCGCAGTACGGAGCAGACGAAGCTTCGGAAAATCTCCGAAGCTGAACGGCGCCTGCGCGGTGAGTGGAGGTGGTAGCCCCACCATCCAAGCGGACATAGGGTTGTGAATATTAGAGGGCCCCTCGCAGGCGAGCTTCGCTCGCCACGCTTCGGGCTCGGCCTCGCTGCGCTCGGCTCTTTTATATTCTTACTCTATGTCCACTTGGATAGTGGGGATAGAACCTGGACTCAGTGCGCAGGCGCCGTTCATGCTCGGCAATTTTCGGAATCTGGGTTGCTGTGTACTGCGCATGCGCAGTACACAGCGGACACTATCCGATGGGGGACCATATGTGATAAGACACCGGCATGGGGAACTGAAGCTATGGGTCAAGCTAGAGCAGGAGAAGGCGCGGGTTCCACTGGCTGGTCTGCCTTGGGCGGGGAGGCCATTGGAGCCCTGTGTGACTACTCACCCGTTAATTGGCCCCTCGCTCGCCGAGATGGATAGTTTTTTTCATCTTTCCCACCTGACTAACTTCCCTTCTCCTATGACCCCAATTATTGGACATCCTAGATTCCCTCCGGGCCTGTCTGACCAGGCCTTTACCAGGCAAGCCCCGAAAGGGCTTCTGAGAGCAGCCCTATTTCTTGGACCCACGGGCTTGATTCCCATGGGGACCATACTGCTAGAGCAAGTACCTGTTGCATTGGATAGCTGGAGAGCTAGACAGCTAATCCATTTCCTCAGATCACTACCTAACCATTCGTTCTTCTCTAGCCAATTCCACCCCTTCGAGGAACTTTGCCTGGATGATGGCCCAATTTGTGGTTCCCTCTCTAGGTCCTACCAAATCCTGACAGACGCACAATCCTCCACGGATCCACCCTTCCTAGCTAAATGGAAAAGGGACTAACAAACTACATTCTCCAAACCACAGAAGGACAGAATACTCTTTTTCGCCCATAAGTCGTCACTCTGCAGTAAATATCAGGAGATCTCATATAAGCTGATCACACGCTGGTATCGTACACCGGTGGTGTTGGCCAAAATATTCCCCGGTCAATCTGACCGCTGCTGTCGCTGTGGGCAACAGATTGGCACCATTCTCCACATTTTCAGGGAATGCCCTAAATTACAAACATTCGGGCAGCCTGTCCTGAGACTCATCCACAAGTTCGCAGACATTTCCTTAGCCAATGATCCCGCAGCAGTTCTTCTCAATCTAACTCCTATGTCGAGAAAGCGTTATCATAAGTCCTTACTTAAACATCTCCTCAATGCAGCTAGGGCCTGCATCCCAAGTCAGTGGAAAGAGCAATCTGCTCCAATGGTGACCCAGTGGTTCGCAAGGGTAAATGATATTGAACGAATGGCAGACCTGACTGCCACAATGAGGGATAAAACGGAGGAGCATGGGAACAGATGGTTCTACTGGACCCAGTTTCGCTTTTCGGAAGAATTCCTCCGCGAGACATAGTAAGCTCATGGTGATCATTGGAGATCGCTGTTCCAAACGTTGGACAGCTGATGAGCTGGTGAGCCGAGGGCGTCTCTTGCTCCCTGGGAGGGGACCCCACCCGACCCCACCCTATCCACTCTACCCACGACACCCCCTTACCCCTTCTTTTCCTTTTCTGCCATTTCCTTCCCCAATCTTCTCTTTCCCCTTCTCCCTCCTTTCAGTTCTACTATTTCCCTTCTTAACTCAAAAAAGGGAAAAGAAAATGGTATGTTCCGACCCCATTTGACTACTACACAATACTCTTCCCCTATCTATGGATATCTAAACTCTTCGAGGGTAGCAGGGCTAGTATCAATACTATTTTAAGTGATAGAGGATCCCAACGAGATGGAGCTTTAATCTCATCTTGATATGACCGCAAAGCTGTACACGTGCTATTCTCCTCAGACTTCTTACCATTGGCTCTGATATCCATGCAATATGATCGTTTGTTTGTAACTATTTGTATCACACATTCTGTGAAGTTGCCTTTGCATTGTATGTCGCATACTACTAAATAAAAAAACAAAAAAAACAGAAGCCTATGGCACCTGGTATTCCCAGGCGGTCTCCCATCCAGGTACTAACCAGGCCCGACACTGTTTAGCATCCGAGATCAGACGAGATTGGGCGCTTTCAGGGTGATGGGGCCGTAGGTGATCTCTTCGGGCACTCTCAACCCTCTTGACAAATGCCAAGATGGTCACCTTGGGAAACAAGTGAAAAAAAAAACAGGTCAATGTCAACAACATAAAAAGAAGAATACGGCACCTGGTATTCCAACGCCATCTCCCATCCAGGTACTAACTAGGCCCAACCCTTCTTAGCCTCAGAAAAGAGAAGAGATAGGGCTCTTTCAGGGTGATGCTGCTGTAAGCGATCTCTTTGGGCACTCTCAACCCTCTTGACAAATGCCAAGATGGTCACCTTGGGAAACAAGCAAAAAAAAGAAAACGAATTAACGCCAACAACATAAAAAGAAGCCTACAATAACTGGTAATCCCAGGTGGTCTCCCATCCAGGTACTAACCAGGCCCGACTCTTCTTAGCCTCCAAGATCAGATGAGATTGGGTGCTTTCAGAGTGATGTGGCCATAGACAATCTCTTCAGGCACTCTCAACCCTCTTGACAAACACCAAGATGGTCACTTTGGGAAATAAGCGAAAAAAAAAAACAGGTCAACGCCAACAACATAAAAAGAAGTCTACGACACCTGGTATTCCCAGGCGGTCTCCCATCCAGGTACTAACAAGGCCCGACTCTATTAGCCTCCAACATCAAACGAGATCGGGTGCTTTCAGGGTGATGTGCCCGTAGGCAATCTCTTCAGGCACTTTCAACCCTCTTGACAAATGCCAAGATGGTCACCTTAGGAAACAAGCAAAAAAATAAAAATAAGTCGGAAGCTAGAGACAATACGGCCCGAGTCCTCAATTTAATCCATGCGGCGCATGTACAGACTCTTTCCCCATCACTAATGGGACGAGGCAGGGGTGCTCTCTGTCTCCCCTAATTTTAATTCTGACACTGGAACCACTTATGTGTCACGTTCGGAATGACCCGAATATTACTGGCATATCCAAACCCTCGGCACACCACAAAATTGCGGCGTACGCTGATGATCTAATTTTTTCCGTCTCCAATCCACACATTTTGCTTCCCAAAATACTTGCGTCTCTACAGGGACACGGCAGCCTATCAAACTATAAAAACAATTGCGCCAAGTCGGCTGTATTGAATATATCGGTCCCGGATGGTGAGGCCAAGAGGCTCCGCTCCTCTTTTCCATTCTACTGGGCTGAAAAATCTATACGTTAACTGGGCGTTGACATCGCAGCGGATTTAGCGCAATTGTACCTGCTTGATTTTGTCCCTCTCCTGGATAGACTGAAATCTGATTTGGGAAACTGGCATGCTTTAACACTGACCTGGTTTGGGCGCTGTAATGCATTCAAAATGATGGCCCTCCCTCGGATCTTATACATGTTCCAGACATTACCGATCCGGTTACCCCCAATTTTTTTCAGACAACTGTAGGTGCTGCTCCGGGACTTTATTTGGGCGCGCAAACCGCCCAGAGCCCGTTTGCAATTGCTTGCCAGACCAAAGGACAAGGGGGGTCTGGGTCTCCCAGATCTCAGACAATACTACAGAGTGACTCTGCTAGCGAGAGTCGTTGATTGGCATTGTAATGGCCCACACAAGCAGTGGGTGGAGATGGAGATTGAGGATGGATCCATTCCCCTATTGACCTCCCCGTGGCTCCTGTCCTCCCTACCAAAAGACCTCAGAGGTCACCCCGTAGTGGGAGCTACGTTGGCTGTTGTGCGGAGGTTGTTCCGCTGCACACACATTGCTCCCCTGCCATCACCAATGACTCCGGTTATAGGTAATCCAGACTTCCCACCGGGATTTACCAACAAGAAACTGCGACAGTTGACAGTGGTGGGGAAACAGCGTCTGGGAGAGGTGTGGCCCACGGGAGGGCTCCCGACCACGTAAACGGTCGCCGAGCTTTCTGACCCTCCGCTTGACTTGTTTAGTGCTTATCAACTTCGTCACTTTCTTCTGGCCATACAAAGGGCCCCCTACACTCCTAGAGACCTGACACCCTATAAATCCATCTGTCACAAAAGGGAACCTGTGCGACACACCCTCTCCCTCCTGTCCAACCTATTGAGTAGTCAGGAGGAGGAGTCGACCCCCACCATTTATCCACAAATGGGAGAGGGACTTAGGCATCACATTTACCCCACAACAGATAGGGAAGATCCTGACCTTAGTACATAAAGCTTCCATCGCAAACCAATATCAAGATACAAGATAGTCTCACGCTGGTATAGAGTCCCATACCTTCTGAATAAAATGGATAGATCGATCCCGGATGTTTGTTGGAGGTGAAATTCAGATATGGGGACCATGGGACACCCTTTCTGGGCATGCCCGACCTTGAGGAACTTTTGGGTTCCCAGTAGCGTGCCTTCTACACTTGACCGAACAGCCTGTTCGAAAATACAAAAAAACCCTCACGATGCAACTCCTGAATGCCGCCCGGGCCTGCATTCCCGCACTGTGGAGGCAGCCTCAGCCCCCATCCAAGGTGCTGTGGTATTCCAAAGTCAATCATATTCTCCGGATGGAAGAATTGACCGCCACCCTTCACAACACTGAAGAGGCATTTAGTGTTACATGGAGGCCCTGGAGGTATTTTACTGGTACTCGAGACTACATTCGGGAGGTGAGCAGTGCCTCCGTCCCAGAAAACGACTGAACATCTAACGTTTACCTACGTAGGCCATGTCTGCCCTGGGTGGCATTCCCCCCCTCCTTTTTGTCTTTATTTTTCTTTTTTTCCCCGTCGCCATCCCCCCACCTCCTCTCTCTCCGTCTTTGCACTCTCTTCTTCCCCCGTCCTCCCTTTTGACTATGCCTTGTCTCCTTACTAGCCTTCGGGACCCAGAAGAACCCCAGGGTTCTGGACATGACCGGCTCATATTTTGCTCTGGTTCACGTAGGTCATGATAAGCTGGCTCGCTGTGGTCCCAGTTGTTCTCCATGATTACATTTGTCCGAACGGAGCTGCACTAGTTATACTGTACTACATGTCGGAGGTGGGGTTTCTCTATTTTCTGCATGAAACTGTAGGACTCCCCTCTGAGAACCCAGAGTTATTTGGCTGCCTATTTTTTGTTAGCATGTAATTGTGACCCTGGGTCATGCTGTATGGTTGACTGTTATATTTATATTGTTCTACTTATGCTTAATAAAAGAATAAAACAAAAAAAAAAAAATAAGTCAATGCCAACAACTTAAAAAAAAAGCCTATGGCATCGAGAAATCCCAGGCGGTTTCCCATCCCGGTACTAACCAGGTCCCAACCCTGCTTAGCCTCTGAGATCAAATGCACGCTCAACCCTCTTGACAAACGCCAAGATGGTCACCTTGGGAAACAAACAAAAAAAACAAGTCAACGCCAACAACATAAAAAGAAGCCTGCAGCATTTGGAAAACCCAGGCGGTCTCCGATCCAGGTACAAACCAAGCCCAATCCTGCTTAGCCTCTGAGACCAAACGAGATTGGGCGTTTTCAGGGTGTTGTGCCCGTAGGCAATTTCTTTGTGCACTCTTAACCCTCTTGACAAATGCCAAGATGGTCACCTTGGGAAACAAGGGAAAAAAAACAGGTCAAAGCCAACAACATAAAAAGAATCCTACGGCATCCGGTATTCCCAGGCGATCTCCCAATCAAGACACTAACCAGACCAGATCCTTCTATGTCACCTGGTCTTCCCAGGCAGTCTCCCATCCAGGTACTAACCAGGCCTGATGCTGCTAAGCCTCTGAAATCAGACGAGATCGGGTGCTTTCAGTGTGATGTGGCCGTAAGCGTTCTCTTCAAGACACGGCCAACCCTCTTGACAAACGCCAAGATGGTCGCCTTGAGAAACAAGCGAAAAAAACAGTTCAAAGCCAACAACATAAAAAGAAGCCTACGGCACCTGGTATTCACAGATGGTCTCCCATACAGGTATTAACCAGGCCGTACACTGCTAGGCCTCCGAGATCAGATGAGATTCTGCACTTTCAGGGTGATGTGGCCATAGGTGTTCTATTTAGACACTCTCAACCCTCTTGACAAATACCAAGATGGTTATCTTGGGAAACAAGTGAAAAAAAAAAGGTCAACGCCAACAACATAGACCCTGGCGGTCTCCCATCTGACCCAGACCCTGCTTAGCCTCTGAGATCGGGCGCTTTCAGGGTGATGTGACCTCAGGCGAACACTTTGGGACATACTCAAAACTCTTGACTGATGCTAAAATGGTCACCTTGGGAAACAAGCGAAAGAAAAACAGGTCAAAGCCAACAATATAAAAAGATTCCTACGGCACCTTTAATTAGGTACTATCCAGGCCGGACCCTGCTTAGCCTCTGAGATCAGATGAGATCGGGCGCTTTCAGGGGGATGTGGCCGTAGGAGATTTCTTTGGGCTCTCTCAGCCCTCTTGACAAATGCCAAGATGATCACCTTGGGAAACAAGCGGAAAAAAAAAAACATGTCAACGCCAACAACATAAAAAGAATGCTACGGCACCTGGTATTCCCAGTTGGTCTCCCATCCAGTTACTAATCAGGCCCGACAATGCTTAGCCTCCGAGATCAGACAAGATCAGGCACTTTCAAGGTGATGGGGCCATAGGCGATCTCTTCGGGCACTCTCAACCATCTTGACAAACGCCAACATGGTCATCTTCGGAAACAAGCGAATAAAACCAAGTCATTGCCAACATTGGAGGCTAAGCAGGGTTGGGCAATCAGTTTCCTTGCCTGAAATAGGCATCTCAGAACTGCCATCTGGCTACTTCCCGGGTTTCCAACTCCTTCAACTAATCCCAGGAGACAATACTTCGCCTCCATCCTGGTGGAGGTTCCAACCACCCGATCAATGGTTCCTGTCACCTCTGTCCAGTAGCGGATCAACTTCGGGCATCTCCAAAACATGTGCATCATGTCTCCCCCCATGTTCACGCACCGGGGGCAACTTGCGTCCGGCCGTTCGGCCAAACTGAAAAAGTTTACGAGGAGCATAATAGGTTCTATATAATAAGAACAGATGTGACATCCTGTGTGAGGAGAGCCACAATTCACCACAGGCAGGATTCCTGTGGCCAATTATAGCTCAGGGGGGTTTAGTACACACCCCACACTATATAAGGCCGCCAGCATGGCGGCCTTGTATAGTGTGTTGCGGTGGTCAGGGAAAGAGGACGATAGGCAGGGACAGTGTCTTTACTGCTTGGGAACCTAGCACTGTTACAGTGGGTGTTATGTGCCTCCTGCACAGTACACAACTGAAGCTACCCTTTATTACTGGTGTTCAATTTCTGCAATACATGCATCTGCAGTGCAGAAGTTAGAGTCGGTGTTGTGTGCCTCCTGCACAGTATACACCTTATTGCTGGTGTTCTGTTTCTGTAATACAGGAACCTAGTACTGTTACAGTGCTAGGGTGTACAGAGAAGCTGGTATATATAGAAGACTACAGCATACAGAAGAAAGGCTAGTGAATACAGAATACAGGTTTCGTGTATGTAGATAGGCTTGAGTATACAGAGATGCTAGAGTAAACAGTGAGGCTGTGGTACACAGAGAGGCTAGTTTAAAGACAAATACAAAGATGTTAGTGTATATAGAGAGGTTAGTGTATAGAGAGAGTCGAGTGTATACAGAAAGGACAGTGCATATAGAGAAGCTAGTGTATACAGAAAGGGTATACATGAAAGCTGACATTCTATACAGAAGACTGGGTAGTGTATACAGAGAGTCTAGTGGGTACAGAAGACAGGCTGGTGTATTCTAGCTATTTTTTACAGTCTAGTGTATACAGAAGACAGGCTGTGGTATACAGAGAGTTTAGTGTATTCAGAGAGTCTAGTGTATACAGCTGGCGAGTGTATACATAAGACTGGCTAGTTTACACAGTGTTTACAGAGATGCAAGGGTGTACAGAGATGCTGGTATATATAGAAGACTACAGCATACAGAAGAAAGGCTAGTTAATACACAATACAGAAGACTCGTGTATGTAGATAGGCTTGAGTATACAGAGATGCTAGAGTAAACAGTGAGGCTGGGGTACACAGAGAGGCTAATTTAAAGAGAGGCTAGTATATACAAAGATGTTAGTGTATATAGAGAGGTTAATGTATAGAGAAGGTCGAGAGTATACAGAAAGGACAGTGCATATAGAGAAACTAGTGTATACAGAAGACAGGCTTGGGTATACATCAAAGCTGACAGTGTATACAGAAGACTGGGTAGTGCATACAGAGAGTCTATTGGGTAAAGAAGACAGGCTGGTGTATTCTAGCTAGTTTTTACAGTCTAATGTATACAGAAGACAGGCTGTGGTATACTGAAGGTTTAGTGTATTCAGAGAGTCTAGTGTACAGAGATGCAAGGGTGTACAGAGAAGCAGGAAGCTAGTATATATAAGGCTAGTGAATACAGGCTAGTGAATGCAGATAGGCTTGAGTATACAGAGATGCTAGAGTAAACAATGAGGCTGGGGTACACAGAGAGGCTAATTTAAAGAGAGGCTAGTATATACAAAGATGTTAGTGTATATAGAGAGGTTAGTGTATAGAGAGAGTCGAGTGTTTACAGATAGGACAGTGGATATAGAGAGACTAGTGTATACAGAAGACAGGCTTGGGTATACATCCAAGCTGACAGTGTATACAGAAGACTGGGTAGTGTATAAAGAGAATCTAGTGGGTACAGAAGACAGGCTGGTGTATTCTAGCTAGTGTTTACAGTCTAGTGTATACAGAAGACAGGCTGTGGTATACAGAGGATTTAGTGTATTACAGAGATGCAAGGGTGTACAGAGAAGCTAGTATATATAAAAGACTACAGCATACAGAAGAAAGGCTAGTGAATACAGAATAAAGGCTGGCTTCTACGGAGAGGCTACCACTACGGAGATGCAGAACACTATATATAGAGAGAGGGTATATAGAGAGGCTAGATTATACAGAGAGGCTAGTGCATAGAGTGAAGCTATTGTATATAGAAGCCTGGTTAGTGTATACAGAGAAGCTAGTGTGTACAGAAGAAAGGCTAGACAGGCTATAAAGAGAGACAAGTTTTTACAGAAGACAGTTTGGGGTATATAGAGATGCTAGTTTATACAGAGAGACTAATGTATACAGAAGACAGGCTAGGGCATACAGAAGACAGAAGACGGGCTAGTGTATTCAGAACATAGGCTAGTGTATATCGAAGACAGGCTATTGTATGCAGAAGACCGGCTAGTGTAAACATGCTGGTGTATATAGAGAGGCTAGTGAATTTAGAGGGTAGGCTAAGTGATAACAGAAGGCAATCTGGGCTATACAGAGACATTTCATCATTTCATCTAGCTCACATCTCTAATGGAGTTTGTCTCATTGCCATGTTATGCCTTTACATTTTTGTGCTAAATATAGATCACTACACGATTTTAATCATCCACATCAAGCATCATACATCAAAATAAACCATGTACTCTTTTGCTCTATTTTGCATATTTGTACCGGGACTGTGGGTATGTGACAGTCCTGACACACCATCCTGACTTATTTTTCTTTATTTCTTATTAGAAATGGAGAGTACTATCTCAAAATCCGCTTAAATCTATTCACTTCTACCGCTAATTGTACCTTAATGCAAAATGTTCACAAAACCATCCATTTGCTACCAGACATGCTGCACATACTAAGAGTAATGTAACCATCGCTCTCTAACGATGTAAACAGTTTTATTGCTTTTCTGACATTGACCGAGTATCTCTGACATTAACTGAGTATCTCTCTGCACTATGATCTTATTAATAATAATAATAATAATAATAATAATAGAATTGTGTAATGCAAAGATCAACTAGTCAATCAATAAGCTTTCTCATTGGTACCGGCATATCTTTTAAATTTAGACTAACTATTTCTCGGCCATTTTCAAGCTAAGCTTTCAATCTCTTACCTTTGAACAGCGATACTTCCTCCCTACAATATTAAGCCATTTAAATGTCCTATTGGTCGCCTATATTATACAACAATATGTAGAGAATAAAACTAGTCTTACATCTTAATAAAACAGTTTTATTGCTCAACCAGTATCAGCTGTCATGACAAATAAACGTTTCCACTGTTTGTTTGTTTTTAACTCCGTTTTTTATTAACAATAGTTGGCACAGACATATATAATTAGTCAGACTGTATACATCTTTGTGTGATATAAACAAGACATGATAAACATTGGCAAGTCATACTACAGTAATTGCCCTGTACCTCAGTTATACCAAAATCGTATACCAATTGTATTTTTTAACGTTTCCACTGTTTGACTCTATTTTCTGTATTACTTCTTTTTCTCCACCTTATCTGTCACAGTTAAAACACAGTGACAAAACATTTCTTTTTACCGCAGCAAAATGTGAGAAAAGCAGTGTAAGCCGTCTTTCTGCCATATGCAACCATCTCTCGCTACCTCTATACAATAGGTTTCTCTTTCCAGTGGAAACGGAAAACAGTCAGTGTAAGCCGTCTTCGTGCGTAACAAAATTAATGGAACGATTTACACGTTGGAATTTGCAAGCTACGTCAATTTACTCTTAAATAATGTACCTTTGCATTTATCCCTTGACTTTGCAACTATCCCTTGATCCCTTTTGTGTATTCACGTTATCTCGACCTATATATACTGCCTCAATATTTTCCTAATTTGTTTTGCTATACTTATTATTATTATATTATAGAGATTACTAACTCTAAATCATTGTAAACCTAACCATAGTTATAATGTCCACAGCTAATTTTACGTTAAAGAAAAATTCACACAAAACCATCTTTTTAAAACCTTTACACATTAAGAGTAATGCAACCATCTCTCGCTACCTCTATGCAATAGGATTCTCTTTCCAGTGGAAACGGAAAACAGTCAGTGTAAGCCGTCTTCTTGAGCATCAAAATTAATGGAACGATTTACACGTTGGAATTTGCAAGCTACGTCAATTTACTGTTAAATAGAGTACCTTTGCATTTATCCCTTGACTTTGCTACTATCCCTTGATCCCTTTTGTGTATTCACTATATCTCGACCTATATATACTGCCTCAAAATATTCCTAATTTGTTTTGCTATACTTATTATTATTATTTTATAGAGATTACTATCTCTAAATCATTGTAACAAGTTATAATGTCTACAGCTAATTTTACGTTAAAGCAAAAGTCACACAAAACCATCTTTTTAAAACCTTTTACACACTGCACATTAAGATTAATGCAACCATCTCTCGCTACCTCTATGCAATTGGATTCTCTTTCTGACTCTATTTTGTGTATTACTTCTTCTCCACATTAACTGTCACACTGATAACCATTTGTAACACATAACACTTGCAACACATTTTTTAACAGCGGCAAAATGTGAGAAAATCAGTGGGACGGTTTACTTGATTGAGAAGTGGTTGCAGTAGCAAAGCATAACAATACAGTTTGATTACATTAATAACACATAATGCAACTATTTTACATTCATTTTACATTCACATCATGCATACATCCTAATGTAAGCTGCCTATCACTATTAATGTTCATGGTTACTGATACATTATGACGATGACCAGTGGAAACGGAAAACAGTCAGTGTAAGCCGTCTTCGTGCGTAACATAATTAATGGAACGATTTACACGTTGGAATTTTCAAGCTACGTCAATTTACTCTATTGAACAATGTAAAGGTAAGCTAGATATTTTGTGTATTTCCACTTAAACTCGACCTGTATATACTGTCTCAAAATTATCTTTTCTAATTTTGCTAAATTAGATTATAGAGTTTGCTATGTCTAAATCCAGGTTACCTACTCACCTTTATTACGCATACTGCTAATTTTAGGATAATACAAAACCATCTTATTGCTTCTTTACACGCTGCACATATTAAGAGTAATGCAATGCTACCGTGAACAGTTTAATTGCTCGTCTCACATTTAGCTGGTATCTCTCTGCTATAGGAAACTGAATTTGTACTAGAACGATCACTCATCTAATATCAGTCCACTCAGTGCTTCCGGGATAACTTTTACATTTAGAGTAATGAAATGATTTCTCAGTCATTTTGGAGCTACTGCAACTAACGCTTCCGATCTCATTTCGACTGCAATACTTACTCTCTGCTATTGCAGAATATTTAGCTGCTGACACGTAATTAACTTGATTGATAAAAACCTACACACGTTGTTGCTGTTATTTCGTGTATTTCCACTTAAACCCGTTATAGTTATTTTGCTATATTTATTAATAGTATAAACAGATTACTATCTCTAAATCCTGGTAAACCAGCTCACACTAAACCATCTAATTTCTACCTTACACGCAGCACATATTAACATATTAACATTTAGCCGGTATAGTGAAATAGTAAACGAAATGTGTAGATCACTCATCTAATATCGTCTTTTCAGTGCTACCGGAACAACTTTTAAATTTAGAGTAATGCAACGATTTCTCAGTTTTATGAAGCTACTGCAACTAACGCTTTGGATCTCTTTCCTGATAAATTACGCTCTGCAATATTAAGCCATGTAAATTGTCCTATTGGTCTGCTAACAATGCTATGTATAATAATACAAATCTTTTAAAAGCAATATCGTCTCACTGTAATACTTACACTCTGCATAATATATATGAATAATGCGAATAATGCTAATAATAAAGTCGTCTAAAACTCGGCTATAAGTAGAGAATAAAACTATCTTAGATCAAAATAAACCATGTACTGCCAAACCAATAACGGCCAATTACTTAACGTCTATCAGTCAATGATTTAACAAAATAAACTTTAGCACTCTTTTGCTCTATTTTGAATAGTTGTAGTTCTCCACATTAACTGTCACATTGATATCACCACTGACAACACACCACTTTTTAACAGCACCAAAATATGAAAAAAGCACTTTATATGTTTCAAAAGTAGTTGCATTAGCAAAAAATAAAGTCCTGTCTTCTTTACACGCTAGCTTTTCTGTATACATTAATCTCTCTGTGTACACCAGCCACTCAATATAGACTAGCCTCTCTGTCTTCTGTATACAGGTGCCCGTAATCTATATACACTAGCCTGCCTTCTTTTTACAATAGTCTCGGTGTCCCAGCCTCTCTGCATACACTAGCCTCACTGAATTCCCCAGACTGTCTTCTGTATACACAAGCCTATCTGTAAAAAAAAATAGCCGGTCTTCTGCATACTCTAGCCTCTCTGTGTAACACAGTCTCTCTCTGGATTCCCTAGCCTACATCTCTGCATACCCAGGACCTTCCTCTGTATAATCTAGCCTATCTGTATACACTAGCCTGTCTTTTGTACAAATTAGCTTCTCTGTAGCCTGTCTTCTGTATACACGAGCCTCACTGTCTACTCTTGGTTGTCTTTTGTATACACTAGCATCTCTTTATACATTAGCTCTCTGTATACCCAAGCCTCTCTGTATACACTAGTCCACCGGTATACACTAGCAAGTCTGCATACACTAGCCTCTCTTTGTAACTCAACTTCTCTCTCTGTATACCTTAGCCTCCATCTCTGCATACCCAGGACGTTCTTCTCTATAATCTAGCCTATGTGTATACACTAGCCTCTCTTTTGTACACATTAGCCTCTCTGTATAAACTAGCCGGTCCTCTGTATACACTAGTCCGTCTGTATACACTAGCAAGTCTGTGTAACCAAGCCTCTCTCTCTGCATACCCTAGCCTCCATCTCTTGCATAAACCAGGACCTTCTTCTGTATAATCTAGCCTATCTGTATAAACTAGCCTGTCTTTTGTACACATTAACCTCTCTGTATAAACTAGCCGGTCCTCTGTATACACTAGTCCGTCGATATACACTAGCATCTCTTTATACATTAGCTCTCTGTATACCCAAGCCTCTCTGTATACACTAGTCCACCGGTATACACTAGCAAGTCTGCATACACTAGCCTCTCTTTGTAACCCAACTTCTCTCTCTGCATACCCAGGACGTTCTTCTCTATAATCTAGCCTATTTGTATACACTAGCCTGTCTTTTGTACACATTAGCCTCTCTGTATAAACTAGCCGATCCTCTGTATACACTAGTCCATCTGTATACACTAGCAAGTATGCGTACTCTAGCGTCTCTCTCTGTATACCTTAGCCTCCATCTCTGCATACCCAGGACGTTCTTCTGTATAATCTAGCCTATCTGTATACACTAGCCATCCATCTCTGCATACCCAGGACGTTCTTCTCTATAATCTAGCCTATTTGTATACACTAGCCTGTCTTTTGTACACATTTGCCTCTCTGTATAAACTAACCGGTCTTCTGTATACACTAGTCCGCCTGTATACACTAGCAAGTATGCATACTCTAGCCTCTCTCTCTGTATACCCTAGCAAGTCTGCATACTCCTGCCTCTCTGTGTAACCCAGCCTCACTCTCTCTCTGTATACCCTAGCCTTCATCTCTGCATACCCAGGACGTTCTTTTGTATAATCTAGCCTATCTGTATAAACTAGCCTGTCTTTTGTACACATTAGCCTCTCTGTATAAACTAGCCGGTCTACTGTATACACTAGTCCATCTGTATACACTAGCAAGTCTGCATACTCCTGCCTCTCTGTGTAACACAGTCTCTCTCTCTGTATACCCTAGCCTCCATCTCTGCATACCCAGGACGTTCTTCTGTATAATCTAGCCTGTGTTTTGTACACTTTGCCTCTCTGTATAAACTAGCCGGTCTTCTGCATACACGAGTCTCTCTGTATAACCTTGGATGTCTTTTGTATACACTAGCTGCTCTTTATACATTAGCTCTCTGTATACCCAAGCCTCTCTCCTCTCTGTATACAGAGGACCGACTAATGTGTACAGATAGGCTAGATTATACAGAAGAACGTCCTGGGTATGCAGAGCGCTCAGCTTCAAGGTATGGCCAACGCGAGTAATATGAGGGACACTCCTCACCCCCGCCCCCACCTACCAGATCTGACTTTCATCCCCTTGCCCTCTCTGCCCCGGTCATCTGGTGGCAGTTTTATGCACTCCCTGGCCCCCACTCATTCATAATCCTTACCGACCTTTCTTTCCGCTGCTCACAGAAACACACTGGATGACTTGTCTAATTAACCAACTTGTACAAGACACCGCTATCCTCCTGTCTGACACCGGTCCCCCTTGGAGGCTTTACCCCTCACTGTTTGGGTAGTCCCTGCCTCTCCCTGGATGCTCCACATATACCACAACGACATTGTCAGAGGGGCACCACTTGACAGGACACGGGGCTGTCATGCCGGTGGCATCTCCCATTGGAGGAAGGGATGATGGCCCCAACCCCTTGGCAGCAGGTTCTTTCATATACAGACCAGGGCGGCTCATCTTCCCTTCTGGAGTCTTGACCTTAGATGGGGGATTTGCACTTTGGGGGGTCTGAGTGATACCTAATGCGCTGTACTGGAAGGGCTTGGCATTCCCGCATATGTGTCCCCTCCCCCTGGATGCGCCCCTTGTCCCCCCCTCTGGCTCCCACCTACTCTTTGCCGACATTGCCTTCTGCAGCTTTCGGGGACCCTGGATGACTTATTTATTGAGCCTATTGGTACGAGGACACTGCTTCCCTCCAGGGTGACTCTGGACCCCCCTGGAGGATTTACCCCTTACTGTTTGGGCAGTCCCAGCCTCCCTCTGGATGCTCTACACAGCCCCCGATGGCGATGCAGGAGAGACACTAATTGGCGGGCCCCAGGACTGCTGCTCGGGTGAAGTCTCCCATTGGATGGAGGGATGGTGGCCCCAGCCCCTTGCCTGCCGGATTTTCCATGCACCGACCAGGGCTGCTTCTCTTTCATCTTGATGTGGTGACCATGGAGGGGAGGAGTTGAAATTTATGGGGTCCGGGTGTTTGCTGGTGGGAGTGCGCTAAAGGACTTGACATTTCTGCATGTTTGTCCCCTCTCCCCTGTTTCCCCCCTCCCTTCCCCCCCTTCCCATCCTTCCCTTCCCTCCTTTCCCTCCCCCTTTCCCCCTTCCACTCCCCATTTCCCCCCTTCCACTCCCCCTTTCCCCCCTTCCCTGCCACTTTTCCCCCCGGGGCGTGGACGGGGGAGAGGGGGTAAGGAGAGGACAATCTGCCAAAGGGAGAAATGCATTTGTTCGGGGACTGCATGTACTTTAGGGGTATGGGACGGGGGTGGTGGATCCCATTCTGTGATGCCTTTTCTGTTGTGACGGACTCCCTCGTGCATGCCTACGTTTAGGGCGAGCCGAGGAGACCCCTCAGTGCTAACAGTTATATGCTCTACCTCTGTTTTGGTTATACTATTGTTTTTTGTTTCTTTGATGTTACTGATTGTCTTTTATTTGCATACCGGTATCAGACGTGACATTTACCACTGCCGGGACTGGGGGGACTAGGATTCGGGGGCTCCCTCTCCAACCTGTCTACCCAATTACCCAAGTAGGACAGTGCGTTAAACCCAGTGTACATCTGGTAAGCGCTATAGCATAATTGTGCTGTTTTAGTATACCCTTCCTGTACTGTACTGTACAAATGCAGAAAAATCTTAGCCAGGTCGGTAAAGGAGTTGAAATCTGGCTCTTACATACCACAGTTGATAGATGAGAATGGCCAGAGGGCCTCTACCCCAACCCAAATAGTCGAAGTCTTTGAAAAATGTTACTCTGATCTCTACAACCTGCCCGATTCAGGGTCTGGACAGGAAAATATAGACAGATATGTAACCGGTTCTGGTCTACCAACCCTCTCATCGGAATCACGGGAGTACTTGGAGGACCCGATCACACTGGAAGAAGTCCAGACGGCCGTGGGACCTCCGAAGGTGGGTAAGGCTCCGGGCCCTGACGGATATACCGCACAATACTTTAAGACCTTCCTCCCTATTCTCGGCCCGCGCTTGGTGAATTTATTTAATACTCTGAGCTCGAATGGGGATTTTCCTGAGGATACCCTTAGAGCCCACATCTCGTTGATACCTAAGGAGGGCAAAGACCCGGGCCTATGTGGGAGCTACAGACCCATTTCCCTCCAAAATTCGGTCCTAAAACTATTCTCTAACTCCTCGCCACGTGATTGGCACATCACTTGTAGTCCCTTATACATATTGACCAGTTAGGTTTTATTCCCACCAGGGAAGATAGGGACAACACCACTAAGGTGCTTACCCTGATCCGTAAAGCAAAGTCATCTGGGACCCCTTGTCTTTTCATGAGTACTGATGCCGAGAAGGCTTTTGATCGGGTCAAATGGACATTAATGTTCTCGGTCCTTCGCCATATAGGTCTGAGTGAACGGATGCTGGCATGGATAAGTAAGATATACTCACGTACTTACATTCCACCGGACATCGCGCGTACGTTTATGTTGAACTTCCCCCCACCCCTTGTCACTAAGATCCGCAGTTTGCTTCACGGGTGGCATTCTGGCCTCCATTCCTGGTTCAGCAGATGCAATCTCATTAAAATGAACATACTCCCTAAATTTACTTATCTTTTCCAAGCTCTCCCGATCCAGATTCCAGTCCTGTTTTTTAAGCAAGCTCAATCCTTGCTCACTCAATTTAACTGGACCCACAAAAATCCCAGACTTAAGCGGTCACAGCTGACATTGTCTAAACAACAGGGAGGGTTGGTTCTCCCTAACTTGCGACGCTACTACCTGGCCTCCCATCTGGGGCGTGTATTGGACTGGAATCGAAACAAACTTTCTAAGCTCACTCCCGAATTCCGCTAAGAAGCGCCATGTGGTGCTATAAGTATTTACCCACAGAATTTATGTCACATCTCACTATAGGGGCTTAGTTGAAAGTCAGTCACCTGATCGCTACCCAAAACACACTCACGTCTTTGACTTCCCCCCTATTCCCTATACGTGGCCATCCAACCTTTGAACTGGGGACCCACTTAGAAATTCCAACCTAGACAATGCGTCTAAATTCGTCATTGATGGAAAATGGCCTTCTTTCTCAACCCTAACAGATCCGACAGGGCTTTTCCAACTGCCTTTTTGGAGAGCGGCGCAACGACATCATTTTCTCCATTCCATCCCCAATCCTCAAACGTTCGCCCGCCCTCAGACGGAGTTTGAGACTCTATGCAGGAGCGAAGGCCCTTTGGCCCACATTCTCTCTCAAACAGATTACCCACACTTAACCTGTCTGGCCAACTGGGAAAAGGACCTTAATTGCTAATTTTCCCCAGCACAGAGACAACGCATTATCACTTTGGCTCTCAAAATGTCGCTGTGCACGAAGATACAGGAGACGAATTTTAAACTTCTCACCAGGTGGTATTTGACACCATCAAAGCTGCAGAAATGTTTCCCCTCTTCCTCGAACATATGCTGGAGGTGTGGAGAAGAAGAGGGCACGTTGCTGCACATTTTTTGGTCCTGCCTCAGTTTGGTGGACTTCTGGACAGAGATCCGATGCATGACACAAAAATTCACAGACTTCTCCATCCAGGAAGAGGCTGCATTCTTTCTCTTGCACCATTCACAGATTCCCATTAAGAAGTACAAAAAAATCTATTTTACGGCATGTGATAAATGCGGCGAAATCCTGCATCCCTCTCTATTGGAAAAAATGTTCCCCCCTTTTCATTACTCACTGGCTTAGGAAAATAGAGGACATTAAAAAAAATGGAGGACTTGATCCTCACATCACAAGGTAAACAAGAATTTTTTAAACAAACCTGAGACATCTGGAATACCTTTATATTCTCGCTGGAAGGATGTCGCCTGTTATCGCCTTAGTGCTCTGAGCTTTCCTTGACTGGCCCCTTGGACAGTGGCTGCCATCGTGTCTCGTCCCCTCTTCTCCTTTTCTGATGTTTCAACCCTTCTCTTTTCGGCCTTCCTCCCCTATCTCTCACCCCCTCCACCCCCTCTCTCTTTTGGAAAGAGTGGAAAATTGGGAATGACGGCCCCACACCCCCCTCTGGATGGATTATGCCGGAGGGACCTGGGGTTTGTGTGACCCTTTATCTTGGTACAGTACTTTATCCGTGCCTCGAATCATTGTGATTGATGGAAGGCAGACTCACAGTTGCGAATATACCTGTATCAAGTATTGTTCAGCTGCTTTTTGCTCTGTATTTCTCTGTTGCATTATGTACTCGGGGGACCGTCTTCCCCTATTTGGAGAAAAAATTATATTTGAAAAAAAAAGAAGCCTACGACACCTGGTATTCCCAGGCGGTCTCCCATCCAGGCATTAACCAGGCCGGACCCTGCTTAGCCTCCAAGATCAGATGAGATGGAACAGATTCAGGGTGATGTGGCCGTAGCCAATATCTTCAGGCACTCTCAACTCTCTTGACAAACACCAAGATGGTCACCTTGGAAACAAGCAGAAAAAAATAGGTCAATGGCCACAACATAAAAAGAAGCCTACGGCATCTGGAAATCCCAGGCGGTCTCCCATCCAGGTACTAAACTGGTCCCAACCCTGCTTAGCCTCTGAGATCAGATGAGATTGGGCTCTTTCAGGGTGGTGTGGCCGTAGGAGATTTCTTCAGGCACTCTCAACCTTGACTAACGCCAATATGGTCACCTTGGGAAACAAACAAAAAAATCAAGTCAATGCCAACAACATGAGAAGAAGTCTACAGCACCTAGTATTCCCAGGTGGTCTCCCATCCAGGTATTAACAAGGCCCGACCCTGTTTAGTCTCTGAGATCAGACGAGATCTGGTGCTTTCAGGGTTATGTGGCCATAGGCGAGCTCTTCAAGCACTCTCAACCCTCTTGACAAACACCAAGATGGTCACCTTGGTAAACAAAAAAAAAAAAAAACAAGTCAACGCCAACAACATAAAAATAAGCCTCCAGCACCTAGTATTCCCAGTTGGTCTCCAATCCAGGTACTAGCAAGGCCCGACCCTGTTTAGCCTCTGAGATCAGAGGAGATCGGGCGCTTTCAGGCTTATGTGCCCATAGGCAATCTCTTTGGGCACTCTCAACCCTCTTGACAAATGCCAAGATAGTCACCTTGGGAAACAAGCGAAAAAAAAACAGGTCAATGTCAACAACATAAAAAGAAGACTACGGCACCTGGTATTCCAAAGCCATCTCCCATCCAGGGACTAACTAGGCCCAACCCTTCTTAGCCTCAGAGATGAGAAGAGATAGGGCTCTTTCAGGGTGATGCTGTTGTAAGCGAACTCTTTGGGCACTCTCAACCCTCTTGACAAATGCCAAGATGGTCACCTTGGGAAACAAGCGAAAAAAAACAAAAACGAATCAAGGCCAACAACATAAAAAGAAGCCTACAATAACTGGTATTCCCAGGTGGTCTCCCATCCAGGTACTAACCAGGCCTGACTCTTCTTAGCCTCCAAGATCAGACGAGATTGGGTGCTTTCAGAGTGCTCGGACTCTTTCCCCATCACTAATGGGACGAGGCAGGGGTGCCCTCTGTCTCCCCTAATTTTTATTCTGACACTGGAACCACTTATGTGTCACGTTCGGAATGACCCGAATATTACTGGCATATCCAAACCCTCGGCACACCACAAAATTGCGGCGTACGCTGACGATCTAATTTCTTTCGTCTTCAATCCACACATATCGCTTCCCAATATACTCGCGACTCTCCAGCGATACGGCAGCCTATCAAACTATAAAATCAATTGCACCTTTGTCTGTATTGAATATATCGGTCCCGGATGGTGAGGCCAAGAGGCTACGCTCCGCTTTTCCATTCTACTGAGCTGAAAAATCTATACGTTACCTGGGCGTTGACATCGCAGCGGATTTGGCGCAATTGTACCCGCTTAATTTTGTCCCTCTCCTGAATAGACTGAAATCTGATTTGGGAAACTGGCATGCTTTAACACTGACCTGGTTCAGGCGCTGTAATGCATTCAAAATGACGGCCCTCCCGCGGATTTTATACTTGTTCCAGACATTACCGATCCGGTTACCCCCAATTTTTTTCAGACAACTGCAGGTGCTGCTCCGGGACTTTATGTGGCCGCGCAAACCGCCCAGAGCCCGTTTGCAATTGCTTGCCAGACCAAAGGACAAGGGGGGTCTGGGTCTCCCAGATCTGAGACAAAACTACAGAGTGACTCTGCTAGCGAGAGTCGTTGATTGGCATTGTAATGGCCCACACAAGCAGTGGGTGGAGATGGAGATTGAGGATGGATCCATTCCCCTATTGACCTCCCCGTGGCTCCTGTCCTCCCTACCAAAAGACCTCAGAGGTCACCCCGTAGTGGGAGCTATGTTGGCTGTTGTGCAGAGGTTGTTACGCTGCACACACATTGCTCCCCTGCCGTCACCAATGACTCCGGTTATAGGTAATCCAGACTTCCCACCGGGATTTACCAACAAGAAACTGCGACAGTTGACAGTGGTGGGGAAACAGCGTCTGGGAGAGGTGTGGCCCACGGGAGGGCTCCCGACCACGCAAACTGACGCCGAGCTTTCTGACCCTCCGCTTGACTTGTTTAGTGCTTATCAACTTCGTCCCTTTCTTCTGGCCATACAAAGGGCCCCCTACACTCCTAGAGACCTGACGCCCTATGAATCCATCTGTCACAAAAAGGAACCTGTGCGACACACCCTCTCCCTCCTGTACAACCTATTAAGTAGTCAGGAGGAGGAGTCGACCCCCACCATTTATCCACAAATGGGAGAGGGACTTTGGCATCACATTTACCCCACAACAGATAGGAAAGATCCTGACATTAGTACATAAAGCTTCCATCGCAAACCAATATCAAGAATCAGGATACAAGATAGTCTCACGCTGGTATAGAGTCCCATACCTTCTGAATAAAATGAATAGATCGATCCCGGATGTTTGTTGGAGGTGCAATTCAGATACGGGGACCATGGGACACATTTTCTGGGCATGCCCGGCCTTGAGGAACTTTTGGGTGGAGGTGACCGAGACGATAAAAACTCTCAGAAATGTAGATATCGCAGACAACCCAGCAGCGTGCCTTCTACACTTGACCGAACAGCCTGTTCGAAAATACAAAAAAACACTCCCGATGCAACTACTGAATGCCGCCCGGGCCTGCATTCCCACACTGTGGAGGCAGCCTCAGCCCCCCATCCAAGGTGCTGTGGTATTCCAAAGTCAATCATATTCTCCGGATGGAAGAATTGACCGCCACCCTTCACAACACTGAAGAGGCATTTAGTGTTACATGGAGGCCCTGGAGGTATTTTTCTGGTACTTGAGACTACATTCGGGAGGTGAGCAGCGCCCCTGTCCCAGAAAAAGACTGAACATCTAACGTTTACCTACGTAGGCCATGTCTGCCCTGGGTGGCATCCCCCCCCCCTCCCTTTTTGTCTTTATTTTTCTATTTTTCCCCGCCGCCATCCCCCCCCTCCTCTCTCTCCGTCTTTGCACTCTCTTCTTCCCCCGTCCTCCCTTTTGACTATGCCTTGTCTCCTTACTAGCCTTTGGGACCCAGAAGAGCCCCAGGGTTCTGGACACGACCGGCTCATATTTTACTCTGGTTCACATAGGTCATGATAAGCTGGCTCGCTGTGGTCCCAGTTGCTCTCCATGATTACATTTGTCCGAACAGGGCTGCATTAGTTATACTGTACTACATGTCCGAGGTGGGGTTTCTCTCTTTTCTGCATGAAACTCTAGGACTCCCCTCTGAGAACCCAGAGTTATCTGGCTGCCTATTTTTTGTTACCATGTAATTGTGACCCTGGGTCATGCTGTATGGTTGACTGTTATATTTATGTTGTTCTACTTATACTTAATAAAAGAATAAAACAAAACAAAAAAAAATAAGTCAATGCCAACAACTTAAAAAAAGCCTATGGCATCGAAAAATCCCAGGAGTTCTCCCATCCAGGTACTAACCAAGTCCCAACCCTGCTTAGCCTCTGAGATCAAATGAGATTTGGCTCTTTCAGGGTGATGCAGCCATAGTAGATTTTTTCAGGCACGCTCAACCCTCTTGACAAACGCCAAGATGGTCACCTTGGGAAACAAACAAAAAAAAACAAGTCAACGCCAACAACATAAAAAGAAGCCTACCGCACCTAGTATTTCCAGACGGTCTCCCATCCAGGTATTAACAAGGCGCGACCCTTTCTAGCCTCTGAGATCAGCGGAGATTGGGCGCTTTCAGGGTGATGTGCCCATAGGCAATCTCTTTGGGCACTCTCATCCCTCTTGAAAAATGCCAAGATAGTCACCCTGGGAAACAAGCGAAAAAAAACAGGTCAACGCCAACAACATAGAAAGAAGACTACGGCACCTAGTATTCCAAGGCCGTCTCCCATTCAAGTACTAACTAGGCCCAACCCTTCTTAGCCTCTGAGATCAGAAGAGATAGGGTGCTTTCAGGGTGATGCGGCTGTAAGCGATCTCTTTAGGCACTCTCAACCCTCTTGACAAATGCCAAGATGATCACTTTGGGAAACAAGCGAAAAAAACAGGTCAACACCAACAACATAAAAATAAGCCTGCGGCATCTGGAAAACCCAGGCGGTCTCCCATCCAGGTACAAACCAGGCCCAACCCTGCTTAGCCTCTGAGACCAAACGAGATTGGGCGCTTTCAGGGTGTTGTGCTCGTAGGCAATTTCTTTGTGCACTCTCAACCCTCTGGACACATGCCAAGATGGTCACCTTGGGAAACAAGGGAAAAAAAAACAGGTCAACGCCGACAACATAATGAGAAGCCTACGGCACCTGGTATTCCCAAGCTGTCTCCCATCCAGGTACTAACCAGGCCCATCGCTGCTTAGCCTCAGAGATCAGATGAGATTGGGCTCTTTCAGGGTGATTTGGCCGTAGGCACTCTCTTTGGGCACTCTGAAGCCTCTTGACAAAGGCCAAGATGGTCATCTTGGGAAACAAGTTAAAAAAAACAGGTCAAAGCCAACAACATAAAAAGAAGCCTACGGCATCCAGTATTCCCAGGCGATCTCCCAATCAAGACACTAACCAGACCAGATCCTTCTATGGCACCTGGTCTTCCCATGCAGTCTCCCATCCAGGTACAAACCAGGCCTGACGCTGCTTAGCCTCTGAAATCAGACAAGATCGGGTGCTTTCAGGTTGATGTGGCCGTAAGCATTCTCTTCAAGACACGCCCAACCCTCTTGACAAACGCCAAGATGGTCGCCTTGAGAAACAAGCAAAAAAAACAGGTCAAAGCCAACAACATAAAAAGAAGCCTATGGGCTTACAGCGGACCCTAAGAGATGGGACCCACTAGCTCTGTCATGGTTCGGACGCTGTAATATGAACGCAATGCCACGACATCTGTATCTACTACAAGCCTTACCTATCAAAATACCCCAGACTTTCTTTCATGCGGTTCGCTCAATCTTTATCAAGTTCCTCTGGCGCGGAAAACATATGCGTATTGGTAGGGCAATGCTGTTGCGACCGAAATTGCGGGGAGGTATTGGCTTCCCGGACCCTGCTCTATATTACACAGCGACGCACATGACACCGGTGGTTGACTGGTGCTGGTGTTCTGCCATATACTGTCCGGCCATGATATAGTGTCTGCGCCGTACTGCGCATGCCCAGTACGGAGCAGACGAAGCTTCGGAAAATCTCCGAAGCCGAACGGTAGCCCCACCATCCAAGCGGACATAGGGTTGTGAATATTAGAGGGCCCCTCGCAGGCGAGCTTTGCTCGCCACGCTTCGGGCTCGGCCTCACTGCGCTCGGCTCTTTTATATTCTTACTCTATGTCCACTTGGATAGTGGGGATAGAACCTGGACTCAGTGCGCAGGCGCCGTTCATGCTCGGCAATTTTCGGAATCTGTGTTGCTGTGTAATGCGCATGCGCAGCACACAGCGGACACTATCCGATGGGGGACCATATGTGATAAGACACCGGCATGGGGAACTGAAGCTAAGGGTCAAGCTAGAGCAGGAGATGGTGCGGGTTCCACTGACTGGTCTGCCTTGGGCGGGGAGGCCATTGGAGCCCTGTGTGACTACTCACCCGTTAATTGGCCCCCTAGCTCGCCGAGATGGATAGTTTTTTTCACCTTTCCCACCTGACTAACTTTCCTTCTCCTATGACCCCAATTATTGGACATCCTAGATTCCCTCCGGGCCTGTCTGACCAGGCCTTTACCAGGCAAGCCCCCCGAAAGGGCTTCTGAGAGTAGCCCTATTTCTTGGACCCACGGGCTTGATTCCCATGGGGACCATACTGCTAGAGCAAGTACCTGTTGCATTGGATAGCTGGAGAGCTAGACAGCTAATCCATTTCCTCGGATCACTACCTAACCATTCGTTCTTCTCTAGACAATTCCACCCCTTCGAGGAACTTTGCCTGGATGATGGCCCAGTTCGTGGTTTCCTCTCTAGGTCCTACCAAATCCTGACAGACGCACAATCCTCCACGGATCCACCCTTCCTAGCTAAATGGAAAAGGGACTTACAAACTACATTCTCCAAACCACAGAAGGACAGAATACTCTTTTTCGCCCATAAGTCGTCACTCTGCAGTAAATATCAGGAGATCTCATATAAGCTGATCACACGCTGGTATCGTACACCGGTGGTGTTGGCCAAAATATTCCCCGGTCAATCTGACCGCTGCTGTCGCTGTGGGCAACAGGCTGGCACCATTCTCCACATTTTCTGGGAATGCCCTAAATTACAAACATTCTGGCAGCCTGTCCTGAGACTCATCCACAAGTTCACAGACATTTCCTTAGCCAATGATCCCACAGCAGTTCTTCTCAATCTAACTCCTATGTCGAGAAAGCGTTATCATAAGTCCTTACTTAAACATCTCCTCAATGCAGCTAGGGCCTGTATACCAAGTCAGTGGAAAGAGCAATCTGCTCCAATGGTGACCCAGTGGTTCGCAAGGGTAAATGATATTGAACGAATGGAAGACCTGACTGCCACAATGAGGGATAAAACGGAGGAGCATGGGAACAGATGGTTCTACTGGACCCAGTTTCGCTTTTCGGAAGAATACCTCCGCGAGACATAGTAAGCTCATGGTGATCATTGGAGATCGCTGTTCCAAACGTTGGACAGCTGATGAGCTGGTGAGCCGAGGGTGTCTCTTGCTCCCTGGGAGGGGACCCCATCCTATCCACTCTACCCACGACACCCCCTTACCCCTTCTTTTCCTTTTCTGCCATTTCCTTCCCCAATCTTCTCTTTCCCCTTCTCCCTCCTTTCAGTTCTACTATTTCCCTTCTTAACTCAAAAAAGGGAAAAGAAAATGGTATGTTCCGACCCCATTTGACTACTACACAATACTCTTCCCCTATCTATGGATATCTAAACTCTTCGAGGATAGCAGGGCTAGTATCAATAATATTTTAAGTGGTAGAGGATCCCAACGAGATGGAGCTTTAATCTCATCTTGATATGACCGCAAAGCTGTACACATGCTATTCTCCTCTGACTTCTTACCATTGGCTCTGATATCCATGCAATATGATCGTTTGTTTGTAACTATTTGTATCACACATTCTGTGAAGTTGCCTTTGCATTGTATGTTGCATACTACTAAATAAAAAATAAATAAAAAAAGAAGCCTATGGCACCTGGTATTCCCAGGCAGTCTCCCATCCAGGTACTGTTTAGCGTACTGTTTAGCATCCGAGATCAGACGAGATTGGGTGCTTTCAGGGTGATGGGGCCATAGGTAATCTCTTCGGGCACTCTCAACCCTCTTGACATACGCCAAGATGGTCACCTTGGGAAACAAGTGAAAAAAAAAACAGGTCAAGGCCAACAACATAAAAAGAAGCCTACAGCACCTAGTATTCCCAGGTGGTCTCCAATCCAGGTACTAGCAAGGCCCAACCCTGTTTAGCTTCTGAGATCAGAGGAGATCGGGTGCTTTCAGGGTTATGTGCCCATAGGCAATCTCTTTGGGCATTCTCAACCCTCTTGACAAATGCCAAGATAGTCACCTTGAGATACAAGCGATAAAAAACAGGTCAATGTCAACAACATAAAAAGAAGAATACGGCACCTGGTATTCCAACGCCATCTCCCATCCAGGTACTAACTAGGCCCAACCCTTCTTAGCCTCAGAGAAGAGAAGAGATAGGGCTCTTTCAGGGTGATGCTGCTGTAAGCGATCTCTTTGGGCACTCTCAACCCTCTTGACAAATGCCAAGATGGTCACCTTGGGAAACAAGCAAAAAAAAAAAAACGAATCAACGCCAACAACATAAAAAGAAGCCTACAATAACTGGTATTCCCTGGTGGTCTCCCATCCAGGTACTAACCAGGCCCGACTCTTCTTAGCCTCCAAGATCAGACGAGATTGGGTGCTTTCAGAGTGATGTGGCCATAGGCAAACTCTTCAGGCACTCTCAACCCTCTTGACAAACACCAAGATGGTCACTTTGGGAAACAAGCGAAAAAAAAACAGGTCAACGCCAACAACATAAAAAGAAGTCTACGACACCTGGTATTCCCAGGCGGTTTCCCATCCAGGTACTAACAAGGCCCGACTCTTCTTAGGCTCCAACATCAAACGAGATCGGGTGCTTTCAGGGTGATGTGCCCGTAGGCAATCTCTTCAGGCACTTTCAACCCTCTTGACAAAAGCCAAGATGGTCACCTTGGGAAACAAGTGGAAAAAAAAACAAGTCAAGGCCAACAACATAAAAGGAAGCCTACAGCACCTAGTATTCCCAGGTGGTCTCCAATCCAGGTACTAGCAAGGCCCAACCCTGTTTACCTTCTGAGATCAGAGGAGATCGGGCGCTTTCAGGGTTATGTGCCCATAGGCAATCTCTTTGGGCATTCTCAACCCTCTTGACAAATGCCAAGATAGTCACCTTGAGACACAAGCGAAAAAAAACAGGTCAATTTCAACAACATAAAAAGAAGAATACGGCACCTGGTATTCCAACGCCATCTCCCATCCAGGTACCCACTAGGCCCAACCCTTCTTAGCCTCAGAGAAGAGAAGAGATAGGGCTCTTTCAGGGTGATGCTGCTGTAAGTGATCTCTTTGGGCACTCTCAACCCTCTTGTCAAATGCCAAGATGGTCACCTTGGGAAACAAGCAAAAAAAAAAAAACGAATCAACGCCAACAACATAAAAAGAAGCCTACAATAACTGGTATTCCCAGGTGGTCTCCCATCCAGGTACTAACCAGGCCTGACTCTTCTTAGCCTCCAAGATCAGACGAGATTGGGTGCTTTCAGAGTGATGTGGCCATGGGCAATCTCTTCAGGCACTCTCAACCCATCTTGGCCTTTGTCAAGAGGCTTCAGAGTGCCCAAAGAGAGTGCCTACGGCCAAATCACTATACTATATATCTATATCTATAATAATAAATAATATTTTTAGTTATTATATATAAGATACTATATAGGTGATTTGGCCGTAGGCACTCTCTTTGGGCACTCTGAAGCCTCTTGACAAAGGCCAAGATGGTCACCTTGGGAAACAAGCTAAAAAAAACAGGTCAAAGCCAACAACATAAAAAGAAGCCTACGGCATCCAGTATTCCCAGGCGATCTCCCAATCAAGACACTAACCAGGGTGGGCGTGACCTAGGCATGAAGGAGTGAGGACGCTCTTTTCCGGAGCTCCCGGTCCGTGACCCCTCCACACCCCTTTACCACAGTCTGGTCGCATATTTCGGCATCGCCGACATCCCCGCGCTTCGGCGGAACACAGCCAGCCGAGCGGGGTCCGCCGCTGCTGCCATGGACAGGTACTTGGTCCCGCTGCAGCCTCCGGCCTCCACGCCGGATCCAGCCAAGATGGCGCCCGCGGCCTCCGGTGCTCCAGGACACGCGGTACAGAGGGAAGGTGAGCAGACTGCTATGCAGGGACACGACATGCCCCCGTTCTCCCCGCCTAGTGACTTGTCCCCGTGTCTCCCCCGCTCACTGTCCATGGCCTCGCTTGACAGCCCGGACCATAGCGGCCTGCCACCCTGGTTCCCTCACAACTCCCAACTGTCCCAGAGACCCTCCCGCAGTGGAAGCCTCATCCCAGGACCGAATGGCCAGGCTGCTCTTACCTCAGACACACAGGGGGACCCACCGCTGCCACCAGCACCGGCATTATTGGGGGACAAGGCCATCCTAGCTTTACTCCAAAACCTTCCCACTAAAGCAGACTTTAGCTGTATGGCAGCCAGGATTGAAACGACCTTGCGACATGAAATCGCAGGGGTCAAACGTGACGTGTCGGCTACGAACGAGCGGGTGACCACCCTGGCATCGGATGTGACCTCCCTGACCACTGATGTTTCTGGCCTGCAAGCCGCACATGATACCCTTGCTGAAAGAGTCACACAGTTGCAACTCCTAGTGGATGACCTTGAGAATCGCAACCGCAGACGCAACATCAGGATCAGAGACTTGCCCGAAGCCGCTGGCCAGGCAGACCTCAAAGCCACAGTTACAGCTATATTTAACGCCTGTCTGGACCGCGCTGCTGACACAGTAATAGCCATTGATAGAGTCCACAGGACCCTGGGCCCCAGGAGCCCCACAGAGAACCGGCCACGTGACGTTTTATGCTGTCTCCACAATTACTCAGTTAGGGAGGATGTCCTGCAAGCGGCGTGGCGCAAAGGCAGCATTGATTTTGACGGGGCCCAAGTCACCCTTCTGCCAGATGTATCCTGCAAGACCCTCCAGATGAGACGCTGTCTGCGACCCCTTCTGGAACACCTAACTGAACGGAGGATTCCATACAAGTGGGGCCATCCGTTTCACCTTATAGTGCGCAAAAATGGGAGGCCCCTTGCGCTACGACACCCTTCGGAGGTCCCGTCCTTTCTGGAGGCTTTGGGCCTGCCTTCGGTTCAGGTCCCCGACTGGTTGGCTCCTGTTGTCCCCCAGGGAGCAGTGGCCCCGACGGACAACCCCTCAACCAGGCAACAGAGAGTGAGACGCCACCGTCGATCCCAACGTCAGAGATCGCAGGCCCCTCAAGATCGTGAACCCTGAGAGAGTACAGTAATTTTCCGTTATTCCTGTGTTATACCCTTTTTTTTTTGTTTTCTTTTTCTCTACCAACATAGACGGCTGGAGTATCCAGCTTTGTGTTGTTTACCATGCCACGGGCCATTGTTCCCAGCGCCCCAGCTAGGGGAGAGGAAGGACATTGGAAGAACAGAGTTGGACACTGCGCTTCCTGGACGAAGCCCTGAGTTATTGGCGGTACTGTTCACCATTCTCGTTACTGTTTATCTACAGGTGCCCTAGTCTCGGCGCTCTTTGTGTTTTTGGACTGCCTGGTGGTGCCCCCGGGTGCCCCTGGGCAGCGTTTCTGCTCCCTCCCCCTCTCCTCCTCCCCCCCCCTTTTTTTTCCTTTTTTTTTTTCTGGGGGGGGGGAGGGGTGGGTGCCTGGGTGGTATAAAGTTATCTATACTCTGTGTTGAAAAGTTTAATATGTTGGTCTAATTATGCACTGTTCTACTGTTGTTAACTGCCCGATACCTGCTGCAGTGATGTTCTATAATGCGTTTGATGTCGTAGTTAAGATGCCAAAGAAGCTCCGTGCACGCCCGATTGCGACTGCATGGACCATGGGATGCTGGAGGGGTACTGCACCGACGAGTTCCTCCCTCTGCAGTGCCTTACCTCTTCCCCCACTAGGCCCCTCTGCCCTAACCGGCAGGTTCTCTCCGATAGGAGCTTTAGCAATTCCCCGATCTATCCCCACCCCTCCTACCCTCCTCCTCCCTACTAACTCCGGACCTTCTCCGCTTCGTTACTGCTTTTCCTTTTTCTCCTCCTCTTCCTCTGTGCTTGAACTCTTAATCTACTACTGACTCTGGTGGGGACCGCCGGCCGGGTACCACTGCCGTCATGGCCCTGAAGCTGGTTTCCTGTAATGTGAAAGGGCTGAATGTACCTGAAAAAAGGTCCAGCTGCCTAACAGAATTGTGGCGGATGAAGCCCCAAATAGTTTTCCTCCAGGAGACCCATTTCAGGACAGACCAAATACCACGGCTTTATAGTAAGCACTTCCCCCTGGCCCACCACAGCACGTCCCCTACTTCCAAATCGAGAGGAGTGTGTGTTCTTCTTGCTAAAAACTTGCCGTGGCGCCTGTTAGCTGTCCAAGCCGATAGTGAAGGGAGATATCTCTTCATTAAGGGAACTCTCCACTCGCAAACTTTTACTCTTGCCAACCTATACATGCCGAATGTGGACCAGCTGCCGGCCTTAGAAGCATCCTTGGATGCCCTGGCTGCATTCTCGGAGGGTACTTTGATCATTGGGGGGGACTTTAACCTCACCTTGGACCCCCGCAGAGACTCATCATCGGGCACCTTTGCGATTTCTGCGAGAACGCGTTCACACATAAGAGACCTGCTACACTCCCACCGACTGATCGATGTGTGGCGTACGCTTCACCCACAGGATAGGGACTATACGTTCTTTTCCACCGCTCATGGTTCTTACTCACGTATAGATATGTTTTTAGTCGCCCACAATGCTATCCCGGCGGTCACAGACGCTCAGATAGGCCACATAGCCCTGTCTGACCATGCCCCGATTTCTTTGATGCTGAAGCTACAACAGGAGTCGCGTGGTCAGTCCTGGTGGAGACTGAACGAGTCTCTCCTGAAGGACCCTGAGACCCACGCAGACCTGCTTAGGGAATTAGAAAGTTACTTTGATCATAACCGTGATTCTGTTTCCAACCCCCTCATGTTATGGGCGGCTCATAAATGCTACATTAGGGGCATTCTTATTAAACATGGTCATAGACTCAAAGTGGCCAAAACTGAGGCTCTCTCCAAACTTATTGCCAAGTTGCATGCGTGTGAACAACGACACAAATCCCAGCCGACTGCTGCGCTGGAGGTGGAGGTGAGAGATCTTAGAGAACAAATCAGAGATTTCTCTCTCTTTCAGGCTAGAACCAGACTCATGTGGGTCCGCAGGACGTATTATGAATATGGAGACAAGTGTAGTAGGTCCCTAGCGAACTCCCTGCGTGCCCAAGGCAACGCGTCCTTCATTCCAACCATAACCTCCCCTTCGGGTGCCAAGCTTCATGATTCACGGGAGATAGCGGAGTGTTTCCGATCTTTCTATGAAGCCCTTTATAACTTGCACCCCCGGGACTCAGGAGACGCCCTCCAGGCCGGCACAGCGGCCATTGACGAGTACCTAGCTTCGGCAAACCTCCCGTCGCTGGTTCCCCCGGACCCACATCTGATTTTCCAATTGAATTTCCAGCCGCTTCTAAAAAATGTTGCCGTAGATCTAGAGAGGTGGTCAAAGTTGGCGACCTCTTGGTTTGGGAGATGCAATGTGCTCAAAATGAATGTAATGCCCAGACTCTTGTATCTATTACAAGCCTTACCGATAAAAATCCCCCAATCATTTTTTAAAGCCATGCGCTCCATCTTTATTCGATACGTATGGCAGGGCAGGCCTCCAAGACTCAGCCGAACATTACTGCTCAGACCAAAAGACAAGGGAGGGATTGGCCTCCCAGATCCGGCATGGTAATATACGGCGGTGCACATGAACAGAGTAGTTGACTGGTGCAGACACCTGAAGGATAAGCTGTGGGTTCGTCTGGAGCGTGAATCCGTACCATTTCCACTTGAGGGTTTGCCCTGGAGTGGACCGGGCTGGTCGGGAGCGACGTGGTCACACCCACTCATTGAGCCAACGTTACAAGAGCTAGACAGATATTTTACCCTGATGGGCGTGCCCAGTTTCCCTTCGCCCATGACTCCTATTATTGGACACCCACGCTTTGAACCCGGCATGACGGAAAAGTCTTTCCGCCTCGACCCTGACCGGGACCTTGTGCGGGCCTCTTCTTTTCTTGGCCCTAGGACGTGGACAGCGGTCTCCACTATGTACGAGGCGTTAGCAACCACGGCCCTGGGACAGTGGAAGCTTGCCCAACTCTCCCACTTCTTGAAATCTTTGCCAAACAGTGGCGAATTCCGCAGACCCCTAACATCGTTTGAGGAGGTATGCTCAGGAGAGGAACCGACCCGAGGGTCTCTTTCCCTGTCATATCGCATCCTACTGGACCAACTCTCCCAGGGTAACCTGGTGTTCGTGGAAAAATGGGAGCGAGACCTGCATGTCCGGCTCTCGCCAGACCAGAAGAACCGCGTGCTTCTTTTTGCGCACAAGTCATCCCTATGTAGTAAATACCAGGAAATAGCTTATAAAATTTTGACCCGATGGTACAGGACCCCCACTGTCCTGGCGGCTATGTTTCCCGGTCACAGCCCTTTGTGCTGGAGATGCGGTGAATAAGCCGACACGTTACTACATATCTTCTGGGAATGCCCTCAACTGGCCCATTTCTGGAGACAGGTTCTCAATATCATTTTTGACCTCACGGCTATTGATCTCCAGAACAACGCAGCTGCGATCTTCCTCAATCTGACCCCACTCTCGAGCAAGAAGTACCATAAATCTCTCTTAAAACATCTTCTGAGTGGGGCCAGGGCATGTATACCTAGCATGTGGAAACAGCAGGCCGCTCCACTGGTGTCTCACTGGTTTGCAAGAGTTTGCGACATCTACCGTATGGAACAGCTCACATCAGCGTTAGGCGACAGGGAGGAAGAGCACACTGCTCGTTGGTTGTCTTGGAGCCTGTTCAGGTTTTCCGACGCATACAGATCCTATCTGTAGGCTCTGGCACGTGTATAGAGGGAAGGGTCCGGTCGTGGGAACCCATCGGAGTCCTCTTTCTTTCTCTCCCTTCTCGTATACCACCCTGGTTCACTCTCTCCCCCGTCTGCCTCGTAGCACTGTTAGCCCCCTATAACTTTCATTCTTTCTACCCCCATACCCTTCTCCTGCCCATTTGCTCCCCCCTCTTTCCCTACCCCCTAACTCCCAAGTATAATTAAAATACATGGTGATTGCAAGGATCTTTTCGTTTTGTTCCCTCGATTTCCCAGCCAGGGGTTGGCGGCCCTCGGGGTGGTCCCGGCTGAGCTCTTTGACCAGTAGAATGAAGGTGACCGATGTTAGAGGCCCCTCAGTTTGGGCCTTGAGGGGGATCGCCCCGGGGACTGCCCTGGTTTATAAGTAGACACTGGGGTGCCAGATCATTAGAGTGGGATAATGTGGTGGCCTAGCCACGGCTGGGGCTGCTGCTGACATAAGTTGTTAGGTTTCCCCCGGTCCCCCACAAAGTATTAACTATGTATTTTTGTTAACCTGGAAAACTGAGGGATCTATGTCTTTTACAGTTTGTCTCTGTATTACCTGCAATCCGTAAATAAAGAATTAAAAAAAAAAAAAAGTCACTAACCAGACCAGATCCTTCTATGGCACCTGGTCTTCCCAGGGAGTCTCCCATCCAGGTACTAACCAGGCCTGACGCTGCTTAGCCTCTGAAATCAGACGACATCGGGTGCTTTCAGGTTGATGTGGCCGTAAGCGTTCTCTTCAAGACACGCCCAACCCTCTTGACAAACGCCAAGATGGTCGCCTTGAGAAACAAGCAAAAAAAACAGGTCAAAGCCAACAACATAAAAAGAAGCCTATGGGCTTACAGCGGACCTTAAAAGATGGGACCCACTAGCTCTGTCATGGTTCGGACGCTGTAATGTGTTGAAGATGAACACGATGCCACGACTTCTGTATCTACTACAAGCCTTACCTATCAAAATACCCCAGACTTTCTTTCATGCGGTTCGCTCAATCTTTATCAAGTTCCTCTGGCGCGGAAAACATAAGCGTATTGGTAGGGCAATGCTATTGCGACCGAAATTGCGGGGAGGTATTGGCTTCCCGGACCCTGCTCTATATTACACAGCGACGCACACGACACCGGTGGTTGACTGGTGCCGGTGTTCTGCCATATACTGTCCGGCCATGATATAGTGTCCACGCCGTACTGCGCATGCACAGTACGGAGCAGACGAAGCTTCGGAAAATCTCCAAAGCTGAACGGCGCCTGCGCGGTGAGTGGAGGTGGTAGCCCCACCATCCAAGCGGACATAGGGTTGTGAATATTAGAGGGTCCCTTGCAGGCGAGCTTAGCTCGCCACGCTTCGGGCTTTGCCTCGCTGCGCTCGGCTCTTTTATATTCTTACTCTATGTCCACTTGGATAGTGGGGATAGAACCTGGACTCAGTGCGCAGGCGCCGTTCATGCTCGGCAATTTTCGGAATGCGTAGTACACAGCGGACACTATCCGATGGGGGACCATATGTGATAAGACACCGGCATGGGGAACTGAAGCTATGGGTCAAGCTAGAGCAGGAGATGGCGCGGGTTCCACTGGCTGGTCTGCCTTGGGCGGGGAGGCCATTGGAGCCCTGTGTGACTACTCACCTGTTAATTGGCCCCTCGCTCGCCGAGATGGATAGTTTTTTTCACCTTTCCCACCTGACTAACTTCCCTTCTCCTATGACCCCAATTATTGGACATCCTAGATTCCCTCCGGGCCTGTCTGACCAGGCCTTTACCAGGCAAGCCCCGAAAGGGCTTCTGAGAGCAGCCCTATTTCTTGGACCCACGGGCTTGATTCCCATGGGGACCATACTGCTAGAGCAAGTACCTGTTGCATTGGATAGCTGGAGAGCTAGACAGCTAATCCATTTCCTCGGATCACTACCTAACCATTCGTTCTTCTCTAGACAATTCCACCCCTTCGAGGAACTTTGCCTGGATGATGGCCCAGTTCGTGGTTCCCTCTCTAGGTCCTACCAAATCCTGACAGACGCACAATCCTCCACGGATCCACCCTTCCTAGCTAAATGGAAAAGGGACTTACAAACTACATTCTCCAAACCACAGAAGGACAGAATACTCTTTTTCGCCCATAAGTTGTCACTCTGCAGTAAATGTCAGGAGATCTCATATAAGCTGATCACACGCTGGTATCGTACACCGGTGGTGTTGGCCAAAATATTCCCCGGTCAATCTGACCGCTGCTGTCGCTGTGGACCAAATGTGGCACCATTCTCCACATTTTCTGGGAAAGCCCTAAATTACAAACATTCTGGCAGCCTGTCCTGAGACTCATCCACAAGTTCACAGACATTTCCTTAGCCAATGATCCCGCAGCAGTTCTTCTCAATCTAACTCCTATGTCGAGAAAGCGTTATCATAAGTCCTTACTTAAACATCTCCTCAATGCAGCTAGGGCCTGCATCCCAAGTCAGTGGAAAGAGCAATCTGCTCCAATGGTGACCCAGTGGTTCACAAGGGTAAATGATATTGAACGAATGGAAGACCTGACTGCCACAATGAGGGATAAAACGGAGGAGCATGGGAACAGATGGTTCTACTGGACCCAGTTTCGCTTTTCGGAAGAATACCTCCGCGAGACATAGTAAGCTCATGGTGATCGTTGGAGATCGCTGTTCCAAACGTTGGACAGCTGATGAGCTGGTGAGCTGAGGGCGTCTCTTGCTCCCTGGGAGGGGACCCCACCCTATCCACTCTACCCACGACACCCCCTTACCCCTTCTTTTCCTTTTCTGCCATTTCCTTCCCCAATCTTCTCTTTCCCCTTCTCCCTCCTTTCAGTTCTACTATTTCCCTTCTTAACTCAAAAAAGGGAAAAGAAAATGGTATGTTCCGACCCCATTTGACTACTACACAATACTCTTCCCCTATCTATGGATATCTAAACTCTTCGAGGGTAGCAGGGCTAGTATCAATAATATTTTAAGTGGTAGAGGATCCCAACGAGATGGAGCTTTAATCTCATCTTGATATGACCGCAAAGCTGTACACGTGCTATTCTCCTCAGACGTCTTACCATTGGCTCTGATATCCATGCAATATGATCATTTGTTTGTAACTATTTGTATCACACATTCTGTGAAGTTGCCTTTGCATTGTATGTCGCATACTACTAAATAAAAAAACAAAAAAAACAGAAGCCTATGGCACCTGGTATTCCCAGGCGGTCTCCCATCCAGGTACTAACCAGGCCCGACACTGTTTAGCATCCGAGATCAGACGAGATTGGGCTCTTTCAGGGTGATGCTGCTGTAAGCGATCTCTTTGGGCACTCTCAACCCTCTTGACAAATGCCAAGATGGTCACCTTGGGAAACAAGCAAAAAAAAGAAAACGAATCAACGCCAACAACATAAAAAGAAGCCTACAATAACTGGTAATCCCAGGTGGTCTCCCATCCAGGTACTAGCCAGGCCCGACTCTTCTTAGCCTCCAAGATCAGATGAGATTGGGTGCTTTCAGAGTGATGTGGCCATAGGCAATCTCTTCAGGCAATCTCTTCAGGCACTCTCAACCCTCTTGACAAACACCAAGATGGTCACTTTGGGAAATAAGCGAAAAAAAAACAGGTCAACGCCAACAACATAAAAAGAAGTCTACAACACCTGGTATTCCCAGGCGGTCTCCCATCCAGGTACTAACAAGGCCCGACTCTATTAGCCTCCAACATCAAACGAGATCGGGTGCTTTCAGGGTGATGTGCCCGTAGGCAATCTCTTCAGGCACTTTCAACCCTCTTGACAAACGCCAAGATGGTCACCTTGGCACTTTATGCAGGCCACCCTGGAACATATAGGTCTTGGCCCCAACATGATGAGCTGGGTAATGTCGCTTTACTCCACGCCATCGGCAGCGGTACGGGTGACCGAGTGGTGCTCGGACTCTTTCCCCATCACTAATGGGACGAGGCAGGGGTGGTCTCTGTCTCCCCTAATTTTAATTCTGACACTGGAACCACTTATGTGTCACGTTTGGAATGACCCGAATATTACTGGCATATCCAAACCCTCTGCACACCACAAAATTGCGGCGTACGCTGACGATCTAATTTTTTCCGTCTCCAATCCACACATTTTGCTTCCCAAAATACTTGCGTCTCTACAGCGACACGGCAGCCTATCAAACTATAAAAACAATTGCGCCAAGTCGGCTGTATTGAATATATCGGTCCCGGATGGTGAGGCCAAGAGGCTCCGCACCTCTTTTCCATTCTACTGGGCTGAAAAATCTATACGTTAACATCGCAGTGGATTTAGCGCAATTGTACCTGCTTAATTTTGTCCCTCTCCTGGATAGACTGAAATCTGATTTGGGAAACTGGCATGCTTTAACACTGACCTGGTTCGGGCGCTGTAATGCATTCAAAATGATGGCCCTCCCTCGGATCTTATACATGTTCCAGACATTACCGATCCGGTTACCCCCAATTTTTTTCAGACAACTGCAGGTGCTGCTCCGGGACTTTATTTGGGCGCGCAAACTGCCCAAAGCCCGTTTGCAATTGCTTGCCAGACCAAAGGACAAGGGGGGTCTGGGTCTCCCAGATCTCAGACAATACTACAGAGTGACTCTGCTAGCGAGAGTCGTTGATTGGCATTGTAATGGCCCACACAAGCAGTGGATGGAGATGGAGATTGAGGATGGATCCATTCCCCTATTGACCTCCCCGTGGCTCGTGTCCTCCCTACCAAAAGACCTCAGAGGTCACCCCGTAGTGGGAGCTAGGTTGGCTGTTGTGCGGAGGTTGTTCCGCTGCACACACATTGCTCCCCTGCCATCACCAATGACTCCGGTTATAGGTAATCCAGACTTCCCACCGGGATTTACCAACAAGAAACTGCGACAGTTGACAGTGGTGGGGAAACAGCATCTGGGAGAGGTGTGGCCCATGGGAGGGCTCCCGACCACGCAAACTGTCGCCGAGCTTTCTGACCCTCCGCTTGACTTGTTTAGTGCTTATAAACTTTGTCACTTTCTTCTGGCCATACAAAGGGCCTTCTACACTCCTAGAGACCTGACACCCTATGAATCCATCTGTCACAAAAGGGAACCTGTGCGACACACCCTCTCCCTCCTGTACAACCTATTGAGTAGTCAGGAGGAGGAGTCGACCCCCACCATTTATCCACAAATGGGAGAGGGACTTAGGCATCACATTTACCCCACAACAGATAGGGAAGATCCTGACCTTAGTACATAAAGCTTCCATCGCAAACCAATATCAAGAATCAGGATACAAGATAGTCTCACGCTGGTATAGAGTCCCATACCTTCTGAATAAAATGGATAGATCGATCCCGGATGTTTGTTGGAGGTGAAATTCAGATATGGGGACCATGGGACACCTTTTCTGGGCATGCCCGACCTTGAGGAACTTTTGGGTTCCCAGTAGCGTGCCTTCTACACTTGACCGAACAGCCTGTTCGAAAATACAAAAAAACCCTCACAATGCAACTCCTGAATGCCGCCCGGGCCTGCATTCCCGCACTGCGGAGGCAGCCTCAGCCCCCATTCAAGGTGCTGTGGTATTCCAAAGTCAATCATATTCTCCGGATGGAAGAATTGACCGCCACCCTTCACAACACTGAAGAGGCATTTAGTGTTACATGGAGGCCCTGGAGGTATTTCACTGGTACTCGAGACTACATTCGGGAGTTGAGCAGTGCCTCCGTCCCAGAAAACGACTGAACATCTAACGTTTACCTACGTAGGCCATGTCTGCCCTGGGTGGCATTCCCCCCCTCCCTTTTTGTCTTTATTTTTCTTTTTTTCCCCGTCGCCATCCCCCCACCTCCTCTCTCTCCGTCTTTGCACTCTCTTCTTCCCCCGTCCTCCCTTTTGACTATGCCTTGTCTCCTTACTAGCCTTCGGGACCCAGAAGAACCCCAGGGTTCTGGACATGACCGGCTCATATTTTACTCTAGTTCACGTAGGTCATGATAAGCTGGCTCGCTGTGGTCCCAGTTGTTCTCCATGATTACATTTGTCCGAACGGAGCTGCACTAGTTATACTGTACTACATGTCGGAGGTGGGGTTTCTCTATTTTCTGCATGAAACTGTAGGACTCCCCTCTGAGAACCCAGAAATATTTGGCTGCCTATTTTTTGTTAGCATGTAATTGTGACCCTGGGTCATGCTGTATGGTTGACTGTTATATTTATGTTGTTCTACTTAATAAAAGAATAATAAAAATAAAAAAATAAGTCAATGCCAACAACTTAAAACTAAAGCCTATGGCATCGAGAAATCCCAGGTGGTCTCCCATCCAGGTACTAACCATGTCCCAACCCTGCTTAGCCTCTGAGATCAAATGTACGCTCAACCCTCTTGACAAACGCCAAGATGGCCACTTTGGGAAACAAACAAAAAAAACAAGTCAACGCCAACAACATAAAAAGAAGCCTGCGGCATCTGGAGAACCCAGGAGGTCTCTCATCCAGGTACAAACCAGGCCCAACCCTGCTTAGCCTCTGAGACCAAACGAGATTGGGCGCTTTCAGGGTGTTGTGCCCATAGGCAATTTCTTTGTGCACTCTCAACCCTCTTGACAAATGCCAAGATGGTCACCTTGGGAAACAAGGGAAAAAAAACAGGTCAAAGCCAACAACATAAAAAGAATCCTACGGCATCCGGAATTCCCAGGCGATCTCCCAATCAAGACACTAACCAGGCCAGATCCTTCTATGTCACCTGGTCTTCCCAGGCAGTCTCCCGTTCAGGTACTAACCAGGCCTGATGCTGCTAAGCCTCTGAAATCAGACAAGATCGGGTGCTTTTAGGGTGATGTGGCCGTAAGCGTTCTCTTCAAGACACGCCCAACCCTCTTGACAAACGCCAAGATGGTCGCCTTGAGAAACAAGCGAAAAAAACAGTTCAAACCAACAACAAAAAAAGAAGCCTATGGCACCTGGTATTTCCAGGCAGTCTCCCATCCAGGTACTAACCAGGCCCGACACTGTTTAGCCTCTGAGATCAGATGAGATTGGGCGCTTTCAGGGTGATGGGGCCGTAGATGATCTCTTTGGGCACTCTCAACCCTCTTGTTGGGCACCTGGTATTCACAGATGGTCTCCCATACAGGTATTAACCAGGCCGTACACTGCTAGGCCTCTGAGATCAGATGAGATTGTGCGCTTTCAGGGTGATGTGGCCATAGGTGTTCTATTTAGACACTCTCAACCCTCTTGACAAATACCAAGATGGTTATCTTGGGAAACAAGTGAAAAAAAAAAGGTCAACGCCAACAACATAGACCCTGGCGGTCTCCCATCTGACCCAGACCCTGCTTAGCCTCTGAGATCGGGCGCTTTCAGGGTGATGTGACCTCAGGCGAACGCTTTGGGACATACTCAAAACTCTTGACTGATGCTAAAATGGTCACCTTGGGAAACAAGCGAAAGAAAAACAGGTCAAAGCCAACAATATAAAAAGATTCCTACGGCACCTTTAATACTATCTAGGCCGGACCCTGCTTAGCCTCTGAGATCAGATGAGATCGGGCGCTTTCAGGGGGATGTGGCCGTAGGAGATTTCTTTGGGCTCTCTCAGCCCTCTTGACAAATGCCAAGATGATCACCTTGGGAAACAAGCGGAAAAAAAAACCCATGTCAACGCCAACAACATAAAAAGAATCCTACGGCACCTGGTATTCCCAGTTGGTCTCCCATCCAGTTACTAATCAGGCCCGACAATGCTTAGCCTCCGAGATCAGACAAGATCAGGCACTTTCAAGGTGATGGGGCCATAGGCGATCTCTTCGGGCACTCTCAACCATCTTGACAAACGCCAACATGGTCATCTTGGGAAACAAGCGAAAAAAACCAAGTCATTGCCAACATTGGAGGCTAAGCAGGGTTGGGCAATCAGTTTCCTTGCCTGAAATAGGCATCTCAGAACTGCCATCTGGCTACTTCCCGAGTTTCCAACTCCTTCAACTAATCCCAGGAGACAATACTTCGCCCCCATCCTGGTGGAGGTTCCAACCACCCGATCAATGGTTCCTGTCACCTCTGTCCAGTAGCGGATCAACTTCGGGCATCTCCAAAACATGTGCATCATGTCTCCCCCCATGTTCCCGCACCGGGGGCAACTTGCGTCCGGCCGTTCGGCCAAACTGAAAAAGTTTACGAGGAGCATAATAGGTTCTATATAATAAGAACAGATGTGACATCCTGTGTGAGGAGAGCCACAATTCACCACAGGCAGGATTCCTGTGGCCAATTATAGCTCAGGGGGGTTTAGTACACACCCCACACTATATAAGGCCGCCAGCACGGCGGCCTTGTATAGTGTGTTGCGGTGGTCAGGGAAAGAGGATGATAGGCAGGGACAGGGTCTTTACTGCTTGGGAACCTAGCACTGTTACAATGGGTGTTATGTGCCTCCTGCACAGTACACACCTGAAGCTACCCTTTATTACTGGTGTTCAATTTCTGCAATACATGCATCTGCAGTGCAGAAGTTAGAGTCGGTGTTGTGTGCCTCCTGCACAGTATACACCTTATTGCTGGTGTTCTGTTTCTGTAATACAGGAACCTAGTACTGTTACAGTGCTAGGGTGTACAGAGAAGCTGGTATATATAGAAGACTACAGCATACAGAAGAAAGGCTAGTGAATACAGAATACAGGTTTCGTGTATGTAGATAGGCTTGAGTATACAGAGATGCTAGAGTAAACAGTGAGGCTGGGGTACACAGAGAGGCTAGTTTAAAGACAAATACAAAGATGTTAGTGTATATAGAGAGGTTAGTGTATAGAGAGAGTCGAGTGTATACAGAAAGGACAGTGCATATAGAGAAGCTAGTGTATACAGAAAGGGTATACATGAAAGCTGACATTCTATACAGAAGACTGGGTAGTGTATACAGAGAGTCTAGTGGGTACAGAAGACAGGCTGGTGTATTCTAGCTAGTTTTTACAGTCTAGTGTATACAGAAGACAGGCTGTGGTATACAGAGAGTTTAGTGTATTCAGAGAGTCTAGTGTATACAGTCGGCGAGTGTATACATAAGACTGGCTAGTTTACACAGTGTTTACAGAGATGCAAGGGTGTACAGAGAAGCTGGTATATATAGAAGACTACAGCATACAGAAGAAAGGCTAGTTAATACACAATACAGAAGACTCGTGTATGTAGATAGGCTTGAGTATACAGAGATGCTAGAGTAAACAGTGAGGCTGGGGTACACAAGGAGGCTAATTTAAAGAGAGATATACAAAGATGTTAGTGTATATAGAGAGGTTAATGTATAGAGAGGGTCGAGAGTATACAGAAAGGACAGTGCATATAGAGAAACTAGTGTATACAGAAGACAGGCTTGGGTATACATCAAATCTGACAGTGTATACAGAAGACTGGGTAGTGCATACAGAGAGTCTATTGGGTAAAGAAGACAGGCTGGTGTATTCTAGCTAGTTTTTACAGTCTAATGTATACAGAAGACAGGCTGTGGTATACTGAGGGTTTAGTGTATTCAGAGAGTCTAGTGTACAGAGATGCAAGGGTGTACAGAGAAGCGAGAAGCTAGTATATATAAGGCTAGTGAATACAGGCTAGTGAATACAGAATACAGACTCGTGTACGCAGATAGGCTTGAGTATACAGAGATGCTAGAGTAAACAATGAGGCTGGGGTACACAGAGAGGCTAATTTAAAGAGAGGCTAGTATATACAAAGATGTTAGTGTATATAGAGAGGTTAGTGTATAGAGAGGGTCGAGTGTATACAGATAGGACAGTGCATATAGAGAGACTAGTGTATACAGAAGACAGGCTTGGGTATACATCCAAGCTGACAGTGTATACAGAAGACTGGGTAGTGTATACAGAGATTCTAGTGGGTACAGAAGACAGGCTGGTGTATTCTAGCTAGTGTTTACAGTCTAGTGTATACAGAAGACAGGCTGTGGTATACAGAGGGTTTAGTGTATTACAGAGATGCAAGGGTGTACAGAGAAGCTAGTATATATAGAAGACTACAGCATACAGAAGAAAGGCTAGTGAATACAGAATAAAGGCTGGCTTCTACGGAGAGGCTACCACTACGGAGATGCAGAACACTATCTAGGGTATATAGAGAGGCTAGATTATACAGAGAGGCTAGTGCATAGAGTGAAGCTATTGTATATAGAAGCCTGGTTAGTGTATACAGAGAAGCTAGTGTGTACAGAAGAAAGGCTAGACAGGCTATAAAGAGAGACAAGTTTTTACAGAAGACAGTTTGGGGTATACAGAGATGCTAGTTTATACAGAGAGACTAATGTATACAGAAGACGGGCTAGTGTATTCAGAACATAGGCTAGTGTATATCGAAGACAGGCTATTGTATGCAGAAGACCGGCTAGTGTAAACATGCTGGTGTATATAGAGAAGGCTAGTGAATTTAGAGGGTAGGCTAAGTGATAACAGAAGACAATCTGGGGCATACAGTGACATTTCATCATTTCATCTAGCTCACATCTCTAATGGAGTTTGTCTCATTGCCATGTTATGCCTTTTCATTCTTATGCTAAATATAGATCACTACACGATTTTAATCATCCACATCAAGCATGCAATAAAACTATCATACATCAAAATAAACCATGTACTCTTTTGCTCTATTTTGCATATTTGTAACGGGACTGTGAGTATGTGACAGTCCTGACACACCATCCTGACTTATTTTTCTATATTTCTTATTAGAAATGGAGAGTACTATCTCAAAATCCGCTTAAATCTATTCACTTCGATGAGTTGTACCTTAATGCAAAATGTTCACAAAACCATCCATTTGCTACCAGACATGCTGCACATACTAAGAGTAATGTAAATATCGCTCTCTAGCGATGTAAACAGTTTTATTGCTTTTCTGACATTGACCGAGTATCTCTGACATTAACTGAGTATCTCTCTGCACTTGGATCTTAATAATAATAATAATAATAATAATAGGATTGTGTAATGCAAACATCAACTAGTCTAATATAAGCTTTCTCATTGGTACCGGCATATCCTTTAAATTTAGACTAACGCAACTATTTCTCGGCCATTTTCAAGCTAAGCTTTCAATCTCTTACCTTTGAACAGCGATACTTCCTCCCTACAATATTAAGCCATTTAAATGTCCTATTGGTCGCCTATATTATACAACTCTCTGAAAACCCTATATGTAGAGAATAAAACTAGTCTTACATCTAAATAAAACAGTTTTATTGCTCAACCAAGTATCAGCTGTCATGACAAATAAAGTTTCCACTGTTTGACTCTATTTTCTGTATTACTTCTTTTTCTCCACCTTATCTGTCACAGTTAAAACACAGTGACAAAACATTTCTTTTTACCGCAGCAAAATGTGAGAAAAGCAGTGTAAGCCGTCTTTCTGCCATATGCAACCATCTCTCGCTACCTCTATGCAATAGGATTCTCTTTCCAGTGGAAACGGAAAACAGTCAGTGTAAGCCGTCTTCGTGCGTAACAAAATTAATGGAACGATTTACACGTTGGAATTTGCAAACTACGTCAATTTACTCTTAAATAATGTACCTTTGCATTTATCCCTTGACTTTGCAACTATCCCTTGATCCCTTTTGTGTATTCACTTTATCTCGACCTATATATACTGCCTCAATATTTTCCTAATTTGTTTTGCTATACTTATTATTATTATATTATAGAGATTACTAACTCTAAATCATTGTAAAACCTAACCATAGTTATAATGTCTACAGCTAATTTTACGTTAAAGCAAAATTAAGAGTAATGCAACCATCTCTCGCTACCTCTATGCAATAGGATTCTCTTTCCAGTGGAAACGGAAAACAGTCAGTGTAAGCCGTCTTCGTGCGCAGCAAAATTAATGGAACGATTTACACGTTGGAATTTGCAAGCTACGTCAATTTACTGTTAAATAGAGTACCTTTGCATTTATCCCTTGACTTTGCTACTATCCCTTGATCCCTTTTGTGTATTCACTATATCTCGACTATACATACTGCCTCAAAATTTTCCTAATTTGTTTTGCTATACTTATTATTATTATTTTATAGAAATTACTATCTCTAAATCATTGTAACAAATTATAATGTCTACAGCTAATTTTACGTTAAAGCAAAAGTCACACAAAACCATCTTTTTAAAACCTTTTACACACTGCACATTAAGATTAATGCAACCATCTCTCGCTACCTCTATGCAATAGGATTCTCTTTCTGACTCTATTTTGTTATACTTCTTCTCCACATTAACTGTCACACTGATAACCATTTGTAACACATAACACTTGCAACACATTTTTTAACAGCGGCAAAAAGTGAGAAAAGCAGTGGGACTTGATTGAGAAGTGGTTGCAGTAGCAAAGCATAGCAATACAGTTTGATTACATTAATAACACATAATGCAACTATTTTACATTCATTTTACATTCACATCATGCATACATCCTAATGTAAGCTGTCTATCACTATTAATGTTCATGGTTACTGATACATTATGCCGATGACCAATGGAAACGGAAAACAGTCAGTGTAAGCCGTCTTCGTGCGTAACATATTTAATGGAACGATTTACACGTTGGAATTTTCAAGCTACGTCAATTTACTCTTAAATACCCTTTAGCTGCTTAGCTCACACTTTGCTGTATGTAGCCGCGTTTACATGTAAGTAACCAATGGGGATTGACATTTCATGTCCATCTCACATCTCTAATGCAATTTGTCTCTTTGCCATGTCATACTTTGCCAGTTATTATACTTTCTCATCCGATAGAAACCTAGTCGTTGCTGATATTTAAGAGTAATGCAAAGCTACCGTGAACAGTTTAATTGCTCGTCTCACATTTAGCTGGTATCTCTCTGCTATAGGAAACTGAATTTGTACTAGAACGATCACTCATCTAATATCAGTCCACTCTGTGCTACCGGGATAACTTTTACATTTAGAGTAATGAAATGATTTCTCAGTCATTTTGGAGCTACTGCAACTAACGCTTCCGATCTCATTTCGACTGCAATACTTAATCTCTGCTATTGCAGAATATTTAGCTGCTTAGCTCACACTTTGCTGTACGTAGCCGTGGAGATTGGCATTTCAACTCTAATTCATATTCACATTTCTAATGCAGTTTGTCTTTTTGCCATGTCATCCTCTGTTAGTTATTATGCTTGCTCATCCTTGTGCTCCAATATCACTACATGATTAAAGACACGTAATGAACTTGATTGATAAAAACCTACACACGTTGTTGCTGTTATTTCGTGTATTTCCACTTAAACCCGTTATAGTTATTTTGCTATATTTATATACTAGTATAAACAGATTACTATCTCTAAATCCTGGTAAACCAGCTCACACTAAACCATCTAATTTCTACCTTACACGCAGCACATATTAACATATTAACATTTAGCCGGTATAGTGAAATAGTAAACGAAATGTGTAGATCACTCATCTAATATCGTCTTTTCAGTGCAACCGGAACATATTTTAAATTTAGAGTAATGCAGCGATTTCTCAGTTTTATGAAGCTACTGCAACTAACGCTTTGGATCTCTTTCCTGATAAATTACGCTCTGCAATATTAAGCCATGTAAATTGTCCTATTGGTCTGCTAACAATGCTATGTATAATAATACAAATCTTTTAAAAGCAATATCGTCTCACTGCAATACTTACACTCTGCATAATATATATGAATAATGCGAATAATGCTAATAATAAAGTCGTCTAAAACACGGCTATAAGTAGAGAATAAAACTATCTTACATCAAAATAAACCATGTACTGCCAAACCAATAACGGCCAATTACTTAACGTCTATCAGTCAATGACTTAACAAAATAAACTTAGCACTCTTTTGCTCTATTTTGAATAGTTGTAGTTCTCCACATTAACTGTCACATTGATATCACCACTGACAACACACCACTTTTTAACAGCACCAAAATATGAAAAAAGCACTTTATATGTTTCAAAAGTAGTTGCATTAGCAAAAAATAAAGTCCTGTCTTCTTTACACGCTAGCTTTTCTGTATACATTAATCTCTCTGTGTACACCAGCCACTCAATATAGACTAGCCTCTCTGTCTTCTGTATACAGGTGCCCGTAATCTATATACACTAGCCTGCCTTCTTTTTACAATAGTCTCGGTGTCCCAGCCTCTCTGCATACACTAGCCTCACTGAATTCCCCAGACTGTCTTCTGTATACACAAGCCTATCTGTAAAAAAAAATAGCCGGTCTTCTGCATACTCTAGCCTCTCTGTGTAACACAGTCTCTGGATTCCCTAGCCTACATCTCTGCATACCCAGGACCTTCCTCTGTATAATCTAGCCTATCTGTATACACTAGCCTGTCTTTTGTACAAATTAGCTTCTCTGTAGCCGGTCTTCTGTATACACGAGCCTCACTGTCTACTCTTGGTTGTCTTTTGTATACACTAGCATCTCTTTATACATTAGCTCTCTGTATACCCAAGCCTCTCTGTATACACTAGTCCACCGGTATACACTAGCAAGTCTGCATACACTAGCCTCTCTTTGCAACTCAACTTCTCTCTCTGTATACCTTAGCCTCCATCTCTGCATACCCAGGACGTTCTTCTCTATAATCTAGCCTATGTGTATACACTAGCCGGTCTTCTGTAGACATTAGCCTCCCTGTATAAACTAGCTGGTCTACTGTATACACTAGTCCGTCTGTATACACTAGCAAGCTTGCATACACTAGCCTCTCTGTGTAACCCAGCCTCCATCTCTGCATACCCAGGACGTTCGTCTCTATAATCTAGCCTATTTGTATACACTAGCCTGTCTTTTGTACACATTAGCCTCTCTGTATAAACTAGCCGGTCCTCTGTATACACTAGTCCATCTGTATACACTAGCAAGTATGCGTACTCTAGCCTCTCTCTCTGTATACCTTAGCCTCCATCTCTGCATACCCAGGACGTTCTTCTGTATAATCTAGCCTATCTGTATAATCTAGCCTATCTGTATACACTAGCCTGTCTTTTGTACACATTTGCCTCTCTGTATAAACTAACCGGTCTTCTGTATACACTAGTCCGCCTGTATACACTAGCAAGTATGCATACTCTAGCCTCTCTCTCTGTATACCCTAGCCTCCATCTCTGCATACCCAGGACGTTCTTCTGTATAATCTAGCCTATCTGTATACACTAGCCTGTCTTTTGTACACATTAGCCTCTCTGTATAAACTAGCCGGTCCTCTGTATACACTAGTCCGTCTGTATACACTAGCAAGTCTGTGTAACCAAGCCTCTCTCTCTGCATACCCTAGCCTCCATCTCTTGCATAAACCAGGACCTTCTTCTGTATAATCTAGCCTATCTGTATACACTAGCCTGTCTTTTGTACACATTAGCCTCTCTGTGTAAACTAGCCGGTCTACTGTATACACTAGTCCATCTGTATACACTAGCAAGTCTGCATACTCCTGCCTCTCTGTGTAACCCAGCCTCGCTCTCTCTCTCTGTATACCCTAGCCTCCATCTCTGCATACCCAGGACGTTTTTCTGTATAATCTAGCCTATCTGTATAAAGTAGCCTGTCTTTTGTACACATTAACCTCTCTGTATAAACTAGCCGGTCCTCTGTATACACTAGTCCGTCGGTATACACTAGCATCGCTTTATACATTAGCTCTCTGTATACCCAAGCCTCTCTGTATACACTAGTCCACCGGTATACACTAGCAAGTCTGCATACACTAGCCTCTCTTTGTAACCCAACTTCTCTCTCTGCATACCCAGGACGTTCTTCTCTATAATCTAGCCTATTTTTATACACTAGCCTGTCTTTTGTACACATTAGCCTCTCTGTATAAACTAGCCGGTCCTCTGTATACACTAGTCCATCTGTATACACTAGCAAGTATGCGTACTCTAGCCTCTCTCTCTGTATACCTTAGCCTCCATCTCTGCATACCCAGGACGTTCTTCTGTATAATCTAGCCTATCTGTATACACTAGCCATCCATCTCTGCATACCCAGGACGTTCTTCTCTATAATCTAGCCTATTTGTATACACTAGCCTGTCTTTTGTACACATTTGCCTCTCTGTATAAACTAACCGGTCTTCTGTATACACTAGTCCGCCTGTATACACTAGCAAGTATGCATACTCTAGCCTCTCTCTCTGTATACCCTAGCAAGTCTGCATACTACTGCCGCTCTGTGTAACCCAGCCTCACTCTCTCTCTGTATACCCTAGCCTCCATCTCTGCATACCCAGGACGTTCTTTTGTATAATCTAGCCTATCTGTATAAACTAGCCTGTCTTTTGTACACATTAGCCTCTCTATATAAACTAGCCGGTCCTCTGTATACACTAGTCCGTCTGTATACATTAGCAAGTCTGTGTAACCAAGCCTCTCTCTCTGCATACCCTAGCCTCCATCTCTTGCATAACCAGGACCTTCTTATGTATAATCTAGCCTATCTGTATACACTAGCCTGTCTTTTGTACACATTAGCCTCTCTGTATAAACTAGCCGGTCTACTGTATACACTAGTCCATCTGTATACACTAGCAAGTCTGCATACTCCTGCCTCTCTGTGTAACGCAGTCTCTCTCTCTGTATACCCTAGCCTCCATCTCTGCATACCCAGGACATTCTTCTGTATAATCTAGCCTGTGTTTTGTACACTTTAGCCTCTCTGTATAAACTAGCCGGTCTTCTGCATACACGAGTCTCTCTGTATACCCTTGGATGCCTTTTGTATACACTAGCTGCTCTTTATACATTAGCTCTCTGTATACCCAAGCCTCTCTATACACTAGTCCGTCTGTATACACTAGCAAGTCTGCATACACCAGCCTCTCTGTGTAACCCAGCCTCTCTCTCTGCATACCCAAGATGTTCTTCTCTATAATCTAGCCTATTTGTATACACTAGCCTGTCTTTTGCACACATTAGCCTCCCTATATAAACTAGCCGGTCTACTGTATACACTAGTCCGTCTGTATACACTAGCAAGTATGCATACTCTAGCCTCTCTCTCTGTATACCCTAGCCTCCATCTCTGCATACCCAGGACGTTCTTCTGTATAATCTAGCTTATCTGTATACACTAGTGTATACAGACAAACTAGTGTATACAGAGGACCGACTAATGTGTACAAAAGACAGGCTAATGTATACAGATAGGCTAGATTATACAGAAGAACGTCCTGGGTATGCAGAGCGCTCAGCTTCAAGGTATGGCCAACGTGAGTAATATGAGGGACACTCCTCACCCCCGCCCCCACCTACCAGATCTGAGTTTCATCCCCTTGCCCTCTCTGCCCCGGTCATCTGGTGGCAGTTTTATGCACTCCCTGGCCCCCACCCTTTTATAATCCTTACTGACCTTTCTTTCCGCTGCTCACAGGAACACACTGGATGACTTGTCTAATTAACCGCTATCCTCCTGTCTGACACCGGTCCCCCTTGGAGGCTTTACCCCTCACTGTGTGGGTGGTCCCTGCCTCTCCCTGGATGCTCCACATATACCACAACGACATTGTCAGAGGGGCACCACTTGACAGGACACGGGGCTGTCATTCCGGTGGCATCTCCCATTGGAGGAAGGGATGATGGCCCCAACCCCTTGGCAGCAGGTTCTTTCATGTACAGACCAGGGCGGCTCATCTTCCCTTCTGGAGTATTCACCTTAGATGGGGGAGTTGCACTTTGGGGGGTCTGAGTGATACCTAATGCGCTGTACTGGAAGGGCTTGACATTCCCGCATATGTGTCCCCTCCCCCTGGATGCGCCCCTTGTCCCCCCCTCTGGCTCCCACCTACTCTTTGCCGACATTGCCTTCTGCAGCTTTCGGGGACCCTGGATGACTTATTTATTGAGCCTATTGGTACGAGACACTGCTTCCCTCCAGGGTGACTCTGGACCCCCCTGGAGGATTTACCCCTTACTGTTTGGGCGGTCCCAGCCTCCCTCTGGATGCTCTACACAGCCCCCGATGGCGATGCAGGAGAGACACTAATTGGCGGGCCCCAGGACTGCTGCTCGGGTGAAGTCTCCCATTGGATGGAGGGATGGTGGCCCTAGCCCCTTGCCTGCCGGATTTTCCATGCACCGACCAGGGCTGCTCCTCTTTCATCTTGATGTGGTGACCATGGAGGGGAGGAGTTGAAATTTATGGGGTCCGGGTGTTTGCTGGTGGGAGTGCGCTAAAGGACTTGACATTTCTGCATGTTTGTCCCCTCTCCTCTGTTTCCCCCTCCCTTCCCTCCCTTACCACCCTTCCCTTCCCTCCTTTCCCTCCCCCTTTCCCCCTTACACTCCCCCTTTCCCCCTTCCACTCCCCCTTTCCCCCCTTCCCTGCCCATTTTCCCCCCGGGGCGTGGACGGGGGAGAGGGGGTAAGGAGAGGACAATCTGCCAAAGGGAGAAATGCATTTGTTCGGGGACTGCATGTACTTTAGGGGTATGGGACGGGGGTGGTGGATCCCATTCTGTGATGCCTTTTCTGTTGTGACGGGCTCCCTCGTGCATGCCTATGTTTAGGGTGAGCCGAGGAGACCCCTCAGTGCTGACAGTTATATGCTCTACCTCTGTTTTGGTTATACTATTGTTTTTTGTTTCTTTGATGTTACTGATTGTCTTTTATTTGCATACCGGTATCAGACGTGACATTTACCACTGCCGGGACTGGGGGGACTAGGATTCGGGGGCTCCCTCTCCGACCTGTCTACCCAATAACCCAAGTAGGACAGCGCTTTAAACCCAGTGTACATCTGGTAAGCGCTATAGCATAATTGTGCTGTTTTAGTATACCCTTCCTGTACTGTTGAGTGCGGACAACCCTTAATTTCCCTCTCCCCCTGGGGTTGAGGTGCCCGGCCTCTTTTTCCCTTTACCTTTCCTTCCATTTGCCCTTCCTTTCTCCCCCTTAGTTCCCGCCATGCATTACCTACCCAAAACCTACCTTGGTTCAACTTTCTTTGCTTTTCTCTGACGTCCCCCTCCCCTTCCCCGAGGAGTGATGGGAGACTCAGTCAAGGTCACCTCTCTAAACGTTAAGGGACTGAACTCCCCTGAAAAATGGTGGATCCTCCTGTGAGAACTGAACACATCCTGTACTGATGTGGCCTTTATACAAGAAACACATTTTAAAAATACTAGCCTCCCCTTTCTATGGTCGAGATCCTTCCCTAAGGTCTACCACTCTACTAACCCCTCCTCTCCATTCTGATCTCTAGCAGGCTCCCCTGGGTTCTCCAGGATTCTCTGGTGGACCCTGGGGGCCAATATCTTTTTCTTAGGGGCCACATTGGAGAGCGCCTTTTTACATTTGCCACTGTGTACGCTCCCAATGATCACCAAGACACGTTCCTCAGAACTACCCTGCACAGATTATGTGACTTTCGGGAGGGCCAATTGATATTAGGTGGGGACTTTAATGTCCCCTTTCGCCATCGGTTGATACTTCTGCCTCTTGCTCCTCGCTCCCTACCCCTCACCTAGGTCTCTATTCTGGCACCTTAATGAGAGCCTCCTCCAGATACCGGAAGTTTTAGCAGATGTGACCAGGGAATTGGACCTTTATTTCCAAGAAAACTAAAGCAGGACTGTGACCCGGGGATAATTTGGGAGGCTCACAAGTCAGTACTCCGCAGGGTACTTATCAGGCACGGGGCGCGCATCAAACGAACACGGAAGGAACAGCTTGCTAATCTGTTTCGTGAACTTGCCTCTGTGGAAGCGAAACATAAACATACCCCCTTACGGACCTTAGAGATTGAATTGGGGACACTCCATACCCATATTGCTGTCCTACTCCATTATAAAGCGAAAGCGGCACTCCAGTTTTGTCGTAAACTGGCGTAGGAGTCAGAGGACAAATGCAGAAAAATCTTAGCCAGGTCGGTAAAGGAGTTGAAATCTGGCTCTTACATACCACAGTTGATAGATGAGAATGGCCAGAGGGCTCTACCCCAACCCAAATAGTCGAAGTCTTTGAAAAATGTTTCTCTGTTTTCTACAACCTGCCTGATTCAGGGTCTGGACAGGACAATATAGACAGATATGTAACCGGTTCTGGTCTACCAACCCTCTCATCGGAATCACGGGAGTACTTGGAGGACCCGATCACACTGGAAGAAGTCCAGACGGCTGTGGGACCTCCGAAGGTGGGTAAGGCTCCGGGCCCTGACGGATATACCGCACAATACTTTAAGACCTTCCTCCCTATTCTCGGCCCGCGCTTGGTGAATTTATTTAATACTCTGAGCTCGAATGGGGATTTTCCTGAGGATACTCTTAGAGCCCACATCTCGTTGATACCTAAGGAGGGCAAAGACCCGGGCCTATGTGGGAGCTACAGACCCATTTCCCTCCAAAATTCGGTCCTAAAACTATTCTCTAACTCCTCGCCACGTGATTGGCACATCACTTGTAGTCCCTTATACATATTGACCAGTTAGGTTTTATTCCCACCAGGGAAAATAGGGACAACACCACTAAGGTGCTTACCCTGATCCGTAAAGCAAAGTCATCTGGGACCCCTTGTCTTTTCATGAGTACTGATGCCGAGAAGGCTTTTGATCGGGTCAAATGGACATTAATGTTCTCGGTCCTTCGCCATATAGGTCTGAGTGAACGGATGCTGGCATGGATAAGTAAAATATACTCACGTACTTACATTCCACCGGACATCGCGCGTACGTTTATGTTGAACTTCCCCCCACCCCTTGTCACTAAGATCCGCAGTTTGCTTCACGGGTGGCATTCTGGCCTCCATTCCTGGTTCAGCAGATGCAATCTCATTAAAATGAACATACTCCCTAAATTTACTTATCTTTTCCAAGCACTCCTGATCCAGATTCCAGTCCTGTTTTTTAAGCAAGTTCAATCCTTGCTCACTCAATTTAACTGGGCTCACAAAAATCCCAGACTTAAGCGGTCACAGCTGACATTGTCTAAACAACAGGGAGTGTTGGTTCTCCCTAACTTGCAACGCTACTACCTGGCCTCCCATCTGGGGCGTGTATTGGACTGGAATCGAAACAAACTTTCTAAGCTCACTCCCAAATTCCGATAAGAAGCACCATGTGGTGCTATAAGTATTTACCCACAGAATTTATGTCACATCCCACTATAGGGGCTTAGTTGAAAGTCAGTCACCTGATCGCTACCCAAAACACACTCACGTCTTTGACTTCCCCCCTATTCCCTATACGTGGCCATCCAACCTTTGAACTGGGGACCCACTTAGAAATTCCAACCTAGACAATGCGTCTAAATTCGTCATTGATGGAAAATGGCCTTCTTTCTCAACCCTAACAGATCCGACAGGGCTTTTCCAACTGCCTTTTTGGAGAGCTGCGCAACGACATCATTTTCTCCATTCCATCCCCAATCCTCAAACGTTCGCCCGCCCTCAGACGGAGTTTGAGACTCTATGCAGGAGCGAAGGCCCTTTGGCCCACATTCTCTCTCAAACAGATTACCCACACTTAACCTGTCTGTCCAACTGGGAAAAGGACCTTAATTGCTAATTTTCCCCAGCACAGAGACAACGCATTATCACTTTGGCTCTCAAAATGTCGCTGTGCACGAAGATACAGGAGACGAATTTTAAACTTCTCACCAGGTGGTATTTGACACCATCAAAGCTGCATAAATGTTTCTCCTCTTCCTCGAACATATGCTGGAGGTGTGGAGAAGAAGAGGGCACGTTGCTGCACATTTTTTGGTCCTGCCTCAGCTTGGTGGACTTCTGGACAGAGATCCGATGCATAACACAAAAATTCACAGACTTCTCCATCCAGGAAGAGGCTGCATTCTTTCTCTTGCACCATTCACAGATTCCCATTAAGAAGTACAAAAAAATCTATTTTACGTCATGTGATAAATGCGGCGAAATCCTGCATCCCTCTCTATTGGAAAAAATGTTCCCCCCCTTTCATTACTCACTGGCTTAAGAAAATAGAGGACATTAAAAAAAATGGAGGACTTGATCCTCACATCACAAGGTATACAAGAATTTTTTAAACAAACCTGAGACATCTGGAATACCTTTATATTCTCACTGGAAGGATGTCGCCTGCTATCGCCTTAGTGCTCTGAGCTTTCCTTGACTGGCCCCTTGGACAGTGGCTGCCATCGTGTCTCGTCCCCTCTTCTCCTTTTCTGATCTTTCAACCCTTCTCTTTTCTGCCTTCCTCCCCTATCTCTCACCCCCTCCACCCCCTCTCTCTTTTGGAAAGAGTGGAAAATTGGGAATGACGGCCCCACACCCCCCTCTGGATGGATTATGCCGGAGGGACCTGGGGGTTTGTGTGACCCTGGATCTTGGTACAGTACTTTATCCGTGCCTCGAATCATTGTGATTGATGGAAGGCAGACTCACAGTTGCGAATATACCTGTATCAAGTATTGTTCAGCTGCTTTTTGCTCTGTATTTCTCTGTTGCATTATGTACTCGGGGGACCGTCTTCCCCTATTTGGAGAAAAAATTATATTTGAAAAAAAAAAGAAGCCTACGACACCTGGTATTCCCAGGCGGTTTCCCATCCAGGCATTAACCAGGCCTGACCCTGCTTAGCCTCCAAGATCAGACGAGATGGAACAGATTCAGGGCGATGTGGCCGTAGCCGATATCTTCAGGCACTCTCAACTCTCTTGACAAACACCAAGATGGTCACCTTGGAAACAAGCGGAAAAAAATAGGTCAACGGCCACAACATAAAAAGAAGCCTACGGCATCTGGAAATCCCAGGCGGTCTCCCATCCAGGTACTAAACTGGTCCCAACCCTGCTTAGCCTCTGAGATCAGATGAGATTGGGCTCTTTTAGGGTGGTGTGGCCGTAGGAGATTTCTTCAGGCACTCTCAACCTTGACTAACGCCAATATGGTCACCTTGGGAAACAAACAAAAAAATCAAGTCAACGCCAACAACATGAGAAGAAGTCTACAGCACCTAGTATTCCCAGGTGGTCTCCCATCCAGGTATTAACAAGGCCCGACCCTGTTTAGTCTATGAGATCAGACGAGATCTGGTGCTTTCAGGGTTATGTGGCCATAGGCGAGCTCTTCAAGCACTCTCAACCCTCTTGACAAACACCAAGATGGTCACCTTGGTAAACAAACAAAAAAAAAAAACAAGTCAACGCCAACAACATAAAAATAAGCCTTCAGCACCTAGTATTCCCAGGTGGTCTCCAATCCAGGTACTAGCAAGGCCCGACCCTGTTTAGCCTCTGAGATCAGAGGAGATCGGGCGCTTTCAGGCTTATGTGCCCATAGGCAATCTCTTTGGGCACTCTCAACCCTCTTGACAAATGCCAAGATGGTCACCTTGGGAAACAAGCGAAAAAAAAAAAAAAACGAATCAAGGCCAACAACATAAAAAGAAGCCTACAATAACTGGTATTCCCAGGTGGTCTCCCATCCAGGTACTAACCAGGCCTGACTCTTCTTAGCCTCCAAGATCAGACGAGATTGGGTGCTTTCAGAGTGCTCGGACTCTTTCCCCATCACTAATGGGACGAGGCAGGGGTGCCCTCTGTCTCCCCTAATTTTTATTCTGACACTGGAACCACTTATGTGTCACGTTCGGAATGACCCGAATATTACTGGCATATCCAAACCCTCCGCACACCACAAAATTGCGGCGTACGCTGACGATCTAATTTTTTTCGTCTCCAATCCACACATTTCGCTTCCCAATATACTCGTGGCTCTCCGGCGATACGGCAGCCTATCAAACTATAAAATCAATTGCACCATCGGCTGTATTGAATATATCGGTCCCGGATGGTGAGGCCAAGAGGCTATGCTCTGCTTTTCCATTCTACTGAGCTGAAAAATCTATATGTTACCTGGGCGTTGACATCGCAGCGGATTTGGTGCAATTGTACCCGCTTAATTTTCTTCCTCTCCTGAATAGACTGAAATCTGATTTGGGAAACTGGCATGATTTAACACTGACCTGGTTCGGGCGCTGTAATGCATTCAAAATGACGGCCCTCCCGCGGATCTTATACTTGTTCCAGACATTATCGATCCGGTTACCCCCAATCTTTTTCAGACATCTGCAGGTGCTGCTCCGGGACTTTATTTGGGCGCGCAAACCGCCCAGAGCCCGTTTGCAATTGCTTGCCAGACCAAAGGACAAGGGGGGTCTGGGTCTCCCAGATCTGAGACAATACAACAGAGCGACTCTGCTAGCGAGAGTCGTTGATTGGCATTGTAATGGCCCACACAAGCAGTGGGTGGAGATGGAGATTGAGGATGGATCCATTCCCCTATTGACCTCCCCGTGGCTCCTGTCCTCCCTACCAAAAGACCTCAGAGATCACCCCGTAGTGGGAGCTACGTTGGCTGTTGTGCGGAGGTTGTTCCGCTGCACACACATTGCTCCCCTGCCGTCACCAATGACTCCGGTTATAGGTAATCCAGACTTCCCACCGGGATTTACCAACAAGAAACTGCGACAGTTGACAGTGGTGGGGAAACAGCGTCTGGGAGAGGTGTGGTCCTCGGGAGGGCTCCCGACCACGCAAACTGTCGCCGAGCTTTCTGACCCTCCGCTTGACTTGTTTAATGCTTATCAACTTCGTCACTTTCTTCTGGCCATACAAAGGGCCCCCTACACTCCTAGAGACCTGACGCCCTATGAATCCATCTGTCACAAAAAGGAACCTGTGCAACACACCCTCTCCCTCCTGTACAACCTATTAAGTAGTCAGGAGGAGGAGTCGACCCCACCATTTATCCACAAATGGGAGATTGCATTTGGCATCACATTTACCCCACAACAGATAGGGAAGATCCTGACATTAGTACATAAAGCTTCCATCGCAAACCAATATCAAGAATCAGGATACAAGATAGTCTCACGCTGGTATAGAGTCCCATACCTTCTGAATAAAATGAATAGATCGATTCCGGATGTTTGTTGGAGGTGCAATTCAGATACGGGGACCATGGGACACATTTTCTGGGCATGCCCGGCCTTGAGGAACTTTTGGGTGGAGGTGACCGGGACAATAAAAACAGCCTGTTCGAAAATACAAAAAAACCCTCACGATGCAACTCCTGAACGCCGCCCGGGCCTGCATTCCCACACTGTGGAGGCAGCCTCAGCCCCCATCCAAGGTGCTGTGGTATTCCAAAGTCAATCATATTCTCCGGATGGAAGAATTGACCGCCACCCTTCACAACACTGAAGAGGCATTTAGTGTTACATGGAGGCCCTGGAGGTATTTTACTGGTACTTGAGACTACATTTGGGAGGTGAGCAGCGCCCCTGTCCCAGAAAACGACTGAACATCTAACGTTTACCTACGTAGGCCAAGTCTGCCCTGGGTGGCATTCCCCCCCTTCCCTTTTTGTCTTTATTTTTCTTTTTTTCCCTGCCGCCATCCCCCCCCCCTCTTCTCTCTCCGTCTTTGCACTCTCTTCTTCCCCCGTCCTCCCTTTTGACTATGCCTTGTCTCCTTACTAGCCTTTGGGACCCAGAAGAACCCCAGGGTTCTGGACACGACCGGCTCATATTTTACTCTGGTTCACGTAGGTCATGATAAGCTGGCTCGCTGTGGTCCCAGTTGTTCTCCATGATTACATTTGTCCGAACGGAGCTGCATTAGTTATACTGTACTACATGTCGGAGGTGGGGTTTCTCTCTTTTCTGCATGAAACTCTAGGACTCCCCTCTGAGAACCCAGAGTTATTTGGCTGCCTATTTTTTGTTACCATGTAATTGTGACCCTGGGTCATGCTGTATGGTTGACTGTTATATTTATGTTGTTCTACTTATACTTAATAAAAGAATAAAACAAAAAAAAAAAATAAGTCAATGCCAACAACTTAAAAAAAAAGCCTATGGCATCGAGAAATCCCAGGCGGTCTCCCATCCCGGTACTAACCAGGTCCCAACCCTGCTTAGCCTCTGAGACAGGGCTGGTGCAAGGATCGTTGACACCCTAGGCGAAAACCTAATTTTGCCACCCCCCCCCGGCTGCGCCCATGACTCCACCTTACCCTGCCCTTGCTACACATGACCTATCTGACCCCTACACTGACCCCCTGACACATAAACGAATCCACCTGACTCCTACTTCCTGCACTACTCACATCACATTGACCCCTACACTGACCCACCTGATAATTACACCGACCCACCTGGCACCTACACCAACCCACCTGGCACCTACACTGCCAATTACACTGACCATCGCGCTGACACCTACACTGACCATCACGCTGACACCTACACTGACCATCACGCTGACACCTACACTGACCATCACGCTGACACCTACCCTGAAAACACATACCCTGAAAACACATACCCTGAAAACACATACCCTGACACATAAAATGGCACTGACGCATACACTGACGCATACACTGACATGACACATACACTGACACAACACATACGCTGACACGACACATACACTGACACGACACATCACACTGGCATGACACATACAGTGGCATGACACATACACTGACACATCACACTGGCATGACACATACACAGACACATCACACTGACATGACACATACACTGACATGACACATACACAGACACATCACACTGACATGACACATACACTGACACATCACACTGACATGACACATACACTGACACATTACACTGACATGACACATACACTGACTGGCATGACACATACACAGACACATCACAATGACATGACACATACACAGACACATCACACTGACATGACACATACACAGACACATTACACTGACATGACACATACACTGACACATTACACTGACATGACACATACACTGACACGACACATACACTGACACATCACACTGGCATGACACATACACTGACACATTACACTGACATGACACATACACTGACACATTACACTGACATGACACATACACAGACACATCACACTGACATGACACATACACAGACACATCACACTGACATGACACATACACAGACACATCACACTGACATGACACATACACAGACACATCACACTGGCATGACACATACACAGACACATCACACTGACATGACACATACACAGACACATCACACTGACATGACACATACACAGACACACCACACTGGCATGACACTGACACACATCACACTGACCTACCTGACTCCTACTTCCTGCATTACTCACACACAAACCCCCTCCATACAGCTCAATGGATCCATCCTCCTCCTTACCTCTGCTCTTTGATGCTGCCTTCAGCGACCATCATCCCACCGGGCCTCTCCGACTCCTCCGCACTGCCAGCGCCGTCCACCCGCTCCGCCGGGGCCACGCCAGCGCCATCCATCCGCTCCACCGGGGCCACACCAGCGCCGTCCACCCGCTCCGCCGGGGCCACACCAGCGCCATCCATCCGCTCCGCCTCCATCATATCCCCGCCGGGACCAGGCCAGCGCCGTCAACCCCGCTCCATGATGTCCCCACCGGGCAGGAGGTCAGCTGACCGACCTCTCGAAGCTCCCATCTCCGCCGAGCCCCGCCCCTCCGCTGCACTCACACAGACACACAGCGCAGCTCCAGAGGGACAGGCTGGAGCAAAGGAGTCCCGGAGCGGCGCTGTGAGATGAGTACGGTGGGGCGCTCAGCAGGAAACATGGGGGATTGGTGGCGCCGGTGGAACACCACAGGGGGGGTGAGAGAGCAGAAGAGGAGCTCACACTGGGCAGAGGCCGTAGTTGCGCCCTAGGTGGTAGTGCGCCCTAGGCGGCTGCCTACTTCGCCTAGTGGTAGCGCCGGCCCTGCTTTGAGATCAAATGAGATTTGGCTCTTTCAGGGTGATGCAGCCATAGTAGATTTTTTCAGGCACGCTCAACCCTCTTGACAAATGCTAAGATGGTCACCTTAGGAAACAAACAAAAAAAACAAGTCAACACCAACAACATAAAAAGAAGCCTACCGCACCTAGTATTTCCAGGCGGTCTCCCATCCAGGTATTAACAAGGCGCGACCCTTTCTAGCCTCTGAGATCAGCAGAGATTGGGCGCTTTCAGGGGGATGTGCCCATAGGCAATCTCTTTGGGCACTCTCATCCCTCTTGAAAAATGCCAAGATAGTCACCCTGGGAAACAAGCGAAAAAAAACAGGTCAACGCCAACAACATAAAAAGAAGAATACGGCACCTGGTATTCCAAGGCCGTCTCCCATTCAAGTACTAACTAGGCCCAACCCTTCTTAGCCTCTGAGATCAGAAGAGATAGGGTGCTTTCAGGGTGATGTGGCTGTAAGCGATCCCTTTAGGCACTCTCAACCCTCTTGACAAATGCCAAGATGATCCCTTTGGGAAACAAGCGAAAAAAACAGGTCAACACCAACAACATAAAAAGAAGCCTGCGGCATCTGGAAAACCCAGGCGGTCTCCCATCCAGGTACAAACCAGGCCCAACCCTGCTTAGCCTCTGAGACCAAACGAGATTGGGCGCTTTCAGGGTGTTGTGCCCATAGGCAATTTCTTTGTGCACTCTCAACCCTCTTGACACATGCCAAGATGGTCACCTTGGGGAACAAGGGAAAAAAAACAGGTCAACGCGACAACATAATGAGAAGCCTACGGCACCTGGTATTCCCAAGCTTTCTCCCATCCAGGTACTAACCAGGCCCATCGCTGCTTAGCCTCCGAGATCAGATGAGATTAGGCTCTTTCAGGGTGATTTGGCTGTAGGCACTCTCTTTGGGCACTCTGAAGCCTCTTGACAAAGGCCAAGATGGTCACCTTGGGAAACAAGCTAAAAAAAACAGGTCAAAGCCAACAACATAAAAAGAAGCCTATGGCATCCAGTATTCCCAGGCGATCTCCCAATCAAGACACTAACCAGACCAGTTCCTTCTATGGCACCTGGTCTTCCCAGGCAGTCTCCCATCCAGGTACTAACCAGGCCTGACGCTGCTTAGCCTCTGAAATCAGACGAGATCGGGTGCTTTCAGGTTGATGTGGCCGTAAGCGTTCTCTTCAAGACACGCCTAACCCTCTTGACAAACGCCAAGATGGTCGCCTTGAGAACAACAGACAAAGCCAACAACATAAAAGGAAGCCTATGGGCTTACAGCGGACCTTAAAAGATGGGACCCACTAGCTCTGTCATGGTTCGGACGCTGTAATGTGTTGAAGATGAACGCGTTGCCACGACTTCTGTATCTACTACAAGCCTTACCTATCAAAATACCCCAGACTTTCTTTCATTCGGTTCGCTCAATCTTTATCAAGTTCCTCTGGCGCGGAAAACATATGCGTATTGGTAGGGCAATGCTATTGCGACCGAAATTGCGGGGAGGTATTGGCTTCCCGGACCCTGCTCTATATTACACAGCGAGGCACATGACACCGGTGGTTGACTGGTGCCGGTGTTCTGCCATATACTGTCCGGCCATGATATAGTGTCCGCTGTGTACTCCGAAGCTGAACGGCTCCTGCGCGGTGAGTGGAGGTGGTAGCCCCACCATCCAAGCGGACATAGGGTTGTGAATATTAGCCACTTCCCGACCAGCGCACGACGATGTACGTCGACAGCATGGCACGGGCAGGCATATTGGCGTACATGTCCGTCCAATATTCGTTGCCGCCGTGCCATCGGGAGCGCGCCGCCGGCGGCGCGCTCCCGCGCTGGTCGGGACCCCCGTGAGTCCGGTCGCGGGACCCGCGGACTCGATCGCCGCGGGCATCCCCGCGATCGTCTCACGGAGCGGCGGAAGTGAGGAAATGCTGTATAAACAACATTTTCTCATTCTGCCTAGCAACTAGTGACGCTGATCTCTGCTCCATGTGATTGGAGCAGAGATCAGTGTACACTAAATGAAAGCCCAACCCCCCCACAGTTAGTAACACTCCCCTAGGAACACTTAACCCCTACACTGCCACCCACTGGTTAACCCTTTCACTGCCAGTGTCATTTACACAGGAATCACTGCATTTATATAGCAGTGATTACTGTATAAATGACAATGGTCCCAAAAATGTGTCAAAAATGTCCGATGGGTCCCCGACAATGTTGCAGTCACAATAAAAATCGCAGATCGCCGCCATTACTAGTAAAAATAAAATAATAAAAAATTATTAATAAAAATGCTATAAAACTATCCCTATTTTGTAAACGCTATAACTTTTGCGCAAACCAATCAATAATCGCTTATTGCGATTTTGTTTTTACCAAAAATATGTAGACGAATACGTATTGGCCTAAATTGAGGGAAAAAAAATGTTTTTTTATATATTTTTGGGGGATATTTATTATAACAAAAAGTAAAAAAATAATGCGTTTTTTTCAAAATTGTCGCTCTATTTTTGTTTATAGCGCAAAAAATGAAAACCGCAGGGGTGATCAAATACCACCAAAAGAAAGCTCTATTTGTGGGAAAAAAAGGACGTTAATTTTGTTTGAGAGCCATGTCGCACGACCGCGCAATTGTCAGTTAAAGCGACGCAGTGCCGAATCGCAAAAAGTGGTCTGGTCTTTGACCAGCAAATTGGTCCGGTCTGAAAGTGGTTAGAGGGCCCCTCGCAGGCGAGCTTCGCTCGCCACGCTTCGGGCTTGGCTTCGCTGCGCTCGGCTCTTTTATATTCTTACTCTATGTCCACTTGGATAGTGGGGATAGAACCTGTACTCAGTGCGCAGGTGCCGTTCATGCTCGCAATTTTTGGAATCTGTGTTGCTGTGTACTGCGCATGCGCAGTACACAGCGGACACTATCCGATGGGGGACCATATGTGATAAGACACCGGCATGGGGAACTGAAGCTATGGGTCAAGCTAGAGCAGGAGATGGCGCGGGTTCCACTGGCTGGTCTGCCTTGGGCGGGGAGGCCATTGGAGCCCTGTGTGACTACTCACCCATTAATTGGCCCCTCGCTCGCCGAGATGGATAGTTTTTTTTACCTTTCCCACCTGACTAACTTCCCTTCTCCTATGACCCCAATTATTGGACATCCTAGATTCCCTCAGGGCCTGTCTGACCAGGCCTTTACCAGGCAAGCCCCGAAAAGGCTTCTGAGAGCAGCCCTATTTCTTGGACCCACGGGCTTGATTCCCATGGGAACCATACTGCTAGAGCAAGTACCTGTTGCATTGGATAGCTGGAGAGCTAGACAGCTAATCCATTTCCTCGGATCACTACCTAACCATTCGTTCTTCTCTAGACAATTCCACCCCTTCAAGGAACTTTGCCTGGATGATGGCCCAATTCATGGTTCCCTCTCTAGGTCCTACCTAATCCTGACAGATGCACAATCCTCCACGGATCCACCCTTCCTAGCTAAATGGAAAAGGGACTTACAAACTACATTCTCCAAACCACAGAAGGACAGAATACTCTTTTTCGCCCATAAGTCGTCACTCTGCAGTAAATATCAGGAGATCTCATATAAGCTGATCACATGCTGGTATCGTACACCGGTGGTGTTGGCCAAAATATTCCCCGGTCAATCTGACCGCTGCTGTCGCTGTGGGCAACAGGCTGGCACCATTCTCCACATTTTCTGGGAATGCCCTAAATTACAAACATTCGGGCAGCCTGTCCTGAGACTCATCCACAAGTTCACAGACATTTCCTTAGCCAATGATCCCGCAGCAGTTCTTCTCAATCTAACTCCTATGTCGATAAAGCGTTATCATAAATCCTTACTTAAACATCTCCTCAAGGCAGCTAGGGCCTGCATCCCAAGTCAGTGGAAAGAGCAATCTGCTCCAATGGTGACCCAGTGGTTCGCAAGGGTTAATGATATTGAACGAATGGAAGACCTGACTGCCACAATGAGGGATAAAACGGAGGAGCATGGGAACAGATGGTTCTACTGGACCCAGTTTCGCTTTTCGGAAGAATACCTCCGCGAGACATAGTAAGCTCATGGTGATCGTTGGAGATCGCTGTTCCAAACGTTGGACAGCTGATGAGCTGGTGAGCCGAGGGCGTCTCTTGCTCCCTGGGAGGGGACCCCATCCTATCCACTCTACCCACGACACCCCCTTACCCCTTCTTTTCCTTTTCTGCCATTTCCTTCCCCAATCTTCTCTTTCCCCTTCTCCCTCCTTTCAGTTCTACTATTTCCCTTCTTAACTCAAAAAGGGAAAAGAAAATGGTATGTTCCGACCCCATTTGACTACTACACAATACTCTTCCTCTATCTATGGATATCTAAACTCTTCGAAGGTAGCAGGGCTAGTATCAATAATATTTTAAGTGGTAGAGGATCCCAACGAGATGGAGCTTTAATCTCATCTTGATATGACCGCAAAGCTGTACACGTGCTATTCTCCTCGGACTTCTTACCATTGGCTCTGATATCCATGCAATATGATCGTTTGTTTGTAACTATTTGTATCACACATTCTGTGAAGTTGCCTTTGCATTGTATGTCGCATACTACTCAATAAAAAAAAAAAAAAAAAAAAAAAGCCTATGGCATCTGGTATTTCCAGGCGGTCTCCCATCCAGGTACTAACCAGGCCCGACACTGTTTAGCATCCGAGATCAGACGAGATTGGGCGCTTTCAGGGTGATGGGGCCATAGGTGATCTCTTTGGGCACTCTCAACCCTCTTGACAAACGCCAAGATGGTCACCTTGGGAAACAAGTGAAAAAAAAACCAGGTCAAGGCCAACAACATAAAAAGAAGCCTACAGCACCTAGTATTCCCAGGTGGTCTCCAATCCAGGTACTAGCAAGGCCCAACCCTGTTTAGCTTCTGAGATCAGAGGAGATCGGGCGCTTTCAGGGTTATGTGCCCATAGGCAATCTCTTTGGGCATTCTCAACCCTCTTGACAAATGCCAAGATAGTCACCTTGAGATACAAGCGAAAAAAAACAGGTCAATGTCAACAACATAAAAAGAAGAATACGGCACCTGGTATTCCAACGCCATCTCCCATCCAGGTACTAACTAGGCCCAACCCTTCTTAGCCTCAGAAAAGAGAAGAGATAGGGCTCTTTCAGGGTGATGCTGCTGTAAGCGATCTCTTTGGGCACTCTCATCCCTCTTGACAAATGCCAAGATGGTCACCTTGGGAAACAAGCAAAAAAAAAAACGAATCAACGCCAACAACATAAGAAGAAGCCTACAATAACTGGTATTCCCAGGTGGTCTCCCATCCAGGTACTAACCAGGCCCGACTCTTCTTAGCCTCCAAGGTCAGACGAGATTGGGTGCTTTCAGAGTGATGTGGCCATAGGCAATCTCTTCAGGCACTCTCAACCCTCTTGACAAACACCAAGATGGTCACTTTGGGAAACAAGCGGAAAAAAAACAGGTCAACGCGAACAACATAAAAAGAAGTCTACGACACCTGGTATTCCCAGGCGGTCTCCCCTCCAGGTACTAACAAGGCCTGACTCTTCTTAGCTTCCAACATCAAACGTGATCGGGTGCTTTCAGGGTGATGTGCCTGTAGGCAATCTCTTCAGGCACTTTCAACCCTCTTGACAAACGCCAAGATGGTCACCTTGGGAAACAAGCAAAAAAATAAAAATAAGTCGCAAGCTAGAGACAATACGGCCCGAGTCCTCAATTTAATCCATGCGGCGCATGTACAGGGAAGGCCCTTGCTTATGTTGTCAACGGACGTGGAGAAGGCCTTTGACAGGGTGGCCTGGCACTTTATGCAGGCCACCCTGAAACATATAGGTCCAATATATATATATATATCCAATGCAACAGGTACTTGCTCTAGCAGTATGGTCCCCATGGGAATCAAGCCCGTGGGTCCAAGAAATAGGGCTTCTCTCAGAAGCCCTTTCGGGGCTTGCCTGGTAAAGGCCTGGTCAGACAGGCCCGGAGGGAATCTAGGATGTCCAATAATTGGGGTCATAGGAGAAGGGAAGTTAGTCAGGTGGGAAAGGTGAAAAAAACTATCCATCTCGGCGAGCGAGGGGCCAATTAACGGGTGAGTAGTCACACAGGGCTCCAATGGCCTCCCCGCCCAAGGCAGACCAGCCAGTGGAACCCGCACCATCTCCTGCTCTAGCTTGACCCATAGCTTCAGTTCCCCATGCCGGTGTCTTATCACATATGGTCCCCCATCGGATAGTGTCCGCTGTGTACTGCGCATGCGCAGCGAGGCCAAGCCCGAAGCGTGGCGAGCGAAGCTCGCCTGCGAGGGGCCCTCTAATATTCCCAACCCTATGTCCACTTGGATGGTGGGGCTACCACCTCCACTCACCACGCATGAAAATCTCCGAAGCTTCGTCTGCTCCGTACTGCGCATGCGCAGTACGGCGCAGACACTATATCATGGCCGGACAGTATATGGCAGAACACCGGCACCAGTCAACACCAGTGTCATGTGCGTCGCTGTGTAATATAGAGCAGGGTCCGGGAAGCCAATACCTCCCCGCAATTTCGGTCGCAATAGCATTGCCCTACCAATACGCATATGTTTTCCACGCCAGAGGAACTTGATAAAGATTGAGCGAACCGCATGAAAGAAAGTCTGGGGTATTTTGATAGGTAAGGCTTGTAGTAGATACAGAAGTCGTGGCAACGCGTTCATCTTCAACACATTACAGCGTCCGAACCATGACAGAGCTAGTGGGTCCCATCTTTTAGGGTCCACTGTAAGCCCATAGGCTTCTTTTTATGTTGTTGGCTTTGACCTGTTTTTTTTGCTTGTTTCTCAAGGCGACCATCTTGCCGTTTGTCAAGAGGGTTGGGCGTGTCTTGAAGAGAACGCTTACGGCCACATCAACCTGAAAGCACCCAATCTCGTCTGATTTCAGAGGCTAAGCAGCGTCAGGCCTGGTTAGTACCTGGATGGGAGACTGCCTGGGAAGACCAGGTGCCATAGAAGGATCTGGTCTGGTTAGTGTCTTGATTGGGAGATCGCCTGGGAATACTGGATGCCGTAGGCTTCTTTTTATGTTGTTGGCTTGTGACCATCTTGGCCTTTGTCAAGAGGCTTCAGAGTGCCCAAAGAGAGTGCCTACGGCCAAATCACCCTGAAAGAGCCCAATCTCATCTGATCTCAAAGGCTAAGCAGCGATGGGCCTGGTTAGTTCCTGGATGGGAGACAGCTTGGGAATACCAGGTGCCATAGGCTTCTCATTATGTTGTCGGCGTTGACCTGTTTTATTTTCCCTTGTTTCCCAAGGTGACCATCTTGGCATGTGTCAAGAGGGTTGAGAGTGCACAAAGAAATTGCCTACGAGCACAACAACCTGAAAGCGCCCAATCTCGCTTGGTCTCAGAGGCTAAGCAGGGTTGGGCCTGGTTTGTACCTGGATGGGAGACCGCCTGGGTTTTCCAGATGCCGCAGGCTTCTTTTTATGTTGTTGGTGTTGACCTGTTTTTTTCGCTTGTTTCCCAAAGTGATCATCTTGCCATTTGTCAAGAGGGTTGAGAGTGCCTAAAGAGATCGCTTACAGCCACATCACCCTGAAAGCACCCTATCTCTTCTGATCTCAGAGGCTAAGAAGGGTTGGGCCTAGTTAGTACTTGAATGGGAGACGGCCTTGGAATACCAGGTGCCATATTCTTCTTTTTATGTTGTTGGCGTTGACCTGTTTTTTTTCGCTTGTTTCCCAGGGTTTTGGCATTTTTCAAGACGGATGAGAGTGCCCAAAGAGATTGCCTATGGACACATCACCCTGAAAGTGCCCAATCTCCGCTGATCTCAGAGGCTAGAAAGGGACGCGCCTTGTTAATACCTGGATGGGAGACCGCGTGGAAATACTAGGTGCGGTAGGCTTCTTTTTATGTTGTTGGCATTGACTTGTTTTTTTTGTTTGTTTCCCAAGGTGACCATCTTGGCGTTTGTCAAGAGGGTTGAGCGTGCCTGAAAAAATCTACTATGGCTGCATCACCCTGAAAGAGCCAAATCTCATTTGATCTCAGAGGCTAAGCAGGTTTGGGACCTGGTTAGTACGTGGATGGGAGACCGCCTGGGATTTCTCGATGCCATAGGCTTTTTTTTTAAGTTGTTGGCATTGACTTATTTTTTATTTTTTGTTTTATTCTTTTACTAAGTATAAGTAGAACAACACAAATGTAACAGTCAACCATACAGCATGACCCAGGGTCACAATTACATGGTAACAAAAAATAGGCAGCCAAATAACTCTGGGTTCTCAGAGGGGAGTCCTAGAGTTTCATGCAGAAAAGAGAGAAACCCCACCTCCGACATGTAGTACAGTATAACTAATGCAGCTCCGTTCGGACAAATGTAATCATGGAGAACAACTGGGACCACAGCGAGCCAGCTTATCATGACCTACGTGAACCAGAGTAAAATATGAGCCGGTCATGTCCAGAACCCTGGGGTTCTTCTGGGTCCCAAAGGCTAGTAAGGAGACAAGGCATAGTCAAAAGGGAGGACGGGGGAAGAAGAGAGTGCAAAGACGGAGAGAGAGGAGGGGGGGGATGGCGGCGGGGAAAAATAGAAAAATAAAGACAAAAAATGAGGGGGGGGGGGAATGCCACCCAGGGCAGACATGGCCTACGTAGGTAAACGTTAAATGTTCCGTCGTTTTCTGGGACAGGGGCGCTGCTCACCTCCCGAATGTAGTCTCAAGTACCAGTAAAATACCTCCAGGGCCTCCATGTAACACTAAATGCCTCTTCAGTGTTGTGAAGGGTGGCGGTCAATTCTTCCATCCGGAGAATATGATTGACTTTGGAATACCACAGCACCTTGGATGGGGGCTGAGGCTGCCTCCACAGTGTGGGAATGCAGACCCGGGCGGCGTTCAGGAGTTGCATCGTGAGGGTTTTTTTGTATTTTCGAACAGGCTGTTCGGTCAAGTGTAGAAGGCACGCTGCTGGGTTGTCTGCGATATCTACATTTCTGAGAGTTTTTATCGTCCCGGTCACCTCCACCCAAAAGTTCCTCAAGGCCGGGCATGCCCAGAAAATGTGTCCCATGGTCCCCGTATCTGAATTGCACCTCCAACAAACATCCGGGATCGATCTATTCATTTTATTCAGAAGGTATGGGACTCTATACCAGCGTGAGACTATCTTGTATCCTGATTCTTGATATTGGTTTGCGATGGAAGCTTTATGTACTAATGTCAGGATCTTCCCTATCTGTTGTGGGGTAAATGTGTTGCCAAATGCAATCTCCCATTTGTGGATAAATGGTGGGGTCGACTCTTCCTCCTGACTACTTAATATGTTGTACAGGAGGGAGAGGGTGTGTCGCACAGGTTCCTTTTTGTGACAGATGACTCATAGGGCGTCAGGTCTCTAGGAGTGTAGGGGGCCCTTTGTATGGCCAGAAGAAAGTGACGAAGTTGATAAGCATTAAACAATTCAAGCGGAGGGTCAGAAAGCTCGGCGACAGTTTGCGTGGTCGGGAGCCCTCCCGAGGGCCACACCTCTCCCAGACGCTGTTTCCCCACCACTGTCAACTGTCGCAGTTTATTGTTGGTAAATCCCGGTGGGAAGTCTGGATTACCTATAACCGGAGTCATTGGTGACGGCAGGGGAGCAATGTGTGTGCAGCGGAACAACCTCCGCACAACAGCCAACGTAGCTCCCACTACGGGGTGATCTCTGAGGTCTTTTGGTAGGGAGGACAGGAGCCACGGGGAGGTCAATAGGGGAATGGATCCATCCTCAATCTCCATCTCCACCCACTGCTTGTGTGGGCCATTACAATGCCAATCAACGACTCTCGCTAGCAGAGTCGCTCTGTTGTATTGTCTCAGATCTGGGAGACCCAGACCCCCCTTGTCCTTTGGTCTGGCAAGCAATTGCAAACGGGCTCTGGGCGGTTTGCGTGCCCAAATAAAGTCCCGGAGCAGCAGCTGCAGTTGTCTGAAAAAAATTGGGGGTAACCGGATCGGTAATGTCTGGAACAAGTATAAGATCCGCGGGAGGGCCGTCATTTTGAATGCATTACAGCGCCCGAACCGGGTCAGTGTTAAAGCATGCCAGTTTCCCAAATCAGATTTCAGTCTATTCAGGAGAGGGACAAAATTAAGCGGGTACAATTGCGCCAAATCCGCTGCGATGTCAACGCCCAGGTAACGTATAGATTTTTCAGCTCAGTAGAATGGAAAAGCGGAGCGTAGCCTCCTGGCCTCACCATCCGGGACCGATATATTCAATACAGCCGACGGTGCAATTGATTTTATAGTTTGATAGGCTGCCGTATCGCCGGAGAGCCGCGAGTATATTGGGAAGTGAAATGTGTGGATTGGAGACGAAAAAAATTAGATCGTCAGCGCATGCCGCAATTTTGTGGTGTGCCGAGGGTTTGGATATGCCAGTAATATTCGGGTCATTCCGAACGTGACACATAAGTGGTTCCAGTGTCAGAATAAAAATTAGGGGAGACAGAGTACACCCCTGCCTCGTCCCATTAGTGATGGGGAAAGAGTCCGAGCACTCTGAAAGCACCCAATCTCATCTGATCTTGGAGGCTAAGAAGAGTCAGGCCTGGTTAGTACCTGGATGGGAGACCACCTGGGAATTCCAGTTATTGTAGGCTTCTTTTTATGTTGTTGGCCTTGATTCGTTTTGTTTTTTTTTCGCTTGTTTCCCAAGGTGACCATCTTGGCATTTGTCAAGAGGGTTGAGAGTGCCCAAAGAGTTCGCTTACAGCAGCATCACCCTGAAAGAGCCCTATCTCTTCGCATCTCTGAGGCTAAGAAGGGTTGGGCCTAGTTAGTCCCTGGATGGGAGATGGCTTTGGAATACCAGGTGCCGTAGTCTTCTTTTTATGTTGTTGACATTGACCTGTTTTTTTTCCGCTTGTTTCCCAGGGTGACTATCTTGGCATTTGTCAAGAGGGTTGAGAGTGCCCAAAGAGATTGCCTATGGGCACATAAGCCTGAAAGCGCCCGATCTCCTCTGATCTCAGAGGCTAAACAGGGTCGGGCCTTGCTAGTACCTGGATTGGAGACCACCTGGGAATACTAGGTGCTGAAGGCTTATTTTTATGTTGTTGGCGTTGACTTGTTTTTTTTTTTTGTTTGTTTACCAAGGTGACCATCTTGGTGTTTGTCAAGAGGGTTGAGAGTGCTTGAAGAGCTCGCCTATGGCCACATAACCCTGAAAGCAACAGATCTCATCTGATCTCAGAGACTAAACAGGGTCGGGCCTTGTTAATACCTGGATGGGAGACCACCTGGGAATACTAGGTGCTGTAGACTTCTTCTCATGTTGTTGGCGTTGACTTGATTTTTTTGTTTGTTTCCCAAGGTGACCATATTGGCGTTAGTCAAGGTTGAGAGTGCCTGAAGAAATCTCCTACGGCCACACCACCCTAAAAGAGCCCAATCTCATCTGATCTCAGAGGCTAAGCAGGGTTGGGACCAGTTTAGTACCTGGATGGGAGACCGCCTGGGATTTCCAGATGCCGTAGGCATCTTTTTATGTTGTGGCCATTGACCTATTTTTTTCCGCTTGTTTCCAAGGTGACCATCTTGGTGTTTGTCAAGAGAGTTGAGAGTGCCTGAAGATATCGGCTACGGCCACATCACCCTGAATCTGTTCCATCTCGTCTGATCTTGGAGGCTAAGCAGACCAGCAGGCCTGGTTAATGCCTGGATGGGAAACCGCCTGGGAATACCAGGTGTCGTAGGCTTCTTTTTTTTTTTCAAATATAATTTTTTCTCCAAATAGGGGAAGACGGTCCCCCGAGTACATAATGCAACAGAGAAATACAGAGCAAAAAGCAGCTGAACAATACTTGATACAGGTATATTCGCAACTGTGAGTCTGCCTTCCATCAATCACAATGATTCGAGGCACGGATAAAGTACTGTACCAAGATCCAGGGTCACACAAACCCCCAGGTCCCTCCGGCATAATCCATCCAGAGGGGGGTGTGGGGCCGTCATTCCCAATTTTCCACTCTTTCCAAAAGAGAGAGGGGGTGGAGGGGGTGAGAGATAGGGGAGGTAGGCAGAAAAGAGAAGGGTTGAAAGATCAGAAAAGGAGAAGAGGGGACGAGACACGATGGCAGCCACTGTCCAAGGGGCCAGTCAAGGAAAGCTCAGAGCACTAAGGCGATAGCAGGCGACATCCTTCCAGCAAGAATATAAAGGTATTCCAGATGTCTCAGATTTTTTAAAAAAATTCTTGTATACCTTGTGATGTGAGGATCAAGTCCTCCATTTTTTTTAATGTCCTCTATTTTCCTAAGCCAGTGAGTAATGAAAGGGGGGGAACATTTTTTCCAATAGAGAGGGATGCAGGATTTCGCCGCATTTATCACATGCCGTAAAATAGATTTTTTTGTACTTCTTAAAGGGGAGGGCCACCCTGAAAAACAAAAAAATGTTAAAAATTACAAAAAATCTAAAAAAAAAAAAAAATGAAAAAAAATTTTTTTTTTTACTTACCAGAAATGCCTGTTGCTAGGCACTTTCTCCTAATCTTCCTCTTCCTCCTCCGCGGAGATCTTCTGTCTTCGTCGCGGCGTCTTCTGGGTAATGAGTCGCGCTGTGTTCTGGGAACTGTGTGTTCCAGAACACAGCGCGTCCCATTCAGAAAGCGCTGCGGGACTCGCGCATGCGCAGTAGCTGCGGGACTCGCGCATGCGCAGTAGGAAACGGGCAGTGAAGCCATAAGGCTCCGCTGCCTGTTTCCCTTACAAGGGATGGCGGCGCCGGGACCCGAGAGCCGAGGGACGGGTCGGCCTCGGGCGGCCGATATCGCGGGCGCCCTGGACAGGTGAGTGTGTTTATTAAGTCAGCAGCTGCAGTGTTTGCAGCTGCTGACTTTTTTTTTTTTTTTTTTTTTTTATAACCGGCCCTCCACTTTAATGGGAATCTGTGAATGGTGCAAGAGAAAGAATGCAGCCTCTTCCTGGATGGAGAAGTCTGTGAATTTTTGTGTTATGCATCGGATCTCTGTCCAGAAGTCCACCAAGCTGAGGCAGGACCAAAAAATGTGCAGCAACGTGCCCTCTTCTTCTCCACACCTCCAGCATATGTTCGAGGAAGAGGAGAAACATTTCTGCAGCTTTGATGGTGTCAAATACCACCTGGTGAGAAGTTTAAAATTCGTCTCCTGTATCTTCGTGCACAGCGACATTTTGAGAGCCAAAGTGATAATGCGTTGTCTCTGTGCTGGGGAAAATTAGCAATTAAGGTCCTTTTCCCAGTTGGACAGACAGGTTAAGTGTGGGTAATCTGTTTGAGAGAGAATGTGGGCCAAAGGGCCTTCGCTCCTGCATAGAGTCTCAAACTCCGACTGAGGGCGGGCGAACGTTTGAGGATTGGGGATGGAATGGAGAAAATGATGTCGTTGCGCCGCTCTCCAAAAAGGCAGTTGGAAAAGCCCTGTCGGATCTGTTAGGGTTGAGAAAGAAGGCCATTTTCCATCAATGACGAATTTAGACGCATTGTCTAGGTTGGAATTTCTAAGTGGGTCCCCAGTTCAAAGGTTGGATGGCCACGTATAGGGAATAGGGGGGAAGTCAAAGACGTGAGTGTGTTTTGGGTAGCGATCAGGTGACTGACTTTCAACTAAGCCCCTATAGTGGGATGTGACATAAATTCTGTGGGGGAATACTTATAGCACCACATGGCGCTTCTTAGCGGAATTCGGGAGTGAGCTTAGAAAGTTTGTTTCGATTCCAGTCCAATACATGCCCCAGATGGGAGGCCAGGTAGTAGCGTCGCAAGTTAGGGAGAACAAACCCTCCCTGTTGTTTAGACAATGTCAGCTGTGACCGCTTAAGTCTGGGATTTTTGTGGGCCCAGTTAAATTGAGTGAGCAAGGATTGAGCTTGCTTAAAAAACAGGACTGGAATCTGGATCGGGAGAGCTTGGAAAAGATAAGTAAATTTAGGGAGTATGTTCATTTTAATGAGATTGCATCTGCTGAACCAGGAATGGAGGCCAGAATGCCACCCGTGAAGCAAACTACGGATCTTAGTGACAAGGGGTGGGGGGAAGTTCAACATAAACGTACGCGCGATGTCCGGTGGAATGTAAGTACGTGAGTATATCTTACTTATCCATGCCAGCATCCGTTCACTCAGACCTATATGGCGAAGGACCGAGAACATTAATGTCCATTTGACCCGATCAAAAGCCTTCTCGGCATCAGTACTCATGAAAAGACAAGGGGTCCCAGATGACTTTGCTTTACGGATCAGGGTAAGCACCTTAGTGGTGTTGTCCCTATCTTCCCTGGTGGGAATAAAACCTAACTGGTCAATATGTATAAGGGACTACAAGTGATGTGCCAATCACGTGGCGAGGAGTTAGAGAATAGTTTTAGGACCGAATTTTGGAGGGAAATGGGTCTGTAGCTCCCACATAGGCCTGGGTCCTTGCCCTCCTTAGTTATCAACGAGATGTGGGCTCTAAGGGTATCCTCAGGAAAATAAATTCACCAAGCGCAGGCCGAGAATAGGGAGGAAGGTCTTAAAGTATTGTGCGGTATATCCGTCAGGGCCCGGAGCCTTACCCACCTTCGGAGGTCCCACGGCCGTCTGGACTTCTTCCAGTGTGATCGGGTCCTCCAAGTACTCCCGTGATTCCGATGAGAGGGTTGGTAGACCAGAACCGGTTACATATCTGTCTATATTGTCCTGTCCAGACCCTGAATCGGGCAGGTTGTAGAGATCAGAGTAACATTTTTCAAAGACTTCGACTATTTGGGTTGGGGTAGAGGCCCTCTGGCCATTCTCATCTATCAACTGTGGTATGTAAGAGCCAAATTTCAACTCCTTTACCGACCTGGCTAAGATTTTTCTGCATGTGTCCTCTGATTCCTACGTCAGTTTACGACAAAACTGGAGTGCCGCTTTCGCTTTATAATGGAGTAGGACAGCAATATGGGTATGGAGTGTCCCCAATTCAATCTCTAAGGTCCGTAAGGGGGTATGTTTATGTTTCGCTTACACAGAGGCAAGTTCACGAAACAGATTAGCAAGCTGTTCCTTCCGTGTTCGTTTGATGCGCGCCCCGTGCCTGATAAGTACCCTGCGGAGTACTGACTTGTGAGCCTCCCAAATTATCCCCGGGTCACAGTCCTGCTTTAGTTTTCTTGGAAATAAAGGTCCAATTCCCTGGTCACATCTGCTAAAACTTCCGGTATCTGGAGGAGGCTCTCATTAAGGTGCCAGAATAGAGACCTAGGTGAGGGGTAGGGAGCGAGGAGCAAGAGGCAGAAGTGTCAACCGATGGCGAAAGGGGACATTAAAGTCCCCACCTAATATCAATTGGCCCTCCCGAAAGTCACATAATCTGTGCAGGGTAGTTCTGAGGAACGTGTCTTGGTGATCATTGGGAGCGTACACAGTGGCAAATGTAAAAAGGCGCTCTCCAATGTGGCCCCTAAGAAAAAGATATTGGCCCCCAGGGTCCACCAGAGAATCCTGGAGAACCCAGGGGAGCCTGCTAGAGATCAGAATGGAGAGGAGGGGTTAGTAGAGTGGTAGACCTTAGGGAAGGATCTCGACCATAGAAAGGGGAGGCTAGTATTTTTAAAATGTGTTTCTTGTATAAAGGCCACATCAGTACAGGATGTGTTCAGTTCTCACAGGAGGATCCACCATTTTTCAGGGGAGTTCAGTCCCTTAACGTTTAGAGAGGTGACCTTGACTGAGTCTGCCATCGCTCCTCGGGGAGGGGGAGGGGGACATCAGAGAAAAGCAAAGAAAGTTGAACCAAGGTAGGTTTTGGGTAGGTAATGCATGGCGGGAACTAAGGGGGAGAAAGGAAGGGCAAATGGAAGGAAAGGTAAAGGGAAAAAGAGGCCGGGCACCTCAACCCCAGGGGGAGAGGGAAATTAAGGGTTGTCCGCACTCAACAGTACAGGAAGGGTATACTAAAACAGCACAATTATGCTATAGCGCTTACCAGATGTACACTGGGTTTAAAGCGCTGTCCTACTTGGGTTATTGGGTAGACAGGTCGGAGAGGGAGCCCCCGAATCCTAGTCCCCCCAGTCCCGGCAGTGGTAAATGTCACGTCTGATACCGGTATGCAAATAAAAGACAATCAGTAACATCAAAGAAACAAAAAACAATAGTATAACCAAAACAGAGGTAGAGCATATAACTGTCAGCACTGAGGGGTCTCCTCGGCTCGCCCCAAAAATTGGCATGCACGAGGGAGCCCGTCACAACAGAAAAGGCATCACAGAATGGGATCCACCACCCCCCGTCCCATACCCCTAAAGTACATGCAGTCCCCGGACAAATGCATTTCTCCATTTGGCAGATTGTCCTCTCCTTACCCCCCTCTCCCCCGTCCACGGCCCGGGGGGAAAAGGGGCAGGGAAGGGGGGAAAGGGGGAGTGGAAGGGGGGAAAGGGGGAGTGGAAGGGGAAAGGGGGAGGGAAAGGAGGGAAGGGAAGGGTGGGAAGGGGGGGAAGGGAGGGGGGAAACAGGGGAGAGGGGACAAACATGCAGAAATGTCAAGTCCTTTAGCGCACTCCCACCAGCAAACACCCGGACCCCATAAATTTCAACTCCTCCCCTCCATGGTCACCACATCAAGATGAAAGAGGAGCAGCCCTGGTCGGTGCATGGAAAATCCAGCAGGCAAGGGGCTGGGGCCACCATCCCTCCATCCAATGGGAGACTTCACCCGAGCAGCAGTCCTGGGGCCCGCCAATTAGTGTCTCTCCTGCATCGCCATCGGGGGCTGTGTAGAGCATCCAGAGGGAGGCTGGGACCGCCCAAACAGTAAGGGGTAAATCCTCTAGGGGGGTCCAGAGTCACCCTGGAGGGAAGCAGTGTCTCGTACCAATAGGCTCAATAAATAAGTCATCCAGGGTCCCCGAAAGCTGCAGAAGGCAATGTCAGCAAAGAGTAGGTGGGAGTCAGAGGGGGGGACAAGGGGCGCATCCAGGGGGAGGGGACACATATGCGGGAATGTCAAGCCCTTCCAGTACAGCGCATTAGGTATCACTCAGACCCCCCAAAGTGCAACTCCCCCATCTAAGGTCAAGACTCCAGAACGGAAGATGAGCCGCCCTGGTCTGTACATGAAAGAACCTGCTGCCAAGGGGTTGGGGCCATCATCCCTTCCTCCAATGGGAGATGCCACCGGAATGAAAGCCCCGTGTCCTGTCAAGTGGTGCCCCTCTGACAATGTCGTTGTGGTATATGTGGAGCATCCAGGGAGAGGCAGGGACCACCCAAACAGTGAGGGGTAAAGCCTCCAAGGGGGACTGGTGTCAGACAGGAGGATAGCGGTGTCTTGTACAAGTTGGTTAATTAGACAAGTCATTCAGTGTGTTCCTGTGAGCAGCGGAAAGAAAGGTCGGTAAGGATTATGAATGGGTGGGGGCCAGGGAGTGCATAAAACTGCCACCAGATGACCGGGGCAGAGAGGGCAAGGGGATGAAACTCAGATCTGGTAGGTGGGGGCGGGGGTGAGGAGTGTCCCTCATATTACTCACGTTGGCCATACCTTGAAGCTGAGCGCTCTGCATACCCAGGACGTTCTTCTGTATAATCTAGCCTATCTGTATACATTAGCCTGTCTTTTGTACACATTAGTCGGTCCGCTGTATACACTAGTCTGTCTGTATACACTAGTGTATACAGATAAGCTAGATTATACAGAAGAACGTCCTGGGTATGCAGAGATGGAGGCTAGAGTGTATACAGACGGACTAGTGTATACAGAAGACCGGCTAGTTTATATAGGGAGGCTAATGTGTGCAAAAGACAGGCTAGTGTATACAAATAGGCTAGATTATAGAGAAGAACATCTTGGGTATGCAGAGAGAGAGGCTGGGTTACACAGAGAGGCTGGTGTATGCAGACTTGCTAGTGTATACAGACGGACTAGTGTATAGAGAGGCTTGGGTATACAGAGAGCTAATGTATAAAGAGCAGCTAGTGTATACAAAAGACATCCAAGGGTATACAGAGAGACTCGTGTATGCAGAAGACCGGCTAGTTTATACAGAGAGGCTAAAGTGTACAAAACACAGGCTAGATTATACAGAAGAACGTCCTGGGTATGCAGAGATGGAGGCTAGGGTATACAGAGAGAGAGACTGTGATACACAGAGAGGAAGGAGTATGCAGACTTGCTAGTGTATACAAATGGACTAGTGTATACAGTAGACCGGCTAGTTTATACAGAGAGGCTAATGTGTACAAAAGACAGCCTAGTGTATACAGATAGGCTAGATTATACATAAGAAGGTCCTAGTTATGCAAGAGATGGAGGCTAGGGTATGCAGAGAGAGAGGCTTGGTTACACAGACTTGCTAATGTATACAGACGGACTAGTGTATACAGAGTACCGGCTAGTTTATACAGAGAGGTTAATGTGTACAAAAGACAGGCTAGTTTATACAGATAGGCTAGATTATACAGAAGAACGTCCTGGGTATGCAGAGATGGAAGCTAGGGTATACAGAGAGAGAGAGCGAGGCTGGGTTACACAGAGAGGCAGGAGTATGCAGACTTGCTAGTGTATACAGATGGACTAGTGTATACAGTAGACCGGCTAGTTTACACAGAGAGGCTAATCTGTACAAAAGACAGGCTAGTGTATACAGATAGGCTAGATTATACAGAAGAAGGTCCTGGTTTATGCAAGAGATGGAGGCTAGGGTATGCAGAGAGAGAGGCTTGGTTACACAGACTTGCTAGTGTATACAGACGGACTAGTGTATACAGAGGACCGGCTAGTTTATACAGAGAGTCTAATGTGTACAAAAGACAGGCAATTGTATACAGATAGGCTAGATTATACAGAAGAACGTCCTGGGTATGCAGAGATGGAGGCGAGGGTATACAGAGAGAGAGGCTAGAGTATGCATACAGGCTAGTGTATACAGATAGGCTAGATTATACAGAAGAAGGTCCTGGTTTATGCAAGAGATGGAGGCTAGGGTATGCAGAGAGAGAGGCTTGGTTACACAGACTTGCTAGTGTATACAGGCGGACTAGTGTATACAGAAGACCGGTTAGTTTATACAGAGAGGCAAATGTGTACAAAAGATAGGCTAGTGTATACAGATAGGCTAGATTATACAGATAGGCTAGATTATACAGAAGAACGTCCTGGGTATGCAGAGATGGAGGCTAAGGTATACAGAGAGAGAGGCTAGAGTACGCATACTTGCTAGTGTATACAGATGGACTAGTGTATACAGAGGACCGGCTAGTTTATACAGAGAGGCTAATGTGTACAAAAGACAGGCTAGTGTATACAAATAGGCTAGATTATAGAGAAGAACGTCCTGGGTATGCAGAGATGGAGGCTGGGTTACACAGAGAGGCTAGTGTATGCAAGCTTGCTAGTGTATACAGACGGACTAGTGTATACAGTAGACCAGCTAGTTTATACAGGGAGACTAATGTCTACAGAAGACCGGCTAGTGTATACACATAGGCTAGATTATAGAGAAGAACGTCCTGGGTATGCAGAGATGGAGGCTAAGGTATACAGAGAGAGAAGTTGAGTTACAAAGAGAGGCTAGTGTATGCAGACTTGCTAGTGTATACCGGTGGACTAGTGTATACAGAGAGGCTTGGGTATACAGAGAGCTAATGTATAAAGAGATGCTAGTGTATACAAAAGACAACCAAGAGTAGACAGTGAGGCTCGTGTATACAGAAGACCGGCTACAGAGAAGCTAATTTGTACAAAAGACAGGCTAGTGTATACAGATAGGCTAGATTATACAGAGGAAGGTCCTGGGTATGCAGAGATGTAGGCTAGGGAATCCAGAGAGAGACTGTGTTACACAGAGAGGCTAGAGTATGCAGAAGACCGGCTATTTTTTTTACAGATAGACTTGTGTATACAGAAGACAGTCTGGGGAATTCAGTGAGGCTAGTGTATGCAGAGAGGCTGGGACACCGAGACTATTGTAATAAGAAGGCAGGCTAGTGTATATAGATTACGGGCACCTGTATACAGAAGACAGAGAGGCTAGTCTATATTGAGTGGCTAGTGTACACAGAGAGATTCATGTATACAGAAAAGCTAGCGTGTAAAGAAGACAGGACTTTATTTTTTGCTAATGCAACTACTTTTGAAACATATAAAGTGCTTTTTTCATATTTTGGTGCTGTTAAAAAGTGGTGTATTGTCAGTGGTGATATCAATGTGACAGTTAATGTGGAGAACTACAACTATTCAAAATAGAGCAAAAGAGTGCTAAGTTTATTTTGTTAAGTCATTGACTGATAGACGTTAAGTAATTGGCCGTTATTGGTTTGGCAGTACATGGTTTATTTTGATGTAAGATAGTTTTATTCTCTACTTATAGCCGAGTTTTAGACGACTTTATTATTAGCATTATTCGCATTATTCATATATATTATGCAGAGTGTAAGTATTGCAGTGAGACGATATTGCTTTTAAAAGATTTGTATTATTATACATAGCATTGTTAGCAGACCAATAGGACAATTTACATGGCTTAATATTGCAGAGCGTAATTTATCAGGAAAGAGATCCAAAGCGTTAGTTGCAGTAGTTTCATAAATCTGAGAAATCGTTGCATTACTCTAAATTTAAAAGTTGTTCCGGTAGCACTGAAAAGACGATATTAGATGAGTGATCTACACATTTCGTTTACTATTTCACTATACCGGCTAAATGTTAATATGTTAATATGTGCTGCGTGTAAGGTAGAAATTAGATGGTTTAGTGTGAGCTGGTTTACCAGGATTTAGAGATAATAATCTGTTTATACTAGTAATAAATATAGCAAAATAACTATAACGAGTTTAAGTGGAAATACATGAAATAACAGCAACAACGTGTGTAGGTTTTTATCAATCAAGTTAATTACGTGTCAGCAGCTAAATATTCTGCAATAGCAGAGATTAAGTATTGCAGTCGAAATGAGATCGGAAGCGATAGTTGCAGTAGCTCCAAAAAAACTGAGAAATCATTTCATTACTCTAAATTTAAAAGTTATCCCGGTAGCACTGAGTGCACTGATATTAGATGAGTGATCGTTCTAGTACAAATTCAGTTTCCTATAGCAGAGAGATACCAGTTACTGTGAGACGAGTAATTAAACTGTTCACGGTAGCATTGCATTACTCTTAACATGTGCAGCGTGTAAAGAAGCAATAAGATGGTTTTGTATTATCCTAAAATTAGCAGTATACGTAAGAGTAGGTAACCTGGATTTAGACATAGCAAACTCTATAATCTAATTTAGCAAAATTAGAAAGGATAATATTGAGTATATACTGGTCGAGTTTAACTGGAAATACACAAAATATCTAGCTTACCTTTACATTGTTCAATAGAGCATTGCAAAGTAATACCAAGGCAGAATGTCGGAATAGCAATTAGATGAGATGATTGCTGTAATCATGAAATATCAGCAACGCCTAGGTTTCTATCGGATGAGAAAGTATAATAACTGGCAAAGTATTACATGGCAAAGAGACAAATTGCATTAGAGATGTGAGATGGACATGAAATGTCAATCCCCATTGGTTACTTACATGTAAACGCGGCTACATACAGCAAAGTGTGAGCTAAGCAGCTAAAGGGTATTTAAGAGTAAATTGTCGTAGCTTGAAAATTCCAACGTGTAAATCGTTCCATTAATTATGTTACGCACGAAGACGGCTTACACTGACTGTTTTCCGTTTCCACTGGTCATCGGCATAATGTATCAGTAACCATGAACATTAATAGTGATAGACAGCTTACATTAGGATGTATGCATGATGTGAATGTAAAATGAATGTAAAATAGTTGCATTATGTGTTATTAATGTAATCAAACTGTATTCCTATGCTTTGCTACTGCAACCACTTCTCAATCAAGTAAACCGTCCCACTGCTTTTTGCACATTTTGCCGCTGTTAAAAAATGTGTTGCAAGTGTTATGTGTTACAAATGGTTATCAGTGTGACAGTTAATGTGGAGAAGAAGTAATACACAAAATAGAGTCAGAAAGAGAATCCTATTGCATAGAGGTAGCGAGAGATGGTTGCATTAATCTTAATGTGCAGTGTGTAAAAGGTTTTAAAAAGATGGTTTTGTGTGACTTTTGCTTTAACGTAAAATTAGCTGTAGACATTATAACTTGTTACAATGATTTAGAGATAGTAATCTCTATAAAATAATAATAATAAGTATAGCAAAACAAATTAGGAAAATTTTGAGGCAGTATGTATAGGTCGAGATATAGTGAATACACAAAAGGGATCAAGGGATAGTAGCAAAGTCAAGGGATAAATGCAAAGGTACTCTATTTAACAGTAAATTGACGTAGCTTGCAAATTCCAACGTGTAATTTTGTTACGCACGAAGACGGCTTACACTGACTGTTTTCCGTTTCCACTGGAAAGAGAATCCTATTGCATAGAGGTAGCGAGAGATGGTTGCATATGGCAGAAAGACGGCTTATACTGCTTTTCTCACATTTTGCTGCGGTAAAAAGAAATGTTTTGTCACTGTGTTTTAACTGTGACAGATAAGGTGGAGAAAAAGAAGTAATACAGAAAATAGAGTCAAACAGTGGAAACGTTTATTTGTCATGACAGCTGATACTGGTTGAGCATTAAAACTGTTTTATTAAGATGTAAGACTAGTTTTATTCTCTACATATAGGCTTTTCAAAGAGTTGTATAATATAGGCGACCAATAGGACATTTAAATGGCTTAATATTGTAGGGAGGAAGTATCGCTGTTCAAAGGTAAGAGATTGAAAGCTTAGCTTGAAAATGGCCGAGAAATAGTTGCGTTAGTCTAAATTTAAAGGATATGCCGGTACCAATGAGAAAGCTTATATTAGACTAGTTGATCTTTGCATTACACAATCCTATTATTATTATTATTATTATTAAGATCATAGTGCAGAGAGATACTCAGTTAATGTCAGAGATACTCGGTCAATGTCAGAAAAGCAATAAAACTGTTTACATCGTTAGAGAGCGATAGTTACATTACTCTTAGTATGTGCAGCATGTCTGGTAGCAAATGGATGGTTTTGTGAACATTTTGCATTAAGGTACAATTAGAGGTAGAACTCATGGAAGTGAATAGATTTAAGCGGATTTTGAGATAGTACTCTCCATTTCTAATAAGAAATAAAGAAAAATAAGTCAGGATGGTGTGTCAGGACTGTCACATACTCACAGTCCCGGTACAAATATGCAAAATAGAGCAAAAGAGTACATGGTTTATTTTGATGTATGATAGTTTTATTGCATGCTTGATGTGGATGATTAAAATCGTGTCGTGATCTATATTTAGCATAAGAATGAAAAGGCATAACATGGCAATGAGACAAACTCCATTAGAGATGTGAGCTAGATGAAATGATGAAATGTCTCTGTATAGCCCAGATTGTCTTCTGTTATCACTTAGCCTACCCTCTAAATTCACTAGCCTCTCTATATACACCAGCATGTTTACACTAGCCGGTCTTCTGCATACAATAGCCTGTCTTCGATATACACTAGCCTATGTTCTGAATACACTAGCCCGTCTTTTGTCTTCTGTATGCCCTAGCCTGTCTTCTGTATACATTAGTCTCTCTGTATAAACTAGCATCTCTGTATACCGAAACTGTCTTCTATAAAAACTTGTCTCTCTTTATAGCCTGTCTAGCCTTTCTTCTGTACACACTAGCTTCTCTGTATACACTAACCAGGCTTCTATATATACAATAGCTTCACTCTATGCACTAGCCTCTCTGTATAATCTAGCTTCTCTATATACCCTAGATAGTGTTCTGCATCTCCGTAGTGGTAGCCTCTCCGTAGAAGCCAGCCTTTATTCTGTATTCACTAGCCTTTCTTCTGTATGCTGTAGTCTTCTATATATACTAGCTTCTCTGTACACCCTTGCATCTCTGTAATACACTAAACCCTCTGTATACCACAGCCTGTCTTCTGTATACACTAGACTGTAAACACTAGATAGAATACACCAGTCCTCTGTACCCACTAGAATCTCTGTATACACTACCCAGTCTTCTGTATACACTGTCAGCTTGGATGTATACCCAAGCCTGTCTTCTGTATACACTAGTTTCTCTATATGCACTGTCCTTTCTGTATACTCTCGACCCTCTCTATACATTAACCTCTCTATATACACTAACATCTTTGTATATACTAGCCTCTCTTTAAATTAGCCTCTCTGTGTACCCCAGCCTCACTGTTTACTCTAGCATCTCTGTATACTCAAGCCTACACGAGTCTTCTGTATTCTGTATTAACTAGCCTTTCTTCTGTATGCTGTAGTCTTCTATATATACCAGCTTCTCTGTACACCCTTGCATCTCTGTAAACACTGTGTAAACTAGCCAGTCTTATGTATACACTCGCCGACTGTATACACTAGACTCTCTGAATACACTAAACTCTATGTCTTCTGTATACACTAGACTGTAAAAACTAGCTAGAATACACCAGCCTGTCTTCTGTACCCACTAGACTCTCTGTATACACTACCCAGTCTTCTGTATAGAATGTCAGCTTTCATGTATACCCTTTCTGTATACACTAGCTTCTCTATATGCACTGTCCTTTCTGTATACACTCGACTCTCTCTATACACTAACCTCTCTATATACACTAACATCTTTGTATTTGTCTTTAAACTAGCCTCTCTGTGTACCCCAGCCTCACTGTTTACTCTAGCATCTCTGTATACTCAAGCCATACACGAAACCTGTATTCTGTATTCACTAGCCTTTCTTCTGTATGCTGTAGTCTTCTATATATACCAGCTTCTCTGTACACCCTAGCACTGTAACAGTATTACAGAAACAGAACACCAGCAATAAGGTGTATACTGTGCAGGAGGCACACAACACCGACTCTAACTTCTGCACTGCAGATGCATGTATTGCAGAAATTGAACACCAGTAATAAAGGGTAGCTTCAGGTGTGTACTGTGCAGGAGGCACATAACACCCACTGTAACAGTGCTAGGTTCCCAAGCAGTAAAGACACTGTCCCTGCCTATCGTCCTCTTTCCCTGACCACCGCAACACACTATACAAGGCCGCCGTGCTGGCGGCCTTATATAGTGTGGGGTGTGTACTAAACCCCCCGAGCTATAATTGGCCACAGGAATCCTGCCTGTGGTGAATTGTGGCTCTCCTCACACAGGATGTCACATCTGTTCTTATTATATAGAACCTATTATGCTCCTCGTAAACTTTTTCAGTTTGGCCGAACGGCCGGACGCAAGTTGCCCCCGGTGCGGGAACATGGGGGGAGACATGATGCACATGTTTTGGAGAGGCCCAAAATTGATCCGCTACTGGACAGAGGTGACAGGAACCATTGATCGGGTGGTTGGAACCTCCACCAGGATGGAGGCGAAGTATTGTCTCCTGGGATTAGTTGAAGGAGTTGGAAACCCGGGAAGTAGCCAGATGGCAGTTCTGAGATGCCTATTTCAGGCAAGGAAACTGATTGCCCAACCCTGCTTAGCCTCCAATGTTGGCAATGACTTGGTTTTTTTTGCTTGTTTCCCAAGATGACCATGTTGGCGTTTGTCAAGATGGTTGAGAGTGCCCGAAGAGATCGCCTATGGCCCCATCACCTTGAAAGTGCTTGATCTTGTCTGATCTCGGAGGCTAAGCATTGTCGGGCCTGATTAGTAACTGGATGGGAGACCAACTGGGAATACCAGGTGCCGTAGGACTCTTTTTATGTTGTTGGCGTTGACATGTTTTTTTTTTTCCGCTTGTTTCCCAAGGTGATCATCTTGGCATTTGTCAAGAGGGCTGAGAGAGCCCAAAGAAATCTCCTACGGCCACATTCCCCTGAAAGCGCCCGATCTCATCTGATCTCAGAGGCTAAGCAGGGTCCGTAGGAATCTTTTTATATTGTTGGCTTTGACCTGTTTTTCTTTCGCTTGTTTCCCAAGGTGACCATTTTAGCATCAGTCAAGAGTTTTGAGTATGTCCCAAAGCATTCGCCTGAGGTCACATCACCCTGAAAGCGCCCGATCTCAGAGTCTAAGCAGGGTCTGGGTCAGATGGGAGACCGCCAGGGTCTATGTTGTTGGCGTTGACCTTTTTTTTTTCACTTGTTTCCCAAGATAACCATCTTGGTATTTGTCAAGAGGGTTGAGAGTGTCTAAATAGAACACCTATGGCCACATCACCCTGAAAGCGCACAATCTCATCTGATCTCGGAGGCCTAGCAGTGTACGGCCTGGTTAATACCTGTATGGGAGACCATCTGTGAATACCAGGTGCTTCTTTTTATGTTGTTGGCGTTTACCTGTTTATTTTCGCTTGTTTCCCAAGGTGACCATCTTGGCGTTTAACAAGAGGGTTGAAAGTGCCCAAAGAGATCATCTACGGCCCCATCACCCTGAAAGCGCCCAATCTCATCTGATCTCAGAGGCTAAACAGTGTCGGGCCTGGTTAGTACCTGGATGGGAGACCGCCTGGAAATACCAGGTGCCATAGGCTTCTTTTTTTGTTGTTGGCTTTGAACTGTTTTTTTCGCTTGTTTCTCAAGGCGACCATCTTGGCGTTTGTCAAGAGGGTTGGGCGTGTCTTGAAGAGAACGCTTACGGCCACATCACCCTGAAAGCACCCGATCTCGTCTGATTTCAGAGGCTTAGCAGCATCAGGCCTGGTTAGTACCTGAATGGGAGACTGCCTGGGAAGACCAGGTGACATAGAAGGATCTGGCCTGGTTAGTGTCTTGATTGGGAGATCGCCTGGGAATTCCGGATGCCGTAGGCTTCTTTTTATGTTGTTGGCTTTGACCTGTTTTTTTTCCCTTGTTTCCCAAGGTGACCATCTTGGCATTTGTCAAGAGGGTTGAGAGTGCACAAAGAAATTGCCTATGGGCACAACACCCTGAAAGCGCCCAATCTCGTTTGGTCTCAGAGGCTAAGCAGGGTTGGGCCTGGTTTGTACCTGGATGGGAGACCGCCTGGGTTTTCCAGATGCCGCAGGCTTCTTTTTATGTTGTTGGCGTTGACTTGTTTTTTTTGTTTGTTTCCCAAGGTGACCATCTTGGCGTTTGTCAAGAGGGTTGAGCGTGCATTTGATCTCAGAGGCTAAGCAGGGTTGGGACATGGTTAGTACATGGATGGGAGACCGCCTGGGATTTCTCGATGCCATAGGCTTTAGTTTTAAGTTGTTGACATTGACTTATTTTTTTAATTTTTATTATTCTTTTATTGAGTAGAACAACATAAATATAACAGTCAACCATACAGCATGAGCCAGGGTCACAATTACATGCTAACAAAAAATAGGCAGCCAAATAACTCTGGGTTCTCAGAGGGGAGTCCTACAGTTTCATGCAGAAAATAGAGAAACCCCACCTCCGACATGTAGTACAGTATAACTAGTGCAACTCCGTTCGGACAAATGTAATCATGGAGAACAACTGGGACCACAGCGAGCCAGCTTATTATGACCTACGTGAACCAGAGTAAAATATGAGCCGGTCATGTCCAGAACCCTGGGGTTCTTCTGGGTCCCGAAGGCTAGTAAGGAGACAAGGCATAGTCAAAAGGGAGGACGGGGGAAGAAGAGAGTGCAAAGACGGAGAGAGAGGAGGTGGGGGGATGGCGGCGGGGAAAAAAAAGAAAAATAAAGACAAAAAGGGAGGGGGGGAATGCCACCCAGGGCAGACATGGCCTACGTAGGTAAACGTTAGATGTTCAGTCGTTTTCTGGGACGGAGGCACTGCTCACCTCCCGAATGTAGTCTCGCGTAACAGTAAAATACCTCCAGGGCCTCCATGTAACACTAAATGCCTCTTCAGTGTTGTGAAGGGTGGCGGTCAATTCTTCCATCCGGAGAATATGATTGACTTTGGAATACCACAGCACCTTGGATGGGGGCTGAGGCTGCCTCCACAGTGCGGGAATGCAGGCCCGGGCGGCATTCAGGAGGTGCATCGTGAGGGTTTTTTTGTATTTTCGAACAGGCTGTTCGGTCAAGTGTAGAAGGCACACTACTGGGAACCCAAAAGTTCCTCAAGGTCGGGCATGCCCAGAAAAGGTGTCCCATGGTCCCCATATCTGAATTTCACCTCCAACAAACATCCGGGATCGATCTATCCATTTTATTCAGAAGGTATGGGACTCTATACCAGCGTGAGACTATCTTGTATCGTGATATTGGTTTGCGATGGAAGCTTTATGTACTAAGGTCAGGATCTTCCCTATCTGTTGTGGGGTAAATGTGATGCCAAAGTCCTTCTCCCATTTGTGGATAAATGGTGGGGGTTGACTCCTCCTCCTGACTACTCAATAGGTTGTACAGGAGGGAGAGGGTGTGTCGCACAGGTTCCCTTTTGTGACAGATGGATTCATAGGGTGTCAGGTCTCTAGGAGTGTAGGGGGCCCTTTGTATGGCCAGAAGAAAGTGACGAAGTTGATAAGCACTAAACAAGTCAAGCGGACGGTCAGAAAGCTCGGCAACAGTTTGCGTGGTCGGGAGCCCTCCCGTGGGCCACACCTCTCCCAGACGCTGTTTCCCCACCACTGTCAACTGTCGCAGTTTCTTGTTGGTAAATCCCGGTGGGAAGTCTGGATTACCTATAACCGGAGTCATTGGTGATGGCAGGGGAGCAATGTGTGTGCAGCGGAACAACCTCCGCACAACAGCCAACGTAGCTCCCACTACGGGGTGACCTCTGAGGTCTTTTGGTAGGGAGGACAGGAGCCACGGGGAGGTCAATAGGGGAATGGATCCATCCTCAATCTCCATCTCCACCCACTGCTTGTGTGGGCCATTACAATGCCAATCAACGACTCTCGCTAGCAGAGTCACTCTATAGTATTGTCTGAGATCTGGGAGACCCAGACCCCCCTTGTCCTTTGGTCTGGCAAGCAATTGCAAACGGGCTCTGGGCGGTTTGCGCGCCCAAATAAAGTCCCGGAGCAGCAGCTGCAGTTGTCGGAAAAAAATTGGGGGTAACCGGATCGGTAATGTCTGGAACATGTATAAGATCCGAGGGAGGGCCATCATTTTGAATGCATTACAGCGCCCGAACCAGGTCAGTGTTAAAGCATGCCAGTTTCCCAAATCAGATTTCAGTCTATCCAGGAGAGGGACAAAATTAAGCAGGTACAATTGCGCTAAATCCGCTGCGATGTCAACGCCCAGTTAACGTATAGATTTTTCAGCCCAGTAGAATGGAAAAGAGGAGCGGAGCCTCTTGGCCTCACCATCCGGAACCGATATATTCAATACATATAGGCTGCCGTGTCGCTGTAGAGACGCAAGTATTTTGGGAAGCAAAATGTGTGGATTGGAGACGGAAAAAATTAGATCGTTAGCGTACGCCGCAATTTTGTGGTGTGCCGAGGGTTTGGATATGCCAGTAATATTCGGGTCATTCCAAACGTGACACATAAGTGGTTCCAGTGTCAGAATTAAAATTAGGGGAGACAGAGGGCACCCCTGCCTCGTCCCATTAGTGATGGGGAAAGAGTCCGAGCACCACTCGGTCACCCGTACCGCTGCCGATGGCGTGGAGTAAAGCGACATTACCCGGCTCATCATGTTGGGGCCAAGACCTATATGTTCCAGGGTGGCCTGCATAAAGTGCCAGGCCACCCTGTCAAAGGCCTTCTCCGCGTCCGTTGACAACATAAGCAAGGGCCTTCCCTGTACATGCGCTGCATGGATTAAATTGAGGACTCGGGCCGTATTGTCTCTAGCTTCCGACTTATTTTTATTTTTTTGCTTGTTTCCCAAGGTGACCATCTTGGCGTTTGTCAAGAGGGTTGAAAGTGCCTGAAGAGATTGCCTACGGGCACATCACCCTGAAAGCACCCGATCTCGTTTGATGTTGGAGGCTAATAGAGTCGGGCCTTGTTAGTACCTGGATTGGAGAACGCCTGGGAATACCAGGTGTCGTAGACTTCTTTTTATGTTGTTGGCGTTGACCTGTTTTTTTTTCGCTTATTTCCCAAAGTGACCATCTTGGGGTTTGTCAAGAGGGTTGAGAGTGCCTGAAGAGATTGCCTATGGCCACATCACTCTGAAAGCACCCAATCTCGTCTGATCTTGGAGGCTAAGAAGAGTCGTGCCTGGTTAGTACCTGGATGGGAGACCACCTGGGATTACCAGTTATTGTAGGCTTCTTTTTATGTTGTTGGCGTTGATTCGTTTTCTTTTTTTTGCTTGTTTCCCAAGGTGACCATCTTGGCATTTGTCAAGAGGGTTGAGAGTGCCCAAAGAGATCGCTTACAGCAGCATCACCCTGAAAGAGCCCTATCTCTTCTCTTTTCTGAGGCTAAGAAGGGTTGGGCCTAGTTAGTACCTGGATGGGAGATGGCGTTGGAATACCAGGTGCCGTATTCTTCTTTTTATGTTGTTGACATTGACCTGTTTTTTTTTCACTTGTTTCCCAAGGTGACCATCTTGGCATTTGTCAAGAGGGTTGAGAGTGCCCGAAGAGATCACCTACGGCCCCATCACCCTGAAAGCGCCCAATCTCGTCTGATCTCGGATGCTAAACAGTGTCGGGCCTGGTTAGTACCTGGATGGGAGACCGCCTGGGAATACCAGGTGCCATAGGCTTCTGTGTTTTTTTTTTTTTTTATTTAGTAGTATGCGACATACAATGCAAAGGCAACTTCACAGAATGTGTGATACAAATAGTTACAAACAAACGATCATATTGCATGGATATCAGAGCCAATGGTAAGAAGTCTGAGGAGAATAGCACGTGTACAGCTTTGCGGTCATATCAAGATGAGATTAAAGCTCCATCTCGTTGGGATCCTCTATCACTTAAAATAGTATTGATACTAGCCCTGCTACCCTCGAAGAGTTTAGATATCCATAGATAGGGGAAGAGTATTGTGTAGTAGTCAAATGGGGTCGGAACATACCATTTTCTTTTCCCTTTTTTGAGTTAAGAAGGGAAATAGTAGAACTGAAAGGAGGGAGAAGGGGAAAGAGAAGATTGGGGAAGGAAATGGCAGAAAAGGTAAAGAAGGGGTAAGGGGGTGTCGTGGGTAGAGTGGATAGGGTGGGGTCCCCTCCCAGGGAGCAAGAGACGCGCTCGGCTCACCAGCTCATCAGCTGTCCAACGTTTGGAACAGCGATCTCCAACGATCACCATGAGCTTACTATGTCTCACGGAGGTATTCTTCCGAAAAGCGAAACTGGGTCCAGTAGAACCATCTGTTCCCATGCTCCTCCGTTTTATCCCTCATTGTGGCAGTCAGATCTTCCATTCGTTCAATATCATTTACCCTTGCGAACCACTGGGTCACCATTGGAGCAGATTGCTCTTTCCACTGACTTGGGATGCAGGCCCTAGCTGCATTGAGGAGATGTTTAAGTAAGGACTTATGATAACGCTTTCTCGACATAGGAGTTAGATTGAGAAGAACTGCTGCGGGATCATTGGCTAAGGAAATGTCTGTGAACTTGTGGATGAGTCTCAGGACAGGCTGCCAGAATGTTTGTAATTTAGGGCATTCCCAGAAAATGTGGAGAATGGTGCCAGTCTGTTGCCCACAGCGACAGCAGCGGTCAGATTGACCGGGGAATATTTTGGCCAACACCACCGGTGTACGATACCAGCGTGTGATCAGCTTATATGAGATCTCCTGATATTTACTGCAGAGTGACGACTTATGGGCGAAAAAGAGTATTCTGTCCTTCTGTGGTTTGGAGAATGTAGTTTGTAAGTCCCTTTTCCATTTAGCTAGGAAGGGTGGATCCGTGGAGGATTGTGCGTCTGTCAGGATTTGGTAGGACCTAGAGAGGGAACCACGAATTGGGCCATCATCCAGGCAAAGTTCCTCGAAGGGGTGGAACTGTCTAGAGAAGAACGAATGGTTAGGTAGTGATCCGAGGAAATGGATTAGCTGTCTAGCTCTCCAGCTATTCAATGCAACAGGTACTTGCTCTAGCAGTATGGTCCCCATGGGAATCAAGCCCGTGGGTCCAAGAAATAGGGCTGCTCTCAGAAGCCCTTTCGGGGCTTGCCTGGTAAAGGCCTGGTCAGACAGGCCCGGAGGGAATCTAGGATGTCCAATAATTGGGGTCATAGGAGAAGGGAAGTTAGTCAGGTGGGAAAGGTGAAAAAAACTATCCATCTCGGCGAGCGAGGGGCCAATTAACGGGTGAGTAGTCACACAGGGCTCCAATGGCCTCCCCGCCCAAGGCAGACCAGCCAGTGGAACCCGCGCCATCTCCTGCTCTAGCTTGACCCATAGCTTCAGTTCCCCATGCCGGTGTCTTATCACATATGGTCCCCCATCGGATAGTGTCCGCTGTGTACTGCGCATGCGCAGTACACAGCAACACAGATTCAGAAAATTGCCGAGCATGAACGGCGCCTGCGCACTGAGTCCAGGTTCTATCCCCACTATCCAAGTGGACATAGAGTAAGAATATAAAAGAGCCGAGCGCAGCGAGGCCGAGCCCGAAGCGTGGCGAGCAAAGCTCGCCTGCGAGGGACCCTCTAATATTCACAACCCTATGTCCGCTTGGATGGTGGGGCTACCACCTCCACTCACCGCGCAGGCGCCGTTCAGCTTCGGAGATTTTCCGAAGCTTCGTCTGCTCCGTACTGCGCATGCACAGTACGGCGCGGACACTATATCATGGCCAGACAGTATATGGCAGAACACCGGCACCAGTCAACCACCGGTGTCATGTGCGTCGCTGTGTAATATAGAGCAGGGTCCGGGAAGCCAATACCTCCCCGCAATTTCGGTCACAATAGCATTGCCCTACCAATACGCATATGTTTTCCACGCCAGAGGAACTTGATAAAGATTGAGCGAACCGCATGAAAGAAAGTCTGGGGTATTTTGATAGGTAAGGCTTGTAGTAGATACAGAAGTCGTGGCCTCGCGTTCATCTTCAACACATTACAGCGTCCGAACCATGACAGAGCTAGTGGGTCCCATCTTTTAAGGTCCGCTGTAAGCCCATAGGCTTCTTTTTATGTTGTTTTTTGCTTGTTTCTCAAGGCGACCATCTTGGCATTTGTCAAGAGGGTTGGGCGTGTCTTGAAGAGAACGCTTACGGCCACATCAACCTGAAAGCACCCGATGTCATCTGATTTCAGAGGCTAAGCAGCGTCAGGCCTGGTTAGTACCTGGATGGGAGACTCCCTGGGAAGACCAGGTGCCATAGAAGAATCTGGTCTGGTTAGTGTCTTTTTTTTTTTTAATTCTTTATTTACGGATTGCAGGTAATACAGAGACAAACTGTAAAAGACATAGATCCCTCAGTTTTCCAGGTTAACAAAAATACATAGTTAATACTTCGTGGGGGACCGGGGGAAACCTAACAACTTATGTCAGCAGCAGCCCCAGCCGTGGCTAGGCCACCACATTATCCCACTCTAATGATCTGGCACCCCAGTGTCTACTTATAAACCAGGGCAGTCCCCGGGGCGATCCCCCTCAATGCCCAGACTGAGGGGCCTCTAACATCGGTCACCTTCATTCTATTGGTCAAAGAGCTCAGCCGGGACCACCCCGAGGGCCGCCAACCCCTGGCTGGGAAATCGAGGGAACAAAACGAAAAGATCCTTGCAATCACCATGTATTTTAATTATACTTGGGAGTTAGGGGGTAGGGAAAGAGGGGGGAGCAAATGGGCAGGAGAAGGGGATGGGGGGCTCCAAGACAACCAACGACAACCAACGAGCAGTGTGCTCTTCCTCCCTGTCGCCTAACGCTGATGTGAGCTGTTCCATACGGTAGATGTCGCAAACTCTTGCAAACCAGTGAGACACCAGTGGAGCGGCCTGCTGTTTCCACATGCTAGGTATACATGCCCTGGCCCCACTCAGAAGATGTTTTAAGAGAGATTTATGGTACTTCTTGCTCGAGAGTGGGGTCAGATTGAGGAAGATCGCAGCTGGGTTGTTCTGGAGATCAATAGCCGTGAGGTCATAAATGATATTGAGAACCTGTCTCCAGAAATGGGCCAGTTGAGGGCATTCCCAAAAGATATGTAGTAACGTGCCGGCTTGTTCACCGCATCTCCAGCACAAAGGGCTGTGACCGGGAAACATAGCCGCCAGGACAGTGGGGGTCCTGTACCATCGGGTCAAAATTTTATAAGCTATTTCCTGGTATTTACTACATAGGGATGACTTGTGCGCAAAAAGAAGCGCGCGGTTCTTCTGGTCTGGCGAGAGCCGGACATGCAGGTCTCACTCCCATTTTTCCACGAACACCAGGTTACCCTGGGAGAGTTGGTCCAGTAGGATGCGATATGACAGGGAAAGAGACCCTCGGGTCGGTCCCTCTCCTGAGCATACCTCCTCAAACGATGTTAGGGGTCTGCGGAATTCGCCACTGTTTGACAAAGATTTCAAGAAGTGGGAGAGTTGGGCAAGCTTCCACTGTCCCAGGGCCGTGGTTGCTAACGCCTCGTACATAGTGGAGACCGCTGTCCACATCCTAGGGCCAAGAAAAGAAGAGGCCCGCACAAGGTTCCGGTCAGGGTCGAGGCGGAAAGACTTTTCCGTCATGCCGGGTTCAAAGCGTGGGTGTCCAATAATAGGAGTCATGGGCGAAGGGAAACTGGGCACGCCCGTCAGGGTAAAATATCTGTCTAGCTCTTGTAACGTTGGCTCAATGAGTGGGTGTGCCCGCGTCGCTCCCGACCAGCCCGGTCCACTCCAGGGCAAACCTGGAAATGGTACGGATTCACGCTCCAGACGAACCCACAGCTTATCCTTCAGGTGTCTGCACCAGTCAACTACACTGTTCATGTGCACCGCCGTATAGTACCATGCCGGATCTGGGAGGCCAATCCCTCCCTTGTCTTTTGATCTGAGCAGTAATGTTCGGCTGAGTCTTGGAGGCCTGCCCTGCCATACGTATCGAATAAAGATGGAGCGCATGGCTTTAAAAAATGATTGGGGGATTTTTATCGGTAAGGCTTGTAATAGGTACAAGAGTCTGGGCATTACATTCATTTTGAGCACATTGCATCTCCCAAACCAAGAGGTCGCCAACTTTGACCACCTCTCTAGATCTATGGCAAAATTTTTTAGAAGCGGCTGGAAATTCAATTGGAAAATCAGATGTGGGTCCGGGGGAACCTTGGTACCCAGATATTGTATAGCCCCAGTTGCCCAACGAAAGGGAAAATTAGTGCTTAGACTCGTCTGGGCGTTGGTAGACAGGGAGACGTTGAGTGCTTCCGATTTCTGTAAGTTAATTTTAAAATTTGACAGGGTGCCATATCGTCTTATTTCCGCTAAGAGATTCGGCAATGTAATGTGAGGCTCCGAGACATAGAACAAGAGGTCATCTGCAAAGGCTGCGACCTTATGGTGGTGTGAGGGGGTGTCCAGTCCCTTGATGTCTATGTTCTGCCTGATGTGGTGCAGCAAGGGTTCAAGCGATAGGACAAACAAAAGGGGGGACAACGGGCATCCCTGCCTCGTTCCATTGCCAATAGTGAAACGCGACGAGGCAAACCCATTGACCTTAACCATCGCCGTCGGTGACGAGTAAAGAGCTGTAACCCATGAAAGCATGGGGGGGTACACCCAAGCTTCGCAGGGTGGCTAGCAAAAAAGGCCAGCTCACCCTGTCAAACGCTTTTTCTGCGTCCACAGAGAGCAACATAATCGGTAGTTTAAGGCGTCTGGCGCGTTCTATAACATTGATTGTCCTGGTAGTGTTGTCTCGGGCTTCCCTGTTACGAATAAACCCCACCTGATCCAGAGGTATCAGGCGTTGGAGAATGGGCGCCAACCGCTCCGCCAGTATCTTAGTGAAGAGCTTAAGGTCGCTGTTTAATAAGGAGATGGGCCTGTAGTTCGCACAGAGAAGCGGATCCTTCTCCGGCTTGAGTATGACCGAGATGCTTGCCTGCAACAGCTCCGGTGGAAAGGTCTGGCCCTCCAATAGGGCGTTAAAAGCTGACACAAACGGCGTGGACAACAGGGAGAGGAAGGCCTTATAATAAGGGACCGTAAACCCATCTGGGCCTGGTGCCTTGCCCTTGGGTGAGTCTCTTAACGCTGCCGACAATTCCTCCGGGGAGATAGGTTGCGAGAGAAGCTCTATCTCTTCCTGTGTCAGCGACGGGAGGTTTGCCGAAGCTAGGTACTCGTCAATGGCCGCTGTGCCGGCCTGGAGGGCGTCTCCTGAGTCCCGGGGGTGCAAGTTATAAAGGGCTTCATAGAAAGATCGGAAACACTCCGCTATCTCCCGTGAATCATGAAGCTTGGCACCCGAAGGGGAGGTTATGGTTGGAATGAAGGACGCGTTGCGTTGGGCACGCAGGGAGTTCGCTAGGGACCTACTACACTTGTCTCCATATTCATAATACGTCCTGCGGACCCACATGAGTCTGGTTCTAGCCTGAAAGAGAGAGAAATCTCTGATTTGTTCTCTAAGATCTCTCACCTCCACCTCCAGCGCAGCAGTCGGCTGGGATTTGTGTCGTTGTTCACACGCATGCAACTTGGCAATAAGTTTGGAGAGAGCCTCAGTTTTGGCCACTTTGAGTCTATGACCATGTTTAATAAGAATGCCCCTAATGTAGCATTTATGAGCCGCCCATAACATGAGGGGGTTGGAAACAGAATCACGGTTATGATCAAAGTAACTTTCTAATTCCCTAAGCAGGTCTGCGTGGGTCTCAGGGTCCTTCAGGAGAGACTCGTTCAGTCTCCACCAGGACTGACCACGCGACTCCTGTTGTAGCTTCAGCATCAAAGAAATCGGGGCATGGTCAGACAGGGCTATGTGGCCTATCTGAGCGTCTGTGACCGCCGGGATAGCATTGTGGGTGACTAAAAACATATCTATACGTGAGTAAGAACCATGAGCGGTGAAAAAGAACGTATAGTCCCTATCCTGTGGGTGAAGCGTACGCCACACATCGATCAGTCGGTGGGAGTGTAGCAGGTCTCTTATGTGTGAACGCGTTCTCGCAGAAATCGCAGAGGTGCCCGATGATGAGTCTCTGCGGGGGTCCAAGGTGAGGTTAAAGTCCCCCCCAACGATCAAAGTACCCTCCGAGAATGCAGCCAGGGCATCCAAGCATGCTTCTAAGGCCGGCAGCTGGTCCACATTCGGCATGTATAGGTTGGCAAGAGTAAAAGTTTGCGAGTGGAGAGTTCCCTTAATGAAGAGATATCTCCCTTCACTATCGGCTTGGACAGCTAACAGGCGCCACGGCAAGTTTTTAGCAAGAACACACACTCCTCTCGATTTGGAAGTAGGGGACGTGCTGTGGTGGGCCAGGGGGAAGTGCTTACTATAAAGCCGTGGTATTTGGTCTGTCCTGAAATGGGTCTCCTGGAGGAAAACTATTTGGGGCTTCATCCGCCACAATTCTGTCAGGCAGCTGGACCTTTTTTCAGGTACATTCAGCCCTTTCACATTCCAGGAAACCAGCTTCAGGGCCATGACGGCAGTGGTACCCGGCCGGCGGTCCCCACCAGAGTCAGTAGTAGATATAGAGTTCAAGCACAGAGGAAGAGGAGGAGAAAAAGGAAAAGCAGTAACGAAGCGGAGAAGGTCCGGAGTTAGTAGGGAGGAGGAGGGTAGGAGGGGTGGGGATAGATCGGGGAATTGCTAAAGCTCCTATCGGAGAGAACCTGCCGGTTAGGGCAGAGGGGCCTAGTGGGGGAAGAGGTAAGGCACTGTAGAGGGAGGAACTCGTCGGTGCAGTACCCCTCCAGCATCCCATGGTCCATGCAGTCGCAATCGGGCGTGCACGGAGCTTCTTTGGCATCTTAACTACGACATCAAACGCATTATAGAACATCACTGCAGCAGGTATCGGGCAGTTAACAACAGTAGAACAGTGCATAATTAGACCAACATATTAAACTTTTCAACACAGAGTATAGATAACTTTATACCACCCAGGCACCCGCCCCTCCCCCCCCCCAAAAAAAAATGGAAAAAAGGGGGGGGGGAGGAGAGGGGGAGGGAGCGGGAACGCCGCCCAGGGGCACCCGGGGGGCACCACCAGGCAGTCCAAAAACACAAAGAGCGCCGAGACTAGGGCACCTGTAGATAAACAGTAACGAGAATGGTGAACAGTACCGCCAATAACTCAGGGCTTCGTCCAGGAAGCGCAGTGTCCAACTCTGTTCTTCCAATGTCCTTCCTCTCCCCTAGCGGGGGCGCTGGGAACAATGGCCCGTGGCATGGTAAACAACACAAAGCTGGATACTCCAGCCGTCTATGTTGGTAGAGAAAAAGAAAACAAAAAAAAAAAGGGTATAACACAGGAATAACGGAAAATTACTGTACTCTCTCAGGGTTCACGATCTTGAGGGGCCTGCGATCTCTGACGTTGGGATCGACGGTGGCGTCTCACTCTCTGTGGCCTGGTTGAGGGGTTGTTCGTCGGGGCCACTGCTCCCTGGGGGACAACAGGAGCCAACCAGTCGGGGACCTGAACCGAGGGCAGGCCCAAAGCCTCCAGAAAGGACGGGACCTCCGAAGGGTGTCGTAGCGCAAGGGGCCTCCCATTTTTGCGCACTATAAGGTGAAACGGATGGCCCCACTTGTATGGAATCCTCCGTTCAGTTAGGTGTTCCAGAAGGGGTCGCAGACAGCGTCTCATCTGGAAGGTCTTGCGGGATACATCTGGCAGAAGGGTGACTTGGGCCCCGTCAAAATCAATGCTGCCTTTGCGCCACGACGCTTGCAGGACATCCTCCCTAACTGAGTAATTGTGGAGACAGCATAAAACGTCACGTGGCCGGTTCTCTGTGGGGCTCCTGGGGCCCAGGGTCCTGTGGACTCTATCAATGGCTATTACTGTGTCAGCAGCGCGGTCCAGACAGGCGTTAAATATAGCTGTAACTGTGGCTTTGAGGTCTGCCTGGCCAGTGGCTTCGGGCAAGTCTCTGATCCTGATGTTGCGTCTGCGGTTGCGATTCTCAAGGTCATCCACTAGGAGTTGCAACTGTGCCACTCTGTCAGCAAGGGTATCATGTGCGGCTTGCAGGCCAGAAACATCAGTGGTCAGGGAGGTCACATCCGATGCCAGGGTGGTCACCCGCTCGTTCGTAGCCGACACGTCACGTTTGACCCCTGCGATTTCATGTCGCAAGGTCGTTTCAATCCTGGCTGCCATACAGCTAAAGTCTGCTTTAGTGGGAAGGTTTTGGAGTAAAGCTAGGATGGCCTTGTCCCCCAATAATGCCGGTGCTGGTGGCAGCGGTGGGTCCCCCTGTGTGTCTGAGGCGAGAGCAGCCTGGCCATTCGGTCCTGGGATGAGGCTTCCACTGCGGGAGGGTCTCTGGGACAGTTGGGAGTTGTGAGGGAACCAGGGTGGCAGGCCGCTATAGTCCGGGCTGTCAAGCGAGGCCATGGACAGTGAGCGGGGGAGACACGGGGACAAGTCACTAGGCGGGGAGAACGGGGGCATGTCGTGTCCCTGCATAGCAGTCTGCTCACCTTCCCTCTGTGCCGCGTGTCCTGGAGCGCCGGAGGCCGCGGGCGCCATCTTGGCTGGATCCGGCGTGGAGGCCGGAGGCTGCAGCGGGACCAAGTACCTGTCCATGGCAGCAGCGGCGGACCCCGCTCGGCTGGCTGTGTTCCGCCGAAGCGCGGGGATGTCGGCGATGCAGAAATATGCGACCAGACTGTGGTAAAGGGGTGCGGAGGGGTCACGGACCGGGAGCTCCGGAAAAGAGTGTCCTCACTCCTTCATGCCTAGGCCACGCCCCCCTGGTTAGTGTCTTGATTGGGAGATCGCCTGGGAATACTGGATGCCGTAGGCTTCTTTTTATGTTGTTGGCTTTGACCTGTTTTTTTTTAGCTTGTTTCCCAAGGTGACCATCTTGGCCTTTGTCAAGAGGCTTCAGAGTGCCCGAAGAGAGTGCCTACGGCCAAATCACCTATATAGTATCTTATATATAATAACTAAAAATATTATTTATTATTATAGATATAGATATATAGTATAGTGATTTGGTCGTAGGCACTCTCTTTGGGCACTCTGAAGCCTCTTGACAAAGGCCAAGATGGTCACCTTGGGAAGCAAGCTAAAAAAAACAGGTCAAAGCCAACAACATAAAAAGAAGCCTACGGCATCCAGTATTCCCAGGCGATCTCCCAATCAAGACACTAACCAGACCAGATCCTTCTATGGCACCTGGTCTTCCCAGGGAGTCTCCCATCCAGGTACTAACCAGGCCTGACGCTGCTTAGCCTCTGAAATCAGACGAGATCGGGTGCTTTCAGGTTGATGTGGCCGTAAGCGTTCTCCTCAAGACACGCCCAACCCTCTTGACAAACGCCAAGATGCTCACCTTGAGAAACAAGCAAAAAAAAAACAGGTCAAAGCCAACAACATAAAAAGAAGCCTATGGGCTTACAGCGGACCTTAAAAGATGGGACCCACTAGCTCTGTCATGGTTCGGACGCTGTAATGTGTTGAAGATGAACGCGATGCCACGACTTCTGTATCTACTACAAGCCTTACCTATCAAAATACCCCAGACTTTCTTTCATGCGGTTCGCTCAATCTTTATCAAGTTCCTCTGGCGCGGAAAACATATGCGTATTGGTAGGGCAATGCTATTGCGACCGAAATTGCGGGGAGGTATTGGCTTCCCGGACCCTGCTCTATATTACACAGCGACGCACATGACACCGGTGGTTGACTGGTGCCGGTGTTCTGCCATATACTGTCCGGCCATGATATAGTGTCCGCGCCGTACTGCGCATGCGCAGTACGGAGCAGACGAAGCTTCGGAAAATCTCCGAAGCTGAACGGCGCCTGCGCGGTGAGTGGAGGTGGTAGCCCCACCATCCAAGCGGACATAGGGTTGTGAATATTAGAGGGCCCCTCGCAGGCGAGCTTCGCTCGCCACGCTTCGGGCTCGGCCTCGCTGCGCTCGGATCTTTTATATTCTTACTCTATGTCCACTTGGATAGTGGGGATAGAACCTGGACTCAGTGCGCAGGCGCCGTTCATGCTCGGCAATTTTCGGAATCTGTGTTGCTGTGTACTGCGCATGCGCAGTACACAGCGGACACTATCCGATGGGGGACCATATGTGATAAGACACCGGCATGGGGAACTGAAGCTATGGGTCAAGCTAGAGCAGGAGATGGCACGGGTTCCACTGGCTGGTCTGCCTTGGGCGGGGAGGCAATTGGAGCCCTGTGTGACTACTCACCCGTTAATTGGCCCCTCGCTCGCCGAGATGGATAGTTTTTTTCACCTTTCCCACCTGACTAACTTCCCTTCTCCTATGACCCCAATTATTGGACATCCTAGATTCCCTCCGGGCCTGTCTGACCAGGCCTTTACCAGGCAAGCCCCGAAAGGGCTTCTGAGAGCAGCCCTATTTCTTGGACCCACGGGCTTGATTCCCACGGGGACCATACTGCTAGAGCAAGTACCTGTTGCATTGGATAGCTGGAGAGCTAGACAGCTAATCCATTTCCTCGGATCACTACCTAACCATTCGTTCTTCTCTAGACAATTCCACCCCTTCGAGGAACTTTGCCTGGATGATGGCCCAATTCGTGGTTCCCTCTCTAGGTCCTACCAAATCCTGACAGATGCACAATCCTCCACGGATCCACCCTTCCTAGCTAAATGGAAAAGGGACTTACAAACTACATTCTCCAAACCACAGAAGGACAGAATACTCTTTTTCGCCCATAAGTCGTCACTCTGCAGTAAATATCAGGAGATCTCATATAAGCTGATCACACGCTGGTATCGTACACCGGTGGTGTTGGCCAAAATATTCCCCGGTCAATCTGACCGCTGCTGTCGCTGTCGGCAACAGACTGGCACCATTCTCCACATTTTCTGGGAATGCCCTAAATTACAAACATTCTGGCAGCCTGTCCTGAGACTCATCCACAAGTTCACAGACATTTCCTTAGCCAATGATCCCGCAGCAGTTCTTCTCAATCTAACTCCTATGTCGAGAAAGCGTTATCATAAGTCCTTACTTAAACATCTCCTCAATGCAGCTAGGGCCTGCATCCCAAGTCAGTGGAAAGAGCAATCTGCTCCAATGGTGACCCAGTGGTTCGCAAAGGGTAAATGATATTGAACGAATGGAAGACCTGACTGCCACAATGAGGGATAAAACGGAGGAGCATGGGAACAGATGGTTCTACTGGACCCAGTTTCGCTTTTCGGAAGAATACCTCCGCAAGACATAGTAAGCTCATGGTGATCGTTGGAGATCGCTGTTCCAAACGTTGGACAGCTGATGAGCTGGTGAGCCGAGGGCGTCTCTTGCTCCCTGGGAGGGGACCCCACCCTATCCACTCTACCCACGACACCCCCTTACCCCTTCTTTTCCTTTTCTGCCATTTCCTTCCCCAATCTTCTCTTTCCCTTTCTCCCTCCTTTCAGTTCTACTATTTCCCTTCTTAACTCAAAAAAGGGAAAAGAAAATGGTATGTTCCGACCCCATTTGACTACTACACAATACTCTTCCCCTATCTATGGATATCTAAACTCTTCGAGGGTAGCAGGGCTAGTATCAATAATATTTTAAGTGGTAGAGGATCCCAACGAGATGGAGCTTTAATCTCATCTTAATATGACCGCAAAGCTGTACACGTGCTATTCTCCTCAGACTTCTTACCATTGGCTCTGATATCCATGCAATATGATCGTTTGTTTATAACTATTTGTATCACACATTCTGTGAAGTTGCCTTTGCATTGTATGTCGCATACTACTAAATAAAAAAACAAAAAAAACAGAAGCCTATGGCACCTGGTATTCCCAGGCGGTCTCCCATCCAGGTACTAACCAGGCCCGACACTGTTTAGCATCCGAGATCAGACGAGATTGGGCGCTTTCAGGGTGATGGGGCCGTAGGTGATCTATTCGGGCACTCTTAACCCTCTTGACAAATGCCAAGATGGTCACCTTGGGAAACAAGTGAAAAAAAAAACAGGTCAATGTCAACAACATAAAAAGAAGAATACGGCACCTGGTATTCCAACGCCATCTCCCATCCAGGTACTAACTAGGCCCAACCCTTCTTAGCCTCAGAAAAGAGAAGAGATAGGGCTCTTTCAGGGTGATGCTGCTGTAAGCGATCTCTTTGGGCACTCTCAACCCTCTTGACAAATGCCAAGATGGTCACCTTGGGAAACAAGCAAAAAAAAGAAAACGAATCAACGCCAACAACATAAAAAGAAGCCTACAATAACTGGTAATCCCAGGTGGTCTCCCATCCAGGTACTAACCAGGCCCGACTCTTCTTAGCCTCCAAGATCAGATGAGATTGGGTGCTTTCAGAGTGATGTGGCCATAGGCAATCTCTTCAGGCACTCTCAACCCTCTTGACAAACACCAAGATGGTCACTTTGGGAAATAAGCGAAAAAAAAACAGGTCAACGCCAACAACATAAAAAGAAGTCTACGACACCTGGTATTCCCAGGCGGTCTCCCATCCAGGTACTAACAAGGCCCGACTCTATTCGCCTCCAACATCAAACGAGATCGGGTGCTTTCAGGGTAATGTGCCCGTAGGCAATCTCTTCAGGCACTTTCAACCCTCTTGACAAATGCCAAGATGGTCACCTTAGGAAACAAGCAAAAAAATAAAAATAAGTCGGAAGCTAGAGACAATACGGCCCGAGTCCTCAATTTAATCCATGCGGCGCATGTACAGGGAAGGCCCTTGCTTATGCTGTCAACGGACGCGGAGGAGGCCTTTGACAGGGTGGCCTGGCACTTTATGCAGGCCACCCTGGAACATATAGGTCTTGGCCCCAACATGATGAACTGGGTAATGTCGCTTTACTCCACGCCATCGGCAGCGGTACGGGTGACCGAGTGGTGCTCGGACTCTTTCCCCATCACTAATGGGACGAGGCAGGGGTGCCCTCTGTCTCCCCTAATTTTTATTCTGACACTGGAACCACTTATGTGTCACGTTCGGAATGACCCGAATATTACTGGCATATCCAAACCCTCGGCACAGCACAAAATTGCGGCGTACGCTGATGATCTAATTTTTTCCATCTCCAATCCACACATTTTGCTTCCCAAAATACTTGCGTCTCTACAGCGACACGGCAGCCTATCAAACTATAAAAACAATTGCGCCAAGTCGGCTTTATTGAATATATCGGTCCCGGATGGTGAGGCCAAGAGGCTCCGCTCCTCTTTTCCATTCTACTGGGCTGAAAAATCTATACGTTAACTGGGCGTTGACATCGCAGCGGATTTAGCGCAATTGTACCTGCTTGATTTTGTCCCTCTCCTGGATAGACTGAAATCTGATTTGGGAAACTGGCATGCTTTAACACTGACCTGGTTCGGGCGCTGTAATGCATTAAAAATGATGGCCCTCCCTCGGATCTTATACATGTTCCAGACATTACCAATCCGGTTACCCCCAATTTTTTTCAGACAACTGCAGGTGCTGCTCCGGGACTTTATTTTGGCGCGCAAACCGCCCAGAGCCCATTTGCAATTGCTTGCCAGACCAAAGGACAAGGGGGGTCTGGGTCTCCCAGATCTCAGACAATACTACAGAGTGACTCTGCTAGCGAGAGTCGTTGATTGGCATTGTAATGGCCCACACAAGCCGTGGGTGGAGATGGAGATTGAGGATGGATCCATTCCCCTATTGACCTCCCCGTGGCTCCTGTCCTCCCTACCAAAAGACCTCAGAGGTCACCCCGTAGTGGGAGCTACGTTGGCTGTTGTGCGGAGGTTGTTCCGCTGCACACACATTGCTCCCCTGCCATCACCAATGACTCCGGTTATAGGTAATCCAGACTTCCCATCGGGATTTACCAACAAGAAACTGCGACAGTTGACAGTGGTGGGGAAACAGCGTCTGGGAGAGGTGTGGCCCACGGGAAGGCTCCCGACCACGCAAACTGTCGCCGAGCTTTCTGACCCTCCGCTTGACTTGTTTAGTGCTTATCAACTTCGTCACTTTCTTCTGGCCATACAAAGGGCCCCCTACACTCCTAGAGACCTGACACCCTATATATCCATCTGTCACAAAAGGGAACCTGTGCGACACACCCTCTCCCTTCTGTACAACCTATTGAGTAGTCAGGAGGAGGAGTCGACCCCCACCATTTATCCACAAATGGGAGAGGGACTTAGGCATCACATTTACCCCACAACAGATAGGGAAGATCCTGACCTTAGTACATAAAGCTTCCATCGCAAACCAATATCAAGATACAAGATAGTCTCACGCTGGTATAGAGTCCCATACCTTCTGAATAAAATGGATAGATCGATCCCGGATGTTTGTTGGAGGTGAAATTCAGATATGGGGACCATGGGACACCTTTTCTGGGCATGCCCGACCTTGAGGAACTTTTGGGTTCCCAGTAGCGTGCCTTCTACACTTGACCGAACAGCCTGTTCGAAAATACAAAAAAACCCTCACGATGCAACTCCTGAATGCCGCCCGGGCCTGCATTCCCGCACTGTGGAGGCAGCCTCAGCCCCCATCCAAGGTGCTGTGTTATTCCAAAGTCAATCATATTCTCCGGATGGAAGAATTGACCGCCACCCTTCACAACACTGAAGAGGCATTTAGTGTTACATGAAGGCCCTGGAGGTATTTTACTGGTACTCGAGACTACATTCGGGAGGTGAGCAGTGCCTCTGTCCCAGAAAACGACTGAACATCTAACGTTTACCTACGTAGGCCATGTCTGCCCTGGGTGGCATTCCCCCCCTCCTTTTTGTCTTTATTTTTCTTTTTTTCCCTGTCGCCATCCCCCCACCTCCTCTCTCTCCGTCTTTGCACTCTCTTCTTCCCCCGTCCTCCCTTTTGACTATGCCTTGTCTCCTTACTAGCCTTCGGGACCCAGAAGAACCCCAGGGTTCTGGACATGACCGGCTCATATTTTACTCTGGTTCACGTAGGTCATGATAAGCTGGCTCGCTGTGGTCCCAGTTGTTCTCCATGATTACATTTGTCCGAACGGAGCTGCACTAGTTATACTGTACTACATGTCGGAGGTGGGGTTTCTCTATTTTCTGCATGAAACTGTAGGACTCCCCTCTGAGAACCCAGAGTTATTTGGCTGCCTATTTTTTGTTAGCATGTAATTGTGACCCTGGGTCATGCTGTATGGTTGACTGTTATATTTATGTTGTTCTACTTAATAAAAGAATAATAAAAATAAAGAAAATAAGTCAATGCCAACAACTTAAAACTAAAGCCTATGGCATCGAGAAATCCCAGGTGGTCTCCCATCGAGGTACTAACCATGTCCCAACCCTGCTTAGCCTCTGAGATCAAATGCACGCTCAACCCTCTTGACAAACGCCAAGATGGTCACCTTGGGAAACAAACAAAAAAAACAAGTCAACGCCAACAACATAAAAAGAAGCCTGCGGCATCTGGAAAACCCAGGCGGTCTCCCATCCAGGTACAAACCAGGCCCAACCCTGCTTAGCCTCTGAGACCAAACGAGATTGGGCGCTTTCAGGGTGTTGTGCCCGTAGGCAATTTCTTTGTGCACTCTCAACCCTCTTGACAAATGCCAAGATGGTCACCTTGGGAAACAAGGGAAAAAAAACAGGTCAAAGCCAACAACATAAAAAGAATCCTACGGCATCCGGTATTCCCAGGCGATCTCCCAATCAAGACACTAACCAGACCAGATCCTTCTATGTCACCTGGTCTTTCCAGGCAGTCTCCCACCCAGGTACTAACCAGTCCTGATGCTCCTAAGCCTCTGAAATCAGACGAGATCGGGTGCTTTCAGTGTGATGTGGCCGTAAGCGTTCTCTTCAAGACACGCCCAACCCTCTTGACAAACGCCAAGATGGTCGCCTTGAGAAACAAGCGAAAAAAACAGTTCAAAGCCAACAACAAAAAAAGAAGTCTATGGCACCTGGTATTTCCAGGCGGTCTCCCATCCAGGTACTAACCAGGACCGACACTGTTTAGCCTCTGAGATCAGATGAGATTGGGCGCTTTCAGGGTGATGGGGCCGTAGGTGATCTCTTTGGGCACTCTCAACCCTCTTGTTAAACACCAAGATGGTCACCTTGGGAAACAAGCGAAAATAAACAGGTAAAAGCCAACAACATAAAAAGAAGCCTACGGCACCTGGTATTCACAGATGGTCTCCCATACAGGTATTAACCAGGCTGTACACTGCTAGGCCTCCGAGATCAGATGAGATTGTGCACTTTCAGGGTGATGTGGCCATAGGTGTTCTATTTAGACACTCTCAACCCTCTTGACAAATACCAAGATGGTTATCTTGGGAAACAAGTGAAAAAAAAAAAGGTCAACGCCAACAACATAGACCCTGGCGGTCTCCCATCTGACCCAGACCCTGCTTAACCTCTGAGATCGGGCGCTTTCAGGGTGATGTGACCTCAGGCGAACGCTTTGGGACATACTCAAAACTCTTGACTGATGCTAAAATGGTCACCTTGGGAAACAAGCGAAAGAAAAACAGGTCAAAGCCAACAATATAAAAAGATTCCTACGGCACCTTTAATTAGGTACTATCCAGGCCGGACCCTTCTTAGCCTCTGAGATCAGATGAGATCGGGCACTTTCAGGGGGTTGTGGCCGTAGGAGATTTCTTTGGGCTCTCTCAGCCCTCTTGACAAATGCCAAGATGATCACCTTGGGAAACAAGCGGAAAAAAAAAACCATGTCAACGCCAACAACATAAAAAGAATGCTACAGCACCTGGTATTCCCAGTTGGTCTCCCATCCAGTTACATCAGGCCCGACAATGCTTAGCCTCCGAGATCAGACAAGATCAGGCACTTTCAAGGGGATGGGGCCATAGGCGATCTCTTCGGGCACTCTCAACCATCATGACAAACGCCAACATGGTCATCTTGGGAAACAAGCGGAAAAAAACAAGTCATTGCCAACATTGGAGGCTAAGCAGGGTTGGGCAATCAGTTTCCTTGCCTGAAATAGGCATCTCAGAACTGCCATCTGGCTACTTCCCGGGTTTCCAACTCCTTCAACTAATCCCAGGAGACAATACTTCGCCTCCATCCTGGTGGAGGTTCCAACCACCCGATCAATGGTTCCTGTCACCTCTGTCCAGTAGCGGATCAACTTCGGGCATCTCCAAAACATGTGCATCATGTCTCCCCCCATGTTCCCGCACCGGGGGCAACTTGCGTCCGGCCGTTCGGCCAAACTGAAAAAGTTTACGAGGAGCATAATAGGTTCTATATAATAAGAACAGATGTGACATCCTGTGTGAGGAGAGCCACAATTCACCACAGGCAGGATTCCTGTGGCCAATTATAGCTCAGGGGGGTTTAGTACACACCCCACACTATATAAGGCCGCCAGCATGGCGGCCTTGTATAGTGTGTTGCGGTGGTCAGGGAAAGAGGACGCTCTTTACTGCTTGGGAACCTAGCACTGTTACAGTGGGTGTTATGTGCCTCCTGCACAGTACACACCTGAAGCTACCCTTTATTACTGGTGTTCAATTTCTGCAATACATGCATCTGCAGTGCAGAAGTTAGAGTCGGTGTTGTGTGCCTCCTGCACAGTATACACCTTATTGCTGGTGTTCTGTTTCTGTAATACAGGAACCTAGCACTGTTACAGTGCTAGGGTGTACAGAGAAGCTGGTATATATAGAAGACTACAGCATACAGAAGAAAGGCTAGTGAATACAGAATACAGGTTTCGTGTATGTAGAGAGGCTTGAGTATACAGAGATGCTAGAGTAAACAGTGAGGATGGGGTACACAGAGAGGCTAGTTTAAAGACAAATACAAAGATGTTAGTGTATATAGAGAGGTTAGTGTATAGAGAGAGTCGAGTGTATACAGAAAGGACAGTGCATATAGAGAAGCTAGTGTATACAGAAAGGGTATACATGAAAGCTGACATTCTATACAGAAGACTGGGTAGTGTATACAGAGAGTCTAGTGGGTACAGAAGACAGGCTGGTGTATTCTAGCTAGTTTTTACAGTCTAGTGTATACAGAAGACAGGCTGTGGTATACAGAGAGTTTAGTGTATTCAGAGAGTCTAGTGTATACAGTCGGCGAGTGTATACATAAGACTGGCTAGTTTACACAGTGTTTACAGAGATGCAAGGGTGTACAGAGAAGCTGGTATATATAGAAGACTACAGCATACAGAAGAAAGGCTAGTTAATACACAATACAGAAGACTCGTGTATGTAGATAGGCTTGAGTATACAGAGATGCTAGAGTAAACAGTGAGGCTGGGGTACACAGAGAGGCTAATTTAAAGAGAGGCTAGTATATACAAAGATGTTAGTGTATATAGAGAGGTTAATGTATAGAGAGGGTCGAGAGTATACAGAAAGGACAGTGCATATAGAGAAACTAGTGTATACAGAAGACAGGCTTGGGTATACATCAAAGCTGACAGTGTATACAGAAGACTGGGTAGTGCATACAGAGAGTCTATTGGGTAAAGAAGACAGGCTGGTGTATTCTAGCTAGTTTTTACAGTCTAATGTATACAGAAGACAGGCTGTGGTATACTGAGGGTTTAGTGTATTCAGAGAGTCTAGTGTACAGAGATGCAAGGGTGTACAGAGAAGCGAGAAGCTAGTATATATAAGGCTAGTGAATACAGGCTAGTGAATGCAGATAGGCTTGAGTATACAGAGATGCTAGAGTAAACAATGAGGCTGGGGTACACAGAGAGGCTAATTTAAAGAGAGGCTAGTATATACAAAGATGTTAGTGTATATAGAGAGGTTAGTGTATAGAGAGAGTCGAGTGTATACAGATAGGACAGTGCATATAGAGAGACTAGTGTATACAGAAGACAGGCTTGGGTATACATCCAAGCTGACAGTGTATACAGAAGACTGGGTCGTGTATACAGAGATTCTAGTGGGTACAGAAGACAGGCTGGTGTATTCTAGCTAGTGTTTACAGTCTAGTGTATACAGAAGACAGGCTGTGGTATACAGAGGGTTTAGTGTATTACAGAGATGCAAGGGTGTACAGAGAAGCTAGTATATATAAAAGACTACAGCATACAGAAGAAAGGCTAGTGAATACAGAATAAAGGCTGGCTTCTACGGAGAGGCTACCACTACGGAGATGCAGAACAATATCTAGGGTATATAGAGAGGCTAGATTATACAGAAAGGCTAGTGCATAGAGTGAAGCTATTGTATATAGAAGCCTGGTTAGTGTATACAGAGAAGCTAGCGTGTACAGAAGAAAGGCTAGACAGGCTATAAAGAGAGACAAGTTTTTACAGAAGACAGTTTGGGATGCAGAGATGCAGAAGACAGAGATGCTAGTTTATACAGAGAGACTAATTTATACAGAAGACAGGCTAGGGCATACAGAAGACAGAAGACGGGCTAGTGTATTCAGAACATAGGCTAGTGTATATCGAAGACAGGCTATTGTATGCAGAAGACCGGCTAGTGTAAACATGCTGGTGTATATAGAGAGGCTAGTGAATTTAGAGGGTAGGCTAAGTGATAACAGAAGACAATCTGGGCTATACAGAGACATTTCATCATTTCATCTAGCTCACATCTCTAATGGAGTTTGTCTCATTGCCATGTTATGCCTTTTTATTCTTATGCTAAATATAGATCACTACACGATTTTAATCATCCACATCAAGCATGCAATAAAACTATCATACATCAAAATAAACCATGTACTCTTTTGCATATTTGTACCGGGACTGTGAGTATGTGACAGTCCTGACACACCATCCTGACTTATTTTTCTTTATTTCTTATTAGAAATGGAGAGTACTATCTCAAAATCCGCTTAAATCTATTCACTTCCATGAGTTCTACCTCTAATTGTACCTTAATGCAAAATGTTCACAAAACCATCCATTTGCTACCAGACATGCTGCACATACTAAGAGTAATGTAACTATCGCTCTCTAACGATGTAAACAGTTTTATTGCTTTTCTGACATTGACCGAGTATCTCTGACATTAACTGAGTATCTCTCTGCACTATGATCTTAATAATAATAATAATAATAATAGGATTGTGTAATGCAAAGATCAACTAGTCTAATATAAGCTTTCTCATTGGTACCGGCATATCCTTTAAATTTAGACTAACGCAACTATTTCTCGGCCATTTTCAAGCTAAGCTTTCAATCTCTTACCTTTGAACAGCGATACTTCCTCCCTACAATATTAAGCCATTTAAATGTCCTATTGGTCGCCTATATTATACAACTCTTTGAAAAGCCTATATGTAGAGAATAAAACTAGTCTTACATCTTAATAAAACAGTTTTATTGCTCAACCAGTATCAGCTGTCATGACAAATAAACGTTTCCACTGTTTGACTCTATTTTCTGTATTACTTCTTTTTCTCCACCTTATCTGTCACAGTTAAAACACAGTGACAAAACATTTCTTTTTACCTCAGCAAAATGTGAGAAAAGCAGTATAAGCCGTCTTTCTGCCATATGCAACCATCTCTCGCTACCTCTATGCGATAGGATTCTCTTTCCAGTGGAAACGGAAAACAGTCAGTGTAAGCCGTCTTCGTGCGTAACAAAATTAGTGGAACGATTTACACGTTGGAATTTGCAAGCTACGTCAATTTACTGTTAAATAGAGTACCTTTGCATTTATCCCTTGACTTTGCAACTATCCCTTGATCCCTTTTGTGTATTCACTTTATCTCGACCTATATATAATGCCTCAATATTTTCCTAATTGGTTTTGCTATACTTATTATTATATTATAGAGATTACTAACTCTAAATCATTGTAAACCTAACCATAGTTATAATGTCTACAGCTAATTTTACGTTAAAGCAAAATTCACACAAAACCATCTTTTTAAAACCTTTACACATTAAGAGTAATGCAACCATCTCTCGCTACCTCTATGCAATAGGATTCTCTTTCCAGTGGAAACGGAAAACAGTCAGTGTAAGCCGTCTTCGTGCGCAGCAAAATTAATGGAACGATTTACACGTTGGAATTTGCAAGCTACGTCAATTTACTGTTAAATAGAGTACCTTTGCATTTATCCCTTGACTTTGCTACTATCCCTTGATCCCTTTTGTGTATTCACTATATCTCGACCTATACATACTGCCTCAAAATTTTCGTAATTTGTTTTGCTATACTTATTATTATTATTTTATAGAGATTACTATCTCTAAATCATTGTAACAAGTTATAATGTCTACAGCTAATTTTACGTTAAAGCAAAAGTCACACAAAACCATCTTTTTAAAACCTTTTACACACTGCACATTAAGATTAATGCAACCATCTCTCGCTACCTCTATGCAATTGGATTCTCTTTCTGACTCTATTTTGTGTATTACTTCTTCTCCACATTAACTGTCACACTGATAACCATTTGTAACACATAACACTTGCAACACATTTTTTAACAGCGGCAAAATGTGAGAAAAGCAGTGGGACGGTTTACTTGATTGAGAAGTGGTTGCATTAGCAAAGCATAGCAATACAGTTTGATTAAATTAATAACACTTAATGCAACTATTTTACATTCACATCATGCATACATCCTAATGTAAGCTGTCTATCACTATTAATGTTCATGGTTACTGATACATTATGCCGATGACCAGTGGAAACGGAAAAACATGTTACGCACGAAGACGGCTTACACTGACTGTTTTCCGTTTCCACTGGTCATCGGCATAATGTATCAGTAACCATGGTGCAGTGTGTAAAAGGTTTTAAAAAGATGGTTTTGTGTGACTTTTGCTTTAACGTAAAATTAGCTGTAGACATTATAACTTGTTACAATGATTTAGAGATAGTAATCTCTATAAAATAATAATAATAAGTACTGGAAAGAGAATCCTATTGCATAGAGGTAGCGAGAGATGGTTGCATTACTCTTAATGTGTAAAGGTTTTAAAAAGATGGTTTTGTGTGAATTTTGCTTTAACGTAAAATTAGCTGTGGACATTATAACTATGGTTAGGTTTACAATGATTTAGAGTTAGTAATCTCTATAATATAATAATAATAAGTATAGCAAAACAAATTACGAAAATTTTGAGGCAGTATGTATAGGTCGAGATATAGTGAATACACAAAAGGGATCAAGGGATAGTAGCAAAGTCAAGGGATAAATGCAAAGGTACTCTATTTAACAGTAAATTGACGTAGCTTGCAAATTCCATTGTGTAAATCGTTCCATTAATTTTGCTGCTCACGAAGACGGCTTACACTGACTGTTTTCCGTTTCCACTGGAAAGAGAATCCTATTGCATAGAGGTAGCGAGAGATGGTTGCATTACTCTTAATGTGTAAAGGTTTTAAAAAGATGGTTTTGTGTGAATTTTGCTTTAACGTAAAATTAGCTGTGGACATTATAACTATGGTTAGGTTTACAATGATTTAGAGTTAGTAATCTCTATAATATAATAATAATAAGTATAGCAAAACAAATTAGGGAAATATTGAGGCAGTATATATAGGTCGAGATAAAGTGAATACACAAAAGGGATCAAGGGATAGTTGCAAAGTCAAGGGATAAATGCAAAGGTACATTATTTAAGAGTAAATTGACGTAGCTTGCAAATTCCAACGTGTAAATCGTTCCATTAATTTTGTTACGCACGAAGACGGCTTACACTGACTGTTTTCCTTTTCCACTGGAAAGAGAAACCTATTGCATAGAGGTAGCGAGAGATGGTTGCATATGGCAGAAAGACGGCTTACACTGCTTTTCTCACATTTTGCTGCGGTAAAAAGAAATGTTTTGTCACTGTGTTTTAACTGTGACAGATAAGGTGGAGAAAAAGAAGTAATACAGAAAATAGAGTCAAACAGTGGAAACGTTTATTTGTCATGACAGCTGATACTGGTTGAGCAATAAAACTGTTTTATTAAGATGTAAGACTAGTTTTATTCTCTACATATAGGCTTTTAACAGAGTTGTATAATATAGGCGACCAATAGGACATTTAAATGGCTTAATATTCAAATGTACCATTTAATATACAGAGTTGTATAATATAGGCGACCAATAGGACATTTAAATGGCTTAATATTCAAAGCTTAGCTTGAAAATGGCCGAGAAATAGTTGCGTTAGTCTAAATTTAAAGGATATGCCGGTACCAATGAGAAAGCTTATTGATTGACTGGTTGATCTTTGCATTACACAATCCTACTATTATTATTATTATTAAGATCATAGTGCAGAGAGATACTCAGTTAATGTCAGATATACTCGGTCAATGTCAGAAAAGCAATAAAACTGTTTACATCGTTAGAGAGCGATAGTTACATTACTCTTAGTATGTGCAGCATGTCTGGTAGCAAATGGATGGTTTTGTGAACATTTTGCATTAAGGTACAATTAGCGGTAGAAATGAATAGATTTAAGCGTATTTTGAGATAGTACTCTCCATTTCTAATAAGAAATAAAGAAAAATAAGTCAGGATGGTGTGTCAGGACTGTCACATACTCACAGTCCCGGTACAAATATGCAAAATAGAGCAAAAGAGTACATGGTTTATTTTGATGTATGATAGTTTTATTGCATGCTTGATGTGGATGATTAAAATCGTGTAGTGATCTATATTTAGCATAAGAATGAAAAGGCATAACATGGCAATGAGACAAACTCCATTAGAGATGTGAGCTAGATGAAATGATGAAATGTCTCTGTATAGCCCAGATTGTCTTCTATTATCACTTAGCCTACCCTCTAAATTCACTAGCCTCTCTATATACACCAGCATGTTTACACTAGCCGGTCTTCTGCATACAATAGCCTGTCTTCGATATACACTAGCCTATGTTCTGAATACACTAGCCCGTCTTCTGTCTTCTGTATGCCCTAGCCTGTCTTCTGTATACATTAGTCTCTCTGTATAAACTAGCATCTCTGTCTTCTGCATCTCTGCATCCCAAACTGTCTTCTGTAAAAACTTGTCTCTCTTTATAGCCTGTCTAGCCTTTCTTCTGTACACACTAGCTTCTCTGTATACCCTAGATAGTGTTCTGCATCTCCGTAGTGGTAGCCTCTCCGTAGAAGCCAGCCTTTATTCTGTATTCACTAGCCTTTCTTCTGTATGCTGTAGTCTTTTATATATACTAGCTTCTCTGTACACCCTTGCATCTCTGTAATACACTAAACCCTCTGTATACCACAGCCTGTCTTTTGTATACACTAGACTGTAAACACTAGCTAGAATACACCAGCCTGTCTTCTGTACCCACTAGAATCTCTGTATACACGACCCAGTCTTCTGTATACACTGTCAGCTTGGATGTATACCCAAGCCTGTCTTCTGTATACACTAGTCTCTCTATATGCACTGTCCTATCTGTATACACTCGACTCTCTCTATACACTAACCTCTCTATATACACTAACATCTTTGTATATACTAGCCTCTCTTTAAATTAGCCTCTCTGTGTACCCCAGCCTCATTGTTTACTCTAGCATCTCTGTATACTCAAGCCTATCTGCATTCACTAGCCTGTATTCACTAGCCTTATATATACTAGCTTCTCGCTTCTCTGTACACCCTTGCATCTCTGTACACTAGACTCTCTGAATACACTAAACCCTCAGTATACCACAGCCTGTCTTCTGTATACATTAGACTGTAAAAACTAGCTAGAATACACCAGCCTGTCTTCTTTACCCAATAGACTCTCTGTATGCACTACCCAGTCTTCTGTATACACTGTCAGCTTTGATGTATACCCAAGCCTGTCTTCTGTATACACTAGTTTCTCTATATGCACTGTCCTTTCTGTATACTCTCGACCCTCTCTATACATTAACCTCTCTATATACACTAACATCTTTGTATATACTAGCCTCTCTTTAAATTAGCCTCTCTGTGTACCCCAGCCTCACTGTTTACTCTAGCATCTCTGTATACTCAAGCCTATCTACATACACGAGTCTTCTGTATTGTGTATTAACTAGCCTTTCTTCTGTATGCTGTAGTCTTCTATATATACCAGCTTCTCTGTACACCCTTGCATCTCTGTAAACACTGTGTAAACTAGCCAGTCTTATGTATACACTCGCCGACTGTATACACTAGACTCTCTGAATACACTAAACTCTCTGTATACCACAGCCTGTCTTCTGTATACACTAGACTGTAAAAACTAGCTAGAATACACCAGCCTGTCTTCTGTACCCACTAGACTCTCTGTATAGAATGTCAGCTTTCATGTATACCCTTTCTGTATACACTAGCTTCTCTATATGCACTGTCCTTTCTGTATACACTCGACTCTCTCTATACACTAACCTCTCTATATACACTAACATCTTTGTATTTGTCTTTAAACTAGCCTCTCTGTGTACCCCAGCCTCACTGTTTACTCTAGCATCTCTGTATACTCAAGCCTCTCTACATAAACGAAACCTGTATTCTGTATTCACTAGCCTTTCTTCTGTATGCTGTAGTCTTCTATATATACCAGCTTCTCTGTACACCCTAGCACTGTAACAGTACTAGGTTCCTGTATTACAGAAACAGAACACCAGCAATAAGGTGTATACTGTGCAGGAGGCACACAACACCGACTCTAACTTCTGCACTGCAGATGCATGTATTGCAGAAATTGAACACCAGTAATAAAGGGTAGCTTCAGGTGTGTACTGTGCAGGAGGCACATAACACCCACTGTAACAGTGCTAGGTTCCCAAGCAGTAAAGAGCGTCCTCTTTCCCTGACCACCACAACACACTATACAAGGCCGCCATGCTGGCGGCCTTATATAGTGTGGGGTGTGTACTAAACCCCCCTGAGCTATAATTGGCCACAGGAATCCTGCCTGTGGTGAATTGTGGCTCTCCTCACACAGGATGTCACATCTGTTCTTATTATATAGAACCTATTATGCTCCTCGTAAACTTTTTCAGTTTGGCCGAACGGCCGGACGCAAGTTGCCCCCGGTGCGGGAACATGGGGGGAGACATGATGCACATGTTTTGGAGATGCCCGAAGTTGATCCGCTACTGGACAGAGGTGACAGGAACCATTGATCGGGTGGTTGGAACCTCCACCAGGATGGAGGCGAAGTATTGTCTCCTGGGATTAGTTGAAGGAGTTGGAAACCCGGGAAGTAGCCAGATGGCAGTTCTGAGATGCCTATTTCAGGCAAGGAAACTGATTGCCCAACCCTGCTTAGCCTCCAATGTTGGCAATGACTTGTTTTTTTTCGCTTGTTTCCCAAGATGACCATGTTGGCGTTTGTCATGATGGTTGAGAGTGCCCGAAGAGATCGCCTATGGCCCCATCCCCTTGAAAGTGCCTGATCTTGTCTGATCTCGGAGGCTAAGCATTGTCGGGCCTGATGTAACTGGATGGGAGACCAACTGGGAATACCAGGTGCCGTAGCATTCTTTTTATGTTGTTGGCGTTGACATGGTTTTTTTTTTCCGCTTGTTTCCCAAGGTGATCATCTTGGCATTTGTCAAGAGGGCTGAGAGAGCCCAAAGAAATCTCCTACGGCCACATCCCCCTGAAAGTGCCCGATCTCATCTGATCTCAGAGGCTAAGCAGGGTCCGGCCTGGATAGTACCTAATTAAAGGTGCCGTAGGAATCTTTTTATATTGTTGGCTTTGACCTGTTTTTCTTTCGCTTGTTTCCCAAGGTGACCATTTTAGCATCAGTCAAGAGTTTTGAGTATGTCCCAAAGCATTCGCCTGAGGTCACATCACCCTGAAAGCGCCCGATCTCAGAGGCTAAGCAGGGTCTGGGTCAGATGGGAGACCGCCAGGGTCTATGTTGTTGGCGTTGACCTTTTTTTTTTTCACTTGTTTCCCAAGATAACCATCTTGGTATTTGTCAAGAGGGTTGAGAGTGTCTAAATAGAACACCTATGGCCACATCACCCTGAAAGTGCACAATCTCATCTGATCTCGGAGGCCTAGCAGTGTACAGCCTGGTTAATACCTGTATGGGAGACCATCTGTGAATACCAGGTGCCGTAGGCTTCTTTTTATGTTGTTGGCTTTTACCTGTTTATTTTCGCTTGTTTCCCAAGGTGACCATCTTGGTGTTTAACAAGAGGGTTGAGAGTGCCCAAAGAGATCACCTACGGCCCCATCACCCTGAAAGCGCCCAATCTCATCTGATCTCAGAGGCTAAACAGTGTCGGTCCTGGTTAGTACCTGGATGGGAGACCGCCTGGAAATACCAGGTGCCATAGACTTCTTTTTTTGTTGTTGGCTTTGAACTGTTTTTTTCGCTTGTTTCTCAAGGCGACCATCTTGGCGTTTGTCAAGAGGGTTGGGCGTGTCTTGAAGAGAACGCTTACGGCCACATCACACTGAAAGCACCCGATCTCGTCTGATTTCAGAGGCTTAGGAGCATCAGGACTGGTTAGTACCTGGGTGGGAGACTGCCTGGAAAGACCAGGTGACATAGAAGGATCTGGTCTGGTTAGTGTCTTGATTGGGAGATCGCCTGGGAATACCGGATGCCGTAGGATTCTTTTTATGTTGTTGGCTTTGACCTGTTTTTTTTCCCTTGTTTCCCAAGGTGACCATCTTGGCATTTGTCAAGAGGGTTGAGAGTGCACAAAGAAATTGCCTACGGGCACAACACCCTGAAAGCGCCCAATCTCGTTTGGTCTCAGAGGCTAAGCAGGGTTGGGCCTGGTTTGTACCTGGATGGGAGACCGCCTGGGTTTTCCAGATGCCGCAGGCTTCTTTTTATGTTGTTGGCGTTGACTTGTTTTTTTTGTTTGTTTCCCAAGGTGACCATCTTGGCGTTTGTCAAGAGGGTTGAGCGTGCATTTGATCTCAGGGGCTAAGCAGGGTTGGGACATGGTTAGTACCTGGATGGGAGACCGCCTGGGATTTCTCGATGCCATAGGCTTTAGTTTTAAGTTGTTGGCATTGACTTATTTTCTTTATTTTTATTATTCTTTTATTAAGTAGAACAACATAAATATAACAGTCAACCATACAGCATGACCCAGGGTCACAATTACATGCTAACAAAAAATAGGCAGCCAAATAACTCTGGGTTCTCAGAGGGGAGTCCTACAGTTTCATGCAGAAAATAGAGAAACCCCACCTCCGACATGTAGTACAGTATAACTAGTGCAGCTCCGTTCGGACAAATGTAATCATGGAGAACAACTGGGACCACAGCGAGCCAGCTTATCATGACCTACGTGAACCAGAGTAAAATATGAGCCGGTCATGTCCAGAACCCTGGGGTTCTTCTGGGTCCCGAAGGCTAGTAAGGAGACAAGGCATAGTCAAAAGGGAGGACGGGGAAGAAGAGAGTGCAAAGACGGAGAGAGAGGAGGTGGGGGGATGGCGACGGGGAAAAAAAGAAAAATAAAGACAAAAAGGAGGGGGGGAATGCCACCCAGGGCAGACATGGCCTACGTAGGTAAACGTTAGATGTTCAGTCGTTTTCTGGGACGGAGGCACTGCTCACCTCCCGAATGTAGTCTCGAGTACCAGTAAAATACCTCCAGGGCCTTCATGTAACACTAAATGCCTCTTCAGTGTTGTGAAGGGTGGCGGTCAATTCTTCCATCCGGAGAATATGATTGACTTTGGAATACCACAGCACTTTGGATGGGGGCTGAGGCTGCCTCCACAGTGCGGGAATGCAGGCCCGGGCGGCATTCAGGAGTTGCATCGTGAGGGTTTTTTTGTATTTTCGAACAGGCTGTTCGGTCATGTGTAGAAGGCACGCTACTGGGAACCCAAAAGTTCCTCAAGGTCGGGCATGCCCAGAAAAGGTGTCCCATGGTCCCCATATCTGAATTTCACCTCCAACAAACATCCGGGATCGATCTATCCATTTTATTCAGAAGGTATGGGACTCTATACCAGCGTGAGACTATCTTGTATCTTGATATTGGTTTGCGATGGAAGCTTTATGTACTAAGGTCAGGATCTTCCCTATCTGTTGTGGGGTAAATGTGATGCCTAAGTCCCTCTCCCATTTGTGGATAAATGGTGGGGGTCGACTCCTCCTCCTGACTACTCAATAGGTTGTACAGAAGGGAGAGGGTGTGTCGCACAGGTTCCCTTTTGTGACAGATGGATTTATAGGGTGTCAGGTCTCTAGGAGTGTAGGGGGCCCTTTGTATGGCCAGAAGAAAGTGACGAAGTTGATAAGCACTAAACAAGTCAAGCGGAGGGTCAGAAAGCTCGGCGACAGTTTGCGTGGTCGGGAGCCTTCCCGTGGGCCACACCTCTCCCAGACGCTGTTTCCCCACCACTGTCAACTGTCGCAGTTTCTTGTTGGTAAATCCCGATGGGAAGTCTGGATTACCTATAACCGGAGTCATTGGTGATGGCAGGGGAGCAATGTGTGTGCAGCGGAACAACCTCCGCACAACAGCCAACGTAGCTCCCACTACGGGGTGACCTCTGAGGTCTTTTGGTAGGGAGGACAGGAGCCACGGGGAGGTCAATAGGGGAATGGATCCATCCTCAATCTCCATCTCCACCCACTGCTTGTGTGGGCCATTACAATGCCAATCAACGACTCTCGCTAGCAAAGTCACTCTGTAGTATTGTCTGAGATCTGGGAGACCCAGACCCCCCTTGTCCTTTGGTCTGGCAAGCAATTGCAAACGGGCTCTGGGCGGTTTGCGCGCCAAAATAAAGTCCCGGAGCAGCACCTGCAGTTGTCTGAAAAAAATTGGGGGTAACCGGATCGGTAATGTCTGGAACATGTATAAGATCCGAGGGAGGGCCATCATTTTTAATGCATTACAGCGCCCGAACCAGGTCAGTGTTAAAGCATGCCAGTTTCCCAAATCAGATTTCAGTCTATCCAGGAGAGGGACAAAATCAAGCAGGTACAATTGCGCTAAATCGGCTGCGATGTCAACGCCCAGTTAACGTATAGATTTTTCAGCCCAGTAGAATGGAAAAGAGGAGCGGAGCCTCTTGGCCTCACCATCCGGGACCGATATATTCAATAAAGCCGACTTGGTGCAATTGTTTTTATAGTTTGATAGGCTGCCGTGTCGCTGTAGAGACGCAAGTATTTTGGGAAGCAAAATGTGTGGATTGGAGATGGAAAAAATTAGATCATCAGCGTACGCCGCAATTTTGTGCTGTGCCGAGGGTTTGGATATGCCAGTAATATTCGGGTCATTCCGAACGTGACACATAAGTGGTTCCAGTGTCAGAATAAAAATTAGGGGAGACAGAGGGCACCCCTGCCTCGTCCCATTAGTGATGGGGAAAGAGTCCGAGTACCACTCGGTCACCCGTACCGCTGCCGATGGCGTGGAGTAAAGCGACATTACCCAGCTCATCATGTTGGGGCCAAGACCTATATGTTCCAGGGTGGCCTGCATAAAGTGCCAGGCCACCCTGTCAAAGGCCTCCTCCGCGTCCGTTGACAGCATAAGCAAGGGCCTTCCCTGTACATGCGCCGCATGGATTAAATTGAGGACTCGGGCCGTATTGTCTCTAGCTTCCGACTTATTTTTATTTTTTTGCTTGTTTCCTAAGGTGACCATCTTGGCATTTGTCAAGAGGGTTGAAAGTGCCTGAAGAGATTGCCTACGGGCACATTACCCTGAAAGCACCCGATCTCGTTTGATGTTGGAGGCGAATAGAGTCGGGCCTTGTTAGTACCTGGATGGGAGACCGCCTGGGAATACCAGGTGTCGTAGACTTCTTTTTATGTTGTTGGCGTTGACCTGTTTTTTTTTCGCTTATTTCCCAAAGTGACCATCTTGGTGTTTGTCAAGAGGGTTGAGAGTGCCTGAAGAGATTGCCTATGGCCACATCACTCTGAAAGCACCCAATCTCATCTGATCTTGGAGGCTAAGAAGAGTCGGGCCTGGTTAGTACCTGGATGGGAGACCACCTGGGATTACCAGTTATTGTAGGCTTCTTTTTATGTTGTTGGCGTTGATTCGTTTTCTTTTTTTTGCTTGTTTCCCAAGGTGACCATCTTGGCATTTGTCAAGAGGGTTGAGAGTGCCCAAAGAGATCGCTTACAGCAGCATCACCCTGAAAGAGCCCTATCTCTTCTCTTTTCTGAGGCTAAGAAGGGTAGGCATGCGCAGTACACAGCAACACAGATTCCGAAAATTGCCGAGCATGAACGGCGCCTGCGCACTGAGTCCAGGTTCTATCCCCACTATCCAAGTGGACATAGAGTAAGAATAAAAAAGATCCGAGCGCAGCGAGGCCGAGCCCGAAGCGTGGCGAGCGAAGCTCGCCTGCGAGGGGCCCTCTAATATTCACAACCCTATGTCCGCTTGGATGGTGGGGCTACCACCTCCACTCACCGCGCAGGCGCCGTTCAGCTTCGGAGATTTTCCGAAGCTTCGTCTGCTCCGTACTGCGCATGCGCAGTACGGCGCGGACACTATATCATGGCCGGACAGTATATGGCAGAACACCGGCACCAGTCAACCACCGGTGTCATGTGCGTCGCTGTGTAATATAGAGCAGGGTCCGGGAAGCCAATACCTCCCCGCAATTTCGGTCGCAATAGCATTGCCCTACCAATACGCATATGTTTTCCGCGCCAGAGGAACTTGATGAAGATTGAGCGAACCGCATGAAAGAAAGTCTGGGGTATTTTGATAGGTAAGGCTTGTAGTAGATACAGAAGTCGTGGCATCGCGTTCATCTTCAACACATTACAGCGTCCGAACCATGACAGAGCTAGTGGGTCCCATCTTTTAAGGTCCGCTGTAAGCCCATAGGCTTCTTTTTATGTTGTTGGCTTTGACCTGTTTTTTTTTGCTTGTTTCTCAAGGTGAGCATCTTGGCGTTTGTCAAGAGGGTTGGGCGTGTCTTGAGGAGAACGCTTACGGCCACATCAACCTGAAAGCACCCGATCTCGTCTGATTTCAGAGGCTAAGCAGCGTCAGGCCTGGTTAGTACCTGGATGGGAGACTCCCTGGGAAGACCAGGTGCCATAGAAGGATCTGGTCTGGTTAGTGTCTTGATTGGGAGATCGCCTGGGAATACTGGATGCCGTAGGCTTCTTTTTATGTTGTTGGCTTTGACCTGTTTTTTTTAGCTTGCTTCCCAAGGTGACCATCTTGGCCTTTGTCAAGAGGCTTCAGAGTGCCCAAAGAGAGTGCCTACGACCAAATCACTATACTATATATCTATATCTATAATAATAAATAATATTTTTAGTTATTATATATAAGATACTATATAGGTGATTTGGCCGTAGGCACTCTCTTCGGGCACTCTGAAGCCTCTTGACAAAGGCCAAGATGGTCACCTTGGGAAACAAGCTAAAAAAAAAAACAGGTCAAAGCCAACAACATAAAAAGAAGCCTACGGCATCCAGTATTCCCAGGCGATCTCCCAATCAAGACACTAACCAGGGGGGCGTGGCCTAGGCATGAAGGAGTGAGGACACTCTTTTCCGGAGCTCCCGGTCCGTGACCCCTCCGCACCCCTTTACCACAGTCTGGTCGCATATTTCGGCATCGCCGACATCCCCGCGCTTCGGCGGAACACAGCCAGCCGAGCGGGGTCCGCCGCTGCTGCCATGGACAGGTACTTGGTCCCGCTGCAGCCTCCGGCCTCCACGCCGGATCCAGCCAAGATGGCGCCCGCGGCCTCCGGCGCTCCAGGACACGCGGCACAGAGGGAAGGTGAGCAGACTGCTATGCAGGGACACGACATGCCCCCGTTCTCCCCGCCTAGTGACTTGTCCCCGTGTCTCCCCCGCTCACTGTCCATGGCCTCGCTTGACAGCCCGGACCATAGCGGCCTGCCACCCTGGTTCCCTCACAACTCCCAACTGTCCCAGAGACCCTCCCGCAGTGGAAGCCTCATCCCAGGACCGAATGGCCAGGCTGCTCTCGCCTCAGACACACAGGGGGACCCACCGCTGCCACCAGCACCGGCATTATTGGGGGACAAGGCCATCCTAGCTTTACTCCAAAACCTTCCCACTAAAGCAGACTTTAGCTGTATGGCAGCCAGGATTGAAACGACCTTGCGACATGAAATCGCAGGGGTCAAACGTGACGTGTCGGCTACGAACGAGCGGGTGACCACCCTGGCATCGGATGTGACCTCCCTGACCACTGATGTTTCTGGCCTGCAAGCCGCACATGATACCCTTGCTGACAGAGTGGCACAGTTGCAACTCCTAGTGGATGACCTTGAGAATCGCAACCGCAGACGCAACATCAGGATCAGAGACTTGCCCGAAGCCACTGGCCAGGCAGACCTCAAAGCCACAGTTACAGCTATATTTAACGCCTGTCTGGACCGCGCTGCTGACACAGTAATAGCCATTGATAGAGTCCACAGGACCCTGGGCCCCAGGAGCCCCACAGAGAACCGGCCACGTGACGTTTTATGCTGTCTCCACAATTACTCAGTTAGGGAGGATGTCCTGCAAGCGTCGTGGCGCAAAGGCAGCATTGATTTTGACGGGGCCCAAGTCACCCTTCTGCCAGATGTATCCCGCAAGACCTTCCAGATGAGACGCTGTCTGCGACCCCTTCTGGAACACCTAACTGAACGGAGGATTCCATACAAGTGGGGCCATCCGTTTCACCTTATAGTGCGCAAAAATGGGAGGCCCCTTGCGCTACGACACCCTTCGGAGGTCCCGTCCTTTCTGGAGGCTTTGGGCCTGCCCTCGGTTCAGGTCCCCGACTGGTTGGCTCCTGTTGTCCCCCAGGGAGCAGTGGCCCCGACGAACAACCCCTCAACCAGGCCACAGAGAGTGAGACGCCACCGTCGATCCCAACGTCAGAGATCACAGGCCCCTCAAGATCGTGAACCCTGAGAGAGTACAGTAATTTTCCGTTATTCCTGTGTTATACCCTTTTTTTTTTTGTTTTCTTTTTCTCTACCAACATAGACGGCTGGAGTATCCAGCTTTGTGTTGTTTACCATGCCACGGGCCATTGCTCCCAGCGCCCCCGCTAGGGGAGAGGAAGGACATTGGAAGAACAGAGTTGGACACTGCGCTTCCTGGACGAAGCCCTGAGTTATTGGCGGTACTGTTCACCATTCTCGTTACTGTTTATCTACAGGTGCCCTAGTCTCGGCGCTCTTTGTGTTTTTGGACTGCCTGGTGGTGCCCCCCGGGTGCCCCTGGGCGGCGTACCCGCTCCCTCCCCCTCTCCTCCCCCCCCCCTTTTTTCCATTTTTTTTTTTTGGGGGGGGGAGGGGCGGGTGCCTGGGTGGTATAAAGTTATCTATACTCTGTGTTGAAAAGTTTAATATGTTGGTCTAATTATGCACTGTTCTACTGTTGTTAACTGCCCGATACCTGCTGCAGTGATGTTCTATAATGCGTTTGATGTCGTAGTTAAGATGCCAAAGAAGCTCCGTGCACGCCCGATTGCGACTGCATGGACCATGGGATGCTGGAGGGGCATTCTTATTAAACATGGTCATAGACTCAAAGTGGCCAAAACTGAGGCTCTCTCCAAACTTATTGCCAAGTTGCATGCGTGTGAACAACGACACAAATCCCAGCCGACTGCTGCGCTGGAGGTGGAGGTGAGAGATCTTAGAGAACAAATCAGAGATTTCTCTCTCTTTCAGGCTAGAACCAGACTCATGTGGGTCCGCAGGACGTATTATGAATATGGAGACAAGTGTAGTAGGTCCCTAGCGAACTCCCTGCGTGCCCAACGCAACGCGTCCTTCATTCCAACCATAACCTCCCCTTCGGGTGCCAAGCTTCATGATTCACGGGAGATAGCGGAGTGTTTCCGATCTTTCTATGAAGCCCTTTATAACTTGCACCCCCGGGACTCAGGAGACGCCCTCCAGGCCGGCACAGCGGCCATTGACGAGTACCTAGCTTCGGCAAACCTCCCGTCGCTGACACAGGAAGAGATAGAGCTTCTCTCGCAACCTATCTCCCCGGAGGAATTGTCGGCAGCGTTAAGAGACTCACCCAAGGGCAAGGCACCAGGCCCAGATGGGTTTACGGTCCCTTATTATAAGGCCTTCCTCTCCCTGTTGTCCACGCCGTTTGTGTCAGCTTTTAATGCCCTATTGGAGGGCCAGACCTTTCCAGCGGAGCTGTTGCAGGCAAGCATCTCGGTCATACTCAAGCCGGAGAAGGATCCGCTTCTCTGTGCGAACTACAGGCCCATCTCCTTATTAAACAGCGACCTTAAGCTCTTCACTAAGATACTGGCGGAGCGGTTGGCGCCCATTCTCCAACGCCTGATACCTCTGGATCAGGTGGGGTTTATTCGTAACAGGGAAGCCCGAGACAACACTACCAGGACAATCAATGTTATAGAACGCGCCAGACGCCTTAAACTACCGATTATGTTGCTCTCTGTGGACGCAGAAAAAGCGTTTGACAGGGTGAGCTGGCCTTTTTTGCTAGCCACCCTGCGAAGCTTGGGTGTACCCCCCCATGCTTTCATGGGTTACAGCTCTTTACTCGTCACCGACGGCGATGGTTAGGGTCAATGGGTTTGCCTCGTCGCGTTTCACTATTGGCAATGGAACGAGGCAGGGATGCCCGTTGTCCCCCCTTTTGTTTGTCCTATCGCTTGAACCCTTGCTGCACCACATCAGGCAGAACATAGACATCAAGGGACTGGACACCCCCTCACACCACCATAAGGTCGCAGCCTTTGCAGATGACCTCTTGTTCTATGTCTCGGAGCCTCACATTACATTGCCGAATCTCTTAGCGGAAATAAGACGATATGGCACCCTGTCAAATTTTAAAATTAACTTACAGAAATCGGAAGCACTCAACGTCTCCCTGTCTACCAACGCCCAGACGAGTCTAAGCACTAATTTTCCCTTTCGTTGGGCAACTGGGGCTATACAATATCTGGGTACCAAGGTTCCCCCGGACCCACATCTGATTTTCCAATTGAATTTCCAGCCGCTTCTTAAAATTTTTGCCATAGATCTAGAGAGGTGGTCAAAGTTGGCGACCTCTTGGTTTGGGAGATGCAATGTGCTCAAAATGAATGTAATGCCCAGACTCTTGTACCTATTACAAGCCTTACCGATAAAAATCCCCCAATCATTTTTTAAAGCCATGCGCTCCATCTTTATTCGATACGTATGGCAGGGCAGGCCTCCAAGACTCAGCCGAACATTACTGCTCAGATCAAAAGACAAGGGAGGGATTGGCCTCCCAGATCCGGCATGGTACTATACGGCGGTGCACATGAACAGAGTAGTTGACTGGTGCAGACACCTGAAGGATAAGCTGTGGGTTCGTCTGGAGCGTGAATCCGTACCATTTCCAGGTTTGCCCTGGAGTGGACCGGGCTGGTCGGGAGCGACGCGGGCACACCCACTCATTGAGCCAACGTTACAAGAGCTAGACAGATATTTTACCCTGACGGGCGTGCCCAGTTTCCTTTCGCCCATGACTCCTATTATTGGACACCCACGCTTTGAACCCGGCATGACGGAAAAGTCTTTCCGCCTCGACCCTGACCGGGACCTTGTGCGGGCCTCTTCTTTTCTTGGCCCTAGGATGTGGACAGCGGTCTCCACTATGTACGAGGCGTTAGCAACCACGGCCCTGGGACAGTGGAAGCTTGCCCAACTCTCCCACTTCTTGAAATCTTTGTCAAACAGTGGCGAATTCCGCAGACCCCTAACATCGTTTGAGGAGGTATGCTCAGGAGAGGGACCGACCCGAGGGTCTCTTTCCCTGTCATATCGCATCCTACTGGACCAACTCTCCCAGGGTAACCTGGTGTTCGTGGAAAAATGGGAGTGAGACCTGCATGTCCGGCTCTCGCCAGACCAGAAGAACCGCACGCTTCTTTTTGCACACAAGTCATCCCTATGTAGTAAATACCAGGAAATAGCTTATAAAATTTTGACCCGATGGTACAGGACCCCCACTGTCCTGGCGGCTATGTTTCCCGGTCACAGCCCTTTGTGCTGGAGATGCGGTGAACAAGCCGGCACGTTACTACATATCTTTTGGGAATGCCCTCAACTGGCCCATTTCTGGAGACAGGTTCTCAATATCATTTATGACCTCACGGCTATTGATCTCCAGAACAACCCAGCTGCGATCTTCCTCAATCTGACCCCACTCTCGAGCAAGAAGTACCATAAATCTCTCTTAAAACATCTTCTGAGTGGGGCCAGGGCATGTATACCTAGCATGTGGAAACAGCAGGCCGCTCCACTGGTGTCTCACTGGTTTGCAAGAGTTTGCGACATCTACCGTATGGAACAGCTCACATCAGCGTTAGGCGACAGGGAGGAAGAGCACACTGCTCGTTGGTTGTCGTTGGTTGTCTTGGAGCCCCCCATCCCCTTCTCCTGCCCATTTGCTCCCCCCTCTTTCCCTACCCCCTAACTCCCAAGTATAATTAAAATACATGATGATTGCAAGGATCTTTTCGTTTTGTTCCCTCAATTTCCCAGCCAGGGGTTGGCGACCCTCGGGGTGGTCCCGGCTGAGCTCTTTGACCAATAGAATGAAGGTGACCGATGTTAGAGGCCCCTCAGTCTGGGCCTTGAGGGGGATCGCCCCGCGGACTGCCCTGGTTTATAAGTAGACACTGGGGTGCCAGATCATTAGAGTGGGATAATGTGGTGGCCTAGCCACGGCTGGGGCTGCTGCTGACATAAGTTGTTAGGTTTCCCCCGGTCCCCCACGAAGTATTAACTATGTATTTTTGTTAACCTGGAAAACTGAGGGATCTATGTCTTTTACAGTTTGTCTCTGTATTACCTGCAATCCGTAAATAAAGAATTAAAAAAAAAAAAGACACTAACCAGACCAGATTCTTCTATGGCACCTGGTCTTCCCAGGGAGTCTCCCATCCAGGTACTAACCAGGCCTGACGCTGCTTAGCCTCGCCTCTGAAATCAGACGACATCGGGTGCTTTCAGGTTGATGTGGCCGTAAGCGTTCTCTTCAAGACACGCCCAACCCTCTTGACAAATGCCAAGATGGTCGCCTTGAGAAACAAGCAAAAAACAACATAAAAAGAAGCCTATGGGCTTACAGCGGACCTTAAAAGATGGGACCCACTAGCTCTGTCATGGTTCGGACGCTGTAATGTGTTGAAGATGAACGCGAGGCCACGACTTCTGTATCTACTACAAGCCTTACCTATCAAAATACCCCAGACTTTCTTTCATGCGGTTCGCTCAATCTTTATCAAGTTCCTCTGGCGCGGAAAACATATGCGTATTGGTAGGGCAATGCTATTGTGACCGAAATTGCGGGGAGGTATTGGCTTCCCGGACCCTGCTCTATATTACACAGCGACGCACATGACACCGGTGGTTGACTGGTGCCGGTGTTCTGCCATATACTGTCCGGCCATGATATAGTGTCCGCGTCCGGAGCAGACGAAGCTTCGGAAAATCTCCGAAGCTGAACGGCGCCTGCGCGGTGAGTGGAGGTGGTAGCCCCACCATCCAAGCGGACATAGGGTTGTGAATATTAGAGGGTCCCTCGCAGGCGAGCTTTGCTCGCCACGCTTCGAGCTCGGCCTCGCTGCGCTCGGCTCTTTTATATTCTTACTCTATGTCCACTTGGATAGTGGGGATAGAACCTGGACTCAGTGCGCAGGCGCCGTTCATGCTCGGCAATTTTCTGAATCTGTGTTGCTGTGTACTGCGCATGCGCAGTACACAGCGGACACTATCCGATGGGGGACCATATGTGATAAGACACCGGCATGGGGAACTGAAGCTATGGGTCAAGCTAGAGCAGGAGATGGCGCGGGTTCCACTGGCTGGTCTGCCTTGGGCGGGGAGGCCATTGGAGCCCTGTGTGACTACTCACCCGTTAATTGGCCCCTCGCTCGCCGAGATGGATAGTTTTTTTCACCTTTCCCACCTGACTAACTTCCCTTCTCCTATGACCCCAATTATTGGACATCCTGGATTCCCTCCGGGCCTGTCTGACCAGGCCTTTACCAGGCAAGCCCCGAAAGGGCTTCTGAGAGCAGCCCTATTTCTTGGACCCACGGGCTTGATTCCCATGGGGACCATACTGCTAGAGCAAGTACCTGTTGCATTGAATAGCTGGAGAGCTAGACAGCTAATCCATTTCCTCGGATCACTACCTAACCATTCGTTCTTCTCTAGACAGTTCCACCCCTTTGAGGAACTTTGCCTGGATGATGGCCCAATTCGTGGTTCCCTCTCTAGGTCCTACCAAATCCTGACAGACGCACAATCCTCCACGGATCCACCCTTCCTAGCTAAATGGAAAAGGGACTTACAAACTACATTCTCCAAACCACAGAAGGACAGAATACTCTTTTTCGCCCATAAGTCGTCACTCTGCAGTAAATATCAGGAGATCTCATTTAAGCTGATCACACGCTGGTATCGTACACCGGTGGTGTTGGCCAAAATATTCCCCGGTCAATCTGACCGCTGCTGTCGCTGTGGGCAACAGACTGGCACCATTCTCCACATTTTCTGGGAATGCCCTAAATTACAAACATTCTGGCAGCCTGTCCTGAGACTCATCCACAAGTTCACAGGCATTTCCTTAGCCAATGATCCCGCAGCAGTTCTTCTCAATCTAACTCCTATGTCGAGAAAGCGTTATCATAAGTCCTTACTTAAACATCTCCTCAATGCAGCTAGGGCCTGCATCCCAAGTCAGTGGAAAGAGCAATCTGCTCCAATGGTGACCCAGTGGTTCGCAAGGGTAAATGATATTGAACGAATGGAAGACCTGACTGCCACAATGAGGGATAAAACGGAGGAGCATGGGAACAGATGGTTCTACTGGACCCAGTTTCGCTTTTCGGAAGAATACCTCCGTGAGACATAGTAAGCTCATGGTGATCGTTGGAGATCGCTGTTCCAAACGTTGGACAGCTGATGAGCTGGTGAGCCGAGCGCGTCTCTTGCTCCCTGGGAGGGGACCCCACCCTATCCACTCTACCCACGACACCCCCTTACCCCTTCTTTACCTTTTCTGCCATTTCCTTCCCCAATCTTCTCTTTCCCCTTCTCCCTCCTTTCAGTTCTACTATTTCCCTTCTTAACTCAAAAAAGGGAAAAGAAAATGGTATGTTCCGACCCCATTTGACTACTACACAATACTCTTCCCCTATCTATGGATATCTAAACTCTTCGAGGGTAGCAGGGCTAGTATCAATACTATTTTAAGTGATAGAGGATCCCAACGAGATGGAGCTTTAATCTCATCTTGATATGACCGCAAAGCTGTACACGTGCTATTCTCCTCAGACTTCTTACCATTGGCTCTGATATCCATGCAATATGATCGTTTGTTTGTAACTATTTGTATCACACATTCTGTGAAGTTGCCTTTGCATTGTATGTCGCATACTACTAAATAAAAAAAAAAACAGAAGCCTATGGCACCTGGTATTCCCAGGCGGTCTCCCATCCAGGTACTAACCAGGCCCGACACTGTTTAGCATCCGAGATCAGACGAGATTGGGCGCTTTCAGGGTGATGGGGCCGTAGGTGATCTCTTCGGGCACTCTCAACCCTCTTGACAAATGCCAAGATGGTCACCTTGGGAAACAAGTGAAAAAAAAACAGGTCAATGTCAACAACATAAAAAGAAGAATACGGCACCTGGTATTCCAACGCCATCTCCCATCCAGGTACTAACTAGGCCCAACCCTTCTTAGCCTCAGAAAAGAGAAGAGATAGGGCTCTTTCAGGGTGATGCTGCTGTAAGCGATCTCTTTGGGCACTCTCAACCCTCTTGACAAATGCCAAGATGGTCACCTTGGGAAACAAGCAAAAAAAAGAAAACGAATCAACACCAACAACATAAAAAGAAGCCTACAATAACTGGTAATCCCAGGTGGTCTCCCATCCAGGTACTAACCAGGCCCGACTCTTCTTAGCCTCCAACATCAGACGAGATCGGGTGCTTTCAGGGTGATGTGCCCGTAGGCAATCTCTTCAGGCACTTTCAACCCTCTTGACAAACGCCAAGATGGTCACCTTGGGAAACAAGCAAAAAAATAAAAATAAGTCGGAAGCTAGAGACAATACGGCCCGAGTCCTCAATTTAATCCATGCAGCGCATGTACAGGGAAGGCCCTTGCTTATGTTGTCAACGGACGAGGAGAAGGCCTTTGACAGGGTGGCCTGGCACTTTATGCAGGCCACCCTGGAACATATAGGTCTTGGCCCCAACATGATGAGCTGGGTAATGTCGCTTTACTCCACGCCATCGGCAGCGGTACGGGTGACCGAGTGGTGCTCGGACTCTTTCCCCATCACTAATGGGACGAGGCAGGGGTGCCCTCTGTCTCCCCTAATTTTAATTCTGACACTGGAACCACTTATGTGTCACGTTTGGAATGACCCGAATATTACTGGCATATCCAAACCCTCGGCACACCACAAAATTGCGGCGTACGCTGACGATCTAATTTTTTCCGTCTCCAATCCACACATTTTGCTTCCCAAAATACTTGCGTCTCTACAGCGACACGGCAGCCTATATGTATTGAATATATCGGTTCCGGATGGTGAGGCCAAGAGGCTCCGCTCCTCTTTTCCATTCTACTGGGCTGAAAAATCTATACGTTAACTGGGCGTTGACATCGCAGCGGATTTAGCGCAATTGTACCTGCTTAATTTTGTCCCTCTCCTGGATAGACTGAAATCTGATTTGGGAAACTGGCATGCTTTAACACTGACCTGGTTCGGGCGCTGTAATGCATTCAAAATGATGGCCCTCCCTCGGATCTTATACATGTTCCAGACATTACCGATCCGGTTACCCCCAATTTTTTTCAGACAACTGCAGGTGCTGCTCCGGGACTTTATTTGGGCGCGCAAACCGCCCAGAGCCCGTTTGCAATTGCTTGCCAGACCAAAGGACAAGGGGGGTCTGGGTCTCCCAGATCTCAGACAATACTACAGAGTGACTCTGCTAGCGAGAGTCGTTGATTGGCATTGTAATGGCCCACACAAGCAGTGGGTGGAGATGGAGATTGAGGATGGATCCATTCCCCTATTGACCTCCCCGTGGCTCCTGTCCTCCCTACCAAAAGACCTCAGAGGTCACCCCGTAGTGGGAGCTACGTTGGCTGTTGTGCGGAGGTTGTTCCGCTGCACACACATTGCTCCCCTGCCATCACCAATGACTCCGGTTATAGGTAATCCAGACTTCCCACCGGGATTTACCAACAAGAAACTGCGACAGTTGACAGTGGTGGGGAAACAGCGTCTGAGAGAGGTGTGGCCCACGGGAGGGCTCCCGACCACGCAAACTGTCGCCGAGCTTTCTGACCGTCCGCTTGACTTGTTTAGTGCTTATCAACTTCGTCACTTTCTTCTGGCCATACAAAGGGCCCCCTACTCTCCTAGAGACCTGACACCCTATGAATCCATCTGTCACAAAAGGGAACCTGTGCGACACACCCTCTCCCTCCTGTACAACCTATTGAGTAGTCAGGAGGAGGAGTCAACCCCCACCATTTATCCACAAATGGGAGAGGGACTTTGGCATCACATTTACCCCACAACAGATAGGGAAGATCCTGACCTTAGTACATAAAGCTTCCATCGCAAACCAATATCACGATACAAGATAGTCTCACGCTGGTATAGAGTCCCATACCTTCTGAATAAAATGGATAGATCGATCCCGGATGTTTGTTGGAGGTGAAATTCAGATATGGGGACCATGGGACACCTTTTCTGGGCATGCCCGACCTTGAGGAACTTTTGGGTTCCCAGTAGTGTGCCTTCTACACTTGACCGAACAGCCTGTTCGAAAATACAAAAAAACCCTCACGATGCACCTCCTGAATGCCGCCCGGGCCTGCATTCCCGCACTGTGGAGGCAGCCTCAGCCCCCATCCAAGGTGCTGTGGTATTCCAAAGTCAATCATATTCTCCGGATGGAAGAATTGACCGCCACCCTTCACAACACTGAAGAGGCATTTAGTGTTACATGGAGGCCCTGGAGGTATTTTACTGTTACGCGAGACTACATTCGGGAGGTGAGCAGTGCCTCCATCCCAGAAAACGACTGAACATCTAACGTTTACCTACGTAGGCCATGTCTGCCCTGGGTGGCATTCCCCCCCTCCCTTTTTGTCTTTATTTTTCTTTTTTTTCCCCGCCGCCATCCCCCCACCTCCTCTCTCTCCGTCTTTGCACTCTCTTCTTCCCCCGTCCTCCCTTTTGACTATGCCTTGTCTCCTTACTAGCCTTCGGGACCCAGAAGAACCCCAGGGGTTCTGGACATGACCGGCTCATATTTTACTCTGGTTCACGTAGGTCATGATAAGCTGGCTCGCTGTGGTCCCAGTTGTTCTCCATGATTACATTTGTCCGAACGGAGTTGCACTAGTTATACTGTACTACATGTCGGAGGTGGTGTTTCTCTATTTTCTGCATGAAACTGTAGGACTCCCCTCTGAGAACCCAGAGTTATTTGGCTGCCTATTTTTTGTTAGCATGTAATTGTGACCCTGGCTCATGCTGTATGGTTGACTGTTATATTTATGTTGTTCTACTTAATAAAAGAATAATAAAAATTAAAAAAATAAGTCAATGTCAACAACTTAAAACTAAAGCCTATGGCATCGAGAAATCCCAGGCGGTCTCCCATCCATGTACTAACCATGTCCCAACCCTGCTTAGCCTCTGAGATCAAATGCACGCTCAACCCTCTTGACAAACGCCAAGATGGTCACCTTGGGAAACAAACAAAAAAAACAAGTCAACGCCAACAACATAAAAAGAAGCCTGCGGCATCTGGAAAACCCAGGCGGTCTCCCATCCAGGTACAAACCAGGCCCAACCCTGCTTAGCCTCTGAGACCAAACGAGATTGGGCGCTTTCAGGGTGTTGTGCCCGTAGGCAATTTCTTTGTGCACTCTCAACCCTCTTGACAAATGCCAAGATGGTCACCTTGGGAAACAAGGGAAAAAAAACAGGTCAAAGCCAACAACATAAAAAGAAGCCTACGGCATCCGGAATTCCCAGGCGATCTCCCAATCAAGACACTAACCAGGCCAGATCCTTCTTTGTCACCTGGTCTTCCCAGGCAGTCTCCCATCCAGGTACTAACCAGGCCTGATGCTGCTAAGCCTCTGAAATCAGACGAGATCGGGTGCTTTCAGGGTGATGTGGCCGTAAGCGTTCTCTTCAAGACACGCCCAACCCTCTTGACAAACGCCAAGATGGTCGCCTTGAGAAACAAGCGAAAAAAACAGTTCAAAGCCAACAACAAAAAAAGAAGCCTATGGCACCTGGTATTTCCAGGCGGTCTCCCATCCAGGTACTAACCAGGCCCGACACTGTTTAGCCTCTGAGATCAGATGAGATTGGGCGCTTTCAGGGTGATGGGGCCGTAGATGATCTCTTTGGGCACTTTCAACCCTCTTGTTAAACGCCAAGATGGTCACCTTGGGAAACAAGCGAAAATAAACAGGTAAACGCCAACAACATAAAAAGAAGCCTACGGCACCTGGTATTCACAGATGGTCTCCCATACAGGTATTAAACAGGCCGTACACTGCTAGGCCTCCGAGATCAGATGAGATTGTGCGCTTTCAGGGTGATGTGGCCATAGGTGTTCTATTTAGACACTCTCAACCCTCTTGACAAATACCAAGATGGTTATCTTGGGAAACAAGTGAAAAAAAAAAGGTCAACGCCAACAACATAGACCCTGGCGGTCTCCCATCTGACCCAGACCCTGCTTAGCCTCTGAGATCGGGCGCTTTCAGGGTGATGTGACCTCAGGCGAACGCTTTGGGACATACTCAAAACTCTTGACTGATGCTAAAATGGTCACCTTGGGAAACAAGCGAAAGAAAAACAGGTCAAAGCCAACAATATAAAAAGATTCCTACGGACCTTGCTTAGCCTCTGAGATCAGATGAGATCGGGCGCTTTCAGGGGAATGTGGCCGTAGGAGATTTCTTTGGGCTCTCTCAGCCCTCTTGACAAATGGCAAGATGATCACCTTGGGAAACAAGCGGAAAAAAAAAACATGTCAACGCCAACAACATAAAAAGAATCCTACGGCACCTGGTATTCCCAGTTGGTCTCCCAACCAGTTACTAATCAGGCCCGACAATGCTTGGCCTCCGAGATCAGACAAGATCAGGCACTTTCAAGGTGATGGGGCCATAGGCGATCTCTTCGGGCACTCTCAACCACCTTGACAAACGCCAACATGGTCATCTTGGGAAACAAGCGAAAAAAACCAAGTCATTGCCAACATTGGAGGCTAAGCAGGGTTGGGCAATCAGTTTCCTTGCCTGAAATAGGCATCTCAGAACTGCCATCTGGCTACTTCCCGGGTTTCCAACTCCTTCAACTAATCCCAGGAGACAATACTTCGCCTCCATCCTGGTGGAGTTTCCTACCACCCGATCAATGGTTCCTGTCACCTCTGTCCAGTAGCGGATCAATTTTGGGCCTCTCCAAAACATGTGCATCATGTCTCCCCCCATGTTCCCGCACTGGGGGCAACTTGCGTCCGGCCGTTCGGCCAAACTGAAAAAGTTTACGAGGAGCATAATAGGTTCTATATAATAAGAACAGATGTGACATCCTGTGTGAGGAGAGCCACAATTCACCACAGGCAGGATTCCTGTGGCCAATTATAGCTCGGGGGGTTTAGTACACACCCCACACTATATAAGGCCGCCAGCACGGCGGCCTTGTATAGTGTGTTGCGGTGGTCAGGGAAAGAGGACGATAGGCAGGGACAGTGTCTTTACTGCTTGGGAACCTAGCACTGTTACAGTGGGTGTTATGTGCCTCCTGCACAGTACACACCTGAAGCTACCCTTTATTACTGGTGTTCAATTTCTGCAATACATGCATCTGCAGTGCAGAAGTTAGAGTCGGTGTTGTGTGCCTCCTGCACAGTATACACCTTATTGCTGGTGTTCTGTTTCTGTAATACTGTTACAGTGCTAGGGTGTACAGAGAAGCTGGTATATATAGAAGACTACAGCATACAGAAGAAAGGCTAGTGAATACAGAATACAGGTTTCGTGTATGTAGATAGGCTTGAGTATACAGAGATGCTAGAGTAAACAGTGAGGCTGGGGTACACAGAGAGGCTAGTTTAAAGACAAATACAAAGATGTTAGTGTATATAGAGAGGTTAGTGTATAGAGAGAGTCGAGTGTATACAGAAAGGACAGTGCATATAGAGAAGCTAGTGTATACAGAAAGGGTATACATGAAAGCTGACATTCTATACAGAAGACTGGGTAGTGTATACAGAGAGTCTAGTGGGTACAGAAGACAGGCTGGTGTATTCTAGCTAGTTTTTACAGTCTAGTGTATACAGAAGACATAGAGTTTAGTGTATTCAGAGAGTCTAGTGTATACAGTCGGCGAGTGTATACATAAGACTGGCTAGTTTACACAGTGTTTACAGAGATGCAAGGGTGTACAGAGAAGCTGGTATATATAGAAGACTACAGCATACAGAAGAAAGGCTAGTTAATACAGAATACAGAAGACTCGTGTAGGCTTGAGTATACAGAGATGCTAGAGTAAACAGTGAGGCTGGGGTACACAGAGAGGCTAATTTAAAGAGAGGCTAGTATATACAAAGATGTTAGTGTATATAGAGAGGTTAATGTATAGAGAGGGTCGAGAGTATACAGAAAGGACAGTGCATATAGAGAAACTAGTGTATACAGAAGACAGGCTTGAGTATACATCAAAGCTGACAGTGTATACAGAAGACTGGGTAGTGCATACAGAGATTCTAGTGGGTACAGAAGACAGGCTGGTGTATTCTATCTAGTGTTTACAGTCTAGTGTATACAGAAGACAGGCTGTGGTATACAGAGGGTTTAGTGTATTACAGAGATGCAAGGGTGTACAGAGAAGCTAGTATATATAGAAGACTACAGCATACAGAAGAAAGGGTAGTGAATACAGAATAAAGGCTGGCTTCTACGGAGAGGCTACCACTACGGAGATGCAGAACAATACCTAGGGTATATAGAGAGGCTAGATTATACAGAGAGGCTAGTGCATAGAGTGAAGCTATTGTATATATAAGCCTGGTTAGTGTATACAGAGAAGCTAGTGTGTACAGAAGAAAGGCTAGACAGGCTATAAAGAGAGACAAGTTTTAATAGAAGACAGTTTGGGGTATACAGAGATGCTAGTTTATACAGAGAGGCTAATGTATACAGAAGACAGGCTAGGGCATACAGAAGACAGAAGACGGGCTAGTGTATTCAGAACATAGGCTAGTGTATATCGAAGACAGGCTATTGTATGCAGAAGACCGGCTAGTGTAAACATGCTGGTGTATATAGAGAGGCTAGTGAATTTAGAGGGTAGGCTAAGTGATAACAGAAGACAATCTGGGCTATACAGAGACATTTCATCATTTCATCTAGCTCACATCTCTAATGGAGTTTGTCTCATTGCCATGTTATGCCTTTTCATTCTTATGCTAAATATAGATCACGACACGATTTACATCATCCACATCAAGCATGCAATAAAACTATCATACATCAAAATAAACCATGTACTCTTTTGCTCTATTTTGCATATTTGTACCGGGACTGTGAGTATGTGACAGTCCTGACACACCATCCTGACTTATTTTTCTTTATTTCTTATTAGAAATGGAGAGTACTATCTCAAAATCCGCTTAAATCTATTCACTTCCATGAGTTCTACCTCTAATTGTACCTTAATGCAAAATGTTCACAAAACCATCCATTTGCTACCAGACATGCTGCACATACTAAGAGTAATGTAACTATCGCTCTCTAACGATGTAAACAGTTTTATTGCTTTTCTGACATTGACCGAGTATCTCTGACATTAACTGAGTATCTCTCTGCACTATGATCTTAATAATAATAATAATAATAATAGGATTGTGTAATGCAAAGATCAACTAGTCTAATATAAGCTTTCTCATTGGTACCGGCATATCCTTTAAATTTAGACTAACGCAACTATTTCTCGGCCATTTTCAAGCTAAGCTTTCAATCTCTTACCTTTGAACAGCGATACTTCCTCCCTACAATATTAAGCCATTTAAATGTCCTATTGGTCGCCTATATTATACAACTCTTTGAAAAGCCTATATGTAGAGAATAAAACTAGTCTTACATCTTAATAAAACAGTTTTATTGCTCAACCAGTATCAGCTGTCATGACAAATAAACGTTTCCACTGTTTGACTCTATTTTCTATATTACTTCTTTTTCTCCACCTTATCTGTCACAGTTAAAACACAGTGACAAAACATTTCTTTTTACCGCAGCAAAATGTGAGAAAAGCAGTATAAGCCGTCTTTCTGCCATATGCAACCATCTCTCGCTACCTCTATGCGATAGGATTCTCTTTCCAGTGGAAACGGAAAACAGTCAGTGTAAGCCGTCTTCGTGCGTAACAAAATTAGTGGAACGATTTACACGTTGGAATTTGCAAGCTACGTCAATTTACTGTTAAATAGAGTACCTTTGCATTTATCCCTTGACTTTGCAACTATCCCTTGATCCCTTTTGTGTATTCACTTTATCTCGACCTATATATAATGCCTCAATATTTTCCTAATTTGTTTTGCTATACTTATTATTATATTATAGAGATTACTAACTCTAAATCATTGTAAACCTAACCATAGTTATAATGTCTACAGCTAATTTTACGTTAAAGCAAAATTCACACAAAACTATCTTTTTAAAACCTTTACACATTAAGAGTAATGCAACCATCTCTCGCTACCTCTATGCAATAGGATTCTCTTTCCAGTGGAAACGGAAAACAGTCAGTGTAAGCCGTCTTCGTGCGCAGCAAAATTAATGGAACGATTTACACGTTGGAATTTGCAAGCTACGTCAATTTACTGTTAAATAGAGTACCTTTGCATTTATCCCTTGACTTTGCTACTATCCCTTGATCCCTTTTGTGTATTCACTATATCTCGACCTATACATACTGCCTCAAAATTTTCCTAATTTGTTTTGCTATACTTATTATTATTATTTTATAGAGATTACTATCTCTAAATCATTGTAACAAGTTATAATGTCTACAGCTAATTTTACGTTAAAGCAAAAGTCACACAAAACCATCTTTTTAAAACCTTTTACACACTGCACATTAAGATTAATGCAACCATCTCTCGCTACCTCTATGCAATAGGATTCTCTTTCTGACTCTATTTTGTGTATTACTTCTTCTCCACATTAACTGTCACACTGATAACCATTTGTAACACATAACACTTGCAACACATTTTTTAACAGCGGCAAGAAGTGGTTGCAGTAGCAAAGCAAAGCAATACAGTTTGATTACATTAATAACACATAATGCAACTATTTTACATTCATTTTACATTCACATCATGCATACATCCTAATGTAAGCTGTCTATCACTTTTAATGTTCATGGTTACTGATACATTATGCCGATGACCAGTGGAAACGGAAAACAGTCAGTGTAAGCCGTCTTCGTGCGTAGCATAATTAATGGAACGATTTACACGTTGGAATTTTCAAGCTACGTCAATTTACTCTTAAATACCCTTTAGCTGCTTAGCTCACACTTTGCTGTATGTAGCCGCGTTTACATGTAAGTAACCAATGGGGATTGACATTTCATGTCCATCTCACATCTCTAATGCAATTTGTCTCTTTGCCATGTCATACTTTGCCAGTTATTATACTTTCTCATCCGATAGAAACCTAGTCGTTGCTGATATTTCATGATTACAGCAATCATCTCATCTAATTGCTATTCCGACATTTTGCCTTGGTATTACTTTGCAACGCTCTATTGAACAATGTAAAGGTAAGCTAGATATTTTGTGTATTTCCACTTAAACTCTACCTGTATATACTGTCTCAATATTATCCTTTCTAATTTTGCTAAATTAGATTATAGAGTTTGCTATGTCTAAATCCAGGTTACCTACTCACCTTTATTACGTATACTGCTAATTTTAGGATAATACAAAACCATCTTATTGCTTCTTTACACGCTGCACATGTTAAGAGTAATGCAATGCTACCGTGAACAGTTTAATTACTCGTCTCACAGTAACTGGTATCTCTCTGCTATAGGAAACTGAATTTGTACTAGAACGATCACTCATCTAATATCAGTCCACTCAGTGCTACCGGGATAACTTTTAAATTTAGAGTAATGAAATGATTTCTCAGTCATTTTGGAGCTACTGCAACTAACGCTTCCGATCTCATTTCGACTGCAATACTTAATCTCTGCTATTGCAGAATATTTAGCTGCTGACACGTAATTAACTTGATTGATAAAAACCTACACACGTTGTTGCTGTTATTTCGTGTATTTCCACTTAAACCCGTTATAGTTATTTTGCTATATTTATTACTAGTATAAACAGATTACTATCTCTAAATCCTGGTAAACCAGCTCACACTAAACCATCTAATTTCTACCTTACACGCAGCACATATTAACATATTAACATTTAGCCGGTATAGTGAAATAGTAAACGAAATGTGTAGATCACTCATCTAATATCGTCTTTTCAGTGCTACCGGAACAACTTTTAAATTTAGAGTAATGCAACGATATCTCAGTTTTATGAAGCTACTGCAACTAACGCTTTGGATCTCTTTCCTGATAAATTACGCTCTGCAATATTAAGCCATGTAAATTGTCCTATTGGTCTGCTAACAATGCTATGTATAATAATACAAATCTTTTAAAAGCAATATCGTCTCACTGCAATACTTACACTCTGCATAATATATATGAATAAAGCGAATAATGCTAATAATAAAGTCGTCTAAAACTCGGCTATAAGTAGAGAATAAAACTATCTTACATCAAAATAAACCATGTACTGCCAAACCAATAACGGCCAATTACTTAACGTCTATCAGTCAATGACTTAACAAAGTAAACTTAGCACTCTTTTGCTCTATTTTGAATAGTTGTAGTTCTCCACATTAACTGTCACATTGATATCACCACTGACAACACACCACTTTTTAACAGCACCAAAATATGAAAAAAGCACTTTATATGTTTCAAAAGTAGTTTCATTAGCAAAAAATAAAGTCCTGTCTTCTTTACACGCTAGCTTTTCTGTATACATTAATCTCTCTGTGTACACCAGCCACTCAATATAGACTAGCCTCTCTGTCTTCTGTATACAGGTGCCCGTAATCTATATACACTAGCCTGCCTTCTTTTTACAATAGTCTCGGTGTCCCAGCCTCTCTGCATACACTAGCCTCACTGAATTCCCCAGACTGTCTTCTGTATACACAAGCCTATCTGTAAAAAAAAAATAGCCGGTCTTCTGCATACTCTAGCCTCTCTGTGTAACACAGTCTCTCTCTGGATTCCCTAGCCTACATCTCTGCATACCTAGGACCTTCCTCTGTATAATCAAGCCTATCTGTATACACTAGCCTGTCTTTTGTACAAATTAGCTTCTCTGTAGCCGGTCTTCTGTATACACGAGCCTCACTGTCTACTCTTGGTTGTCTTTTGTATACACTAGCATCTCTTTATACAAGAGCTCTCTGTATACCCAAGCCTCTCTGTATACACTAGTCCACCGGTATACATTAGCAAGTCTGCATACACTAGCCTCTCTTTGTAACTCAACTTCTCTCTCTGTATACCTTAGCCTCCATCTCTGCATACCCATCTCTATAATCTAGCCTATGTGTATACACTAGCCGGTCTTCTGTAGACATTAGCCTCTCTGTATAAACTAACCGGTCTTCTGTATACACTAGTCCGCCTGTATACACTAGCAAGTATGCATACTCTAGCCTCTCTCTCTGTATACCCTAGCCTCCATCTCTGCATACCCAGGACGTTCTTCTGTATAATCTAGCCTATCTGTATACACTAGCCTGTCTTTTGTACACATTAGCCTCTCTGTGTAAACTAGCCGGTCTACTGTATACACTAGTCCATCTGTATACACTAGCAAGTCTGCATACTCCTGCCTCTCTGTCTAACCCAGCCTCGCTCTCTCTCTCTGTATACCCTAGCCTCCATCTCTGCATACCCAGGACGTTCTTCTGTATAATCTAGCCTATCTGTATAAACTATCCTGTCTTTTTTACACATCAACCTCTCTGTATAAACTAGCCGGTCCTCTGTATACACTAGTCCGTCGGTATACACTAGCATCTCTTTATACATTAGCTCTCTGTATACCCAAGCCTCTCTGTATACACTAGTCCACCGGTATACACTAGCAAGTCTGCATACACTAGCCTCTCTTTGTAACCCAACTTCTCTCTCTGCATACCCAGGACGTTCTTCTCTATAATATAGCCTATTTGTATACACTAGCCTGTCTTTTGTACACATTAGCCTCTCTGTATAAACTAGCCGGTCCTCTGTATACACTAGTCCATCTGTATACACTAGCAAGTATGCGTACTCTAGCCACTCTCTCTGTATACCTTAGCCTCCATCTCTGCATACCCAGGACGTTCTTCTGTATAATCTAGCCTATCTGTATAATCTAGCCTATCTGTATACACTAGCCATCCATCTCTGCATACCCAGGACGTTCTTCTCTATAATCTAGCCTATTTGTATACACTAGCCTGTCGTTTGTACACATTTGCCTCTCTGTATAAACTAACCGGTCTTCTGTATACACTAGTCCACCTGTATACACTAGCAAGTATGCATACTCCTGCCTCTCTGTGTAACCCAGCCTCACTCTCTCTCTGTATACCCTAGCCTCCATCTCTGCATACCCAGGACGTTCTTCTGTATAATCTAGCCTGTGTTTTGTACACTTTAGCCTCTCTGTATAAACTAGCCGGTCTTCTGCATACACGAGTCTCTCTGTATACCCTTGGATGTCTTTTGTATACACTAGCTGCTCTTTATACATTAGCTCTCTGTATACCCAAGCCTCTCTGTATACACTAGTCCGTCTGTATACACTAGCAAGTCTGCATACAGCGGCCTCTCTGTGTAACCCAGCCGCTCTCTCTGCATACCCAAGATGTTCTTCTCTATAATCTAGCCTATTTGTATACACTAGCCTGTCTTTTGCACACATTAGCCTCCCTATATAAACTAGCTGGTCTTCTGTATACACTAGTCCGTCTGTATACACTAGCAAGTATGCATACTCTAGCCTCTCTCTCTGTATACCCTAGCCTCCATCTCTGCATACCCAGGACGTTCTTCTGTATAATCTAGCCTATCTGTATACACTAGTGTATACAGACAGACTAGTGTATACAGAGGACCGACTAATGTGTACAGATAGGCTAGATTATACAGAAGAACGTCCTGGGTATGCAGAGCGCTCAGCTTCAAGGTATGGCCAATGTGAGTAATATGAGGGACACTCCTCACCCCCGCCCCCACCTACCAGATCTGACTTTCATCCCCTTGCCCTCTCTGCCCCGGTCATCTGGTGGCAGTTTTATGCACTCCCTGGCCCCCACCCATTCATAATCCTTACCGACCTTTCTTTCCGCTGCTCACAGAAACACACTGGATGACTTGTCTAATTAACCAACTTGTACAAGACACCGCTATCCTCCTGTCTGACACCGGTCCCCCTTGGAGGCTTTACCCCTCACTGTTTGGGTGGTCCCTGCCTCTCCCTGGATGCTCCACATATACCACAACGACATTGTCAGAGGGGCACCACTTGACAGGACACGGGGCTGTCATGCCGGTGGCATCTCCCATTGGAGGAAGGGATGATGGCCCCAACCCCTTGGCAGCAGGTTCTTTCATGTACAGACCAGGGCGGCTCATCTTCCCTTCTGGAGTCTTGACCTTAGATGGGGGATTTGCACTTTGGGGGGTCTGAGTGATACCTAATGCGCTGTACTGGAAGGGCTTGACATTCCCGCATATGTGTCCCCTCCCCCTGGATGTGCCCCTTGTCCCCCCCTCTGGCTCCCACCTACTCTTTGCCGACATTGCCTTCTGCAGCTTTCGGGGACCCTGGATGACTTATTTATTGAGCCTATTGGTACGAGACACTGCTTCCCTCCAGGGTGACTCTGGACCCCCCTGGAGGATTTACCCCTTACTGTTTGGGCAGTCCCAGCCTCCCTCTGGAGATGCAGGAGAGACACTAATTGGCGGGCCCCAGGACTGCTGCTCGGGTGAAGTCTCCCATTGGATGGAGGGATGGTGGCCCCAGCCCCTTGCCTGCCGGGTTTTCCATGCACCGACCAGGGCTGCTTCTCTTTCATCTTGATGTGGTGACCATGGAGGGGAGGAGTTGAAATTTATGGGGTCCGGGTGTTTGCTGGTGGGAGTGCGCTAAAGGACTTGACATTTCTGCATGTTTGTCCCCTCTCCCCTGTTTCCCCCCTCCCTTCCCCCCCTTCCCACCCTTCCCTTCCCTCCTTTCCCTCCCCCTTTCCCCCTTCCACTCCCCCTTTCCCCCCTTCCACTCCCCCTTTCCCCCCTTCCCTGCCCCTTTTCCCCCCGGGGCGTGGACGGGGGAGAGGGGGTAAGGAGAGGACAATCTGCCAAAGGGAGAAAGGCATTTGTTTGGGGACTGCATGTACTTTAGGGGTATGGGACGGGGGGTGGTGGATCCCATTCTGTGATGCCTTTTCTGTTGTGACGGGCTCCCTCGTGCATGCCTACGTTTAGGGCGAGCCGAGGAGACCCCTCAGTGCTAACAGTTATATGCTCTACCTCTGTTTTGGTTATACTATTGTTTTTTGTTTCTTTGATGTTACTGATTGTCTTTTATTTGCATACCGGTATCAGACGTGACATTTACCACTGCCGGGGTTGGGGGGACTAGGATTCGGGGGCTCCCTCTCCAACCTGTCTACCCAATTACCCAAGTAGGACAGCGCGTTAAACCCAGTGTACATCTGGTAAGCGCTATAGCATAATTGTGCTGTTTTAGTATACCCTTCCTGTACTGTTGAGTGCGGACAACCCTTAATTTCCCTCTCCCCCCGGGGTTGAGGTGCCCGGCCTCTTTTTCCCTTTACCTTTCCTTGCATTTGCCCTTCCTTTCTCCCCCTTAGTTCCCACCATGCATTACCTACCCAAAACCTACCTTGGTTCAACTTTCTTTGCTTTTCTCTGATGTCCCTCCCCGAGGAGCGATGGCAGACTCAGTCAAGGTCACCTCTCTAAACGTTAAGGGACTGAACTCCCCTGAAAAACGGTGGATCCTCCTGTGAGAACTGAACACATCCTGTACTGATGTGGCCTTTATACAAGAAACACATTTTAAAAATACTAGCCTCCCCTTTCTATGGTCGAGATCCTTCCCTAAGGTCTACCACTCTACTAACCCCTCCTCTCCATTCTGATCTCTAGCAGGCTCCCCTGGGTTCTCCAGGATTCTCTGGTGGACCCTGGGGGCCAATATCTTTTTCTTAGGGGCCACATTGGAGAGCGCCTTTTTACATTTGCCACTGTGTATGCTCCCAATGATCACCAAGACACGTTCCTCAGAACTACCCTGCACAGATGATGTGACTTTCGGGAGGGCCAATTGATATTAGGTGGGGACTTTAATGTCCCCTTTCGCCATCGGTTGACACTTCTGCCTCTTGCTCCTCGCTCCCTACCCCTCACCTAGGTCTCTATTCTGGCACCTTAATAAGAGCCTGCTCCAGATACCGGAAGTTTTAGCAGATGTGACCAGGGAATTGGACCTTTATTTCCAAGAAAACTAAAGCAGGACTGTGACCCGGGGATAATTTGGGAGGCTCACAAGTCAGTACTCCGCAGGGTACTTATCAGGCACGGGGCGCGCATCAAACGAGCACGGAAGGAACAGCTTGCTAATCTGTTTCGTGAACTTGCCTCTGTGGAAGCGAAACATAAACATACCCCCTTACGGACCTTAGAGATTGAATTGGGGACACTCCATACCCATATTGCTGTCCTACTCCATTATAAAGCGAAAGCGGCACTCCAGTTTTGTCGTAAACTGACGTAGGAGTCAGAGGACAAATGCAGAAAAATCTTAGCCAGGTCGGTAAAGGAGTTGAAATCTGGCTCTTACATACCACAGTTGATAGATGAGAATGGCCAGAGGGCCTCTACCCCAACCCAAATAGTCGAAGTCTTTGAAAAATGTTACTCTGATCTCTACAACCTGCCCGATTCAGGGTCTGGACAGGACAATATAGACAGATATGTAACCGGTTCTGGTCTACCAACCCTCTCATCGGAATCACGGGAGTACTTGGAGGACCCGATCACACTGGAAGAAGTCCAGGCGGCCGTGGGACCTCCGAAGGTGGGTAAGGCTCCGGGCCCTGACGGATATACCGCACAATACTTTAAGACCTTCCTCCCTATTCTCGGCCCGCGCTTGGTGAATTTATTTAATACTCTGAGCTCGAATGGGGATTTTCCTGAGGATACCCTTAGAGCCCACATCTCGTTGATACCTAAGGAGGGCAAAGACCCAGGCCTATGTGGGAGCTACAGACCCATTTCCCTCCAAAATTCGGTCCTAAAACTATTCACTAACTCCTCGCCACGTGATTGGCACATCACTTGTAGTCCCTTATACATATTGACCAGTTAGGTTTTATTCCCACCAGGGAAGATAGGGACAACACCACTAAGGTGCTTACCCTGATCCGTAAAGCAAAGTCATCTGGGACCCCTTGTCTTTTCATGAGTACTGATATTGACCAGTTAGGTTTTATTCCCACCAGGGAAGATAGGGACAACACCACTAAGGTGCTTACCCTGATCCGTAAAGCAAAGTCATCTGGGACCCCTTGTCTTTTCATGAGTACTGATGGCTTTTGATCGGGTCAAATGGACATTAATGTTCTCGGTCCTTCGCCATATAGGTCTGAGTGAACGGATGCTGGCATGGATAAGTAAGATATACTCACGTACTTACATTCCACCGGACATCGCGCGTACGTTTATGTTGAACTTCCCCCCACCCCTTGTCACTAAGATCCGCAGTTTGCTTCACGGGTGGCATTCTGGCCTCCATTCCTGGTTCAGCAGATGCAATCTCATTAAAATGAACATACTCCCTAAATTTACTTATCTTTTCCAAGCTCTCCCGATCCAGATTCCAGTCCTGTTTTTTAAGCAAGCTCAATCCTTGCTCACTCAATTTAACTGGGCCCACAAAAATCCCAGACTTAAGCGGTCACAGCTGACATTGTCTAAACAACAGGGAGGGTTGGTTCTCCCTAACTTGCGACGCTACTACCTGGCCTCCCATCTGGGGCGTGTATTGGACTGGAATCGAAACAAATTTTCTAAGCTCACTCCCGAATCCCGCTAAGAAGCGCCATGTGGTGCTATAAGTATTTACCCACAGAATTTATGTCACATCCCACTATAGGGGCTTAGTTGAAAGTCAGTCACCTGATCGCTACCCAAAACACACTCACGTCTTTGACTTCCCCCCTATTCCCTATACGTGGCCATCCAACCTTTGAACTGGGGACCCACTTAGAAATTCCAACCTAGACAATGCGTCTAAATTCGTCATTGATGGAAAATGGCCTTCTTTCTCAACCCTAACAGATCCGACAGGGCTTTTCCAACTGCCTTTTTGGAGAGCGGCGCAACGACATCATTTTCTCCATTCCATCCCCAATCCTCAAACGTTCGCCCGCCCTCAGACGGAGTTTGAGACTCTATGCAGGAGCGAAGGCCCTTTGGCCCACATTCTCTCTCAAACAGATTACCCACACTTAACCTGTCTGGCCAACTGGGAAAAGGACCTTAATTGCTAATTTTCCCCAGCACAGAGACAACGCATTATCACTTTGGCTCTCAAAATGTCGCTGTGCACGAAGATACAGGAGACGAATTTTAAACTTCTCACCAGGTGGTATTTGACACCATCAAAGCTGCAGAAATGTTTCCCCTCTTCCTCGAACATATGCTGGAGGTGTGGAGAAGAAGAGGGCACGTTGCTGCACATTTTTTGGTCCTGCCTCAGCTTGGTGGACTTCTGGACAGAGATCCGATGCATGACACAAAAATTCACAGACTTCTCCATCCAGGAAGAGGCTGCATTCTTTCTCTTGTACCATTCACAGATTCCCATTAAGAAGTACAAAAAAATCTATTTTACGGCATGTGATTAATGCGGCGAAATCCTGCATCCCTCTCTATTGGAAAAAATGTTCCCCCCCTTTCATTACTCACTGGCTTAGGAAAATAGAGGACATTAAAAAAAATGGAGGACTTGATCCTCACATCACAAGGTAAACAAGAATTTTTTAAACAAACCTGAGACATCTGGAATACCTTTATATTCTCGCTTAGAAGGATGTCGCCTGCTACCGCCTTAGTGCTCTGAGCTTTCCTTGACTGGCCCCTTAGACAGTGGCTGCCATCGTGTCTCGTCCCCTCTTCTCCTTTTCTGATCTTTCAACCCTTCTCTTTTCGGCCTTCCTCCCCTATCTCTCACCCCCTCCACCCCCTCTCTCTTTTGGAAAGAGTGGAAAATTGGGAATGACGGCCCCACACCCCCCTCTGGATGGATTATGCCGGAGGGACCTGGGGTTTGTGTGACCCTGGATCTTGGTACAGTACTTTATCCGTGCCTCGAATCATTGTGATTGATGGAAGGCAGACTCACAGTTGCGAATATACCTGTATCAAGTATTGTTCAGCTGCTTTTTGCTCTGTATTTCTCTGTTGCATTATGTACTCGGGGGACCGTCTTCCCCTATTTGGAGAAAAAATTATATTTGAAAAAAAAAAGAAGCCTACGACACCTGGTATTCCCAGGCGGTTTCCCATCCAGGCATTAACCAGGCCTGACCCTGCTTAGCCTCCAAGATCAGACGAGATGGAACAGATTCAGGGTGATGTGGCCGTAGCCGATATCTTCAGGCACTCTCAACTCTCTTGACAAACACCAAGATGGTCACCTTGGAAACAAGCGGAAAAAAATAGGTAAACGGCCACAACATAAAAAGAAGCCTACGGCATCTGGAAATCCCAGGCGGTCTCCCATCCAGGTACTAAACTGGTCCCAACCCCGCGTAGCCTCTGAGATCAGATGAGATTGGGCTCTTTTAGGGTGGTGTGGCCGTAGGAGATTTCTTCAGGCACTCTCAACCTTGACTAACGCCAATATGGTCACCTTGGGAAACAAACAAAAAAATCAAGTCAACGCCAACAACATGAGAAGAAGTCTACAGCACCTAGTATTCCCAGGTGGTCTCCCATCCAGGTATTAACAAGGCCCGACCCTGTTTAGTCTCTGAGATCAGACGAGATCTGGTGCTTTCAGGGTTATGTGGCCATAGGCGAGCTCTTCAAGCACTCTCAACCCTCTTGACAAACACCAAGATGGTCACCTTGGTAAACAAACAAAAAAAAAAACAAGTCAACGCCAACAACATAAAAATAAGCCTTCAGCACCTAGTATTCCCAGGTGGTCTCCAATCCAGGTACTAGCAAGGCCCGACCCTGTTTAGCCTCTGAGATCAGAGGAGATCGGGCGCTTTCAGGCTTATGTGCCCATAGGCAATCTCTTTGGGCACTCTCAACCCTCTTGACAAATGCCAAGATGGTCACCTTGGGAAACAAGCGGAAAAAAAACAAAACGAATCAAGGCCAACAACATAAAAAGAAGCCTACAATAACTGGTATTCCCAGGTGGTCTCCCATCCAGGTACTAACCAGGCCTGACTCTTCTTAGCCTCCAAGATCAGACGAGATTGGGTGCTTTCAGAGTGCTCGGACTCTTTCCCCATCACTAATGGGACGAGGCAGGGGTGCCCTCTGTCTCCCCTAATTTTTATTCTGACACTGGAACCACTTATGTGTCACGTTCGGAATGACCCGAATATTACTGGCATATCCAAACCCTCGGCACACCACAAAATTGCGGCGTACGCTGACGATCTAATTTTTTTCGTCTCCAATCCACACATTTCGCTTCCCAATATACTCGTGGCTCTCCGGCGATACGGCAGCCTATCAAACTATAAAATCAATTGCACCATCGGCTGTATTGAATATATCGGTCCCGGATGGTGAGGCCAAGAGGCTATGCTCCGCTTTTCCATTCTACTAAGCTGAAAAATCTATACGTTACCTGGGCGTTGACATCGCAGCGGATTTGGTGCAATTGTACCCGCTTAATTTTCTCCCTCTCCTGAATAGACTGAAATCTGATTTGGGAATAGTGATGGCCGAACGGTTCGCCCGGCGGTCGTTTCGCGGCGAATTTCCGACTTTCGCCGTCCGCGGGTTCGAACGCCTTTTTCCGTCGTTCGCCCCGGCGGACTTACGTGTTTAATGTATACAAGAACTTTAACCTTTCGTGACACGTTTATCATGTGTTACAGGACAACCAATTGAGACATGACAGCTCATGGACACTTGGACATTCCCCCTAACCTATAAATACACCCGATCCGGTGGCCATTTTACATTCTTTCTTCTGTCACTGTAGGGAAAGGATCCTGTGTGGAGTAGGGACAGAGAAAACGCTAGCTATTTGGTACACAAAAGTTCTTTTCAGGACTGGTATAGGTGTTAGGTCAGCAGCCTGAGTTTCTTTTGTCAGTTTAGATAAAGGGACAGAGCGCTGTATGCTGCTATTTTAGGGACAGCTCAGCCAGATTAGTCTTTCTTCATCATCATCATCATCATCATCATTAGCTGTTACTATCAGGTCCACAAAAGAGCTGTTCCAGCTAATCGTTCCAGCCTACTCTTTTTTGCCAATTTGTATAGGGACAGGCAGGAAGCAGTGTGTCAGGCAGTGAGGATAATTTTAAAGACTTGCTGTTACTATTAGTTCCACAAAGGTTCTTTTCAGGACTGGTATCAGTGGTACGGTAATAGGCTTGTACACGTATAATATTCTTTCTTCCAAATATAGAAAGAATATTATACTTGACTGCTGCCCTTCTGCTGCAGTCTGCTAATCATTCACAACTCACTTGTTCCACAAAAGTTCTTATAAGGACTGGTAACTTGGTCTGTCTAGGGTGCTACGGTACATAGGCTTGGGTGCGGTACAGTCTGCTGTTCTGTAAGGACCGCTATCGGTCCACAATAGATAGGGTTGCCGTGCACTACTGCTGACCGCTGCCCTATACTGCAGCAGTCCTTCAGCGGTATAGGGACTGACGCACAGTCTGCTAAACACTAATACACAACCTGCTTGGTCCACAAAAGTTCTTATAAGGACTGGTAACTTGGTATAGGGTGCTACGGTACATAGGCCTGAGTGCGTTACAGTCTGCTGTTCTGTAAGGACCGCTATCGGTCCACAATACATAGGGTTGACGTGCACTACTGCTGACCGCTGCCCTATACTGCAGCAGTCCTTCAGCGGTATAGGGACTGACGCACAGTCTGCTAAACACTAACACACAACCTGCTTGGTCCACAAAAGTTCTTATAAGGACTGGTAACTTGGTATAGGGTGCTACGGTACATAGGCCTGAGTGCGTTACAGTCTGCTGTTCTGTAAGGACCGCTATCGGTCCACAATACATAGGGTTGCCGTGCACTACTGCTGACCGCTGCCCTATACTGCAGCAGTCCTTCATTGGTATAGGGACTGACGTACAGTCTGCTAATCACTAACACACAACCTGCTTGGTCCACAAAAGTTCTTATAAGGACTGGTAACTTGGTATAGGGTGCTACGGTACATAGGCCTGAGTGCGTTACAGTCTGCTGTTCTGTAAGGACCGCTATCGGTCCACAATACATAGGGTTGCCGTGCACTACTGCTGACCGCTGCCCTATACTGCAGCAGTCCTTCAGCGGTATAGGGACTGACGCACAGTCTGCTAAACACTAACACACAACCTGCTTGGTCCACAAAAGTTCTTATAAGGACTGGTAACTTGGTATAGGGTGCTACGGTACATAGGCCTGAGTGCGTTACAGTCTGCTGTTCTGTAAGGACCGCTATCGGTCCACAATACATAGGGTTGCCGTGCACTACTGCTGACCGCTGCCCTATACTGCAGCAGTCCTTCATTGGTATAGGGACTGACGTACAGTCTGCTAATCACTAACACACAACCTGCTTGGTCCACAAAAGTTCTTATAAGGACTGGTAACTTGGTATAGGGTGCTACGGTACATAGGCCTGAGTGCGTTACAGTCTGCTGTTCTGTAAGGACCGCTATCGGTCCACAATACATAGGGTTGCCGTGCACTACTGCTGACCGCTGCCCTATACTGCAGCAGTCCTTCATTGGTATAGGGACTGACGTACAGTCTGCTAATCACTAACACACAACCTGCTTGGTCCACAAAAGTTCTTATAAGGACTGGTAACTTGGTATAGGGTGCTACGGTACATAGGCCTGAGTGCGTTACAGTCTGCTGTTCTGTAAGGACCGCTATCGGTCCACAATACATAGGGTTGCCGTGCACTACTGCTGACCGCTGCCCTATACTGCAGCAGTCCTTCATTGGTATAGGGACTGACGTACAGTCTGCTAATCACTAACACACAACCTGCTTGGTCCACAAAAGTTCTTATAAGGACTGGTAACTTGGTATAGGGTGCTACGGTACATAGGCCTGAGTGCGTTACAGTCTGCTGTTCTGTAAGGACCGCTATCGGTCCACAATACATAGGGTTGCCGTGCACTACTGCTGACCGCTGCCCTATACTGCAGCAGTCCTTCAGCGGTATAGGGACTGACGCACAGTCTGCTAAACACTAACACACAACCTGCTTGGTCCACAAAAGTTCTTATAAGGACTGGTAACTTGGTATAGGGTGCTACGGTACATAGGCCTGAGTGCAGTACAGTCTGCTGTTCTGTAAGGACCGCTATCGGTCCACAATACATAGGGTTGCCGTGCACTACTGCTGACCGCTGCCCTATACTGCAGCAGTCCTTCAGCGGTATAGGGACTGACGCACAGTCTGCTAAACACTAACACACAACCTGCTTGGTCCACAAAAGTTCTTATAAGGACTGGTAACTTGGTATAGGGTGCTACGGTACATAGGCCTGAGTGCGTTACAGTCTGCTGTTCTGTAAGGACCGCTATCGGTCCACAATACATAGGGTTGCCGTGCACTACTGCTGACCGCTGCCCTATACTGCAGCAGTCCTTCATTGGTATAGGGACTGACGTACAGTCTGCTAATCACTAACACACAACCTGCTTGGTCCACAAAAGTTCTTATAAGGACTGGTAACTTGGTATAGGGTGCTACGGTACATAGGCCTGAGTGCGTTACAGTCTGCTGTTCTGTAAGGACCGCTATCGGTCCACAATACATAGGGTTGCCGTGCACTACTGCTGACCGCTGCCCTATACTGCAGCAGTCCTTCATTGGTATAGGGACTGACGTACAGTCTGCTAATCACTAACACACAACCTGCTTGGTCCACAAAAGTTCTTATAAGGACTGGTAACTTGGTATAGGGTGCTACGGTACATAGGCCTGAGTGCGTTACAGTCTGCTGTTCTGTAAGGACCGCTATCGGTCCACAATACATAGGGTTGCCGTGCACTACTGCTGACCGCTGCCCTATACTGCAGCAGTCCTTCAGCGGTATAGGGACTGACGCACAGTCTGCTAAACACTAACACACAACCTGCTTGGTCCACAAAAGTTCTTATAAGGACTGGTAACTTGGTATAGGGTGCTACGGTACATAGGCCTGAGTGCAGTACAGTCTGCTGTTCTGTAAGGACCGCTATCGGTCCACAATACATAGGGTTGCCGTGCACTACTGCTGACCGCTGCCCTATACTGCAGCAGTCCTTCATTGGTATAGGGACTGACGTACAGTCTGCTAATCACTAACACACAACCTGCTTGGTCCACAAAAGTTCTTATAAGGACTGGTAACTTGGTATAGGGTGCTACGGTACATAGGCCTGAGTGCGTTACAGTCTGCTGTTCTGTAAGGACCGCTATCGGTCCACAATACATAGGGTTGCCGTGCACTACTGCTGACCGCTGCCCTATACTGCAGCAGTCCTTCATTGGTATAGGGACTGACGTACAGTCTGCTAATCACTAACACACAACCTGCTTGGTCCACAAAAGTTCTTATAAGGACTGGTAACTTGGTATAGGGTGCTACGGTACATAGGCCTGAGTGCGTTACAGTCTGCTGTTCTGTAAGGACCGCTATCGGTCCACAATACATAGGGTTGCCGTGCACTACTGCTGACCGCTGCCCTATACTGCAGCAGTCCTTCAGCGGTATAGGGACTGACGCACAGTCTGCTAAACACTAACACACAACCTGCTTGGTCCACAAAAGTTCTTATAAGGACTGGTAACTTGGTATAGGGTGCTACGGTACATAGGCCTGAGTGCAGTACAGTCTGCTGTTCTGTAAGGACCGCTATCGGTCCACAATACATAGGGTTGCCGTGCACTACTGCTGACCGCTGCCCTATACTGCAGCAGTCCTTCATTGGTATAGGGACTGACGTACAGTCTGCTAATCACTAACACACAACCTGCTTGGTCCACAAAAGTTCTTATAAGGACTGGTAACTTGGTATAGGGTGCTACGGTACATAGGCCTGAGTGCGTTACAGTCTGCTGTTCTGTAAGGACCGCTATCGGTCCACAATACATAGGGTTGCCGTGCACTACTGCTGACCGCTGCCCTATACTGCAGCAGTCCTTCATTGGTATAGGGACTGACGTACAGTCTGCTAATCACTAACACACAACCTGCTTGGTCCACAAAAGTTTTTATAAGGACTGGTAACTTGGTATAGGGTGCTACGGTACATAGGCCTGAGTGCAGTACAGTCTGCTGTTCTGTAAGGACCGCTATCGGTCCACAATACATAGGGTTGACGTGCACTACTGCTGACCGCTGCCCTATACTGCAGCAGTCCTTCATTGGTATAGGGACTGACGTACAGTCTGCTAATCACTAACACACAACCTGCTTGGTCCACAAAAGTTCTTATAAGGACTGGTAACTTGGTATAGGGTGCTACGGTACATAGGCCTGAGTGCAGTACAGTCTGCTGTTCTGTAAGGACCGCTATCGGTCCACAATACATAGGGTTGCCGTGCACTACTGCTGACCGCTGCCCTATACTGCAGCAGTCCTTCATTGGTATAGGGACTGACGTACAGTCTGCTAATCACTAACACACAACCTGCTTGGTCCACAAAAGTTTTTATAAGGACTGGTAACTTGGTATAGGGTGCTACGGTACATAGGCCTGAGTGCAGTACAGTCTGCTGTTCTGTAAGGACCGCTATCGGTCCACAATACATAGGGTTGACGTGCACTACTGCTGACCGCTGCCCTATACTGCAGCAGTCCTTCATTGGTATAGGGACTGACGTACAGTCTGCTAATCACTAACACACAACCTGCTTGGTCCACAAAAGTTCTTATAAGGACTGGTAACTTGGTATAGGGTGCTACGGTACATAGGCCTGAGTGCAGTACAGTCTGCTGTTCTGTAAGGACCGCTATCGGTCCACAATACATAGGGTTGCCGTGCACTACTGCTGACCGCTGCCCTATACTGCAGCAGTCCTTCATTGGTATAGGGACTGACGTACAGTCTGCTAATCACTAACACACAACCTGCTTGGTCCACAAAAGTTTTTATAAGGACTGGTAACTTGGTATAGGGTGCTACGGTACATAGGCCTGAGTGCAGTACAGTCTGCTGTTCTGTAAGGACCGCTATCGGTCCACAATACATAGGGTTGACGTGCACTACTGCTGACCGCTGCCCTATACTGCAGCAGTCCTTCAGCGGTATAGGGACTAAGAGTTTTGTCACAGGGTGATTTAAAAAATGACAGGCAGAGGAAGAGGCAGGCCCTTCCGCAGGGGTGGTAGGGGTAGGGCAGGAGCAACAGCCTTGAGCCAAAGTGGGAAGTTGCAGAAGGTGCGTTCAATTACTTTAAAGGACGCACCAGACTTGGTTGAGTGGCTCACTCAGCCTTATTCTTCTGCACCCTCCTCATCCTCTCGATCTGCACCCTCTTCTTCACTCTCTGCTATGTGCACCCCCAAAGACACTACCACCAACAACACCACCACCACCACATACCTTCCGCTTGAGTGCAAATGGGGGCCTTCATGCTCCAGTGTTTTAATAGGGACCCCCGTATAAAAAGCATGAGGGTCAAGGACCAGTACTGGGTGGCAACGTACTTAGATCCCCGGTACAAACACAAAATGGCGGAAATGTTACCGCCGTCGCAGAGGGCTGTCAGAATGCAGCACTTCCAGGCCTTGCTTCGAGAAATGCTGCATTCTGCTTTTGCGTGCGCTGGCAGAGGAGCAATTCCCACTCCCAGAGAAGGATTTGCGGGTACCAATCCAACAGCGCCTGCAAGAAGAGGCCGGTTTGAAGATGTGTTGGTGACTTCGGATATGAGGTCATTCTTTCAGCCGACCCATCGACAGGTGTCATCCGGATCCAGCATCAGGGAACGCCTAGACCGTCAGGTGTCCGACTACATTGGGTTAACGGCCGATGTGGACGCTCTGAGGAGTGATGAACCCCTAGACTACTGGGTGGGCAGGCTTGACCTCTGGCCAGAGCTTGCCCAATTTGCAATCGAACTGTTGGCTTGCCCCTCATCCAGTGTCCTGTCCGAAAGGACGTTCAGCGCAGCAGGGGGGATTGTGACCGATAAGCGTACTCGCCTAGCTCACGACAGTGTTAACTACCTCACATTTCTAAAAATGAATGAGGCATGGATCTCGGAGGAATTCAACACATGTGATCAGTAGACCATGTATATGTCTATAAACAATTTTTGGAATCAAGCACACAGACCTTCTTAATTCATTTGGCTCACTTCCCTGACCCAAAAAAGCACACCGTACTATATGCCCCTACCCTCCTCTTTGAAGAGGTTGAGCGGTGTCATATTTCTACTGGGGCTGCTTATTATGAGGGGTTCCCACCATCCCTGTGCTGTGCTGACTTCCTCCTGGGTGTTCTTATTATGAGGGGCTCCCACCATCCCTGTGCTGTGCTGACTTCCTCCTGGGGGTTCTTATTATGAGGGGCTCCCACCATCCCTGTGCTGTGCTGACTTCCTCCTGGGGGTTCTTATTATGAGGGGATCACACCATCCCTGTGCTGTGCTGACTTCCTCCTGGGGCTGCTTACGGTGCTGCTGTCAGCGCTGTATGTCACGGAGCTGCTGTCAGCGCTGTATGTCACGGAGCTGCTGTCAGCGCTGTATGTCACGGAGCTGCTGTCAGCGCTGTATGTCACGGAGCTGCTGTCAGCGCTGTATGTCACGGAGCTGCTGTCAGCGCTGTATGTCACGGAGCTGCTGTCAGCGCTGTATGTCACGGAGCTGCTGTCAGCGCTGTATGTCACGGAGCTGCTGTCAGCGCTGTATGTCACGGTGCTGCTGTCAGCGCTGTATGTCACGGAGCTGCTGTCAGCGCTGTATGTCACGGAGCTGCTGTCAGTGCTGTATGTCACGGAGCTGCTGTCAGCGCTGTATGTCACGGAGCTGCTGTCAGCGCTGTATGTCACGGAGCTGCTGTCAGCGCTGTATGTCACGGTGCTGCTGTCAGCGCTGTATGTCACGGAGCTGCTGTCAGCGCTGTATGTCACGGAGCTGCTGTCAGTGCTGTATGTCACGGAGCTGCTGTCAGCGCTGTATGTCACGGAGCTGCTGTCAGCGCTGTATGTCACGGAGCTGCTGTCAGCGCTGTATGTCACGGTGCTGCTGTCAGCGCTGTATGTCACGGAGCTGCTGTCAGCGCTGTATGTCACGGAGCTGCTGTCAGCGCTGTATGTCACGGAGCTGCTGTCAGCGCTGTATGTCACGGAGCTGCTGTCAGCGCTGTATGTCACGGAGCTGCTGTCAGCGCTGTATGTCACGGTGCTGATGTCAGTGCTCTGTATTACGGTGCTGCTGTCAGTGCTCTGTATCTCCTGCACCCTCTTGTTTGCCTACCCTGGTCCCTGACCTTCCCTCTCCTCCATTGCCTTCATTAGCTCCATAGTCCTGAATTGTCAGAACAATTTCCCAAATAAAAAAAAAATGCTTGTAGTTATCGATCCCAAATTCACCTCATACATGTATTATGCTATTGTCCAGGTGGTGGGACTACGTGCTACCCCCTAATAATTACCCCGTGGCCGCAAATTCGACCTAAAGGTTTGCGAAATTCGCCTCCCATTGAAGTCAATGGAGCCCGCGGCGAACGGTCGTTTTCGCGAACGTTTGTGCCCGTTCGCGTTTCGCGTTCGCGAAACGTCCCGTCGGAAGTTCGTCCATCACTATTTGGGAAACTTGCATGATTTAACACTGACCTGGTTCGGGCGCTGTAATGCATTCAAAATGACGGCCCTCCCGCGGATCTTATACTTGTTCCAGACATTACCGATCCGGTTACCCCCAATCTTTTTCAGACATCTGCAGGTGCTGCTCCGGGACTTTATTTGGGCGCGCAAACCGCCCAGAGCCCGTTTGCAATTGCTTGCCAGACCAAAGGACAAGGGGGGTCTGGGTCTCCCAGATCTGAGACAATACAACAGAGCGACTCTGCTAGCGAGAGTCGTTGATTGGCATTGTAATGGCCCACACAAGCAGTGGGTGGAGATGGAGATTGAGGATGGATCCATTCCCCTATTGACCTCCCCGTGGCTCCTGTCCTCCCTACCAAAAGACCTCAGAGATCACCCCGTAGTGGGAGCTACGTTGGCTGTTGTGCGGAGGTTGTTCCGCTGCACACACATTGCTCCCCTGCCGTCACCAATGACTCCGGTTATAGGTAATCCAGACTTCCCACCGGGATTTACCAACAAGAAACTGCGACAGTTGACAGTGGTGGGGAAAAAGCGTCTGGGAGAGGTGTGGTCCTCGGGAGGGCTCCCGACCACGCAAACTGTCGCCAAGCTTTCTGACCCTCCGCTTGACTTGTTTAATGCTTATCAACTTCGTCACTTTCTTCTGGCCATACAAAGGGCCCCATACACTCCTAGAGACCTGACGCCCTATGAATCCATCTGTCACAAAAAGGAACCTGTGCAACACACCCTCTCCCTCCTGTACAACCTATTAAGTAGTCAGGAGGAGGAGACGACCCCACCATTTATCCACAAATGGGAGATTGCATTTGGCATCACATTTACCCCACAACAGATAGGGAAGATCCTGACATTAGTACATAAAGCTTCCATCGCAAACCAATATCAAGAATCAGGATACAAGATAGTCTCACGCTGGTATAGAGTCCCATACCTTCTGAATAAAATGAATAGATTGATTCCGGATGTTTGTTGGAGGTGCAATTCAGATACGGGGACCATGGGACACATTTTCTGGGCATGCCCGGCCTTGAGCAACTTTTGGGTGGAGGTGACCGGGACGATAAAAACTCTCAGAAATGTAGATATCGCAGACAACCCAGCAGCGTGCCTTCTACACTTGACCGAACAGCCTGTTCGAAAATACAAAAAAACCCTCACGATGCAACTCCTGAACGCCGCCCGGGCCTGCATTCCCACACTGTGGAGGCAGCCTCAGCCCCCATCCAAGGTGCTGTGGTATTCCAAAGTCAATCATATTCTCCGGATGGAAGAATTGACCGCCACCCTTCACAACACTGAAGAGGCATTTAGTGTTACATGGAGGCCCTGGAGGTATTTTACTGGTACTTGAGACTACATTTGGGAGGTGAGCAGAGCCCCTGTCCCAGAAAACGACTGAACATCTAACGTTTACCTACGTAGGCCAAGTCTGCCCTGGGTGGCATTCCCCCCCTTCCCTTTTTGTCTTTATTTTCTTTTTTTCCCCGCCGCCATCCCCTCCCCCCCTCTTCTCTCTCCGTCTTTGCACTCTCTTCTTCCCCCGTCCTCACTTTTCACTATGCCTTGTCTCCTTACTAGCCTTTGGGACCCAGAAGAACCCCAGGGTTCTGGACACGACCGGCTCATATTTTACTCTGGTTCACATAGGTCATGATAAGCTGGCTCGCTGTGGTCCCAGTTGTTCTCCATGATTACATTTGTCCGAACGGAGCTGCATTAGTTATACTGTACTACATGTCAGAGGTGGGGTTTCTCTCTTTTCTGCATGAAACTCTAGGACTCCCCTCTGAGAACCCAGAGTTATTTGGCTGCCTATTTTTTGTTACCATGTAATTGTGACCCTGGGTCATGCTGTATGGTTGACTGTTATATTTATGTTGTTCTACTTATACTTAATAAAAGAATAAAACAAAAAAAAAAAAATAAGTCAATGCCAACAACTTAAAAAAAAAGCCTATGGCATCGAGAAATCCCAGGCGGTCTCCCATCCCGGTACTAACCAGGTCCCAACCCTGCTTAGCCTCTGAGACAGGGCTGGTGCAAGGATCGTTGACACCCTAGGCGAAAACCTAATTTTGCCGCCCCCCCCCCGGCTGCGCCCATGACTCCACCTTACCCTGCCCTTGCTACACATGACCTATCTGACCCCTACACTGACCCCCTGACACATAAACTAATCCACCTGACTCCTACTTCCTGCACTACTCACATCACACTGACCCCTACACTGACCCACCTGATAATTACACCGACCCACCTGGCACCTACACCAACCCACCTGGCACCTACACTGCCAATTACACTGACCATCACGCTGACACCTACACTGACCATCACGCTGACACCTACACTGACCATCACGCAGACACCTACACTGACCATCACGTTGACACCTACACTGACCATCACGCTGACACCTACACTAAAAACACATACCCTGAAAACACATACCCTGAAAACACATACCCTGAAAACACATACCCTGACACATACAATGGCACTGACGCATACACTGAAGCATACACTGACATGACACATACACTGACACGACACATACACTGACATATTACACTGACATGACACATACACTGACACGACACATCACACTGGCATGACACATACACTGGCATAACACATACACTGACACATCACACTGGCATGACACATACACTGACACATCACACTGACATGACACATACACTGACACATTACACTGACATGACACATACACTGACACGACACATACACTGACACATCACACTGGCATGACACATACACAGACACATCACACTGACATGACACATACACAGACACATCACACTGACATGACACATACACAGACACATCACACTGACATGACACATACACAGACACATTACACTGACATGACACATACACTGACACATTACACTGACATGACACATACACTGACACGACACATACACTGACACATCACACTGGCATGACACATACACTGACACATTACACTGACATGACACATACACTGACACATTACACTGACATGACACATACACAGACACATCACACTGACATGACACATACACAGACACATCACACTGACATGACACATACACAGACTCATTACACTGACATGACACATACACAGACACATCACACTGGCATGACACATACACAGACACATCACACTGACATGACACATACACAGACACATCACACTGACATGACACATACACAGACACACCACACTGGCATGACACTGACACACATCACACTGACCTACCTGACTCCTACTTCCTGCATTACTCACACACAAACCCCCTCCATACAGCTCAATGGATCCATCCTCCTCCTTACCTCTGCTCTTTGATGCTGCCTTCAGCGACCATCATCCCACCGGGCCTCTCTGACTCCTCCGCACTGCCAGCGCCGTCCACCCGCTCCGCCGGGGCCACGCCAGCGCCATCCATCCGCTCCACCGGGGCCACACCAGCGCCGTCCACCCGCTCCGCCGGAGCCACACCAGCGCCATCCATCCGCTCCGCCTCCATCATATCCCCGCCGGGACCAGGCCAGCGCCGTCAACCCCGCTCCATGATGTCCCCGCCGGGCAGGAAGTCAGCTGACCGACCTCTCGAAGCTCCCATCTCCGCCGAGCCCCACCCCTCCGCTGCACTCACACAGACACACAGCGCCGCTCCAGAGGGACAGGCTGGAGCAAAGGAGTCCCGGAGCGGCGCTGTGAGATGAGTACGGTGGGGCGCTCAGCGGGAAACATGGGGGATTGGTGGCGCCGGTGGAACACCACAGGGGGGGCGAGAGAGCAGAAGAGGAGCTCACACTGGGCAGAGGCCGTAGTTGCGCCCTAGGTGGTAGTGCGCCCTAGGCGGCTGCCTACTTCGCCTAGTGGTAGCGCCGGCCCTGCTCTGAGATCAAATGAGATTTGGCTCTTTCAGGGTGATGCAGCCATAGTAGATTTTTTCAGGCACGCTCAACCCTCTTGACAAATGCCACGATGGTCACCTTAGGAAACAAACAAAAAAAACAAGTCAACACCAACAACATAAAAAGAAGCCTACCGCACCTAGTATTTCCATGCGGTCTCCCATCCAGGTATTAACAAGGCGCGACCCTTTCTAGCCTCTGAGATCAGCGGAGATTGGGCACTTTCAGGGGGATGTGCCCATAGGCAATCTCTTTCTCGGACTCTTTCCCCATCACTAATGGGACGAGGCAGGGGTGCCCTCTGTCTCCCCTAATTTTTATTCTGACACTGGAACCACTTATGTGTCACGTTTGGAATGACCCGAATATTACCGGCATATCCAAACCCTCGGCACACCACAAAATTGCGGCGTGCGCTGACGATCTAATTTTTTTCGTCTCCAATCCACACATTTCACTTCCCAATATACTTGCGGCTCTCCGGCGATACGGCAGCCTATCAAACTATAAAATCAATTGCACCGTCGGCTGTATTGAATATATCGGTCCCGGATGGTTAGGCCAGGAGGCTACGCTCCGCTTTTCCATTCTACTGAGCTGAAAAATCTATACGTTACCTGGGCGTTGACATCGCAGCGGATTTGGCGCAATTGTACCCGCTTAATTTTGTCCCTCTCCTGAATAGACTGAAATCTGATTTGGGAAACTGGCATGCTTTAACACTGACCCGGTTCGGGTGCTGTAATGCATTCAAAATGACGGCCCTCCCGCGGATCTTATACTTGTTCCAGACATTACCGATCCGGTTACCCCCAATTTTTTTCAGACAACTGCTGGTGCTGCTCCGGGACTTTATTTGGGCGCGCAAACCGCCCAGAGCCCGTTTGCAATTGCTTGCCAGACCAAAGGACAAGGGGGGTCTGGGTCTCCCAGATCTGAGACAATACTACAGAGCGACTCTGCTAGCGAGAGTCGTTGATTGGCATTGTAATGGCCCACACAAGCAGTGGGTGGAGATGGAGATTGAGGATGGATCCATTCCCCTATTGACCTCCCCGTGGATCCTGTCCTCCCTACCAAAAGACCTCAGAGATCACCCCGTAGTGGGAGCTACGTTGGCTGTTGTGCGGAGGTTGTTCCGCTGTACACACATTGCTCCCCTGCCGTCACCCAAGGTGACCATCTTGGCCTTTGTCAAGAGGCTTCAGAGTGCCCAAAGAGAGTGCCTACGGCCAAATCACCCTGAAAGAGCCCAATCTCATCTGATCTCAAAGGCTAAGCAGCGATGGGCCTGGTTAGTTCCTGGATGGGAGACAGCTTGGGAATACCAGGTGCCGTAGGCTTCTCATTATGTTGTCGGCGTTGACCTGTTTTATTTTCCCTTGTTTCCCAAGGTGACCATCTTGGCATGTGTCCAGAGGGTTGAGAGTGCACAAAGAAATTGCCTACGAGCACAACAACCTGAAAGCGCCCAATCTCGCTTGGTCTCAGAGGCTAAGCAGGGTTGGGCCTGGTTTGTACCTGGATGGGAGACCGCCTGGGTTTTCCAGATGCCGCAGGCTTCTTTTTATGTTGTTGGTGTTGACCTGTTTTTTTCGCTTGTTTCCCAAAGTGATCATCTTGGCATTTGTCAAGAGGGTTGAGAGTGCCTAAAGAGATCGCTTACAGCCACATCACCCTGAAAGCACCCTATCTCTTCTGATCTCAGAGGCTAAGAAGGGTTGGGCCTAGTTAGTACTTGAATGGGAGACGGCCTTGGAATACCAGGTGCCGTATTCTTCTTTTTATGTTGTTGTCGTTGACCTGTTTTTTTTCGCTTGTTTCCCAGGGTTTTGGCATTTTTCAAGAGGGATGAGAGTGCCCAAAGAGATTGCCTATGGACACATCACCCTGAAAGCGCCCAATCTCCGCTGATCTCAGAGGCTAGAAAGGGACGCGCCTTGTTAATACCTGGATGGGAGACCGCATGGAAATACTAGGTGCGGTAGGCTTCTTTTTATGTTGTTGGCATTGACTTGTTTTTTTTGTTTGTTTCCCAAGGTGACCATCTTGGCGTTTGTCAAGAGGGTTGAGCGTGCCTGAAAAAATCTACTATGGCTGCATCACCCTGAAAGAGCCAAATCTCATTTGATCTCAGAGGCTAAGCAGGGTTGGGACCTGGTTAGTACCGGGATGGGAGACCGCCTGGGATTTCTCGATGCCATTTCTGAGAGTTTTTATCGTCCCGGTCACCTCCACCCAAAGGTTCCTCAAGGCCGGGCATGCCCAGAAAATGTGTCCCATGGTCCCCGTATCTGAATTGCACCTCCAACAAACATCCGGAATCGATCTATTCATTTTATTCAGAAGGTATGGGACTCTATACCAGCGTGAGACTATCGTGTATCCTGATTCTTGATATTGGTTTGCGATGGAAGCTTTATGTACTAATGTCAGGATCTTCCCTATCTGTTGTGGGGTAAATGTGATGCCAAAGTCCCTCTCCCATTTGTGGATAAATGGTGGGGTCGACTCTTCCTCCTGACTACTTAATAGGTTGTACAGGAGGGAGAGGGTATGTCGCACAGGTTCCTTTTTGTGACAAATGGATTCATAGGGCGTCAGGTCTCTAGGAGTGTAGGGGGCCCTTTGTATGGCCAGAAGAAAGTGACGAAGTTGATAAGCACTAAACAAGTCAAGCGGAGGGTCAGAAAGCTCGGTGACAGTTTGCGTGGTCGGGAGCCCTCCCGAGGGCCACACCTCTCCCAGACGCTGTTTCCCCACCACTGTCAACTGTCGCAGTTTCTTTTGATCGGGTCAAATGGACATTAATGTTCTCGGTCCTTCGCCATATAGGTCTGAGTGAACGGATGCTGGCATGGATAAGTAAGATATACTCACGTACTTACATTCCACCGGACATCGCGCGTACGTTTATGTTGAACTTCCCCCCACCCCTTGTCACTAAGATCCGCAGTTTGCTTCACGGGTGGCATTCTGGCCTCCATTCCTGGTTCAGCAGATGCAATCTCATTAAAATGAACATACTCCCTAAATTTACTTATCTTTTCCAAGCTCTCCCGATCCAGATTCCAGTCCTGTTTTTTAAGCAAGCTCAATCCTTGCTCACTCAATTTAACTGGGCCCACAAAAATCCCAGACTTAAGCGGTCACAGCTGACATTGTCTAAACAACAGGGAGGGTTGGTTCTCCCTAACTTGCGACGCTACTACCTGGCCTCCCATCTGGGGCGTGTATTGGACTGGAATCGAAACAAATTTTCTAAGCTCACTCCCGAATCCCGCTAAGAAGCGCCATGTGGTGCTATAAGTATTTACCCACAGAATTTATGTCACATCCCACTATAGGGGCTTAGTTGAAAGTCAGTCACCTGATCGCTACCCAAAACACACTCACGTCTTTGACTTCCCCCCTATTCCCTATACGTGGCCATCCAACCTTTGAACTGGGGACCCACTTAGAAATTCCAACCTAGACAATGCGTCTAAATTCGTCATTGATGGAAAATGGCCTTCTTTCTCAACCCTAACAGATCCGACAGGGCTTTCCAACTGCCTTTTTGGAGAGCGGCGCAACAACATCATTTTCTCCATTCCATCCCCAATCCTCAAACGTTCGCCCGCCCTCAGACGGAGTTTGAGACTCTATGCAGGAGCGAAGGCCCTTTGGCCCACATTCTCTCTCAAACAGATTACCCACACTTAACCTGTCTGGCCAACTGGGAAAAGGACCTTAATTGCTAATTTTCCCCAGCACAGAGACAACGCATTATCACTTTGGCTCTCAAAATGTCGCTGTGCACGAAGATACAGGAGACGAATTTTAAACTTCTCACCAGGTGGTATTTGACACCATCAAAGCTGCAGAAATGTTTCCCCTCTTCCTCGAACATATGCTGGAGGTGTGGAGAAGAAGAGGGCACGTTGCTGCACATTTTTTGGTCCTGCCTCAGCTTGGTGGACTTCTGGACAGAGATCCGATGCATGACACAAAAATTCACAGACTTCTCCATCCAGGAAGAGGCTGCATTCTTTCTCTTGTACCATTCACAGATTCCCATTAAGAAGTACAAAAAAATCTATTTTATGGCATGTGATAAATGCGGCGAAATCCTGCATCCCTCTCTATTGGAAAAAATGTTCCCCCCCTTTCGTAAGGGGGGGAACTTTCGTAAGGGGGGGAACTGGCTTAGGAAAATAGAGAACATTAAAAAAAATGGAGGACTTGATCCTCACATCACAAGGTAAACAAGAATTTTTTAAACAAACCTGAGACATCTGGAATACCTTTATATTCTCGCTGGAAGGATGTCGCCTGCTATCGCCTTAGTGCTCTGAGCTTTCCTTGACTGGCCCCTTGGACAGTGGCTGCCATCGTGTCTTGTCCCCTCTTCTCCTTTTCTGATCTTTCAACCCTTCTCTTTTCGGCCTTCCTCCCCTATCTCTCACCCCCTCCACCCCCTCTCTCTTTTGGAAAGAGTGGAAAATTGGGAATGACGGCCCCACACCCCCCTCTGGATGGATTATGCCGGAGAGACCTGGGGTTTGTGTGACCCTGGATCTTGGTACAGTACTTTATCCATGCCTCGAATCATTGTGATTGATGGAAGGCAGACTCACAGTTGCGAATATACCTGTATCAAGTATTGTTCAGCTGCTTTTTGCTCTGTATTTCTCTGTTGCATTATGTACTCGGGGGACCGTCTTCCCCTATTTGGAGAAAAAATTATATTTGAAAAAAAAAGAAGCCTACGACACCTGGTATTCCCAGGCGGTCTCCCATCCAGGCATTAACCAGGCCGGACCCTGCTTAGCCTCCAAGATCAGATGAGATGGAACAGATTCAGGGTGATGTGACCATAGCCAATATCTTCAGGCACTCTCAACTCTCTTGACAAACACCAAGATGGTCACCTTGGAAACAAGTGGAAAAAAATAGGTCAATGGCCACAACATAAAAAGAAGCCTACGGCATCTGGAAATCCCAGGCGGTCTCCCATCCAGGTACTAAACTGGTCCCAACCCTGCTTAGCCTCTGAGATCAGATGAGATTGGGCTCTTTCAGGGTGGTGTGGCCATAGGAGATTTCTTCAGGCACTCTCAACCTTGACTAACGCCAATATGGTCACCTTGGGAAACAAACAAAAAAATCAAGTCAATGCCAACAACATGAGAAGAAGTCTACAGCACCTAGTATTCCCAGGTGGTCTCCCATCCAGGTATTAACAAGGCCCGACCCTGTTTAGTCTCTGAGATCAGACGAGATCTGGTGCTTTCAGGGCTATGTGGCCATAGGCGAGCTCTTCAAGCACTCTCAACCCTCTTGACAAACACCAAGATGGTCACCTTGGTAAACAAAAAAACAAAAAAACAAATCAACGCCAACAACATAAAAATAAGCCTCCAGCACCTAGTATTCCCAGGTGGTCTCCAATCCAGGTACTAGCAAGGCCCGACCCTGTTTAGCCTCTGAGATCAGAGGAGATCGGGCGCTTTCAGGCTTATGTGCCCACAGGCAATCTCTTTGGGCACTCTCAACCCTCTTGACAAATGCCAAGATAGTCACCTTGGGAAACAAGCGAAAAAAAAACAGGTCAATGTCAACAACATAAAAAGAAGACTACGGCACCTGGTATTCCAAAGCCATCTCCCATCCAGGGACTAACTAGGCCCAACCCTTCTTAGCCTCAGAGATGAGAAGAGATAGGGCTCTTTCAGGGTGATGCTGCTGTAAGCGAACTCTTTGGGCACTCTCAACCCTCTTGACAAATGCCAAGATGGTCACCTTGGGAAACAAGCGAAAAAAAACCAAAACGAATCAAGGCCAACAACATAAAAAGAAGCCTACAATAACTGGTATTCCCAGGTGGTCTCCCATCCAGGTACTAACCAGGCCTGACTCTATTAAGCCTCCAAGATCAGACGAGATTGGGTGCTTTCAGAGTGCTCGGACTCTTTCCCCATCACTAATGGGACGAGGCAGGGGTGCCCTCTGTCTCCCCTAATTTTTATTCTGACACTGCAACCACTTATGTGTCACGTTCGGAATGACCCGAATATTACTGGCATATCCAAACCCTCGGCACACCAAAAAATTGCGGCGTACGCTAACGATCTAATTTCTTTCGTCTCCAATCCACACATTTCGCTTCCCAATATACTCGCGGCTCTCCGGCGATACGGCAGCCTATCAAACTATAAAATCAATTGCACCTTTGGCTGTATTGAATATATCGGTCCCGGATGGTGAGGCCAAGAGGCTACGCTCCGCTTTTCCATTCTACTGAGCTGAAAAATCTATACGTTACCTGGGCGTTGACATCGCAGCGGATTTGGCGCAATTGTACCCGCTTAATTTTGTCCCTCTCCTGAATAGACTGAAATCTGATTTGGGAAACTGGCATGCTTTAACACTGACCTGGTTCAGGCGCTGTAATGCATGCAAAATGACGGCCCTCCCGCGGATTTTATACTTGTTCCAGACATTACCGATCCGGGTACCCCCAATTTTTTTCAGACAACTGCAGGTGCTGCTCCGGGACTTTATTTGGCCGCGCAAACCGCCCAGAGCCCGTTTGCAATTGCTTGCCAGACCAAAGGACAAGGGGGGTCTGGGTCTCCCAGATCTGAGACAATACTACAGATTGACTCTGCTAGTGAGAGTCGTTGATTGGCATTGTAATGGCCCACACAAGCAGTGGGTGGAGATGGAGATTGAGGATGGATCCATTCCCCTATTGACCTCCCCGTGGCTCCTGTCCTCCCTACCAAAAGACCTCAGAGATCACCCCGTAGTGGGAGCTACGTTGGCTGTTGTGCGGAGGTTTTTCCGCTGCACACACATTGCTCCCTTGCCGTCACCAATGACTCCGGTTATAGGTAATCCAGACTTCCCACCGGGATTTACCAACAAGAAACTGCGACAGTTGACAGTGGTGGGGAAACAGCGTCTGGGAGAGGTGTGGCCCTTGGGAGGGCTCCCGACCACGCAAACTGTCGCCAAGCTTTCTGACCCTCCGCTTGACTTGTTTAGTGCTTATCAACTTCATCACTTTCTTCTGGCCATACAAAGGGCCCCCTACACTCCTAGAGACCTGACACCCTATGAATCCATCTGTCACAAAAAGGAACCTGTGCGACACACCCTCTCCCTCCTGTACAACCTATTAAGTAGTCAGGAGGAGGAGTCGACCCCACCATTTATCCACAAATGGGAGAGGGACTTTGGCATCACATTTACCCCACAACAGATAGGCAAGATCCTGACATTAGTACATAAAGCTTCCATCGCAAACCAATATCAAGAATCAGGATACAAGATAGTCTCACGCTGGTATAGAGTCCCATACCTTCTGAATAAAATGAATAGATCGATCCCGGATGTTTGTTGGAGGTGCAATTCAGATACGGGGACCATGGGACACATTTTCTGGGCATGCCCGGCCTTGAGGAACTTTTGGGTGGAGGTGACCGAGACGATAAAAACTCTCAGAAATGTAGATATCGCAGACAACCCAGCAGCGTGCCTTCTACACTTGACCGAACAGCCTGTTCGAAAATACAAAAAAACCCTCCCGATGCAACTCCTGAACGCCGCCCGGGCCTGCATTCCCACACTGTGGAGGCAGCCTCAGCCCCCCATCCAAGGTGCTGTGGTATTCCAAAGTCAATCATATTCTCTGGATGGAAGAATTGACCGCCACCCTTCACAACACTGAAGAGGCATTTAGTGTTACATGGAGGCCCTGGAGGTATTTTTCTGGTACTTGAGACTACATTCGGGAGGTGAGCAGCGCCCCTGTCCCAGAAAAAGACTGAACATCTAACGTTTACCTACGTAGGCCATGTCTGCCCTCGGTGGCATCCCCCCCCCTCCCTTTTTGTCTTTATTTTTCTATTTTTCCCCGCCGCCATCCCCCCCCTCCTCTCTCTCCGTCTTTGCACTCTCTTCTTCCCCCGTCCTCCCTTTTGACTGTGCCTTGTCTCCTTACTAGCCTTTGGGACCCAGAAGAGCCCCAGGGTTCTGGACACGACCGGCTCATATTTTACTCTGGTTCACATAGGTCATGATAAGCTGGCTCGCTGTGGTCCCAGTTGCTCTCCATGATTACATTTGTCCGAACAGGGCTGCATTAGTTATACTGTACTACATGTCCGAGGTGGGGTTTCTCTCATTTCTGCATGAAACTCTAGGACTCCCCTCTGAGAACCCAGAGTTATTTGGCTGCCTATTTTTTGTTACCATGTAATTGTGACCCTGGGTCATGCTGTATGGTTGACTGTTATATTTATGTTGTTCTACTTATACTTAATAAAAGAATAAAACAAAAAAATAAAAAATAAGTCAATGCCAACAACTTAAAAAAAGCCTATGGCATTGAGAAATCCCAGGCGTTCTCCCATCCAGGTACTAACCACGTCCCAACCCGGCTTAGCCTCTGATATCAAATGAGATTTGGCTCTTACAGGGTGATGCAGCCATAGTAGATTTTTTCAGGCACGCTCAACCCTCTTGACAAACGCCAAGATGGTCACCTTGGGAAACAAACATCCAGGTATTAACAAGACGCGACCCTTTCTAGCCTCTGAGATCAGCGGAGATTGGGCGCTTTCAGGGTGATGTGCCCATAGGCAATCTCTTTGGGCACTCTCATCCCTCTTGAAAAATGCCAAGATAGTCACCCTGGGAAACAAGCGAAAAAAAACAGGTCAACGCCAACAACATAAAAAGAAGACTACGGCACCTAGTATTCCAAGGCCGTCTCCCATTCAAGTACTAACTAGGCCCAACCCTTCTTAGCCTCTGAGATCAGAAGAGATAGGGTGCTTTCAGGGTGATGTGGCTGTAAGCGATCTCTTTAGGCACTCTCAACCCTCTTGACAAATGCCAAGATGATCACTTTGGGAAACAAGCGAAAAAAACAGGTCAACACCAACAACATAAAAATAAGCCTGCGGCATCTGGAAAACCCAGGCGGTCTCCCATCCAGGTACAAACCAGGCCCAACCCTGCTCAGCTTCTGAGACCAAACGAGATTGGGCGCTTTCAGGGTGTTGTGCTCGTAGGCAATTTCTTTGTGCACTCTCAACCCTCTTGACACATGCCAAGATGGTCACCTTGGGAAACAAGGGAAAATAAAACAGGTCAATGCCGACAACATAATGAGAAGCCTACGGCACCTGGTATTCCCAAGCTGTCTCCCATCCAGGTACTAACCAGGCCCATCGCTGCTTAGCCTCCGAGATCAGATGAGATTGGGCTCTTTCAGGGTGATTTGGCCGTAGGCACTCTCTTTGGGCACTCTGAAGCCTCTTGACAAAGGCCAAGATGGTCACCTTGGGAAACAAGCTAAAAAAAACAGGTCAAAGCCAACAACATAAAAAGAAGCCTACGGCATCCAGTATTCCCAGGCGATCTCCCAATCAAGACACTAACCAGACCAGATCCTTCTATGGCACCTGGTCTTCCCAGGCAGTCTCCCATCCAGGTACAAACCAGGCCTGACGCTGCTTAGCCTCTGAAATCAGACGAGATCGGGTGCTTTCAGGTTGATGTGGCCGTAAGCATTCTCTTCAAGACACGCCCAACCCTCTTGACAAACGCCAAGATGGTCGCCTTGAGAAACAAGCAAAAAAAACAGGTCAAAGCCAACAACATAAAAAGAAGCCTATGGGCTTACAGCGGACCCTAAGAGATGGGACCCACTAGCTCTGTCATGGTTCGGACGCTGTAATATGAACGCAATGCCACGACTTCTGTATCTACTACAAGCCTTACCTATCAAAATACCCCAGACTTTCTTTCATGCGGTTCGCTCAACCTTTATCAAGTTCCTCTGGCGCGGAAAACATATGCGTATTGGTAGGGCAATGCTGTTGTGACCGAAATTGCGGGGAGGTATTGGCTTCCCGGACCCTGCTCTATATTACACAGCGACGCACATGACACCGGTGGTTGACTGGTGCTGGTGTTCTGCCATATACTGTCCGGCCATGATATAGTGTCTGCGCCGTACTGCGCATGCGCAGTACGGAGCAGACGAAGCTTCGGAAAATCTCCGAAGCCGAACGGCGCCTGCGCGGTGAGTGGAGGTGGTAGCCCCACCATCCAAGCGGACATAGGGTTGTGAATATTAGAGGGCCCCTCGCAGGCGAGCTTCGCTCGCCACGCTTCGGGCTCGGCCTCGCTGTGCTCGGCTCTTTTATATTCTTACTCTATGTCCACTTGGATAGTGGGGATAGAACCTGGACTCAGTGCGCAGGCGCCGTTCATGCTCGGCAATTTTCGGAATCTGTGTTGCTGTGTACTGCGCATGCGCAGCACACAGCGGACACTATCCGATGGGGGACCATATGTGATAGGACACCGGCATGGGGAACTGAAGCTATGGGTCAAGCTAGAGCAGGAGATGGTGCGGGTTCCACTGACTGGTCTGCCTTGGGCGGGGAGGCCATTGGAGCCCTGTGTGACTACTCACCCGTTAATTGGCCCCTCGCTCGCCGAGATGGATAGTTTTTTTCACCTTTCCCACCTGACTAACTTCCCTTCTCCTATGACCCCAATTATTGGACATCCTAGATTCCCTCCGGGCCTGTCTGACCAGGCCTTTACCAGGCAAGCCCCGAAAGGGCTTCTGAGAGCAGCCCTATTTCTTGGACCCACGGGCTTGATTCCCATGGGGACCATACTGCTAGAGCAAGTACCTGTTGCATTGGATAGCTGGAGAGCTAGACAGCTAATCCATTTCCTCGGATCACTACCTAACCATTCGTTCTTCTCTAGACAATTCCACCCCTTTGAGGAACTTTGCCTGGATGATGGCCCAGTTCGTGGTTTCCTCTCTAGGTCCTACCAAATCCTGACAGACGCACAATCCTCCACGGATCCACCCTTCCTAGCTAAATGGAAAAGGGACTTACAAACTACATTCTCCAAACCACAGAAGGACAGAATACTCTTTTTCGCCCATAAGTCGTCACTCTGCAGTAAATATCAGGAGATCTCATATAAGCTGATCACACGCTGGTATCGTACACCGGTGGTGTTGGCCAAAATATTCCCCGGTCAATCTGACCGCTGCTGTCGCTGCGGGCAACAGGCTGGCACCATTCTCCACATTTTCTGGGAATGCCCTAAATTACAAACATTCTGGCAGCCTGTCCTGAGACTCATCCACAAGTTCACAGACATTTCCTTAGCCAATGATCCCACAGCAGTTCTTCTCAATCTAACTCCTATGTCGAGAAAGCGTTATCATAAGTCCTTACTTAAACATCTCCTCAATGCAGCTAGGGCCTGTATCCCAAGTCAGTGGAAAGAGCAATCTGCTCCAATGGTGACCCAGTGGTTCGCAAGGGTAAATGATATTGAACGAATGGAAGACCTGACTGCCACAATGAGGGATAAAACGGAGGAGCATGGGAACAGATGGTTCTACTGGACCCAGTTTCGCTTTTCGGAAGAATACCTCCGCGAGACATAGTAAGCTCATGGTGATCGTTGGAGATCGCTGTTCCAAACGTTGGACAGCTGATGAGCTGGTGAGCCGAGGGCATCTCTTGCTCCCTGGGAGGGGACCCCATCCTATCCACTCTACCCACGACACCCCCTTACCCCTTCTTTTCCTTTTCTGCCATTTCCTTCCCCAATCTTCTCTTTCCCCTTCTCCCTCCTTTCAGTTCTACTATTTCCCTTCTTAACTCAAAAAAGGGAAAAGAAAATGGTATGTTCCGACCCCATTTGACTACTACACAATACTCTTCCCCTATCTATGGATATCTAAACTCTTCGAGGATAGCAGGGCTAGTATCAATAATATTTTACGTGGTAGAGGATCCCAACGAGATGGAGCTTTAATCTCATCTTGATATGACCGCAAAGCTGTACACATGCTATTCTCCTCGGACTTCTTACCATTGGCTCTGATATCCATGCAATATGATCGTTTGTTTGTAACTATTTGTATCACAAGAAGCATACAGCACCTAGTATTCCCAGGTGGTCTCCAATCCAGGTACTAGCAAGGCCCAACCCTGTTTAGCTTCTGAGATCAGAGGAGATCGGGTGCTTTCAGGGTTATGTGCCCATAGGCAATCTCTTTGGGCATTCTCAACCCTCTTGACAAATGCCAAGATAGTCACCTTGAGATACAAGCAATAAAAAACAGGTCAATGTCAACAACATAAAAAGAAGAATACGGCACCTGGCATTCCAACGCCATCTCCCATCCAGGTACTAACTAGGCCCAACCCTTCTTAGCCTCAGAAAAGAGAATAGATAGGGCTCTTTCAGGGTGATGCTGCTGTAAGCGATCTCTTTGGGCACTCTCAACCCTCTTGACAAATGCCAAGATGGTCACCTTGGGAAACAAGCAAAAAAAAAGAAAACGAATCAACGCCAACAACATAAAAAGAAGCCTACAATAACTGGTAATCCCAGGTGGTCTCCCATCCAGGTACTAACCAGGCCTGACTCTTCTTAGCCTCCAAGATCAGACGAGATTGGGTGCTTTCAGAGTGATGTGGCCATAGGCAATCTCTTCAGGCACTCTCAACCCTCTTGACAAACACCAAGATGGTCACTTTGGGAAATAAGCGAAAAAAAAACAGGTCAACGCCAACAACATAAAAAAAAGTCTACGACACCTGGTATTCCCAGGCGGTCTCCCATCCAGGTACTAACAAGGCCCGACTCTATTAGCCTCCAACATCAAACGAGATCGGGTGCTTTCAGGGTGATGTGCCCGTAGGCAATCTCTTCAGGCACTTTCAACCCTCTTGACAAACGCCAAGATGGTCACCTTGGGAAACAAGCAAAAAAATAAAAATAAGTCGGAAGCTAGAGACAATACGGCCCGAGTCCTCAATTTAATCCATGTGGCGCATGTACAGGGAAGGCCCTTGCTTATGTTGTCAACGGATGCGGAGAAGGCCTTTGACAAGGTGGCCTGGCACTTTATGCAGGCCACCCTGGAACATATAGGTCTTGGCCCCAACATGATGAGCTGGGTAATGTCGCTTTACTCCACGCCATCGGCAGCGGTACGGGTGACCGAGTGGTGCTCGGACTCTTTCCCCATCACTAATGGGACGAGGCAAGGGTGCTCTCTGTCTCCCCTAATTTTAATTCTGACACTGGAACCACTTATGTGTCACGTTCGGAATGACCCGAATATTACTGGCATATCCAAACCCTCGGCACACCACAAAATTGCGGCGTACGCTGACGATCTAATTTTTTCCGTCTCCAATCCACACATTTTGCTTCCCAAAATACTTGCGTCTCTACAGCGACACGGCAGCCTATCAAACTATAAAAACAATTGCGCCAAGTCGGCTGTATTGAATATATCGGTCCCGGATGGTGAGGCCAAGAGGCTCCGCTCCTCTTTTTCATTCTACTGGGCTGAAAAATCTATACGTTAACTGGGCGTTGACATCGCAGCCGATTTATCGCAATTGTACCTGCTTAATTTTGTCCCTCTCCTGGATAGACTGAAATCTAATTTGGGAAACTGGCATGCTTTAACACTGACCTGGTTTGGGCGCTGTAATGCATTCAAAATGATGGCCCTCCCTCGGATCTTATACATGTTCCAGACATTACCGATCCGGTTACCCCCAATTTTTTTCAGACAACTGCAGGTGCTGCTCCGGGACTTTATTTGGGCGCGCAAACTGCCCAAAGCCCGTTTGCAATTGCTTGCCAGACCAAAGGACAAGGGGGGTCTGGGTCTCCCAGATCTCAGACAATACTACAGAGTGACTCTGCTAGCGAGAGTCGTTGATTGGCATTGTAATGGCCCACACAAGCAGTGGGTGGAGATGGAGATTGAGGATGGATCCATTCCCCTATTGACCTCCCCGTGGCTCCTGTCCTCCCTACCAAAAGACCTCAGAGGTCACCCCGTAGTGGGAGCTACGTTGGCTGTTGTGCGGAGGTTGTTCCGCTGCACACACATTGCTCCCCTGCCATCACCAATGACTCCGGTTATAGCTAATCCAGACTTCCCACCGGGATTTACCAACAAGAAACTGCGACAGTTGACACTGGTGGGGAAACAGCGTCTGGGAGAGGTGTGGCCCACGGGAGGGCTCCCGACCACGCAAACTGTCGCCGAGCTTTCTGACCCTCCGCTTGACTTGTTTAGTGCTTATCAACTTTGTCACTTTCTTCTGGCCATACAAAGGGCCCCCTACACTCCTAGAGACCTGACACCCTATGAATCCATCTGTCACAAAAGGGAACCTGTGCGACACACCCTCTCCCTCCTGTACAACCTATTGAGTAGTCAGGAGGAGGAGTTGACCCCCACCATTTATCCACAAATGGGAGAGGGACTTAGGCATCACATTTACCCCACAACAGATAGGGAAGATCCTGACCTTAGTACATAAAGCTTCCATCGCAAACCAATATCAAGATACAAGATAGTCTCACGCTGGTATAGAGTCCCATACCTTCTGAATAAAATGGATAGATCGATCCCGGATGTTTGTTGGAGGTGAAATTCAGATATGGGGACCATGGGACACCTTTTCTGGGCATGCCCGACCTTGAGGAACTTTTGGGTTCCCAGTAGCGTGCCTTCTACACTTGAGCCTCAGTGTGGTGCTGTGGTATTCCAAAGTCAATCATATTCTCCGGATGGAAGAATTGACCGCCACCCTTCACGCGCCCAAATAAAGTCCCGGAGCAGCACCTGCAGTTGTCTGAAAAACAATTGGGGGTAACCGGATCGGTAATGTCTGGAACATGTATAAGATCCGAGGGAGGGCCATCATTTTGAATGCATTACAGCGCCCGAACCAGGTCAGTGTTAAAGCATGCCAGTTTCCCAAATCAGATTTCAGTCTATCCAGGAGAGGGACAAAATTAAGCAGGTACAATTGCGCTAAATCCGCTGCGATGTCAACGCCCAGTTAACGTATAGATTTTTCAGCCCAGTAGAATGGAAAAGTGGAGCGGAGCCTCTTGGCCTCACCATCCGGGACCGATATATTCAATACAGCCGACTTGGCGCAATTGTTTTTATAGTTTGATAGGTTGCCGTGTCGCTGTAGAGACGCAAGTATTTTGGGAAGCAAAATGTGTGGATTGGAGACGGAAAAAATTAGATCGTCAGCGTACGCCGCAATTTTGTGGTGTGCCGAGGGTTTGGATATGCCAGTAATATTCGGGTCATTCCGAACGTGACACATAAGTGGTTCCAGTGTCAGAATTAAAATTAGGGGAGACAGAGAGCACCCCTGCCTCGTCCCATTAGTGATGGGGAAAGAGTCCGAGCACCACTCGGTCACCCGTACCGCTGCCGATGGCGTGGAGTAAAGCGACATTACCCAGCTCATCATGTTGGGGCCAAGACCTATATGTTCCAGGGTGGCCTGCATAAAGTGCCAGGCCACCTTGTCAAAGGCCTTCTCCGCATCCGTTGACAACATAAGCAAGGGCCTTCCCTGTACATGCGCCGCATGGATTAAATTGAGGACTCGGGCCGTATTGTCTCTAGCTTCCGACTTATTTTTATTTTTTTGCTTGTTTCCCAAGGTGACCATCTTGGCGTTTGTCAAGAGGGTTGAAAGTGCCTGAAGAGATTGCCTACGGGCACATCACCCTGAAAGCACCCGATCTCGTTTGATGTTGGAGGCTAATAGAGTCAGGCCTTGTTAGTACCTGGATGGGAGACCGCCTGGGAAAACCAGGTGTCGTAGACTTCTTTTTATGTTGTTGGCGTTGACCTGTTTTTTTTTTGCTTATTTCCCAAAGTGACCATCTTGGTGTTTGTCAAGAGGGTTGAGAGTGCCTGAAGAGATTGCCTATGGCCACATCACTCTGAAAGCACCCAATCTCATCTGATCTTGGAGGCTAAGAAGAGTCGGGCCTGGTTAGTACCTGGATGGGAGACCACCTGGGATTACCAGTTATTGTAGGCTTCTTTTTATGTTGTTGGCGTTGATTCGTTTTCTTTTTTTTGCTTGTTTCCCAAGGTGACCATCTTGGCATTTGTCAAGAGGGTTGAGAGTGCCCAAAGAGATCGCTTACAGCAGCATCACCCTGAAAGAGCCCTATCTCTTCTCTTTTCTGAGGCTAAGAAGGGTTGGGCCTAGTTAGTACCTGGATGGGAGATGGCGTTGGAATACCAGGTGCCGTATTCTTCTTTTTATGTTGTTGACATTGACCTGTTTTTTATCGCTTGTATCTCAAGGTGACTATCTTGGCATTTGTCAAGAGGGTTGAGAATGCCCAAAGAGATTGCCTATGGGCACATAACCCTGAAAGCACCCGATCTCCTCTGATCTCAGAAGCTAAACAGGGTTGGGCCTTGCTAGTACCTGGATTGGAGACCACCTGGGAATACTAGGTGCTGTAGGCTTCTTTTTATGTTGTTGGCCTTGACCTGTTTTTTTTTCACTTGTTTCCCAAGGTGACCATCTTGGCGTATGTCAAGAGGGTTGAGAGTGCCCGAAGAGATTACCTACGGCCCCATCACCCTGAAAGCACCCAATCTCATCTGATCTCGGATGCTAAACAGTGTCGGGCCTGGTTAGTACCTGGATGGGAGACCGCCTGGGAATACCAGGTGCCATAGGCTTCTTTTTTTTTATTTTTTTTTATTTAGTAGTATGCAACATACAATGCAAAGGCAACTTCACAGAATGTGTGATACAAATAGTTACAAACAAACGATCATATTGTATGGATATCAGAGCCAATGGTAAGAAGTCAGAGGAGAATAGCATGTGTACAGCTTTGCGGTCATATCAAGATGAGATTAAAGCTCCATCTCGTTGGGATCCTCTACCACGTAAAATATTATTGATACTAGCCCTGCTATCCTCGAAGAGTTTAGATATCCATAGATAGGGGAAGAGTATTGTGTAGTAGTCAAATGGGGTCGGAACATACCATTTTCTTTTCCCTTTTTTGAGTTAAGAAGGGAAATAGTAGAACTGAAAGGAGGGAGAAGGGGAAAGAGAAGATTGGGGAAGGAAATGGCAGAAAAGGAAAAGAAGGGGTAAGGGGGTGTCGTGGGTAGAGTGGATAGGATGGGGTCCCCTCCCAGGGAGCAAGAGACGCCCTCGGCTCACCAGCTCATCAGCTGTCCAACGTTTGGAACAGCGATCTCCAACGATCACCATGAGCTTACTATGTTTCGCGGAGGTATTCTTCCGAAAAGCGAAACTGGGTCCAGTAGAACCATCTGTTCCCATGCTCCTCCGTTTTATCCCTCATTGTGGCAGTCAGGTCTTCCATTCGTTCAATATCATTTACCCTTGCGAACCACTGGGTCACCATTGGAGCAGATTGCTCTTTCCACTGACTTGGGATACAGGCCCTAGCTGCATTGAGGAGATGTTTAAGTAAGGACTTATGATAACGCTTTCTCGACATAGGAGTTAGATTGAGAAGAACTGCTGTGGGATCATTGGCTAAGGAAATGTCTGTGAACTTGTGGATGAGTCTCAGGACAGGCTGCCAGAATGTTTGTAATTTAGGGCATTCCCAGAAAATGTGGAGAATGGTGCCAGCCTGTTGCCCGCAGCGACAGCAGCGGTCAGATTGACCGGGGAATATTTTGGCCAACACCACCGGTGTACGATACCAGCGTGTGATCAGCTTATATGAGATCTCCTGATATTTACTACAGAGTGACGACTTATGGGCGAAAAAGAGTATTCTGTCCTTCTGTGGTTTGGAGAATGTAGTTTGTAAGTCCCTTTTCCATTTAGCTAGGAAGGGTGGATCCGTGGAGGATTGTGCGTCTGTCAGGATTTGGTAGGACCTAGAGAGGAAACCACGAACTGGGCCATCATCCAGGCAAAGTTCCTCGAAGGGGTGGAATTGTCTAGAGAAGAACGAATGGTTAGGTAGTGATCCGAGGAAATGGATTAGCTGTCTAGCTCTCCAGCTATCCAATGCAACAGGTACTTGCTCTAGCAGTATGGTCCCCATGGGAATCAAGCCCGTGGGTCCAAGAAATAGGGCTGCTCTCAGAAGCCCTTTCGGGGCTTGCCTGGTAAAGGCCTGGTCAGACAGGCCCGGAGGGAATCTAGGATGTCCAATAATTGGGGTCATAGGAGAAGGGAAGTTAGTCAGGTGGGAAAGGTGAAAAAAACTATCCATCTCGGCGAGCGAGGGGCCAATTAACGGGTGAGTAGTCACACAGGGCTCCAATGGCCTCCCCGCCCAAAGCAGACCAGTCAGTGGAACCCGCACCATCTCCTGCTCTAGCTTGACCCATAGCTTCAGTTCCCCATGCCGGTGTCCTATCACATATGGTCCCCCATCGGATAGTGTCCGCTGTGTGCTGCGCATGCGCAGTACACAGCAACACAGATTCCGAAAATTGCCGAGCATGAACGGCGCCTGCGCACTGAGTCCAGTTTCTATCCCCACTATCCAAGTGGACATAGAGTAAGAATATAAAAGAGCCGAGCGCAGCGAGGCCGAGCCCGAAGCGTGGCGAGCTAAGCTCGCCTGCGAGGGGCCCTCTAATATTCACAACCCTATGTCCGCTTGGATGGTGGGGCTACCACCTCCACTCACCGCGCAGGCGCCGTTCGGCTTCGGAGATTTTCCGAAGCTTCGTCTGCTCCGTACTGCGCATGCGCAGTACGGCGCAGACACTATATCATGGCCGGACAGTATATGGCAGAACACCAGCACCAGTCAACCACCGGTGTCATGTGCGTCGCTGTGTAATATAGAGCAGGGTCCGGGCAGCCAATACCTCCCCGCAATTTTGGTCGCAACAGCATAGCCCTACCAATACGCATATGTTTTCCGCGCCAGAGGAACTTGATAAAGGTTGAGCGAACCGCATGAAAGAAAGTCTGGGGTATTTTGATAGGTAAGGCTTGTAGTAGATACAGAAGTCGTGGCATTGCGTTCATATTACAGCGTCCGAACCATGACAGAGCTAGTGGGTCCCATCTCTTAGGGTCCGCTGTAAGCCCATAGGCTTCTTTTTATGTTGTTGGCTTTGACCTGTTTTTTTTGCTTGTTTCTCAAGGCGACCATCTTGGCGTTTGTCAAGAGGGTTGGGCGTGTCTTGAAGAGAATGCTTACGGCCACATCAACCTGAAAGCACCCGATCTCGTCTGATTTCAGAGGCTAAGCAGCGTCAGGCCTGGTTTGTACCTGGATGGGAGACTGCCTGGGAAGACCAGGTGCCATAGAAGGATCTGGTCTGGTTAGTGTCTTGATTGGGAGATCGCCTGGGAATACTGGATGCCGTAGGCTTCTTTTTATGTTGTTGGCTTTGACCTGTTTTTTTTAGCTTGTTTCCCAAGGTGACCATCTTGGCCTTTGTCAAGAGGCTTCAGAGTGCCCAAAGAGAGTGCCTACGGCCAAATCACCCTGAAAGAGCCCAATCTCATCTGATCTCGGAGGCTAAGCAGCGATGGGCCTGGTTAGTACCTGGATGGGAGACAGCTTGGGAATACCAGGTGCCGTAGGCTTCTCATTATGTTGTCGGCGTTGACCTGTTTTATTTTCCCTTGTTTCCCAAGGTGACCATCTTGGCATGTGTCAAGAGGGTTGAGAGTGCACAAAGAATTTGCCTACGAGCACAACACCCTGAAAGCGCCCAATCTCGTTTGGTCTCAGAAGCTAATCAGGGTTGGGCCTGGTTTGTACCTGGATGGGAGACCACCTGGGTTTTCCAGATGCCGCAGGCTTATTTTTATGTTGTTGGTGTTGACCTGTTTTTTTCGCTTGTTTCCCAAAGTGATCATCTTGGCATTTGTCAAGAGGGTTGAGAGTGCCTAAAGAGATCGCTTACAGCCGCATCACCCTGAAAGCACCCTATCTCTTCTGATCTCAGAGGCTAAGAAGGGTTGGGCCTAGTTAGTACTTGAATGGGAGACGGCCTTGGAATACTAGGTGCCGTAGTCTTCTTTTTATGTTGTTGGCGTTGACCTGTTTTTTTTCGCTTGTTTCCCAGGGTGACTATCTTGGCATTTTTCAAGAGGGATGAGAGTGCCGAAAGAGATTGCCTATGGGCACATCACCCTGAAAAGCGCCCAATCTCCGCTGATCTCAGAGGCTAGAAAGGGTCGCGCCTTGTTAATACCTGGATGGGAGACCGTCTGGAAATACTAGGTGCGGTAGGCTTCTTTTTATGTTGTTGGCGTTGACTTGTTTTTTTTTATTTGTTTCCCAAGGTGACCATCTTGGCGTTTGTCAAGAGGGTTGAGCGTGCCTGAAAAAATCTACTATGGCTGCATCACCCTGAAAGAGCCAAATCTCATTTGATCTCAGAGGCTAAGCCGGGTTGGGACCTGGTTAGTACCTGGATGGGAGAACGCCTGGGATTTCTCGATGCCATAGGCTTTTTTTAAGTTGTTGGCATTGACTTATTTTTATTTTTTTTGTTTTATTCTTTTATTAAGTATAAGTAGAACAACATAAATATAACAGTCAACCATACAGCATGACCCAGGGTCACAATTACATGGTAACAAAAAATAGGCAGCCAAATAACTCTGGGTTCTCAGAGGGGAGTCCTAGAGTTTCATGCAGAAATGAGAGAAACCCCACCTCGGACATGTAGTACAGTATAACTAATGCAGCCCTGTTCGGACAAATGTAATCATGGAGAGCAACTGGGACCACAGCGAGCCAGCTTATCATGACCTATGTGAACCAGAGTAAAATATGAGCCGGTCGTGACTTTGGAATACCACAGCACCTTGGATGGGGGGCTGAGGCTGCCTCCACAGTGTGGGAATGCAGGCCCGGGCGGCGTTCAGGAGTTGCATCGGGAGGGTTTTTTTGTATTTTCGAACAGGCTGTTCGGTCAAGTGTAGAAGGCACGCTGCTGGGTTGTCTGCGATATCTACATTTCTGAGAGTTTTTATCGTCTCGGTCACCTCCACCCAAAAGTTCCTCAAGGCCGGGCATGCCCAGAAAATGTGTCCCATGGTCCCCGTATCTGAATTGCACCTCCAACAAACATCCGGGATCAATCTATTCATTTTATTCAGAAGGTATGGGACTCTATACCAGCGTGAGACTATCTTGTATCCTGATTCTTGATATTGGTTTGCGATGGAAGCTTTATGTACTAATGTCAGGATCTTGCCTATCTGTTGTGGGGTAAATGTGATGCCAAAGTCCCTCTCCCATTTGTGGATAAATGGTGGGGTCGACTCCTCCTCCTGACTACTTAATAGGTTGTACAGGAGGGAGAGGGTGTGTCGCACAGGTTCCTTTTTGTGACAGATGGATTCATAGGGTGTCAGGTCTCTAGGAGTGTAGGGGGCCCTTTGTATGGCCAGAAGAAAGTGATGAAGTTGATAAGCACTAAACAAGTCAAGCGGAGGGTCAGAAAGCTTGGCGACAGTTTGCGTGGTCGGGAGCCCTCCCGAGGGCCACACCTCTCCCAGACGCTGTTTCCCCACCACTGTCAACTGTCGCAGTTTCTTGTTGGTAAATCCCGGTGGGAAGTCTGGATTACCTATAACCGGAGGCATTGGTGACGGCAGGGGAGCAATGTGTGTGCAGCGGAACAACCTCCGCACAACAGCCAACGTAGCTCCCACTACGGGGTGATCTCTGAGGTCTTTTGGTAGGGAGGACAGGAGCCACGGGGAGGTCAATAGGGGAATGGATCCATCCTCAATCTCCATCTCCACCCACTGCTTGTGTGGGCCATTACAATGCCAATCAACGACTCTCGCTAGCAGAGTCACTCTGTAGTATTGTCTGAGATCTGGGAGACCCAGACCCCCCTTGTCCTTTGGTCTGGCAAGCAATTGCAAACGGGCTCTGGGCAGTTTGCGCGGCCAAATAAAGTCCCGGAGCAGCACCTGCAGTTGTCTGAAAAAAATTGGGGGTAACCGGATCGGTAATGTCTGGAACAAGTATAAAATCCGCGGGAGGGCCGTCATTTTGAATGCATTACAGCGCCTGAACCAGGTCAGTGTTAAAGCATGCCAGTTTCCCAAATCAGATTTCAGTCTATTCAGGAGAGGGACAAAATTAAGCGGGTACAATTGCGTAAAATACGCTGCGATGTCAACGCCCAGGTAACGTATAGATTTTTCAGCTCAGTAGAATGGAAAAGCGGAGCGTAGCCTCTTGGCCTCACCATCCGGGACCGATATATTCAATACAGCCAAAGGTGCAATTGATTTTATAGTTTGATAGGCTGCCGTATCGCCGGAGAGCCGCGAGTATATTGGGAAGCGAAATGTGTGGATTGGAGACGAAAGAAATTAGATCGTTAGCGTACGCCGCAATTTTGTGGTGTGCCGAGGGTTTGGATATGCCAGTAATATTCGGGTCATTCCGAACGTGACATATAAGTGGTTCCAGTGTCAGAATAAAAATTAGGGGAGACAGAGGGCACCCCTGCCTCATCCCATTAGTGATGGGGAAAGAGTCCGAGCACTCTGAAAGCACCCAATCTCGTCTGATCTTGGAGGCTAAGAAGAGTCAGGCCTGGTTAGTACCTGGATGGGAGACCACCTGGGAATACCAGTTATTGTAGGCTTCTTTTTATGTTGTTGGCCTTGATTCGTTTTTTTTTTTTTTTCGCTTGTTTCCCAAGGTGACCATCTTGGCATTTGTCAAGAGGGTTGAGAGTGCCCAAAGAGTTCGCTTACAGCAGCATCACCCTGAAAGAGCTCTATCTCTTCTCATCTCTGAGGCTAAGAAGGGTTGGGCCTAGTTAGTCCCTGGATGGGAGATGGCTTTGGAATACCAGGTGCCGTAGTCTTCTTTTTATGTTGTTGACATTGACCTGTTTTTTTTCCGCTTGTTTCCCAAGGTGACTATCTTGGCATTTGTCAAGAGGGTTGAGAGTGCCCAAAGAGATTGCCTATGGGCACATAAGCCTGAAAGCGCCCGATCTCCTCTGATCTCAGAGGCTAAACAGGGTCGGGCCTTGCTAGTACCTGGATTGGAGACCACCTGGGAATACTAGGTGCTGGAGGCTTATTTTTATGTTGTTGGCGTTGACTTGTTTTTTTGTTTTTTTGTTTACCAAGGTGACCATCTTGGTGTTTGTCAAGAGGGTTGAGAGTGCTTAAAGAGCTCGCCTATGGCCATATAACCCTGAAAGCACCAGATCTCGTCTGATCTCAGAGACTAAACAGGGTCGGGCCTTGTTAATACCTGGATGGGAGACCACCTGGGAATACTAGGTGCTGTAGACTTCTTCTCATGTTGTTGGCATTGACTTGATTTTTTTGTTTGTTTCCCAAGGTGACCATATTGGCGTTAGTCAAGGTTGAGAGTGCCTGAAGAAATCTCCTACGGCCACACCACCCTGAAAGAGCCCAATCTCATCTGATCTCAGAGGCTAAGCAGGGTTGGGACCAGTTTAGTACCTGGATGGGAGACCACCTGGGATTTCCAGATGCCGTAGGCTTCTTTTTATGTTGTGGCCATTGACCTATTTTTTTCCGCTTGTTTCCAAGGTGACCATCTTGGTGTTTGTCAAGAGAGTTGAGAGTGCCTGAAGATATTGGCTACGGCCACATCACCCTGAATCTGTTCCATCTCATCTGATCTTGGAGGCTAAGCAAGGTCCGGCCTGGTTAATGCCTGGATGGGAGACCGCCTGGGAATACCAGGTGTCGTAGGCTTCTTCAAAAAGCAGCTGAACAATACTTGATACAGGTATATTCGCAACTGTGAGTCTGCCTTCCATCAATCACAATGATTCGAGGCACGGATAAAGTACTGTACCAAGATCCAGGGTCACACAAACCCCAGGTCCCTCCGGCATAATCCATCCAGAGGGGGATGTGGGGCCGTCATTCCCAATTTTTCCACTCTCTGTGCTGGGGAAAATTAGCAATTAAGGTCCTTTTCCCAGTTGGTCAGACAGGTTAAGTCTGGGTAATCTGTTTGAGAGAGAATGTGGGCCAAAGGGCCTTCGCTCCTGCATAGAGTCTCAAACTCCGTCTGAGGGCGGGCGAACGTTTGAGGATTGGGGATGGAATGGAGAAAATGATGTTGTTGCGCCGCTCTCCAAAAAGGCAGTTGGAAAAGCCCTGTCGGATCTGTTAGGGTTGAGAAAGAAGGCCATTTTCCATCAATGACGAATTTAGACGCATTGTCTAGGTTGGAATTTCTAAGTGGGTCCCCAGTTCAAAGGTTGGATGGCCACATATAGGGAATAGGGGGGAAGTCAAAGACGTGAGTGTGTTTTGGGTAGCGATCAGGTGACTGACTTTCAACTAAGCCCCTATAGTGGGATGTGACATAAATTCTGTGGGTAAATACTTATAGCACCACATGGCGCTTCTTAGCGGGATTCGGGAGTGAGCTTAGAAAGTTTGTTTCGATTCCAGTCCAATACACGCCCCAGATGGGAGGCCAGGTAGTAGCGTCGCAAGTTAGGGAGAACCAACCCTCCCTGTTGTTTAGACAATGTCAGCTGTGACCGCTTAAGTCTGGGATTTTTGTGGGCCCAGTTAAATTGAGTGAGCAAGGATTGAGCTTGCTTAAAAAACAGGACTGGAATCTGGATCGGGAGAGCTTGGAAAAGATAAGTAAATTTAGGGAGTATGTTCATTTTAATGAGATTGCATCTGCTGAACCAGGAATGGAGGCCAGAATGCCACCCGTGAAGCAAACTGCGGATCTTAGTGACAAGGGGTGGGGGGAATTTCAACATAAACGTACGCGCGATGTCCGGTGGAATGTAAGTAAGTGAGTATATCTTACTTATCCATGCCAGCATCCGTTCACTCAGACCTATATGGCAAAGGACCGAGAACATTAATGTCCATTTGACCCGATCAAAAGCCTTCTCGGCATCAGTACTCATGAAAAGACAAGGGGTCCCAGATGACTTTGCTTTACGGATCAGGGTAAGCACCTTAGTGGTGTTGTCTCTATCTTCCCTGGTGGGAATAAAACCTAACTGGTCAATATGTATAAGGGACTACAAGTGATGTGCCAATCACGTGGTGAGGAGTTAGAGAATAGTTTTAGGACCGAATTTTGGAGGGAAATGGGTCTGTAGCTCCCACATAGGCCCGGGTCTTTGCCCTCCTTAGGTATCAACGAGATGTGGGCTCTAAGGGTATCCTCAGGAAAATCCCCATTTGAGCTTAGAGTATTAAATAAATTCACCAAGCGCGGGCCGAGAATGGGGAGGAAGGTCTTAAAGTATTGTGCGGTATATCCGTCAGGGCCCGGAGCCTTACCCACCTTTGGAGGTCCCACGGCCGTCTGGACTTCTTCCAGTGTGATCGGGTCCTTCAAGTACTCCCGTGATTCCGATGAGAGGGTTGGTAGACCAGAACCGGTTACATATCTGTCTATATAGTCCTGTCCAGACCCTGAATCGGGCAGGTTGTAGAGATCAGAGTAACATTTTTCAAAGACTTCAACTATTTGGGTTGGGGTAGAGGCCCTCTGGCCATTCTCATCTATCAACTGTGGTATGTAAGAGCCAGATTTCAACTCCTTTACCGACCTGGCTAAGATTTTTCTGCATTTGTCCTCTGACTCCTACGTCAGTTTACGACAAAACTGGAGTGCCGCTTTCGCTTTATAATGGAGTAGGACAGCAATATGGGTATGGAGTGTCCCCAATTCAATCTCTAAGGTCCGTAAGGGAGTATGTTTATGTTTCGCTTCCACAGAGGCAAGTTCACGAAACAGATTAGCAAGCTGTTCCTGATAAGTACCCTGCGGAGTACTGACTTGTGAGCCTCCCAAATTATCCCCGGGTCACAGTCCTGCTTTAGTTTTCTTGGAAATAAAGGTCCAATTCCCTGGTCACATCTGCTAAAACTTCCGGTATCTGGATGAGGCTCTCATTAAGGTGCCAGAATAGAGACCTAGGTGAGGGGTAGGGAGCGAGGAGCAAGAGGCAGAAGTGTCAACCGATGGCGAAAGGGGACATTAACCACTTTCAGACCGGACCATTTTGCTGGTAAATGACCAGAGGTCTTTTTACACTTTGGCACTGCGCTGCTTTAACTGGTAATTGCGCGGTCATGCAATGTTGTACCCAAACAAAATTTGCGTCCTTTTCTTCCCACAAATAGAGCTTTCTTTTGATGGTATTTGATTGCCTCTGCGATTTTTATTTTTTGCGATATAAACGTAAAAAGACCGCAAATTTTGAAAAAAAATGATATTTTCTACTTTTTGTTATTAGAAAAATCCAATAAACTCAATTTTAGTCATACATTTAGGCCAAAATGTATTCAGCCACATGTCTTTGGTAAAAAAAAAGTCAATAATTGTATATTTATTGGTTTGCGCAAAAGTTGTCACATCTACAAACTAAGGTACGTTTTCTGGAATTTACGCAGCTTTTAGTTTACGACTGCCTATCTCATTTCTTGAGGTGCTAAAATGACAGGGCAGTACAAAACCCCCCCAAATGACCCCATTTTGGAAAGTAGACCCCCTAAGGAAATTGATAAGAGGCATGTTGAGCCCATTGAATATTTTATTTTTTTGCCTCAAGCGATTGAATAATGACAAAAAAAAAATTTTTTTTTTTTTTTTACACAAAGTTGTCACTAAATGATATATTGCTCACACATGCTATGGGCGTATGTGAAATGACACCCCAAAATAAATTCTGCTGCTTCTCCTGAGTACGGGGATACCACATATGTGGGACTTTTTGGGAGCCTAGCCGCGTACAGGGCCCCGAAAACCAAGCACCGCCTTCAGGCTTTCTAAGGGCGTAAATTTTTGATTTCACGCCTCACTACCTATTACAGTTTTGAAGGCCATAAAATGCCAAGATGGCACAAAACCCCCACAAATGACCCCATTTTAGAAAGTAGACACCCCAAGCTATTTGCTGAGAGGCATGTTGAGTCCATGGAATATTTTATATTTTGCCACAAGTTGCGGGAAAATTACAAACTTTTTTTTTTTTTTTTTTTTTTCACAAAGTTGTCACTAAATGATATATTGCTCATGCATGCCATGGGCATATGTGAAATGACACCCCAAAATAAATTCTGCTGCTTCTCCTGAGTACGGGGATACCACATATGTGGGACTTTTTGGGAGCCTAGCCGCGTACGGGGCCCCGAAAACCAAGCACCGCCTTCAGGCTTTCTAAGGGCGTAATTTTTTGAGTTCACTTCTCACTACCTATTACAGTTTTGAAGGCCATAAAATGCCAAGATGGCACAAAACCCCCACAAATGACCCCATTTTAGAAAGTAGACACCCCAAGCTATTTGCTGAGAGGCATGTTGAGTCCATGGAATATTTTATATTTTGCCACAAGTTGCGGGAAAATTACAAACTTTTTTTTTTTTTCACAAAGTTGTCACTAAATGATATATTGCTCACGCATGCCATGGGCATATGTGAAATGACACCCCAAAATAAATTCTGCTGCTTCTCCTGAGTACGGGGATACCACATATGTGGGACTTTTTGGGAGCCTAGCCGCGTACGGGGCCCCAAAAACCAAGCACCGCCTTCAGGCTTTCTAAGGGCGTTACAGTTTTGAAGGCCATAAAATGCCAAGATGGCACAAACCCCCCCCCCCCCAAATGACCCCATTTTAGAAAGTAGACACCCCTAAATTTAGGGGTACACTAGTGAGACTAGGTAATAAATGGCGGGTGCCCTGAAACTATAAAAAAATAACTAACCAACCAGCGTCACCTGTAACAGTTATATGGTGATCACTGGTGAAAGGGTTAACTAGGGGGCAATCAGGGGGCTTTATGCGGTAGTATATGGGGGTCCCTGGCGCTATAAAAAGCTGCGGCGAACCTAAATACCTACCTGCCTAACTAGCGTCACCTGTGACACTAATACAGCGATCAGAAAAACGATCGCTTATTAGGCTGGGTTCACACTGGAGCGATGCGGGAACGCCACGAATGCGCGGCGGGTTCCCGCATCGCATGCCTCCCGGCGGCAGTTCACACTGCCCTATGCGAACTGCTGGGAGTGTCAGTGAAATGTTAATGACACCCCCAGATCAGTTCGCATATCGCAGTGCGATCTGCAAACTTGGATCGCATGGTGTGAACACCCATGCGATCCGATTCTGCTGCGGACCAAAAAAAGGGTCCCGTGCGAGTTTGCGGCGGGTGCGGCGGGTGCGACACGAATTCAGCCATACTATCTGTATAGCTGAACTCGAATCGCACAGAGATCGGATGTGATTTGCACTGCAGTGCGGTGCGAATCACATCCGTTCTCATAAACCGCTGCAATGTGAACCCAGCCTTAGTGACACTGGCGACGGGGGGTGATCACGGGGTTAAACCTTTATTGGGGGGGTTAGGGGGGTACCTTAGAACTAAAGGGGGCTAACCCTAACTGCCCTAACAGTTATTAGTCACAAATGACACCTGCCGGGTGATCAGGGGGTTAAACCTTTATTAGGTAATAAATGGCGGGTGCCCTGAAACTATAAAAAAATAACTAACCAACCAGCGTCACCTGTAACAGTTATATGGTGATCACTGGTGAAAGGGTTAACTAGGGGGCAATCAGGGGGCTTTATGCGGTAGTATATGGGGGTCCCTAGCGCTATAAAAAGCTGCGGCGAACCTAAATACCTACCTGCCTAACTAGCGTCACCTGTGACACTAATACGGCGATCAGAAAAACGATCGCTTATTAGGCTGGGTTCACACTGGAGCGATGCGGGAACGCCACAAATCCGCGGCGGGTTCCCGCATCGCATGCCTCCCGGCGGCAGTTCACACTGCCCTATGCGAACTGCTGGGAGTGTCAGTGAAATGTTACTGACACCCCCAGATCAGTTCGCATATCGCAGTGCGATCTGCAAACTCGGATCGCATGGTGTGAACACCCATGCGATCCGATTCTGCTGCGGGCCAAAAAAAGGGTCCCGTGCGAATTTGCGGCGGGTGCGGCGGGTGTGGCGGGTGCGGCGGGTGCGGCGAATGGCTGAACTCGAATCGCACAGAGATCGGATGTGATTTGCACTGCAGTGCGGTGCGAATCACATTCGTTCTCATAAACCGCTGCAATGTGAACCCAGCCTTAGTGACACTGGCGACGGGGGGTGATCACGGGGTTAAACCTTTATTGGGGGGGTTAGGGGGGTACATTAGAACTAAAGGGGGCTAACCCTAACTGCCCTAACAGTTATTACAGTCACAAATGACACCAATGCAAAAAAAAAAAAAAAAAAAAAAAAAAATGACATTGGTGTCACTGTGACTGGGGGGCAGGGGTAATTGGGGGGGTGATCGGGGGGTAAAGGGGGGGTGTGAGTGTGCCTGGCATGTTCTACTGTGTGTGGGATGTGTTGGTGCAACTCACTGATCCGCTCTCCTCCGTGTCGGAACGAAAAATACCGACACGGAGGAGAGAATACATCACTTCCTCTCCTGTGTTTACATTACAGGAGAGGAAGTGATGTCACCGGGGATTTCCATTCGTCGGGAGCGATCGCGAGGGGGTGGCCATGAATGAATGGCCGTCCCCTCGTCCGGGATCGCTCCCGAACGAAAACCGACCGCCGCAGGCACCGGGCGGGGGCCCGATCGGGCCCCCGACCCGCGGGAGGCAAAGGACGTACATGTATGTGCTTATGCCTGCCCGTGCCATTCTGCCGACGTACATCGGCGTGCGGCGGTCGGCAAGTGGTTAAAGTCCCCACCTAATATCAATTGGCCCTCCCGAAAGTCACATCATCTGTGCAGGGTAGTTCTGAGGAACGTGTCTTGGTGATCATTGGGAGCGTACACAGTGGCAAATGTAAAAAGGCGCTCTCCAATGTGGCCCCTAAGAAAAAGATATTGGCCCCCAGGGTCCACCAGAGAATCCTGGAGAACCCAGGGGAGCCTGCTAGAGATCAGAATGGAGAGGAGGGGTTAGTAGAGTGGTAGACCTTAGGGAAGGATCTCGACCATAGAAAGGGGAGGCTAGTATTTTTAAAATGTGTTTCTTGTATAAAGGCCACATCAGTACAGGATGTGTTCAGTTTTCCCAGGAGGATCCACCGTTTTTCAGGGGAGTTCAGTCCCTTAACGTTTAGAGAGGTGACCTTGACTGAGTCTCCCATCGCTCCTCGGGGAGGGGGAGGGGGACGTCAGAGAAAAGCAAAGAAAGTTGAACCAAGGTAGGTTTTGGGTAGGTAATGCATGGCGGGAACTAAGGGGGAGAAAGGAAGGGCAAATGGAAGGAAAGGTAAAGGGAAAAAGAGGCCGGGCACCTCAACCCCAGGGGGAGAGGGAAATTAAGGGTTGTCCGCACTCAACAGTACAGGAAGGGTATACTAAAACAGCACAATTATGCTATAGCGCTTACCAGATGTACACTGGGTTTAAAGCGCTGTCCTACTTGGGTTATTGGGTAGACAGGTCGGAGAGGGAGCCCCCGAATCCTAGTCCCCCCAGTCCCGGCAGTGGTAAATGTCACGTCTGATACCGGTATGCAAATAAAAGACAATCAGTAACATCAAAGAAACAAAAAACAATAGTATAACCAAAACAGAGGTAGAGCATATAACTGTCAGCACTGAGGGGTCTCCTCGGCTCGCCCTAAACATAGGCATGCACGAGGGAGCCCGTCACAACAGAAAAGTCTTAGAAAAAGGAACTTGCAATACAGATGGAAATTTCCATTTCAACTGCAAGTTTATTATGAAGATTCGTCAGTAGTTTACAGGAACCTAGAAGACTTACCGGAATTTGTAAAGGATCTTGGTCTTTCACCAGTAGACTTACCAGAATGGCCAAAACCTTACAGAAAAATAGTAAAACAGTAAAAAGCTTATAGGGAATTATGGAGGTGGATGGGGGAGGGGGAATTTATTTATTGATGGGGGGCCAGTTGGAGATTTATGGTTAAAATTTTTTTTTTTTTTTTTTTAACTAGGGGTTAAAGGGAATGGGAAGTTTTTTTTTTTTTTTTTTCACAAATAGGGGGAAAAGGAAAGAGGGGGTTTTTTTTTTTTGATATAATGAAATACGGCAAGTTTATTTACTTATGGAAAAAAGGGAAAAAATTTTTTTTTTTTTTCTTTACTCACAACGGGGGATAAGAGGGAGGAGGTGGTTTGTGATATAATGAAATATGGCAAAATGTAAAAAAAATTTTTTTTTTTTTTATTTTTTTTTTTTTTTTCCTCTCACAATTAGGGGTTAAGGGGAAGAGGGTTTTTTTTTGATATAATGGAATATGGTAAAATTATTTAGTCAAAAGGGAAGGAAAGAAAAGAAAAAAGAGAGAAAATTTTTTTTTTTTTTTTTTTTCTCTTTTTTTTTTTTTTTTTCTTTTCACAATTAGGGGTAAAAGGGAGGTTTTTGGTAATAAATGAAATATGACAAATTTATTTATGTAGGGGAATACACAGATAAAAATAGAAATGGAATTGATTAATAGAAAAATTATAAAATTTATTTATTTATTTATTTTTATTTTTTTCACAACAAGGGGTAAGGGGAAGAGGAGGTTTTTGATATAATGGAATATGGTAAAAAACTATTTAAAATTTATTAAATTAATTAAATTTTTTATTTTTTTTTCCCTTTTCTTCACAATTAAGGGGCAAAAGGGAGATGGAGGTTTTTTGTAATAAATGAAATATGACAAATTTATTTATTTATATAAGGGAATACACAGATAAAAATTGAAATGGAATTGATTAATAGAAAAATTATAAAAAATTTTTTTTTTTTTTTTTTTCTTCTTTTTTCACAACAAGGGGTAAGAATAAACAGATGACTATCTCTAAATCCTGGTAAATCAACTCACACAAAACCATCTTATTTCTACCTTACACGCAATACATATTAAGATATTAACATTTAGCCGGTATCTCTCTGCAATAGTAAACGAAATATGTAGATCACTCATCTAATATCGTAATGAACCTGATTGATAAAAACCTACACACGTCATTGCGGTTATTTAGTGTATTTCCACTTAAACCCGACCTGAATATTCTGTCTCAATATTAATCTGAGTTATTTTGCTATATTTATTATTAGAATAAACAGATGACTATCTCTAAATCCTGGTAAATCAACTCACACAAAACCATCTTATTTCTACCTTACACGCAATACATATTAAGATATTAACATTTAGCCGGTATCTCTCTGCAATAGTAAACGAAATATGTAGATCACTCATCTAATATCGTAATGAACCTGATTGATAAAAACCTACACACGTCGTTGCTGTTATTTCGTGTATTTCCACTTAAACCCGACCTGTGTATACTGTCTCAATATTAATCTGAGTTATTTTGCTATATTTATTATTAGAATAAACAGATGACTATCTCTAAATCCTGGTAAATCAACTCACACAAAACCATCTTATTTCTACCTTACACGCAATACATATTAAGATATTAACATTTAGCCGGTATCTCTCTGCAATAGTAAACGAAATATGTAGATCACTCATCTAATATCGTAATGAACCTGATTGATAAAAACCTACACACGTCGTTGCGGTTATTTAGTGTATTTCCACTTAAACCCGACCTGAATATTCTGTCTCAATATTAATCTGAGTTATTTTGCTATATTTATTATTAGAATAAACAGATTATTATCTCTAAATCCTGGTAAACCAACTCACACCCAACCATCTTATTTCTTCCTTACACGCAGCACATATTAAGATATTAACATTTAGCCGGTATCTCTCTGCAATAGTAAACGAAATGTGTAGATCACTTATCTAATATCGTCTTCTCAGTGCTACCGGAACAACTTTTAAATTTAGAGTAATGCAACGATTTCTCAGTTTTATGAAACTACTGCAACTAACGCATTGGATCTCTTTCCTGTTAAATTACGCTCTGCAATATTAAGCCATGTAAATTGTCCTATTGGTCTGCTAACAATGCTATGTATAATTATACAAATCTTTCAAAAGCAATATCGTCTCACTGCAATACTTACACTCTGCATAATACATATAATAATGCGAATAATGCTTATAATAAAGTCGTCTAAAAATCGGCTATAAGTAGAGAATAAAACTATCTTACATCAAAATAAACCATTACCGCCAAACCAATAACGGCCAATTACTTAACGTCTATCAGTAAATGACTTAACAAAATAAACTTAGCACTCTTTTGCTCTATTTTGTATATTTGTATAAAATAAAGTCCTGTCTTCTTTACACGCTAGCCTTTCTGTATACATTAATCTCTCTGTGTACACCAGCCACTCTATATAGACTAGCCTCTCTGTCTTCTGTATACACGTGCCCGTAATCTATATACACTAGCCTGCCTTCTTTTTACAATAGTCTCGGTGTCCCAGCCTCTCTGCATACACTAGCCTCACTGAATGCCCCAGACTGTCTTCTTTATACACAAGCCTATCTGTAAAAAACAGCCTGCCTTTTGTACTCATTAGCCTCTCTCTCTGTATACCATAGCCTCCATCTCTGCATACCCAGGACGTTCTTCTCTATAATCTAGCCTATCTGTATACACTAGCCGGTCTTCTGTAGACATTAGCCCCCCTGTATAAACTAGCTGGTCTACTGTATACACTAGTCCGTCTGCAAGTATGCATACTCTAGCCTCTCTCTCTGTATACCTTAGCCTCCATCTCTGCATACCCAGGACGTTCTTCTGTATAATCTAGCCTATCTGTATACACTAGACTATCTGTATACACTAGCTTGTCTTTTGTACACATTAGCCTCTCTGTTTAAACTAACCAGTCTTCTGCATACACTAGTCCGCCTGTATACACTAGCAAGTATGCATACTCTAGCCTCTCTCTCTGTATACCCTAGCCTCCATCTCTGCATACCCAGGAGAGGCAGGAGTATGCAGACTTGCTAGTGTATACAGAAGGACTAGTGTATACAGAGGACCGGCTAGTTGATACAGACAGGCTAATGTGTACAAAAGACAGGCTAATGTATACAGATAGGCTAGATTATACAAAAGAACGTCCTGGGTATGCAGAGATGGAGGCTAGGGTATACAGAGAGAGAGGCTAGAGTATGCATACTTGCTAGTGTATACAGATGGACTAGTGTATACAGAAGTCCGTCTAGTTTATATAGAGAGGCTAATGTGTGCAAAAGACAGGCTAGTGTATACAAATAGGCAAGATTATAGAGAAGAACATCTTGGGTATGCAGAGATGGAGGCTAGGGTATACAGAGAGGCTGGTGTATGCAGACTTGCTAGTGTATACAGACGGACTAGTGTATACAGAAGACCAGCTAGTTTATACAGAGAGGCTAATGTGTACAAAAGACAGGCTAGTTCATACAGATAGGCTACATTATACAGAAGAACGTCCTGGGTATGCAGAGATTGAGGCTAGGGTATACAGAGAGATAGAGGCTGGGTTACACAGAGAGGCAGGGGTATGCAGACTTGCTAGTGTATACAGATGGACTAGTGTATACAGAAGATCGGCTAGTTTATACAGAGAGGCTTCCGCTGCTCACAGGAACACACTGGATTAATTAACCAACTTGTACAAGACACCGCTATCCTCCTGTCTGACACCGGTCCCCCTTGGAGGCTTTACCCCTCACTGATGCTCCACATATACTCCGACGACATTGTCGGAGGGGCACCACTTGACAGGACACGGGGCTGTCATGCCGGTGGCATCTCCCACTGGAGGAAGGGATGATGGCCCCAACCCCTTGGCAGAAAGGTTCTTTCATGTACAGACCAGGGCGGCTCATCTTCCCTTCTGGAGTCTTGACCTTAGAGGGGGGAGTTGCACTTTGGGGGGTCTGAGTAATACCTAGTGTGCTGTACTGGAAGGGCTTCACATTCCCGCAGATGTGTCCCCTCCCCCTGGTTGCGCCCCTCGTCCCCCCCCCTGGCCCCCACCTACTCTTTGCCGACATTGCCTTCTGCAGCTTTCGGGGACACCTTGGATGACGTATTTATTGAGCCTATTGGTACGAGACACTGCTTCCCTCCAATGTGACTCTGGACCCCCCTGGAGGATTTACCCCTTACTGTTTGGGCGGTCCCAGCCTCCCTCTGGATGCTCTACACAGCCCCCGATGGCGATGCAGGAGAGACACTAATTGGCGGGCCCCAGGACTGCTGCTCGGGTGAAGTCTCCCGTTGGATGGAGGGATGGTGGCCCCAGCCCCTTGCCTGCTGGATTCTCCATGCACCGACCAGGGCTGCTCCTCTTTCATCTTGATGTGGTGACCATGGAGGGCAGGAGTTGAAATTTATGGCGCCCGGGTGGTTGCTGGTGTGAGTGCGCTAAAGGACTTGACATTTCCGCATGTTTGTTTCCTCTCCCTTGCTGCCCCCCTTCCCTCCTTCCCTTCCCTTCCCTCCCCCCTTTCCCCCTTCCCTCCCCCCTTCCCCCTTTCCTCCCCCTTCCCCCTTCACTCCCCCCTTTTCCCCCTTCCCTCCCCCTTTCCCTCCCCCCTTTTCCCCCCCTTGCCTCCCCTTTTCCCCCGGGGCGTGGACGGGGGAGAGGGGGTAAGGAGAGGACAATCTGCCAAAGGGAGAAATGCATTTGTTCGGGGACTGCATGTACTTTTGGGGTATGGGAGGGGGGGTGGTTTATCCCATTCTGTGATGCCTTTTCTGTTGTGATGGGCTCCCTCGTGCATGCCTACGTTTAGGGGGCGAGCCGAGGAGACCCCTCAGTGCTGACAGTTATGTGCTCTACCTCTGTTTTGATTATACTATTGTTTTTTGGTTTTATGATGTTACTGATTGTCTTTTATTTGCATACCGGTATCAGACGTGACATTTACCACTGCCGGGACTGGGGGGACTAGGATTCGGGGGCTCCCTCTCCGACCTGTCTACCCACCAACCCAAGTAGGACAGCGCTTTAAACCCAGTGTACATCTGGTAAGCGCTATAGCATAATTGTGCTGTTTTAGTATACCCTTCCTGTACTGTTGAGTGCGGACAACCCTTAATTTCCCTCTCCCCTGGGGTTGAGGTGCCCGGCCTCTTTTTCCCCTTACCTTTCCTTCCATTTGCCCTTCCTTTCTCCCCCTTAGTTCCCGCCATCCATTACCTACCCAAAACCTACCTTAGTTCAACTTTCTTTGCTTTTCTCTGACGTCCCCCTCCCCCTCCCCGAGGAGCGATGGCAGACTCAGTCAAGGTCACCTCTCTAAACGTTAAGGGACCGAACTCCCCTGAAAAACGGTGGATCCTCCGGTGAGGACTGAAGACTTCCTGTACTGATGTGGCCTTTCTACAAAAAACACATTTAAAAAATACTAGCCTCCCCTTTCTATGGTCGAGATTCTTCCCTAAGGTCTACCACTCTACTAACCCCTCCTCTAAGACCAAGGGAGTCTCCATTCTGATCTCTAGCAGGCTCCCCTGGGTTCTCCAGGATTCTCTGGTGGACCCTGGGGGCCGATATCTTTTTCTTAGGGGCCACATTGGAGAGCGCCTTTTTACATTTGCCACTGTGTACGCTCCCAATGATCACCAAGACACGTTCCTCAGAACTACCCTGCACAGATTATGTGACTTTCGGGAGGGCCAGTTGATATTAGGTGGGGACCTTAATGTCCCCTTTCACCATCGGTTGACACTTCTGCCTCTTGCTCCTCGCTCCTCATTTCCTCTAGAAAGCGGATTACTAAGTGTTTACTGAATGACCAATTAGTTGATGTCTGGCGTGTTGCACTCTGGGGAAAGGGACTACTCTTTTTGCTCTTCCCCTCACAAATCATACTTGAGGATAGACTTCTTCTTGATTCCACATGACCAACTGCACTTGGTGAGCTCTTCCTCCATCTGCCATATTACTTGGTCCGACCATGCTCATGTAGCCCTTACCTACACCCTCTCTAGGAACCCCTCACCTAGGTCTCTATTCTGGCACCTTAATGAGAGCCTCCTCCAGATACCGGAAGTTTTAGCAGATGTGACCAGGGAATTGGACCTTTATTTCCAAGAAAACTAAACGCAGGACTGCGACCCGGGGATAATTTGGGAGGCTCACAAGTCAGTACTCCGCAGGGTACTTATCAGGCACGGGGCGCGCATCAAACAAACACGGAAGGAACAGCTTGCTAATCTGTTTCGTGAACTTGCCTCTGTGGAAGCGAAACATAAACATGGCCCCTCACGGACCTTAGAGATTGAATTGGGGACACTCCGTACCCAGATTGCTGACCTACTCCATTATAAAGCGAAAGCGGCACTCCAGTTTTGTCGTAAACTGACATAGGAGTCAGGGGACAAATGCGGAAAAATCTTAGCCAGGTCGGTAAAGGAGTTGAAATCTGCCTCTTACATACCACAGTTGATAGATGAGAATGGCCAGAGGGCCTCTACCCCATCCCAAATAGCCGAAGTCTTTGAAAAATGTTACTCTGATCTCTACACCTGCCCGATTCAGGGTCCGGACAGGACAATATAGACAGATATGTAACCGGTTCTGGTCTACCAACCCTCTCATCGGACTCACAGGAGTACTTGGAGGACCCGATCACACTGGAAGAAGTCCAGACGGCCGTGGGACCTCTGAAGGTGGGTAAGTCTCCGGGCCCTGACGGATATACCGCACAATACTATAAGACCTTCCTCCCTATTCTCGGCCCGCGCTTGGTGATTTTATTTAATACTCTGAGCTCGAATGGGGATTTTCCTGAGGATACCCTTAGAGCCCACATCTCGTTGATACCTAAGGAGGGCAAAGACCCGGGCCTATGTGGGAGCTACAGACCCATTTCCCTCCTAAATTCGGTCCTAAAACTCACTAAGATCCGCAGTTTGCTTCACGGGTGGCATTCTGGCCTCCATTCCTGGTTCAGGAGATGCAATCTCATTAAAATGAACAAGCTCTCCCGATCCCGATTCCAGTCCCGTTTTTTAAGTAAGCTCAATCCTTGCTCACTCAATTTAACTGGGCCCACGAAAATTGACACTTCTGCCTCTTGCTCCTCGCTCCTCATTTCCTCTAGAAAGCGGATTACTAAGTGTTTACTGAATGACCAATTAGTTGATGTCTGGCGTCTGCAACACTCTGGGGAAAGGGACTACTCTTTTTGCTCTTCCCCTCACAAATCATACTTGAGGATAGACTTCTTCTTGATTCCACATGACCAACAGCCCTTAAAACTTCCCCCCACCCCTTGTCACTAAGATCCGCAGTTTGCTTCACGGGTGGCATTTTGGCCTCCATTCCTGGTTCAGGAGATGCAATCTCATTAAAATGAACATACTCCATAAATTTACCTATCTTTTCCAAGCTCTCCCGATCCCGATTCCAGTCCCGTTTTTTAAGTAAGCTCAATCCTTGCTCACTCAATTTAACTGGGCCCACGAAAATCCCAGACTTAAGCGGTCACAGCTGACATTGTCTAAACAACAGGGAGGGTTGGTTCTCCCTGACTTGCGACGCTACTACCTGGCCTCCCATCTGGGGTGTGTATTGGACTGGAATCGAAACAAACTTTCTAAGCTCACTCCCGAATTCCGCTAAGAAGCCCCATGTGGTGCTATAAGGATTTACCCACAGAATTGACGTCACATCCCACTAAAGGGGCTTAGTTGAAAGTCAGTCACCTGATCGCTACCCAAAACACACTCACGTCTTTGACTTCCCCCCTATTCCCTATACGTGGCCATCTGAACTTTGAACCGGGGACCCACTTAGAAATTCCAACCTAGACAATGCGTCTAAATTCGTCATTGAGGGAAAATGGCCTTCTTTCTCAACCCTAACAGATCCGACAGGGCTTTTCCAACTGCCTTTTTGGAGAGTGGCGCAACGACATCATTTTCTCCATTCCATCCCCAATTCTCAAACGTTCGCCCGCCCTCAGACCGAGTTTGAGACTCTATGCAGGAGCGAAGGCCCTTTGGCCCACATTCTCTCTCAAACAGATTACCCACAATTAACCTGTCTGTCCAACTGGGAAAAGGACCTTAATTGCTCGTTTTCCCCAGCACACAGAACGCATTATCACTTTGGCTCTCAACACCTCGCTGTGCACGAAGATACAGGAGACAAATTTTAAACTTCTCACCAGGTGGTATTTGACACCATCAAAGCTGCATAAATGTTTCCCATCTTCCTCAAACATATGCTGGAGGTGTGGAGAAGAAGAGGGCACGTTGCTCCACATTTTTTGGTCCTGCCCCAGCTTGGTGGACTTCTGGACAGAGATCTGATGCATAACACAAAAATTCACAGACTTCTCCATCCAGGAAGAGGCTGCATTCTTTCTCTTGCACCATTCCCAGATTCCCTTTAAGAAGTACAAAAAAATCTAAACAGTGTCTGGGAGAGGTGTGGCCCTCAGGAGGGCTCCGGACCACGCAAACTGTCGCCGAGCTTTCTGACCCTCCGCTTGACTTGTTTAGTGCTTATCAACTTCGTCACTTTCTTCTGGCATACAAAGGGCCCCCTACACTCCTAGAGACCTGACGCCTTATGAATCCATCTGTCACAAAAGGGAACCTGTGCGACACACCCTCTCCCTCCTGTACAACCTATTGAGTTGGTAGGAGGAGGAGTCGACCCCACCATTTATCCACAAATGGGAGAGGGACTTAGGCATCACATTTACCCCACAACAGATAGGGAAGATCCTGACCTTAGTACATAAAGCTTCCATCGCAAACCAATATCAAGAATCAGGATACAAGATAGTCTCACGCTGGTATAGAGTCCCATGTTGGAGGTGCAATTCAGATACGGGGACCATGGGACACATTTTCTGGGCATGCCCGGCCTTGAGGAACTTTTGGGTGGAGGTGACCGGGACAATAAAAACTCTCACAAATGTAGATATCGCAGACAACCCAGCAGCGTGCCTTCTACACTTGACCGAACAGCCGGTTCGAAAATACAAAAAAACCCTCACGATGCAACTCCTGAACGCCGCCCGGGCCTGCATTCCCACACTGTGGAGGCAGCCTCAGCCCCCATCCAAGGTGCTGTGGTATTCCAAAGTCAATCATATTCTCCGGATGGAAGAATTGACCGCCACCCTTCACAACACTGAAGAGGCATTTAGTGTTACATGGAGGCCCTGGAGGTATTTTACTGGTAGTCGAGACTACATTCGGGAGGTGAGCAGCGCCCCTGTCCCAGAAAACGACTGAACATCTAACGTTTACCTACGTAGGCCATGTCTGCCCTGGGTGGCATCCCACCCCCTCCCTTTTTGTCTTTATTTTTCTTTTTTTCCCCGCCGCCATCCCCCCCCCTTCTCTCTCTCTGTCTTTGCACTCTCTTCTCCCCTGTCCTCCCTTTTGACTATGCCTTGTCTCCTTACTAGCCTTCGGGACCCAGAAGAACCCCAGGGTTCTGGACACGACCGGCTCATATTTTACTCTGGTTCACATAGGTCATGATAAGCTGGCTCGCTGTGGTCTCAGTTGTTCTCCATGATTACATTTGTCCGAACGGAGCTGCACTAGTTATACTGTACTACATGTCGGAGGTGAGGTTTCTCTCTTTTCTGCATGAAACTGTAGGACTCCCCTCTGAGAACCCAGAGTTATTTGGCTGCCTATTTTTTGTTACCATGTAATTGTGACCCTGGGTCATGCTGTATGGTTGACTGTTATATTTATGTTGTTCTACTTATACTTAATAAAAGAAAAAAAAAAAAAAGTCAATGCCAACAACTTAAAAAAAAAGCCTATGACATCGAGAAATCCCAGGCGGTCTCCCATCCAGGTACTAACCAGGCCCGACTCTTCTTAGCCTCCAAGATCAGACGAGATTGGGTGCTTTCAGAGTGATGTGGCCATAGGCAATCTCTTCAGGCACTCTCAACCCTCTTGACAAACACCAAGATGGTCACTTTCGGAAACAAGTGAAAAAAAAACAGGTCAACGCCAACAACATAAAAAGAAGTCTACGACACCTGGTATTCCCAGGCGGTCTCTAATCCAGGTACTAACAAGGCCCGACTCTATTTTGCCTCCAACATCAAACGAGATCGGGTGCTTTGAGGGTGATGTGCCCGTAGGCAATCTCTTCAGGCACTTTCAACCCCCTTGACAAATGCCAATATGGTCACCTTAGGAAACAAGTAAAAAATAAAATGAATTAATGCCAACAACATAAAAAGAAGCCTACAATAACTGGTATTCCCAGGCGGTCTCCCATCCAGGTACTAACAAGGCCCGACTCTTCTTAGCCTCCAACATCAAACGAGATTGGGTGCTTTCAGGGTGATGTGCCCGTAGGCAATCTCTTCAGGCACTTTCAACCCCCTTGACAAACGTCAAGATGGTCACCTTGGGAAACAAGCAAAAAAATAAAAAATAAGTCGTAAGCTAGAGACAATACGGCCCGAGTCCTCAATTTAATCCATGCGGCGCATGTACAGGGAAGGCCCTTGCTTATGTTGTCAACGGACGCGGAGAAGGCCTTTGACAGGGTGGCCTGGCACTTTATGCTGGCCACCCTGGAACATATAGGTCTTGGCCCCAACATGATGAGCTGGGTAATGTCGCTTTACTCCACGCCGTCGGCAGCGGTACGGGTGAACGAGTGGTGCTCGGACTCCTTCCCCATCACTAATGGGATGAGGCAGGGGTGCCCTCTGTCTCCCCTAATTTTTATTCTGACACTGGAACCACTTATGTGTCACGTTCGGAATGACCCGAATATTACTGGCATATCCAAACCCTCGGCACACCACAAAATTGCGGCATACACTGACGATCTAATTTTTTTCGTCTCCAATCCACACATTTCGCTTCCCAATATACTCGCGGCTCTCCGGCTATACGGCAGCCTATCAAACTATAAAATCAATTGCGCCAAGTCGGATGTATTGAATATATCGGTCCCGGATGGTGAGGCCAAGAGGCTACGCTCCGCTTTTCCATTCTACTGAGCTGAAAAATCTATACGTTACCTGGGCGTTGACATCGCAGCGGATTTGGCGCAATTGTACCCGCTTAATTTTGTCCCTCTCCTGAATAGACTTAAATCTGATTTGGGAAACTGGCATTCTTTAACACTAACCTGGTTCGGGCGCTGTAATGCATTAAAAATGATGGCCCTCCCGCGGATCTTATACTTGTTCCAGACATTACCGATCCGGTTACCCCCAATTTTTTTTAGACAACTGCAGGTGCTGCTCCGGGACTTTATTTGGGCGCGCAAACCGCCCAGAGCCCATTTGCAATTGCTTGCCAGACCAAAGGACAAGGGGGGTCTGGGTCACCCAGATCTGAGACAATACTACAGAGCGACTCTGCTAGAGAGAGTCGTTGATTGGCATTGTAATGGCCCACACAAGCAGTGGGTGGAGATGGAGATTGAGGATGGATCCATTCCCCTATTGATCTCCCCGTGGCTCCTGTCCTCCCTACCAAAAGACCTCAGAGATCACCCCGTAGTGGGAGCTACGTTGGCTGTTGTGCGGAGGTTGTTCCGCTGCACACACATTGCTCCCCTGCCGTCACCAATGACTCCGGTTATAGGTAATCCAGACTTCACACCGGGATTTACCAACAAGAAACTGCGACAGTTGACAGTGGTGGGGAAACAGTGTCTGGGAGAGGTGTGGCCCTCAGGAGGGCTCCGGACCACGCAAACTGTCGCCGAGCTTTCTGACCCTCCGCTTGACTTGTTTAGTGCTTATCAACTTCGTCACTTTCTTCTGGCATACAAAGGGCCCCCTACACTCCTAGAGACCTGACGCCTTATGAATCCATCTGTCACAAAAGGGAACCTGTGCGACACACCCTCTCCCTCCTGTACAACCTATTGAGTTGGTAGGAGGAGGAGTCGACCCCACCATTTATCCACAAATGGGAGAGGGACTTAGGCATCACATTTACCCCACAACAGATAGGGAAGATCCTGACCTTAGTACATAAAGCTTCCATCGCAAACCAATATCAAGAATCAGGATACAAGATAGTCTCACGCTGGTATAGAGTCCCATGTTGGAGGTGCAATTCAGATACGGGGACCATGGGACACATTTTCTGGGCATGCCCGGCCTTGAGGAACTTTTGGGTGGAGGTGACCGGGACAATAAAAACTCTCACAAATGTAGATATCGCAGACAACCCAGCAGCGTGCCTTCTACACTTGACCGAACAGCCGGTTCGAAAATACAAAAAAACCCTCACGATGCAACTCCTGAACGCCGCCCGGGCCTGCATTCCCACACTGTGGAGGCAGCCTCAGCCCCCATCCAAGGTGCTGTGGTATTCCAAAGTCAATCATATTCTCCGGATGGAAGAATTGACCGCCACCCTTCACAACACTGAAGAGGCATTTAGTGTTACATGGAGGCCCTGGAGGTATTTTACTGGTAGTCGAGACTACATTCGGGAGGTGAGCAGCGCCCCTGTCCCAGAAAACGACTGAACATCTAACGTTTACCTACGTAGGCCATGTCTGCCCTGGGTGGCATCCCACCCCCTCCCTTTTTGTCTTTACTTTTCTTTTTTTCCCCGCCGCCATCCCCCCCCCCCCCTTCTCTCTCTCTGTCTTTGCACTCTCTTCTCCCCTGTCCTCCCTTTTGACTATGCCTTGTCTCCTTACTAGCCTTCGGGACCCAGAAGAACCCCAGGGTTCTGGACACGACCGGCTCATATTTTACTCTGGTTCACATAGGTCATGATAAGCTGGCTCGCTGTGGTCTCAGTTGTTCTCCATGATTACATTTGTCCGAACGGAGCTGCACTAGTTATACTGTACTACATGTCGGAGGTGAGGTTTCTCTCTTTTCTGCATGAAACTGTAGGACTCCCCTCTGAGAACCCAGAGTTATTTGGCTGCCTATTTTTTGTTACCATGTAATTGTGACCCTGGGTCATGCTGTATGGTTGACTGTTATATTTATGTTGTTCTACTTATACTTAATAAAAGAATAAAAAAAAAAAAAGAAGTCAATGCCAACAACTTAAAAAAAAAGCCTATGACATCGAGAAATCCCAGGCGGTCTCCCATCCAGGTACTAACCAGGTCCCAACCCTGCTTAGCCTCTGAGCTCAAATGAGATTTGGCTCTTTCAGGGTGATGCAGCCATAGTAGATTTTTTCAGGCATGCTCAACCCTCTTGACAAACGCCAAGATGGTCACCTTGGGAAACAAACAAAAAAAAGAAGTCAACGCCAACAACATAAAAAGAAGCCTACAGCACCTAGTATTCCCAGGCGGTCTCCCATCCAGGTATTAACAAGGCGCGACCCTTTCTAGCCTCTGAGATCAGCGGAGATTGGGCGCTTTCAGGGTGATGTGCCCATAGGCAATCTCTTTGGACACTCTCATCCCTCTTGAAAAATGCCAAGATAGTCACCCTGGCAAACAAGTGGAAAAAAACAGGTCAACGCCAACAACATAAAAAGAAGAATACGGCACCTGGTATTCCAAGGCCGTCTCCCATTCAAGTACTAACTAGGCCCAACCCTTCTTAGCCTCTGAGATCAGAAGAGATAGGGTGCTTTCAGGGTGATGCGGCTGTAAGCGATCTCTTTAGGCACTCTCAACCCTCTTGACAAATGCCAAGATGATCACTTTGGGAAACAAGTGAAAAAAACAGGTCAACACCAACAACATAAAAAGAAGCCTGGGCATCTGGAAAACCCAGGCGGTCTCCCATTCAGGTACAAACCAGGCCCAACCCTGCTTAGCCTCTGAGACCAAACGAGATTGGGCGCTTTCAGGGTGTTGTGGCCGTAGGCAATTTCTTTACAGGGGGGGAGTGGTCTGAGCATGGCTGAGTGAGGGCGCGCAGAGTCCGTGCTCCGAGCAGAACCGACAGTCACAGGAGATTTGTGCCTGAAGATCCCGGGATGAGCGCACCTAGACAGAGGGAAACGAAAACCTCCCGTAGAGCTGCAGGGTGCGGTGGCCCCCAGTCTGCTATACAGCAGTATTTCTCCCCTAGGCGGATGTCGGCTGCCGGGCATATCGCTGAGATCACGGATACAGCCAAGCCCCGTGAGGCGGTGAGTGTGCAGCTGAATAGAGGAGAGATGAAGAGCTCAATTGATGCAGGGAACAGCGGAGTGGAAGACGAGGAGGCTGCCCCCCGCCGTATACGATCAGAAGCAGAGGATCTGAAGAGTCTAATTCAGGCTTTACCAACGAAAGCCGATATAGAGGCTCTCATTAAGAGAGTGGAGGAGACTCACCGTGCGGAGATCCAGCAGGTGCATACTGAGATCCAGCTCATTTCCGACCGTCTGACAGCGGGGGAGGTAAGAGTGTCCTCATTTGGAGGAAAAATAGAGAGAGTGGAGAGGGAGAGTAAGGAGCATGGCGAGACGATGGCGGAGATGCAGCTTCAGATCGAGGAACTCGAGGATCGCAGCCGTCGCTGTAACCTGAGGCTCCGAGGTGTCCCTGAAGTCGCTGAACAGGAGGACTTGCAGGGGAAGGTAATGAGCGTCTTTCACAAAGTTTTAGAGGGTAATGTCCCGGCTAACATGGACTTGGACACAGGGCGCTAGGACCTAAATCGATAGACCCCCAAAGACCCAGGGATATAATTTGCCGCCTCCATAGGTATGTGCATAAGGAAACTTTGCTGAGGAAGGCATGGGAGGCCGGCACTATTGAGATAGAGGGGTCAGTAGTGAAGCTCTTACCTGACCTCTCGCGGGCCACATTACAGCGCAGAGCACAGTTGCGAACTGTCTTGGACTGTGTACGACGGGAGGGATACACATACAGATGGAAATACCCGCTTGCTGTGGTAATAAGAAAAGGAACATCTACATGCTCATTGCGACTTTACAGCGATCTTTCAAAGATATTTGCCTTCATAGGTGTTGAGCCGTTTATGGTGCCAAATTGGAGACTCCCACTCTCTCTGCTACAGAGAAAAAAGCCAGGAGGGAAGGAGAGGGAGGAGAGGGAGTGAGAAGGAAGAGAGAAATATGTTACAGTATACTGGGACACACGCTGGAAATTAAGCCAAATTAAGCCATACCTCAGAATTTGTTTTTCTGCGTTTACTGGGGGGTTTTTTTTCCTCTTCCCCCATCGACCAGGTTCCCAACTTGTTTAATTACTTCCTCCCATGATGATTTGAGAAGTATGAGTGGAGTGAGATCTGTTCCCATTTTTTTTTGGATTGGTATGAATGGAGATAATGAGGGATGAGGTGGGGGTAGCAGGTGGGAGGAGGAGGTCTGGAGGAGGGAGAGGGGGGGGGACAGAGGGGGAATAGGATAGGAGATATAGACGGAGAGTTCAAGATAATTACATAAATATGATCATATGATTATATATAAATACGGAGGGAGAGAGGGAGGGAGGGGGGGATCGGGTCCCTTGGGGGACTTACATAACCTAGGTTCCTAGAAGAGGTGGTCACTTAGGAGAATATTATATTTCACGAGGGGGTAAAGAGATGGCTGGGAGAAAATGTGAGGATAGGGGTTTGCCGTGTCCTTTTTTGGGATTGATTTTTTTTTTTTTTTAGAAGTGTTGGGGGGGGGGGGGGGGGGGGGGGTATATAAATCTTTATTTTTATTTTATTTTTTTCTGAGAGAGGGAGGGGGTAAAGGAGAGGTGGGTTAGTGAATACATATGATGGTGGCATAAGGGTGGGCTTGGGCTTTGGGAGGGATAATGGGAGAAACAATGAGCAGGTGAGGGAGGGTTAGAGAAGGAGAGTATATTTAATAATAACACAAGGAATTGTTTGTTCTTGTTTTTTATTTATTTATTTATTTTATTTTTTTTAAAGAAATTAAATAACAAACATTGTTAATCACTAATATCACTAATCACTAATATCATCATTAATAAAATAAAAGCACATAGTCAGGGACCTGGGGGAAACGGAAGACCCAGGGGATTGGACCCCCCCTATCTGAACCTAAAGATGAATAAAATACTTCCATGAGATGTACCCTTCGGTTTTACCCCCCCCCTTTCCTCTCTTTCCCCCCCCCTTTTATTTTTTTTCTCTCTTAGTTGAAAAAGGATGAGGAATGTATGGTGTTATTGTATAGCTGTATTAGTGTATTAATGTATTGTATTGTTGGAATAAGGTTGATACACAATATGGCCCTCGGAGGAGGGGAGAGAGAAACAGAGAGGAGATATGGAAAATGGGAATGAGGGGGGTGTGATCAATATAAACATAGGGGAGGCTTAAGTGGCGGACAAATGTGGGTACACGTATGTACTTGCTTACACAGGACCAGCTGTGTGTGTGTGTCCATGCATGTGTATATGTATACATGTGTATATGTATATATGTAGACGGATATGGTCGGACATATTTAATTTGGTCTCTCTTTTTTTTTTTTTTCTCTTCTGCAATCTCTCCTTTCTTTTGCAAGAGCCATGTTGGAGTAGACACAATGTGTAATGAAGTAACAGGTGACATTAGAAAACCTGCTATTATAAAAGACTGGCGGAGTGCACGGGGAAAGCTCGGCCTGGAGCAGCCATGCACAACCACAAAACCCCATTAGGTCAACACTCATAATCCGGAGGGTCCGGAAATTGAGTGGTTAAAAGCAGTAGAGCTTTGAGATTTGTGGGGAGGCCGTGTGTAAACGGCCAACCCAGGGATTGGTAGTGAGGGAGGGAGGGAGTAGTAAATCGGACGGGAAGGTGGTGGGAGGGGGTAGACTTAAAAGGTTTTTTTTTTTTTTTTTTTTTTTTTTTTTGCCTCTCTTTCCGAAGAGATGTGGAAACTTTAAAAATAATGTCCTTGAACGTAAAGGGATTGAATGTCCCTGAAAAAAGACGAATGTTATTCCATGATTTAAAGAGACTGAAGATAGATGTAGCGTTTATTCAAGAAACGCATTTCAGAGAAAACAATCTCCCTTTGTTAAGGAATACGGGTTATCCAATGGTCTACCACGCATTCAATCCGGATTCCAAAACCAAGGGAGTAACCATTATGATATCAAATACAGTAGCATGGAATCACAGAGATTCCTTGATAGATGCAAAGGGAAGGTATTTGTTCGTAAAGGGGACTATAGGAGGGATAGGAGTAACATTAGCAACATATTATGCCCCCAATATACAACAAGACTCTTTTGTTAAAGAGACATTTGATAAACTTATGGAATTTGTAGAAGGACAGTTGATTATGGGGGGAGACCTTAATATTCCATTAATCCCTAGTGAAGACACCTCATCCGGGACTTCGTCAGTGACACCTAAAATAAGAAAGAGGATATCTCAGGCAATAATAGAAACAAAACTGGTAGATATATGGCGATTATTACACCCCAAGGAAAGAGACTACTCTTTTTTTTCTAATCCGCATAGAGTGTACTCACGGATAGATATATTCTTTATTCCGCATAAACAACTATCCTCAGTTAAGGAAGCCACTATTGGTTTAATTACCTGGTCAGATCATGCCCCAATCTTTTTAAAATATAATCTAACAGGAAAAAAACATTTAACCCCCAGGATGTGGAAACTCAATGAGAGCCTCCTTCAAGACCCCTTAGTGCTGGAGGATGTCCGAAAGGAGATAAAATTCTTTTTTCAGGAGAATGAAGGTCCAGAAAGTTCCTCGGGAACAATCTGGGAAACGCACAAGGCAGTAATTAGAGGAGTACTGATTAAGCATGGAGCAAGGATTAAGAAGGAAAGAGAAACTAAGTTAACAGAACTTTTAGCAAAAATGCAACACTTAGAAGCCCAACATAAACATGCTCAGAATCTAGAAGTTGAACAAGAATTAATAAGTACACGTAGGCAAGTGACAGATCTGTTACAGTACAGAGCTAAAATGACAATGCAGATAGGACGTAAGTGTAGTTATGAATCCGGCAATAAATGCGGAAAACAATTGTCGAGAGCATTATGAGAAATACAAACAAAGACATACATACCTACAATTAGGAAAAAAGATGGGGAGGAAGAGTGGATGCCAGAACAGATTGCTGGTGTGTTTGGCGATTTTTACTCCTCAATGTATAATTTGAACCTGAGAGCATCAGATCAGGCTAAGATAAACGAATATATAAGCTCAAGTGAAATGCCATCTCTGACAAGCACTGCACGGGAGGAGATGGAATCGCCAATCACACTAGATGAGGTACAAAACACGATAAAGCAGATAAAAAGTGGGAAAGCACCTGGCCCAGATGGATTCTCAGCCCAGTATTATAAGATGCTTATGCCGGAATTATGCCCGTATATGGTTAAATTGTTCAATGAAATAGGAGACATATCGACTTTCCACTCAGAAACAGTTAAAGCTACAATTACAGTGATACAGAAAGAAGGTAAAGATCCGAAACAATGTGGAATTTATAGGCCAATATCCTTGCTGAACACGGATCTGAAAATATTCAGTAAAATATTGGCCTTGAGGATACAACAGTATTTGCCCTCTTTGATTCATCAAGACCAAGTGGGATTTGTCCCAACAAGAGAATCAAGAGACAATACTATCAAGGCCTTAAACTTAATGCATACAGCCAACTCCGCCGAGACCCCCTGCATATTTTTAGGAACAGATGCAGAAAAGGCTTTTGACCGGGTAGGGTGGGGGTTCATGTTCTCGGTACTCCGACATATAAAGTTAGGGGGGAAAATGATAGGCTGGATAGCAAGTTTGTATGAAAAACCTACAGCTCAAGTAAGAGTAAACGGAGTGGTATCTTCATCTTTTCCGATAACAAATGGGACCAGACAGGGATGTCCACTGTCCCCTTTGTTATTCGCGTTGACCCTCGAACCACTGCTATGTAGAGTAAGGCTTAACAGGGATGTCCAAGGAATAACCATAGGAGGAACTCATAATAAAGTGGCAGCATATGCAGATGATATGCTTTTTACAGTGACGAATCCGACAATTTCGCTCCCAAATCTATTTAAGGAAATTGAGGCATACAGTATACTATCCTACTTTAAAATAAACTGTTCCAAGTCAGAAGCCTTGATGATAGCAGTCCCAGAGAAAATGACGAGATTAATAAAACTAAATTACAAATTTAATTGGACGGATCAAGGCCTGAAATATTTAGGAATAATGATTGCAACAGACCCCAATAAAATATATGAATTAAATTTTGCGCCGGTATTGAAGATGGTACGTGGATGCCTGGAGAGATGGCATAGGGGAATACATTCTTGGTTTGGAAGAAATAATATAATCGAGATGAATATTCTGCCAAAACTCCTGTACCTCCTCCAGGCAATTCCAATTCTAATGCCAAGGAAATTTTTTAGAACTATACAAACATTATTCATGAAATTTATATGGGCAGATAAACAACCAAGGATACGGAGGACACTATTAACATTACCGAAGCAATACGGGGGACTGGCAACACCGGACATATATAAATATTATCAGGCAATACATCTAGGCCGACTGTTGGACTGGTGTCGACATGGAGACCAGAAAATATGGGTAAATTTAGAGCAAGCACAATGTAGGGAGCTATTACTGCGACAGTTGACAGTGGTGGGGAAACAGCGTCTGGGAGAGGTGTGGCCCTCGGGAGGGCTCCCGACCACGCAAACTGTCGCCGAGCTTTCTGACCCTCCGCTTGACTTGTTTAGTGCTTATCAACTTCGTCACTTTCTTCTGGCATACAAAGGGCCTCCTACACTCCTAGAGATCTGACGCCTTATGAATCCATCTGTCACAAAAGGGAACCTGTGCGACACACCCTATCCCTCCTGTACAACCTATTGAGTTGGTAGGAGGAGGAGTCGACCCCACCATTTATCCACAAATGGGAGAGGGACTTAGGCATCACATTTACCCCACAACAGATAGGGAAGATCCTGACCTTAGTACATAAAGCTTCCATCGCAAACCAATATCAAGAATCAGGATACAAGATAGTCTCACGCTGGTATAGAGTCCCATACCTTCTGAATAAAATGAATAGATCAATCCCGGATGTTTGTTGGAGGTGCAATTCAGATACGGGGACCATGGGACACCTTTTCTGGGCATGCCTGGCCTTGAGGAACTTTTGGGTTCCCAGCAGCGTGCCTTCTACACTTGACCGAACAGCCTGTTCGAAAATACAAAAAACCCTCACGATGCAACTCTTGAACGCCGCCTGCATTCCCACACTGTGGAGGCAGCCTCCTTCCCCCCTATTCCCTATACGTAGCCATCCAAACTTTGAACCGGGGACCCACTTAGAAATTCCAACCTAGACAACGTGTCTAAATTTGTCATTGATGGAAAATGGCCTTCTTTCTCAACCCTAACAGATCCGACAGGGCTTTTCCAACTGCCTTTTTCGAGAGCGGCGCAATGACATAATTTTCTCCATTCCATCCCCAATCCTCAAACGTTCGCCCGCCCTCAGACAGAGTTTGAGACTCTATGCAGGAGCGAAGGCCCCATTCTTTCTCTTGCACCATTCACAGATTCCCATTAAGAAGTACAAAAAAATAAATTTTACGGCATGTGATAAATGCGGCGAAATCCTGCATCCCTCTCTATTGGAAAAAATGCCCCCCCCCTTTCATTACTCAGTGGCTTAGGAAAATAGAGGACATTAAAAAAAATGGAGGACTTGATCCTCACATCACAAGGTAAACAAGAATTTTTTAAACAAACCTGGGACATCTGGAATACCTTTATATTCTCGCTGGAGCTAGTGCTCTGAGCTTTCCTTGACTGGCCCCTTGGACAGTGGCCGCCATCGTGTCTCATCCCCTCTTCTCCTTTCCTGATCTTTCACCCCTTCTCTTTTCTGCCTTCCTCCCCTATCTCTCACCCCCTCCACCCCCTCTCTCTTTTGGAAAAGTGGAAAATTGGGAATGACGGCCCCACACCCCCCTCAGGATGGATTATGCCGGAGGGACCTGGGGTTTGTGTGACCCTGGATCTTGGTACAGTACTTTATCCGTGCCTCGAATCATTGTGATTGATGGAAGGCAGACTCACAGTTGCGAATATACTGTACCTGTATCAAGTATTGTTCAGCTGCTTTTTTCTCTGTATTTCTCTGTTGCATTGTCTACTCGGGGGACCGTCTTCCCCTGTTTGGAGAAAAAATTGTATTTGAAAAAAAAAAAGAAGCCTACGACACCTGGTATTCCCAGGCGGTCTCCCATCAAGGCATTAACCAGGCCCGACCCTGCTTAGCCTCCAAGATCAGACGAGATGGAACAGATTCAGGGTGATGTGGCCGTAGCCAATATCTTCAGGCACTCTCAACTCTCTTGACAAACGCCAAGATGGTCACCTTGGGAACAAGCGGAAAAAAATAGGTCAACGGCAACAACATAAAAAGAAGCCTACGGCATCTGGAAATCCCAGGCGGCCTCCCATCCAGGTACTAAACTGGTCCCAACCCTGCTTAGCCTCTGAGATCAGATGAGATTGGGCTCTTTCAGGGTGATGTGGCCGTAGGAGATTTCTTCAGGCACTCTCAACCCTCTTGACTAACGCCAAGATGGTCACCTTTGGAAACAAACAAAAAGTAAACGCCAACAACATAAGAAGAAGTCTACAGCACCTAGTATTCCCAGGTGGTCTCCCATCCAGGTATTAACAAGGCCCGACCCTGTTTAGTCTCTGAGATCAGACGAGATCTGGTGCTTTCAGGGTTATGTGGCCATAGGCGAGCTCTTCAGGCTCTCTCAACCCTCTAGACAAACACCAAGATGGTCACCTTTGGTAAACAAAAAAAAAAAAAAACAAGTCAACTCCAACAACATAAAAAGAAGCCTACAGCACCTAGTATTCCCAGGTGGTCTCCAATCCAGGTACTAGCAAGGCCCAACCCTGTTTAGCCTCTGAGATCAGAGGAGATCGGGCGCTTTCAGGGTTATGTGCCCATAGGCAATCTCTTTGGGCACTCTCAACCCTCTTGACAAATGCCAAGATAGTCACCTTGAGATACAAGCGATAAAAAACAGGTCAATGTCAACAACATAAAAAGAAGGGGGGCGTGGCCGGATGTGAACCAGGGAGGACGCACGGTGACTGAGCTCCAGGCATCCTTCTTTCATCCTGATCCATCCTCTCTGCTGACGGACCCGGGAACGCTGTTAGCCTCCCTCCTGCACTGTGGACCATCCTCGGAACCGGCTGGGCTGTTTATTTCGGAGCCCGGCGGTGTCTCTGGAGCTCCGGTCGGCTGCGGCCTAGCTGCCTGGTGGAGACCGGCCGCCATCTTTGAGGCCCGTGAAGCCTCCGGGACGCCCGCGGTGGAGTGCCGCGCTCGCGGAGCGCATCTGTGAGCGGGCCGTACGGGAGTGGAGCATTGCGGACGTGCGCTGGGAGCTGTGACCGGACCCCTCACCGAAATTGTCGCTGCCGCGTTCGGCAGGGGCGGCGGCTCGCCTGGAGTGTGTGGAGGCTGAAACCCAGGAGGAGAGGTGAGCCTTGGAGTTGGGGTTCGCTGCAGGGTGCCCCAGGACTGAGACTGAGGGAGTGAGGTGGTGGCCTGTGACAGTTATTGGCAGTGTTGTTGCTCTCTCACACTGGTTTTTGGCTGGACTCTCTTAAAGGGACATATCCTGTTCTGTATGCAAACTGCTGGACTGTCTGCTGCTGCTGAATCCTCCTGCTGAACTTATACCACGCAAAGTATTGCGCTGCACTATACATTATTCTAGCTGTTTGTTCGCTCTGTGGCTGCCCTACTCTTAAAGGGGCGCAACTTACTGCCTGCATACCATCCTGCATAATCTCAGTCTGTCTGCCTGCTCCTTCATGCCCTCCAAAGGCAAGTCCGCTGCTAAGAAGGCACCGCCGCAGCCTACACAGAGCCCTAGTGATTTTTTGAACCAATTTAAGGCGCTGATGGCAGATATGGAACAGGCGGCAGCGCAGGCGGCCGCTCCGCCCGTGCCTGCTACCCCTCAAGCCAATGATACCACTGTTATTCTTGCGGCAATTGAGCAAAGCAGAACATCATTGCTGGTCCGCATAGACCATTTGGCGGAAGAGTGCAATCTCATAAGAGCTGATTTGGACAAATTTAGGGGCCGACTTTCTGAAACCGAATCCTGAGTCTCGGCGACGGAGGACGCCACTAGTCGCCATGATGAAGCCATTCATGCTTTGCAGTGCACTGTTCAGAATTTGGTGGCGAAAGCTGACGACGCAGAAAATCGCATGCGGAGGAACAACGTTAGGGTTCTGGGCCTCCCAGAGGGGGCTGAGGGGGAGCGCCCTGCTGAGTTTGCGGAGAGCTTTTTTAAATCACTTCTTCATTTGACAGAGGTCTCCCCAACCTATGTGGTGGAAAGGGCTCACAGGGTACCCACTGGCCGAGGGCCGCCGGGGGCTCAGCCCAGGCCATTCCTGGTACGATTCCTCAATTTTAGGGACCGGGACTGTATACTGCGCGAGGCACGCAAACACCAGACCCTGCCTTTTGAGAACACAGTGGTGCATCTGTATCCTGATTTCTCGGCTGACTTGCAGAGACGGCGCAAGACCTTTACGGACATCAGAAGACGGCTGCGAGAGAAAGATTTGAAATACTCCATGCTCTATCCTAGTCGGCTGCGGGTGCAACATGGGGGTTCGGTGAAGTTTTTCAATACTCCTGCTGAGGCAGATGCCTGGCTCCAGTCGCTGAGATAGGCGAGGCCGGTCATGGTCTATTTACTACACGGCGGGATTGGTTCTTCTCTTCATTTTTCTTTTTCTTTTTTGCCTTTTGCTATGGCCCCCTTCAAGAGTTTGGCCGGACTGCTCCTTGGAGGTTGAGTTACCCGTGTGCTACCATAGAATTTCCCTGCCATGGAAGTTTGCTCCCTCGGGCTTGGGGGTGGGGGGGGGGGGAATTTGAAGGTGGCTGCCCTCTCCTCACAAGTACATCTCTATGAACACATAGTTGAGTGTAGTGCCCCTTCTTCTTCAGTATCTGTTGGCTATCCTCTTGGACACATCAAATCCTGGGAACTGAAGGGGGCATATGTGGTCCGGATGTGGCAGCAAAGGCGGGAGGGTCCTGAAGCAGAGTTGGGAGCTCCGGGACACCCACCGTGTTTATGACAGTTTATTTTGGTGACACTTTCACACCCCCTTTTTATTGTTTTTTAGGGGGTGTCAACTTTTTTCTTTGTGTCTTTAGGTCCTTTTTGGCCTCATGATGGTTATGCCCTCAAGGACTGTTTTAGGACATGGTTTGGGGACAAGCTGCGTGTACCTGTTTTTTTGGTTTGCTACACAGCAGCAGGGAGTTTATGGGGGTCAGGGGGTGGGGTTTTTTAGTAAATGCAGCCCTCCAAGTCAGTTTTTTTATTTTTCATATGCTTGGTTACCCGTATGTCACACATGGTCAACTGTATTCCCTTCTGTTAATTGTGTATTGTGTCTCTTGCTGGACGAGTTTAATGGGGGATGATGGCGGGACAAATGTTTAATGTGGTCTCCTGGAATATCCGAGGACTGAATGACAAATTCCGTAGAGCTTTAATGTTTCAATTCTTAAAACCGCTTAGTCCTCATGTGGTGTTCCTGCAGGAGACGCATCTGGACGGGAGCAGGGTGCTGGCCTTACGTAGAGCCTGGGTACAACCGGCGATACATGCAACGTACTCTACTTACTCCAGGGGAGTGTCAATCTTAATTAGTAGGGTGGTACCCTGCACCGTACATCGTGTGATCTCGGACCCTGGGGGAAGGTATCTGATTGTAGTTGCTGATATTGGCACATACAAGGTGGTCTTAGTTAATGTTTATATTCCACCCCCTTTCCAGGTTCAGATTTTGTATGATATTTTGGGTAGATTGGCGCCCTACATGCACCTCCCTCTCCTTATTGCTGGGGATTTCAATGCCATACTCTCTGCCACCTTGGACTCCTCAAATGCGTCTAGAGTGGCATCGGCTGACCTTTCTGCCTGGGCGGCTACGGCTTCCCTGACAGAATTGTGGCGGTGTAAGAACCCTACTACTAGAGGTTACTCGCATCTTTCCAAAACGCATAGATCCTCATCGAGGATTGATTTGGCGTTCGCAAATGCATCAATGTTGCAGCTGGTGGGCGGAGCTACATATTTAGCGGGTGGTTTGCCTGATCATACGCCCCTGTCAATACATATTGGTCTCACCTCAGGTTCTAGGGGGGGGGGGGCTGGAGGCTCAACCCTGGCTGGCTGGAGGTAGAGGAGGTGTCCACTCAGGTTGCGCCACACTTTGGTCAGTATTGGGAGGATAATGTGGGATCTGCCGCCCCAACCGTGGTGTGGGATGCTTTTAAAGCTTGCATGCGCGGTCACTATATCTCGGCTATTAAACAGGCACGTAGGTCCTATAATCAGAAAGAGCAGGAATTGCAGGACAGGGAGAGGGTGTGTGCTTTGGCACATGCTAATAGCCATTCGGATGTCACGTATGGTGAACTTCTGGAGGCGAGGCGTGTTTTGGCACTCCACTATACCGAGTTAGCTCACACGTCTAGGACAAAGCTGGCTGAATCCCTTTTTGAGCGGGGGGACAAAAATGGCAAGTTGCTTGCTATGTTGGTAGCGGACCAGAGAGTTCAGACTAACATACCTTGCATTAAAAACGATCAGGGGGACATTCTCACAGATCCTGTGGCTATCTTGGACACTTTTGTGGAATTCTACAGAACCCTGTATGCTCCTCTCCCGGCTTACAGCTCACTTGAGCTGGACGGGTTGTTGGCGTCCCTGGGTGTCCCGGTGCTGTCTGAAGGGGACAGGGACATGTTGGACGCTGATATAACTGAGGAGGACATTGAGAGGGCCATTAGGTCCTTCCCTTCACATAAGTCTCCGGGTCCCGATGGTTTCTGTGTTGAATGGTACAGGGCACATTTAGAGGACTTGGTACCCCGGCTAAAGGGTCTCTTTCACTACTGTATTGAACACAGGTGTCTTCCTGACTCCCTATTAGAGGCGCAGGTTATTCTACTGCCAAAGCCGTGTAAGGATCCCCTGTCATGTTCATCTTACAGGCCAATAGCATTGCTGAATCAAGATTTGAAAATCTTAACAAAAATTTTGGCTACCAGACTCTCCCAAGTCATCACTACCTTGGTGGACATAGATCAGACGGGATTTATTCCGCAGAAGTCTACGGATACCAATTTGCGCAGGCTGTTTACTCATCTGCAGGTCGAACATGACAGGACGGGCGAGAGAGTAGTGGTCTCCCTCGACATGGCTAAGGCCTTCGATTCTGTAGACTGGCGATATATGCTAGCAGTTCTGCGGCACATGGGTTTTGAGGAGGTTTTTGTAACTTGGATTTCTCTACTTTATAGCAACCCTCGGGCGGTTATCAAAATAGGTGCCTTGATCTCCTCTCAGTTTGAAGTGGGCAGGGGCACGCGTCAAGGGTGCCCGCTGTCTCCATCCTTATTTGTGTTAGCAATAGAGCCCTTGGCTATAGCTTTGCGGAGGTCCCCTGAGGTTGGAGCTTTGGAGGTAGGGGGTATCAAGGAATGCTTAGCGTTATATGCGGATGACATGCTTCTATTTCTGCAGGACGCAGGGCCTTCCTTGGAGGCTGTGTTTAAGGTGCTTGACACCTTTGCCACATACTCCGGGCTTCGGATTAATTGGGAGAAGTCAAACGTTATGGCTATTGACGGGGGGCTCGTGCTTTGGCGACCACTAAGGTCCCCATTGCATGGGTGCAGGAGTTCAGGTATTTGGGTGTGAGGGTGTCCCCAAGAGTGGGTGATTATATGTCTCTCAATTTTCTTCCATTGCTGGCTAAGGTGAAGGTACAACTGGATGCATGGAAACATTTGCCGCTGTCCCTGATTGGTAGGGTTAACCTACTGAAAATGAAAGTTTTACCAGTGTTTTTATACTATTTGCGAAACACGCCAGTTTGGATCCCCTGCTCCTTTTTCAGAAGGGTGAACAGTCTGTTCAGTTCGTTTTTGTGGGCCGCTGCGCATCCCAGGATAAGTCTCCGTGTTTTACAGGAGCCCTGGGGTCAAGGTGGCTTGGCTTTACCGGATCTTTTTAAGTATTTTATAGCTGGACAGATGGTGGTCGCCAGGAGATGGTTAACGAGGGATGATGGGGACTCCGCCACGGTACTAGAGGCAGCCCTTATGGGCTCGTATGAGAGTTTATCCTACCTGGTGTAAGGGGGCCAGGGGCGTCTCCTTCCCTGACAGTCTCCATGCGAGTAACGGTGTGAGCTTGGGACAGGCCGCAGGTCTTGATGAAGAACAGAGGGGGGTGCTGGTCGCCGGACGCCCCTCTCTGGTTTAATCCCAGGCTGCCGCATTTTGGTGCGATTCCTGACCCGGTGATATGGGCCAGGGTTGGCATCAAACAACTCGTGCACATAGTGGGGGGGACCAGGCTATACACTTTTGATCAACTGAAAGCGAAATACAATTTACCGAACTGGTATGTTTTTCGCTACCTCCAGTTGAGACACGCCTTCCTCACCCAGTTTGGTTCGGATGCTTTGGAGTTGGGTGTGTCTCCTCTGGAGAGGGTGCTGCGGACGGGGGACCTTTTGAAGCCCTTATCCGCGGTATACAAAGAGCTGTTCGTTGATAGACCCAGTGTGGTACAAAAATGTAGGGACACATGGAGCGCTTTGGTGGCGGACTTTGGGGGGGAGGACTGGGACGACATGTGGGCCTATCCTTTCCAGACTCTGGTGTCGGCCAGAGATAGACTTATTCAATATAAAATTCTATACAGGGTGCACTACACACCTGCAAGGCTAGCTGGAATGTATGGTACGGGTGCGGTGGGTTGCTGGAGGTGTACGGAGGACCGAGCTGGCTTTGATCATATATTTTGGCAGTGCCCACTGATTAGGGACTTTTGGAGGGGTGTGACGGATACCATCCAAACAGTCCTCTTGGTGCCGATTCCTCTTACGGTCGCGGTTTGTTTGCTGGGGCTGGTGGAGGAGTTGGCTCCTAGAAGGGCACAAAGAACTATGATTTTTCTGTCTTTGTTCTATGCGCGTAAAGCCATTCTGCTATATTGGAAAAGGCCTGAACCACCTACTGTGTCCTATTGGAAAAGCCTGATTAACAAAGCACTTCCACTTTACAAGGCCACGTACCTTAGTAGGGGATGCTCCAAAAAATTTGAGAAAGTGTGGCAGGGCTGGCTAGACGCCAAAGATACTTTGAATTAGTTTGCTGAGGGGGGAGAGGACTCCTGGATAGCCAATAGGAGCACGGGGCAGATTGATGCTATGTGCTCTGTGGGTTTTTCTGTTGTGCATTCGGAGTCAGGGTGCATCATTACTTTTTGGGGAGCCAGTTTTTCTCTGTGGAATATGGTTGATGACTATGACTATGAATGTGTTTAGTGATTTGTATTTGACTGGGGGGCTGCACAGGGGCATGGGTGGGGGGGGGGGGGGGGTTTAGGTCATATGTTTGTATGTGTTGTTTGTGTTGAAAAACTGTTCATAAAAACAAATTTACAAAAAAAAAAAAACAACATAAAAAGAAGAATACGGCACCTGGTATTCCAACGCCATCTCCCATCCAGGTACTAACTAGGCCCAACCCTTCTTAGCCTCAGAGAAGAGAAGAGATAGGGCTCTTTCAGGGTGATGCTGCTGTAAGCGATCTCTTTTCGGCACTCTCAACCCTCTTGACAAATGCCAAGATGGTCACCTTGGGAAACAAGGGAAAAAAAAATGAATCAATGCCAACAACATAAAAAGAAGCCTACAATAACTGGTATTCCCAGGTGGTCTCCCATCCAGGTACTAACCAGGCACGACTCTTCTTAGCCTCCAAGATCAGACGAGATTGGGTGCTTTCAGAGTGATGTGGCCATAGGCAATCTCTTAAGGCACTCTCAACCCTCTTGACAAACACCAAGATGGTCACTTTGGGAAACAAGCGAAAAAAAAACAGGTCAACGCCAACAACATAAAAAGAAGTCTACGACACCTGGTATTCCCAGGCGGTCTCCCATCCAGGTACTAACAAGGCCCGACTCTTCTTAGCCTCCAACATCAAACGAGATCGGGTGCTTTCAGGGTGATGTGCCCGTAGGCAATCTCTTCAGGCACTTTCAACCCCCTTGACAAACGTCAAGATGGTCACCTTGGGAAACAAGCAAAAAAAATAAAAACTAAGTCGTAAGCTAGAGACAATACGGCCCGAGTCCTCAATTTAATCCATGCGGCGCATGTACAGGGAAGGCCCTTGCTTATGTTGTCAACGGACGCGGAGAAGGCCTTTGACATGGTGGCCTGGCACTTTATGCAGGCCACCCTGGAACATATAGGTCTTGGCCCCAACATGATGAGCTGGGTAATGTCACTTTACTCCACGCCGTCGGCAGCGGTACGGGTGAACGAGTGGTGCTCGGACTCCTTCCCCATCACTAATGGGACGAGGTAGGGGTGCCCTCTGTCTCCCCTAATTTTTATTCTGACACTGGAACCACTTATGTGTCACGTTCGGAATGACCCAAATATTACTGGCATATCCAAACCCTCGGCACACCACAAAATTGCGGCGTACGCTGACGATCTAATTTTTTTCGTCTCCAATCCACACATTTCGCTTCCCAATATACTCGCGGCTCTCCGGCGATACGGCAGCCTATCAAACTATAAAATCAATTGCGCCAAGTCGGCTGTATTGAATATATTGGTCCCGGATGGTGAGGCCAAGAGGCTACGCTCCGCTTTTCCATTCTACTGAGCTGAAAAATCTATACGTTACCTGGGCGTTGACATCGCAGCGGATTTGGCGCAATTGTACCCGCTTAATTTTGTCCCTCTCCTGAATAGACTGAAATCTGATTTGGGAAACTGGCATGCTTTAACACTAACCTGGTTCGGGCGCTGTAATGCATTCAAAATGACAGCCCTCCCGCGGATCTTATACTTGTTCCAGACATTACCGATCCGGTTACCCCAACTTTTTTCAGACAACTGCAGGTGCTGTTCCGGGACTTTATTTGGGCGCGCAAACCGCCCAATTTGCAATTGCTTGCCAGACCAAAGGACAAGGGGGGTCTGGGTCACCCAGATCTGAGACAATACTACAGAGCGACTCTGCTAGAGAGAGTCGTTGATTGGCATTGTAATGGCCCACACAAGCAGTGGGTGGAGATGGAGATTGAGGATGGATCCATTCCCCTATTGATCTCCCCATGGCTCCTGTGCTCCCTACCAAAAGACCTCAGAGATCACCCCGTAGTGGGAGCTACGTTGGCTGTTGTGCGGAGGTTGTTCTGCTGCACACACATTGCTCCCCTGCTGTCACCAATAACTCCGGTTATAGGTAATCCAGACTTCCCACCGGGATTTACCAACAAGAAACTGCGACAGTTGACAGTGGTGGGAAAACAGCGTCTGGAAGAGGTGTGGCCCTCGGGAGGGCTCCCGACCACGCAAACTGTCGCCGAGCTTTCTGACCCTCCACTTGACTTGTTTAGTGCTTATCAACTTCGTCACTTTCTTCTGGCCATACAAAGGGCCCCCTACACTCCTAGAGACCTGACGCCTTATGAATCCATCTGTCACAAAAGGGAACCTGTGCGACACACCCTCTCCCTCCTGTACAACTTATTGAGTTGGTAGGAGGAGGAGTCGACCCCACCATTTATCCACAAATGGGAGAGGGACTTAGGCATCACATTTACCCCACAACAGATAGGGAAGATCCTGACCTTAGTACATAAAGCTTCCATCGCAAACCAATATCAAGAATCAGGATACAAGATAGTCTCACGCTGGTATAGAGTCCCATACCTTCGGAATAAAATGAATAGATCGATCCCGGATGTTTGTTGGAGGTGCAATTCAGATACGGGGACCATGGGACACATTTTCTGGGCATGCCCGGCCTTGAGGAACTTTTGGGTGGAGGTGACCGGGACAATAAAAACTCTCACAAATGTAGATATCGCAGACAACCCAGCAGCGTGCCTTCTACACTTGACCGAACAGCCTGTTCGAAAATACAAAAAAACCCTCACGATGCAACTCCTGAACGCCGCCCGGGCCTGCATTCCCACACTGTGGAGGCAGCCTCAGCCCCCATCCAAGGTGCTGTGGTATTCCAAAGTCAATCATATTCTCCGGATGGAAGAATTGACCGCCACCCTTCACAACACTGAAGAGGCATTTAGTGTTACATGGAGGCCCTGGAGGTATTTTACTGGTAGTCGAGACTACATTCGGGAGGTGAGCAGCGCCCCTGTCCCAGAAAACGACTGAACATCTAACGTTTACCTACGTAGGCCATGTCTGCCCTGGGTGGCATCCCACCCCCCTCCCTTTTTGTCTTAATTTTTCTTTTTTTCCCCACCGCCATCCACCCCCCCTTCTCTCTCTCCGTCTTTGCACTCTCTTCTCCCCTGTCCTCCCTTTTGACTATGCCTTGTCTCCTTACTAGCCTTCGGGACCCAGAAGAACCCCAGGGTTCTGGACACAAACGGCTCATATTTTACTCTGGTTCACATAGGTCATGATAAGCTGGCTCGCTGTGGTCCCAGTTGTTCTCAATGATTACATTTGTCCGAACGGAGCTGCACTAGTTATACTGTACTACATGTCGGAGGTGAGGTTTCTCTCTTTTCTGCATGAAACTGTAGGACTCCCCTCTGAGAACCCAGAGTTATTTGGCTGCCTATTTTTTTGTTACCATGTAATTGTGACCCTGGGTCATGCTGTATGATTGACTGTTATATTAATGTTGTTCTACTTATACTTAATAAAAGAATAAAAAAATAAAAAAAATAAGTCAATGCCAACAACTTAAAAAAAAAGCCTATGACATCGAGAAATCCCAGGCGGTCTCCCATCCAGGTACTAACCAGGTCCCAACCCTGCTTAGCCTCTGAGATCAAAAGAGATTTGGCTCTTTCAGGGTGATGCAGCCATAGTAGATTTTTTCAGGCACGCTCAACCCTCTTGACAAACACCAAGATGGTCACCTTGGGAAACAAACAAAAAAAACAAGTCAATGCCAACAACATAAAAAGAAGCCTACAGCACCTAGTATTCCCAGGCGGTCTCCCATCCAGGTATTAACAAGGCGCGACCCTTTCTAGCCTCTGAGATCAGCGGAGATTGGGCGCTTTCAGGGTGATGTGCCCATAGGCAATCTCTTTGGACACTCTCATCCCTCTTGAAAAATGCCAAGATAGTCACCCTGGCAAACAAGCGGAAAAAAACAGGTCAATGCCAACAACATAAAAAGAAGAATACGGCACCTGGTATTCCAAGGCTGTCTCCCATTCAAGTACTAACTAGGCCCAACCCTTCTTAGCCTCTGAGATCAGAAGAGATAGGGTGCTTTCAGGGTGATGCGGCTGTAAGCGATCTCTTTAGGCACTCTCAACCCTCTTGACAAATGCAAAGATGATCACTTTGGGAAACAAACGAAAAAAACATGTCAACACCAACAACATAAAAAGAAGCCTGGGCATCTGGAAAACCCAGGCTGTCTCCCATCCAGGCACAAACCAGGCCCAACCCTGCTTAGCCTCTGAGACCAAACGAGATTGGGCGCTTTCAGGGTGTTGTGCCCGTAGGCATTTTCTTTGTGCGCTCTCAACCCTCTTGACACATGCCAAGATAGACACCTTGGGAAACAAGGGAAAAAAACAGGTCAACGCCGACAACATAATGAGAAGCCTATGGCACCTGGTATTCCCAGGCTGTCTCCCATCCAGGTACTAACCAGGCCCATCGCTGCTTAGGCTCCGAGATCAGATGAGATTGGGCTCTTTCAGGGTGATTTGGCCGTAGGCACTGTCTTTGGGCACTCTGAAGCCTCTTGACAAAGGCCAAGATGGTAAAAAACAAGGTAAAAAAAACAGGTCAAAGCCAACAACATAAAAAGAAGCCTACGGCATCCAGTATTCCCAGGCGATCTCCCAATCAAGACACTAACCAGACCAGATCCTTCTATTCTGGTCTCCCATCCAGGTACTAACCAGGCCTGACGCTGCTTAGCCTCTGAAATCAGACGAGATCGGGTGCTTTCAGGTTGATGTGGCCGTAAGCGTTCTCTTCAAGACACGCCCAACCCTCTTGACAAACGCCAAGTAACAAAAGTCGCCTTGAGTAACAATCGAAAAAGCAGGTCAAAGCCAACAACATAAAAAGAAGCCTATGGGCTTACAGTGGACCTTAAAAGATGGGACCCACTAGCTCTGTCATGGTTCGGACGCTGTAATGTGTTGAAGATGAACGCGATGCCACGACTTCTGTATCTACTACAAGCCTTACCTATCAAAATACCCCAGACTTTCTTTCATGCGGTTCGCTCAATCTTTATCAAGTTCCTCTGGCGAGGCAAACATACGCGTATTGGTAGGGCAATGCTATTGCGACCGAAATTGCAAAGAGGTATTGGCTTCCCGGAACCCTGCTCTATATTACACAGCGACGCACATGACATGGGTGGTTAACTGGTGCCAGCATGGGGAACTGAAGCTATGGGTCAAGCTAGAGCAGGAGATGCCGTGGGGTCCACTGGCTGGTCTGCCTTGGGCGGGGAGGCCATTGGAGTCCTGTGTGACTACTCACCCGTTAATTGGCCTCTCGCTCGCCGAGATGGATAGTTTTTTTCACCTTTCCCACCTGACTAACTTCCCTTCTCCTATGACCCCAATTATTGGACATACTAGATTCCCTCCGGGCCATTCTGACCAGGCCTTTACCAGGCAAGCCCCGAAAGGGCTTCTGAGAGCAGCCCTATTTCTTGGACCCACGGGCTGGATTCCCACGGGGACCATACTGCTAGAGCAAGTACCTGTTGCATTGGATAGCTGGAGAGCTAGACAGCTCATCCATTTCCTCGGATCACTACCTAACCATTTGTTCTTCTCTGGACAATTCCACCCCTTCGAGGAACTTTGCCTGGATGATGGCCCAATTCGTAGTTCCCTCTCTAGGTCCAACCAAATCCTGACAGACGCACAATCCTCCACGGATCCGCCCTTCCTAGCTAAATGGAAAAGGGACTTACAAACTACATTCTCCAAACCACAGAAGGACAGAATACTCTTTTTCGCCCATAAGTCGTCACTCTGCAGTAAATATCAGGAGATCTCATATAAGCTGATCACACGCTGGTATCGTACACCAGTGGTGTTGGCCAAAATATTCCCCGGTCAATCTGACCGCTGCTGGCGCTGTGAGCAACAGGCTGGCACCATTCTCCACATTTTCTGGGAATGCCCTCAATTACAAACATTCTGGCAGCCTGTCCTGAGACTCATCCACAAGTTCACAGACATTTCCTTAGCCAATGATCCCGCAGCAGTTCTTCTTAATCTAACTCCTATGTCGAGAAAGCGTTATCATAAGTCCTTACTTAAACATCTCCTCAATGCAGCTAGGGCCTGCATCCCAAGTCAGTGGAAACAGCAATCTGCTCCAACGGTGACCCAGTGGTTCGCAAGGGTAAATGATATTGAAAGAATGGAAGACCTGACTGCCACAATGAGGGATAAAACGGAGGAGCATGGGAACAGGTGGTTCTACTGGACCCAGTTTCGCTTTTCGGAAGAATACCTCCGCGAGACATAGTAAGCTCATGGTGATCGTTGGAGATCGCTGTTCCAAACGTTGGACAGCTGATGAGCTGGTGAGCCGAGGGCGTCTCTTGCTCCCTGGGAGGGGACACCACCCTATCCACTCTACCCACGACACCCCCTTACCCCTTCTTTTCCTTTTCTGCATTTCCTTCCCCAATCTTCTCTTTCCCCTTCTCCCTCCTTTCAGTTCTACTATTTCCCTTCTTAACTTTAAAAAAGGGAAAAGAAAATGGTATGTTCTGACCCCATTTGACTACTACATAATACTCTTCCCCTATCTATGGATATCTAAACTCTTTGAGGGTAGCAGGGCCAGTATCAATAATATTTTAAGTGGTAGAGGATCCCAACGAGATGGAGCTTTAATCTCATCTTGATATGACCGCAAAGCTGTACACGTGCTATTCTCCTCGGACTTCTTACCATTGGCTCTGATATCCATGCAATATGATCGTTTGTTTGTAACTATTTGTATTACACATTCTGTGAAGTTGCCTTTGCATTGTATGTCGCATACTACTATAAATAAAAAAAAAAAAAAAAAAAGAAGTCTATGGCACCTGGTATTCCCAGGCGGTCTCCCATCCAGGTACTAACCAGGCCCGACACTGTTTAGCCTCCGAGATCAGAAGAGATTGGGCGCTTTCAGGGTGATGGGGCTGTAGGTGATCTCTTCGGGCACTCTCAACCCTCTTGACAAACACCAAGATGGTCACCTTCGGAAATAAGTGAAAAAAAAAACAGGTCAAGGCCAACAACATAAAAAGAAGCCTACAGCACCTAAAATTCCCAGGTGGTCTCCAATCCAGGTACTAGCAAGGCCCAAGCCTGTTTAGCTTCTGAGATCAGAGGAGATCGTGCGCTTTCAGGGATATGTGCCCATAGGCAATCTCTTTGGGCATTCTCAACCCTCTTGACAAATGCCAAGATAGTCACCTTGAGATACAAGCGAAAAAAAAACAGGTCAATATCAACAACATAAAAAGAAGAATACGGCACCTGGTATTCCAACGCCATCTCCCATCCAGGTACTAACTAGGCCCAACCCTTCTTAGCCTCAGAGAAGAGAAGAGATAGGGCTCTTTCAGGGTGATGCTGCTGTAAGCGATCTCTTTGGGCACTCTCAACCCTCTTGACAAATGCCAAGATGGTCACCTTGGGAAACAAGCGAAAAAAAAAAACGAATCAATGCCAACAACATAAAAAGAAGCCTACAATAACTGGTATTCCCAGGTGGTCTCCCATCCAGGTACTAACCAGGCCCGACTCTTCTTAGCCTCCAAGATCAGATGAGATTGGGTGCTTTCAGAGTGATGTGGCCATAGGCAATCTCTTCAGGCACTCTCAACCCTCTTGACAAACACCAAGATGGTCACTTTCGGAAACAAGCGAAAAAAAAACAGGTCAAGGCCAACAACATAAAAAGAAGTCTACGAAACCTGGTATTCCCAGGCGGTCTCCCATCCAGGTACTAACAAGGCCCGACTCTTCATAACCTCCAACATCAAACGAGATCGGGTGCTTTCAGGGTGATGTGCCCATAGGCAATCTCTTCAGGCACTTTCAACCCTCTTGACAAACGCCAAGATGGTCACCTTGGGAAACAAGCAAAAAAAATAAAAAATAAGTCTGAAGCTAGAGACAATACGGTCCGAGTCCTCAATTTAATCCATGCGGCGCATGTACAGGGAAGGCCCTTGCTTATGTTGTCAACGGACGCGGAGAAGGCCTTTGACAGGGTGGCCTGGCACTTTATGCAGGCCACCCTGGAACATATAGGTCTTGGCCCCAACATGATGAGCTGGGTAATGTCGCTTTACTCCACGCCGTCGGCAGCGGTACGGGTGAACGAGCGGTGCTTGGACTCTTTCCCCATCACTAATGGGACGAGGCAGGGGTGCCCTCTGTCTCCCCTAATTTTTATTCTGACACTGGAACCACTTATGTGTCACGTTCGGAATGACCCAAATATTACTGGCATATCCAAACCCTCGGCACACCACAAAATTGCGGCGTACGCTGACAATCTAATTTTTTCCATCTCCAATCCACACATTTCGCTTCCCAATATACTCGCGGCTCTCCGGCGATACGGCAGCCTATCAAACTATAAAATCAATTGCACCAAGTCGGCTGTATTGAATATATTGGTCCCGGATGGTGAGGCCAAGAGGCTACGCTCCGCTTTTCCATTCTACTGAGCTGAAAAATCTATACGTTACCTGGGTGTTGACATCGCAGCGGATTTGGCGCAATTGCACCCGCTTAATTTTGTCCCTCTCCTGAATCGACTGAAATCTGATTTGGGAAACTGGCATGCTTTAAAACTAACCTGGTTCGGGCGCTGTAATGCATTCAAAATTACGGCCCTCCTGCGGATCTTATACTTGTTCCAGACATTACCGATCCAGTTACCCCCAACTTTTTTCAGGCAACTGCAGGTGCTGCTCCGGGACTTTATTTGGGCGCGCAAACCGCCCAGAGCCCATTTGCAATTGCTTGCCAGACCAAAGGACAAGGGGGGTCTGGGTCACCCAGATCTGAGACAATACTACAGAGCGACTCTGCTAGAGAGAGTCGTTGATTGGCATTGTAATGGCCCACACAAGCAGTGGGTGGAGATGGAGATTGAGGATGGATCCATTCCCCTATTGATCTCCCTGTAGCTCCTGTCCTCCCTACCAAAAGACCTCAGAGATCACCCCCGTAGTGGGAGCTACGTTGGCTGTTGTGCGGAGGTTGTTCTGCTGCACACACATTGCTCCCCTGCCGTCACCAATGACTCCGGTTATAGGTAATCCAGACTTCACACCGGGATTTACCAACAAGAAACTGCGACAGTTGACAGTGGTGGGGAAACAGCGTCTGGGAGAGGTGTGGCCCTTGGGAGGGCTCCCGACCACGCAAACTGTTGCCGAGCTTTCTGACCCTCCGCTTGACTTGTTTAGTGCTTATCAACTTCGTCACTTTGTTCTGGCCATACAAAGGGCCCCCTACACTCCTAGAGACCTGACGCCTTATGAATCCATCTGTCACAAAAGGGAACCTGTGCGACACACCCTATCCCTCCTCTACAACCTATTGAGTTGGTAGGAGGAGGAGTCGACCCCACCATTTATCCACAAATGGGAGAGGGACTTAGGCATCACATTTACCCCACAACAGATAGGGAAGATTCTGAACTTAGTACATAAAGCTTCCATCGCAAACCAATATCAAGAATCAGGATACAAGATAGTCTCACGCTGGTATAGAGTCCCATACCTTCTGAATAGATCGATCCCGGATGTTTGTTGGAGGTGCAATTCAGATACGGGGACCATGGGACACCTTTTCTGGGCATGCCCGGCCTTGAGGAACTTTTGGGTTCCCAGCAGCGTGCCTTCTACACTTGACCGAACAGCCTGTTCGAAAATACAAAAAAACCCTCACGATGCAACTCCTGAACGCCGCCAAGGCCTGCATTCCCGCACTGTGGAGGCAGCCTCAGCCCCCATCCAAGGTGCTGTGGTATTCCAAAGTCAATCATATTCTCCGGATGGAAGAATTGACCGCCACCCTTCACAACACTGAAGAGGCATTTAGTGTTACATGGAGGCCCTGGAGGTATTTTACTGGTACTCGAGACTACATTCGGGAGGTGAGCAGCGCCCCTGTCCCAGAAAACGACTGAACATCTAACCTTTACCTACGTAGGCCATGTCTGCCCTGGGTGGCACCCCCCCCCCCCCTTTTTGTCTTAATTTTTCTTGGTAATCAAGCAAAAAAAAACAGGTCAAAGCCAACAACATAAAAAGAATCCTACGGCATCCGGTATTCCCAGGCGATCTCCCAATCAAGACACTAACCAGGCCAGATCCTTCTATGGCACCTGGTCTTCCCAGGCAGACTCCCATCCAGGTACTAACCAGGCCTGACGCTGCTTAGCCTTTGAAATCAGATGAGATCGGGTGCTTTCAGGGTGATGTGGCCGTAAGCGTTCTCTTCAAGACACGCCCAACCCTCTTGACAAACGCCAAGATGGTCGCCTTGAGAATCAAGCAAAAATAAACAGGTCAACGCCAACAACATAAAAAGAAGCCTACGGCACCTGGTATTCACAAATCGTCTCCCATACAGGTATTAACCAGGCCGTACACTGCTAGGCCTCCGGGATCAGATGAGATTGTGTGCTTTCAGGGAGATGTGGCCATAGGTGTTCTATTTAGACACTCTCAACCCTCTTGACAAATGCCAAGATGGTCATCTTGGGAAACAAGTGAAAAAAAACAGGTCTCCCATCTGACACAGACCCTGCTTAGCCTCTGAGATCGGGCGCTTTCAGGGTGATGTGACCTTAGGTGAACGCTTCGAGACATACTCAAAACTCTTGACAGATGCTACCTTGGGAAACAAGCGAAAGAAAAACAGGTCAAAGCCAACAATATAAAAAGATTCCTACGGCACCTGTAATTAGGTACTATCCAGGCCGGACCCTGCTTAGCCTCTGAGATTTCTTTGGGCTCTCTCAGCCTTCTTGACAAATGCCAAGATGATCACCTTGGGAAACAAGCGGAAAAAAAAACCATGTAAACGCCAACAACATAAAAAGAAGCCTACGGCACCTGGTATTCCCAGTTGGTCTCCCATCCAGTTACTAATCAGGCCCGACAATGCTTAGCCTCCGAGATCAGACAAGATCAGGCACTTTCAAGGTGATGGGGCCATAGGTGATCTCTTCGGGGACACTCTCAACCATCTTGACAAACGCCAACATGGTCATCTTGGGAAACAAGCGAAAAATACCAAGTCATTGCCAAAATTGGAGGCTAAGCAGGGTTGGGCAATCAGTTTCCTTGCCTGAAATAGGCATGTCAGAACTGCCATCTGGCTGCTTCCCGGGTTTCCAACTCCTTCAACTAATCCCAGGAGACAATACTTTGCCTCCATCCTGGTGGAGGTTCCAAACACCCGATCAATGGTTCCTGTCACCTCCATCCAGTAGCGGATCAACTTTGGGCATCTCCAAAACATGTGCATCATGTCTCCTCCCATGTTCCCGCACAAGGGGCAACTTGCGTCCGGCCGTTCGGCCAAATTGAAAAAGTTTACGAGGAGCATAATAGGTTCTATATAATGAGAACAGATGTGACATCCTCTGTGAGGAGAGCCACAATTCACCACAAGCAGGATTCCTGTGGCCAATTATAGCTCAGGGGGGTATAGTACACACCCCACACTATATAAGGCTGCCAGCGGCGGCCTTGTATAGTGTGTTGCGGTGGTCAGGGAAAGAGGACGATAGGCAGGGGCAGTGTCTTTACTGCTTGGGAACCTAGCACTGTTACAGTGGGTGTTATGTGCCTCCTGCACAGTACACACCTGAAGCTACCCTTTATTACTGGTGTTCAATTTCTGCCATACATGCATCTGCAGTGCAGAAGTTAGAGTGGGTCCTGTGTGCCTCCTGCACAGTATACACCTTATTGCTGCTGTTCTGTTTCTGTAATACAGGAACCTAGCACTGTTACAGTGCTAGGGTGTACAGAGAAGCTGGTATATATAGAAGACTACAGCATACAGAAGAACGGCTAGTGAATACAGAATACAGACTCGTGTAAACAGATAGGCTTGAGTATACAGAGATGCTAGAGTAAACAGTGAGGCTGGGGTACACAGAGAGGCTAGTTTAAAGAGAGGCTAGTATATACAAAGATGTTAGTGTATAGAGAGAGTTGAGTGTATACAGATAGGACAGTACGTATAGAGAGACTAGTGTATACAGAAGACAGGCTTTGGTATACATCCAAGATGACAGTGTATACAGAAGACTGGGTAGTGTATACAAAGAGTCTAGTGGGTACAGAAGACAGGCTGGTGTATTCTAGCTAGTTTTTACAGTCTAGTGTATACAGAAGACAGGCTGTGGTATATAGAGGGTTTAGTGTATTCAGAGAGTCTAGTGTATACAGTCGGCGAGTGTATATATAAGACTGGCTAGTTTACACAGTGTTTACAGAGATGCAAGGGTGTACAGAGAAGCTGGTATATATAGAAGACTACAGCATACAGAAGAAAGGCTAGTGAATACAGAATACAGACTTGTGTATGTAGATAGGCTTGAGTATACAGAGATGCTAGAGTTAACAGTGAGGCTGGGGTACACAGAGAGGCTAGTTTAAAGAGAGGCTAGTATATACAAAGATGTTAGTGTATATAGAGAGGTTAGTGTATAGAGAGGGTCGAGTGTATACAGAAAGGACAGTGCATATAGAGAAACTAGTGTATACAGAAGACAGGCTTGGGTATACATCAAACCTGACAGTGTATACAGAAGACTGGGTAGTGCATACAGAGAGTCTTGTGGGTAAAGAAGACAGGCTGGTGTATTCTAGCTAGTTTTTACAGTCTAGTGTATACAGAAGACAGGCTGTGGTATACAGAGGGTTTAGTGTATTCAGAGAGTCTAGTGTATACAGTCGGCGAGTGTATACATAAGACTGGCTAGTTTACACAGTGTTTACAGAGATGCAAGGGTGTACAGAGAAGCTAGTATATATAGAAGACTACAGCATACAGAAGAAAGGCTAGTGAATACAGAATACAGACTAGTGTATGCAGATAGGCTTGAGTATACAGAGATGCTAGAGTAAACAGTGAGGATGGGGTACACAGAGAGGTTAGTTTAAAGAGAGGCTAGTATATACAAAGATGTTAGTGTATATAGAGAGGTTAGTGTATAGAGAGAGTTGAGTGTATACAGATAGGACAGTGCATATAGAGAGACTAGTGTATACAGAAGACAGGCTTTGGTATACATCCAAGCTGACAGTGTATACAGAAGACTGGGTAGTGTATACAGAGAGTCTAGTGGGTACAGAAGACAGGCTGGTGTATTCTAGCTAGTTTTATCAAATTACGTTTTATTAATTTCCAGCGGTTGCATAGGAACACAAACAGTACAGAAGTACAGCAGTAGGCGAGTAACTACATAGCTTTGCAAGAATAAGAATAGACATGTGATATGCAGTGTCATATTACAGGCGTGTGCAGTAGATATCAGTAGCTTGGGCAGTGGGGTGCTGGGGGGCAGGGAACACCAAAAGTCAGCTGCCCCTCCCACGACCCCCACGGCCCAGTATGCGCTGCCCTGCGGCCTATGCAAAACACTGAACTTGTAACAGACTAAGTCCGCTATAAAAACAGGGGAGGTGAAAAGGGAAAAGACAGAAAAGAAGAAGAGAAGAAAGTGCCAGAGATCCAAGTCGCCATACCCCATCCAGGTCGCCCCTAGTCCTCCCGCAGCCGCCATCTCTCCCAGACTTGGTCAAATTCCTCCAGCCTGTCCCGTATTCTGGCAGTCAGTTTCTCCATAAGTTCTACGTCCTTTATCCTGGAATAAAGGGCTTCCATAGAGGGGGCCAGTCAGCTCTTCCAGTTGAGAGCTATTAGGCAACGAGCTGCTGTGAGGATATGTTGTAGAAGCTTCCTAGATGGCTTAGACATCTTTGGTTGGGATAAGCCAAATAGGAAGAGCTTGGGTATGAACCGGACAGAGACCTCAAATACCCGGGTAAGGAGCTGTTGGATGGATTTCCAGAAAGGGGCTATCAAAGGGCAAGTCCAGTATATATGGAACAGGGTGCCCCTGTCCTTCAGGCAGCGCCAGCAGCGATCAGAGGCGGAGGGATAAATTTTGTGGAGTACCGCTGGGGTCTGGTACCAGTGGTAGAGAATTTTATAGAAATTCTCCTTGTAAAGGGTACATAGAGAGGACTTAGCTGCCTGCCTCCACACCCCCTGCCAGGCTTCCAGCGGAAGTTCCTCACCCAACTCCCTTTCCCATCTCAACATATACTTGTGCTTGCCCCTTGTGTGAAAGTGGTGCGAGTTAAGGATGCGGTAGAGGTCTGATATCATTCCCCTGCGGTTCCGTCCCTCAAGTATAATCAGTTCGAACGAGGAGGGTGGGGAGAATTGGAGCCTCGGGGCTATGGTTTGCGCAAAATGTCTGATCTGAAGATAACTGTAGAAGGCCTGTCGGGGGAGGTCGTGTTTAGTCTGCAGCTCCGAGAAAGACAGCAGTTTTCTCGATCTGGGGTCTACTAGATGTCCCAAGTGAAATAATCCTCGGGATGCCCAGGGCCATGACATCTGGTGGGTTAGGCTGTCCGGGAGTTTAGGGTTACAAAGAAACGAGGTCAGCACGGATGCCTCCGAGTGGAGCCTGTGCTCCCGGGAGAGTTTCCCCCAGAGCTGGGTGAGCTGGACCATCGGCCCTAATAGCCGGTTCGTATCAATCTGTACGTCCGCTCCCCAGAGCAGGCTGTTCGGGTGCACCGGGGCTAGCCATAGCTTCTCAATCTCCGACCACTTGTTGTACGACCGTTGTGGGAACCAGGAGACTATGGCCCGGAGCTGCGCCGTTTGATAGTACCTAACCAAGTCGGGGAACGCCAGGCCGCCGTCCGAGCGCAGAGCAGTCATAACGGAGGCAGGAACCCGATGTTTTTTATAGGTCCACAGGAACTTCAGCAAGTCCTTCTGGAGCAAACGGAGGTGCGCGTAGGGGATCTGGACCGGTAGCGTCTGGAATAAGTAAAGGAGTTTGGGGAGGATTACCATTTTGATGGACGCGAGCCGCCCTATGAGCGATAGTTGGTGTGCCTTCCATTTATGGATAAGTTCCCTAATCCCCCGGTAAAGGGGGGGGGAAGTTGGCCTGATACAAAGTGTGGAAGGATGGGGTGATGAAAACCCCCAAATATTTAAGGGAGGAGTTCTCCCACCTGTAGGGAAACACAGAGCGAAGGTGGGTTTCCTCCGCCAGTGGTATATGGATCGGGAGGGCCACCGACTTGGAGGCATTAATTTTATAACCCGAGATCTCCCCGTATCGTCGCAGTTCCGCATGCAGGTTGGGCAAAGACGTCCTAGGCTGGGTTAGGGTAAGGATGACATCATCCGCGAATAGAGATATTTTAAATTCCCTGTCCCGAACCAAAATTCCCCTTACGTCCGGATTGCTTCTAATGGCCTCCGCCAGGGGCTCTACACAGAGTGCAAACAGCAAAGGAGATAGCGGACAGCCCTGGCGGGTGCCATTGGCGATAGAGAAGACTGGAGACGTTGCATACGGGGTTTTAACTTGCGAGGTGGGAGTGGTGTTGAGATGTTGTATTGCGTGTAGAAAAGGACCTCGAAAGCCCATGTGGCGTAAAGTTGCCGTCATGAATGGCCAGCTCAGGCGGTCAAATGCCTTTTCTGCGTCTAGACTCAGGACCAGGGAGGGGAGAGTGGTCTTGTTGGCTACGTCGATAAGGTCAATAATTTTCCTGGTGTTATCGCCCGCCTGTCTGTAAGGTACAAAGCCTACCTGGTCCTTATGGATCAAAGCAGGAAGAATGGCATTGAGGCGGTTCGCCAGAATTTTTGTGAAAATTTTTAAATCTGAATTTAACAGAGCAATAGGCCTATAGCTGGCACAGACAGTCGGGTCTTTGTCTGGTTTCGGGATGGCGGATATAAAGGAAGCCAGCATTTCAGTGGGGACCGGAGACCGTTGGAGAAAGGAGTTAAACAGTTTGGTCATGTGGGGGCTCAGAATAGGTAGAAATGTCTTATAATACTCGTACGGGAACCCGTCTGGCCCTGGAGATTTATGGGCTGGCAGTGCTTTCACAGTCGCTGAGAGTTCCTCATCCGTAATTAGGGCGTTAAGGTCTTGAAGGTCTGTGTCTGACAGTCGGGGCAGTGTCACGTTTTCTAAGTACCTAGTGATGCGATCAGTCAATGCGGGGGCTGGTGGATTGTGGGGTATGTCCTGCTTGTTGTAGAGATCAGTGTAAAAGGCCGCAAACCTGTCCGCAATGGCCTACTGTTTTTGATTTGGGCAGGTGTAGATGCTTGTGTTTGATCAGCCAGTTTCCGAGCCAACAGAGTCTGCGCTTTATTTCCCTTGTCATAATAGAGCTGTCGCAAGCGGATAAGCGCCCTCTCCACTGAGCCTAGAGCAAGATCTCTCAAAGTTAGTCTCACCAGCACGATTTGTTTAATCAGTGAGAGGGAGGGAGCTCCCCGAAGCCTAGCCTCAAGGGTCTTCAGCTGACCTTCAGCCATTAGCTTGGCGGCCTGTGCATCTCTCTTCAGTGCTGAGGAGAGGGCAAGGCAGCGACCCCGTATAACAGCCTTGTGGGCAGCCCACAGGGTGGGGAGGGTAACGTCTGGGGTATCGTTTTCAGCAAAATACAATTGGAGCGAAGAATCCAGCTCCGCTCTGGTAGGGAGATGCTGCAATAAGTAGTTTTTCAGTCGCCAGTTGCAGGGTTTACGAAAGGGGGCCCCAATGTCTAGCGTCATGGTAATCGGGGCGTGGTCAGACCAGGAGATAGGAAGAATGTGTGCGGAGCGGACGGCCCTCAACGTGTTATTGTTCACAAAAAAATGATCAATGCGTGAGTGAGTGCGATGGGGGGCCGAGTAAAAGGTATATTGGCGGTCCTGGGGGTGTAGGGTGCGCCATACGTCAAATAGAGCCCGTCTTCTGGTGATCTGGCAGATCAACTTAGAGTCCCTCAAGACTCTGGTTTGGGGCGCTTGTGGATTCCCCACATGGCGGTCATGCGGAACTGACGGAGTAAGATTGAAGTCCCCCCTATCACCAGAAGCTCGGAAGGCGTCCTAAAGAGGCGGGACAGCACGCTAGACAAGAAGCGGTGCTGCCTTGCGGTAGGGGCATATAGGGCACAGAGGGTAAGGGCCTGCGCGCGCCAGGTACCTCGGAGTATGACATAATGGCCCTGCGGATCAAGGTATGTGGATGTGCACGTAAAGTGGGAACCTTGCCTGATAAGTATGGCCACCCCCGCCCTCTTGCGTGAGCTGAAAGCCTGATATACCTGGGGGAAGTGTCTAGAGGCAAACTTAAAGGAGTCCCCACGGTTAAAGTGAGTTTCCTGGACCATCACTATGTCCGCCCCGGATTGCCTAAATTCCCTGAGCGCAAGGTGGCGTTTTTTATTGGAGTTTAGACCATGCACATTAAGTGAGAAAATCTTAGCCATGATCGGGAGGGGGGTGGTCGGGGATAGTCATACTTAACTGAAGCCAGTAGAGAAATGCGGATCCCGAAGAGAGAGGCGACTGCTGGAGAAGGACCGGCGACCCAGAGGACCACTGACAAATGTCCGCACAGGGGGCGGGGCAGAGAGAGAATCTAGAAGAAAGAGAGAAAATAGAAACATAGACAAAATACATAACCAGTATTAGCTGTAACATGCGCCAGGTCCAGATGCCCTATAGGGACACCGAGCCCAAGCGGTTCCGATAGGTCTCCTGACCTGGGCGTCCCCCAGCCAAAAAAAAACCCAAAAACAGAAAACAAGGTGGGGGGAAAAAACCGGGTCAGGTAGACACCAACAGTTAATAGTCTTCGATGGAACCAAGGGGTGGAAAACCACGGGGGGGGGGGGATCAGTAATCTGAGAGTTGGTCTGTCCTCGGACTCTGCCTAGGCCAGCCCTGGGTAAACGCAGTTCAAAATAGAAACCTTGTGAAGCTCAGGCCCTCGGGGGGGAGGGGGGGGGGAAATTCCCCAAGCAAAAAGGATGTAAGAGAGCACTCAGGGAAAAAACAAAAACAAAAACAATAATAACACTGCAGATAGTAGGGAGTTCCACCGGTGGAGGAATCCGTGTTACTTATGCGTAGGCGGTCTGCGGTCTGGATCCGGTCCTCTGTGTCTTTTAGCCGAGGGTACTTTCTGCCAAAGCACCGGTGGAGGTGGCGGGGAGGCTATCAGATCCCAGTCAGGGAGCTTGGGGACAGGTATGCCCAGGGTATCACAGAAGGAGGCGAGATCCTCCGGATAGCGAAGGGACACCGACTTCCCCTGATGTCTGGCTGTGTCTAGCTAGTTTTAACAGTCTAGTGTATACAGAAGACAGGCTGTGGTATACAGATGGTTTAGTATATTCAGAGAGTCTAGTGTATACAATCGGCGAGTGTATACATAAGACTGGCTAGTTTACACAGTGTTTACAGAGATGCAAGGGTGTACAGAGAAGCTGGTATATATAGAAGACTACAGCATACAGAAGAAAGGCTAGTGAATACAGAATACAGACTTGTGTATGTAGATAGGCTTGAGTATACAGAGATGCTAGAGTAAACAGTGAGGCTGGGGTACACAGAGAGGCTAGTTTAAACAGAGGCTAGTATATACAAAGATGTTAGTGTATATAGAGAGGCTAGTGTATAGAAAGGGTTGAGGTTATAGAGAAAGGACAGTGCATATAGAGAAACTAGTGTATACAGAAGACAGGCTTGGGTATACATCAAAGCTGACAGTGTATACAGAAGACTGCGTAGTGCATACAGAGAGTCTAGTGGGTAAAGAAGACAGGCTGGTGTATTCTAGCTAGTTTTTACAGTCTAGTGTATACAGAAGACAGGCTGTGGTATACAGAGGGTTTAGTGTATTCAGAGAGTCTAGTGTATACAGTTCGACGAGTGTATACATAAGACTGGCTAGTTTACACAGTGTTTACAGAGATGCAAGGGTGTACAGAGAAGCTAGTATATATAGAAGACTACAGCATACAGAAGAAAGGCAAGTGAATACAGAATAAAAGCTGGCTTCTACGGAGAGGCTAGTGTATGCAGAACACTATCTAGGGTATACAGAGAGGTTAGATTATACAGAGAGGCTAGTGCATAGAGTGAAGCTATTGTATATAGAAGCCTGGTTAGTGTATGCAGAGAAGCTAGTGTGTACAGAAGAAAGGGTAGACAGGCTATAAAGAGAGACAAGTGTTTACAGAAGACAGTTTGGGGTATACAGAGATGCTAGTTTATACAGAGAGACTAATGTATACAGAAGACAGGCTAGGGCATACAGAAGACGGGCTAGTGGATTCAGAACATAGCCTAGTGTATATCGAAGACAGGCTATTGTATGCAGAAGACCGGCTAGTGTAAACATGCTGGTGTATATAGAGAGGCTAGTGAATTTAGAGGGTATGCTAAGTGATAACAGAAGACAATCTTGGCTATACAGAGACATTTCATCGTTTCATCTAGCTCACATCTCTAATGGAGTTTGTCTCATTGCCATGTTATGCCTTTTAATTCTTATGCTAAATATAGATTATACTCACTACACGATTTTAATCATCCACATAAGCATGCAATAAAACTATCATTCATCAAAACAAACCATGTACTCTTTTGCTCTATTTTGCATATTTGTAATTCTCTCTTTTGCTTTATATCTTATTAGAAATAGAGAGTACTATCTCAAAATCCGGTTAAATCTATTCACTTCGATGAGTTCTACCGCTAATTGTACGATCTATGCAAAATGTTCACAAAACCATCCATTTGCTACCAGACATGCTGCACATACTAAGAGTAATGTAACTATCGCTCGCTAACGGTGTAAACAGTTTTATTGCTTTTCTGACATTAACCGAGTATCTCTGACATTAACTGAGTATCTCTCTGCACTATGATCTTAATAATAATAATAATAATAATAGGATTGTGTAATGCAAAGATCAACTAGTCTAATATAAGCTTTCTCAATGGTACAGGCATATCCTTTAAATTTAGACTAACGCAACTATTTCTCGGCCATTTTCAAGCTAAGCTTTCAATCTCTTACCGTTGAACAGCGTTACTTCCTCCCTGCAATATTAAGCCATTTAAATGTCCTATTGGTCGCCTATATTATACTACTCTCTGAAAAGCATATATGTAGAGAATAAAACTAGTCTTACATCTTAATAAAACAGATGTATTGCTCAACCAGTATCAGCAGTCATGACATAAGCAAATAAATGTTTCCACTGTTTGACTCTATTTTCTGTATTACTTCTTTTTCTCCACCTTAACTGTCACAGTTAAAACACAGTGACAAAACATTTCTTTTTACCGCAGCAAAATGTGAGAAAAGCAGTGTAAGCCGTCTTTCTGCCATATGCTTCATTAAAATTAATGTACCGCTTTTAAATCCATATCAATTCCACATAACCGTGAACCGTCTTAAAATTTTAACATTTACTGATAGCAATTACTGATATTACATTATGACTATACCAGTGGAAAATGGAACTGTGAAATTAATCATAATCTCAGAGTTAACTTAGCTGATAAATTTACGATTTACTCAACGATTTAAACTTAGATTTTTTCAAGCTAAATCTATTTAATCTTAAGTCATTTATACTATATTCTACTGTACTCTTAAATTATGTACTGTTGTTCTGTATTTTAGCCATGCTCATATTTCATTTTATGTTGCAACCATCGAATCTCATTGCTATCCCGACATTCTGCCTTAATGAGGATATTACTTTGCAACTATCCCTTGATCCCTTTTGTGTATTCACTTTATCTCGACCTATATATTCTGCCTCAATATTTTCCTAAATTGTTTTGCTATAGTTATTATTATTATATTATAGAGATAACTATCTCTAAATCATTGTAAACCTGACCATAGTTATAATGGCTACAGCTAATTTTATGTTAAAGCAAAATTCACACAAAACCATCTTTTTAAAACATTAAGAGTAATGCAACCATCTCTCACTACCTCTATGCAATAGGATTCTCTTTCCAGTGGAAACGGAAAATAGTCATTGTAAGCCGTCTTCCTGCGTAACAAAATTAATGGAACGATTTGCACGTTGGAATTTTCAAGCTACGTCAATTTACTCTTAAATAATGTATATTCTTTAGCTGCTTAGCTCACACTTTGCTGCATGTAGCCGCGTTAATTGTATTAATGGTTACATGTAAATACCCAATGGGGATGGACATTTCATGTCTATCTCACATCTCTAATGCAATTTGTCTCTTTGCCATATCATACTTTGCCAGTTATTATACTTTCTCATCCTTAAAGACACGTAAGGATCCTGAAAAACGATAGAAACCTAGTCACGTCGTTGCTGATATTTCATGATTACAGCAATCATCTCATCTAATTGCTATTCCAACATTCTGCCTTGGTATTACTTTGCAACGCTCTATTGAACAATATTTTGTGTATTTCCACTTAAACTCGTCTCAATATTATCCGTTCTAATTTTGCTAAATTAGATTGTAGAGTTTACTATGTCTAAATCCAGGATACCTACTCACCTTTATTACGTATACTGCTAATTTTAGGATAACACAAAACCATCTTATTGCTTCTTTACACGCTGCACATATTAAGAGTAATGCAATGCTACCGTGAACAGTTTAATTGCTTTTCTCACATTTAGCTGGTATCTCTCTCCAATAGGAAACTGAATTTGTACAACAACGATCACTCATCTAATATCAGTCTACTCAGTGCTACCGGGATAACTTTTACATTTAGAGTAATGAAATGATTTCTCTGTCATTTTGAAGCTACTGCAACTAACGCTTCCGATCTCTTTTCAACTGTAAAACGTAATCTCTGCTATTGCAGAATATTTAGCTGCTTAGCTCACACTTTGCTGTACGTAGCCGTGTTAACACTATTAATAACTGTAAGTAACCAAAGGGGATTGACATTTAATCTCTAATTCAGATTCACATTTCTAATGCAGTTTGTCTTTTTGCCATGTCATACTCTGCCAGTTATTATCCTTTCTCATCCTTATGCTATATTTGGGGTATATTCACTACATGATTGAAGACACGTAATGAACCTGATTGATAAAAACCTTCACACGTAGTTGCTGTTATTTCGTGTATTTCCACTTAAACCCGACCTGTGTATACTGTCTCAATATTAATCTGAGTTATTTTGCTATATTTATTATTAGAATAAACAGATGACTATCTCTAAATCCTGGTAAATCAACTCACACAAAACCATCTTATTTCTACCTTACACGCAATACATATTAAGATATTAACATTTAGCCGGTATCTCTCTGCAATAGTAAACGAAATATGTAGATCACTCATCTAATATCGTAATGAACCTGATTGATAAAAACCTACACACGTCGTTGCGGTTATTTAGTGTATTTCCACTTAAACCCGACCTGAATATTCTGTCTCAATATTAATCTGAGTTATTTTGCTATATTTATTATTAGAATAAACAGATTATTATCTCTAAATCCTGGTAAACCAACTCACACCCAACCATCTTATTTCTTCCTTACACGCAGCACATATTAAGATATTAACATTTAGCCGGTATCTCTCTGCAATAGTAAACGAAATGTGTAGATCACTTATCTAATATCGTCTTCTCAGTGCTACCGGAACAACTTTTAAATTTAGAGTAATGCAACGATTTCTCAGTTTTATGAAACTACTGCAACTAACGCATTGGATCTCTTTCCTGTTAAATTACGCTCTGCAATATTAAGCCATGTAAATTGTCCTATTGGTCTGCTAACAATGCTATGTATAATTATACAAATCTTTCAAAAGCAATATCGTCTCACTGCAATACTTACACTCTGCATAATACATATAATAATGCGAATAATGCTTATAATAAAGTCGTCTAAAACTCGGCTATAAGTAGAGAATAAAACTATCTTACATCAAAATAAACCATTACTGCCAAACCAATAACGGCCAATTACTTAACGTCTATCAGTAAATGACTTAACAAAATAAACTTAGCACTCTTTTGCTCTATTTTGTATATTTGTATAAAATAAAGTCCTGTCTTCTTTACACGCTAGCCTTTCTGTATACATTAATCTCTCTGTGTACACCAGCCACTCTATATAGACTAGCCTCTCTGTCTTCTGTATACACGTGCCCGTAATCTATATACACTAGCCTGCCTTCTTTTTACAATAGTCTCGGTGTCCCAGCCTCTCTGCATACACTAGCCTCACTGAATGCCCCAGACTGTCTTCTTTATACACAAGCCTATCTGTAAAAAACAGCCTGCCTTTTGTACTCATTAGCCTCTCTCTCTGTATACCATAGCCTCCATCTCTGCATACCCAGGACGTTCTTCTCTATAATCTAGCCTATCTGTATACACTAGCCAGTCTTCTGTAGACATTAGCCCCCCTGTATAAACTAGCTGGTCTACTGTATACACTAGTCCGTCTGCAAGTATGCATACTCTAGCCTCTCTCTCTGTATACCTTAGCCTCCATCTCTGCATACCCAGGACGTTCTTCTGTATAATCTAGCCTATCTGTATACACTAGACTATCTGTATACACTAGCTTGTCTTTTGTACACATTAGCCTCTCTGTTTAAACTAACCAGTCTTCTGCATACACTAGTCCGCCTGTATACACTAGCAAGTATGCATACTCTAGCCTCTCTCTCTGTATACCCTAGCCTCCATCTCTGCATACCCAGGAGAGGCAGGAGTATGCAGACTTGCTAGTGTATACAGAAGGACTAGTGTATACAGAGGACCGGCTAGTTGATACAGACAGGCTAATGTGTACAAAAGACAGGCTAATGTATACAGATAGGCTAGATTATACAAAAGAACGTCCTGGGTATGCAGAGATGGAGGCTAGGGTATACAGAGAGAGAGGCTAGAGTATGCATACTTGCTAGTGTATACAGATGGACTAGTGTATACAGAAGACCGTCTAGTTTATATAGAGAGGCTAATGTGTGCAAAAGACAGGCTAGTGTATACAAATAGGCAAGATTATAGAGAAGAACATCTTGGGTATGCAGAGATGGAGGCTAGGGTATACAGAGAGGCTGGTGTATGCAGACTTGCTAGTGTATACAGATGGACTAGTGTATACAGAAGACCGGCTAGTTTATATAGAGAGGCTAATGTGTGCAAAAGACAGGCTAGTGTATACAAATAGGCAAGATTATAGAGAAGAACATCTTGGGTATGCAGAGATGGAGGCTAGGGTATACAGAGAGGCTGGTGTATGCAGACTTGCTAGTGTATACAGACGGACTAGTGTATACAGAAGACCAGCTAGTTTATACAGAGAAGCTAATGTGTACAAAAGACAGGCTAGTTCATACAGATAGGCTACATTATACAGAAGAACGTCCTGGGTATGCAGAGATTGAGGCTAGGGTATACAGAGAGATAGAGGCTGGGTTACACAGAGAGGCAGGGGTATGCAGACTTGCTAGTGTATACAGATGGACTAGTGTATACAGAAGATCGGCTAGTTTATACAGAGAGGCTTCCGCTGCTCACAGGAACACACTGGATTAATTAACCAACTTGTACAAGACACCGCTATCCTCCTGTCTGACACCGGTCCCCCTTGGAGGCTTTACCCCTCACTGTTTGGGTGGTCCCTGCCTCCCCCTGGATGCTCCACATATACTCCGACGACATTGTCGGAGGGGCACCACTTGACAGGACACGGGGCTGTCATGCCGGTGGCATCTCCCATTGGAGGAAGGGATGATGGCCCCAACCCCTTGGCAGAAAGGTTCTTTCATGTACAGACCAGGGCGGCTCATCTTCCCTTCTGGAGTCTTGACCTTAGAGGGGGGAGTTGCACTTTGGGGGGTCTGAGTAATACCTAGTGCGCTGTACTGGAAGGGCTTCACATTCCCGCAGATGTGTCCCCTCCCCCTGGTTGCGCCCCTCGTCCCCCCCCCTGGCCCCCACCTACTCTTTGCCGACATTGCCTTCTGCAGCTTTCGGGGACACCTTGGATGACGTATTTATTGAGCCTATTGGTACGAGACACTGCTTCCCTCCAATGTGACTCTGGACCCCCCTGGAGGATTTACCCCTTACTGTTTGGGCGGTCCCAGCCTCCCTCCTGGATGCTCTACACAGCCCCCGATGGCGATGCAGGAGAGACACTAATTGGCGGGCCCCAGGACTGCTGCTCGGGTGAAGTCTCCCGTTGGATGGAGGGATGGTGGCCCCAGCCCCTTGCCTGCTGGATTCTCCATGCACCGACCAGGGCTGCTCCTCTTTCATCTTGATGTGGTGACCATGGAGGGCAGGAGTTGAAATTTATGGCGTCCGGGTGGTTGCTGGTGTGAGTGCGCTAAAGGACTTGACATTTCCGCATGTTTGTTTCCTCTCCCTTGCTGCCCCCCTTCCCTCCTTCCCTTCCCTTCCCTCCCCCCTTTCCCCCTTCCCTCCCCCCTTCCCCCTTCCCTCCCCCTTCCCCCCTTCACTCCCCCCTTTTCCCCCTTCCCTCCCCCTTTCCCTCCCCTCCCCCCTTTTTTCCCCCCTTGCCTCCCCTTTTCCCCCGGGGCGTGGACGGGGGAGAGGGGGTAAGGAGAGGACAATCTGCCAAAGGGAGAAATGCATTTGTTCGGGGACTGCATGTACTTTTGGGGTATGGGAGGGGGGGTGGTTTATCCCATTCTGTGATGCCTTTTCTGTTGTGATGGGCTCCCTCGTGCATGCCTACGTTTAGGGGGCGAGCCGAGGAGACCCCTCAGTGCTGACAGTTATGTGCTCTACCTCTGTTTTGATTATACTATTGTTTTTTGGTTTTATGATGTTACTGATTGTCTTTTATTTGCATACCGGTATCAGACGTGACATTTACCACTGCCGGGACTGGGGGGACTAGGATTCGGGGGCTCCCTCTCCGACCTGTCTACCCACCAACCCAAGTAGGACAGCGCTTTAAACCCAGTGTACATCTGGTAAGCGCTATAGCATAATTGTGCTGTTTTAGTATACCCTTCCTGTACTGTTGAGTGCGGACAACCCTTAATTTCCCTCTCCCCTGGGGTTGAGGTGCCCGGCCTCTTTTTCCCCTTACCTTTCCTTCCATTTGCCCTTCCTTTCTCCCCCTTAGTTCCCGCCATCCATTACCTACCCAAAACCTACCTTAGTTCAACTTTCTTTGCTTTTCTCTGACGTCCCCCTCCCCCTCCCCGAGGAGCGATGGCAGACTCAGTCAAGGTCACCTCTCTAAACGTTAAGGGACCGAACTCCCCTGAAAAACGGTGGATCCTCCTGTGAGGACTGAAGACTTCCTGTACTGATGTGGCCTTTCTACAAAAAACACATTTTAAAAATACTAGCCTCCCCTTTCTATGGTCGAGATCCTTCCCTAAAGTCTACCACTCTACAAACCCCTCCTCTAAGACCAAGGGAGTCTCCATTCTGATCTCTAGCAGGCTCCCCTGGGTTCTCCAGGATTCTCTGGTGGACCCTGGGGGCCGATATCTTTTTCTTAGGGGCCACATTGGAGAGTGCCTTTTTACATTTGCCACTGTGTACGCTCCCAATGATCACCAAGACACGTTCCTCAGAACTACCCTGCACAGATTATGTGACTTTCGGGAGGGCCAGTTGATATTAGGTGGGGACCTTAATGTCCCCTTTCACCATCGGTTGACACTTCTGCCTCTTGCTCCTCGCTCCTCATTTCCTCTAGAAAGCGGATTACTAAGTGTTTACTGAATGACCAATTAGTTGATGTCTGGCGTGTTGCACTCTGGGGAAAGGGACTACTCTTTTTGCTCTTCCCCTCACAAATCATACTTGAGGATAGACTTCTTCTTGATTCCACATGACCAACTGCACTTGGTGAGCTCTTCCTCCATCTGCCATATTACTTGGTCCGACCATGCTCCTGTAGCCCTTACCTACACCCTCTCTAGGAACCCCTCACCTAGGTCTCTATTCTGGCACCTTAATGAGAGCCTCCTCCAGATACCGGAAGTTTTAGCAGATGTGACCAGGGAGTTGGACCTTTATTTCCAAGAAAACTAAACGCAGGACTGCGACCCGGGGATAATTTGGGAGGCTCACAAGTCAGTACTCCGCAGGGTACTTATCAGGCACGGGGCGTGCATCAAACAAACACGGAAGGAACAGCTTGCTAATCTGTTTCGTGAACTTGCCTCTGTGGAAGCGAAACATAAACATGCCCCCTCACGGACCTTAGAGATTGAATTGGGGACACTCCGTACCCAGATTGCTCACCTACTCCATTATGAAGCGAAAGCGGCACTCCAGTTTTGTCGTAAACTGACATAGGAGTCAGGGGACAAATGCGGAAAAATCTTAGCCAGGTCGGTAAAGGAGTTGAAATCTGCCTCTTACATACCACAGTTGATAGATGAGAATGGCCAGAGGGCCTCTACCCCATCCCAAATAGCCGAAGTCTTTGAAAAATGTTACTCTGATCTCTACACCTGCCCGATTCAGGGTCCGGACAGGACAATATAGACAGATATGTAACCGGTTCTGGTCTACCAACCCTCTCATCGGACTCACGGGAGTACTTGGAGGACCCGATCTCACTGGAAGAAGTCCAGACGGCCGTGGGACCTCCGAAGGTGGGTAAGGCTCCGGGCCCTGACGGATATACTGCACAATACTATAAGACCTTCCTCCCTATTCTCGGCCCGCGCTTGGTGATTTTATTTAATACTCTGAGCTCGAATGGGGATTTTCCTGAGGATACCCTTAGAGCCCACATCTCGTTGATACCTAAGGAGGGCAAAGACCCGGGCCTATGTGGGAGCTACAGACCCATTTCCCTCCTAAATTCGGTCCTAAAACTATTCTCTAAAATGCTTGCCACGTGATTGGCACATCACTTGCAGTTCCTTATACATATTGACCAGTTAGGTTTATTCCCACCAGGGAAGATAGGGACAACACCATTAAGGTGCTTACCCTGGTCCATAAAGCAAAGTCATCTGGGACCCCTTGTCTTTTCGTGAGTACTGATGCCGAGAAGGCTTTTGATCGGGTCAAATGGACATTCATGTTCTTGGTCCTTCGCCATATAGGTCTGAGTGAACGGATGCTGGCATGGATAAGTAAGATATACTCACGCCCTTCAGCTCAAGACAAAGCGAATGGGGTGCTCTCATCTCCCCTTGACATCGGGAATGGGACCAGACAGGGTTGACCCCTGTCGCCCCTGTCATTGGAACCCTTTCTCTCCACAATTCGACAAAACTCAGACATAACGGGACTCCAAATGGGTACTATTGAGTGCAAGATATCTGCCTACGCGGATGACATGCTGTTCTCGCTGACGAATCCCAGAGTTTCCTTGCCAAATCTCCTTCGGGAATTCCAGATATACGGGATACTTCTTGAAATCAGAGGCCATGGGGGTTGCAGTCCCCCCGCAAACGTTACTAGACTTGCAGTCCAATTCTCGATTTAAATGGACCCATACAAACTTCCCCCCACCCCTTGTCACTAAGATCCGCAGTTTGCTTCACGGGTGGCATTCTGGCCTCCATTCCTGGTTCAGGAGATGCAATCTCATTAAAATGAACAAGCTCTCCCGATCCCGATTCCAGTCCCGTTTTTTAAGTAAGCTCAATCCTTGCTCACTCAATTTAACTGGGCCCACGAAAATCCCAGACTTAAGCGGTCACAGCTGACATTGTCTAAACAACAGGGAGGGTTGGTTCTCCCTGACTTGCGACGCTACTACCTGGCCTCCCATCTGGGGTGTGTATTGGACTGGAATCGAAACAAACTTTCTAAGCTCACTCCCGAATTCCGCTAAGAAGCCCTATGTGGTGCTATAAGGATTTACCCACAGAATTGACGTCACATCCCACTATAGGGGCTTAGTTGAAAGTCAGTCACCTGATCGCTACCCAAAACACACTCACGTCTTTGACTTCCCCCCTATTCCCTATACGTGGCCATCCGAACTTTGAACCGGGGACCCACTTAGAAATTCCAACCTAGACAATGCGTCTAAATTCGTCATTGATGGAAAATGGCCTTCTTTCTCAACCCTAACAGATCCGACAGGGCTTTTCCAACTGCCTTTTTGGAGAGTGGCGCAACAACATCATTTTCTCCATTCCATCCCCAATTCTCAAACGTTCGCCCACCCTCAGACCGAGTTTTTGAGACTCTATGCAGGAGTAAAGGCCCTTTGGCCCACATTCTCTCTCAAACAGATTACCCACACTTAACCTGTCTGTCCAACTGGGAAAAGGACCTTAATTGCTCGTTTTCCCCAGCACAGAGACAACGCATTATAACTTTGGCTCAGGAGACAAATTTTAAACTTCTCACCAGGTGGTATTTGACACCATCAAAGCTGCATAAATGTTTCCCATCTTCCTCGAACATATGCTGGAGGTGTGGAGAAGAAGATAGCACGTTGCTCCACATTTTTTGGTCCTGCCCCAGCTTGGTGGACTTCTGGACAGAGATCCGATGCATAACACAAAAATTCACAGACTTCTCCATCCAGGAAGAGGCTGCATTCTTTCTCTTGCACCATTCACAGATTCCCTTTAAGAAGTCCAAAAAAATCTATTTTACGGCATGTGATAAATGCGGCGAAATCCTGCATCCCTCTCTATTGGAAAAAATGTTCCCCCCCTTTCATTACTCACTGGCTTAGGAAAATAGAGGACATTAAAAAAAATTGAGTACTTGATCCTCACATCACAAGGTAAACAAGAATTTTTTAAACAAACCTGGGACATCTGGAATACCTTTATATTCTCACTGGAAGGATGTCGCCTGCTATCGCCTTAGTGCTCTGAGCTTTCCTTGACTGGCCCCTTGGACAGTGGCTGCCATCGTGTCTCGTCCCCTCTTCTCCTTTCCTGATCTTTCACCCCTTCTCTTTTCTGCCTTCCTCCCCTATCTCTCACCCCCTCCACCCCCTCTCTCTTTTGGAAAAAGCTGAAAATTGGGAATGATGGCCCCACACCACCCTCTGGATGGATTATGCCGGAGGGACCTGGGGTTTGTGTGACCCTGGATCTTGGTACAGTACTTTATCCATGCCTCGAATCATTGTGGTTGATGGAAGGCAGACTCACAGTTGCGAATATACCTGTATCAAGTATTGTTCAGCTGCTTTTAGCTCTGTATTTCTCTGTTGCATTATGTACTCGGGGGACCGTCTTCCCCTGTTAGGAGAAAAAATTATATTTGAAATAATAAAAGAAGCCGACGACACCTGGTATTCCCAGGCGGTCTCCCATTCAGGGATTAACCAGGCCCGACCCTACTTAGCCTCCAAGATCAAACGAGATGGAACATATTCAGGGTGATGTGGCCGTAGACAATATCTTCAGGCACTCTCAACTCTCTTGACAAACGCCAAGATGGTCACCTTGGGAACAAGCAGAAAAAAATAGGTCAATGGCAACAACATAAAAAAAACCCTACGGCATCTGGAAATCCCAGGCGATCTCCCATCCAGGTACTAAACTGGTCCCAACCCTGCTTAGCCTCTGAGATCAGATGAGATTGGGCTCTTTCAGGGTGATGTGGCCGTAGGAGATTTCTTCAGGCACTCTCAACCATCTTGACTAACGCCAAGATGGTCACCTTGGGAAACAAACAAAAAAATCAAGTCAACGCCAACACCATAAGAAGAAGTCTACAGCACCTAGTATTCCCAGGTGGTCTCCCATCTAGGTATTAACAAGGCCCGACCCTGTTTAGTCTCTGAGATCAGACAAGATCTGGTGCTTTCAGCGTTATGTGGCCATAGGCGAGCTCTTCATGCACTCTCAACCCTCTAGACAAACACCAAGATGGTCACCTTTGGTAAACAAACAAAAAAAAAAAAAAAGTCAACGCCAACAACATAAAAAGAAGCCTACAGCACCTAGTATTCCCAGGTGGTCTCCAATCCAGGTACTAGCAAGGCCCAACCCTGTTTAGCCTCTGAGATCAGAGGAGATCGGGCGCTTTCAGGGTTATGTACCCATAGGCAATCTCTTTGGGCACTCTCAACCCTCTTTACAAATGCCAAGATAGTCACCTTGAGATACAAGCAAAAAAAACAGGTCAATGTCAACAACATAAAAAGAAGAATACGGCACCTGGTATTCCAACGCCATCTCCCATCCAGGTACTAACTAGGGCCAACCCTTCTTAGCCTCAGAAAAGAGAAGAGATAGGGCTCTTTCAGGGTGATGCTGCTGTAAGCGATCTCTTTTCGGCACTCTCAACCCTCTTGACAAATGCCAATATGGTCACCTTAGGAAACAAGTAAAAAAATAAAATGAATTAATGCCAACAACATAAAAAGAAGCTTACAATAACTGGTATTCCCAGGCGGTCTCCCATCCAGGTACTAACAAGGCCCGACTCTTCTTAGCCTCCAACATCAAACGAGATCGGGTGCTTTCAGGGTGATGTGCCCGTAGGCAATCTCTTCAGGCACTTTCAACCCCCTTGACAAACGTCAAGATGGTCACCTTGGGAAACAAGCAAAAAAATAAAAAATAAGTCGTAAGCTAGAGACAATACGGCCCGAGTCCTCAATTTAATCCATGCGGCGCATGTACAGGGAAGGCCCTTGCTTATGTTGTCAACGGACGAGGAGAAGGCCTTTGACAGGGTGGCCTGGCACTTTATGCAGGCCACCCTGGAACATATAGGTCTTGGCCCCAACATGATGAGCTGGGTAATGTCGCTTTACTCCACGCCGTCGGCAGCGGTACGGGTGAACGAGTGGTGCTCGGACTCCTTCCCCATCACTAATGGGATGAGGCAGGGGTGCCCTCTGTCTCCCCTAATTTTTATTCTGACACTGGAACCACTTATGTGTCACGTTCGGAATGACCCGAATATTACTGGCATATCCAAACCCTCGGCACACCACAAAATTGCGGCATACGCTGACGATCTAATTATTTTCGTCTGCAATCCACACATTTCGCTTCCCAATATACTCGCGGCTCTCCGGCGATACGGCAGCCTATTAAACTATAAAATCAATTGCGCCAAGTCGGCTGTATTGAATATATCGGTCCCGGATGGTGAGGCCAAGAGGCTACGCTCCGCTTTTCCATTCTACTGAGCTGAAAAATCGACACGTTACCTGGGTGTTGACATCGCAGCGGATTTGGCGCAATTGTACCCGCTTAATTTTGTCCCTCTCCTGAATAGACTGAAATCTGATTTGGGAAACTGGCATGCTTTAACACTAACCTGGTTCGGGCGCTGTAATACATTCAAAATGACGGCCCTGGGGGGCGTGGTTTGCGCGCAAGCCGGATGGACGCTCGTGCTTAAGGCTCCCGCTAGCCGACCGGACATCCACCGCAAAACGGGCAAGATTTTTTCCGCCGAACCGCTCATCATCCACCGGGAGATCCGCACGTCCCTCCGGCATGTCCTCCCGCAAGCGGAAAGACGAACGGAACATCCAAAAGCTGACAGCCCTCTCCTTTCAGCGTGGAGGGCCTAGACAAGATGGCGCCGCCGGAGCTGCAGCGCGGAGCTCGACGGCCTATACAGACCTTCCTGATGGAGACCCGGGAGAAATATCGGGCGGTCACTCATCCTCACCCCGGGCGGACTCTCCTCCACTTACACCGAACTCCCAGAGCCCAGCCAAGGCACGGATGCGCCTGGATACAGCTTACCAGGCCGGAGCCGCAGTGAGTACAAATCTCCACAATACTAATGCAATAGCCTCACTTCAGTCCTCCATAGCGGCATTTCCCACATCAGGCCAGCCAGTATTGGACTCAACCATGAAAGACATGTTACTATCCCTCCAATCATCCCTCATGTCTAACTTGTCATCACTGATTCATAACTTCTCAGCAGAAATGAGGCACATGGGGGATAGGGTGCAGTACATAGAGGACAAAATGGAGGAATGTACAGAGACTGTAAATGATTTCGTGGACTCGTGCATGGCACAAAAGGAGGATACGAAATGGATCAAACATAAATTAGTGGACCTCGAGGACCGCTCTCGCCGCAATAATGTGAAAATTCGCGGTATACCGGAAACGGTGCCCCCCGCAGATCTCCACAAGTTTGCTAGCACCATGTTTGCTGTCATGCTACCTGAACTCTCCCTCATAGAGCTGACAATAGACCGCATCCACAGAATCCCCAAGCCAAAACACCTAGTGGAGTGAGTACCGCGAGATGTCCTTCTGAGAATCCACTTCTTTCAGGCGAAAGAGCAGATACTATTCAAGGCCAGAGCTCTGGTCACTTTCCCTGCACCCTATGCAGATATTCAGCTGTTTGCCGACTTATCACAATACACACTTCAGATGCGGAGGCAACTGAAACCAATTACAAAAGCCCTCACCAACCACAAAGTGCTCTACAAGTGGCGCCACCCGGCTACCATTATGGTAACTTACAACGGCATCCCTCACACAATCTCTACCCTGGAAGGAGGACTGAAATTGCTCAACTCCTGGGGTATCCACCAGGAATCGCCTCAGAATAACCAGCCAGGCTCTAACAAACAAGCCTCCCCTCCCCAAAGCCGTCAGAGGGAACGTCTTCCACTCAAATCAAAGTGAGCTCTCTTGCCCGTTCCAGTGTGAGCTACAATGTATAATCCGGGCCGGCCCCAGGCTCGCTTCTACTTGAACCTAGACTCTACCCCCCAGTTTAGTCAGCTCCCGTTCGAGGCGGGTGATAGCTGACCTGTTGAGCAGCACCGCCCAGCCACTGTTAGCTGCATCTCGACCAGCTGCATTTTTGCTGTTCTGTTTTTCTTTTTTTTCCTGTTCTTTTTGTGTGTTTTTGTTTTCAGCTCCAGTTAATTTTCCTGAAAATCCGATATACCAACACTTGAAGCAACGTAACTGACCGAGGACACTTCACACCTCAGATATCGTTTATCCGATTACTGCTACTCCCACCGTGATCCTTGCTACGACTTACCCACCGCAACCTCCTGTGCGTTTAAGGTACAACAGTATTCAGCGGTTGTTGGACTAGCTATCTTCAAACTGTAAGTGTAACTAATTTTCATTCACGTTCACCTACCACCATGTCGTTCACTATCCTATCCCTGAATGCTAAGGGCTTAAATCACCCGGCTAAACGTGCATCCTTATGGAAAATGGCCATGTCACTCAAGGGCGATGTGCTCTGTGTTCAAGAAACACATTTCACCATGGATTCTTCACCTACTTGCCAGCATAAGCTGTTTCCTAACATCTTCAAATCATCCTTTACGAAAAAGCAAAGAGGTGTTCTCATTGCTATAAGGGACACTGTTGACTTTCATCTCCAGCAATGCATCACGGACGATGAGGGCCGTTACATTATCCTGATATGCAAGATCAACAACACTTTGTATACTCTAGTGTCCCTCTATGCCCCCAACTTTCGCCAAATGCAGTTTATTAAATCCCTATGGAAGAAGGTTCAAGGTATTCAACAGGGGCACGTCCTCTGGTGTGGTGACTTTAATCTCATCCCCAATCCCCTTATGGACTCTACAGCAGGTTGTAAGAGACTTACTTCGCCACTAGAGGGCTTTCTTCAAGCTAATGATTTGTATGACATATGGAGGTGTTGTCATGCGACTGAACGTGACTATACGTTTCTTTCGCCGCGTCATAACACCTACTCGCGCATAGATCTATTTTTATCCGATAAATATCTGCTTTCAAAAGTATCAGCCTCGGCGATTCACACTACCACCTGGTCGGATCACGCTCCTATTAGTATTACCATCAATTCGAAATCGCGCCAAACTAACCCCACACTGTGGAGGTTAAACAGCCATCTCCTCAATGATCAGACTGTAGCCTTGCATATTCAGCAACAAATTGAGGAATTCTTTTCTACTAACTCACAATCTGTATCCGATCCGGAGGTAGTGTGGAATGCCCACAAGGCGGTTGTTAGAGGTGTACTTATTCAGGCAGGAGCCAGAGCAAAGAGAAAAAGATCTCAACTTTTAGACAAACTGACAGCCGATATAGCGGCTGCTGAATCTCTTAACAAACGCAACCCCTCCCCTGCTACTCAATCACAGATATTTAAACTCCGCCATGAACTGCGGTCATTGTTATTAGAGTCATTTGAAAAATCATACACCAAACTAAAAGCTTCTAACTATTCCACGGGCAATAAAGCGGGTAAACTAATGGCCCAGCGCATTAAAGGTCACAGGATTAAATTCAAAATAACTCATCTATTCCACCCTCACACTAAAGCTAAAGTTCTTAAACCTACTGAAATCGCAGACGCATTTAGCTCGTACTATAGCGATCTTTATAATCTTAAAATGGACGAAGGTACCATACAACCCACTCAAGATGACATTCTGAGATTCCTATCCAAAATTGATCTCCTCGCCTTATCACCCACCCAACTAGACAGACTTAACGAGCCCTTCACGGTCCCTGAAATAGCATTCACGATTACTAAGCTCCCGTGCGCTAAAGCCCCTGGTCCTGATGGATTCAGTGGGGAATACTACAAACGTTTCCATAAATTACTAGCCCCTGAACTTTGCAAGGTGTACAACTCGGCAGCTCAATCTTCCTCATTCTCCAAAGAAATGTTGAGTGCAATCGTAATAACCCTACCAAAACCGGGCAAGGATCCTAATACGCCCCAAAATTTCCGCCCCATCTCCCTACTCAATGTCGATATAAAAATCTACGCAAAAATGATCACCAACAGACTATTGGATATTATCCCAGGCCTTGTACATCTCGATCAAGCTGGCTTCACAAAGGGACGCCAGGCTTCTGATGCCACCAGGCGTATGGTGGATGTCATCCACCAGGTGCTGCTCACGGGTGCCCCCTCTGTACTCCTGTCCCTAGACGCTGAAAAAGCGTTTGACAGAGTACATTGGGGGTACCTGTCGGCGGTACTGGGAAAGTTTGGGTTTACCGGAACCATTTATAGTGCTATAATGGCCCTATACTCCTCTCCCTCTGCCCGAGTGTACACAGCAGACACGCTCTCATCCCCGTTTGGCATCTCCAATGGTACCAGACAGGGATACCCCCTGTCCCCCCTAATCTTCAATCTAGTGATAGAACCCCTTGCACAATCTATCCGAGCGAATGATCAAATACAAGGTATAACCATAGGCAAATACGTTCATAAGATCAGTTTATTTGCGGATGACGTGATTCTCATGCTTTCTAACCCCATCGCCTCCCTCCCGGCAGTCCAGAGGACCCTTGCCCAATTCAGCGAAGTATCGTTTTACAAAGTCAATGAGGCTAAATCTCAAATCCTGAACCTAAACCTAGACATCTCTACCAGTTCTAAGCTACAAAATCAGCTTCCATACTCATGGGCTGATAAGAGCATTACTTACTTAGGGGTTCAATTAACCAAGGACTCGACAGACCTTTTCTGTCACAACTTCATCCCCTTTCGCACTCAATTACAGAATGACCTCCGCAAACTGGCGTCCTTTGAACTGTTGTGGCTGGGCCGCCTTGCAGCCTTTAAAATGCTCCATCTACCCCAAATATTGTACCTATTTAGGACATTGCCGATCACCATCCCCCTCTCCTACCTCAGATCATTACAAACTACTCTATCCGCTTTTATATGGCAAGGTAAGAAGGCTAGAAGCGCGCATAAACATCTTGTCAAACTTCGGTCTGCAGGGGGGGCGGGTTACATTGACTTCCACGACTACTATATGGCAGTCATACTGACGCAACTGCGAGAATGGATCACTCCTACTCAAAGCACTCTTTGGGGACAGTTAGAAGCATCGCTTACCCCGGGCCAACATCTCCTTGTCTGGCTATTATCCCCCACACCCCCTGTTTTTAAGAACTCGCACTTCCCCCCCACGATGCTAGCCACTCTCAGGATCTGGAAAAGATTCTTACATCTAACCACCAATTACACCAACAGAGCCACCCTTAAAACCCCACTACTAGTTCTCCAAAAGAATATCGACCTGGTATCCTTTACATCTTGGCACTCTAGGGGTATAATACATATAGAAGACCTCTTCTCAGAGGGGCTAGTTAAACCCTTCCCCGTCCTACAACGAGAATACAGCCTACCAGACACGGATCTCTACTTATACCTGAGGACCAAACATTACCTCCAAGCCTCCCCTAACTGGACATGTAAAATCCCCCACCCTGCGTGGACTTTTCTTACAATCCCGACTTGCAAACACAAGGGCATCTCGCTCTTCTATACCCTACTCCAACAAAAACACATACTTGATAAATCTTCTCCTATGCTCAAATGGGAGAGAGATTTAAACAACACGTACACTACTGAGCAATGGTCCACAGCTATCAAAGCCACCTACCATCACACTAGATGCACCACCTTGTGGAAATTGACTATTAAATTATCTCAACGATGGTATCTAACCCCAGATAGGGTGTCTAAATTTTCTGCTCAGCACTCCGCAAACTGTTGGAGGCAATGTGGGAACAAGGGGGATATGCTCCACATTTTCTGGAGCTGCCCCATGCTGACTTCCTTTTGGGAATCAATATTCCAATTAATATCCGATGTATCCCAAGTCACAATCTCCCCTCGTCCTGACCTAGCTCTACTATCCCTGACTCTGGATCAATATCCGCTGAAGGTGAGACACTCTATTTCACACATCCTGTTGGCCGCAAGATTAGGCATCACCAGAAGGTGGAGGAATCCCGCTCCACCGACCCTCTCAGAGGTGATCAGTACCACGCACCTACATCACATATATGAACTGTTAATAGCACGTAGTAGTCCCTTTAAAACCCAGGCCCTCCAAAAATGGAGTCCCTGGGCCACATGGATCGCACTTACCAATACTCTTCCATTGGGAACTTGACCCTCTTTACCCTGATATATTTAGATGCCATTTGACAGTGTTTCGACAGGTTTTGTCCGTTCCACTACTAGAGAGTTGAACTGTTAGATTGTTGTTCTTAAGTAACTACCGTAATATGGTTTACTAACATGCTGTTTCTCAAACGGTTGGGTTCTCAGACCACACCTTGGGGGGGGTCTGCTCTCCTCCCGGACACAGAATAGATCCCGTAAGGGGTGTCTGGGGGGAGAGGGGGGTCCCGCCGAGGCCAAGAGGTGTTCTCTAGTTTTACTCCTAGAAGGAAAATATTTAAGGAGGCTTCATATGGTTGCCTCCACAGTTTTATCTATACTGCTCATTCAGCTACTGATCTACGATGTTACTCTGTATCTTACGATTGAAATAAAATGTAATATTGTATGCACCATGCGATTTTGTTATCTGTAAAAAACGAATAAAAATTTACCTTTTAAAAAAAAATGACGGCCCTCCCGCGGATCTTATACTTGTTCCAGACATTATCGATCCGGTTACCCCCAATTTTTTTCAGACAACTGCAGGTGCTGCTCTGGGACTTTATTTGGGTGCGCAAACCGCCCAGAGCTCATTTGCAATTGCTTGCCAGACCAAAGGACAAGGGGGGTCTGGGTCACCCAGATCTGAGACAATACTACAGAGCGACTCTGCTAGAGAGAGTCGTTGATTGGCATTGTAATGGCCCACACAAGCAGTGGGTGGAGATGGAGATTGAGGATGGATCCGTTCCCCTATTGATCTCCCCGTGGCTCCTGTCCTCCCTACCAAAAGACCTCAGAGATCACCCCGTAGTGGGAGCTACGTTGGCTGTTGTGCGGAGGTTGTTCCGCTGCACACACATTGCTCCCCTGCCGTCACCAATGACGGTTATAGGTAATCCAGACTTCACACCGGGATTTACCAACAAGAAACTGCGACAGTTGACAGTTGTGGGCAAACAGCGTCTGGGAGAGGTGTGGCCCTCGGGAGGGCTCCCGACCATGCAAACTGTCGCCAAGCTTTCTCACCCTCCGCTTGACTTGTTTAGTGCTTATCAACTTCGTCTCTTTCTTGGGACATCTGGAATACCTTTATATTCTCGCTGGAAGGATGTCACCTGCTATCGCCTTAGTGCTCTGAGCTTTCCTTGACTGGCCCCTTGGCCAGTGGCCGCCATCGTGTCTCGTCCCCTCTTTTCCTTTCCTGATCTTTCACCCCTTCTCTTTTCTGCCTTCCTCCAATATCTCTCACCCCCTCCACCCCCTCTCTCTTTTGGAAAAAGTGGAAAATTGGGAATGACGGCCCCACACCCCCCTCAGGATGGATTATGCCGGCGGGACCTGGGGTTTGTGTTACCCTGGATCTTGGTACAGTACTTTATCCGTGCCTCGAATCATTGTGATTGGTGGAAGGCAGACTCACAGTTGCAAATATACCTGTATCAAGTATTGTTCAGCTGCTTTTTGCTCTGTATTTCTCTGTTGCATTGTCTACTTGGGGGACCGTCTTCCCCTGTTTGGAGAAAAAATTATATTTGAAAAAAAAAAAGAAGCTTACGACACCTGGTATTCCCAGGCGGTCTCCCATCCAGGCATTAACCAGACCCGACCCTGCTTAGCCTCCAAGATCAGACAAGATGGAACAGATTCAGGGTGATGTGGCCGTAGCCAATATCTTCAGGCACTCTCAACTCTCTTGACAAACGCCAAGATGGTCACCTTGGGAACAAGCGGAAAAAAATAGGTCAACGGCAACAACATAAAAAGAAGCCTACGGCATCTGGAAATCCCAGGCGGTCTCCCATCCAGGTACTAAACTGGTCCCAACCCTGCTTAGCCTCTGAGATCAGATGAGATTGGGCTCTTTCAGGGTGATGTGGCTGGAGGAGATTTCTTCAGGCACTCTCAACCTTCTTGACTAACGCCAAGATGGTCACCTTGGGAAACAAACAAAAAAAACAAGTCAACGCCAACAGCATAAGAAGAAGTCTACAGCATCTAGTATTCCCAGGTGGTCTCCCATCCAGGTATTAACAAGGCCCGACCCTGTTTAGTCTCTGAGATCAGACGAGATCTGGTGCTTTCAGGGTTATGTGGCCATAGGCGAGCTCTTCAGGCACTCTCAACCCTCTAGACAAACACCAAGATGGTCACCTTTGGTAAACAAACAAAAAAAAAACAAGTCAACGCCAACAACATAAAAATAAGCCTACAACACCTAGTATTCCCAGGTGGTCTCCAATCCAGGTACTAGCAAGGCCCAACCCTGTTTAGCCTCTGAGATCAGAGGAGATCGGGCGCTTTCAGGGTTATGTGCCCATAGGAAATCTCTTTGGGCACTCTCAACCCTCTTGACAAATGCCAAGATAGTCACCTTGAGATACAAGCGAAAAAAAACAGGTCAATCTCAACAACATAAAAAGAAGAATACGGCACCTGGTATTCCAACGCCATCTCCCATCCAGGTACTAACTAGGCCCAACCCTTCTTAGCCTCAGAAAAGAGAAGAGATTGGGTGCTTTCAGAGTGATGTGGCCATAGGCAATCTCTTCAGGCACTCTCAACCCTCTTGACAAACACCAAGATGGTCACTTTGGGAAAGAAGCGAAAAAAAAACAGGTCAACGCCAACAACATAAAAAGAAGTCTACGACACCTGGTATTCCCAGGCGGTCTCTAATCCAGGTACTAACAAGGCCCGACTCTTCTTAGCCTCCAACATCAAACGAGATCGGGTGCTTTCAGGGTGATGTGCCCGTAGGTAATCTCTTCAGGCACTTTCAACCCCCTTGACAAACGTCAAGATTGTCACCTTGGGAAACAAGCCAAAAAATAAAAAATAAGTCGTAAGCTGGAGACAATACGGCCCGAGTCCACAATTTAATCCATGCGGTGCATGTACAGGGAAGGCCCTTGCTTATGTTGTCAACGGACGCGGAGAAGGCCTTTGACAGGGTGGCCTGGCACTTTATGCTGGCCACCCTGGAACATATAGGTCTTGGCCCCAACATGATGAGCTGGGTAATGTCGCTTTACTCCACGCCGTCGGCAGCGGTATGGGTGAACGAGTGGTGCTCGGACTCCTTCCCCATCACTAATGGGATGAGGCAGGGGTGCCCTCTGTCTCCCCTAATTTTTATTCTGACACTGGAACCACTTATGTGTCACTTTCGGAATGACCCGAATATTACTGGCATATCCAAACCCTCGGCACACCACAAAATTGCGGCATACGCTGACGATCTAATTATTTTCGTCTCCAATCCACACATTTCGCTTCCCAATATACTCGCGGCTCTCCGGCGATACGGCAGCCTATCAAACTATAAAATCAATTGCGCCAAGTCGGCTGTATTGAATATATCGGTCCCGGATGGTGAGGCCAAGAGGCTACGCTCCGCTTTTCCATTCTACTGAGCTGAAAAATCTATACATTACCTGGGCGTTGACATCGCAGCGGATTTGGCGCAATTGTACCCGCTTAATTTTGTCCCTCTCCTGAATAGACTGAAATCTGATTTGGGAAACTGACATGCTTTAACACTAACCTGGTTCGGGCGCTGTAATGCATTCAAAATGACGGCCCTCCCGTGGATCTTATACTTGTTCCAGACATTACCGATCCGGTTACCCCCAATTTTTTTCAGACAACTGCAGGTGCTGCTCCGGGACTTTATTTGGGCGCGCAAACCACCCAGAGCCCATTTGCAATTGCTTGCCAGACCAAAGGACAAGGGGGGTCTGGGTCACCCAGATCTGAGACAATACTACAGAGCGACTCTGCTAGAGAGAGTCGTTGATTGGCATTGTAATGGCCCACACAAGCAGTGGGTGGAGATGGAGATTGAGGATGGATCCGTTCCCCTATTGATCTCCCCGTGGCTCCTGTCCTCCCTACCAAAAGACCTCAGAGATCACCCCGTAGTGGGAGCTACGTTGGCTGTTGTGCGGAGGTTGTTCCGCTGCACACACATTGCTCCCCTGCCGTCACCAATGACTCCGGTTATAGGTAATCCAGACTTCACACCGGGATTTACCAACAAGAAACTGCGACAGTTGACAGTGGTGGGGAAACAGAGTCTGGGAGAGGTGTGGCCCTCGGGAGGGCTCCGGACCACGCAAACTGTCGCCGAGCATTCTGACCCTCCGCTTGACTTGTTTAGTGCTTATCAACTTCGTCACTTTCTTCTGGCATACAAAGGGCCCCCTACACTCCTAGAGACCTGATGCCTTATGAATCCATCTGTCACAAAAGGGAACCTGTGCGACACACCCTCTCCCCCCTGTACACCCTATTGAGTTGGTAGGAAGATGAGTCGACCCCACCATTTATCCACAAATGAGAGAGGGACTTAGGCATCACATTTACCCCACAACAGATAGGGAAGATCCTGACCTTAGTACATAAAGCTTCCATCGCAAACCAATATCAAGAATCAGGATACAAGATAGTCTCACGCTGGTATAGAGTCCCATACCTTCGGAATAAAATGAATAGATCGATCCCGGATGTTTGTTGGAGGTGCAATTCAGATACGGGGACCATGGTACACATTTTCTGGGCATGCCCGGCCTTGAGGAACTTTTGGGTGGAGGTGACCGGGACGATAAAAACTCTCACAAATGTAGATATCGCAGACAACCCAGCAGCGTGCCTTCTACACTTGACCGAACAGCCTATTCGAAAATACAAGAAAACCCTCACGATGCAACTCCTGAACGCCGCCTGGGCCTGCATTCCCACACTGTGGAGGCAGCCTCAGCTCCCATCCAAGGTGCTGTGGTATTCCAAAGTCAATCATATTCTCCGGATGGAAGAATTGACCGCCACCCTTCACAACACTGAAGAGGCATTTAGTGTTACATGGAGGCCCTGGAGGTATTTTACTGGTAGTCGAGACTACATTCGGGAGGTGAGCAGCGCCCCTGTCCCAGAAAACGACTGAACATCTAACGTTTACCTACGTAGGCCATGTCTGCCCTGGGTGGCATCCCACCCCCTCCCTTTTTGTCTTAATTTTTCTTTTTTTCCCCACCGCCATCCCCCCCCCTTCTCTCTCTCCGTCTTTGCACTCTCTTCTCCCCTGTCCTCCCTTTTGACTATGCCTTGTCTCCTTACTAGCCTTCGGGACCCAGAAGAACCCCAGGGTTCTGGACACGACCGGCTCATATTTTACTCTGGTTCACATAGGTCATGATAAGCTGGCTCGCTGTGGTCCCAGTTGTTCTCCATGATTACATTTGTCCGAACGGAGCTGCACTAGTTATACTGTACTACATGTCGGAGGTGAGGTTTCTCTCTTTTCTGCATGAAACTGTAGGACTCCCCTCTGAGAACCCAGAGTTATTTGGCTGCCTATTTTTTTGTTACCATGTAATTGTGACCCTGGGTCATGCTGTATGATTGACTGTTATATTTATGTTGTTGTACTTATACTTAATAAAAGAATAAAAAAATAAAAAAAATAAGTCAATGCCAACAACCTAAAAAAATAGCCTATGACATCGAGAAATCCCAGGCGGTCTCCCATCCAGGTACTAACCAGGTCCCAACCCTGCTTAGCCTCTGAGATCAAAAGAGATTTGGCTCTTTCAGGGTGATGCAGCCATAGTAGATTTTATTTCAGGCACGCTCAACCCTCTTGACAAACGCCAAGATGGTCACCTTGGGAAACAAACAAAAAAAACAAGTCAATGCCAACAACATAAAAAGAAGCCTACAGCACCTAGTATTCCCAGGCGGTCTCCCATCCAGGTATTAACAAGGCGCGACCCTTTCTAGCCTCTGAGATCAGCGGAGATTGGGCGCTTTCAGGGTGATGTGCCCATAGGCAATCTCTTTGGACACTCTCATCCCTCTTGAAAAATGCCAAGATAGTCACCCTGGCAAACAAGCGGAAAAAAACAGGTCAACGCCAACAACATGAAAAGAAGAATACGGCACCTGGTATTCCAAGGCCGTCTCCCATTCAAGTACTAACTAGGCCCAACCCTTCTTAGCCTCTGAGATCAGAAGAGATAGGGTGCTTTCAGGGTGATGCGGCTGTAAGCGATCTCTTTAGGCACTCTCAACCCTCTTGACAAATGCCAAGATGATCACTTTGGGAAACAAACGAAAAAAACAGGTCAACACCAACAACATAAAAAGAAGCCTGGGCATCTGGAAAACCCAGGTGGTCTCCCATCCAGGTACAAACCAGGCCCAACCCTGCTTAGCCTCTGAGACCAAACGAGATTGGGCGCTTTCAGGGTGTTGTGCCCGTAGGCATTTTCTTTGTGCGCTCTCAACCCTCTTGACACATGCCAAGATAGTCACCTTGGGAAACAAGGGAAAAAAACAGGTCAACGCCGACAACATAATAAGAAGCCTATGGCACCTGGTATTCCCAGGCTGTCTCCCATCCAGGTACTAACCAGGCCCATCGCTGCTTAGCCTCCGAGATCAGATGAGATTGTGCTCTTTCAGGGTGATTTGGCCGTAGGCACTGTCTTTGGGCACTCTGAAGCCTCTTGACAAAGGCCAAGATGGTCACCTTGGGAAACAAGGTAAAAAAAACAGGACAAAGCCAACAACATAAAAAGAAGCCTACGGCATCCAGTATTCCCAGGCGATCTCCCAATCAAGACACTAACCAGACCAGATCCTTCTATTCTGGTCTCCCATCCAGGTACTAACCAGGCCTGACGCTGCTTAGCCTCTGAAATCAGACGAGATCGGGTGCTTTCAGGTTGATGTGGCCGTAAGCGTTCTCTTCAAGACACGCCCAACCCTCTTGACAAACGCCAAGATGGTCGCCTTGAGTAACAAGCAAAAAAGCAGGTCAAAGCCAACAACATAAAAAGAAGCCTATGGGCTTACAGTGGACCTTAAAAGATGGGACCCACTAGCTCTGTCATGGTTCGGACGCTGTAATGTGTTGAAGATGAACGCGATGCCACGACTTCTGTATCTACTACAAGCCTTACCTATCAAAATACCCCAGACTTTCTTTCATGCGGTTCGCTCAATCTTTATCAAGTTCCTCTGGTGAGGCAAACATACGCGTATTGGTAGGGCAATGCTATTGCGACCGAAATTGCGAAGAGGTATTGGCTTCCCGGAACCCTGCTCTATATTACACAGCGACGCACATGACATGGGTGATTAACTGGTGCCGGCATGGGGAACTGAAGCTATGGGTCAAGCTAGAGCAGGAGATGCCGTGGGGTCCACTGGCTGGTCTGCCTTGGGCGGGGAGGCCATTGGAGCCCTGTGTGACTACTCACCCGTTAATTGGCCTCTCGCTCGCCGAGATGAATAGTTTTTTTCACCTTTCCCACCTGACTAACTCCTATGACCCCAATTATTGGACATCCTAGATTCCCTCCGGGCCTGTCTGAATAGGCCTTTACCAGGCAAGCCTCAAAAGGGCTTCTGAGAGCAGCCCTATTTCTTGGACCCACGGGCTGGATTCCCACGGGGACCATACTGCTAGAGCAAGTACCTGTTGCATTGGATAGCTGGAGAGCTAGACAGCTCATCCATTTCCTCGGATCACTACCTAACCATTTGTTCTTCTCTAGACAATTCCACCCCTTCGAGGAACTTTGCCTGGATGATGGCCCAATTCGTAGTTCCCTCTCTAGGTCCTACCAAATCCTGACAGACGCACAATCCTCCACGGATCCGCCCTTCCTAGCTAAATGGAAAAGGGACTTACAAACTACATTCTACAAACCACAGAAGGACAGAATACTCTTTTTCGCCCATAAGTCGTCACTCTGCAGTAAATATCAGGAGATCTCATATAAGCTGATCACACGCTGGTATCGTACACCGGTGGTGTTGGCCAAAATATTCCCCGGTCAATCTGACCGCTGCTGGCACGGTGAGCAACAGGCTGGCAGCATTCTCCACATTTTCTGGGAATGCCCTCAATTACAAACATTCTGGCAGCCTGTCCTGAGACTCATCCACAAGTTCACAGACATTTCCTTAGCCAATGATCCCGCAGCAGTTCTTCTCAATCTAACTCCTATGTCGAGAAAGCGTTATCATAAGTCCTTACTTAAACATCTCCTCAATGCAGCTAGGGCCTGCATCCCAAGTCAGTGGAAACAGCAATCTGCTCCAACGGTGGCCCAGTGGTTCGCAAGGGTAAATGATATTGAAAGAATGGAAGACCTGACTGCCACAATGAGGGATAAAACGGAGGAGCATGGGAACAGGTGGTTCTACTGGACCCAGTTTCGCTTTTCGGAAGAATACCTCCGCGAGACATAGTAAGCTCATGGTGATCGTTGGAGATCGCTGTTCCAAACGTTGGACAGCTGATGAGCTGGTGAGCCGAGGGCGTCTCTTGCTCCCTGGGAGGGGACCCCACCCTATCCACTCTACCCACGACACCCCCTTACCCCTTCTTTTCCTTTTCTGCATTTCCTTCCCCAATCTTCTCTTTCCCCTTCTCCCTCCTTTCAGTTCTACTATTTCCCTTCTTAAGTTTAAAAAAGGGAAAAGAAAATGGTATGTTCTGACCCCATTTGACTACTACACAATACTCTTCCCCTATCTATGGATATCTAAACTCTTTGAGGGTAGCAGGGCCAGTATCAATAATATTTTAAGTGGTAGAGGATTCCAACGAGATGGAGCTTTAATCTCATCTTGATATGACCGCAAAGCTGTACACGTGCTATTCTCCTTGGACTTCTTACCATTGGCTCTGATATCCATGCAATATGATCGTTTGTTTGTAACTATTTGTATCACACATTCTGTGAAGTTGCCTTTGCATTGTATGTCGCATACTACTAAATAAAAAAAAAAAGAGAAGAAGCCTATGGCACCTGGTATTCCCAGGCTGTCTCCCATCCAGGTACTAACCAGGCCCGACACTGTTTAGCCTCCGAGATCAGACGAGATTGGGCGCTTTCACGGTGATGGGGCCGTAGGTGATCTCTTCGGGCACTCTCAACCCTCTTGACAAATGCCAAGATGGTCACCTTGGGAAACAAGTGAAAAAAAAAACAGGTCAAGGCCAACAACATAAAAAGAAGCCTACAGCACCTAGTATTCCCAGGTGGTCTCCAATCCAGGTACTAGCAAGGCCCAACCCTGTTTAGCCTCTGAGATCAGAGGAGATCGGGCGCTTTCAGGGTTATGTGCCCATAGGTAATCTCTTTGGGCACTCTCAACCCTCTTGACAAATGCCAAATTCCGCTTGAGATACAAGCGGAAAAAAAACAGGTCAATGTCAACAACATAAAAAGAAGAATACGGCACCTGGTATTCCAACGCCATCTCCCATCCAGGTACTAACTAGGCCCAACCCTTCTTAGCCTCCGAGAAGAGAAGAGATAGGGCTCTTTCAGGGGGATGCTGCTGTAAGCGATCTCTTTGGGCACTCTCAACCCTCTTGACAAATGCCAAGATGGTCACCTTAGGAAAAAACAAGCGGAAAAAAAAACGAATCAATGCCAACAACATAAAAAGAAGCCTACAATAACTGGTATTCCCAGGTGGTCTCCCATCCAGGTACTAACCAGGCCCGACTCTTCTTAGCCTCCAAGATCAGACGAGATTGGGTGCTTTCAGAGTGATGTGGCCATAGGCAATCTCTTCAGGCACTCTCAACCCTCTTGACAAACACCAAGATGGTCACTTTGGGAAACAAGCGGAAAAAAAACAGGTCAAAGCCAACAACATAAAAAGAAGTCTACGACACCTGGTATTCCCAGACGGTCTCCCATCCAGGTACTAACAAGGCCCGACTCTTCTTAGCCTCCAACATCAAACGAGATTGGGTGCTTTCAGGGTGATGTGCCCGTAGGCAATCTCTTCAGGCACTTTCAACCCTCTTGACAAACGCCAAGATGGTCACCTTGGGAAACAAGCAAAAAAAATAAGAATAAGTCGGAAGCTAGAGACAATACGGCCCGAGTCCTCAATTTAATCCATTCAGCGCATGTACAGGGAAGGCCCTTGCTTATGTTGTCAACGGATGCGGAGAAGGCCTTTGACAGGGCGGCCTGGAACTTTATGCAGGCCACCCTGGAACATATAGGTCTTGGCCCCAACATGATGAGCGGGGTAATGTCGCTTTACTCCATGCCGTCGGCAGCGGTACGGGTGAACGAGTGGTGCTTGGACTCTTTCCCCATCACTAATGGGACGAGGCAGGGGTGCCCTCTGTCTCCCCTAATTTTTATTCTGACACTGGAACCACTTATGTGTCACGTTCGGAATGACCCGAATATTACTGGCATATCCAAACCCTCGGCACACCACAAAATTGCGGCGTACGCTGACGATCTAATTTGTTCCGTCTCCAATCCACACATTTTGCTTCCCAATATACTCGCGTCTCTCCGGCGATACGGCAGCCTATCAAACTATAAAATCAATTGCGCCAAGTCGGCTGTAGTGAATATATCGGTCCCGGATAGTGAGGCCAAGAGGCTCCGCTCCGCTTTTCCATTCTACTGGGCCGAAAAATCTATACGTTACCTGGGCGTTGACATCGCAGTGGATTTAGCGCAATTGTACCCGCTTAATTTTGTCCCTCTCCTGAATAGACTGAAATCTGATTTGGGAAACTGGCATGCTTTAACACTGACCTGGTTCGGGCGCTGTAATGCATTCAAAATGACGGCCCTCCCGCGGATCTTATATTTGTTCCAGACATTACCGATCCGGTTACCCCCAATTTTTTTCAGGCAACTGCAGGTGCTGCTCCGGGACTTTGTTTGAGCCCGTTTGCAATTGCTTGCCAGACCAAAGGACAAGGGGGGTCTGGGTCTCCCAGATCTGAGTCAATACTACAGAGCGACTCTGCTAGTGAGAGTCGTTGATTGGCATTGTAATGGCCCACACAAGCAGTGGGTGGAGATGGAGATTGAGGATGGATCAATTCCCCTATTGACCTCCCCGTGGCTCCTGTCCTCCCTACCAAAAGACCTCAGAGATCACCCCGTAGTGGGAGCTACGTTGGCTGTTGTGCGGAGGTTGTTCCGCTGCACACGCATTGCTCCCCTGCCGTCACCAATGACTCCGGTTATAGGTAATCCAGACTTCCCACCGGGATTTACCAAAAAGAAACTGCGACAGTTGACAGTGGTGGGGAAACAGCGTCTGGGAGAGGTGTGGCCCTCGGGAGGGCTCCCGACTACGCAAACTGTTGCCGAGCTTTCTGACCCTCCGCTTGACTTGTTTAGTGCTTATCAACTTCGTCACTTTCTTCTGGCCATACAAAGGGCCCCCTACACTCCTAGAGACCTGACGCCCTATGAATCCATCTGTCACAAAAGGGAACCTGTGCGACACACCCTCTCCCTCCTGTACAACCTATTGAGTAGTCAGGAGGAGGAGTCGACCCCACCATTTATCCACAAATGGGAGAGGGACTTAGGCATCACATTTACCCCACAACAGATAGGGAAGATCGTGACCTTAGTACATAAAGCTTCCATCGCAAACCAATATCAAGAATCAGGATACAAGATAGTCTCATGCTGGTATAGAGTCCCATACCTTCTGAATAAAATGAATAGATTGATCCCGGATGTTTGTTGGAGGTGCAATTCAGATACGGGGACCATGGGGCACATTTTTTGGGCATGCCCGGCCTTGAGGAACTTTTGGGTGGAGGTGACCGGGATGATAAAAACTCTCACAAATGTAGATATCACAGACAACCCAGCAGTGTGCCTTCTACACTTGACCGAACAGCCTATTCAAAAATACAAAAAAACCCTCACGATGCAACTCCTGAACGCCGCCTGGGCCTGCATTCCCACACTGTGGAGGCAGCCTCAGCTCCCATCCAAGGTGCTGTGGTATTCCAAAGTCAATCATATTCTCCGGATGGAAGAATTGACCGCCACCCTTCACAACACTGAAGAGGCATTTAGTGTTACATGGAGGCCCTGGAGGTATTTTACTGGTACTCGAGACTACATTCGAGAGGTGAGCAGTGCCCCTGTCCCAGAAAACGACTGAACATCTAACGTTTACCTACGTAGGCCATGTCTGCCCTGGGTGGCATTCCCCCCCCCCCCTCCCTTTTTGTCTTTATTTTTCTTTTTTTTCCCGCCGCCACCCCCCCCTCCTCTCTCTCCGTCTTTGCACTCTCTTCTCCCCCCGTCCTCCCTAAGATCAGGCGAGATTGGGTGCCTTCAGAGTGATGTGGCCATAGGCAATCTCTTCAGGCACTCTCAACCCTCTTGACAAACACCAAGATGGTCACTTTGGGAAACAAGCGGAAAAAAAACAGGTCAACGCCAACAACATAAAAAGAAGTCTACGACACCTGGTATTCCCAGACGGTCTCCCATCCAGGTACTAACAAGGCCCGACTCTTCTTAGCCTCCAATATCAAACGAGATCGGGTGCTTTCAGGGTGATGTGCCCGTAGGCAATCTCTTCAGGCACTTTCAACCCTCTTGACAAATGTCAAGATGGTCACCTTGGGAAACAAGCAAAAAAAATAAAAATAAGTCGGAAGCTAGAGACAATACGGCCCGTGTCCTCAATTTAATCCATGCAGCGCATGTACAGGGAAGGCCCTTGCTTATGTTGTCAACGGATGCGGAGAAGGCCTTTGACAGGGCGGCCTGGAACTTTATGCAGGCCACCCTGGAACATATAGGTCTTGGCCCCAACATGATGAGCTGGGTAATGTCTCTTTACTCCACGCCGTCAGCAGCGGTACGGGTGAACGAGTGGTGCTCGGACTCATTCCCCATCACTAATGGGACGAGGCAGGAGTGCCCTCTGTCTCCCCTAATTTTTATTCTGACACTGGAACCACTTATGTGTCACGTTCGGAATGACCCGAATATTACTGGCATATCCAAACCCTCGGCACACCACAAAATTGCGGCGTACGCTGACGATCTAATTTTTTCCGTCTCCAATCCACACATTTTGCTTCCCAATATACTTGCGTCTCTCCGGCGATACGGCAGCCTATCAAACTATAAAATCAATTGCGCCAAGTCGGCTGTAGTGAATATATCGGTCCCGGATGGTGAGGCCAAGAGCCTCCGCTCCGCTTTTCCATTCTACTGGGCTGAAAAATCTATACGTTACCTGGGCGTTGACATCGCAGCGGATTTAGTGTTGAAAATATTTTTTATTGAAACATTTCAAGTGAAAACAATAAAACAGTAACCATCATGAGGCAAATGCAAGCAGGAACAGTAACAGGACTACATTTACGGGGGGCCGGCTAATTACTATCGGCCACAGCCGGTCCCTGTCGGGAAGCTTGGAGAGTAGGGAAGACGGCCTGCTCTCCGATCCACGAGGCCACAGTAGTGAGAAATACTCATGGGTTACTACATGAGACAATGTTTAATCAATAGCACAAAGAAGACAGAAAGAAAAAGAGAAGAGGAAAGGGAAGAGAGGAGCAAAATAAAGAGGAACAAAGTGGTAGAGGGGAAAGCTGAATAGCAAGAAGAGAGGAGAGGGGAGGTAAGGGGGGGGAAGGAGAAGGGATATGGGTAAGGGGGGTAGGGTACGAGAGAGAGCCCACAGCGTCCCTATGCGTTCAAGATTTGGTTCATTAAGGTGTCAGAGGAAGAGAAGCGGAGCCAGATCGACCATTGAGATATATATTTGGTGTAAGTGTCATTGTCCAGTGCCAACATCTCCTCCATTCTTGGGGTGTCATTCATAATGGATACCCACCGTGACAACGGGGGAGTATTCGTCGTCTTGCAGTCCGCTCGTGTGTGGGCTTCAGCTGACTTTTTCAGCGTGCAGTCTGGCGTACTAAGTATTTCGGATTTTTCGAAATTCTGTCCGTCATACTTTGGTTTCAGCGGACAATCCGCTCGTCAGTAGGCTAGTTCGACGGACTAAGAATGGCGCATGCTCAGAAAGGATTTACACGGCGAAAGGTTGCATTGCTGTGTATTGGACTTCCTATTTCTAGTCCCGTCGTACGTGCTGTACACGTCATCGTGCAAGCTTTCGACGGACTGTTTGTGCATCCGTGTGTGGTCAAGTCCGTTCATTCGAAAGTAGGACGGACTGTCCGTCGGATTGTATGACGGACTAAGTAGGCCATACAGTCCGCCCGTGTGTACGCGGCTTTAGTGTCATTGTCCAGTGCCAACATCTCCTCCATTCTTATGGTGTCATTCATAATGGATACCCACCGTGACAATGGGGGAGTATTCGTCGTCTTCCAATAAGCAGGTATCAGTTGTCTAGCAGAGGACATAAAAAAGCGGAGCAATCTTTGTCTCTGCGATTTAATAGACCTGGGCAGTATTGAGAGTAATGCAATTTTCGGAGAGATAGGAACCGGAGTATCAGCTAAAAGATTATAACATTCAAAAACCTGTGTCCAGAAGGGGCGGATCCTCTCACAGTCCCACCAGACATGTATATAAGTTCCGACTGAAGCTTCACAGCGCCAGCAGGTGGCTGGTGTAGACGGGAAGATTTTGTGTAAAGTAGCAGGGTCTCTGTACCATCTGGACAGTAGCTTGTAGTTCTTTTCTTGAGAGTAGCAGGAGATGGTTGACTTATGTGTGAAATGAAAAGAGGTTTGCCATTCCGGCACAGAGATGTCTTCACCCAAATCCGCAGACCACAGCCTAGTGTAATGTGGGAGTTGATCATGTGCTAAAGTCTGTAGTAAGTTATATAAGGAGGATAGTAGGTGTTTGGGAGTTTCTGGGAGCGAGCACAGTTCCTCAAAGTTGGTAAGCTTGTGATGTATTTGAGAGGAGGAGTGTAGGCGTTTGGTAAATGTGGACACCTGTAGGGCCGTGAGCCAATCTCCGGAGTCTGCCAGGGGGACCGGGGTCCCCTGAGAAGGATGTACAAATGTGCAAGCTTGCGGCCACTCCGTACGCTTAAAGGATCCTAGGGAGGTTGCCCCTGTACTTTGTGGTAAAGCAGGATGGTCAAAGAGGGACGTCAGGGGGCCCAGATCAGAGGAGAGGGTGGTGTTTAGCCCTGTCTTATACCACAGCTTCAAGGAGGCCAAAGTCAGTGGGGATAAGGATGTCATACGAGAGTAGTCCTGTTTGTAACCCCATAGAAGAGCTCGGAGATCTACAGGAGAAAGGTCCTGTTCAACGGTCACCGAGGCCTTGCAGGGAGGACGGGGGAACCATTCAATGATGCGAGTCATATGAGCAGCTGTATGGTAAGTCTCAAAATCAGGGAGGCCTGTTCCTCCCATAGTCTTCGGAAGTGTAAGCAGTTTAAATTTAACTCTGGGGAGGCCCCTGTTCCACATGAATCTGACGGCTAGCGAACGTAGGGAGATAAAAAATGATTTGGGGACGTGGATAGGGATTGTTTGAAATAAATACAGGAACTTGGGTAGAGTGTCCATCTTTTTTTTTTTTTTTAAAACTCCGTTTTTTATTAATAAGATTTGGCACAGACATATATAATAAGCAGACTGTATACATCTTTGTGGGATATAAACATAACTTGATAAACAATGACAATCCGTACAACAATAGTTGCCCTGTACCTCAGTTATATCAAAATCATATTCCACTTGTATTTTTTATTTCCACCCTCTCCCCCCACCCTCCCAACAACAACAAACAACCCAACAAAGAACAGATGCACTCATAAGGATGCCAATTAGGTGGGTATGAGGTCTAGAACCTCAAATCATCCTGTCAAGGGCCTAGAAATCCCATGGCAGCGCTATTTACCGCACAACAAATCATAGAGGAGCAGAATTACATGTATCTATCCCATCCACCCAGTCTCCCCATATTTTGAGGAATTTCCCTGGCTTACCCCTTGTTTCATACGTTATTTTATATATTGGCAAGTCTTGGTTAATCAAAGCTTTCCATTTGTTCAGGGAGACCAATGATGTGCGCGTCCAATGTAATAGGACCGTCTTCCTAGCATAATAAAGGAGAAAACGCAAAAATTGTTTCTGATGGTTACTAATGCCAACCTCCTCAAAAACTGAGAGGAGGCACCATTTAGGACTACAAATATTGGGGAGGTCAAAGGTAGTCGCCACAAAGTGGGTCACCTGAGACCAAAATGGTCTTATCCGCTCACAGTCCCACAACATATGTAGTAGGTTACCTTCTTCCCTACCACATTTATGACACAGAGGAGAAGGCAGTTTCCGCATACGGAAAAGGCGTAGAGGAGTATAGTATATCCTATGAAAAATGCGTATCTGGATCATTTTATCTCTGGCGGAAATAGCAGTGCTAAAATAAGTATCTAGAAGTTCCTCCCAATTATCGTCCGACAGGTCAGGTACATCCCTCGTCCATTGTTGTCTCAGGATTTGCAATCTAGAAATTTTAGGCTCATTCAATAATTTGTAATAATTGGAAACCAGTTTAGTATGTTCTGGTTGGGCAAGCGCCCCTTCCAAAGTAGAATTCTGAAAGGTAACAGCCCGGAGCCCAAGTTGAGACTCGGCCGCATGCTGCAACTGTAAATATCTAAACCTCCAGGATTCAGGTATACCCAACTCTTGTCGGAACGCCGGAAAGGTTTTGAATCTACCCTCCTCGTATAATTGGTGGACATATTTCAAACCCCTTTCGGCCCAATTGCCAGCGAAAGGGAGATCTCTAAAATGTGGGAAAACCGGATTATTCCATATGGGTTGATTAGGAGAAATCGTGGGGTGGGGTTCAGGCACCAGTGTCTTACATATCTTAAAGATTTTGAGAGAGTTTGCAATCATATCTGTACCCCCCCTCTCAGAAATCGCTCCTCTAAAGATCACATTTGACAGTGTTTCATAGGAGGAGAGCAACGCTGCCTCTGTTGCAGTAGCAGCATTGTTCAACTGTGGAAATAACCACCAATGAACATATACCAACTGTGATGCATAGTAGTACAATCGCAGATTCGGTATTGCTAGCCCCCCTTTGTGTATAGGTAATTGTAAAGTAGCCAATGCAATCCGTGGATTCTTGGGAGACCATAAAAATGTAGATATCAAAGAGTCAATCTCTTGAAAGATCTTCTTTGGTACATACACTGGGCAGTTCGCCAAGACATACAGCAACTTAGGGAAAAACACCATTTTAAATAAATTAGCCCTCCCCATCAATGTAAGAGGTAAACCCACCCAGTTATTGAGTTTAGCCTTAAGAGAAGCTATACAAGGAAGAAGGTTATCCTGGACGTATGCCGAAATCGGCAGCCTAACCACCACCCCCAAGTATTTAAACGATGTTGTGAATTGAAGCGGACAATGTTGTGGCAAGTGGGCAGGGGACTCTGAGTCTAACGAAAATACAGTGGACTTAGTCCAGTTAATCTTCAGGCCTGAATATACGCCAAAATCAGTGATCAACCTCAGCATTTTGGGAATCGTGTATTTAGGGTTTGACAAGTAGAGCAACATATCATCAGCATATAGCGAGATACGTTCTTCCAGGGAGCCAATCCACATGCCCTGAAGTTCCGGAGAACTCCTCAATAATCTCGCTAGAGGTTCCACTGCCAGAGCATACAGCAGGGGCGACAGAGGACAACCCTGTCTGGTGCCCCTGTGGATTCTGAAGGGTCTAGAAATAATCCCATTAAGTCTAAGACGGGCAATAGGTTGATCATACAATATCCTAATCCAGGTGATAACATTCTGTCCAAAACCGAATTTTTCCATAATATATATAAGGTACGGCCACTCCACGGAATCAAATGCCTTGTGAGCATCTAAGGATACAATAGCTCGGGGGACAGACAATTTATTGGGGGCTTGTAAATTAGTGTATAATCTGCGAATATTGATCCCCTGATGAAGTCACGTGACCGTGACGAACACGCGTCGGGACGCTACCGGAAGTGACGTAATCGAGCTCGAGGCTCGTTTTTACATTGCAAAGAAATCTCTATATGTTTGTGAGTATTTTATCCACTATATTTAAATAAAACTTAAATCTTGTTCAAAATTACTACACTATGGGGCTCCCCTTTTTTATCTGTTTAACCCTCACATAACAACCACCGCTGAGGCAACCTAACAACCCCCCCCCCCCCTATGCTGAGTACCGCTGAACGTCCACTTAAGGAGACCAACACGGTGTAATAGGCAGGAGACGCCAGTTTCCGGGGCCATAAGGATAGGACCTCGAGGGATAAAAGACCACCAGGAAGCCTGAGGATATACATGTCAAACGCTGTTACCTTACAGCTGTAAGGTAAGGGGACATCCATACCCTGAGTACACAGGACCACGCGGGATATAGTCACCATCACTAATACCATCACTGTTTGCAACGTTACTTTACAGTGCACAAAAAAAATCTGATACCAGCACTTCATGCGTTTTTTGTTGCATGCGATTTTGAATATAATCGCCACCAGTTATCGCACATCTTGAATGGACACAAACCTGATATATGTGATTGTGCAATCTTTTTATCTATTGGTTGATATAGTTTTTTAAATCACTGTGCACACTTACTGAGAATATTTTTACAGAGATCCTTTTCTTATGTGTTATTTTCTTTGACACGATTTTGTGTATGTCACATGATTTTACGTGTTCACCGTATTTACACAATTTAGCACATGGTATAAAGATATTTATACGCATTTATTTACAATAATTTTCGGCACTGGCACTTTATGCGATTTCCTAGCCACTAGCAAACCTGTTTCACATAATTCTTGTGTTTTTTAATGACTTTTTTATGCACATTGGTTTTTATTTATGGTGTAGTTGATATTTCTATAGATTTATTCACTATCTAGCACTGGCACTTCTTATGCGATTTTGTTAATCGCATTAAGAATCACTATTTATTTTGCTTACCATTGGATATACTTTGCTATTCACATTGTGACGTAGAAGTCACCCACTCATATTCGTTCACACTTGAGCATCATTTTTTTCATATTATTTCGCCAATTTTAGCCGCCCATATATCCCCTTTTAGTCTGGGCGATAACACATCTAACTTTAATTATTGTGATGTGGACAGAATTTACTAACCTCTCAGGATAATATCACCCAACCCAGTACTGCGCAACACTACTTCTTATATATTTTTCCTGTAAAATAGGGTTCAAGTACCCCACTTCCAGTGTATGCAGCAGTACAAAATTAGATCCTTGTTCTCTTCCCTGATTAGGCGCAGGAATAACCCCTTAATACTTAATCTGCGAATATTACTATAAGTGGACCTACCAGGGATAAAGCCAGTTTGGTCTGGATTAATAAGAGCACTAATGATGGTATTTAACGGGTGGCCAAAATCTTAGATAAAATTTTTAAGTCCGTATTAATTAACGAGATGGGTCTGTAGGATTCACAGTATTGTGGGTCTTTATTGGGCTTGGGAATTAAGACAATTAGGGCCTCCTTCATAGATGATGGTAAGCAGCCTTGCTCAAAAATAGTCGAGTAAAGCTTTCTTAGTCTAGGGATTAGGACATCTTGATATTCTAAATACCACTCTATAGGGAAGCCATCTGGGCCTGGAGTTTTATGTTTAGCAAAACTTTTAATGGTAAGCAGTATCTCCTCGGCGGAGATAGGTGATTCTAGAGACGTCTTTTGTTCTAAGGGTAGTACCGGGAAGTCAATTCTATCCACATATTCATATAATTCCGGGATGGTATAATGGGCTTGGGAGCGGTACAATTCCGTGTAAAATTTGTAAAAAGTTTCCACAATCTCATCCTGAGTATCCCTGAGAGCGTTTGAGGTATCATAAACACAGGGGATGAAAATAGGGTCCGGGAGCGGAGCTGCCAAAAACGCCAGCAATTTCCCGCTTCTGTCCCCCATCTCAAAAATCCGTTGACGTTGGTATAGATTTTTTTTTTGTGTTTTCGAGAGCAGTGCAAGTTCATACTCCCTACTAACACTTTGCAGAGTTTGATAATGATGAGGAGAGGGATCTCTAACGTAAGAGTCTTCTGCCCCCTGTAACTGATTGGCCAGTGTTCTCAAACAATCCCCAGTCGCTCTCTTGAAATCAGATACTCCTTGCATATACGCCCCCCTAGAGACCGCTTTGAAAGCATCCCAGGTGATTAGTTCGGGGACCTCTTCCCTATTTTCCTTCCAAAAGTGTGTCACTGCGTCCCTACAAATTGATGCTACCATGGTCTCCTGCAACCAATATGGGCTCATCCTCCACACACGCTCACCCACGACAATGCCCGCTCTCATAGTCAGTTGTAGAGGTGAGTGATCCGATATAGCCCTGGGTAGATAGGAGATAGCCTCCACCTCTGGCAATGCAGCCCCAGGGAGGAAAAACATGTCCAATCTAGAAAGCGATCTATAGGATGCCGATGCACAAGAGAACTCTCGGGTATCCGGGTGCTTCCAACGCCAGACCTCCTTGAGGTCATAGGACGCAGCCCAGTCACTTAACACCGTAGATGATGGTCTAGTGCAACGTAGCCTATCCTGATCAGCATTCATGACCTGGTTAAAATCCCCTCCCATAATAAGGTGACCACGCAACATAGGGAGAACCACCGCCATGCAGGCTCCCAATCTTTGTAAATCAAATGGTGGGGGCATGTAAAGGTTTACCAAAGTATATAACACACCCAGGTATTGCAGTATGACCACTACATAGCATCCCTGCGGGTCAGTCCTAACCTCTAGTATCTGGACAGGTAGGGACCGTAATATGAGTATAGATACCCCTCTAGAATAGGTCGAGTAAGTGGCATGGAAAGCATGAGCAATATGCCTTTTTTTCAGGGCCATGACCTTTGAACCCATCAGGTGAGTTTCCTGAAGCATAATTATTTGCGCCTTAGTACGTTTCAAATAGTCAAAGACCAGTGATCTCTTAATCTTCGAGTTCAGCCCCCTGACATTCCAAGTAAGACAGTTAAAGCTCATTCGTATAACGCAGTAGTCATATGAAGGGGGGAGAGGAGAGAGGGCAGGACAGCAAGAGGGTCCCACTCCCCCCCCCCTCCCCCGACACATTATAGACAATAAACATAAAATAAAAAATTTGAAACTCCCACCAATATTTTCGGTGTCGTTGCGTGCGTGCATCAGGTATACCAAGGAAAAAAAACAGGAGCAAACATCTCCAGGCTAACCTTCCCCATCCCCCCCTCCCCCCTCCCTGCTCATTACCCCCAACCATAACGAGCTTTAGCCCAAAAAGAACACCAAAAAGGTAAGAAAAACAAAAAAACTGTTTAGTCCAGGGAGTGACCAATCGTTGCTCCCAGAATCAGTCTAGTAAGAAAAACTATGTCAGATCAGAAAAGAGGAAGCTTGTGCCTCCTCCGGCAAAACATATCACAAATAAGGCACCTGATACAGTAGCCAAAGAAAGATATGTGCATCCCAGAGTAATTGTAGACGCCAGGTCCAGGTCCGCCAGCAGGGCAAAATGGCGGTTCAGTGTCAATTCCGGTGCTTTGGGTGGGACAACTTCAAAGAGGAACAAGAACAGAATAAAGTCACCCAGAAAGTACCGTATAGAGTGGTCGTCCTCCGCCCTGTGTATAGAATTCCATCATAAACTATAGGGAAGGCACACAACGTGACGGCCATAAGAAAACAGGCAGGGACCGGAATGTTACAGTCCATCCAACCAATCCGAGGCTTCAGTGGGTGAAAGGAAAAATTGTACCTTGCCGTCATTAACCACTCGTAATTTGGCCGGGTACATCATACTATATGGAAGATTTTTCTCTCGGAGGCGTTTCTTAACATGGAGGAAGGCCGCTCTTTGCTTTTGAGTAGTAGCAGAAAAATCCGGGAAAATGGAGATCTTTTTTCCGTTGTATTGGATATCTTGTAAGTTCCGCGCGGTGCGCATAATGCATTCTTTATCCCGAAAATGAAGGATCTTGGCTAAAATGGGTCGCGGAGGGGCTCCAGGGGGCATAGGGCGCATGGGCACCCTATGAGCCCGTTCAATTGCAAACAGAGGTGACAGTGCCTCCCGGCCCAACAGAGTGCTCAGCCATTGCTCCAGGAACTGCTCCGCATCCTTGCCCTCCACACCCTCAGGGAAGCCCACGAAACGTAAATTATTCCTGCGCATTCGGTCCTCAAGGTCTCCCAATTTAGCAGCATGTTCAGTAATCTCTTGTTGATGTGTGCGGAGAGTAGCAGACATAGGTTGCATATTGTCCTCCACCTCACTGATTCTTTGCTCCGCGGTGGAAATCCTAGAGCGAATCTTTTGCATGTCATGTTTAACAATAGAGAGATCCAGCCTAACCGTTTCGATCTGTGTGGTCAGAGTGGTTTGGCATTGATGGATAGCGTCCATAACATGCTTCAAAGTAAGTTCCTCCTCACCCTCTGCCGTTCTCTCCACCTCCGACCCCCTGTCCACCTGTGGAGTGGGATCCCCCGGGTCGCTGTCTCTCTCCAGGCCTCACCCTCCTCCCAGGGGTCTACGGCCTGCTCTGCTCTCGGGGACGCTGGGGGGGGGGGTATGCTGTCTATGCGGAGAATCCGCAAAATGTTCCCTGATAGTTGTCGGTGGTTTCGGCTTACCCGGAATACCGGAGGGCACATGTGAGTTCGCCGAGGGGCCGGAGTCAGCCTTCGCTTGTGCCTTGCATTTTGAGGATTTCCCCGTGGCGGAGGACGCGCTGGCGCCATCTTTGGCCTTGCTGCCCGTCAGCGTGGCCGCCCGGTCCGCGGCGGATTTCTGGCTCGCAGGACCGTTCCGACCCATTCCAGCGGATGCCCGTGAAGGTAGTGGGCAGTGCGGTGGTGGCTATGAGGTCGGTATCTAGGTAGGGATAACGGATGCTGTTCAGGATGAATCGGTGCCGGAGGAGCTCCGTAAGCTTGCTGCTCACATGTCCGCCGCTGGCCCAGAGTGTCCATCTTTAGGATATTAATCCTTCCGAACCAGGGCAAGGGAGATCCCCCCCACTCCTCAAGGTCCTTCCGTATACGGTTAAGCAGGGGAATATAATTCAGGGAAAACAAATTAGCTAGGTTGGAGGGTATAATGACCCCTAGGTAAGAGATCCCCTTGGTCTGCCATTTAAATGAGAAGTTGGATTTTAGAAGGGACAGTGTGGAGGGGGTGAGGGATATGTTGAGGGCTTTTGTCTTAGCAATGTTAATCTTAAAGTTACTATGGACACCAAAACGTTGAAATTCTCTGAGTAGGGATGGTAGGGAGATGTGTGGATTCTGAATATACACAAGGAGGTCATCAGCATACAGGGAAAGTTTGTGATGTGCAGACGGAGTTTGAATACCAAGAATGGAGGGGTTTTGTCGTATGGCACAGGCCAAATGTTCAATGATGATGACAAAGAGGAGGGGGGACAGGGAGCAGCCCTGTCGGGTACCGTTTGCAATGTCAAAGGGGGCCAATGTGGTACCGTTGACTAGGACCGTAGCTGAGGGTCGTGAATATAGGGACATAACTTTAGAGATGAAGGGAGCTCCGAGGCCAAGTTGTTCTAGAGACAGCTGTAGAAACCTCCAGCTGACCCTATCGAAGGCCTTTTCAGCGTCAAAAGATAAGAGGCAAGCTTTCAGGCCTTTACGTTGGATCAGGGAGATAAGATGTATCGTCTTGGTGGTGTTGTCCCTCGCTTCTCTGCCAGGGACAAACCCCACTTGATCATTATGAATAATTTTAGGCAGTAAAGGGGACAGACGGGTAGCCAGAACTTTTGCAAATAGCTTAATATCTATGTTGAGTAGGGATATGGGCCGATAGCTGCTGCATTGGGATGGGTCCTTGCCTGCTTTAGGGATAATAGAGATGTTGGCAGATAAAGATTCCTTGGAGGGGAGGTTAAGACTGTCTACCGAGTTAAAGGCCTTTGTCAGAAGGGGTGCAAGTTGGGGGGCAAAAGTCTTGTAGAACCGGGGTGTAAAGCCGTCAGGACCTGGGCATTTTCCCACTTTAAGGGCTTTGATGGCCTGCAAAAATTCAGAAGCAATTAGGGGCTCATCTAGGGATGTCGCCTCTGCATCGTCAATAGTGGGTAAAGCAGTCTCCATAATATAATCCTGTGTGGGGTCGGGAGAGGGGGGGGACCGATCAGAAGGGGTTGCACGCGATAGGTTATAAAGCTGTGAGTAGTATTGCCTGAAGGATTCAGATATCCCAGGGGTGTTAAATGTTTTCTTATAATCCGATTGGACAATAAAGGGGATAGAATGTCACGGGGGTCTAGGGTGAATAATTCTAGCCAGGTGCTTACCACATTTGTTCGCCAGGGAGTAGAAGTGGTTTCGCGCTTTATCCCTGGCAATTAGGGAGTGCGCGTCTAGGAGCTGGAGTAAGTCTCTGCGGGCGTTGGAAAGCTGGACAAAAACCGTAGGGTCCAGTTCTTTTTTATGAAGGGGTTCAAGGTCCGCTATGGTAGAAAGGAGTTTGCGTATGTCATGAGCTCGGGCCTTCTTAAGGCGGGAGCCGTGTTGTATAAGGGTACCCCGGATCACACATTTGAGTGTGTCCCATTGGTTCAAAGGGGAGGTTGTGTCAGTGGAGTGGTCACCTATGAAATCTTTAATGACTTTAGAGACACCCGCTACGCACACGGTGTCCCGCAGCAGATTGTCGTTAAGTCTCCAGCTCGCCCCCCGGTGGGCAGCAGGGGGGCGGACTAGAGTCAGATAGATGGGGGCATGGTCGGACCATAGGAGGTTACCGATCGCCGTTTGGAGAGGCGTGTCTAGAAGTGATTGCGATATGAGAAAGTGGTCCAATCTACTGTAGGAGTTGTGTGAAACTGAAAAATAACTGTAATCCCTTTCTGTGGGATGCTGGACTCGCCAGGCATCCACCAGATGGGAGGAATGGAGGAGTGATTTAATACGTGTCAAGGTGGAATAAGGAACAGAAGACTTACCCGAGGATGTGTCTGTGGATGGGGAGAGGACAATATTGAGATCACCTCCAACAATGAAAACCGACCCTCCAAAGGAGGATAGTCTGGTGAGGACTGAAGAGAGGAACCGAGCCTGGCCCACGTTCGGCACGTAGATGTTAGCTACTGTGAAAAGAAAATCGTTTAGTTTCAGTTTCAAAATCACAGAGCCGGGCAGCTCCCAGCACCCCGGCCCCACGGGTAATCCAAAATCAGTTGCGACCTAAAGAGTAAACCAAAGAACATAATAAGCATAATTATCTTAGTGGTCATCAATAAATGCATTTGTAAACCGGCATAAAATAGAGAACATCTATGAGTCATAGGGGGTAAGGATATGCAGCAGGCCCTACGAAGGAATCAGATTAAACCTAACAATAATCTTAAAGTATGTCAAGGGCAACACAGAGGGGACCATTGTAGGCAGTGGATTGCAAAGACAAGTCGTGAGATCCGTCCAGGAACTATCAAAAAAAAAAAAAACACAACGGAGCACCCCAACTATAGGGATAGGGAGGAGGGGGGCACAGCAACGGGGTTGTAAAAAATATACAAAAAACCTGTAAACAAGAGGGTTAATCAGCATGTGAGTTATTCGACCCATACGGGTCCAAGGCCATCACAGGGGAGGACCCCAGTGGCGGGAAAAGAAAACAGGCCCGGGGGGGGGGGCCCACTGGATCGGGTCAGTCGTTGGGATCCTGAAGCTGCAGGGACCATGGGGTGCGCTTGCGACCTTGCTTCTGCCATTGCGGGGTGTAGGGTAAACCTGGGGTGGTCGGTGTAAACGGCCAGTCGGGTAGGGCGACTTGAGGCAGTTAAAGCGTACTGAGAAATGTAGGCAGGTCCCCCAATGTACAAAATACAACGGTTTTACCCGCATGGTGCACTCGAAGATGGAACAGGAAACGCCATTGGTATTTTATCTGTCTTGCTTGTAGGAGTTGCGTGAGGGGTCGTAAGGATTTCCGCATGGCCAGTGTTTGGCGGGAGAGATCAGGGAGGAGCATGATGGGTGTTTTGTTGAAGAGAATCGACTGCTGCGTGCTGGCGGCCCTCATAATGTTCTCCTTTATTTTGTAGAAATGGACACGGCACAGTGTGTCACGGATGAAGGAGGGGTCAGGGGTGCGGGGACCCGATGTACGGTGCACCCGGTCCAATTGGTTGAAGATAGCCGTCACAGCCGCAGGTAGATCCTTGGGGTCAACCGACTCGGGTATCCCCCGTATACGTATGTTGTTGTGGCGACTGCGGTTTTCAAGGTCGTCCTGCTGGTATGAGAGCTGCTGAAGCAGGACAGTGTGGGTATTGAGGATCCGATCATGCGATTGTACAGTGTCCCGCAGGCCATCTACTGTGCTATCCACATCATCAAAGCGTACCCCCACATCTTTTCTCAAATCAGAGATCTCTTTTCGATATGTTTCCTCGATCCTATGCACACAGTGTTCAAAGTCAGCTTTGGTGGGTAGAGACCTCATGTAGCTGTGCAGGGATCTGATCTGCGATTCCATGTCCCATCCATCCCCCGATCCTAGGGAGGCATAAGAGCGGCTTCTGGTAAGCCTGGGGGAGAGGGCAGTGTCCTCAGAGTGTGAGAGCAGGCTGTGGGGACACACCTGAGATTGCAGGGCTGATTCAGAGCGCGCCGGAGATGGAGGGGCCGGCGTCCCTTTGGATGCTGGTCGGTGCTGTGAGGACAACCGTCCATGGCCGAAATAATCATCTAGATCCCCTCCCGGGTGACGGCCATTGCCGTTCTTGTGTGCTTTGTGCTTGTCTTTTCCTATTGAGCTGTGTTTGGTCCAGTTTACTGTCGAAATGAGGGCCGTGGGGTCGGGGGAGCCAGGAGCTGAGTGTAGGCCCGACCTACCTCTCCATATGTGGGGGTAGACCCTTATAGGTGAAAGTCTAGATCATTTAGGAGGGGCTTGCATACGTCAAGACGTGGCCCTATAGTTACAGTCATGAGATAGTTCAAGGTGACCTCCGCCGTAGTAATTTTGTGAGGTATGCTGGCTTATTATCTGAGAGGATTGTAAGATCATCCAGGTAGAAGGAATGTAAAGTTGTCAGTCCCCTGCTGCAGTAGGGTAAATGAGTACACAAAGATAGCCAGAGCAGAGTCTGTATGCAGAGGGAGTATGAGGCTGCAGGGGATGCTTGGAGCAAGGATGCCTGGAATAGTGGGCCAGGAGAGCAGACTGGGGTCACAATCAAATGTGGATGGAGAACCACAAGTAGATAAATAATTCAAATAAAGCAATCCTCCGTGAGGGGGGTGGGTGGGCGATCAGGCCAGAGCAAGTAGGCAAACCGCGGCAGCAGTTGTAGGCCGGAACAGCCGTGGAGCACTTTCCGGGCAGCAGCTGTAGGAAACCCTGGGGATCCTTAGGCCTCAGTAGGCCGCACTAGGCCAGAGCCGGCCGCGGGCTCCCCGAGGGCCGCGGAAGCCCGAAACCACCCAAAATGAGACTCGGGCGAGGGGGGAGATGACGGGAGGGGACCGATGACAGCCCCTTACCTCACCCGCCGGCGTGGCTCCGGTGGCTTCAGGCGATCCCGGAGGCCCAAGATACATCGCAGCAGATTTAGCGCAATTGTACCCACTTAATTTTGTCCCTCTCCTGAATAGACTGAAATCTGATTTGGGAAACTGGCATGCTTTAACACTGACCTGGTTCGGGCGCTGTAATGCATTCAAAATGATGGCCCTCCCGCGGATCTTATACTTGTTCCAGACATTACCGATCCGGTTACCCCCAATTTTTTTCATTTCAGACAACTGCAGGTGCTGCTCCGGGACTTTGTTTGGGTGCGCAAACCGCCCAGAGCCCGTTTGCAATTGCTTGCCAGACCAAAGGACAAGGGGGGTCTGGGTCTCCCAGATCTGAGACAATACTACAGAGCGACTCTGCTAGCGAGAGTCGTTGATTGGCATTGTAATGGCCCACACAAGCAGTGGGTGGAGATGGAGATTGAGGATGGATCAATTCCCCTATTGACCTCCCCGTGGCTCCTGTCCTCCCTACCAAAAGACCTCAGAGATCACCCCGTAGTGGGAGCTACGTTGGCTGTTGTGCGGAGGTTGTTCCGCTGCACACACATTGCTCCCCTTCCGTCACCAATGACTTGGGTTATAGGTAATCCAGACTTCCCACCGGGATTTACCAACAAGAAACTGCGACAGTTGACAGTGGTGGGGAAACAGCGTCTGGGAGAGGTGTGGCCCTCGGGAGGGCTCCCGACTACGCAAACTGTCGCCGAGCTTTCTGACCCTCCGCTTGACTTGTTTAGTGCTTATCAACTTCGTCACTTTCTTCTGGCCATACAAAGGGCCCCCTACACTCCTAGAGACCTGACGCCCTATGAATCCATCTGTCACAAAAGGGAACCTGTGCGACACACCCGCTCCCTCCTGTACAACCTATTGAGTAGTCAGGAGGAGGAGTCGACCCCACCATTTATCCACAAATGGGAGAGGGACTTAGGCATCACATTTACCCCACAACAGATAGGGAAGAACCTGACCTGAGTACATAAAGCTTCCATCGCAAACCAATATCAAGAATCAGGATACAAGATAGTCTCACGCTGGTATAGAGTCCCATACCTTCGGAATAAAATGAATAGATCGATCCCGGATGTTTGTTGGAGGTGCAATTCAGATACGGGGACCATGGGACACATTTTCTGGGCATGCCTGGCCTTGAGGAACTTTTGGGTGGAGGTGACCGGGACGATAAAAACTCTCACAAATGTAGATATCGCAGACAACCCAGCAGCGTGCCTTCTACACTTGACCGAACAGCCTATTCGAAAATACAAAAAAACCCTCACGATGCAACTCCTGAACGCCGCCTGGGCCTGCATTCCCACACTGTGGAGGCAGCCTCAGCTCCCATCCAAGGTGCTGTGGTATTCCAAAGTCAATCATATTCTCCGGATGGAAGAATTGACCGCCACCCTTCACAACACTGAAGAGGCATTTAGTGTTACATGGAGGCCCTGGAGGTATTTTACTGGTACTCGAGACTACATTCGGGAGGTGAGCAGCGCCCCTGTCCCAGAAAACGACTGAACATCTAACGTTTACCTACGTAGTAACGAAAGATTACCCTCGCGCCACAGTAATTATAGAAAAAAGGAAAGCACACAAAATTAATAAAAGATTATGGTTGCAGCAAAACACCGACAGGGGTTCAAACCCTCCCCTAAGTGAATAAAAACCAAAAAATATAAAAGTGGTGTTGCGCTACCTTAATTAACTAAATCAATAAATATGTGAAGTACACAGTGTACAAAAAAATTTAAAGTGAAATATTCCTGCAAATGCTTAACTATAAACACATAATTTAACATCCAAAAGGTGCATTAAATAAAGTGCATTTAGGTGCCAGGGTAGGTATATAATATATCCAAAGTGCACAGATTACAGTGATAGCAGGATCTACAGCGTGACTAAGAACACTCGATAGTGTACTATCCAAAGGTGCAACAAGGAAAAAAAATATATATAGCAATAAAAATATAAAAAGTATAAAAAATTAAATATAAAAAATATAATAAAAAATATTATAGAAAGTATATTCCACAGTCCATATTGAATCATGCACTGAAAGAAATCCACTCTGTGTGCAAATATCTGATAATCCCGTGAGTGAATCGTTATTCCATAGGTGATAGCGTGCAAGGTGTCCACACACTGGTAGCAATGGCTACCTTACCTTACTGCTGTAAGGTAACAGCATATATCCTTTTGAGCAGATGGTAGATGTAACCAACAATGGGTGCCCCCCTCTCTAGGTCCTCAGTCACAGGTAGCATATACATCCATAGGAGAAGAGAAAGTGCCAATAGTGAAGTATGTAATGCAATCCGAACTTTATTTTTAAAAAGGACACAGTCCAGGGTACTCACATTTTAGCATAAACCATAAATGCAAAAAACTTTACACGAAGCGACAGCATCAAACGAACGAGCAGGTAGTGTGTACTACGACCGTCACTTCCGGTATCCTCCTAGTCCAATCCTACGCGTATCGTCACTTGGACATGTGACTTCATCAGGGAATAAACTATAGGAGGACGCTGCCCCTTAAATACCGGGTACAGATCGCGGCCATTTTCTTGTAGCCCGCTAACTACTATAATTGCATTTGAATGGCAAACACCTTCGGCCATCTTGCTATAGTCAGTGTATATTTTAAAGAAATTACGAACGCTTTGGTCGTCGTTTCCCAAGACCCAATACGTATTACCAAGTAGAGGGGGAAAGATGCGTCACGACAAACCTCATATGATTTACCACTAAGTGCAGTCCGAGCCTTTCGGAAAAACAAGCGTTTTAGTGGCCATCTTTCCGAAGCCCGCTCCGTCTTGTTATGAGTCGTGGCGGCCATCTTCCCATAGCTCAAAGGACAGCAATACAAACCACTAACTATACTCGTAACAGCGGACGGAGCAGAATATAAGCTATCAAACGTAGACCCCATTGCTACTTCAATAGCCTAAATAAATAAAATACACTATACAGTCACAAGAATATCCATATGGTTACATATGGTTACAATAATATGGCAGGACCTTGCTCTATAACACTTATGGCTTTTAACAAACCAAAGAGTAATCAAAGGGAAGCGCATTTTCCCAAAACTTATATCCAAGAAACGCTCAAGGCTAAAAACAGAGCAATAACTAATACGGCCAAACTGCCAAGGATAATATATTGCGTTAAGATTAAAATATTATAAAATAACAATGGCTCTGGATTATATGCACATATGTAGCTATTGGGGTCACACTTATTAAAGGGGGGAAATAAAATAATGGCATAAAAATAGAATATAAAAGACTAAAAATTAAAACATATATTTAGTCACAAGACTTACCAGAGATTTTTTTAAAAATACCCAAAAGACCATATCTAAAACCTATCATCCGTCAATAAGCAGGGGTTCCAGACCTAGGGTAGATTAAAATATTAAACTATAAAGCCCTATCCTAATTTAAGATGGTAGTATCAATATTCAAGATCAATAATGATTACAAGGAAAATAACCTAAAAGGCCATATCTAGAACCTATCGTCCATCAATAGGAGGTTCCAAGCCTAGACTAGATAACAAATATTAAGCCTTATCCTGATATAAGATGGTAATATCGATATTCAACATCAATTCAATAATGATTACGGGAAAGGAGCTAGCCCAGACAGGAAGAGATAGTAAAATATTCTACCTCAAAGAGGGAGATGGGAGAGTAGCTTAATGATACGAGAAAATTTCATGGCAGATACCGGAAGAGAGGTCAAACAGTACCCACTATGACATTCACTAATAAACAGTATTAAAAACTTAAAAATTATTAAAAGCCATCAGAGTGGACCCCTAAAAGTATTTAAAATACTAAAAATCGCTAATAAAACAGTTAAGATCGAAGTCCACATTCAAGCCCTGAGGTACAAAAGTGTCTAACGTGAATATCCACTTGGATTCTAATTGGCTGAGTGTTCTAACCTTATGACCTCCCCGCCAGTACTTCTTATAGGGCTCAATTCCCCAAAACGTGAGGTGAGTTGGGTCTTTATTGTGATGTGTGCAGAAATGTCTTGATACACTATGTTTATCGAACCCATTGATAATATTCTTAACGTGTTCTTTTATACGCACTCTTAAGGGTCTCTTAGTGCGGCCTACATACTGTAGGCCACAACTACACTGTAAAGCATACACAGCGCCTTCTGTGTTACAGCATATGAAGTCTTTCACCTTATAAGAGTTCCCTGTACTTGTAGATTGGAAACTAAACTTCTTTTCAGGTGGACATCTCGTTTTCTTACATGCGTAACACCGCTTACAAGGGAAGAATCCTTTTCCCGTAAAAAAGGTCAGCCCATTGAATGGTGGATCGGGGATATTTTTTACAACCTTATCTCTTAGAGTTGGTGCCCTCTTATACACAAATTTAGGGCATCGCGGCAACACATTTTTTAGATGCACATCTAAACATAGAATGTGCCAGTGTCTCCTAATGATCTTTTCAAACTTCTTGTGTTGTGCATTATAATTCAGAACAAGGGGCACCTTATTATCTCCTGCCTTCACAGTTTGTTTATCTCTAATAAGATCTATCCTATTCAGTCTTTCAACTTCCGTGATCTTTGTTTCAATCTCTCCCTTCTTATAGCCTTTGTTCATAAATCTCTCTCCCATCCTTCTAGCTTGTGTCCGATAGTCTTCCGTATCTGTACAGTTTCTTCTCAAACGCATAAATTGACCTTTAGGTATGTTGCATAGCCAGTTGCGGTGGTGACAGCTTTTTACTGGTAGATAACTATTCTTATCCACATTTTTAAAGTGCGTCTTAGTGCATAGTCTGTCATTCTCTTGTACAATCTCCAAATCCAGGAAGGATATAGACTTACTACTGACTTGCCAAGATAGGCTAATATTCCTATTGTTTAGGTTCAGATTTTCAAGAAACGTGACTAGACTATTGGTATCTCCCTTCCAGAATATAATAATATCATCAATGTACCTTTTAAATAATATTAATTCTTCAGGTCTATCATGGTATATAGCTTCCTCTTCCCATTGGGCCATAAACAAACATGCCACACTCGGCGCAAACTTAGCGCCCATCGCTACTCCAGTGATTTGATGATAATACTCTCTATCATACCAGAAATAGCTATTTTTTAGACAAAAATCTAGACACTTGACAAGATATTTGCGTTGGAAACATGGTAGGGTACTGTACTTTCTTAATCCCCATTTTACAGCTTCACAAGCTTGATGGTGTTTTATTATTGTGTATAAAGATGAAACATCGGCTGATGCCATATTCCAAGGTCCTGCTTTTTCCGAGGGGTCTTCTATATTTTGCAATATTTGTTTAGTATCCCTTAGGTAGGCTCTTGTTTGTTTAACCACCGGTTGTAGGTACCTATCTATATATTCGCCCATTCTTGAGATTAGGGAATCAATCCCATTAACTATGGGTCTGGGGGGAGGTTTTGTTTTATCTTTGTGTATCTTAGGTAGTGAGTAGATAATCGGGGTCCTACATGCCTCCGGGATTAAATACTTCGCCTCCTTTTTATTCAGGATGTTTCTCTTCAACCCTAGGTGTACCACCTGCTCCAATTCCTTTCTACATTTGAAGACAGGATTCCTTGGTAACTTTGTGTATGTGGTACTATCTTCCAGTAGATTTTTCATACTCTCCTTATATTGGGTTTTCGAAAGAATTACAATACCCCCTCCCTTATCTGCCGGGCGAATTACAATATCTTTCCTCTTCGTCAGCTTCATAATGCCATTCTTTATAAACTTCGGTTCATCTTTTTTCTTAATTTTCAGATCTTTCAAATCTTCTATAACCACTTTTTTAAACACCTCAATATGCTTGTTATTTGAAACAGGTGGGTTAAAAACCGATTTGTTCCTCAAATCACTATGTATAATACCTCCATCTTCTACTGATACCTGCTTTTTAAATGGATTGCTAGCTAGGTATTTTTTAATATTTAATGTCCTAACATATTTCTGTATACTCACATAGGTCTCAAATTTGTCTAGATTTTTTGTAGGGGCATATTTCAGCCCTTTGTCTAGCACACCCAGTTCTTCTTGGGACAGGGGTAAGCCACTGATGTTGAAAATCCCTTCACCTTTTATTCTCTTCTTGGCCTGTATTCGTTTTCCGGCCCTCTTTCCTCTCTTCTTAATGGACTTCTTCTTGGGTCTCTTTGATCGTTCGGATATCTCTGAGGTTGATTTTCCATACCTCTCCCTAAAAAATGCCTATTATGGTAAGAGTCCTGATATTGATTTTGAGTTCTGCCATCCCTATTCTCTTCATCATAATCTCTCAATGGAGCATATTGATTATATGTTGGTATTGGGTATTGCTCATACGGGTAATCACGGGGTGGGCCCCAGTTTCCCCTATGTCCATTCCCATAGTTATATGCTGGGCTCCTTCCATATTGCCCGTGTGCACCTAATGGTGGGCCTCTTTTATCCCTTTGGTCATAGGGTGGCCTATTATTATTCCCATTCTGCGCCCTTTTCTTTTTCCAAAAAGGTTTCTTTCCTCCATTGTGTGGAGTATGATTAGGGTAGGGTGGCCTCCTATCAGTTTTGTATGGAGTGGAATAGTTGTGGTCATTATTTCTTTCATTTTCCCTTGATTGCCTCATAGGCTCATTGACATCCCTATTCTGTGGTTGGTACGCTTGTGGTCTTTGCTGGGTATTTTCTGGTTGTGTGGTTCTCTCTGGTGTAGAGAATGCAGAGATTGGATCTAGATTACTTCCTTGTTTCTGCCATTTAAAAACGTCATCGTTTTTAAAATCATTGATATCCCTAGTGTATTTCTTGCTTTTCCTGGTCTGTACTTCCTTGTCTTTCTTGACAAGGTCTTTATTAAGCTGTGCCATAAGTGTAATAAATTCAGGTTTTTCCTTATGTGTTTCTAGTTCTCCTTTAATCTCTCCTATGGTTTGGTCTATTCTTTTCAGTTTCCTCTGTTTCCTCTCTATAAGGAACTCCAAAAGTTCCAGACCCTTGGTATTGAAAGAACTTTTGGGTGGAGGTGACCGGGACGATAAAAACTCTCACAAATGTAGATATCGCAGACAACCCAGCAGCGTGCCTTCTACACTTGACCGAACAGCCTATTCGAAAATACAAAAAAACCCTCACGATGCAACTCCTGAACGCCGCCTGGGCCTGCATTCCCACACTGTGGAGGCAGCCTCAGCTCCCATCCAAGGTGCTGTGGTATTCCAAAGTCAATCATATTCTCCGGATGGAAGAATTGACCGCCACCCTTCACAACACTGAAGAGGCATTTAGTGTTACATGGAGGCCCTGGAGGTATTTTACTGGTACTCGAGACTACATTCGGGAGGTGAGCAGCGCCCCTGTCCCAGAAAACGACTGAACATCTAACGTTTACCTAAGTAGGCCATGTCTGCCCTGGGTGGCATTCCCCCCCCCCCTCCCTTTTTGTCTTTATTTTTCTTTTTTTCCCCGCCGCCATCCCCCCCCTCCTCTCTCTCCGTCTTTGCACTCTCTTCTCCCCCATCCTCCCTTTTGACTATGCCTTGTCTCCTTACTAGCCTTTGGGACCCAGAAGAACCCCAGGGTTCTGGACACGACCGGCTCATATTTTACTCTGGTTCACATAGGTCATGATAAGCTGGCTCGCTGTGGTCCCAGTTGTTCTCCATGATTACATTTGTCCGAACGGAGCTGCACTAGTTATACTGTACCACATGTCGGAGGTGGGGTTTCTCTCTTTTCTGCATGAAACTGTAGGACTCCCCTCTGAGAACCCAGAGTTATTTGGCTGCCTATTTTTTGTTACCATGTAATTGTGACCCTGGGTCATGCTGTATGGTTGACTGTTATATTTATGTTGTTCTACTTATACTTAATAAAAGAATTAAAAAAATAAATAAAAAATAAGTCAATGCCAACAACTTAAAAAAAAAGCCTATGGTATCGAGAAATCCCAGGCAGTCTCCCATCCAGGTACTAACCAGGTCCCAACTCTGCTTAGCCTCTGAGATCAAATGAGATTTGGCTCTTTCATGGTGATGCAGTAGATTTTTTCAGGCACGCTCAACCCTCTTGACAAACTCCAAGATGGTCACCTTGGGAAACAAACAAAAAAAACAAGTCAATGCCAACAACATAAAAAGAAGCCTACAGCACCTAGTATTCCCAGGCGGTCTCCCATCCAGGTATTAACAAGGCGTGACCCTTTCTAGCCTCTGAGATCAGCGGAGATTGGGCGCTTTCAGGGTGATGTGCCCATAGGCAATCTCTTTGGGCACTCTCATCCCTCTTGAAAAATGCCAAGATAGTCACCCTGGGAAACAAGCGAAAAAAAACAGGTCAACGGCAACAACATAAAAAGAAGAATACGGCACCTGGTATTCCAAGGTCGTCTCCCATTCAAGTACTAACTAGGCCCAACCCTTCTTAGCCTCTGAGATCAGAAGAGATAGTGTGCTTTCAGGGTGATGCGGCTGTAAGCGATCTCTTTAGGCACTCTCAACCCTCTTGATAAATGCCAAGATGATCACTTTGGGAAACAAGCAAAAAAAACAGGTCAACACCAACAACATAAAAAGAAGTCTGCGACATCTGGAAAACCCAGGCGGTCTCCCATCCAGGTACAAACCAGGCCCAACCCTGCTTAGCCTCTGAGACCAAACGAGATTGGGTGCTTTCAGGGTGTTGTGCCCGTAGGCAATTTCTTTGTGCACGCTCAATCCTCTTGACACATGCCAAGATGGTCACCTTGGGAAACAAGGGAAAAAAAACAGGTCAACACCAACAACATAATGAGAAGCCTACGGCACCTGGTATTGCCAGGCTGTCTCCCATCCAGGTACGAACCAGGCCCATCGCTGCTTAGCCTCCGAGATCAGATGAGATTGGGCTCTTTCAGGGTGATTTGGCCATAGGCACTCTCTTTGGGCACTCTGAAGCCTCTTGACCAAGGCCAAGATGGTCACCTTGGGAAACAAGCTAAAAAAACTGGTCAAATCCAACAACATAAAAAGAAGCCTACGACATCCAGTATTCCCAGGCGATCTCCCAATCAAGACACTATCCAGGCCAGATCCTTCTATGGCACCTGGTCTTCCCAGGCAGTCTCCCATCCAGGTACTAACCAGGCCTGACGCTGCTTAGCCTCTAAAATCAGACGAGATCGGGTGCTTTCAGGGTGATGTGGCCGTAAGCGTTCTCTTCAAGACACGCCCAACCCTCTTGACAAACGCCAAGATGGTCGCCTTGAGAAACAACGAAAAAAACAGGTCAAAGTCAACAACATAAAAAGAAGCCTATGGCACCTGGTATTCCCAGGCGGTCTCCCATCCAGGTACTAACCATGAACGACACTGTTTAGGCTCTGAGATCAGATGAGATTGGGAGCTTTCAGGGTGATGGGGCCGTAGGTGATCTCTTTGGGCACTCTCAACCCTCTTGTTAAACGCCAAGATGGCCACCTTGGGAAGCAAGCGAAAATAAACAGGTCAATGCCAACAACATAAAAAGAAGCCTACGGCACCTGGTATTCACAGATCGTCTCCCATACAGGTATTAACCAGGCCGTACACTGCTAGGCCTCCGGGATCAGATGAGATTGTGCGCTTTCAGGGTGATGTGGCCATAGGTGTTCTATTTAGACACTCTCAACCCTCTTGACAAATGCCAAGATGGTCATCTTGGGAAACAAGTGAAAAAAAACAGGTCAACGCCAACAACATAGACCCTGGTGGTCTCCCATCTGACCCAGACCCTGCTTAGCCTCTGAGATCGGGCGCTTTCAGGGTGATGTGACCTTAGGCGAACGCTTCGGGACATACTCAAAACTCTTGAATGATGCTAAAATGGTCACCTTGGGAAACAAGCGAAAGAAAAACAGGTCAAAGCCAACAATATAAAAAGATTCCTACGGCACCTGTAATTAGGTACTATCCAGGCCGGACCCTGCTTAGCCTCTGAGATCAGATGAGATCGGGCGCTTTCAGGGTGATGTGGCCGTAGGAAATTTCTTTGGGCTCTCTCAGCCCTCTTTTCCAACTCCTTCAACTAATCCCAGGAGACAATACTTTGCCTCCATCCTGGTGGAGGTTCCAAACACCCGATCAATGGTTCCTGTCACCTCTGTCCAGTAGCAGATCAACTTCGGGCACCTCCAAAACATGTGCATCATGTCTCCCCCCATGTTCCCGCACCGGGGGCAACTTGCGTCCGGCCTTTCGGCCAAATTGAAAACGTTTACGAGGAGCATAATAGGTTTTATATAATAAGTACAGATGAGACATCCTCTGTGAGGAGAGCCACAATTCACAACAGGCAGGATTCCTGTGGCCAATTATAGCTCAGGGGGGTTTGTATAGTGTGTTGCGTTGGTCAGGGAAAGAGGACGATAGTCAGGGACAGTGTCTTTACTGCTTGGGAACCTAGCACTGTTACAGTGGGTGTTATGTGCCTCCTGCACAGTACACACCTGAAGCTACCCTTTATCACTGGTGTTCAATTTCTGCAATACATGCATCTGCAGCGCAGAAGTTAGAGTGGGTGTTGTGTGCCTCCTGCACAGTATACACCTTCTTGCTGGTGTTCTGTTTCTGTAATACAGGAACCTAGCACTGTTACAGTGCTAGGGTGTACAGAGAAGCTGGTATATATAGAAGACTACAGCATACAGAAGAAAGGCTAGTGAATACAGAATACAGACTCGTGTATGTAGATAGGCTTGAGTACCGTATATACTCGAGTATAAGCCGAGATTTTCAGCCTCTTTTTTGAGGCTGAAAGTGCCCCCCTCGGCTTATACTCGAGTCATCGCTGTCTGCCCGCTCGAACAGCGTGTCGAGCAGACAGACAGCGGCCATTCTATTCAAAAGCCGCGCCTCCGGCTCCGCCTTCGCCTGTGATAGGCGGAACACTGAATTTCCCAGCAGCCTGTGTTCCGCCTATCACGGACATCGTATCATCCTCGTACTACGGACGAGGATGATACGACGTCTGTGATAGGCGGAACACAGGCTGCTGGGAAATTCAGTGTTCCGCCTATCACAGGCGAAGGCGGCGGCGCAGCTTTTGAATTTTACAATGGCCGCCGACGAAGAGGGCACGGGACGGGACGGGACGGGGGCAAGGCAAGGCAAGGCACGACACGGCACGGGACGGAGGCAAGGAGGCAAGGTAAATCCCCCCTTCCTTGTGTGCTGTGTGTTTTTCAGTCCTTTGCTCACAAAGAAATGATCTTTTCAGAACAAGCCAGAGAGTTTCAGAGGAACATTAATAATTCATATGCCTACAGAATGCGGCTGCTTGCTCTTATCAGCAGATAATTCTGGCCAGAACAATCCCTGATTACATGTGTTTATTGTGCCCTCGAATGCCTTCCATAACCCTGTGTACATAAAGATTCATTATTCTTCACCGGCACTATGGCTCACCCTATAGGGCATCATAACACCATAAAGAAAGTAGGATCATCCCAAATAGGGATCTGTAGTCCCTTTAAAGCCCAACTCCATGAAACAAATTGCTGGTTATTAGGAGGCTCGGGACAAAGGTAGGCTGGACACACACACACACACACACACACACACACACACACACATACACACACACACATACACACACACACACACATACACACACACACACACACACACACACACACACACGGATGGATGGAGACACACACAGGGATGGATGGATGGATGGAGACACACACACACAGGGATGGATGGATGGATGGATGGAGACACACACACACAGGGATGGATGGATGGATGGATGGAGACACACACACACAGGGATGGATGGATGGATGGACACACACACACACAGGGATGGATGGACGGACACACAGGGATGGACGGACACACAGGGATGGACGGACACACAGGGATGGACGGACACACAGGGATGGACGGACACACAGGGATGGACGGACACACACACAGGGATGGACAGGCATGTCTCACCCTCGGCTTATACACGAGTCAATAAGTTTGCCAGTTTTTTTGGGGGTAAATTGGGGGCCTCGGCTTATATTCGGGTCGGCCTATACTCGAGTATATACGGTATATAGAGATGCTAGAGTAAACAGTGAGGCTGGGGTACACAGAGAGGCTAGTTTAAAGAGAGGCTAGTATATACAAAGATGTTAGTGTATATAGAGAGGTTAGTGTATAGAGAGAGTCGAGTGTATACAGATAGGACAGTGCATATAGAGAAGCTAGTGTATACAGAAGACAGGCTTGGGTATACATCAAAGCTGACAGTGTATACAGAAGACTGGGTAGTGTATACAGAGAGTCTAGTTGGTACAGAAGGCAGGCTGGTGTATTCTAGCTAGTTTTTACAGTCTGGTGTATATAGAAGACAGGCTTTGGTATACAGAGGGTTTAGTGTATTCAGAGAGTCTAGTGTATACAGTCGGCGAGTTTATACATAAGACTGGCTAGTTTACACAGTGTTTACAGAGATGCAAGGCTGTACAGAGAAGCTGGTATATATAGAAGACTACAGCATACAGAAGAAAGGCTAGTGAATACAGAATACAGACTCGTGTATGTAGATAGGGTTGAGTATACAGAGATGCTAGAGTAAACAGTGAGGCTGGGGTACACAGAGAGGCTAGTTTAAAGAGAGGCTAGTATATACAAAGATGTTAGTGTATATAGAGAGGTTAGTGTATAGAGAGAGTCCAGTGTATACAGATAGGACAGTGCATATAGAGAGACTAGTGTATACAGAAGACAGGCTTGGGTAAACAAACAAGCTGACAGTGTATACAGAAGACTGGGTAGTGTATACAGAGAGTCTACTGGGTACAGAAGACAGGTTGGTGTATTCTAGCTAGTTTTTACAGTCTGGTGTATACAGAAGACAGGCTGTGGTATGCAGAGGGTTTAGTGTATTCAGAGAGTCTAGTGTATACAGTCGGCGAGTGTATAAATAAGACAGGCTAGTTTACACAGTGTTTACAGAGATGCAAGGGTGTACAAAGAAGCTAGTATATATAGAAGACTACAGGGCCATAGGCGATCTCTTCGGGCACTCTCAACCATCTTGACAAACGCCAACATGGTCATCTTGGGAAACAAGCGAAAAAAAACAAGTCATTGCCAACATTGGAGGCTAAGCAGGGTTGGGCAATCAGTTTCCTTGCCTGAAATAGGCATCTCAGAACTGCCATCTGGCTGCTTCCCGGGTTTCCAACTCCTTCAACTAATCCCAGGAGACAATACTTTGCCTCCATCCTAGTGGAGGTTCCAAACACCCGATCAATGGTTCCTGTCACCTCTGTCCAGTAGCGGGTCAACTTCGGGCACCTCCAAAACATGTGCATCATGTCTCCCCCCATGTTCCCACACCGGGGGCAACTTGCGTCCGGCCTTTCGGCCAAATTGAAAACGTTTACGAGGAGCATAATAGGTTTTATATAATAAGTACAGATGTGACATCCTCTGTGAGGAGAGCCACAATTCACAACAGGCAGGATTCCTGTGGCCAATTATAGCTCAGGGGGGTTTGTATAGTGTGTTGCGTTGGTCAGGGAAAGAGGACGATAGTCAGGGACAGTGTCTTTACTGCTTGGGAACCTAGCACTGTTACAGTGGGTGTTATGTGCCTCCTGCACAGTACACACCTGAAGCTACCCTTTATCACTGGTGTTCAATTTCTGCAATACATGCATCTGCAGCGCAGAAGTTAGAGTGGGTGTTGTGTGCCTCCTGCACAGTATACACCTTCTTGCTGGTGTTCTGTTTCTGTAATACAGGAACCTAGCACTGTTACAGTGCTAGGGTGTACAGAGAAGCTGGTATATATAGAAGACTACAGCATACAGAAGAAAGGCTAGTGAATACAGAATACAGACTCGTGTATGTAGATACGCTTGAGTATATAGAGATGCTAGAGTAAACAGTGAGGCTGGGGTACACAGAGAGGCTAGTTTAAAGAGAGGCTAGTATATACAAAGATGTTAGTGTATATAGAGAGGTTAGTGTATAGAGAGAGTCCAGTGTATACAGATAGGACAGTGCATATAGAGAAGCTAGTGTATACAGAAGACAGGCTTGGGTATACATCAAAGCTGACAGTGTATACAGAAGACTGGGTAGTGTATACAGAGAGTCTAGTTGGTACAGAAGGCAGGCTGGTGTATTCTAGCTAGTTTTTACAGTCTGGTGTATATAGAAGACAGGCTTTGGTATACAGAGGGTTTAGTGTATTCAGAGAGTCTAGTGTATACAGTCGGCGAGTTTATACATAAGACTGGCTAGTTTACACAGTGTTTACAGAGATGCAAGGCTGTACAGAGAAGCTGGTATATATAGAAGACTACAGCATACAGAAGAAAGGCTAGTGAATACAGAATACAGACTCGTGTATGTAGATAGGGTTGAGTATACAGAGATGCTAGAGTAAACAGTGAGGCTGGGGTACACAGAGAGGCTAGTTTAAAGAGAGGCTAGTATATACAAAGATGTTAGTGTATATAGAGAGGTTAGTGTATAGAGAGAGTCCAGTGTATACAGATAGGACAGTGCATATAGAGAGACTAGTGTATACAGAAGACAGGCTTGGGTAAACAAACAAGCTGACAGTGTATACAGAAGACTGGGTAGTGTATACAGAGAGTCTACTGGGTACAGAAGACAGGTTGGTGTATTCTAGCTAGTTTTTACAGTCTGGTGTATACAGAAGACAGGCTGTGGTATGCAGAGGGTTTAGTGTATTCAGAGAGTCTAGTGTATACAGTCGGCGAGTGTATAAATAAGACAGGCTAGTTTACACAGTGTTTACAGAGATGCAAGGGTGTACAGAGAAGCTAGTATATATAGAAGACTACAGCATACAGAAGAAAGGCTAGTGAATACAGAATAAAGGCTGGCTTCTACGGAGAGGCTAGTGTATGCAGAACACTATCTAGGGTATACAGAGAGGCTAGATTATACAGAGAGGCTAGTGCATAGAGTGAAGCTATTGTATATAGAAGGCTGGCTAGTGTGTACAGAAGAAAGGCTAGACAGGCTATAAAGAGAGACAAGTGTTTACAGAAGACAGTTTGGGGTATACAGAGATGCTAGTTTATACAGAGAGACTAATGTATACAGAAGACAGGCTAGGGCATACAGAAGACAGAAAAGACGGGCTGGTGTAATCAGAACATAGGCTAGTGTATATCGAAGACAGGCTATTGTATGCAGAAGACCGGCTAGTGTAATTTAGAGGGTAGGCTAAGTGATAACAGAAGACAATCTGGGCTATACAGAGACATTTCATCATTTCATCTAGCTCACATCTCTAATGGAGTTTGTCTCATTGCCATGTTATGCCTTTTCATTCTTATGCTAAATATAGATTATACTCACTACACGTTTTTAATCATCAACATCAAGCATGCAATAAAACTATCATACATCAAAATATACCATGTACTCTTTTGCTCTATTTTGTATATGTGTAATTCTCCACATCAACTGTCACATTGAGTATGTGACAGTCCTGACACACCATCCTGACTTATTTTGCTTTATTTCTTATTACTATCTCAAAATCCGGTTAAATCTATTCACTTCGATGAGTTCTGCCGAATGCAAAATGTTCACAAAACCATCCATTTTCTACCAGACATGCTGCACATACTAAAAGTAATGTAACTATCGCTCGCTAACGATGTAAACAGTTTTATTGCTTTTCTGACATTAACCGAGTATCTCTGACATTAACTGAGTATCTCTCTGCACTATGATCTTATTATTAATAATAATAATAATAATAGGATGGTGTAATGCAAAGATCAACTAGTCTAATATAAGCTTTCTCATTGGTACCGGCATATCCTTTAAATTTAGACTACCGCAACTATTTCTCGGCCATTTTCAAGCTAAGCTTTCAATCTCTTACCGTTGAACAGCGATACTTCCTCCCTGCACTATTAAGCCATTTAAATTTCCTATTGGTCGCCTATATTATACAAATCTCTGAAAAGCATATATGTAGAGAATAAAACTAGTCTTATATCTTAATAAAACAGTTTTATTGGTCAACCAGTATCAGCTGTCATGACATAAGCAAATAAACGTTTCCACTGTTTGACTCTATTTTCTGTATTACTTCTTTTTCTCCACCTTAACTGTCACAGTTAAAACACAGTGACAAAACATTTCTTTTTACCGCAGCAAAATGTGAGAAAAGCAGTGTAAGCCGTCTTTCTGCCATGTGCTTCAGAAAATTAATGTACCGTTTTTAAATCCATATCAATTCCACATAACCATGAACCGTCTTACAATTTTAACATTTACTGATAGCAATGACTGATATTACATCATGACTATACCAGTGGAAAAGGACCGCGTAATGGAACTGTGAAATTAATCTTAATCTCAGAGTTAATTTAGCTGATAAATTTACGATTTACTCAACGATTTAAACTTAGATTTTTTCAAGCTAAATCTATTTAATCTTAAATAATTTATACTATATTCTACTGTACTCTTAAATTATGTACTGTTGTTCTGTATTTTAGCCGTGCTCATATTTCGTTTTATGTTGCAACCATCGAATCTCATTGCTATTCCGACATTCTTAATGAGGATATTACTTTGCAACTATCCGTTGATCCCCTTTGTGTATTCACTTTATCTCGACCTATATATACTGCCTCAATATTTTCCTAATTTGGTATAGTATTTTGCTATACTTATTATTATTATATTATAGAGATTACTATCTCTAAATCATTGTAAACCTGACCATAGATATAATGTCTACAGCTAATTTTACGTTAAATCAAAATTCACACAAAACCATCTTTTAAAACCTTTACACAACAAGAGTAATGCAACCATCTCTCGCTACCTCTATGTAATAGGATTCTCTTTCCAGTGGAAACGGAAAACAGTCAGTGTAAGCCGTCCTTCGTGCGTAACAAAATTAATGGAACGATTTACACGTTGGAATTTTCAAGCTAAGTCAACTTACTCATAAATAATGTATACCCTTTAGCTGCTTTGCTCAAACTTTGCTGTATGTAGCCGCGTTAACTGTATTAATGGTTACATGTAAATAACCAATGGGGATTGACATTTCATGTCTATCTCACATCTCTAATGCAATTTGTCTCTTTGCCATGTCATACTTTGCCAGTTATTATACTTTCTCATCCTTAAACACAAGTAAGGATCCTGAAAAACTATAGAAACCTAGTCACGTCGTTGCTGATATTTCATGATTACAGCAATCATCTCATCTAATTGCTATTCCGACATTCTGCCTTGGTATTAATTTGCAACGCTCTATTGAACAATGTAAAGGTAAGCTAGATATTTTGTGTTTTTCCACTTAAACTCGACTTGTATATACTGTCTCAATATTATCCGTTCTAATTTTGCTAAATTAGATTGTAGAGTTTGCTGTCTAAATCCAGGTTACCTACTCACCTTTATTACGTATACTGCTAATTTTAGGATAATACAAAACCATCTTATTGCTTCTTTACACGCTGCACATATTAAGAGTAATGCAATGCTACCGTGAACAGTTTAATTGCTCTTCTCACATTTAGCTGGTATCTGTCTGCTATAGGAAACTGCATTTGTACTACAACGATCACTCATCTAATATCAGTCCACTCAGTGCTACCGGGATAACTTTTACATTTAGAGTAATGAAATGATTTCTCTGTCATTTTGAAGCTACTGCAACTAACTCTTCCGATCTCTTTTCAACTGCAATACTTAATCTCTTCTATTGTACAATATTTAGCTGCTTAGCTCACACTTTGCTGTAAGTAGCCGTGTTAACAGTATTAATACCTGTAAGTAACCAAATGGGGATTGACATTTTATCTCTAATTCATATTCACATTTCTAATGCAGTTTGTGTTTTTGCCATGTCATCCTCGGCCAGTTATTATCCTTTCGCATCCTTATGCTATATTTGGGGTATATTCACTGCATGATTAAAGACACGTAATGAACCTGATTGATAAAAACCTACAAACGTCGTTGCTGTTATTTCGTGTATTTCCACTCGTGTATATACTGTCTCAATATTAATCTGAGTTATTTTGCTATATTTACTTTTAGAATAAAAAGATAACTATCTCTAAATCCTGGTAAATCAACTCACACAAAACCATCTTATTTCTACCTTACACGCAGTACATATTAAAATATTAACATTTAGACGGTATCTCTCTGCAATAGTAAACGAAATGTGTAGATCACTCATCTAATATAGTCTTCCCAATGCTACCGGAACAACTTTTAAATTTAAAGTAATGCAACGAGTTCTCAGTTTTATGAAGCTACTGCAACTAACGCTTTGGATCTCTTTCCTGTTAAATTACGCTCTGCAATATTAAGCCATGTAAATTGTCCTATTGGTCTGCTAACAATGTTATGTATAATAATACAAATCTTTCAAAAGCAATATCGTCTCACTCCGATACTTACACTCTGCTTAATAAATATGAATAATGCGAATAATAAAGTCGTCTAAAACTCGGCTATAAGTAGAGAATAAAACTATCTTAAATCAAAATAAACCATGTTCTGCCAAACCAATAACGGCCAATTATATTATACCAAAATATGAAAAAAGCACTTTAACTCTACATGATTCAGAAGTAGTTGCATTAGCAAAAAATAAAGTCCTGTCTTCTTTACACGCTAGCCTTTCTGTATACATTAATCTCTCTGTGTACACCAGCCACTTTATATAGACTAGCCTCTCTGTCTTCTGTATACACGTGCCCGTAATCTATGTACACTAACCTGCCTTCTTTTTACAATAGTCTCGGTGTCCCAGCCTCTCTGCATACACTAGCCTCACTGAATTCGCCAGACTTGTCTTCTGTATACACAAGCCTATCTGTAAAAAATAGCCTGCCTTTTGTACCCATTAGCCTCTCTGTATAAACTAGCACAGTCTCTCTCTGGATTCCCTAGCCTTCATCTCTGCATACCCAGGACGTTCTTCTCTATAATCTAGCCTATTTGTATACACTAGCCTGTCTTTTGTAGCAAGTATGCGTACTCTAGCCTCTCTCTCTGTATAACTTAGCCTCCATCTCTGCATACCCAGGACGTTCTTCTGTATAATCTAGAATATCTGTATATACTAGCCTATCTGTATACACTAGCCTGTCTTTTGTACACATTAGCCTCTCTGTATAAACTAACCGGTCTTCTGTATACACTAGTCTGCCTGTATACACTAGCAAGTATGCATACTCTAGCCTCCCTCTCGGTATACCCTAGCCTGCATCTCTGCATACCCAGAACGTTCTTCTGTATAATCTAGCCTATCTGTATACACTAGTGTATACAGACGGACTAGTGTATACAGAGGACCGGCTAATCTGTACAAAAGACAGGCTAATGTATACATATAGGCTAGATTATACAGAAGAACGTCCTGGGTATGCAGAGCACTCAGCTTCAAGGTATGGCCAATGTGAGTAATATGAGGGACACTCTTCACCCCCGCCCCCACCTACCAGATCTGACTTTCATCCCCTTGCCCTCTCTGCCCCGGTCATCTGGTGGCAGTTTTATGCAATCCCTGGCCCCCACCCATTCATAATCCTTACCGACCTTTCCTTCCTTCCACATATACCCCGACGACATTGTCGGAGTGGCACCACTTGACAGGACACGGGGCTGTCATGCCGGTGGCATCTCCCATTAGAGGAAGGGATGATGGCCCCAACCCCTTGGCAGCAGGTTCTTTCATGTACAGACCAGGGCAGCTCATATTCCCTTCTGGAGTCTTGACCTTAGAGGGGGGAGTTGCGCTTTGGGGGGTCTGAGTGATACCTAGTGCGATGTACTGGAAGGGCTTGACATTCCCGAATATGTGTCCCCTCCCCCTGGTGGCGCCCCTCGCCCCCCCTCTGGCCCCCACCTACTCTTTGCCGACATTGCCTTCTGCAGCTTTCGGGGACCCTGGATGACTTATTTATTGAGCCTGTTGGTACGAGACACTGCTTCCCTCCAGTGTGACCCTGGACCCCCCTGGAGTATTTACCCCTTACTGTTTGGGCAGTCAAAGCCTCCCTCTGGATGCTCTACACAGCCCCCGATGGCGATGCAGGAGAGACACTAATTGGCGGGCCCCAGGACTGCTGCTCAGGTGAAGTCTCCTGTTGGATGGAGGGATGGTGGCCCCAGCCCCTTGCCTGCTGGATTTTCCATGCACCGACCAGGGCTGCTCCTCTTTCATCTTGATGGACCATGGAGGGGAGGAGTCTAAATTTATGGGGTCTGGGTGGTTGCTGTTGGGAGTGCGCTAAAGGACTTGACATTTCCGCATGTTTGTCCCCTCTCCCCTGTCTCCAACTTCCTTCCCCCCCTTCCATTCCCACCCTTCCCCCCCTTCCATTCCCACCCTTCCCTTCCCTCCTTTCCCTCCCCCTTTCCCCCCTTCCACCCCCCTTTTCCCCCTTCCCTCCCCCTTTTCCCCCCGGGACGTGGAAGGGGGAGAGGGGGTAAGGAGAGGACAATCTGCCAAAGGGAGAAATGCATTTGTTCGGAGGCTGCATGTACTTTTGGGGTATGGGACGGGGGGTGGTGGATCCCATTCTGTGATGCCTTTTCTGTTGTGACGGGCTCCCTCGTGCATGCCTACGTTTAGGGCAAGCCGAGGAGACCCCTCAGTGCTGACAGTTATGTGCGCTACCTCTGTTTTGATTATACTATTGTTTTTTGGTTCTATGATGTTACTGATTGTCTTTTATTTGCATACCGGTATCAGACGTGACATTTACCACTGCCGGGACTAGGGGGACTAGAATTCGGGGGCTCCCTCTTCGACCTGTTTACCCACCAAACCAAGTAGGACAGCGCTTTAAACCCAGTGTACATCTGGTAAGCGCTATAGCATAATTTTGCTGTTTTAGTATACCCTTCCTGTACTGTTGAGTGCGGACAACCCTTAATTTCCCTCTCCCCCTGGGGTTGAGGTGCCCAGCCTCTTTTTCCCCTTACCTTTCCTTCCATTTGCCCTTCCTTTCTCCCCCTTAGTTCCCGCCATCCATTACCTATCCAAAACCTACCTTGGTTCAACTTTCTTTGCTTTTCTCTGACGTCCCCATCCCCGAGGAGCAATGACAGACTCAGTCAAGGTCACCTCTCTAAACGTTAAGGGACTGAACTCCCCTGAAAAACGGTGGATCCTCCCGTGAGAACTGAAGACTTCCTGTACTGATGTGGCCTTTATACAAGAAGCACATTTTAAAAATACTAGCCTCCCCTTTCTATGGTCGAGATTCTTCCCTAAGGTCTACCACTCTACTAACCCCTCCTCTAAGACCAAGGGAGTCTCCATTCTGATCTCTAGCAGGCTCCCCTGGGTTCTCCAGGATTCTCTGGTGGACCCTGGGGGCCGATATCTTTTTCTTAGGGGCCACATTGGAGAGCGCCTTTTTACATTTGCCACTGTGTACGCTCCCAATGATTACCAAGACACGTTCCTCAGAACTACCCTGCACAGATTATGTGACTTTCGGGAGGGCCAGTTGATATTAGGTGGGGACTTTAATGTCACCTTTCGCCATCGGTTGACACTTCTGCCTCTTGCTCCTCACTCCTCATTTCCTCTAGAAAGCGGATTACTAAGTGTTTACTGAATGACCAATTAGTTGATGTCTGCAACACTCTGGGGAAAGGGACTACTCTTTTTGCTATTCCCCTCACAAATCATACTTGAGGATAGACTTCTTCTTGATTCCACATGACCAACTGCACTTGGTGAGCTCTTCCTCCATCGGCTATATTACTTGGTCCGACCACGCTCCTGTAGCCCTTACCTATACCCTCTCTAGGAACCCCTCACCTAGGTCTCTATTCTGGCACCTTAATGAGAGCCTCCTCCAGATACCGGAAGTTTTAGCAGATGTGACCAGGGAATTGGACCTATTTTGGGAGGCTCACAAGTCAGTACTCCGCAGGGTACATATCAGGCACGGGCATTAAACGAACACGGAAGGAACAGCTTGCTAATCTGTTTCGTGAACTTGCCTCTGTGGAAGCCAAACATAAACATGCCCCCTCACAGACCTTAGAGATTGAATTGGGGACACTCAGTACCCAGATTGCTGACCGACTCCATTATAAAGCGAAAGCGGCACTCCAGTTTTGTCGTAAACTGACGTAGGAGTCAGGGGACAAATGTGGAAAAATCTTAGCCAGGTCGGTAAAGGAGTTGAAATCTGCCTCTTACATACCACAGTTGATAGATGAGAATGGCCAGAGGGCCTCTACCCCAACCCAAATAGCCGAAGTCTTTGAAAAATGTTACTCTGATCTCTACAACCTGCCCGATTCAGGGTCTGAACAGGACAATATAGACAGATATGTAACCGGTTCTGGTCTACCAACCCTCTCATCGGAATCACGGGAGTACTTGGAGGACCCGTTCACACTGGAAGAAGTCCAGACAGCCGTGGGACCTCCGAAGGTGGGTAAGGCTCCGGGCCCTGACGGATATACCGCACAATACTATAAGACCTTCCTCCCTATTCTCGGCCCGCGCTTGGTGAATTTATTTAATACTCTGAGCTCGAATGGGGATTTTCCTGAGGATACCCTTAGAGCCCACATCTCGTTGATACCTAAGGAGGACAAAGACCCGGGCCTATGTGGGAGCTACAGACCCATTTCCCTCCTAAATTCGGTCCAAAACTATTCTCTAAAATGATCGCCACGTGATTGGCACATCACTTGCAGTCCCTTATACATATCGACCAGTTAGGTTTTATTCTCACCAGGGAAGATAGGGAAAACACCATTAAGGTGCTTACCCTGGTACATAAAGCAAAGTCATCTGGGACCCCTTGTCTTTTCGTGAGTACTGATGCCGAGAAGGCTTTTGATCGGGTCAAATGGACATTCATGTTTTCGGCCCTTCGCCATATAGGTCTGAGTGAATGGATGCTGGCATGGATAAGTAAGATATACTCACTCCCTTCAGCTCAAGTCAAAGCGAATGGGGTGCTCTCATCTCCCCTTGACATCAGGAATGGGACCAGACAGGGTTGCCCCCTGTCGCCCCTGTCATTGGAACCCTTTCTGTCCACAATTCGACAAAACTCAGACATAACGGGACTCCAAATGGGTACTATTGAGTGCAAGATATCTGCCTACGTGGATGACATGCTGTTCTCGCTGACGAATCCCAGAGTTTCCTTGCCAAATCTCCTTCAGGAATTCCAGATATACGGGATACTTCTTGAAATCAGAGGCCATGGGGGTTGCAGTCCCCCCGCAAACGTTAATAGACTTGCAGTCCAATTTTCGATTTAAATGGACCCATACAGCCCTTAAAACTTCCCCCCACCCCTTGTCACTAAGATCCGCAGTTTGCTTCATGGGTGGCATTCTGGCCTCCATTCCTGGATCAGGAGATGCAATCTCATTAAAATGAACATACTCCCTAAATTTACCTATCTTTTCCAAGCTCTCCCGATCCCGATTCCAGTCCCGTTTTTTAAGCAAGCTCAATCCTTGCTCACTGAATTTAACTGGGCCCACGAAAATCCCAGACTTAAGCGGTCACAGCTGACATTGTCTAAACAACAGGGAGGGTTGGTTCTCCCTGACTTGCGACGCTACTACCTGGCCTCCCATCTGGGGTGTGTATTGGACTGGAATCGAAACAAACTTTCTAAGCTCACTCCTGAATTCCGCTAAGAAGCGCCATGTGGTGCTATAAGGATTTACCAACAGAATTGACGTCACATCCCACTATAGGGGCTTAGTTGAAAGTCAGTCACCTGATCGCTACCCAAAACACACTCACGTCTTTGACTTCCCCCCTATTCCCTATACGTGGCCATCCGAACTTTGAACCGGGGACCCACTTAGAAATTCCAACCTAGACAATGTGTCTAAATTTGTCATTGAGGACCCTATTAGAATCCTGGAGTAAGGGCTTTCACTCCTGGTTTGGCAGGTGTAATCTTCTTAAGATGTGCATCTTGCCCAAATTTTTATATTTGCTGCAAGCACTTCCTATTTCGGTCCCTACAATGTTTTTTAGACAGGTGCATGCTCTGTTCACCGGCTTTATTTGGGCACATAGAAAACCGAGACTAGCCCGGACTTTACTCTCCATGCCCAAACTTTATGGCGGCCTCACCGTTCCGGATGTAAAAAAATACTATCAAGCGGTTCATCTTGGTAGAATTATAGACTGGTGCCGACACCAAGATCTGAAGCTGTGGATACGTCTGGAACAGGCCCAGACGCAGGTACCACTACAGGGAGCTACCTGGTGTTATAAGCATCTCCCAGCACATATGAAGAGGCATCCCCTGATGGGGACGACCCTCCGGGTGGGATCACAGCTATACTCAAAAGAGTCATTGTCCACACCTACTTCTCCGCTATATCCTATTATAGGGAACCCACAATTCTCTCCAGGGCTGGACACCCAACTTTTGAAGGCCATGTCCAGTAGACAGTGCACACAAGCACGACACTTCCGGGCACATGGGGACTGGCCGTCCATAGAGACGCTCTGTAACACATCGGGACCCTATAAACTAACCTTTTGGACCGCGGTCCAACTTAGACACTTTCTTAGGGCTCTCCAGACCCCCCTGCGATTTGACGAACCATTGACCGACTTTGAGGAATACTGCTCTGGTACCGGGGTGCTTCCGAGAACACTGTCCATAATGTACAACCTTCTTATCACACCCGTAGACGACGCTCATTTGACCTTCCTGACAAAATGGGAGGGGGAACTGAACTGTACATTTACTCCGAGCCAGACTCAAAGTATTTTAACATTGGCCCTAAAGTCTACCATCTGCACGAACATACAGGAAACTAACTACAAACTCCTAACGAGATGGTACTTAACCCCTCAGGCTCTACACTCTTTCTATCCGAACGTCTCTGCGCTTTGTTGGAGATGTGGACAAGAGCAGGGCACATTGTTGCATATATTTTGGTCATGTTCGAAGTTGTCTCACTTTTGGTCCACGGTCAGGACCGTTATTCAAAAGTTTACGGAATACAATGTCCCCAATGACCCGGCCTTCTTCCTCCTGCACGTAAATACCATGTCCGCTAAAAGATACAAAAAATCCATCCTATGTCACCTAGTAAATGCTGCTAGAGCATGTATACCACTCCAATGGAAAAGCCAGGCCCCTCCATCGGTGGCGTCCTGGATTCGTAGGGTGGAAGACGTTAGTAAATTGGAAGACCTGGTGCTTACGGGGAGGCAACAGCAGGAAAAGTTTAGGAAAACATGGGCGCTCTGGCACCAGTTCATATTCTCATCCGAAGGAGTATCTTTAAGGACCTTGTAATATGGTCAGCATTATAGACTACTTATGGGTTGGGGCAGTCCTGATTCAACCAGAATTCCCCCCCCCCTTTTTTTTTTTTTTCCCTCCCTCTCCTTTTCCCTCATCATCCCCCCTTCAATGTCCCTTTCCCCCACTCCCGATGGCCTCTGCCCTCTGGCACTGGGTTTTTGCCGGGGTACTGAGGTTCTGACGAGGGCAAGAGATGAGGGAACTGAACGGACTTAGGCTCTTGGATACACTTCTGGCTTCTTAATGAAGATTTTATGCTTGGATAAGCGGTAATCACCAGATGGCAGATTGAATTCGGTCTTCCATAGAGCTATGATTAGCATGCCATGTAAAATGTGTACTGTATACCTACCTTCCTCTTGCTCTCGGTAATATATTTACTATGTACTTCCCTTTCCCTCCCTCCCCTTTGTGTATCCCGTTTCTATGTTATATGATATGTCCATGCCCATGTTGGGCATTGTTTGAAATTAATAAAAATTTATATTTGAAAAAAAAATAAAAATTGTCATTGATGGAAAATGGCCTTCTTTCTCAACCCTAACAGATCCGACAGGGCTTTTCCAACTGCCTTTTTGGAGAGCGGCGCAATGACATCATTTTCTCCATTCCATCCCCAATCCTCAAACGTTCGCCCGCCCTCAGACGGAGTTTGAGACTCTATGCAGGAGCGAAGGCCCCATTCTTTCTCTTGCACCATTCACAGATTCCCATTAAGAAGTACAAAAAAATAAATTTTACGGCATGTGATAAATGCGGCGAAATCCTGCATCCCTCTCTATTGGAAAAAATGTTCCCCCCCCTTCATTACTCAGTGGCTTAGGAAAATAGAGGAAATTGAAAAAAATGGAGGACTTGATCCTCACATCACAAGGTAAACAAGAATTTTTTAAACAAACCTAGGACATCTGGAATACCTATATATTCTCGCTGGAAGGATGTCGCCTGCTATCACCTTAGTGCTCTGAGCTTTCCTTGACTGGCCCCTTGGACAGTGGCCGCCATCGTGTCTCGTCCCCTCTTCTCCTTTCCTGATCTTTCACCCCTTCTCTTTTCTTCCTTCCTCCCCTATCTCTCACCCCCTCCACCCCCTCTCTCTTTTGGAAAAAGTGGAAAATTGGGAATGACGGCCCCACACCCCCCTCAGGATGGATTATGCCGGAGGGACCTGGGGTTTGTGTGACCCTGGATCTTGGTCCAGTACTTTATCCGTGCCTCAAATCATTGTGATTGATGGAAGGCAGACTCACAGTTGCGAATATACCTGTATCAAGTATTGTTCAGCTGCTTTTTGCTCTGTATTTCTCTGTTGCATTGTCTACTCGGGGGACCGTCTTCCCCTGTTTGGAGAAAAAATTGTATTTGAAAAAAAAAAAGAAGCCTACAACACCTGGTATTCCCAGGCGGTCTCCCATCCAGGCATTAACCAGGCCCGACCCTGCTTAGCCTCCAAGATCAGACGAGATGGAAAAGATTCAGGGTGATGTGGCCGTAGCCAATATCTTCAGGCACTCTCAACTCTCTTGACAAACGCCAAGATGGTCACCTTGGGAACAAGCGGAAAAAAATAGGTCAACGGCAACAACATAAAAAGAAGCCTACGGCATCTGGAAATCCCAGGCGGTCTCCCATCCAGGTACTAAACTGGTCCCAACCCTGCTTAGCCTCTGAGATCAGATGAGATTGGGCTCTTTCAGGGTGATGTGGCCGTAGGAGATTTCTTCAGGCACTCTCAACCCTCTTGACTAACGCCAAGATGGTCACCTTGGGAAACAAACAAAAAAAACAAGTCAACGCCAACAACATAAGAAGAAGTCTACAGCACCTAGTATTCCCAGGTGGTCTCCCATCCAGGTATTAACAAGGCCCGACCCTGTTTAGTCTCTGAGATCAGACGAGATCTGGTGCTTTCAGGGTTATGTGGCCATAGGCGAGCTCTTCAGGCACTCTCAACCCTCTAGACAAACACCAAGATGGTCACCTTTGGTAAACAAAAAAAAAACAAAAAACAAGTCAACGCCAACAACATAAAGAGAAGCCTACAGCACCTAGTATTCCCAGGTGGTACCCAACCCATGTACTAGCAAGGCCCAACCCTGTTTAGCCTCTGAGATCAGAGAAGATCGGGCGCTTTCAGGGTTATGTGCCCATAGGCAATCTCTTTGGGCACTCTCAACCCTCTTGACAAATGCCAAGATAGTCACCTTGAGATACAAGCGAAAAAAAACAGGTCAATGTCAACAACATAAAAAGAAGAATACGGCACCTGGTATTCCAACGCCATCTCCCATCCAGGTACTAACTAGGCCCAACCCTTCTTAGCCTCAGAGAAGAGAAGAGATAGGGCTCTTTCAGGGTGATGCTGCTGTAAGCGATCTCTTTTCGGCACTCTCAACCCTCTTGACAAATGCCTTGGGAAACAAGGGAAAAAAAATGAATCAATGCCAACAACATAAAAAGAAGCCTACAATAACTGGTATTCCCAGGTGGTCTCCCATCCAGGTACTAACCAGGCCCGACTCTTCTTAGCCTCCAAGATCAGACGAGATTGGGTGCTTTCAGAGTGATGTGGCCATAGGCAATCTCTTCAGGCACTCTCAACCCTCTTGACAAACACCAAGATGGTCACTTTGGCAAACAAGCGAAAAAAAAAACAGGTCAACGCCAACAACATAAAAAGAAGTCTACGACACCTGGTATTCCCAGGCGGTCTCCCATCCAGGTCCTAACAAGGCCCGACTTTTCTTAGCCTCCAACATCAAATGAGATCGGGTGCTTTCAGGGTGATGTGACCATAGGCAATCTCTTCGGGCACTTTCAACTCCCTTGACAAACGTCAAGATGGTCACCTTGGGAAACAAGCAAAAAAATAAAAAATAAGCCGTAAGCTAGAGACAATACGGCCCGAGTCCTCAATTTAATCCATGCGGCGCATGTACAGGGAAGGCCCTTGCTTATGTTGTCAACGGACGCGGAGAAGGCCTTTGACAGGGTGGCCTGGCACTTTATGCAGGCCACCCTGGAACATATAGGTCTTGGCCCCAACATGATGAGCTGGGTAATGTCGCTTTACTCCACGCCGTCGGCAGCGGTACAGGTGAACGAGTGGTGCTCGGACTCCTTCCCCATCACTAATGGGACGAGGCAGGGGTGCCCTCTGTCTCCCCTAATTTTTATTGTGACACTGGAACCACCTATGTGTCACGTTCGGAATGACCCAAATATTACTGGCATATCCAAACCCTCGGCACACCACAAAATTGCGGCGTACGCTGACGATCTAATTTTTTTCATCTCCAATCCACACATTTCGCTTCCCAATATACTCGCGGCTCTCCGGCGATACGGCAGCCTATCAAACTATAAAATCAATTGCGCCAAGTCGGCTGTATTGAATATATCGGTCCCGGATGGTGAGGCCAAGAGGCTACGCTCCGCTTTTCCATTCTACTGGGCTGAAAAATCTATACGTTACCTGGGCGTTGACATCGCAGCGGATTTAGTGTTGAAAATATTTTTTATTGAAACATTTCAAGTGAAAACAATAAAACATTAACCATCATGAGGCAAATGCAAGCAGGAACAGTAACAGGACTACATTTACGGGGGGCCGGCTAATGACTATCGGCCACAGCCGGTCCCTGTCGGGAAGCTTGGAGAGTAGGGAAGACGGCCTGCTCTCCGATCCACGAGGCCACAGTAGTGAGAAATACTCATGGGTTACTACATGAGACAATGTTTAATCAATAGCACAAAGAAGACAGAAAGAAAAAGAGAAGAGGAAAGGGAAGAGAGGAGCAAAATAAAGAGGAACAAAGTGGTAGAGGGGAAAGCTGAATAGCAAGAAGAGAGGAGAGGGGAGGTAAGGGGGGGAAGGAGAAGGGATATGGGTAAGGAGGGTAGGGTAGGAGAGAGAGCCCACAGCGTCCCTATGTGTTCAAGATTTGGTTCATTAAGGTGTCAGAGGAAGAGAAGCGGAGCCAGATCGACCATTGAGATATATATTTGGTGTAAGTGTCATTGTCCAGTGCCAACATCTCCTCCATTCTTATGGTGTCATTCATAATGGATACCCACCGTGACAATGGGGGAGTATTCGTCGTCTTCCAGTCCGCTCGTGTGTGGGCTTCAGCGGACTTTTTCAGCGTGCAGTCTGGCGTACTAAGTATTTCGGATTTTTCGAAATTCTGTCCGTCATACTTTGGTTTCAGCGGACAATCCGCTCGTCAGTAGGCTAGTTCGACGGACTAAGAATGGCGCATGCTCAGAAAGGATTTACACGGCGAAAGGTTGCATTGCTGTGTATTGGACTTCCTATTTCTAGTCCCGTCGTACGTGCTGTACACGTCATCGCGCAAGCTTTCGACGGACTGTTTGTGCATCCGTGTGTGGTCAAGTCCATTCATTCGAAAGTAGGACGGACTGTCCGTCGGATTGTATGACGGACTAAGTAGGCCATACAGTCCGCCCGTGTGTACGCGGCTTAAGTGTCATTGTCCAGTGCCAACATCTCCTCCATTCTTATGGTGTCATTCATAATGGATACCCACCGTGACAATGGGGGAGTATTCGTCGTCTTCCAATAAGCAGGTATCAGTTGTCTAGCAGAGGACATAAAAAAGCGGAGCAATCTTTGTCTCTGCGATTTAATAGACCTGGGCAGTATTGAGAGTAATGCAATTTTCGGAGAGATAGGAACCGGAGTATCAGCTAAAAGATTATAACATTCAAAAACCTGTGTCCAGAAGGGGTGGATCCTCTCACAGTCCCACCAGACATGTATATAAGTTCCGATTGAAGCTTCACAGCGCCAGCAGGTGGCTGGTGTAGACGGGAAGATTTTGTGTAAAGTAGCAGGGTCTCTGTACCATCTGGACAGTAGCTTGTAGTTCTTTTCTTGAGAGTAGCAGGAGATGGTTGACTTATGTGTGAAATGAAAAGAGGTTTGCCATTCCGGCACAGAGATGTCTTCACCCAAATCCGCAGACCACAGCCTAGTGTAATGTGGGAGTTGATCATGTGCTAAAGTCTGTAGTAAGTTATATAAGGAGGATAGTAGGTGTTTGGAAGTTTATGGGAGTGAGCACAGTTCCTCGAAGTTGGTAAGCTTGTGATGTATTTGAGAGGAGGAGTGTAGGCGTTTGGTAAATGTGGACACCTGTAGGACCGTGAGCCAATCTCCGGAGTCTGCCAGGGGGACCGGGGTCCCCTGAGAAGGATGTACAAATGTGCAAGCTTGCGGCCACTCCGTACGCTTAAAGGATCCTAGGGAGGTTGCCCCTGTACTTTGTGGTAAAGCAGGATGGTCAAAGAGGGACGTCAGGGGGCCCGGATCAGAGGAGAGGGTGGTGTTTAGCCCTGTCTTATACCACAGCTTCAAGGAGGCCAAAGTCAGTGGGGATAAGGATGTCATACGAGAGTAGTCCTGTTTGTAACCCCATAGAAGAGCTCGGAGATCTACAGGAGAAAGGTCCTGTTCAACGGTCACCGAGGCCTTGCAGGGAGGACGGAGGAACCATTCAATGATGCGAGTCATATGAGCAGCTGTATGGTAAGTCTCAAAATCAGGGAGGCCTGTTCCTCCCATAGTCTTCGGAAGTGTAAGCAGTTTAAATTTAACTCTGGGGAGGCCCCTGTTCCACATGAATCTGACGGCTAGCGAACGTAGGGAGATAAAAAATGATTTGGGGACGTGGATAGGGATTGTTTGAAATAAATACAGGAACTTGGGTAGAGTGTCCATCTTTAGGATATGAATCCTTCCGAACCAGGGCAAGGGAGATCCCCCCCACTCCTCAAGGTCCTTCCGTATATGGTTAAGCAGGGGAATATAATTCAGGGAAAACAAATTAGCTAGGTTGGAGGGTATAATGACCCCTAGGTAAGAGATCCCCTTGGTCTGCCATTTAAATGAGAAGTTGGATTTTAGAAGGGACAGTGTGGAGGGGGTGAGGGATATGTTGAGGGCTTTTGTCTTAGCAATGTTGATCTTAAAGTTACTATGGACACCAAAACGTTGAAATTCTCTGAGTAGGGATGGTAGGGAGATGTGTGGATTCTGAATATACACAAGGAGGTCATCAGCATACAGGGAAAGTTTGTGATGTGCAGACGGAGTTTGAATACCAAGAATGGAGGGGTTTTGTCGTATGGCACAGGCCAAATGTTCAATGATGATGACAAAGAGGAGGGGGGACAGGGAGCAGCCCTGTCGGGTACCGTTTGCAATGTCAAAGGGGGCCAATGTGGTACCGTTGACTAGGACCGTAGCTGAGGGTCGTGAATATAGGGACATAACTTTAGAGATGAAGGGAGCTCCGAGGCCAAGTTGTTCTAGAGACAGCTGTAGAAACCTCCAGCTGACCCTATCGAAGGCCTTTTCAGCATCAAAAGATAAGAGGCAAGCTTTCAGGCCTTTACGTTGGATCAGGGAGATAAGATGTATCGTCTTGGTGGTGTTGTCCCTCGCTTCTCTGCCAGGGACAAACCCCACTTGATCATTATGAATAATTTTAGGCAGTAAAGGGGACAGACGGGTAGCCAGAACTTTTGCAAATAGCTTAATATCTATGTTGAGTAGGGATATGGGCCGATAGCTGCTGCATTGGGATGGGTCCTTGCCTGCTTTAGGGATAATAGAGATGTTGGCAGATAAAGATTCCTTGGAGGGGAGGTTAAGACTGTCTACCGAGTTAAAGGCCTTTGTCAGAAGGGGTGCAAGTTGGGGGGCAAAAGTCTTGTAGAACCGGGGTGTAAAGCCGTCAGGACCTGGGCATTTTCCCACTTTAAGGGCTTTGATGGCCTGCAAAAATTCAGAAGCAATTAGAAGCTCATCTAGGGATGTCGCCTCTGCATCGTCAATAGTGGGTAAAGCAGTCTCCATAATATAATCCTGTGTGGGGTCGGGAGAGGGGGGGGACCGATCAGAAGGGGTTGCACGCGATAGGTTATAAAGCTGTGAGTAGTATTGCCTGAAGGATTCAGATATCCCAGGGGTGTTAAATGTTTTCTTATAATCCGATTGGACAATAAAGGGGATAGAATGTCGCGGGGGTCTAGGGTGAATAATTCTAGCCAGGTGCTTACCACATTTGTTCGCCAGGGAGTAGAAGTGGTTTCGCGCTTTATCCCTGGCAATTAGGGAGTGCGCGTCTAGGAGCTGGAGTAAGTCTCTGCGGGCGTTGGAAAGCTGGACAAAAACCGTAGGGTCCAGTTCTTTTTTATGAAGGGGTTCAAGGTCCGCTATGGTAGAAAGGAGTTTGCGTATGTCATGAGCTCGGGCCTTCTTAAGGCGGGAGCCGTGTTGTATAAGGGTACCCCGGATCACACATTTGAGTGTGTCCCATTGGTTCAAAGGGGAGGTTGTGTCAGTGGAGTGGTCACCTATGAAATCTTTAATGACTTTAGAGACACCCGCTACGCACACGGTGTCCCGCAGCAGATTGTCGTTAAGTCTCCAGCTCGCCCCCTGGCGGGCAGCAGGGGGGCGGACTAGAGTCAGATAGATGGGGGCATGGTCGGACCATAGGAGGTTACCGATCGCCGTTTGGAGAGGCGTGTCTAGAAGTGATTGTGATATGAGAAAGTGGTCCAATCTACTGTAGGAGTTGTGTGAAACTGAAAAATAACTGTAATCCCTTTCTGTGGGATGCTGGACTCGCCAGGGAGGAGTGATTTAATACATGTCAAGGTGGAATAAGGAACAGAAGACTTACCCGAGGATGTGTCTGTGGATGGGGAGAGGACAATATTGAGATCACCTCCAACAATGAAAGCCGACCCTCCAAAGGAGGATAGTCTGGTGAGGACTGAAGAGAGGAACCGAGCCTGGCCCACGTTCGGCACGTAGATGTTAGCTACTGTGAAAAGAAAATCGTTTAGTTTCAGTTTCAAAAATACATAGTGACCTGAGTCATCTATGAGAGAGTCCAGAACCTCTGGGTTAAAAGATTTATGAAAGGCAACAGATACCCCCTTGGATTTGGCCTGCGGATTAACACTGTGAAACCATTGCGAGTAATACCTATTGCGCAGTGCTGGAATAGCTCCAGCGCGAAAGTGTGTTTCTTGGAGCAGCAGAATTTTCATACGCTTTTTGTGAAAATGGTAAAGTGTCTGGCTCCGCTTCTCGGGTGTGTTGAAACCCCTACAATTAAAGGAAGCGAAGGTTATTGAATCGTCACTAGCCATGGGGGATCATAGGGGTGGAGCTCAGGATCAATGTGATAAGTGACACTATGGGCAAACCCCATTGGGGTAGGGAACGGGAATAGACGATGGTCATGGGGGGTAAGGGAGGGGGGAAGGGGTGGCAGGGCATAGGCAGAGAGAAGGCGGAGGGGAGAAAAAAAGTAAGAAGAGAGAGAAAAGACGATATAATAACCTTGCATAGGTAGTAGCAACAGTGGTAGGTATGGCAACCCACTCCCAGCACAACAAACAGGGGGACATGGAACAGAGCATTTGTAAACATCAATGGTAGGAGACAGGCCCAATAGGTCAGGCAGAAAAGAGGAGTAGTCAAGACAAAAACAAAAAAAAAGGCCACTAGGTGGCTCCAAAAGGCAAACATTATAGAGAAAAAAAGCCTGTCATAAAGGCACAAATCAGTGCACCCCACAGTGATCATAGGAACACCGTGGGGCGCACAACGAAAAACAGAAAGAAGAGAAAAAAGGAAGAAAAACCCAGTAAGGGGGGGGGGGGGGGAGGGGGTGGAACAAAATCACAGAGCCGGGCAGCTCCCAGCACCCCGGCCCCACGGGTAAACCAAAATCAGTTGCGACCTAAAGAGTAAACCAAAGAACATAATAAGCATAATTATCTTAGTGGTCATCAATAAATGCATTTGTAAACCGGCATAAAATAGAGAACATCTATGAGTCATAGGGGGTAAGGATATGCAGCAGGCCCTACGAAGGAATCAGATTAAACCTAACAATAATCTTAAAGTATGTCAAGGGCAACACAGAGGGGACCATTGTAGGCAGTGGATTGCAAAGACAAGTCGTTAGATCCGTCCAGGAACTATCAAAAAAATAAAAAACGGAGCACCCCAACTATAGGGATAGGGAGGAGGGGGGCACAGCAACGGGGTTGTAAAAAATATACAAAAAACCTGTAAACAAGAGGGTTAATCAGCATGTGAGTTATTCGACCCATACAGGTCCAAGGCCATCACAGGGGAGGACCCCAGTGGCGGGAAAAGAAAACAGGCCCGGGGGGGGGGGGCCCACTGGATCGGGTCAGTCGTTGGGATCCTGAAGCTGCAGGGACCATGGGGTGCGCTTGCGACCTTGCTTCTGCCATTGCGGGGTGTAGGGTAAACCTGGGGTGGTCGGTGTAAACGGCCAGTCGGGTAGGGCGACTTGAGGCAGTTAAAGCGTACTGAGACATGTAGGCAGGTCCCCCAATGTACAAAATACAACGGTTTTACCCGCATGGTGCACTCGAAGATGGAACGGGAAACGCCATTGGTATTTGATCTGTCTTGCTTGTAGGAGTTACGTGAGGGGTCGTAAGGATTTCCGCATGGCCAGTGTTTGGCGGGAGAGATCAGGGAGGAGCATGATGGGTGTTTCGTTGAAGAGAATCGACTGCTGCGTGCTGGCGGCCCTCATAATGTTCTCCTTTATTTTGTAGAAATGGACACGGCACAGTGTGTCACGGATGAAGGAGGGGTCAGGGGTGCGGGGACCCGATGTATGGTGCACCCGGTCCAATTCGATTGGGTCATCTTTGGGGCATTGGAGTATTTGGTTGAAGATAGCCGTCACAGCCGCAGGTAGATCCTTGGGGTCAACCGACTCGGGTATCCCCCGTATACGTATGTTGTTGCGGCGACTGCGGTTTTCAAGGTCGTCCTGCTGGTATGAGAGCTGCTGAAGCAGGACAGTGTGGGTATTGAGGATCCGATCATGCGATTGTACAGTGTCCCGCAGGCCATCCACTGTGCTATCCACATCATCAAAGCGTACCCCCACATCTTTTCTCAAATCAGAGATCTCTTTTCGATATGTTTCCTCGATCCTATGCACACAGTGTTCAAAGTCAGCTTTGGTGGGTAGAGACCTCATGTAGCTGTGCAGGGATCTGATCTGCGATTCCATGTCCCATCCATCCCCCGATCCTAGGGAGGCATAAGAGCGGCTTTGTCACGATCGTCCTGGCGTTCCGGTCGCACACGGGAGACTTACCCGCAGAAGCCTGTCGTTGAGAACCCGTCGTTCCCCTTTGACACGCGCTAAAGCGAACGGACGCTCTCACGGTGGCATGAACGAGCGCACGCGCGCATGTGGGGTCACAAACGGGCGCACGGCCACTCGCGGGGGCACGCTGACTCGTCGTGTGACCGTTTTGGCGTCCTAAAGGCTTCTTAAGGTCCTTGCTCCATTCCCTTCTTGCTGTCCAGTCTACAGCGTGTTCGGAGATCCTGCTATTCAGTTCCTGTACCTGTTACCTTGGTTCCTGTTACCCGGCTAGTTCTTGACCTTGACCTGTTGCTGCCTGCCTACGACTTCTTGCTTGTCTGACCACGTCTCTGCCTCATCCTCTTGTACCGCGTTGACCGTTTCCTGCTGACCCGGCCTGCACCCGACTCCGCTGTTCCTGCCTACCCGTTTGGATTTCCTGTGACTGCTGTCTTCGCTGACGACCGTCTGCCTGCCAGTCTACCCACTTGTGCCTGCCTCACCAGCCGATTACCATCAGCCCTACCTACTCGCTGTCGGTGTTCTGCTGCTTATCCGGACCTGCCTCTATCTGCCAGGCACTTGTGCCCTCTGAACTTTTGAATTCCTGTTACCACCTCCAGGGGTTCATTAGCCAGGGGATACGAGGGGCCGCTCCCTGCATTCCGGGCTCGTCTACTAGGTACGTGACAGTACTGGACAGCCATGTCCGAGCCTGCGCGGGGAGCCTCCCCCATGGACGAGCTTTGCCGAACCTGGCTGGCCTTACCCAGGCAGTAAAGAGTCTACAAGAAGGCTACGGCAGACTGGAAGAACAAGTCCAGGCGCTATCTGCTTCTTCGCCAGCTGCTCCGGGGGCCCACGCCCCACCATCAGTGGTGATGATGCCACCCGAGCCCAGGGTCCCAACCCCGGAACGATTCGCGGGAGACCGGAACAAGTTCAGAGCCTTCCGCAACTCCTGCGAGCTCTATTTCGCCCTGCAACCGAGGACCTTCTCCCTTGAGGCGACTAAGGTGGGGTTCGTTATTTCCCTTCTGACGAACGAACCTCAGGCCTGGGCACATCGTCTGCTGGAACGAAAGGATCCGTCCTTAGACACCATGAACACCTTCTTCCTGGCGATGTCTAGACTCTATGAGGATCCCCAACTCGCTGCGACCGCTGAAGCAGCCTTACACGCCCTGCAACAAGGTCGCAGGCCTGTGGAGGACTATGTGTTGGAGTTCCGACGTTGGAGCGCTGACACGGACTGGAACAACGCGGCCCTGCGATATCAGTTCCGCATGGGTCTGTCCGAGCCTCTGAAGGACGAGTTGGCACGTGTGGGCATTCCCGAAACTCTGGAAGCTCTGATAGACATCTCAGTCCAAATTGATAGGCGCCTGAGAGAGCGCCGCCAAGAGCATTCTACCGCAGCTACTCGCCCGGTCTGGATGTTACCACGGGTGCCTAGCTCCGCCCACCCAGCTCCTTCTGTTCCAGCCGCAGCCACTTTGGATCCCCCGGAACCTATGCAGCTGGGGCTACTCCGTCCATCCCTGACTCCAGAGGAACGCCAATGTTGCCGGGTCAACAACCTCTGCCTGTACTGTGGAGAGCCAGGACACTTTGTTCGCACTTGCCCAGCTAAGATGCGTAAGTGCCTCCTTGTTCCACCTGTCCCCTCACCTGTGTTGTCTGATAACACCTCTCACCTGGCTGTCCCTGTTCTTTTGCAGCTTCCAGGAAGGACTATTCCAACCCACGCAGTTATTGACTCCGGGGCGTGCAGTGGCTTTGTAGACTCGTCCTTCGCCCGGAAGAACATGATTCCCCTTAGACCGAGAGAGAAGGGGCTCTCGGTATACCTGGCCGATGGGTCTACTTTGGAATCAGGACCAGTGACTCAGGAGACTAGTCCCCTATCTGCTGTCATCGCCGGGACTCACCAAGAATTCCTATGCCTAGATGTCATCAAGTCTCCTCTGTTCCCCATCATTCTAGGTATGCCTTGGTTGAAAGCACACAACCCACGCATCGATTGGGCCACTGGAATGATTGAGTTTCCTTCGGTCTACTGTCTCCAGCATTGTTGCCCTACAGTTAACGGGGACTCTTCGGCCCTCCTCTGCTTGGAAGCAGACGAAGAAACCCGACAAGCTGTGCCCAAGGAATATCATGACTTCCTAGATGTTTTCAGTAAGAAGGGGGCCGAGACTCTACCACCTCATAGGCCATATGACTGCCCTATTGAACTACTCCCGGGGGCAGAAATCCCCTTCGGAAGAATCTTCCCTCTATCCGAGTCTGAACTGAGTACCCTGAAGTCCTACTTGGATGATAACCTTGAGAAGGGATTTATCCGACCCTCTACCTCCCCGGCTGGCGCTGGGATTTTCTTCGTGGAAAAGAAAGACCACTCCTTACGCCCATGTGTGGACTATCGGGCGTTGAACAAAATCACCATTAAAAATCGCTACCCCCTGCCATTAGTACCCAAACTTTTTCAGAGACTAGGTTCTGCTAAGTTGTTCTCCAAGCTGGATCTTCGGGGTGCCTACAACCTCGTCCGTATTAGGAGGGGTGACGAGTGGAAGACTGCCTTCCGTACCCGCTTCGGGCACTTCGAATACTTGGTGATGCCGTTCGGGCTGTGTAACGCCCCAGCCACGTTTCAGCATTTTGTCAATGACATTTTTAGAGATTACCTTGATCTGTTTGTAATTATTTACCTTGACGACATCCTAATTTTTTCCCCCACTTTAGCTGACCACCGGGAACACGTGAAGAAGGTTCTGACTCGTCTCCGCCTTCACGGCTTGTACGCCAAACCCGAGAAATGTGTCTTCGAACGGCAGAGCATCCAGTTTCTCGGCCTGGTCATCTCTGTGAGAGGGATTGAGATGGATCCCCAGAAGATCTCCGCAATTCAGGACTGGCCTGCCCCTTCCGATAAAAAGGGAGTTCAGCGATTTGTGGGATTCGCAAATTTTTACCGCAAGTTTATTAAGGGATTCTCTTCTATTATCTCTCCCATTACCGGACTGACCAAGCAGGGCCAGAAGTTTCATTGGACCCCCGAAGCACAAGAGGCCTTCAAGACTCTGAAGGATTTGTTCGTATCGGCCTCTGTCCTGAAACACCCCGATTCCGCTCTACCATATATCCTCGAAGTTGACGCCTCAGAAATAGCAGTCGGAGCGATTCTTTCCCAGAGGCAGGGGCCCAAGTCCTTACTCCACCCGGTTGCCTTCTTTTCCCGCAAATTGTCGGAGGCAGAGAGGAACTACGAAGTCGGAGATCGTGAGTTACTGGCAATTAAATCTGCACTCGAGGAGTGGCGCTACCTGCTGGAGGGAGCCACCCATCCGATCCTGGTCTATACCGACCACAAAAACTTGGAGTACCTTAAGACAGCAAAGAGATTGAAGCCCTGTCAGGCCAGGTGGGCACTCTTCTTCTCCAGGTTTTCATTTCACATCACATACCGTCCCGGATCCAAGAATACCAAGCCAGACGCTCTATCCCGCATGTCCAGGCAACCGGAGAGCCTGCCACCTACTGATACCATCCTTTCTACAGGGAACTTTCTTCTGCTCCAGGGGGATGTGGTGTCTCAAGTTAAGCAGGCTTCCATAGGCACAACACCTCCATCCGGTATCCCGTTATCTTCCAGTAATGACCTTCTGTGGCATGAGGGCAAGATCTTTGTTCCCCAGGAAGTTCGGACTCTGGTTCTGGCCTCCTGTCATGACCACCCATTGGCCGGCCACTTTGGGGTATTCAAGACTTTGGAATTACTCCGACATACATTTTGGTGGCCACGAATGAAGGACGACTGCAAGAGTTATGTGGAGGCTTGTGTCACCTGTATTCGGAGTAAGGGCAACAAGTCTAGAGCCTGGGGTCTGCTAAAACCGCTACCTGTTCCTGATAGACCATGGAGGATGATCTCCATGGATTTCATCGTCGAACTCCCTCCTTCGGAGAACTGTTCAACGATCTTCGTCATAGTCGATAGACTCACCAAAATGGCCCACTTCCTGCCCATGAAGGGCACCCCCTCAGCCACAGAGACAGCCAACACCTTCGTTAAAGAGATTGTAAGACTCCATGGCATCCCCGCTAACATCACATCTGATAGGGGGTGCAGTTCACCTCAATATTCTGGAGAGCACTCTGCGGAGCTCTGAAAATCGACCTTTGCCTGTCCTCAGCCTACCACCCGCAGACCAACGGCCAGACCGAGAGGACGAACCAGACACTGGAGCCTTCGTTGTTTCTCGTCCTTCTCCCAAGATGACTGGGTCTCTCTTCTACCTATGGCCGAGTTCGCCTACAACAACACAGTCCACTCTGCCACCAAGCAGTCCCCTTTCTATGCGAACTTTGGCTTCCATCCATTGTTCTTGTCTGGCAATCTCCCCGAGTGTTCGGTACCCGCGGTACAGGAGAGTCTTAACTTCTTTGAAGTAAATAACAAACTTCTACAAGAAACCCTGACCAAGTCACAGGAACATAACAAAGAAGTTTTCGACAGGAAGAGAAGGGGGAGCTGGATCTCAAGGTTGGGGATCAGGTCTGGTTGTTCACCTTGAACCTTAGACTGTCTTGCCCCTCCAAGAAGTTGGGCCCAAAATTCGTGGGTCCCTTCCCGATCAAGAGGAAATTAAACAACGTGGCTTTTGAGCTCAAGCTTCCTGAATCCTTCCGGATCCATCCAGTCTTCCATGTGTCACTTCTCAAGCCCGCTGTCCCGGATCCTTTCGCTGACAGAATTACCAGTCCTCCAGAACCCATGATGGTCAATGGGGAAATTGAGTTCGAGATTGAATCCATACTGGACTGCAGGAAGAGACAGAACCAGATTCAATTTTTGGTCAAGTGGAAGGGGTACGGACCTGAGGAGAACTCCTGGGAGCCAGAATCTAACATCCACGCTAAGAGACTCATCCGTGCCTTTAAGAATTCTCACCCGAGTAAGATGGCTCAGTTGAGCATCCGGAGGCTGCCCCTTGGGAGGGGGCAATGTCACGATCGTCCTGGCGTTCCGGTCGCACACGGGAGACTTACCCGCAGAAGCCTGTCGTTGAGAACCCGTCGTTCCCCTTTGACGCGCGCTAAAGCGAACGGAAGCTCTCGCGGCGGCATGAACGAGCGCACGCGTGCACGTGGGGTCACGAACGGGCGCACGGCCACTCGCGGGGGCACGCTGACTCGTCATGCGACCGTTTTGGCGCCCTAAAGGCTTCTTAAGGTCCTTGCTCCATTCCCTTCTTGCTGTCCAGTCTACAGCGTGTTCGGAGATCCTGCTATTCAGTTCCTGTACCTGTTACCTTGGTTCCTGTTACCCGGCTAGTTCTTGACCTTGATCCGTTGCTGCCTGCCTACGACTTCTTGCTTGTCTGACCACGTCTCTGCCTCATCCTCTTGTACCGCGTTGACCGTTTCCTGCTGACCCGGCCTGCACCCGACTCCGCTGTTCCTGCCTACCCGTTTGGATTTCCTGTGACTGCTGTCTTCGCTGACGACCGTCTGCCTGCCAGTCTACCCACTTGTGCCTGCCTCACCAGCCGATTACCATCAGCCCTACCTACTCGCTGTCGGTGTTCTGCTGCTCATCCGGACCTGCCTCTATCTGCCAGGCACTTGTGCCCTCTGAACTTTTGAATTCCTGTTACCACCTCCAGGGGTTCATTAGCCAGGGGATACGAGGGGCCGCTCCCTGCATTCCGGGCTCGTCTACTAGGTACGTTACAGGCTTCTGGTAAGCCTGGGGGAGAGGGCAGTGTCCTCAGAGTGTGAGAGCAGGCTGTGGGGACGCACCTGAGATTGCAGGGCTGATTCAGAGCGCGCCGGAGATGGAGGGGCCGGTGTCCCTTTGGATGCTGGTCGGTGCTGTGAGGACAACCGTCCATGGCCGAAATAATCATCTAGATCCCCTCCCGGGTGACGGCCATTGCCGCTCTTGTGTGCTTTGGGCTTGTCTTTCCCCATTGAGCTGTGTTTGGTCCGGTTTACTGTCCGAAATGAGGGCCGTGGGGTCGGGGGAGCCAGGAGCTGAGTGTAGGCCCGACCTACCTCTCCATATGTGGGGGTAGACCCTTATAGGTGAAAGTCTAGATCATTTAGGAGGGGCTTGCATACGTCAAGACGTGGCCCTATAGTTACAGTCATGAGATAGTTCAAGGTGACCTCCGCCGTAGTAATTTTGTGAGGTATGCTGGCTTATTATCTGAGAGGATTGTAAGATCGTCCAGGTAGAAGGAATGTAAAGTTGTCAGTCCCCTGCTGCAGTAGGGTAAATGAGTACACAAAGATAGCCAGAGAAGAGTCTGTATGCAGAGGGAGTATGAGGCTGCAGGGGATGCTTGGAGCAAGGATGCCTGGAATAGTGGGCCAGGAGAGCAGACTGGGGTCACAATCAAATGTGGATGGAGAACCACAAGTAGATAAATAATTCAAATAAAGCAATCCTCCGTGAGGGGGGGGGGGGGTGGTCGATCAGGCCAGAGTAAGTAGGCAAACCGCGGCAGCAGTTGTAGGCCGGAACGGCCGTGGAGCACTTTCCGGGCAGCAGCTGTAGGAAACCCTGGGGATCCTTAGGCCTCAGTAGGCCGCACTAGGCCAGAGCCGGCCGCGGGCTCCCCGAGGGCCGCGGAAGCCCGAAACCGCCCAAAATGAGACTCGGGCGAGGGGGGAGATGACGGGAGGGGACCGATGACAGCCCCTTACCTCACCCGCCGGCGTGGCTCCGGTGGCTTCAGGCGATCCCGGAGGCCCAAGATACATCGCAGCGGATTTAGCGCAATTGTACCCACTTAATTTTGTCCCTCTCCTGAATAGACTGAAATCTGATTTGGGAAACTGCCATGCTTTAACACTGACCTGGTTCGGGCGCTGTAATGCATTCAAAATGATGGCCCTCCCGCGGATCTTATACTTGTTCCAGACATTACCGATCCGGTTACCCCCAATTTTTTTCATTTCAGACAACTGCAGGTGCTGCTCCGGGACTTTGTTTGGGTGCGCAAACCGCCCAGAGCCCGTTTGCAATTGCTTGCCAGACCAAAGGACAAGGGGGGTCTGGGTCTCCCAGATCTGAGACAATACTACAGAGCGACTCTGCTAGCGAGAGTCGTTGATTGGCATTGTAATGGCCCACACAAGCAGTGGGTGGAGATGGAGATTGAGGATGGATCAATTCCCCTATTGACCTCCCCGTGGCTCCTGTCCTCCCTACCAAAAGACCTCAGAGATCACCCCGTAGTGGGAGCTACGTTGGCTGTTGTGTGGAGGTTGTTCCGCTGCACACACATTGCTCCCCTGCCGTCACCAATGACTCCGGTTATAGGTAATCCAGGCTTCCCACCGGGATTTACCAACAAGACACTGCGACAGTTGACAGTGGTGGGGAAACAGCGTCTGGGAGAGGTGTGGCCCTCGGGAGGGCTCCCGACCACGCAATCTGTCGCCGAGCTTTCTGACCCTCCACTTGACTTGTTTAGTGCTTATCAACTTCGTCACTTTCTTCTGGCCATACAAAGGGCCCCCTACACTCCTAGAGACCTGACGCCCTATGAATCCATCTGTCACAAAAGGGAACCTGTGCGACACACCCTCTCCCTCCTGTACAACCTATTGAGTAGTCAGGAGGAGGAGTCGACCCCACCATTTATCCACAAATGGGAGAGGGACTTAGGCATCACATTTACCCCACAACAGATAGGGAAGATCCTGACCTGAGTACATAAAGCTTCCATCGCAAACCAATATCAAGAATCAGGATACAAGATAGTCTCACGCTGGTATAGAGTCCCATACCTTCTGAATAAAATGAATAGATCGATCCCGGATGTTTGTTGGAGGTGCAATTCAGATACAGGGACCATGGGACACATTTTCTGGGCATGCCCGGCCTTGAGGAACTTTTGGGTGGAGGTGACCGGGACGATAAAAACTCTCACAAATGTAGATATCGCAGACAACCCAGCAGCTTGCCTTCTACACTTGTCCGAACAGCCTATTCGAAAATACACAAAAAAACCTCACGATGCAACTCCTGAACACCGCCTGGGCCTGCATTCCCACACTGTGGAGGCAGCCTCAGTTCCCATCCAAGGTGCTGTGGTATTCCAAAGTCAATCATATTCTCCGGATGGAAGAATTGACTGCCACCCTTCACAACACTGAAGAGGCATTTAGTGTTACATGGAGGCCCTGGAGGTATTTTACTGGTACTCGAGACTACATTCGGGAGGTGAGCAGCGCCCCTGTCCCAGAAAACGACTGAACATCTAACGTTTACCTACGTAGGCCATGTCTGCCCTGGGTGGCATTCCCCCCCCCTCCCTTTTTGTCTTTATTTTTCTTTTTTTTCCCCGCCGCCATCCCCCCCTCCTCTCTCTCCGTCTTTGCACTCTCTTCTCCCCCCGTTCTCCCTTTTGACTATGCCTTGTCTCCTTACTAGCCTTCGGGACCCAGAAGAACCCCAGGGTTCTGGACATGACCGGCTCATATTTTACTCTGGTTCACATAGGTCATGATAAGCTGGCTCGCTGTGGTCCCAGTTGTTCTCCATGATTACATTTGTACTCAGAGTCACTCTGTGGATGGTGAGGAAAGGAACAAAGAGCAACAAGGAAACAAAGACCTGAAGTGTGCCAAAGGTCACGTGGTCAGTATGCCTAAAAGGGGGCATACCCAAGTATGAAATATAAAGAATGAAATTAAAAGAAAAAGGGAATGGGTGGGTGGGACACGCGACCGACGTCCAACGAGGAGGAGGCAGAGGAGGGCAGGCTTTTTGCAGCCTGACTCCTCCTACAAATACAGGCTTACCCTGCGGTCAGCCTTTACACTTGTACTCAGAGTCACTCTGTGGATGGTGAGGAAAGGAACAAAGAGCAACAAGGAAACAAAGACCTGAAGTGTGCCAAAGGTCACGTGGTCAGTATGCCTAAAAGGGGGCAAAAAATAAAACAGTAGGAAGAAAGCTCAACAAACCAGATGACCCAGTGAATAACGTCTAACCTGGAGTGGCGGCAAATGAGTTATGCCTTTGCCGCAGAGAAGGAAACGCTCAGGCCGCGTACACACGGGCGGACTGTTCGCCCAACCTTGTCCGCTGAACAGTGTTCGGGCGGACAGTCCGCTCGTGTGTGGGCTTTCAGCGGACAGTTTCAGCGGACAGTTGGACGGACAAAGTCTTTCGGAAATTCCGAAAAACTGTCCGCTGAAACTGTGTTTGAGCGAACAGTCCGCCCGTGTGTGGGCCTGTCCGCTGTACTTTCGAAATGAGCGGACTGTTCCCGCTCGGAAAGTCCGCCCATTTCGAGCGCGTGTACAGGTAGGCGGGGCCCGCGAAGGAGACGTCGCGGGCTCCGCCGCCTGGAATGGGCTTAAAGGGGAACCCCAACGCCGAAAAAAATCGGCGTGGGGGTTCCCCCAAAGTCCACACCAGACCCTTGTCCGAGCACGCTACCCGGCCGGCCAGGAAAGGGGGGCGAGCGAGCGCGCCCCCCCTCCTGAGCCGTACCAGGCCGCGTGCCCTCAACATGGGGGGGTGCCTTGGGGAAGGGGGGGCCGCGCGGCCCCCCCACCCCAAAGCACCTTGTCCCCATGTTGATGAGGACAAGGGCCTCTTCCCGACAACCCTGGCCGTTGGTTGTCGGGGTCTGCGGGCGGGGGGCTTATCGGAATCCGGGAGCCCCCTTTAAGAAGGGGGCCCCCGGATACCGGCCCCCCACCCTATGTGAATGAGTATGGGGTACAATGTACCCCTACCCATTCACCTGTGAAATAAAGTACAAAAAAAAACACAACACAGGGAAAAAATATTTTATTGCACAGCTCCGGGGGTCTTCCGTCTTCGGGGGTCTTCTCGCCGGACTCCTCCGCTATCTGTGTGTAGCTCTTTTACTAGCGGAGGAGTCCGGCTTTCTTCCTCCCCGCCGCCGGCCTCTTCTCCCGACTTCGGGGGTCTTGTCCCCCTCTTCGGTTCTTCTGCCGGGCCACCGCGCCTTCTTGTAGCTCTTTTGCAGGCGGTGGCCCGGTCTTCTGTCGCCGCTGTCGTCGCCGCCGCCGCCGCCGCCGCCTTCCGTTCTTGTTCTTCTTCTTGTTCTTCTTCTTCTTCCCCAGGAGATGTTGACTCGACGAGCTCTCCGGCCGGAATGCCAGAGCCGCGCTGTGCGGTCACTTATATAGTGACAATGGGGCGGTGTCACATGGTATATGTCACATGGGTTGGTCACATGGTGACCCCGCCCCCTTACGATGTCATAGTCCCCATGTGACATCAACCCATGTGACCAACCCATGTGACATATACCATGTGACACCGCCCCATTGTCACTATATAAGTGACCGCACAGCGCGGCTCTGGCATTCCGGCCGGAGAGCTCGTCGAGTCAACATCTCCTGGGGAAGAAGAAGAAGAACAAGAAGAAGAACAAGAACGGAAGGCGGCGGCGGCGGCGACGACAGCGGCGACAGAAGACCGGGCCACCGCCTGTAAAAGAGCTACAAGAAGGCGCGGTGGCCCGGCAGAAGAACCGAAGGCGGCGACAGAAGAACGGAAGGCAGCGGCGACAGAAGACCGGGCCACCGCCTGCAAAAGAGCTACAAGAAGGCGCGGTGGCCCGGCAGAAGAACCGAAGAGGGGGACAAGACCCCCGAAGTCGGGAGAAGAGGCCGGCGGCGGGGAGGAAGAAAGCCGGACTCCTCCGCTAGTAAAAGAGCTACACACAGATAGCGGAGGAGTCCGGCGAGAAGACCCCCGAAGACGGAAGACCCCCGGAGCTGTGCAATAAAATATTTTTTCCCTGTGTTGTGTTTTTTTTTGTACTTTATTTCACAGGTGAATGGGTAGGGGTACATTGTACCCCATACTCATTCACATAGGGTGGGGGGCCGGTATCCGGGGGCCCCCTTCTTAAAGGGGGCTCCCGGATTCCGATAAGCCCCCCGCCCGCAGACCCCGACAACCAACGGCCAGGGTTGTCGGGAAGAGGCCCTTGTCCTCATCAACATGGGGACAAGGTGCTTTGGGGTGGGGGGGCCGCGCGGCCCCCCCTTCCCCAAGGCACCCCCCCATGTTGAGGGCACGCGGCCTGGTACGGCTCAGGAGGGGGGGCGCGCTCGCTCGCCCCCCTTTCCTGGCCGGCCGGGTAGCGTGCTCGGACAAGGGTCTGGTGTGGACTTTGGGGGAACCCCCACGCCGATTTTTTTTCGGCGTTGGGGTTCCCCTTTAAGCCCATTCCAGGCGGCGGAGCCCGCGACGTCTCCTTCGCGGGCCCCGCCTACCTGTACACGCGCTCGAAATGGGCGGATTTGCCTCCGCCTTACGTGGGCGAGTCCGTTCATTTCAAAAGTTGAGCGGACTGTTTGGCAAACAGTTCGTTGAAACAGTCCGCTCGTGTGTGGGCAAGTCCGCTCATGCAAATTTTGAGCGGACTGTTTGCCGAAACTGTTTGACGAACAAGGTTGGGCAAACAGTCCGCGCGTGTGTACGCGGCCTAAGAAAGGCAGTAGCCCCTCCCCTGGCTTCAGGAACCACAAAGCCAGCTATAGCACCCCCTTGAGCCCCAACCCAGCGACCCACGCAAGATAAAACCTAAGAGTACGTGAACGTCATAAAATGAACCCACAATGGAAAGTCAGCTAAGCACAGCAGGGAGTCCCCACCGCTAGAGACCTGGATGGCTTCAAACGGAAAAGCAGAAAATAAAACAACCTGACAGATCATTCAGCATGAAATGCTGAGACTTAACTGGATACGCCCAGAAAGTGCTGAAGGCTGATACAAGCTGGAGGAGGCAAAAAAGGAAACTAAAACAAAACAGAAAAGCAAAAAGGAACTAGATGTTTCACCAACAGGACTGGAAACCTAACCTGGAAACAATGCAAGCAGTGTCATGGGCCTTCCTGGAATTTAAAACAAACCCAATGATCAAGGCTGCAGTGCCAACCAAATGGAAAACCAAACTACCACAACTGGAACTGAAAAGAAAGTGCGTTACTGGAACCTGCTTCTGAGACCCGAGCCTACAGATACTGGCCCGGGCCCCGTGATCTACGAAAGTCCCTGAGCCAGTAGAAACTGTGGTTCAATGAAAAACTGACTAACCAAACTTTCCATATCCCAGGGCAACTCCTGGCCGGACGCAGCTAGGAAATTAAAATAAATAGTGAGGAATGGCACCCAACTGATCAGGAACACAACTAGCGAGAGAATCGTGATCGGACAAAAAATACCTGCGACAAGAACGAAACCTGCGATAAGGAAACGTGACTGAACGAAAACATGAGTAGCGTGAACTGATCACCGTGAGCGGCATAAGAACTGCGGCTGCTTATAAAACACGACCTGCCTAGGAAATACAGGTTGCATGAGAGACGCAAATCAATAAAAACACAAGAGAAAACCCTGGGGGGTACACAAGAGAAAACCCTGGGGGGTACACAAGAGAAAACCCTGGGGGGTACACAAGAGAAAAGAAAAGCATAAGACACGAAACGTGCGGCAAATAGGAATATGTAAGAAACACGAGAAAAGGCAAGAAAACACGAGAAAAAACAAAAGAAACATGGGAAACGCAAGAAAATGCATGAGACATGCAAATAGCATCAGACACGTACAATACATCCGACACTAACAAGCATGAGGAACGTAAAATGCCTGAGAATCATGAAATTACACAAGGGTAAAGACATGAAAGGCATAAGACATGAAACGTGCGGCACATGGGAAATACGGAAGGAAACACAGGACAACGCGTAAGAAAACACGTGAATACGTCAAAACCATGGAAATACGTCGGAAAATGCTAGAAAAACATGGGAACACCGGGAGGAGCGGGCAGTCCCCTCATGGCACCGGATCAGCCCGAGGAGAGAAACAGACGGGCGGCCGAACACCCCCCCTCCCCCCGGCATGAACACTGGGAGGAGCGGACGGGCAGCACCCTCTGGAGCCGGAAACATCCCGAGGAGAGGAGCGGACGGCAGCCAAACACCCCCCCTCCCCCCGGCATGAACACCAGGAGGAGGGGCGGGCAGCACCCTCTGGAGCCGGAAACAGCCCGAGGAGAGGAGCGGACGGCGGCCAAACACCCCCCTCCCCCCGGCGTGAACAACGGGAGGAGGGGCGGGCGGGTGCACTGCATATGTGAGGGGGGGAGGGGGAGCCGGCGCGGCCGAAAACCTCCCCCTCCCCCTGCCAGGAGAATCGGCGCTGTAGTAGCAAACGCACCACCGCAGCGTCGTTCGCATAGTTGTAGGCAGGAGGAAGGCTCCCCCCGTGCAGACAGCAGCTGCCGGCGGGAGAACTCCCCCCACCCACAGATGCCCATAACGGAGCCAGCGGGGGCCACAAGCACCCCCGTCCATGTGCGAGCAACAGAATGACATCCTCCTCCGACCCGCCGGAAGTGACGCCAGCCACATGCGACCGACGTCCAACGAGGAGGAGGCAGAGGAGGGCAGGCTTTATGCAGCCTGACTCCTCCTACAAATACAGGCTTACCCTGCGGTCAGCCTTTACACTTGTCTGAACGGAGCTGCACTAGTTATACTGTACTACATGTCGGAGGTGGGATTTCTCTCTTTTCTGCATGAAACTGTAGGACTTCCCTCTGAGAACCCAAAGTTATTTGGCTGCCTATTTTTTGTTACCATGTAATTGTGACCCTGGGTCATGCTGTATGGTTGACTGTCATATTTATGTTGTTCTACTTATACTTAATAAAAGAATAAAAAAAAAAAAATAATAAGTCAATGCCAACAACTTAAAAAAAAGCCTATGGCATCGAGAAATCCCAGGCAGTCTCCCATCCAGGTACTAACCAGGTCCCAACCCTGCTTAGCCTCTGAGATCAAATGAGATTTGGCCCTTTCATGGTGATGCAGCCATAGTAGATTTTTTCAGGCACGCTAAACCCTCTTGACAAACTCCAAGATGGTCACCTTGGGAAACAAACAAAAAAAACAAGTCAATGCCAACAACATAAAAAGAAGCCTACAGCACCTAGTATTCCCAGGCGGTCTCCCATCCAGGTATTAACAAGGCGTGACCCTTTCTAGCCTCTGAGATCAGCGGAGATTGGGCGCTTTCAGGGTGATGTGCCCATAGGCAATCTCTTTGGGCACTCTCATCCCTCTTGACACATGCCAAGATGGTCACCTTGGGAAACAAGGGAAAAAAAACAGGTCAACACTGACAACATAATGAGAAGCCTACGGCACCTGGTATTGCCAGGCTGTCTCCCATCCAGGTACTAACCAGGCCCATCGCTGCTTAGCCTCCGAGATCAGATGAGATTGGGCTCTTTCAGGGTGATTTGGCCGTAGGCACTCTCTTTGGGCACGCTGAAGCCTCTTGACAAAGGCCAAGATGGTCACCTTGGGAAACAAGCTAAAAAAAACAGGTCAAAGCCAACAACATAAAAAGAAGCCTACGGCATAAGGTATTCCCAGGCGATCTCCCAATCAAGACACTAACCAGGCCAGATCCTTCTATGGCACCTGGACTTCCCAGGCAGTCTCCCATCCAGGTACTAACCAGGCCTGACACTGCTTAGCCTCTGAAATCAGACAAGATCGGGTGCTTTCAGGGTGATGTGGCCGTAAGCGTTCTCTTCAAGACACGCCCAACCCTCTTGACAAAGCCAAGATGGTCGCCTTGAGAAACAAGCGAAAAAAACAGGTCAAAGTCAACAACATAAAAAGAAGCCTATGGCACTTGGTATTCCCAGGCCCGACACTGTTTAGCCTCTGAGATCAGATGAGATTGGGCGCTTTCAGGGTGATGGGGCCTTAGGTGATCTTTTTGGGCACTCTCAACCCTCTTGTTAAACGCCAAGATGGCCACCTTGGGAAACAAGCGAAAATAAACAGGTCAATGCCAACAACATAAAAAGAAGCCTACGGCACCTGGTATTCACAGATCGTCTCCCTTACAGGTATTAACCAGGCCGTACACTGCTAGGCCTCCGGGATCAGATGAGATTGTGCGCTTTCAGGGTGATGTGGCCATAGGTGTTCTATTTAGACACTCTCAACCCTCTTGACAAATGCCAAGATGGTCATCTTGGGAAACAAGTGAAAAAAAACAGGTCAACGCCAACAACATAGACCCTGGCGGTCTCCCATCTGACCCAGACCCTGCTTACCCTCTGAGATCGGGCGCTTTCAGGGTGATGTGACCTTAGGCGAACGCTTCGGGACATACTCAAAACTCTTGACTGATGCTAAAATGGTCACCTTGGGAAACAAGCGAAAGAGAAACAGGTCAAAGCCAACAATATAAAAAGATTCCTACGGCACCTGTAATTAGGTACTATCCCGGCCGGACCCTGCTTAGCCTCTGAGATCAGATGAGATCGGGCGCTTTCAGGGTGATGTGGCCGTAGATTTCTTTGGGCTCTCTCAGCCCTCTTGACAAATGCCAAGATGATCACCTTGGGAAACAAGCGGAAAAAAAAAACATGTCAACGCCAACAACATAAAAAGAAGCCTATGGCACCTGGTATGCCCAGTTGGTCTCCCATCCAGTTACTAATCAGGCCCGACAATGCTTAGCCTCTGAGACACTTTCAAGGTGATAGGGCCATAGGCGATCTCTTCGGGCACTCTCAACCATCTTGACAAACGCCAACATGGTCATCTTAGGAAACAAGCGAAAAAAAACAAGTCATTGCCAACATTGGAGGCTAAGCAGGGTTGGGCAATCAGTTTCCTTGCCTGAAATAGGCATCTCAGAACTGCCATCTGGCTGCTTCCCGGGTTTCCAACTCCTTCAACTAATCCCAGGAGACAATACTTTGCCTCCATCCTGATGGAGGTTCCAAACACCCGATCAATGGTTCCTGTCACCTCTGTCCAGTAGCGGGTCAACTTCGGGCACCTCCAAAACATGTGCATCATGTCTCCCCCCATGTTCCCACACCGGGGGCAACTTGCGTCCGGCCTTTCGGCCAAATTGAAAACGTTTACGAGGAGCATAATAGGTTCTATATAATAAGTACAGATGTGACATCCTCTGTGAGGAGAGCCACAATTCACAACAGGCAGGATTCCTGTGGCCAATTATAGCTCAGGGGGGTTTGTATAGTGTGTTGCGGTGGTCAGGGAAAGAGGACGATAGTCAGGGACAGTGTCTTTACTGCTTGGGAACCTAGCACTGTTAGAGTGGGTGTTAAGTGCCTCCTGCACAGTACACACCTGAAGCTACCCTTTATCACTGGTGTTCAATTTCTGCAATACATGCATCTGCAGTGCAGAAGTTAGAGTGGGTGTTGTGTGCCTCCTGCACAGTATACACCTTATTGCTGGTGTTCTGTTTCTGTAATACAGGAAGACACTTTCAAGGTGATAGGGCCATAGGCGATCTCTTCGGGCACTCTCAACCATCTTGACAAACGCCAACATGGTCATCTTAGGAAACAAGCGAAAAAAAACAAGTCATTGCCAACATTGGAGGCTAAGCAGGGTTGGGCAATCAGTTTCCTTGCCTGAAATAGGCATCTCAGAACTGCCATCTGGCTGCTTCCCGGGTTTCCAACTCCTTCAACTAATCCCAGGAGACAATACTTTGCCTCCATCCTGGTGGAGGTTCCAAACACCCGATCAATGGTTCCTGTCACCTCTGTCCAGTAGCGGATCAACTTCGGGCACCTCCAAAACATGTGCATCATGTCTCCCCCCATGTTCCCGCACCGGGGGCAACTTGCGTCCGGCCTTTCGGCCAAATTGAAAACGTTTACGAGGAGCATAATAGGTTCTATATAATAAGAACAGATGTGACATCCTCTGTGAGGAGAGCCACAATTCACAACAGGCAGGATTCCTGTGGCCAATTATAGCTCAGGGGGGTTTGTATAGTGTGTTGCGGTGGTCAGGGACAGTGTCTTTACTGCTTGGGAACCTAGCACTGTTACAGTGGGTGTTATGTGCCTCCTGCACAGTACACACCTGAAGCTACCCTTTATCACCGGTGTTCAATTTCTGCAATACATGCATCTGCATTGCAGAAGTTAGAGTGGGTGTTGTGTGCCTCCTGCACAATATACACCTTATTGCTGGGGTTCTGTTTCTGTAATACAGGAACCTAGCACTGTTACAGTGCTAGGGTGTACAGAGAAGCTGGTATATATAGAAGACTACAGCATACAGAAGAAAGGCTAGTGAATACAGAATACAGACTCGTGTATGTAGATAGGCTTGAGTATATAGAGATGCTAGAGTAAACAGTGAGGCTGGGGTACACAGAGAGGCTAGTTTAAAGAGAGGCTAGTATATACAAAGATGTTAGTGTATATAGAGAGGTTAGTGTATAGAGAAAGACGCGTGTATACAGATAGGACAGTGCATATAGAGAGACTAGTGTATACAGAAGACAGGCTTGGGTAAACATCCAAGCTGAAAGTGTATACAGAAGACTGGGTAGTGTATACAGAGAGTCTACTGGGTACAGAAGACAGGTTGGTGTATTCTAGCTAGTTTTTACAGTCTAGTGTATACAGATGACAGGCTGTGGTATACAGAGGGTTTAGTGTATTCAGAGAGTCTAGTGTATACAGTCGGGGAGTGTATAAATAAGACTGGCTAGTTTACACAGTGTTTACAGAGATGCAAGGGTGTACAGAGAAGCTAGTATATATAGAAGACTACAGCATACAGAAGAAAGGCTAGTGAATACAGAATAAAGGCTGGCTTCTACGGAGAGGCTAGTGTATGCAGAACACTATCTAGGGTATACAGAGAGGCTAGATTATACAGAGAGGCTAGTGCATAGAGTGAAGCTATTGTATATGGAAGGCTGGCTAGTGTGTACAGAAGAAAGTCTAGACAGGCTATAAAGAGAGACAAGTGTTTACAGAAGACAGTTTGGGGTATACAGAGATGCTAGTTTATACAGAGAGACTAATGTATAAAGAAGACAGGCTAGGGCATACAGAAGACAGAAGACGGGCTAGTGTATTCAGAACATAGGCTAGTGTATATTGAAGACAGGCTATTGTATGCAGAAGACCGGCTAGTGTAAACATGCTGGTGTATATAGAGAGGCTAGTGAATTTAGAGGGTATGCTAAGTGATAACAGAAGACAATCTTGGCTATACAGAGACATTTCATCATTTCATCTAGCTCACATCTCTAATGGAGTTTGTCTCATTGCCATGTTATGCCTTTTAATTCTTATGCTAAATATAGATTATACTCACTACACGATTTTAATCATCCACATAAGCATGCAATAAAACTATCATTCATCAAAATAAACCATGTACTCTTTTGCTCTATTTTGCATATTTGTAATTCTCCACATCAACTGTCACATTATGTGACAGTCCTGACACACCATCCTGACTTATTTTGCTTTATTTCTTATTAGAAATATAGAGTACGATCTCCAAATCCGGTTAAATCTATTCACTTCGATGAGTTCTACCGCTAATTGTACGATCTATGCAAAATGTTCACAAAACCATCCATTTGCTACCAGACATGCTGCACATACTAAGAGTAATGTAATTATCGCTCGCTAACGATGTAAACAGTTTTATTGCTTTTCTGACATTAACCGAGTATCTCTGACATTAACTGAGTATCTCTCTGCACTATGATCTTAATAATAATAATAATAATAGGATTGTGTAATGCAAAGATCAACTAGTCTAATATAAGCTTTCTCAATGGTACCGGCATATCCTTTAAATTTAGACTAACGCAACTATTTCTCGGCCATTTTCAAGCTAAGCTTTCAATCTCTTACCGTTGAACAGCGTTACTTCTTCATTTAAATGTCCTATTGGTCGCCTATATTATATTACTCTCTGAAAAGCACTAGTCTTACATCTTAAAAAACAGTTTTATTGCTCAACCAGTATCAGCTGTCATGACATAAGCAAATAAACGTTTCCACTGTTTGACTCAATTTTCTGTATTACTTCTTTTTCTCCACCTTAACTGTCACAGTTAAAACACAGTGACAAAACATTTATTTTTACCGCAGCAAAATGTAAGAAAAGCAGTGTAAGCCGTCTTTCTGCCATATGCTTCATTAAAATTAATGTACCGCTTTTAAATCCATATCAATTCCACATAACCGTGAACCGTCTTAAAATTGTAACATTTACTGATAGCAATTACTGATATTACATTATGACTATACCAGTGGAAAATGGAACTGTGAAATTAATCCTAATCTCAGAGTTAATTTAGCTGATAAATTTACGATTTACTCAACGATTTAAACTTAGATTTTTTCAAGCTAAGTCTATTTAATCTTAAGTCATTTATACTATATTCTACTGTACTCTTAAATTATGTACTGTTGTTCTGTATTTTAGCCATGCTCATATTTAATTTTATGTTGCAACCATCGAATCTCATTGCTATCCCGACATTCTGCCTTAATGAGGATATTACTTTGCAACTATCCCTTGATCCCTTTTGTGTATTCACTTTATCTCGACCTATATATACTGCCTCAATATTTTCCTAAATTGTTTTGCTATAGTTATTATTATTATATTATAGAGATAACTATCTCTAAATCATTGTAAACCTGACCATAGTTATAATGGCTACAGCTTATTTTACGTTAAAGCAAAATTCACACAAAACCATTTTTTTTAAAAACCTTTACACATTAAGAGTAATGCAACCATCTCTCGCTACCTCTTTGCAATAGGATTCTCTTTCCAGTGGAAACGGAAAATAGTCATTGTAAGCCGTCTTCCTGCGTAACAAAATTAATGGAACGATTTGCACGTTGGAATTCTGCTTAGCTCACACTTTGCTGCATGTAGCCGCGTTAATTGTATTAATGGTTACATGTAAATACCCAATGGGGATTGACATTTCATGTCTATCTCACATCTCTAATGCAATTTGTCTCTTTGCCATATCATACTTTGCCAGTTACTATACTTTCTCATCCTTAAAGACACGTAAGGATCCTGAAAAACGATAAAAAAACCTAGTCACTTCGTTGCTGATATTTCATGATTACAGTCAGACAATCATCTCATCTAATTGCTATTCCAACATTCTGCCTTGGTATTACTTTGCAACGCTCTATTGAACAATATTTTGTGTATTTCCACTTAAACTCGTCTCAATATTATCCGTTCTAATTTTGCTAAATTTGATTGTAGAGTTTGCTATGTCTAAATCCATATACTCACCTTTATTACGTATACTGCTAATTTTAGGATAATACAAAACCATCGTATTGCTTCTTTACACGCTGCACATATTAAGAGTAATGCAATGCTACCGTGAACAGTTTAATTGCTCTTCTCACATTTAGCTGGTATCTCTCTCCAATAGGAAACTGAATTTTTACAACAACGATCACTCATCTAATATCAGTCAACTCAGTGCTACCAGGATAACTTTTACATTTAGAGTAATGAAATGATTTCTCTGTCATTTTGAAGCTACTGCAACTAACGCTTCCGATCTCTTTTCAACTGTAAAACTTAATCTCTGCTATTGCAGAATATTTAGCTGCTTAGCTCACACTTTGCTGTACGTAGCCGTGTTAACAGTATTAATAACTGTAAGTAACCAAAGGGGATTGACATTTAATCTCTAATTCAGATTCACATTTCTAATGCAGTTTGTCTTTTTGCCATGTCATACTCTGCCAGTTATTATCCTTTCTCATCCTTATGCTATATTTGGGGTATATTCACTACATGATTGAAGACACGTAATGAACCTGATTGATAAAAACCTACACACGTAGTTGCTGTTATTTCGTGTATTTCCACTTAAACCCGACCTGTGTATACTGTCTCAATATTAATCTGAGTTATTTTGCTATATTTATTATTAGAATAAACAGATTACTATCTCTAAATCCTGGTAAACCAACTCACACCCAACCATCTTATTTCTTCCTTACACGCAGCACATATTAAGATATTAACATTTAGCCGGTATCTCTCTGCAATAGTAAACGGAATGTGTAGATCACTCATCTAATATCGTCTTCTCAGTGCTTCCAAATTTAGAGTAATGCAACGATTTCTCAGTTTTATGAAACTACTGCAACTAACGCATTGGATCTCTTTCCTGTTAAATTACGCTCTGCAATATTAAGCCATGTAAATTGTCCTATTGGTCTGCTAACAATGCTATGTATAATTATACAAATCTTTCAAAAGCAATATCGTCTCACTGCAATACTTACACTCTGCATAATACATATAATAATGCGAATAGTGCTAATAATAAAGTCGTCTAAAACTCGGCTATAAGTAGAGAATAAAACTATCTTACATCAAAATAAACCATTACTGCCAAACCAATAACGGCCAATTACTTAACGTCTATCAGTCAATGACTTAACAAAATAAACTTAGCACTCTGTTGCTCTATTTTGTATATTTGTATAAAATAAAGTCCTGTCTTCTTTACACGCTAGCCTTTCTGTATACATTAATCTCTCTGTGTACACCAGCCACTCTATATAGACTAGCCTCTCTGTCTTCTGTATACACGTGCCCGTAATCTATATACACCAGCCTGCCTTCTTTTTACAATAGTCTCGGTGTCCCAGCCTCTCTGCATACACTAGCCTCACTGAATGCCCCAGACTGTCTTCTTTATACACAAGCCTATCTGTAAAAAATAGCCTGCCTTTTGCACTCATTAGCCTCTCTGTAAAACACAGTCTCTCTCTGGATCCCCTAGCCTCCATCTCTGCATACCCAGGACCTTCCTCTGTATAATCTAGCCTATCTGTATACACTAGCCTGTCTTTTGTACAAATTAGCCTCTCTGTAGCCGGTCTTCTGTCTACTCTTGGTTGTCTTTTGTTATACACTAGCATCTCTTTATAAATGATCTCTCTGTATACCCAAGCCTCTCTGTATACACTAGTCCGCCTGTATACACTAGCAAGTCTGCATACACTAGCCTCTCTTTGTAACCCAATCTCTCTCTCTGTATACCATAGCCTCCATCTCTGCATACCCAGGACGTTCTTCTCTATAATCTAGCCTATCTGTATACACTAGCCGGTCTTCTGTAGACATTAGCCCCCCTGTATAAACTAGCTGGTCTACTGTATACACTAGTCCGTCTGCATACACTAGCAAGTATGCGTACTCTAGCCTCTCTCTCTGTATACCTTAGCCTCCATCTCTGCATACCCAGGACGTTCTTCTGTATAATCTAGCCTATCTGTATACACTAGCCTATCTGTATACACTAGCCTGTCTTTTGTACACATTAGCCTCTCTATTTAAACTAACCAGTCTTCTGCATACACTAGTCCGCCTGTATACACTAGCAAGTATGCATACTCTAGCCTCTCTCTCTGTATACCCTAGCCTCCATCTCTGCATACCCAGGAGTAGTGATGGCCGAACGGTTCGCCCGGCGGTCGTTTCGCGGCGAATTTCCGACTTTCGCCGTCCGCGGGTTCGAACGCCTTTTTCCGTCGTTCGCCCCGGCGGACTTACGTGTTTAATGTATACAAGAACTTTAACCTTTCGTGACACGTTTATCATGTGTTACAGGACAACCAATTGAGACATGACAGCTCATGGACACTTGGACATTCCCCCTAACCTATAAATACACCCGATCCGGTGGCCATTTTACATTCTTTCTTCTGTCACTGTAGGGAAAGGATCCTGTGTGGAGTAGGGACAGAGAAAACGCTAGCTATTTGGTACACAAAAGTTCTTTTCAGGACTGGTATAGGTGTTAGGTCAGCAGCCTGAGTTTCTTTTGTCAGTTTAGATAAAGGGACAGAGCGCTGTATGCTGCTATTTTAGGGACAGCTCAGCCAGATTAGTCTTTCTTCATCATCATCATCATCATCATCATTAGCTGTTACTATCAGGTCCACAAAAGAGCTGTTCCAGCTAATCGTTCCAGCCTACTCTTTTTTGCCAATTTGTATAGGGACAGGCAGGAAGCAGTGTGTCAGGCAGTGAGGATAATTTTAAAGACTTGCTGTTACTATTAGTTCCACAAAGGTTCTTTTCAGGACTGGTATCAGTGGTACGGTAATAGGCTTGTACACGTATAATATTCTTTCTTCCAAATATAGAAAGAATATTATACTTGACTGCTGCCCTTCTGCTGCAGTCTGCTAATCATTCACAACTCACTTGTTCCACAAAGCTCTTTATCAGGACTGGTAACTTGGTCTGTCTAGGGTGCTACGGTACATAGGCTTGGGTGCGGTACAGTCTGCTGTTCTGTAAGGACCGCTATCGGTCCACAATACATAGGGTTGCCGTGCACTACTGCTGACCGCTGCCCTATACTGCAGCAGTCCTTCATTGGTATAGGGACTGACGTACAGTCTGCTAATCACTAACACACAACCTGCTTGGTCCACAAAAGTTCTTATAAGGACTGGTAACTTGGTATAGGGTGCTACGGTACATAGGCCTGAGTGCGTTACAGTCTGCTGTTCTGTAAGGACCGCTATCGGTCCACAATACATAGGGTTGCCGTGCACTACTGCTGACCGCTGCCCTATACTGCAGCAGTCCTTCAGCGGTATAGGGACTGACGCACAGTCTGCTAAACACTAACACACAACCTGCTTGGTCCACAAAAGTTTTTATAAGGACTGGTAACTTGGTATAGGGTGCTACGGTACATAGGCCTGAGTGCAGTACAGTCTGCTGTTCTGTAAGGACCGCTATCGGTCCACAATACATAGGGTTGCCGTGCACTACTGCTGACCGCTGCCCTATACTGCAGCAGTCCTTCATTGGTATAGGGACTGACGTACAGTCTGCTAATCACTAACACACAACCTGCTTGGTCCACAAAAGTTCTTATAAGGACTGGTAACTTGGTATAGGGTGCTACGGTACATAGGCCTGAGTGCGTTACAGTCTGCTGTTCTGTAAGGACCGCTATCGGTCCACAATACATAGGGTTGCCGTGCACTACTGCTGACCGCTGCCCTATACTGCAGCAGTCCTTCATTGGTATAGGGACTGACGTACAGTCTGCTAATCACTAACACACAACCTGCTTGTTCCACAAAAGTTCTTATAAGGACTGGTAACTTGGTATAGGGTGCTACGGTACATAGGCCTGAGTGCGTTACAGTCTGCTGTTCTGTAAGGACCGCTATCGGTCCACAATACATAGGGTTGCCGTGCACTACTGCTGACCGCTGCCCTATACTGCAGCAGTCCTTCATTGGTATAGGGACTGACGTACAGTCTGCTAATCACTAACACACAACCTGCTTGGTCCACAAAAGTTCTTATAAGGACTGGTAACTTGGTATAGGGTGCTACGGTACATAGGCCTGAGTGCGTTACAGTCTGCTGTTCTGTAAGGACCGCTATCGGTCCACAATACATAGGGTTGCCGTGCACTACTGCTGACCGCTGCCCTATACTGCAGCAGTCCTTCAGCGGTATAGGGACTGACGCACAGTCTGCTAAACACTAACACACAACCTGCTTGGTCCACAAAAGTTTTTATAAGGACTGGTAACTTGGTATAGGGTGCTACGGTACATAGGCCTGAGTGCGTTACAGTCTGCTGTTCTGTAAGGACCGCTATCGGTCCACAATACATAGGGTTGCCGTGCACTACTGCTGACCGCTGCCCTATACTGCAGCAGTCCTTCATTGGTATAGGGACTGACGTACAGTCTGCTAATCACTAACACACAACCTGCTTGGTCCACAAAAGTTCTTATAAGGACTGGTAACTTGGTATAGGGTGCTACGGTACATAGGCCTGAGTGCGTTACAGTCTGCTGTTCTGTAAGGACCGCTATCGGTCCACAATACATAGGGTTGCCGTGCACTACTGCTGACCGCTGCCCTATACTGCAGCAGTCCTTCAGCGGTATAGGGACTGACGCACAGTCTGCTAAACACTAACACACAACCTGCTTGGTCCACAAAAGTTCTTATAAGGACTGGTAACTTGGTATAGGGTGCTACGGTACATAGGCCTGAGTGCAGTACAGTCTGCTGTTCTGTAAGGACCGCTATCGGTCCACAATACATAGGGTTGCCGTGCACTACTGCTGACCGCTGCCCTATACTGCAGCAGTCCTTCATTGGTATAGGGACTGACGTACAGTCTGCTAATCACTAACACACAACCTGCTTGGTCCACAAAAGTTCTTATAAGGACTGGTAACTTGGTATAGGGTGCTACGGTACATAGGCCTGAGTGCGTTACAGTCTGCTGTTCTGTAAGGACCGCTATCGGTCCACAATACATAGGGTTGCCGTGCACTACTGCTGACCGCTGCCCTATACTGCAGCAGTCCTTCATTGGTATAGGGACTGACGTACAGTCTGCTAATCACTAACACACAACCTGCTTGTTCCACAAAAGTTCTTATAAGGACTGGTAACTTGGTATAGGGTGCTACGGTACATAGGCCTGAGTGCGTTACAGTCTGCTGTTCTGTAAGGACCGCTATCGGTCCACAATACATAGGGTTGCCGTGCACTACTGCTGACCGCTGCCCTATACTGCAGCAGTCCTTCATTGGTATAGGGACTGACGTACAGTCTGCTAATCACTAACACACAACCTGCTTGTTCCACAAAAGTTCTTATAAGGACTGGTAACTTGGTATAGGGTGCTACGGTACATAGGCTTGAGTGCGGTACAGTCTGCTGTTCTGTAAGGACCGCTATCGGTCCACAATAGATAGGGTTGACGTGCACCACTGCTGACCGCTGCCCTATACTGCAGCAGTCCTTCAGCGGTATAGGGACTGACGTACAGTCTGCTAAACACTAATACACAACCTGCTTGGTCCACAAAAGTTCTTATAAGGACTGGTAACTTGGTATAGGGTGCTACGGTACATAGGCTTGAGTGCGGTACAGTCTGCTGTTCTGTAAGGACCGCTATCGGTCCACAATAGATAGGGTTGACGTGCACCACTGCTGACCGCTGCCCTATACTGCAGCAGTCCTTCAGCGGTATAGGGACTGACGCACAGTCTGCTAAACACTAACACACAACCTGCTTGGTCCACAAAAGTTTTTATAAGGACTGGTAACTTGGTATAGGGTGCTACGGTACATAGGCCTGAGTGCGTTACAGTCTGCTGTTCTGTAAGGACCGCTATCGGTCCACAATACATAGGGTTGCCGTGCACTACTGCTGACCGCTGCCCTATACTGCAGCAGTCCTTCATTGGTATAGGGACTGACGTACAGTCTGCTAATCACTAACACACAACCTGCTTGGTCCACAAAAGTTCTTATAAGGACTGGTAACTTGGTATAGGGTGCTACGGTACATAGGCCTGAGTGCGTTACAGTCTGCTGTTCTGTAAGGACCGCTATCGGTCCACAATACATAGGGTTGCCGTGCACTACTGCTGACCGCTGCCCTATACTGCAGCAGTCCTTCAGCGGTATAGGGACTGACGCACAGTCTGCTAAACACTAACACACAACCTGCTTGGTCCACAAAAGTTCTTATAAGGACTGGTAACTTGGTATAGGGTGCTACGGTACATAGGCCTGAGTGCAGTACAGTCTGCTGTTCTGTAAGGACCGCTATCGGTCCACAATACATAGGGTTGCCGTGCACTACTGCTGACCGCTGCCCTATACTGCAGCAGTCCTTCATTGGTATAGGGACTGACGTACAGTCTGCTAATCACTAACACACAACCTGCTTGGTCCACAAAAGTTCTTATAAGGACTGGTAACTTGGTATAGGGTGCTACGGTACATAGGCCTGAGTGCGTTACAGTCTGCTGTTCTGTAAGGACCGCTATCGGTCCACAATACATAGGGTTGCCGTGCACTACTGCTGACCGCTGCCCTATACTGCAGCAGTCCTTCATTGGTATAGGGACTGACGTACAGTCTGCTAATCACTAACACACAACCTGCTTGTTCCACAAAAGTTCTTATAAGGACTGGTAACTTGGTATAGGGTGCTACGGTACATAGGCCTGAGTGCGTTACAGTCTGCTGTTCTGTAAGGACCGCTATCGGTCCACAATACATAGGGTTGCCGTGCACTACTGCTGACCGCTGCCCTATACTGCAGCAGTCCTTCATTGGTATAGGGACTGACGTACAGTCTGCTAATCACTAACACACAACCTGCTTGTTCCACAAAAGTTCTTATAAGGACTGGTAACTTGGTATAGGGTGCTACGGTACATAGGCTTGAGTGCGGTACAGTCTGCTGTTCTGTAAGGACCGCTATCGGTCCACAATAGATAGGGTTGACGTGCACCACTGCTGACCGCTGCCCTATACTGCAGCAGTCCTTCAGCGGTATAGGGACTGACGTACAGTCTGCTAAACACTAATACACAACCTGCTTGGTCCACAAAAGTTCTTATAAGGACTGGTAACTTGGTATAGGGTGCTACGGTACATAGGCTTGAGTGCGGTACAGTCTGCTGTTCTGTAAGGACCGCTATCGGTCCACAATAGATAGGGTTGACGTGCACCACTGCTGACCGCTGCCCTATACTGCAGCAGTCCTTCAGCGGTATAGGGACTGACGCACAGTCTGCTAAACACTAACACACAACCTGCTTGGTCCACAAAAGTTTTTATAAGGACTGGTAACTTGGTATAGGGTGCTACGGTACATAGGCCTGAGTGCGTTACAGTCTGCTGTTCTGTAAGGACCGCTATCGGTCCACAATACATAGGGTTGCCGTGCACTACTGCTGACCGCTGCCCTATACTGCAGCAGTCCTTCATTGGTATAGGGACTGACGTACAGTCTGCTAATCACTAACACACAACCTGCTTGGTCCACAAAAGTTCTTATAAGGACTGGTAACTTGGTATAGGGTGCTACGGTACATAGGCCTGAGTGCGTTACAGTCTGCTGTTCTGTAAGGACCGCTATCGGTCCACAATACATAGGGTTGCCGTGCACTACTGCTGACCGCTGCCCTATACTGCAGCAGTCCTTCAGCGGTATAGGGACTGACGCACAGTCTGCTAAACACTAACACACAACCTGCTTGGTCCACAAAAGTTCTTATAAGGACTGGTAACTTGGTATAGGGTGCTACGGTACATAGGCCTGAGTGCAGTACAGTCTGCTGTTCTGTAAGGACCGCTATCGGTCCACAATACATAGGGTTGCCGTGCACTACTGCTGACCGCTGCCCTATACTGCAGCAGTCCTTCATTGGTATAGGGACTGACGTACAGTCTGCTAATCACTAACACACAACCTGCTTGTTCCACAAAAGTTCTTATAAGGACTGGTAACTTGGTATAGGGTGCTACGGTACATAGGCTTGAGTGCGGTACAGTCTGCTGTTCTGTAAGGACCGCTATCGGTCCACAATAGATAGGGTTGACGTGCACCACTGCTGACCGCTGCCCTATACTGCAGCAGTCCTTCAGCGGTATAGGGACTGACGTACAGTCTGCTAAACACTAATACACAACCTGCTTGGTCCACAAAAGTTCTTATAAGGACTGGTAACTTGGTATAGGGTGCTACGGTACATAGGCTTGAGTGCGGTACAGTCTGCTGTTCTGTAAGGACCGCTATCGGTCCACAATAGATAGGGTTGACGTGCACCACTGCTGACCGCTGCCCTATACTGCAGCAGTCCTTCAGCGGTATAGGGACTGACGCACAGTCTGCTAAACACTAACACACAACCTGCTTGGTCCACAAAAGTTTTTATAAGGACTGGTAACTTGGTATAGGGTGCTACGGTACATAGGCCTGAGTGCGTTACAGTCTGCTGTTCTGTAAGGACCGCTATCGGTCCACAATACATAGGGTTGCCGTGCACTACTGCTGACCGCTGCCCTATACTGCAGCAGTCCTTCATTGGTATAGGGACTGACGTACAGTCTGCTAATCACTAACACACAACCTGCTTGGTCCACAAAAGTTCTTATAAGGACTGGTAACTTGGTATAGGGTGCTACGGTACATAGGCCTGAGTGCGTTACAGTCTGCTGTTCTGTAAGGACCGCTATCGGTCCACAATACATAGGGTTGCCGTGCACTACTGCTGACCGCTGCCCTATACTGCAGCAGTCCTTCAGCGGTATAGGGACTGACGCACAGTCTGCTAAACACTAACACACAACCTGCTTGGTCCACAAAAGTTCTTATAAGGACTGGTAACTTGGTATAGGGTGCTACGGTACATAGGCTTGAGTGCGGTACAGTCTGCTGTTCTGTAAGGACCGCTATCGGTCCACAATAGATAGGGTTGACGTGCACCACTGCTGACCGCTGCCCTATACTGCAGCAGTCCTTCAGCGGTATAGGGACTGACGTACAGTCTGCTAAACACTAATACACAACCTGCTTGGTCCACAAAAGTTCTTATAAGGACTGGTAACTTGGTATAGGGTGCTACGGTACATAGGCTTGAGTGCGGTACAGTCTGCTGTTCTGTAAGGACCGCTATAGGTCCACAATAGATAGGGTTGACGTGCACCACTGCTGACCGCTCACCTATACTGCAGCAGTCCTTCAGCGGTATAGGGACTAAGAGTTTTGTCACAGGGTCATTTAAAAAATGACATGCAGAGGAAGAGGCAGGCCCTTCCGCAGGGGTGGTAGGGGTAGGGCAGGAGCAACAGGCTTGAGCCAAAGTGGGAAGTTGCAGAAGGTGCGTTCAATTACTTTAAAGGATGCACCAGACTTGGTTGAGTGGCTCGCTCAGCCTTACTCTTCTGCACCCTCCTCATCCTCTCGATCTGCACCCTCTTCTTCACTCTCTGCTATGTGCACCCCCAAAGACACTACCACCAACAACACGACCACCACCACCACCACCACATACCTTCCGCTTGAGTCACTGGAATTATTTTCCGATCCATATCAAGAGGACATTTCTGATGCGCAGCCACTCTTGGTATTGGATCAGGAAGAGGAGGTAGCAACAAGCGCTACTCAGCAGTCTGACGCCAGTACCCAGATCAGCCCAAGGAGGAGGTTGGTCCCCGGTGTTGCTGCCTACTCTACTTATAGCGGTGGGGAAGGTGACGTTGATGATGACGTGTCTAGTGATGTCACGTGGGTGCCCACAAGAGAGGAAGAGGAGGGGAGTTCAGAGGGAGATATGGACCAGCAGATAGGGAGGAGAAGCAGCAATGACTTACATTGCACAGCAGGGACAAAGCAGACTGCAAATGTATCAGGAGCGAGTCATCGACCATGTACGGTCACATCTGGCGCTCCCAGGACACCGGCACATGGCTCCGCAGTGTGGGCTTTTTTTAACGTGTCCGCTGCTGACAATAGCGTTGCCATCTGCAATCTTTGCAGTCAACGCGTTAGTCGCGGTAAGCCCAATACTCACCTAGGGACGACCGCCTTAAGAAGGCACATGAGCAGCCATCACCGAGCCCAGTGGGAGCAACGGAACACACAAAGCCACACTGCAGGCTCTCACCGTCCAGCCTCGTCTTCTACTTCTCCTTCTCCTCTCTCCTCACAATTGTCCTCCACTCCACCTTCCATCACGCCAAGCTCACATTTTTCTGCAAAAAGGCAGGCTTCCGTGGGCCTAATGTTTGAGCGTAAAAAAATGATGACGCCGGATAACCCTCTTGCCCAACGGTTGGCGGCTGGCTTGTCAGAACTCATAGCCCGCCAACTACTGCCATATAAACTGGTGGACTCGGAGGCCTTTCGCAAATTTGTGGCCATTGGAACACCACAATGGAAGGTCCCAGGAAGGAAGTATTTCTCAGAGAAGGGCATCCCAGAGCTATATGGCCATGTTCAGCGGCAAGTGAATGTATCTCTGGCACACAGTGTCGGTGCCAAGATACATCTGACCACAGACACGTGGTCTAGCAAACACGGGCAGGGAAGGTATATCAGTTTTACTGCCCACTGGGTGAACCTTCTGACGGCCGTCAAGCATGTAACCCGTGGCACCCGTGTAGATTTGGTTTTACCGCCACGGATTGCATGCAGGCCTGACTCTTCTTCTCCTCCTCCTACTCCATCCTCCTCCCTCTCCTCCTCAGCTGCCTCCTCCTTTTCCGCTGCTAGCGTCTCTTCCACTGCACCGCCCAAGCTCCCCAGAACCTATTCCACATGCCAGGTGAGACGTTGCCATGCCGTGCTGCGTCTGTTGTGCCTGGAAGCAAAGAGCCACACTGGCCCGGCACTCCTTTCAGCTTTGCGTTCACAGGCAGATGAGTGGCTAACACCGCTCAATTTGACAGTTGGTAAAGTGGTGTGTGACAACGGTGCCAATCTGCTTAGCGCATTGAAACAGGGCAAAATCACGCACGTGCCGTGCATGGCACACGTCTTAAACTTGGTCGTGCAGCGATTCCTTGTCAAATACCCTGGGGTCCAGGACATCTTGCGGCAGGCAAGGAAAATCTCGGCCCATTTCAGAAGATCTTACACGGCCATGGCTCGCCTTGCTGACATTCAGCGGCGACACCATCTGCCGGTCAGACGTCTTATTTGCGATTGCCCGACGCGATGGAACTCAACCTTCTATATGCTTGATAGGCTGCTCCAGCAGAAACGTGCAGTTAACGTCTACCTGTATGAACTCTGCGAAAGAAACGGTTCTGGGGAGCTGGGTTTTTTTTCACCGCGCCAGTGGCTGCTCATGCGCGACACATGCAGACTTCTGCGGCCATTTGAGGAGATCACCAAACTGGTCAGTCGCAGCCATGGCGCCATCAGTGACATGGTACCTTATGCCTTCTTTCTGGAGCGTGCATTGCGTCGTGTCATTGATCAGGCTGTGGAGGAGCAGGAGCGGGAAGATGAGGAAGTCGCAATGCTGGATGAATTCCCAGGGGGGGCTACTCTATCTGAGACAAGTCAACAACAGGAGTCTGATGAGGAGTCAGAGGAGGATGGTGCCGGGGCGGATGAGCAGGAGCAAGAAGAGCATGCTTTAAACCTTTCTGGGATCCCTGTTGTGCGAGGATGGGGAGAGGAGAATGAAGAGGACGACATTATCCTGGATGATGAGCAGGAGCCAGGCCACCACACCGCTTCCACTTTAGTGCAAATGGGGGCCTTCATGCTCCAGTGTTTTAATAGGGACCCCCGTATAAAAAGCATGAGGGTCAAGGACCAGTACTGGGTGGCAACGTACTTAGACCCCCGGTACAAACACAAAATGGCGGAAATGTTACCGCCGTCGCAGAGGGCTGTCAGAATGCAGCACTTCCAGGCCTTGCTTCGAGAAATGCTGCATTCTGCTTTTGCGTGCGCTGGCAGAGGAGCAATTCCCACTCCCAGAGAAGGATTTGCGGGTACCAATCCAACAGCGCCTGCAAGAAGAGGCCGGTTTGAAGATGTGTTGGTGACTTCGGATATGAGGTCATTCTTTCAGCCGACCCATCGACAGGTGTCATCCGGATCCAGCATCAGGGAACGCCTAGACCGTCAGGTGTCCGACTACATTGGGTTAACGGCCGATGTGGACGCTCTGAGGAGTGATGAACCCCTAGACTACTGGGTGGGCAGGCTTGACCTCTGGCCAGAGCTTGCCCAATTTGCAATCGAACTGTTGGCTTGCCCCTCATCCAGTGTCCTGTCCGAAAGGACGTTCAGCGCAGCAGGGGGGATTGTGACCGATAAGCGTACTCGCCTAGCTCACCACAGTGTTAACTACCTCACATTTCTAAAAATGAATGAGGCATGGATCTCGGAGGAATTCAACACATGTGATCAGTAGACCATGTATATGTCTATAAACAATTTTTGGAATCAAGCACACAGACCTTCTTAATTCATTTGGCTCACTTCCCTGACCCAAAAAAGCACACCGTACTATATGCCCCTACCCTCCTCTTTGAAGAGGTTGAGCGGTGTCATATTTCTACTGGGGCTGCTTATTATGAGGGGTTCCCACCATCCCTGTGCTGTGCTGACTTCCTCCTGGGTGTTCTTATTATGAGGGGCTCCCACCATCCCTGTGCTGTGCTGACTTCCTCCTGGGGGTTCTTATTATGAGGGGATCACACCATCCCTGTGCTGTGCTGACTTCCTCCTGGGGCTGCTTACGGTGCTGCTGTCAGCGCTGTATGTCACGGAGCTGCTGTCAGCGCTGTATGTCACGGAGCTGCTGTCAGCGCTGTATGTCACGGAGCTGCTGTCAGCGCTGTATGTCACGGAGCTGCTGTCAGCGCTGTATGTCACGGAGCTGCTGTCAGCGCTGTATGTCACGGAGCTGCTGTCAGCGCTGTATGTCACGGAGCTGCTGTCAGCGCTGTATGTCACGGAGCTGCTGTCAGCGCTGTATGTCACGGAGCTGCTGTCAGCGCTGTATGTCACGGAGCTGCTGTCAGCGCTGTATGTCACGGTGCTGCTGTCAGCGCTGTATGTCACGGAGCTGCTGTCAGCGCTGTATGTCACGGAGCTGCTGTCAGTGCTGTATGTCACGGAGCTGCTGTCAGCGCTGTATGTCACGGAGCTGCTGTCAGCGCTGTATGTCACGGAGCTGCTGTCAGCGCTGTATGTCACGGTGCTGCTGTCAGCGCTGTATGTCACGGAGCTGCTGTCAGCGCTGTATGTCACGGAGCTGCTGTCAGCGCTGTATGTCACGGAGCTGCTGTCAGCGCTGTATGTCACGGAGCTGCTGTCAGCGCTGTATGTCACGGAGCTGCTGTCAGCGCTGTATGTCACGGTGCTGATGTCAGTGCTCTGTATTACGGTGCTGCTGTCAGTGCTCTGTATCTCCTGCACCCTCTTGTTTGCCTACCCTGGTCCCTGACCTTCCCTCTCCTCCATTGCCTTCATTAGCTCCATAGTCCTGAATTGTCAGAACAATTTCCCAAATAAAAAAAAAATGCTTGTAGTTATCGATCCCAAATTCACCTCATACATGTATTATGCTATTGTCCAGGTGGTGGGACTACGTGCTACCCCCTAATAATTACCCCGTGGCCGCAAATTCGACCTAAAGGTTTGCGAAATTCGCCTCCCATTGAAGTCAATGGAGCCCGCGGCGAACGGTCGTTTTCGCGAACGTTTGTGTCCGTTCGCGTTTCGCGTTCGCGAAACGTCCCGTCGGAAGTTCGTCCATCACTACCCAGGAGAGGCAGGAGTATGCAGACTTGCTAGTGTATACAGAAGGACTAGTGTATACAGAGGACCGGCTAGTTGATACAGACAGGCTAATGTGTACAAAAGACAGGCTAATGTATACAGATAGGCTAGATTATACAAAAGAACGTCCTGGGTATGCAGAGATGGAGGCTAGGGTATACAGAGAGAGAGGCTAGAGTATGCATACTTGCTAGTGTATACAGACGGACTAGTGTATACAGAAGACCGGCTAGTTTATATAGAGAGGCTAATGTGTGCAAAAGACAGGCTAGTGTATACAAATAGGCTAGATTATAGAGAAGAACATCTTGGGTATGCAGAGATGGAGGCTAGGGTATACAGAGAGGCTGGTGTATGCAGACTTGCTAGTGTATACAGACGGACTAGTGTATACAGAAGACCAGCTAGTTTATACAGAGAGGCTAATGTGTACAAAAGACAGGCTAGTTTATACAGATAGGCTACATTATACAGAAGAACGTCCTGGGTATGCAGAGATGGAGGCTAGGGTATACAGAGAGATAGAGGCTGGGTTACACAGAGAGGCAGGGGTATGCAGACTTGCTAGTGTATACAGATGGACTAGTGTATACAGTAGATCGGCTAGTTTATACAGAGAGGCTTCCGCTGCTCACAGGAACACACTGGATTAATTAACCAACTTGTACAAGACACCGCTATCCTCCTGTCTGACACCAGTCCCCCTTGGAGGCTTTACCCCTCACTGTATGGGTGGTCCCTGCCTCTTCCTGGATGCTCCACATATACCCCGACGACATTGTCGGAGGGGCACCACTTGACAGGACACGGGGCTGTCATGCCGGTGGCATCTCCCATTGGATAAAGGGATGATGGCCCCAACCCCTTGGCAGCAGGTTCTTTCATGTACAGACCAGGGCGGCTCATCTTTCCTTCTGGAGTCATGACCTTAGAGGGGGGAGTTGCGCTTTGGGGGTTCTGAGTAATACCTAGAGCGCTGTACTGGAAGGGCTTGACATTCCCGCATATGTGTCCCCTCCCCCTGGTTGCGCCCCTCGTCCCCCCCTCTGGCCCCCACCTACTCTTTGCCGACATTGCCTTCTGCAGCTTTCGGGGACACCCTGGATGACGTATTTATTGAGCCTATTGGTACGAGACACTGCTTCCCTCCAATGTGACTCTGGACCCCCCTGGAGGATTTACCCCTTACTGTTTGGGCGGTCCCAGCCTCCCTCTGGATGCTCTACACAGCCCCCGATGGCGATGCAGGAGAGACACTAATTGGCGGGCCCCAGGACTGCTGCTCGGGTGAAGTCTCCCGTTGGATGGAGGGATGGTGGCCCCAGCCCCTTGCCTGCTGGATTCTCCATGCACCGACCAGGGCTGCTCCTCTTTCATCTTGATGTGGTGACCATGGAGGGCAGGAGTTGAAATTTATGGCGTCCGGGTGGTTGCTGGTGTGAGTACGCTAAAGGACTTGACATTTCCGCATGTTTGTTTCCTCTCCCTTGCTGCCCCCCCTTCCCTCCCCCTTCCCTCCTTCCCTTCCCTCCCCCCTTTCCCCCTTCCCTCCCCCTTTCCCCCTTCCCTCCCCCTTTCCCTCCCCTCCCCCCCTTTCCCCCCTTGCCTCCCCTTTTCCCCCCGGGGCGTGGACGGGGGAGAGGGGGTAAGGAGAGGACAATCTGCCAAAGGGAGAAATGCATTTGTTCGGGGACTACATGTACTTTTGGGGTATGGGACGGGGGGTGGTTTATCCCATTCTGTGATGCCTTTTCTGTTGTGATGGACTCCCTCGTGCATGCCTACATTTAGGGGGCGAGCCGAGGAGACCCCTCAGTGCTGACAGTTATGTGCTCTACCTCTGTTTTGATTATACTATTGTTTTTTGGTTTTATGATGTTACTGATTGTCTTTTATCTGCATACCGGTATCAGACGTGACATTTACCACTGCCGGGACTGGGGGGACTAGGATTCGGGGGCTTCCTCTCTGACCTGTCTACCCACCAACCCAACTAGGACAGCGCTTTAAACCCAGTGTACATCTGGTAAGCGCTATAGCATAATTGTGCTGTTTTAGTATACCCTTCCTGTACTGTTGAGTGCGGACAACCCTTAATTTCCCTCTTCCCCTGGGGATGAGGTGCCCGGCCTCTTTTTCCCCTTACCTTTCCTTCCATTTGCCCTTCCTTTCTCCCCCTTAGTTCCCGCCATCCATTACCTACCCAAAACCTACCTTAGTTCAACTTTCTTTGCTTTTCTCTGACGTCCCCCTCCCCGAGGAGCGATGGCAGACTCAGTCAAGGTCACCTCTCTAAACGTTAAGGGACCGAACTCCCCTGAAAAACGGTGGATCCTCCTGTGAGAACTGAAGACTTAATGTACTGATGTGGCCTTTATACAAGAAACACATTTTAAAAATACTAGCCTCCCCTTTCTATGGTCGAGATCCTTCCCTAAAGTCTACCACTCTACAAACCCCTCCTCTAAGACCAAGGGAGTCTCCATTCTGATCTCTAGCAGGCTCCCCTGGGTTCTCCAGGATTCTCTGGTGGACCCTGGGGGCCGATATCTTTTTCTTAGGGGCCACATTGGAGAGTGCCTTTTTACATTTGCCACTGTGTACGCTCCCAATGATCACCAAGACACGTTCCTCAGAACTACCCTGCACAGATTATGTGACTTTTGGGAGGGCCAGTTGATATTAGGTGGGGACCTTAATGTCCCCTTTCGCCATCGGTTGACACTTCTGCCTCTTGCTCCTCGCTCCTCATTTCCTCTAGAAAGCGGATTACTAAGTGTTTACTGAATGACCAATTAGTTGATGTCTGGCGTCTGCAACACTCTGGGGAAAGGGACTACTCTTTTTGCTCTTCCCCTCACAAATCATACTTGAGGATAGACTTCTTGTTGATTCCACATGACCAACTGCACTTGGTGAGCTCTTCCTCCATCTGCCATATTACTTGGTCCGACCATGCTCCTGTAGCCCTTACCTACACCCTCTCTAGGAACCCCTCACCTAAGTCTCTATTCTGGCACCTTAATGAGAGCCTCCTCCAGATACCGGAAGTTTTAGCAGATGTGACCAGGGAATTGGACTTTTATTTCCAAGAAAACTAAACGCAGGACTGCGACCCGGGGATAATTTGGAAGGCTCACAAGTCAGTACTCCGCAGGGTACTTATCAGGCACGGGGCGCGCATCAAACAAACACGGAAGGAACAGCTTGCTAATCTGTTTTGTGAACTTGCCTCTGTGGAAGCGAAACATAAACATGCCCCCTCACGGACCTTAGAGATTGAATTGGGGACACTCCGTACCCAGATTGCTGACCTACTCCATTATAAAGCGAAAGCGGCACTCCAGTTTTGTCGTAAACTGACATAGGAGTCAGGGGACAAATGCGGAAAAATCTTAGCCAGGTCGGTAAAGGAGTTGAAATCTGCCTCTTACATACCACAGTTGATAGATGAGAATGGCCAGAGGGCCTCTACCCCAACCCAAATAGCCGAAGTCTTTGAAAAATGTTACTCTGATCTCTACAACCTGCCCGATTCAGGGTCCGGACAGGACAATATAGACAGATATGTAACTGGTTCTGGTCTACCAACCCTCTCATCGGACTCACGGGAGTACTTGGAGGACCCGATCACACTGGAAGAAGTCCAGACGGCTGTGGGACCTCCGAAGGTGGGTAATGCTCCGGGCCCTGACGGATATACCGCACAATACTATGAGACCTTCCTCCCTATTCTCGGCCCGCGCTTGGTGATTTTATTTAATACTCTGAGCTCGAATGGGGATTTTCCTGAGGATACCCTTAGAGCCCACATCTCGTTGATACCTAAGAAGGGCAAAGACCCGGGCCTATGTGGGAGCTACAGACCCATTTCCCTCCTAAATTCGGTCCTAAAACTATTCTCTAAAATGCTCGCCGCGTGATTGACACATCACTTGCAGTTCCTTATACATATTGACCAGTTAGGTTTATTCCCACCAGGGAAGATAGGGACAACACCATTAAGGTGCTTACCCTGGTCCATAAAGCAAAGTCATCTGGGACCCCTTGTCTTTTCGTGAGTACTGATGCCGAGAAGGCTTTTGATCGGGTCAAATGGACATTCATGTTCTTGGTCCTTCGCCATATAGGTCTGAGTGAACGGATGCTGGCATGGATAAGTAAGATATACTCACGCCCTTCAGCTCAAGTCAAAGCGAATGGGGTGCTCTCATCTCCCCTTGACATCGGGAATGGGACCAGACAGGGTTGACCCCTGTCACCCCTGTCATTCGAACCCTTTCTCTCCACAATTCGACAAAACTCAGACATAACGGGACTCCAAATGGGTACTATTGAGTGCAAGATATCTGCCTACGCGGATGACATGCTGTTCTCGCTGACGAATCCCAGAGTTTCCTTGCCAAATCTCCTTCGGGAATTCCAGATATACGGGATACTTCTTGAAATCAGAGGCCATGGGGGTTGCAGTCCCCCCGCAAACGTTAATAGACTTGCAGTCCAATTTTCGATTTAAATGGACCCATACAGCCCTTAAAACTTCCCCCCACCCCTTGTCACTAAGATCCGCAGTTTGCTTCACGGGTGGCATTTTGGCCTCCATTCCTGGTTCAGGAGATGCAATCTCATTAAAATGAACATACTCCATAAATTTACCTATCTTTTCCAAGCTCTCCCGATCCCGATTCCAGTCCCGTTTTTTAAGTAAGCTCAATCCTTGCTCACTCAATTTAACTGGGCCCACGAAAATCCCAGACTTAAGCGGTCACAGCTGACATTGTCTAAACAACAGGGAGGGTTGGTTCTCCCTGACTTGCGACGCTACTACCTGGCCTCCCATCTGGGGTGTGTATTGGACTGGAATCGAAACAAACTTTCTAAGCTCACTCCCGAATTCCGCTAAGAAGCCCCATGTGGTGCTATAAGGATTTACCCACAGAATTGACGTCACATCCCACTAAAGGGGCTTAGTTGAAAGTCAGTCACCTGATCGCTACCCAAAACACACTCACGTCTTTGACTTCCCCCCTATTCCCTGTACGTGGCCATCTGAACTTTGAACCGGGGACCCACTTAGAAATTCCAACCTAGACAATGCGTCTAAATTCGTCATTGAGGGAAAATGGCCTTCTTTCTCAACCCTAACAGATCCGACAGGGCTTTTCCAACTGCCTTTTTGGAGAGTGGCGCAACGACATCATTTTCTCCATTCCATCCCCAATTCTCAAACGTTCGCCCGCCCTCAGACCGAGTTTGAGACTCTATGCAGGAGCGAAGGCCCTTTGGCCCACATTCTCTCTCAAACAGATTACCCACAATTAACCTGTCTGTCCAACTGGGAAAAGGACCTTAATTGCTCGTTTTCCCCAGCACACAGAACGCATTATCACTTTGGCTCTCAACACCTCGCTGTGCACGAAGATACAGGAGACAAATTTTAAACTTCTCACCAGGTGGTATTTGACACCATCAAAGCTGCATAAATGTTTCCCATCTTCCTCAAACATATGCTGGAGGTGTGGAGAAGAAGAGGGCACGTTGCTCCACATTTTTTGGTCCTGCCCCAGCTTGGTGGACTTCTGGACAGAGATCTGATGCATAACACAAAAATTCACAGACTTCTCCATCCAGGAAGAGGCTGCATTCTTTCTCTTGCACCATTCACAGATTCCCTTTAAGAAGTACAAAAAAATCTATTTTACGGCATGTGATAAATGCGGCGAAATCCTGCATCCCTCTCTATTGGAAAAAATGTTCCCCCCCTTTCATTACTCACTGGCTTAGGAAAATAGAGGACATTAAAAAAAATGGAGGACTTGATCCTCACATCACAAGGTAAACAAGAATTTTTTAAACAAACCTGGGACATCTGGAATACCTTTATATTCTCGCTGGAAGGATGTCGCCTGCTATCGCCTTAGTGCTCTGAGCTTTCCTTGACTGGCCCCTTGGACAGTGGCTGCCATCGTGTCTCGTCCCCTCTTCTCCTTTCCTGATCTTTCACCCCTTCTCTTTTCTGCCTTCCTCCCCTATCTCTCACCCCCTCCACCCCCTCTCTCTTTTGGAAAAAGTGGAAAATTGGGAATGACGGCCCCACACCCCCCTATGGATGGATTATGCCGGAGGGACCGGGGGTTTGTGTGACCATGGATCTTGGTACAGTACTTTATCCATGCCTCGAATCATTGTGGTTGATGGAAGGCAGACTCACAGTTGCGAATATACCTGTATCAAGTATTGTTCAGCTGCTTTTAGCTCTGTATTTCTCTGTTGCATTATGTACTCGGGGGACCGTCTTCCCCTGTTAGGAGAAAAAATTATATTTGAAAAAATAAAAGAAGCCTACGACACCTGGTATTCCCAGGCGGTCTCCCATTTAGGCATTAACCAGGCCCGACCCTGCTTAGCCTCCAAGATCAAACGAGATGGAACATATTCAGGGTGATGTGGCCGTAGACAATATCTTCAGGCACTCTCAACTCTCTTGACAAACGCCAAGATGGTCACCTTGGGAACAAGCAGAAAAAAATAGGGCAATGGCAACAACATAAAAAGAAGCCTACGGCATCTGGAAATCCGAGGCGGTCTCCCATCCAGGTACTAAACTGGTCCCAACCCTGCTTAGCCTCTGAGATCAGATGAGATTGGGCTCTTTCAGGGTGATGTGGCCGTAGGAGATTTCTTCAGGCACTCTCAACCATCTTGACTAACGCCAAGATGGTCACCTTGGGAAACAAACAAAAAAATCAAGTCAACGCCAACACCATAAGAAGAAGTTTACAGCACCTAGTATTCCCAGGTGGTCTCCCATCCAGGTATTAACAAGGCCCGACCCTGTTTAGTCTCTGAGATCAGACGAGTTCTGGTGCTTTCAGCGTTATGTGGCCATAGGCGAGCTCTTCAGGCACTCTCAACCCTCTAGACAAAGATGGTCACCTTTGGTAAACAAACAAAAAAAAAACAAGTCAACGCCAACAACATAAAAAGAAGCCTACAGCACCTAGTATTCCCAGGTGGTCTCCAATCCAGGTACTAGCAAGGCCCAACCCTGTTTAGCCTCTGAGATCAGAGGAGATCGGGCGCTTTCATGGTTATGTGCCCATAGGCAATCTCTTTGGGCACTCTTTAGTCACCTTGAGATACAAGCGAAAAAAAACAGGTCAATGTCAACAACATAAAAAGAAGAATACGGCACCTGGTATTCCAACGCCATCTCCCATCCAGGTACTAACTAGGCCCAACCCTTCTTAGCCTCAGAAAAGAGAAGAGATAGGGCTCTTTCATGGTGATGCTGCTGTAAGCGATCTCTTTTCGGCACTCTCAACCCTCTTGACAAATTCCAAGATGGTCACCTTGGGAAACAAGGGAAAAAAAAAATGAATCAATGCCAACAACATAAAAAGAAGCCTACAATAACTGGTATTCCCAGGTGGTCTCCCATCCAGGTACTAACCAGGCCCGACTCTTCTTAGCCTCCAAGATCAGACGAGATTGGGTGCTTTCAGAGTGATGTGGCCATAGGCAATCTCTTCAGGCACTCTCAACCCTCTTGACAAACACCAAGATGGTCACTTTCGGAAACAAGTGAAAAAAAAAACAGGTCAACGCCAACAACATAAAAAGAAGTCTACGACACCTGGTATTCCCAGGCGGTCTCTAATCCAGGTACTAACAAGGCCCGACTCTTCTTTGCCTCCAACATCAAACGAGATCGGGTGCTTTCAGGGTGATGTGCCCGTAGGCAATCTCTTCAGGCACTTTCAACCCCCTTGACAAACGTCAAGATGGTCACCTTGGGAAACAAGCAAAAAAATTAAAAATAAGTAGTAAGCTAGAGACAATACGGCCCGAGTCCTCAATTTAATCCATGCGGCGCATGTACAGGGAAGGCCCTTGCTTATGTTGTCAACGGACGCGGAGAAGGCCTTTGACAGGGTGGCCTGGCACTTTATGCTGGCCACCCTGGAACATATAGGTCTTGGCCCCAACATGATGAGCTGGGTAATGTCGCTTTACTCCACGCCGTCGGCAGCGGTACGGGTGAACGAGTGGTGCTCGGACTCCTTCCCCATCACTAATGGGATGAGGCAGGGGTGCCCTCTGTCTCCCCTAATTTTTATTCTGAGACTGGAACCACTTATGTGTCACGTTCGGAATGACCCGAATATTACTGGCATATCCAAACCCTCGGCACACCACAAAATTGCGGCATACACTGACGATCTAATTTTTTTCGTCTCCAATCCACACATTTCGCTTCCCAATATACTCGCGGCTCTCCGGCGATACGGCAGCCTATCAAACTATAAAATCAATTGCGCCAAGTCGGATGTATTGAATATATCGGTCCCGGATGGTGAGGCCAAGAGGCTACGCTCCGCTTTTCCATTCTACTGAGCTGAAAAATCTATACGTTACCTGGGCGTTGACATCGCAGCGGATTTGGCGCAATTGTACCCGCTTAATTTTGTCCCTCTCCTGAATAGACTTAAATCTGATTTGGGAAACTGGCATTCTTTAACACTAACCTGGTTCGGGCGCTGTAATGCATTAAAAATGATGGCCCTCCCGCGGATCTTATACTTGTTCCAGACATTACCGATCCGTTTACCCCCAATTTTTTTCAGACAACTGCAGGTGCTGCTCCGGGACTTTATTTGGGCGCGCAAACCGCCCAGAGCCCATTTGCAATTGCTTGCCAGACCAAAGGACAAGGGGGGTCTGGGTCACCCAGATCTGAGACAATACTACAGAGCGACTCTGCTAGAGAGAGTCGTTGATTGGCATTGTAATGGCCCACACAAGCAGTGGGTGGAGATGCAGATTGAGGATGGATCCATTCCCCTATTGATCTCCCCGTGGCTCCTGTCCTCCCTACCAAAAGACCTCAGAGATCACCCCGTAGTGGGAGCTACGTTGGCTGTTGTGCGGAGGTTGTTCCGCTGCACACACATTGCTCCCCTGCCGTCACCAATGACTCCAGTTATAGGTAATCCAGACTTCACACCGGGATTTACCAACAAGAAACTGCGACAGTTGACAGTGGTGGGGAAACAGTGTCTGGGAGAGGTGTGGCCCTCAGGAGGGCTCCGGACCACGCAAACTGTCGCCGAGCTTTCTGACCCTCCGCTTGACTTGTTTAGTGCTTATCAACTTCGTCACTTTCTTCTGGCATACAAAGGGCCCCCTACACTCCTAGAGACCTGACGCCTTATGAATCCATCTGTCACAAAAGGGAACCTGTGCGACACACCCTCTCCCTCCTGTACAACCTATTGAGTTGGTAGGAGGAGGAGTCGACCCCACCATTTATCCACAAATGGGAGAGGGACTTAGGCATCACATTTACCCCACAACAGATAGGGAAGATCCTGACCTTAGTACATAAAGCTTCCATCGCAAACCAATATCAAGAATCAGGATACAAGATAGTCTCATGCTGGTATAGAGTCCCATGTTGGAGGTGCAATTCAGATACGGGGACCATGGGACACATTTTCTGGGCATGCCCGGCCTTGAGGAACTTTTGGGTGGAGGTGACCGGGACAATAAAAACTCTCACAAATGTAGATATCGCAGACAACCCAGCAGCGTGCCTTCTACACTTGACCGAACAGCCGGTTCGAAAATACAAAAAAACCCCCACGATGCAACTCCTGAACGCCGCCCGGGCCTGCATTCCCACACTGTGGAGGCAGCTTCAGCCCCCATCCAAGGTGCTGTGGTATTCCAAAGTCAATCATATTCTCCGGATGGAAGAATTGACCGCCACCCTTCACAACACTGAAGAGGCATTTAGTGTTACATGGAGGCCCTGGAGGTATTTTACTGGTAGTCGAGACTACATTCGGGAGGTGAGCAGCGCCCCCTGTCCCAGAAAACGACTGAACATCTAACGTTTACCTACGTAGGCCATGTCTGCCCTGGGTGGCATCCCACCCCCCTCCCTTTTTGTCTTTATTTTTCTTTTTTTCCCCTCCGCCACCCCCCCCCCCTTCTCTCTCTCTGTCTTTGCACTCTCTTCTCCCCTGTCCTCCCCTTTGACTATGCCTTGTCTCCTTACTAGCCTTCGGGACCCAGAAGAACCCCAGGGTTCTGGACACGACCGGCTCATATTTTACTCTGGTTCACATAGGTCATGATAAGCTGGCTCGCTGTGGTCTCAGTTGTTCTCCATGATTACATTTGTCCGAACGGAGCTGCACTTGTTATACTGTACTACATGTCGGAGGTGAGGTTTCTCTCTTTTCTGCATGAAACTGTAGGACTCCCCTCTGAGAACCCAGAGTTATTTGGCTGCCTATTTTTTGTTACCATGTAATTGTGACCCTGGGTCATGCTGTATGGTTGACTGTTATATTTATGTTGTTCTACTTATACTTAATAAAAGAATAAAAAAAAAAATAAAATAAGTCAATGCCAACAACTTAAAAAAAAAGCCTATGACATCGAGAAATCCCAGGCGGTCTCCCATCCAGGTACTAACCAGGTCCCAACCCTGCTTAGCCTCTGAGCTCAAATGAGATTTGGCTCTTTCAGGGTGATGCAGCCATAGTAGATTTTTTCAGGCATGCTCAACCCTCTTGACAAACGCCAAGATGGTCACCTTGGGAAACAAACAAAAAAAAGAAGTCAACGCCAACAACATAAAAAGAAGCCTACAGCACCTAGTATTCCCAGGCGGTCTCCCATCCAGGTATTAACAAGGCGCGACCCTTTCTAGCCTCTGAGATCAGCGGAGATTGGGCGCTTTCAGGGTGATGTGCCCATAGGCAATCTCTTTGGACACTCTCATCCCTCTTGAAAAATGCCAAGATAGTCACCCTGGCAAACAAGCGGAAAAAAACAGGTCAACGCCAACAACATAAAAAGAAGAATACGGCACCTGGTATTCCAAGGCCGTCTCCCATTCAAGTACTAACTAGGCCCAACCCTTCTTAGCCTCTGAGATCAGAAGAGATAGGGTGCTTTCAGGGTGATGCGGCTGTAAGCGATCTCTTTAGGCACTCTCAACCCTCTTGACAAATGCCAAGATGATCACTTTGGGAAACAAGTGAAAAAAACAGGTCAACACCAACAACATAAAAAGAAGCCTGGGCATCTGGAAAACCCAGGCGGTCTCCCATTCAGGTAAAAACCAGGCCCAACCCTGCTTAGCCTCTGAGACCAAACGAGATTGGGCGCTTTCAGGGTGTTGTGCCCGTAGGCAATTTCTTTACAGGGGGGGAGTGGTCTGAGCATGGCTGAGTGAGGGCGCGCAGAGTCCGTGCTCCGAGCAGAACCGACAGTCACAGGAGATTTGTGCCTGAAGATCCCGGGATGAGCGCACCTAGACAGAGGGAAACGAAAACCTCCCGTAGAGCTGCAGGGTGCGGTGGCCCCCAGTCTGCTATACAGCAGTATTTCTCCCCTAGGCGGATGTCGGCTGCCGGGCATATCGCTGAGATCACGGATACAGCCAAGCCCCGTGAGGCGGTGAGTGTGCAGCTGAATAGAGGAGAGATGAAGAGCTCAATTGATGCAGGGAACAGCGGAGTGGAAGACGAGGAGGCTGCCCCCCGCCGTATACGATCAGAAGCAGAGGATCTGAAGAGTCTAATTCAGGCTTTACCAACGAAAGCCGATATAGAGGCTCTCATTAAGAGAGTGGAGGAGACTCACCGTGCGGAGATCCAGCAGGTGCATACTGAGATCCAGCTCATTTCCTACCGTCTGACAGCGGGGGAGGTAAGAGTGTCCTCATTTGGAGGAAAAATAGAGAGAGTGGAGAGGGAGAGTAAGGAGCATGGCGAGACGATGGCGGAGATGCAGCTTCAGATCGAGGAACTCGAGGATCGCAGCCGTCGCTGTAACCTGAGGCTCCGAGGTGTCCCTGAAGTCGCTGAACAGGAGGACTTGCAGGGGAAGGTAATGAGCGTCTTTCACAAAGTTTTAGAGGGTAATGTCCCGGCTAACATGGACTTGGACACAGGGCGCTAGGACCTAAATCGATAGACCCCCAAAGACCCAGGGATATAATTTGCCGCCTCCATAGGTATGTGCATAAGGAAACTTTGCTGAGGAAGGCATGGGAGGCCGGCACTATTGAGATAGAGGGGTCAGTAGTGAAGCTCTTACCTGACCTCTCGCGGGCCACATTACAGCGCAGAGCACAGTTGCGAACTGTCTTGGACTGTGTACGACGGGAGGGATACACATACAGATGGAAATACCCGCTTGCTGTGGTAATAAGAAAAGGAACATCTACATGCTCATTGCGACTTTACAGCGATCTTTCAAAGATATTTGCCTTCATAGGTGTTGAGCCGTTTATGGTGCCAAATTGGAGACTCCCACTCTCTCTGCTACAGAGAAAAAAGCCAGGAGGGAAGGAGAGGGAGTTAGAAGGAAGAGAGAAATATGTTACAGTATACTGGGACACACGCTGGAAATTAAGCCAAATTAAGCCATACCTCAGAATTTGTTTTTCTGCGTTTACTGGGGTTTTTTTTTTCCTCTTCCCCCATCGACCAGGTTCCCAACTTGTTTAATTACTTCCTCCCATGATGATTTGAGAAGTATGAGTGGAGTGAGATCTGTTCCCATTTTTTTTGGATTGGTATGAATGGAGATAATGAGGGATGAGGTGGGGGTAGCAGGTGGGAGGAGGAGGTCTGGAGGAGGGAGAGGGGGGGGGGGGACAGAGGGGGAATAGGATAGGAGATATAGACGGAGAGTTCAAGATAATTACATAAATATGATCATATGATTATATATAAATACGGAGGGAGAGAGGGAGGGAGGGGGGGATCGGGTCCCTTGGGGGACTTACATAACCTAGGTTCCTAGAAGAGGTGGTCACTTAGGAGAATATTATATTTCACGAGGGGGTAAAGAGATGGCTGGGAGAAAATGTGAGGATAGGGGTTTGCCGTGTCCTTTTTTGGGATTGATTTTTTTTTTTTTTTTTAGAAGTGTTGGGGGGGGGGGGGGGGGGGTATATAAATCTTTATTTTTATTTTATTTTTTTCTGAGAGAGGGAGGGGGTAAAGGAGAGGTGGGTTAGTGAATACATATGATGGTGGCATAAGGGTGGGCTTGGGCTTTGGGAGGGATAATGGGAGAAACAATGAGCAGGTGAGGGAGGGTTAGAGAAGGAGAGTATATTTAATAATAACACAAGGAATTGTTTGTTCTTGTTTTTTATTTATTTATTTTTTTTAAAGAAATTAAATAACAAACATTGTTAATCACTAATATCACTAATCACTAATATCATCATTAATAAAATAAAAGCACATAGTCAGGGACCTGGGGGAAACGGAAGACCCAGGGGATTGGACCCCCCCTATCTGAACCTAAAGATGAATAAAATACTTCCATGAGATGTACCCTTCGGTTTTACCCCCCCCCCCCCCCCCTTTCCTCTCTTTCCCCCCCCCCCCCCTTTTATTTTTTTTCTCTCTTAGTTGAAAAAGGATGAGGAATGTATGGTGTTATTGTATAGCTGTATTAGTGTATTAATGTATTGTATTGTTGGAATAAGGTTGATACACAATATGGCCCTCGGAGGAGGGGAGAGAGAAACAGAGAGGAGATATGGAAAATGGGAATGAGGGGGGTGTGATCAATATAAACATAGGGGAGGCTTAAGTGGCGGACAAATGTGGGTACACGTATGTACTTGCTTACACAGGACCAGCTGTGTGTGTGTGTGTGTGTCCATGCATGTGTATATGTATACATGTGTATATGTATATATGTAGACGGATATGGTCGGACATATTTAATTTGGTCTCTCTTCTTTTTTTTTTTCTCTTCTGCAATCTCTCCTTTCTTTTGCAAGAGCCATGTTGGAGTAGACACAATGTGTAATGAAGTAACAGGTGACATTAGAAAACCTGCTATTATAAAAGACTGGCGGAGTGCACGGGGAAAGCTCGGCCTGGAGCAGCCATGCACAACCACAAAACCCCATTAGGTCAACACTCATAATCCGGAGGGTCCGGAAATTGAGTGGTTAAAAGCAGTAGAGCTTTGAGATTCGTGGGGAGGCCGTGTATAAACGGCCAACCCAGGGATTGGTAGTGAGGGAGGGAGGGAGTAGTAAATCGGACGGGAAGGGGGTGGGAGGGTGTAGACTTAAAGGGGTTTTTTTTTTTTTTTTTGCCTCTCTTTCCGAAGAGATGTGGAAACTTTAAAAAGAATGTCCTTGAACGTAAAGGGATTGAATGTCCCTGAAAAAAGACGAATGTTATTCCATGATTTAAAGAGACTGAAGATAGATGTAGCGTTTATTCAAGAAACGCATTTCAGAGAAAACAATCTCCCTTTGTTAAGGAATACGGGTTATCCAATGGTCTACCACGCATTCAATCCGGATTCCAAAACCAAGGGAGTAACCATTATGATATCAAATACAGTAGCATGGAATCACAGAGATTCCTTGATAGATGCAAAGGGAAGGTATTTGTTCGTAAAGGGGACTATAGGAGGGATAGGAGTAACATTAGCAACATATTATGCCCCCAATATACAACAAGACTCTTTTGTTAAAGAGACATTTGATAAACTTATGGAATTTGTAGAAGGACAGTTGATTATGGGGGGAGACCTTAATATTCCATTAATCCCTAGTGAAGACACCTCATCCGGGACTTCGTCAGTGACACCTAAAATAAGAAAGAGGATATCTCAGGCAATAATAGAAACAAAACTGGTAGATATATGGCGATTATTACACCCCAAGGAAAGAGACTACTCTTTTTTTTCTAATCCGCATAGAGTGTACTCACGGATAGATATATTCTTTATTCCGCATAAACAACTATCCTCAGTTAAGGAAGCCACTATTGGTTTAATTACCTGGTCAGATCATGCCCCAATCTTTTTAAAATATAATCTAACAGGAAAAAAACATTTAACCCCCAGGATGTGGAAACTCAATGAGAGCCTCCTTCAAGACCCCTTAGTGCTGGAGGATGTCCGAAAGGAGATAAAATTCTTTTTTCAGGAGAATGAAGGTCCAGAAAGTTCCTCGGGAACAATCTGGGAAACGCACAAGGCAGTAATTAGAGGAGTACTGATTAAGCATGGAGCAAGGATTAAGAAGGAAAGAGAAACTAAGTTAACAGAACTTTTAGCAAAAATGCAACACTTAGAAGCCCAACATAAACATGCTCAGAATCTAGAAGTTGAACAAGAATTAATAAGTACACGTAGGCAAGTGACAGATCTGTTACAGTACAGAGCTAAAATGACAATGCAGATAGGACGTAAGTGTAGTTATGAATCCGGCAATAAATGCGGAAAACAATTGTCGAGAGCATTATGAGAAATACAAACAAAGACATACATACCTACAATTAGGAAAAAAGATGGGGAGGAAGAGTGGATGCCAGAACAGATTGCTGATGTGTTTGGCGATTTTTACTCCTCAATGTATAATTTGAACCTGAGAGCATCAGATCAGGCTAAGATAAACGAATATATAAGCTCAAGTGAAATGCCATCTCTGACAAGCACTGCACGGGAGGAGATGGAATCGCCAATCACACTAGATGAGGTACAAAACACGATAAAGCAGATAAAAAGTGGGAAAGCACCTGGCCCAGATGGATTCTCAGCCCAGTATTATAAGATGCTTATGCCGGAATTATGCCCGTATATGGTTAAATTGTTCAATGAAATAGGAGACATATCGACTTTCCACTCAGAAACAGTTAAAGCTACAATTACAGTGATACAGAAAGAAGGTAAAGATCCGAAACAATGTGGAATTTATAGGCCAATATCCTTGCTGAACACGGATCTGAAAATATTCAGTAAAATATTGGCCTTGAGGATACAACAGTATTTGCCCTCTTTGATTCATCAAGACCAAGTGGGATTTGTCCCAACAAGAGAATCAAGAGACAATACTATCAAGGCCTTAAACTTAATGCATACAGCCAACTCCGCCGAGACCCCCTGCATATTTTTAGGAACAGATGCAGAAAAGGCTTTTGACCGGGTAGGGTGGGGGTTCATGTTCTCGGTACTCCGACATATAAAGTTAGGGGGGAAAATGATAGGCTGGATAGCAAGTTTGTATGAAAAACCTACAGCTCAAGTAAGAGTAAACGGAGTGGTATCTTCATCTTTTCCGATAACAAATGGGACCAGACAGGGATGTCCACTGTCCCCTTTGTTATTCGCGTTGACCCTCGAACCACTGCTATGTAGAGTAAGGCTTAACAGGGATATCCAAGGAATAACCATAGGAGGAACTCATAATAAAGTGGCAGCATATGCAGATGATATGCTTTTTACAGTGACGAATCCGACAATTTCGCTCCCAAATCTATTTAAGGAAATTGAGGCATACAGTATACTATCCTACTTTAAAATAAACTGTTCCAAGTCAGAAGCCTTGATGATAGCAGTCCCAGAGAAAATGACGAGATTAATAAAACTAAATTACAAATTTAATTGGACGGATCAAGGCCTGAAATATTTAGGAATAATGATTGCAACAGACCCCAATAAAATATATGAATTAAATTTTGCGCCGGTATTGAAGATGGTACGTGGATGCCTGGAGAGATGGCATAGGGGAATACATTCTTGGTTTGGAAGAAATAATATAATCAAGATGAATATTCTGCCAAAACTCCTGTACCTCCTCCAGGCAATTCCAATTCTAATGCCAAGGAAATTTTTTAGAACTATACAAACATTATTCATGAAATTTATATGGGCAGATAAACAACCAAGGATACGGAGGACACTATTAACATTACCGAAGCAATACGGGGGACTGGCAACACCGGACATATATAAATATTATCAGGCAATACATCTAGGCCGACTGTTGGACTGGTGTCGACATGGAGACCAGAAAATATGGGTAAATTTAGAGCAAGCACAATGTAGGGAGCTATTACATAGGCACCTTGGTGCTATAGAAACCTGACATCGGATACCAAGTTACATCCTACAATAGGACCCACACTACAGATATGTTACAATCTCTTTTTTTTTTAACAGGTAAGTTTTTATTTATCACCATTAAATGAATTATACAAACATTAGTACAATACAACAGTGCATCGATGTTACAATCTCTTAGTTAAGAATAAGATATCGACACAGAATTCCCCTCTAGTCCCTATATTAGGTAATCCCCGATTCATACCAGGCATACAGAAAGGACCTTTTGACAAGCTGATTAAAAAAGGAATATATCAAGCCTCGCATTTCATAAAAATAGGCAAATGGCCAACAATGCAGGAGATGATGGATAGAAAAGGCCCCTTCCAATTAGATTTCTGGCAGGCGGCACAACTAGGACATTTTTTAAGTACAGAGATAGCGCCAGAGTTATTAGATCGTGGCTACACGCCATTTGAGAAACTCTGTATGGAAAAGAAACCAATTACGCATGTAATTTCGAAAATGTACGCGTTATTGATTAAACCAGTAGAACATTTTCAGCTACCCTTCTTTCGGAAGTGGGAAATAGACCTATGAAGGACTTTTTCCGAGGAGCAGAAGAAAAATATGATACAATCTATCTTTAAAACAGCAACATGTACAAAACTACAAGAAACTAATTATAAAATCATTTCACAGTGGTACAGAACACCAGAAAAACTTCAAAAATATTTCCCTCATACATCAAGTAAGTGTTGGAGGTGTCAGAAAGAAGTGGGAAATTTTCTACATATATTTTGGTCATGCCCAAAAATTGAGAAATATTGGAAGGACGTACGAGAGATTATTCAAAAATTCAGTGAAGTAGAAACACGGGAGGACCCAGCAGTATTTCTCTTGCATTTGTCAGAGATCCCGGGGAATATATATAGGAATTCCATCCTGTGTCACTTGGTAAACACAGCCAAGACATGTATAACACTTAGGTGGAAACAGACACAACCCCCTAGTGTGAGCATGTGGCTAAAGAAAGTTGAGGAGGTGAACAGGATGGAAGACCTAATATGGTCAGCTAGGAAAAGAAGAAAAACCTACTTAGAAATATGGACACCATGGAATCTTTATATCTCTTCGGAGGAGGGAAAGAGACAGATTGATGCATTCTAAGGGGGAGGAGGGGGAGATATAGCGGAAGGAGATGAGAACTTCACCTTGGGAAACAAGCGAAAAAAAAAACCGAATCAACACCAACAACATAAAAAGAAGCGTACAATAACTGGTATTCCCAGGTGGTCTCCCATCCAGGTACTAACCAGGCCCGACTCTTCTTAGCCTCCAAGATCAGACGAGATTGGGTGCTTTCAGAGTGATGTGGCCATAGGCAATCTCTTCAGGCACTCTTAACCCTCTTGACAAACACCAAGATGGTCACTTTGGGAAACAAGCGGAAAAAAAAGGTCAACGCCAACAACATAAAAAGAAGTCTACGACACCTGGTATTCCCAGGCGGTCTCCCATCCTGGTACTAACAAGGCCCGACTCTTCTTAGCCTCCAACATCAAACGAGATCGGGTGCTTTCAGGGTGATGTGCCCGTAGGCAATCTCTTCAGGCACTTTCAACCCTCTTGACAAACGCCAAGATGGTCACCTTGGGAAACAAGCAAAAAAAATAAGAATAAGTCGGAAGCTAGAGACAATACGGCCCGAGTCCTCAATTTAATCCATGCAGCGCATGTACAGGGAAGGCCCTTGCTTATGTTGTCAACGGACGCGGAGAAGGCCTTTGACAGGGCGGCCTGGAACTTTATGCAGGCCACCCTGGAACATATAGGTCTTGGCCCCAACATGATGAGCAGGGTAATGTCGCTTTACTCCACGCCGTCGGCAGCGGTACGGGTGAACGAGTGGTGCTCGGACTCTTTCCACATCACTAATGGGACGAGGCAGGGGTGTCCTCTGTCTCCCCTAATTTTTATTCTGACACTGGAACCACTTATGTGTCATGTTCGGAATGACCCGAATATTACTGGCATATCCAAACCCTCGGCACACCACAAAATTGCGGCGTACGCTGACGATCTAATTTGTTCCGTCTCCAATCCACACATTTTGCTTCCCAATATACTCGCGTCTCTCCGGCGATACGGCAGCCTATCAAACTATAAAATCAATTGCGCCAATTCGGCTGTAGTGAATATATCGGTCCCGGATGGTGAGGCCAAGAGGCTCCGCTCCTCTTTTCCATTCTACTGGGCTGAAAAATCTATACGTTACCTGGGCGTTGACATCGCAGCGGATTTAGTGTTGAAAATATTTTTTATTGGAACATTTCAAGTGAAAACAATAAAACAGTAACCATCATGAGGCAAATGCAAGCAGGAACAGTAACAGGACTACATTTACGGGGGACCGGCTAATGACTATCGGCCACAGCCGGTCCCTGTCGGGAAGCTTGGAGAGTAGGGAAGACGGCCTGCTCTCCGATCCACGAGGCCACAGTAGTGAGAAATACTCATGGGTTACTACATGAGACAATGTTTAATCAATAGCACAAAGAAGACAGAAAGAAAAAGAGAAGAGGAAACGGAAGAGAGGAGCAAAATAAAGAGGAACAAAGTGGTAGAGGGGTAGAGGGGAAAGCTGAATAGCAAGAAGAGAGGAGAGTGGAGGTAAGGGGGGGAAGGAGAAGGGATATGGGTAAGGGGGGTAGGGTAGGAGAGAGAGCCCACAGCGTCCCTATGCGTTCAAGATTTGGTTCATTAAGGTGTCAGAGGAAGAGAAGCGGAGCCAGATCGACCATTGAGATATAAATTTGTAAGTGTCAACATCTCCTCCATTCTTATGGTGTCATTCATAATGGATACCCAGCGTGACAATGGGGGAGTATTCGTCGTCTTCCAATAAGCAGGTATCAGTTGCCTAGCAGAGGACATAAAAAAGCGGAGCAATCTTTGTCTCTGCGATTTAATAGACCTGGGCAGTATTGAGAGTAATGCAATTTTCGGAGAGATAGGAACCGGAGTATCAGCTAAAAGATTATAACATTCAAAAACCTGTGTCCAGAAGGGGCGGATCCTCTCACAGTCCCACCAGACATGTATATAAGTTCCGACTGAAGCTTCACAGCGCCAGCAGGTGGCTGGTGTAGACGGGAAGATTTTGTGTAAAGTAGCAGGGTCTCTGTACCATCTGGACAGTAGCTTGTAGTTCTTTTCTTGAGAGTAGCAGGAGATGGTTGACTTATGTTTGAAATGAAAAGAGGTTTGCCATTCCGGCACAGAGATGTCTTCACCCAAATCCGCAGACCACAGCCTAGTGTAATGTGGCAGTTGATCATGTGCTAAAGTCTGTAGTAAGTTATATAAGGAGGATAGTAGGTGTTTGGGAGTTTCTGGGAGCGAGCACAGTTCCTCGAAGTTGGTAAGCTTGTGATGTATTTGAGAGGAGGAGTGTAGGCGTTTGGTAAATGTGGACACCTGTAGGGCCGTGAGCCAATCTCCGGAGTCTGCCAGGGGGACCGGGGTCCCCTGAGAAGGATGTACAAATGTGCAAGCTTGCAGCCACTCCGTACGCTTAAAGGATCCTAGGGAGGCTGCCCCTGTACTTTGTGGTAAAGCAGGATGGTCAAAGAGGGACGTCAGGGGGCCCGGATCAGAGGAGAGGGTGGTGTTTAGCCCTGTCTTATACCACAGCTTCAAGGAGGCCAAAGTCAGTGGGGATAAGGATGTCATACGAGAGTAGTCCTGTTTGTAATCCCATAGAAGAGCTCGGAGATCTACAGGAGAAAGGTCCTGTTCAACGGTCACTGAGGCCTTGCAGGGAGGACGGGGGAACCATTCAATGATGCGAGTCATATGAGCAGCTGTATGGTAAGTCTCAAAATCAGGGAGGCCTGTTCCTCCCATAGTCTTCGGAAGTGTAAGCAGTTTAAATTTAACTCTGGGGAGGCCCCTGTTCCACATGAATCTGACGGCTAGCGAACGTAGGGAGATAAAAAATGATTTGGGGACGTGGATAGGGATTGTTTGAAATAAATACAGGAACTTGGGTAGAGTGTCCATCTTTAGGATATGAATCCTTCCGAACCAGGGCAAGGGAGATCCCCCCCACTCCTCAAGGTCCTTCCGTGTACGGTTAAGCAGGGGAATATAATTCAGGGAAAACAAATTAGCTAGGTTGGAGGGTATAATGACCCCTAGGTAAGAGATCCCCTTGGTCTGCCATTTAAATGAGAAGTTGGATTTTAGAAGGGACAGTGTGGAGGGGGTGAGGGATATCTTGAGGGCTTTTGTCTTAGCAATGTTGATCTTAAAGTTACTATGGACACCAAAACGTTGAAATTCTCTGAGTAGGGATGGTAGGGAGATGTGTGGATTCTGAATATACACAAGGAGGTCATCAGCATACAGGGAAAGTTTGTGATGTGCAGACGGAGTTTGAATACCAAGAATGGAGGGGTTTTGTCGTATGGCACAGGCCAAATGTTCAATGATGATGACAAAGAGGAGGGGGGACAGGAGGCAGCCCTGTCGGGTACCGTTTGCAATGTGAAAGGGGGCCGATGTGGTACCGTTGACTAGGACCGTAGCGGAGGGTCGTGAATATAGGGATATAACTTTAGAGATGAAGGGAGCTCCGAGGCCAAGTTGTTCTAGAGACAGCTGTAGAAACCTCCAGCTGACCCTATCGAAGGCCTTTTCAGCGTCAAAAGATAAGAGACAAGCTTTCAGGCCTTTACGTTGGATAAGGGAGATAAGATGTATCGTCTTGGTGGTGTTGTCCCTCGCTTCTCTGCCAGGGACAAACCCCACTTGATCATTATGAATAATTTTAGGCAGTAAAGGGGACAGACGGATAGCCAGAATGTTGAGTAGGGATATGGGCCGATAGCTGCTGCACTGGGATGGGTCCTTGCCTGGTTTAGGTATAATAGAGATGTTGGCAGATAAAGATTCCTTGGAGGGGAGGTTAAGACTGTCTACCGGTGGCCTGGCCATGGAAGGATTGAGACGTGCACTGCTTGAGCTCCCGGCCGTCTCTCACCTTGACGGAAAATTTGTGCAGTTAGACCGCACTATGCCCACCTCAAAGAAGAAGACCACACACAGGAACGGCAAACCTACCCGACCACCGACTCCTGCATCGCACTCGGGTGATATTGGGAGGCTTTTTCATATCCCTCAGCACCGCTCCTCGGGACCCAATATGGCGCCGGAGCGCGCCCACGTGGACACTGACCGGGCTGCCTGCTCCTCACCAGACCTGGATTCAGAGACTTCTCAGGCTTCCCTACCTGCCCCACACGTGGGAACACTCCAGGCGTCCCATAGTGTTACCCTGGCCGACATGGAGACCCCCCGACCGGCACAACCGGTGGATACGGACCTCCGCCTGCTATTACAAGCTCTACCCACGAGAGCCGACATCACCGCCTTGGTTGATAAGGTGGAAGAGACTCACCGTAAAGAGTTGGCGCTTGTCCGGGGAGAAGTGAAGGACTTGGCAAACAGGGTCACTGGCGGGGAACATTCCCTATCGGCCCTGGAGCAACGGGTGGAGGCCATGGAGGCCTCACAGGCAGCACACGTGGACATGCTCCTCACTCAACAGTTGCGACTGGAGGAGATGGAAGACCGCAGCCACAGAAACAACCTGCGGTTGCGGGGGCTGCCCGAGGCGACGGGATCGGAGGACCTGGCGGACACCGTCACTGCGATTTTCCGCAGCATCCCGGGGGTGGATTTACCACCCCGCCTGGAGTTTGATAGGGTGCACCGTGCTCTGGGCCCACGGTCCGCTGATCTGACCAGGCCGCGGGACGTTGTGTGTCGGCTGCACCATTATGGCCTCAAGGAGGAAGTCCTACGGAGGTCATGGGAAGCCCCTACTCTGGAATTTGATGGCGCTGAGGTGAAGATCCTGCCGGACATATCCCGTGCCACCCTTCAGCGGCGTGCCTTACTGAAGCCCCTGCTGGACCTTGCACGGCGCTGTGGAGCTACCTACCGATGGGGATACCCGTTGTCGGTCACGTTTCGAAAGGACCAACGAGTCTTCACTCTCCGTGCCATGGACTCCCTGCCTGCTCTGTTTAGTTTCCTGGATGTGGAGCCTATCGCTATCCCGAACTGGCTGGCGTCTCTACCCCGTCCGCAGAGACAGGACCTGAACCGTGGAGGGAGAGGTGACTTGCAGCCCAGGCAGCAGCGGCAACGCCGCAGACCCAGGGCGCCTTCAGGAGGGGACTCCCGCGAGCTCTGAGGTAACTTTTCTCTCTTTTGGTCCCTTGCCCGCTGTTCCCCCCCCTCTCCCCGCTCGCCCCCACCATTGTATTTGTCACCGCCATCGCTGTCATGTACGATGAGCTGATGTTTCGCACTAGGAATACGGCCTGGGCGGTTGGTGCCCCCCCTCCCCCCCTCCCCTCCTTGCTGACTCTCTGCTGCTGTCCTGCCTTCCCCTCCTCGCCTTAGTACTGTTCATGGAGCCCCTCTACTACCTACATGTCCGGGAGTCTGTACCTCTGGTGGCGGCTCATCTCATGTTGGCGGATCGCTGAATGAGCCACGGATCACTACGTCCGTATCACACGCGGCGGAATATCCCCGTGTGTCATGGAGCCCTTGCTGGTGGGTATTACCTCTCGAGGACTCTGGTTTGTTAACAACTCAGCTTACCTGCTGGACTCCGCGGATGTAACGGTGCTTTTTTTTTTCCGAACGGACTGGCTAACCACTGTGATACCGGACGGTTCCTTCACCACATGTAGTGGGGGCGTTTAAGCTCTGCCAGCAGGCATTACCGGAGTACCTCTTCGACCTGATAGCCCAGTTGACAGTTCCAAACGAGGAATTTCTCTACACATGTAGGTACTCTTGGCTCGGGTGCTCAGGCGTATGCAAGCCCTTGCATCTGCTGCAGAACTATGGATCCTGCCTGCCATGTTCTCCATGAGGGGGGAGGTGGGATGTTTTTTATCTTTCATTACTTTTATGCCCTTGTTTTCTATTCTCATGTTATTACGTTTTGTTTTAGGTTATTTTTGGCACTGTATTTCTGGCTGTGTGGGGGTAGACGGTCCAGATTGGGCGTCACGGTGGGTGGCGCTTGTTGCTGGGGGGGGGGGGGGTGGGGGGGACGGGGGGCTGGGGGATGAGGATGGTTGTATGTGCCCGGGGGAGGCTTATGGTTGCACTGCCCGGACGCGGTGTGACCTGTTCGTTATATTTCATGGGTTGTTGCTGCTCATTAGTATAACTACCTGCTTTACTTATCTGATTTATCCAGAATGCTACTTTGTGGTTTAATTATTTATTTTCTAGATTTTTATTAGATGGTTTTGAGGTGTTGCGCATGGTACATCTATGACCTGCGAGAGGTGGGAGGCGGGCCAGTGGAGCTGGCTAACCGGTTTCCTTGTCAGCTTCGTCCCCACCAATAGGCCGGCATATTGTCCTAGGGGTGACGGTTAGTTTCCCCTGGGTGATTATATGCTCTTACCTGTGTTATAGGGAGGCACGGGCATTAGGCCCACTCCCGTGTTCAACAGTTTTTTGTGTTCTCTTTCTTTCCTCTTCTCCGCTCTATTTCTCCCCTCTTCTGACCCCTCTTTTCCCAGAACAGTACCGGTTGTCGGTTTCTTGTCTTTCTCTTTCCTCTCTCTCTTTCTGCTCTCCCTCGCTACACCCCTCTTTCTGGGTCCTCAACCCATCCCTCTCTTCCCCGTCCCGCTCCCCCACCCCCCCCTCACCCCGCTCTGACCCCTCCTGCACCTTTCCTGCCTCCCTTCTTACCGTCCCCGTCTCCCCAGCCCAGTGTTCCCCCCACACCTCTTTTTCCTTATCCAGTCCTCCCCCCCTTTTCTCTGATTCGGAGGTCCCCAAGATTTGCATATGTCGATATCAAGGGTAAACGTGCTGTCACTAAACGCGAAGGGCCTCAACACGCCTGAAAAGCGCCGCATGCTTCTAGCTGATCTGAAAAGATTACATGCTGATATTGCCTTTATACAAGAGACACATTTTAAGCCAAATGCACTGCCATACCTACGCAATAGACACTACCAATGGACGTATCATTCAACCAACCCACTAGCTAAATCCAAAGGGGTCTCCATACTCCTCTCTAGTAAACTCCCGTGGCGTTGCCAGGGATCACTGTTAGATCCTTCAGGCAGATATGTGTTCCTGAAGGGGCTTCTTGGTCAGGTACAGGTGACTCTGGCGGCCATATACGCCCCTAACGAACTCCATGCCACTTTTATAGAGAGGACCATGGAAAAACTACAGGAATTTAAAGTTGGGCAATTATTGCTAGGAGGAGACTTTAATACCCCGCTGATCCCTTCTGTAGACACGTCGTCTGGCCGGACCTCCATGCCGATAGCTCAGATTAAACGCATCGCGAAGACACTGCATGACTTACAACTTATAGATGTCTGGAGGCTCCAGCATTCGGGAGAACGGGATTACACGTTCTATTCCCCCATGCACAAACTTTATACCAGAATTGATTACTTTCTGATTCCCCACTCCCAATTGCACGCGGTTGAAAGCTCTTCCATAGGAGACAGGACATGGTCGGATCATGCGCCGATCGTCCTTACATATAGACTGTCAGACGCTTCCTCCCTGACGCATAGGTTTTGGCGACTGAACGAGAGTCTCCTCCAGACTCCGGAGGTCCTGGATGCTGTCACTAGGACCCTGCGTTGTTATTTGCAGGAAAATGACCTCCCAGACTGTCCTCCGGGTGTTCTGTGGGAGGCCCACAAGACTGTAGTGTGGGGGGTCCTCATACAACACGGTGCCCGGATAAAACGGGAACGCACCGAACAGCTGCACCAGCTTTTGGAACGGCTACGAGTCATAGAGGCCAGACATAAACATGCTCCCTCGCAATCCTCAGAAACTGACCTGCTGGCAGTCAGGAAACAGATTACGGACCTACTACATTATAGGGCTAAGGCTGCCATTTAATTTTGCCGCGGGATGACTTACGAATCCGGCGACAAATGTGGGAAGCTATTGGCAAGACTGCTCAGGGAACGTAAGCTTCAGACATATGTTCCCCTTGTCGTGGCGCCCGGGGGACGGAAAGCCCAATTACCCATGCATATAACCCGTGAGTTCAGGAATTTCTATTCAGACCTTTACAATCTACAGGCGCACCCCCCACCCCCGACCGCCCTGACCGACTACTTAGCAAAGTCCCAAATTCCCTCCTTATCCCCTTCGGTGAAGGAGGAACTAGAATCCCCCATTACTATGACGGAAATTCATAAAGCTATAGGGACGATGAAGCCAGGGAAGGCCCCGGGACCAGACGGGTATACGTTGCAATACTATAAACGCCTGCTAGACCTGCTAGGGCAGCCTATGCTTGCACTATTTAATGCAATAGGGGAGGGTGGGGAGTTCACTAAAGATTCCTTGACCGCTCACATCTCGGTGATCCATAAGGAAGGGAAAGACTCGACAGCCTGCGGTAGTTACCGACCTATCTCTCTCCTAAATGTTGATCTAAAGATTTACACCAAGATCCTAGCTACTAGGCTGGCAGGCCATCTTCAGCGACTGATTCATTTAGATCAGGTCGGATTTATTCCCTCCCGTGAGGCTAGAGATGGTACCACGAAGGTGCTTAATCTGATTCATGTGGTGAGGAAAGCGGGACTACCATGTGTACTGCTGAACACGGATGCCGAAAAGGCGTTTGACCGTGTGAACTGGCCATTTATGTTTGCTGTACGTAGACACGTGGGATTAGGGGACCGGATGATAGCACGTATATCTGGGGTGTATTCCAGGCCATCTGCGCAAGTTAAGGTTAATGGGACGCTGTCCACCCCTTTCCCGATAACTAATGGGACGCACCAGGGTTGCCCGCTATCTCCTCTTCTGTTCGCATTGACTCTTGAACCCTTTCTAGCTACGGTGAGACTGAACCCAGATATACAGGGAGTAGCCGTGGGGGGTGTGCAACACAAACTATCGGCCTATGCCGACGATATGCTCTTCACATTGACTAACCCTGGCATTTCCTTACCTAACCTACTCAAGGAGTTTGAGATCTATGGGAGGTTGTCTAACCTTAGGATCAACTTCACCAAATCGGAAGCCATGGGGATACTGATACCGCCACGGTTGCTCCCTGCTCTGCAATCCAGTTTCAAATTCAAATGGACAACGACCGCCCTGACATACCTAGGCACTTACATTCCTCCAGACCTTGCAGACCTGTACGCATGCAATTTCCCCCCCTTACTTAATAAGACGTGGCTGCTCTTGGACTCATGGCACAAAGGGACGCATTCCTGGTTCGGTAGATGTAATTTACTAAAAATGTGCATCTTGCCGAAATATCTGTATTTATTTCAGACTCTACCGATCAGGATTCCTCCTGTTTACTTTAACCAGTTGCCGACCGCCGCACGCCGATGTACGTCGGTACAATGGCACGGGCAGGCATAAGGACATACATGTACGTCCCTTGCCTCCCGCGGGTCGGGGGCCCGATCGGGCCCCCGCCCGGTGCCTGCGGCGGTCGGTATTCGTACGGGAGCGATCCCGGACGAGGGGACGGCCATTCATTCATGGCCACCCCCTCGCGATCGCTCCCGACGAATAGAAATCCCCGGTGACATCACTTCCTCTCCTGTAATGTAAACACAGGAGAGGAAGTGATGTATTCTCTCCTCCGTGTCGGTATTTTTCGTTCCGACACGGAGGAGAGCGGATCAGTAAGTTGCACCAACACTCTACACACACAGTAGAACATGCCAGGCACACTCACACCCCCCCTTTACCCCCCGATCACCCCCCCAATTACCCCTGCCCCCCAGTCACAGTGACACCAATGTCATTTTTTTTTTTTTTTTTTTGCATTGGTGTCATTTGTGACTGTAATAACTGTTAGGGCAGTTAGAGTTAGCCCCCTTTAGTTCTAATGTACCCCCCTAACCCCCCCAATAAAGGTTTAACCCCGTGATCACCCCCCGTCGCCAGTGTCACTAAGGCTGGGTTCACATTGCAGCGGTTTATGAGAACGAATGTGATTCGCACCGCACTGCAGTGCAAATCACATCCGATCTCTGTGCGATTCGAGTTCAGCCATTCGCCGCACCCGCCGCACCCGCCACACCCGCCGCACCCGCCGCAAATTCGCACGGGACCCTTTTTTTGGCCCGCAGCAGAATCGGATCGCATGGGTGTTCACACCATGCGATCCGAGTTTGCAGATCGCACTGCGATATGCGAACTGATCTGGGGGTGTCAGTAACATTTCACTGACACTCCCAGCAGTTCGCATAGGGCAGTGTGAACTGCCGCCGGGAGGCATGCGATGCGGGAACCCGCCGCGGATTCGCGGCGTTTCCGCATCGCTCCAGTGTGAACCCAGCCTAATAAGCGATCATTTTTCTGATCGCCGTATTAGTGTCACAGGTGACGCTAGTTAGGCAGGTAGGTATTTAGGTTCGCCGCAGCTTTTTATAGCGCCAGGGACCCCCATATACTACCGCATAAAGCCCCCTGATTGCCCCCTAGTTAACCCTTTCACCAGTGATCACCATATAACTGTTACAGGTGACGCTGGTTGGTTAGTTATTTTTTTATAGTTTCAGGGCACCCGCCATTTATTACCTAATAAAGGTTTAACCCCCTGATCACCCGGCGGGTGTCATTTGTGACTAATAACTGTTAGGGCAGTTAGGGTTAGCCCCCTTTAGTTCTAAGGTACCCCCCTAACCCCCCCAATAAAGGTTTAACCCCGTGATCACCCCCCGTCGCCAGTGTCACTAAGGCTGGGTTCACATTGCAGCGGTTTAGGAGAACGGATGTGATTCGCACCGCACTGCAGTGCAAATCACATCCGATCTCTGTGCGATTCGAGTTCAGCCATTCGCCGCACCCGCCGCACCCGCCGCAAATTCGCACGGGACCCTTTTTTTGGCCCGCAGCAGAATCGGATCGCATGGGTGTTCACACCATGCGATCCGAGTTTGCAGATCGCACTGCGATATGCGAACTGATCTGGGGGTGTCAGTAACATTTCACTGACACTCCCAGCAGTTCGCATAGGGCAGTGTGAACTGCCGCCGGGAGGCATGCGATGCGGGAACCTGCCGCGCATTCGTGGCGTTCCCGCATCGCTCCAGTGTGAACCCAGCCTAATAAGCGATCGTTTTTCTGATCGCTGTATTAGTGTCACAGGTGACGCTAGTTAGGCAGGTAGGTATTTAGGTTCGCTGCAGCTTTTTATAGCGCCAGGGACCCCCATATACTACCGCATAAAGCCCCCTAATTGCCCCCTAGTTAACCCTTTCACCAGTGATCACCATATAACTGTTACAGGTGACGCTGGTTGGTTAGTTATTTTTTTATAGTTTCAGGGCACCCGCCATTTATTACCTAGTCTCACTAGTGTACCCCTAAATTTAGGGGTGTCTACTTTCCAAAATTGGGTCATTTGGGGGGGGTTTGTGCCATCTTGGCATTTTATGGCCTTCAAAACTGTAACGCCCTTAGAAAGCCTGAAGGCGGTGCTTGGTTTTCGGGGCCCCGTACGCGGCTAGGCTCCCAAAAAGTCCCACATATGTGGTATCCCCATACTCAGGAGAAGCAGCAGAATTTATTTTGGGGTGTCATTTCACATATGCCCATGGCATGCGTGAGCAATATATCATTTAGTGACAACTTTGTGAAAAAAAAAAAAAAAAAAAAAAAGTTTGTAATTTTCCCGCAACTTGTGGCAAAATATAAAATATTCCATGGACTCAACATGCCTCTCAGCAAATAGCTTGGGGTGTCTACTTTCTAAAATGGGGTCATTTGTGGGGGTTTTGTGCCATCTTGGCATTTTATGGCCTTCAAAACTGTAATAGGTAGTGAGAAGTGAACTCAAAAATTTACGCCCTTAGAAAGCCTGAAGGCGGTGCTTGGTTTTCGGGGCCCCGTACGCGGCTAGGCTCCCAAAAAGTCCCACATATGTGGTATCCTCGTACTCAGGAGAAGCAGCAGAATTTATTTTGGGGTGTCATTTCACATATGCCCATGGCATGCATGAGCAATATATCATTTAGTGACAACTTTGTTAAAAAAAAAAAAAAAAAAAAAGTTTGTAATTTTCCCGCAACTTGTGGCAAAATATAAAATATTCCATGAACTCAACATGCCTCTCAGCAAATAGCTTGGGGTGTCTACTTTATAAAATGGGGTCATTTGTGGGGGTTTTGTGCCATCTTGGCATTTTATGGCCTTCAAAACTGTAATAGGTAGTGAGAAGTGAACTCAAAAATTTACGCCCTTAGAAAGCCTGAAGGCGGTGCTTGGTTTTCGGGGCCCCGTACGCGGCTAGGCTCCCAAAAAGTCCCACATATGTGGTATCCTCATACTCAGGAGAAGCAGCAGAATTTATTTTGGGGTGTCATTTCACATACGCCCATAGCATGTGTGAGCAATATATCATTTAGTGACAACTTTGTGTAAAAAAAAAAAAAAATTTTTTTTTTTGTCATTATTCAATCGCTTGAGGCAAAAAAATAAAATATTCAATGGGCTCAACATGCCTCTTATCAATTTCCTTAGGGGGTCTACTTTCCAAAATGGGGTCATTTGGGGGGGTTTTGTACTGCCCTGCCATTTTAGCACCTCAAGAAATGAGATAGGCAGTCGTAAACTAAAAGCTGCGTAAATTCCAGAAAACGTACCTTAGTTTGTAGATGTGACAACTTTTGCGCAAACCAATAAATATACAATTATTGACTTTTTTTTTACCAAAGACATGTGGCTGAATACATTTTGGCCTAAATGTATGACTAAAATTGAGTTTATTGGATTTTTCTAATAACAAAAAGTAGAAAATATCATTTTTTTTCAAAATTTGCGGTCTTTTTACGTTTATATCGCAAAAAATAAAAATCGCAGAGGCAATCAAATACCATCAAAAGAAAGCTCTATTTGTGGGAAGAAAAGGACGCAAATTTTGTTTGGGTACAACATTGCATGACCGCGCAATTACCAGTTAAAGCAGCGCAGTGCCAAAGTGTAAAAAGACCTCTGGTCATTTACCAGCAAAATGGTCCGGTCTGAAAGTGGTTAAACAGGTACAAGCACTAAAAAATGTAAAGGGGATTTGGGACTTTTAGATGAAGCAATTGTATAGTATAGACAAACTGTAAATTAATGATATTTAAATATTTATTAAATTGAAGACATTCATCTAGAATCATAAAGAATATAATTTATTTCATATACATTTATACTGCACATAAGGCCTGAACATCATGAGTAAGATAATATAATCAAAACGATATAAGATCAAAGTCAAATAAATAAATAAATAAATAAATAAAAAAGGAGAAAATAATACTGAAAAATTTATAATTGCTATGGCGAGAAAATGCCACAGCGACAGATCCAAAACTGGCATATGCACCCACAGGACCTATACAGATCTATTGACTAATCTAAGGACCATATCATGAAATGTTGATAAAAGCTGGGTAGGGATCAATCCATATGGAATACAACTGTGTCATCAAGTATAGCTCGACGCGTTTCGTGGATTTTTCCACTCGTCAGGAGCAAATGTACCAGAGATTCCTATAAAAGTATATAAGATATGTCAATATATAAAATACAAATTATACCAGATATTATATGTCAATAGATGGCTCACCAAACACACTCACCAACCCAAACCGTATACGCAGCGCATGGTGACCGGCGCAGGGCAGGCCACGGATATACACCCCAACACGGGAGCTGAGGCGGCATAATATAGAGGTGCAGCATCAGATGAACAGAGGAAGTGTGCAGTGTGGATAGCCAATTTTGTATGGCCGGACGTGATGATATGTCATCAGTGGAACAGGGGTATCTGTGAACAGAATATTATACTAATTATGTATGTTGGTGCATAACAAAAGTGTAATATGAGTGAATTATTTGTGTGGTAAACTCAATGTGACTACACAAAGAGTAATTACCGTAATGTATGAAATAAGAATAAATAAATAAATAAAAAATTAGATGAGTAAAAAAGATGCAATAATGAAATGATTAGTGAGGAAATAGTAAAGTGTGAAAATAAATGGTGAAAATTTATGAATGTGGAGACATAAAAAACCACCAATGAAAAAAGGAAAGGCAAAAAGGTGAAAGTAAAAGACAGGGCATAAACAAAAAGAAAAACCCATACCGAGATGTTGCACCGAAGCAGGTACAAGCACTGTTTACTCGCTTTGTCTGGGCACAAAAGCAGCCTCGGATACCACGTTCCCAACTGTCCCTTCCAAAACGACACGGAGGTGTGGCGTTACCAGACATTAAGCAGTATTATAACGCCTCCCATCTGAGTAGGGTGGTTGACTGGGCTCGCAACCTCCCCACTAAATTGTGGGCCCAGATAGAGCAACACCAGTGCCCGGTCCCGTTGAAGTCTGCCCTTTGGTGCAGGACCGAACTACCGAGGGAAGTGAAAGCCCACCCGCTCATAGGCAACACCCTCTACCAGAGTGAGAAGGCGGCGTTCCAACAGTCCCTAACGGACGGGTCGTCACCGCAGACACCAATTCTCGGCAACCCTAGATTCCCGCCGGGTCTCCCGACTATGCAGTTTCGTCAATTACGGGACTCCGACCTTACTAGGGCCTCTCAGTTTGTAACACGCGACGGCTGGGTTTCTATCAGTGACCTAATGGACCTCAGAGGTCCTTATGATTTGGATTTTTGAGACGCCGCGCGTTTACATCACTTTCTTCAGTCCATCCCGAACCCAGTGGCCTATTCTAGACCGTTGACCGAGTTTGAGGAGCACTTTTCTGACACGGAACCTATCTCCCGACTTCTCTCTAGGATGTATGTACTGCTCAATACGCCAACACCAGCGCACCGTATCTCCAGTCTCGCGAAATGGGAGGGGGACCTAGGTCGCACCTTCACACCTGCGCAGATTGCACAGACTCTGCGGTTCACCCTGAAATCCTCTATATGCACCAAGACACATGAGTTGAATTATAAAATCCTCACGAGATGGTACCTGACCCCTAGTCGCCTCCACCTTATCTTCCCGGACGCATCTGCATGTTGTTGGCGCTGCGGGGAAGATGGAGGTACGATCATACATGTTTTTTGGTCCTGCCCCAAGCTCTTGGACTTTTGGACGGCAGTCCGAAACATTGCCCAAAAATTTACGGAATGGCAAATCCCGAATGACCCAGCCTTCTTCCTCTTACATGTGTTGGACATACCCCCTAAGAGATACGCGCGGTCAATACTGCGCCATCTCACCAATGCGGCCAAATCTTGCATCCCTTTGCTCTGGAAGCAACAAACTCCCCCTTCCGTGGCGATGTGGCTACGGCGGGTGGAAGAAATTAACAAAATGGAAGATCTGATAATGACAGCCCAGGATAGGCAGGAAATTTACCGAAAGACCTGGTCCCTCTGGAATACGTTTGTGTACTCGACAGAAGGCAGAGCCCTTTTTGGGCGATAAGGGACGTTCCTTTAGGGTACTCCGAATCACCTCCACTCCCCCTTCCCTAATTTCTCCCTTGCCCCTCCTTCCCTTCTCCCCCTCCTCCCTTAATCCTTCCCCTCTCTTATCACTGCTTTTCTCTCTCATCCCGTCCCCCCCTTTTTTTTTTCTTTCTTTTCTGTATTTTTCACCCCCCCCCTCTTTTTTCTCTTGTTGGTGCGCTAATTGTCGACCCTCTCTTTCTTTTTGTATAAATGCGACCTGCTGACTGCTCACAGCGGTCGTGATCTGGGCCTATGGGTCTAGCAGTTGAAACATTGCCTGGATCTGGTATATTTTTGGCCCCCTCTGCCGGAGCCGACAGAGGGGGTGTTTCCGGTACAATCGAGTTACTATTCACGATGTAATATATCAACTGGGAGTCGTATTTCTGTTAATGTGTTGCACATCCTGGAGGCTGCGACCTCCACTGTCTATGTTGCACCTTCTTGTTTGGGGGCTCTACCCTATTTGTGTGAAAATTCTTGAATAAACTTATATTTGCAAAAAGAAAAAGACTGTCTACCGAGTTAAAGGCCTTTGTCAGAAGGGGTGCAAGTTGGGGGGCAAAAGTCTTGTAGAACCGGGGTGTAAAGCCGTCAGGACCCGGGCATTTTCCCACTTTAAGGGCTTTGATGGCCTGCAAAAATTCAGAAGTAATTAGGGGCTCATCTAGGGATGTCGCCTCTGCATCGTCAATAGTGGGTAAAGCAGTCTCCATACTATAATCCTGTGTGGGGTCAGGAGAGGTGGGGGGCCGATCGGAAGGGGTTGCACGCGAGAGGTTATAAAGCTGTGAGTAGTATTGCCTGAAGGATTCAGATATCCCAGAGGTGTTAAATGTTTTCTTATAATCCGATTGGACAATAAAGGGGATAGAATGTCGCGGGGGTCTAGGGTGAATAATTCTAGCCAGGTGCTTACCACATTTGTTCGCCAGGGAGTAGAAGTGGTTTCACGCTTTATCCCTGGCAATTAGGGAGTGCGCGTCTAGGAGCTGGAGTAAGTCTCTGCGGGCGTTGGAAAGCTGGACAAAAACCGTAGGGTCCAGTTCTTTTTTATGAAGGGGTTCAAGGTCCGCTATGGTAGAAAGGAGTTTGGGTATGTCATGAGCTTGGGCCTTCTTAAGGCGGGAGCCGTGTTGTATAAGGGTACCCCGGATCACACATTTGAGTGTGTCCCATTGGTTCAAAGGGGTGGTTGTGTCAGTGGAGTGGTCACCTATGAAATCTTTAATGACTTTAGAGACACCCGCTACGCACACGGTGTCCCGCAGCAGATTGTCGTTAAGTCTCCAGCTCGCCCCCGGCGGGCAGCAGGGGGGCGGACTAGAGTCAGATAGATGGGGGCATGGTCGGACCATAGGAGGTTACCGATCGCCGTTTGGAGAGGCGTGTCTAGAAGTGATTGCGATATGAGAAAGTGGTCCAATCTACTGTAGGAGTTGTGTGAAACTGAAAAATAACTGTAATCCCTTTCTGTGGGATGCTGGACTCGCCAGGCATCCACCAGATGGGAGGAATGGAGGAGTGATTTAATACGTGTCAAGGTGGAATAAGGAACAGAAGACTTACCCGAGGATGTGTCTGCGGATGGGGAGAGGACAATATTGAGATCACCTCCAACAATGAAAGCCGACCCTCCAAAGGAGGATAGTCTGGTGAGGACTGAAGAGAGGAACCGAGCCTGGCCCACGTTCGGCACGTAGATGTTAGCTACTGTGAAAAGAAAATCGTTTACTTTCAGTTTCAAAAATACATAGCGACCTGAGTCATCTATGAGAGAGTCCAGAACCTCCGGGTTAAAAGATTTATGAAAGGCAACAGATACCCCCTTGGATTTGGCCTGCGGATTAACACTGTGAAACCATTGCGAGTAATACCTATTGCGCAGTGCTGGAATAGCTCCAGCGCGAAAGTGTGTTTCTTGAAGCAGCAGAATTTTCGTACGCTTTTTGTGAAAATGGTAAAGTGTCTGGCTCCGCTTCTCGGGTGTGTTGAAACCTCTACAATTAAAGGAAGCGAAGGTTATTGAATTGTCACTAGCCATGGGGGATCATAGGGGTGGAGCTCAGGATCAATGTGATAAGTGACACTATGGGCAAACCCCATTGGGGTAGGGAACGGGAATAGACGATGGTCATGGGGGGTAAGGGAGGGGGGAAGGGGTGGGAGGGCATAGGCAGAGAGAAGGCGGAGGGGAGAAAAAAAGAAGAAGAAGAGAGAGAAAAGACGATATAATAACCTTGCATAGGTAGTAGCAACAGTGGTAGGTATGGCAACCCACTCCCAGCACAACAAACAGGGGGACATGGAACAGAGCATTTGTAAACATCAATGGTAGGAGACGGGCCCAATAGGTCAGGCAGAAAAGAGGAGTAGTCAAGACAAAAACAAAAAAAAAGGCCACTAGGTGGCTCCAAAAGGCAAACATTATAGAGAAAAAAACCCTGTAATAAAGGCACAAATCAGTGCACCCCACAGTGATCATAGGAACACCGTGGGGCGCACAACGAAAAACATAAATAAGAGAGAAAAAAAAAGGAAGAAAAACCCAGTAAGGGGGGGGGGGGGGGGGGTGGAACAAAATCACAGAACCGGGCAGCTCCCAGCACCCCGGCCCCACGGGTAAACCAAAATCAGTTGCGACCTAAAGAGTAAACCAAAGAACATAATAAGCATAATTATCTTAGTGGTCATCAATAAATGCATTTGTAAACCGGCACAAAATAGAGAACATCTATGAGTCATAGGGGGTAAGGATATGCAGCAGGCCCTACGAAGGAATCAGATTAAACATAACAATAATCTTAAAGTACGTCAAAGGCAACACAGAGGGGACCATTGTAGGCAGTGGATTGCAAAGACAAGTCGTGAGATCCGTCCAGGAACTATCAAAAAAAAAAAAAACACAACGGAGCACCCCAACTATAGGGATAGGGAGGAGGGGGCCACAGCAACGGGGTTGTAAAAAATATACAAAAAACCTGTAAACAAGAGGGTTAATCAGCATGTGAGTTATTCGACCCATACGGGTCCAAGGCCATCTCAGGGGAGGACCCCAGTGGCGGGAAAAGAAAACAGGCCCGGGGGGGGGGGGGGCCCACTGGATCGGGTCAGTCGTTGGGATCCTGAAGCTGCGGGGACCGTGGGGTGCGCTTGCGACCTTGCTTCTGCCATTGCGGGGTGTAGGGTAAACCTGGGGTGGTCGGTGTAAACGGCCAGTCGGGTAGGGCGACTTGAGGCAGTTCAAGCGTACTGAGAAATGTAGGCAGGTCCCCCAATGTACAAAATACAACGATTTTACCCGCATGGTGCACTCGAAGATGGAACGGGAAACGCCATTGGTATTTGATCTGTCTTGCTTGTAGGAGTTGCGTGAGGGGTCGTAAGGATTTCCGCATGGCCAGTGTTTGGCGGGAGAGATCAGGGAGGAGCATGATGGGAGAGAATCGACTGCTGCGTGCTGGCGGCCCTCATAATGTTCTCCTTTATTTTGTAGAAATGGACACGGCACAGTGTGTCACGGATGAAGGAGGGGTCAGGGGTGCGGGGACCCGATGTACGGTGCACCCGGTCCAATTCGATTGGGTCATCTTTGGGGCGTTGGAGTATTTGGTTGAAGATAGCCGTCACAGCCGCTGGTAGATCCTTGGGGTCAACCGACTCGGGTATCCCCCGTATACGTATGTTGTTGCGGCGACTGCGGTTTTCAAGGTCGTCCTGCTGGTATGAGAGTTGCTGAAGCAGGACAGTGTGGGTATTGAGGATCCGATCATGCGATTGTACAGTGTCCCGCAGGCCATCTACTGTGCTATCCACATCATCAAAGCGTACCCCCACATCTTTTCTCAAATCAGAGATCTCTTTTCGATATGTTTCCTCGATCCTATGCACACAGTGTTCAAAGTCAGCTTTGGTGGGTAGAGACCTCATGTAGCTGTGCAGGGATCTGATCTGCGATTCCATGTCCCATCCATCCCCCGATCCTAGGGAGGCATTAGAGCGGCTTCTGGTAAGCCTGGGGGAGAGGGCAGTGTCCTCAGAGTGTGAGAGCAGGCTGTGGGGACGCACCTGAGATTGCAGGGCTGATTCAGAGCGCGCCGGAGATGGAGGGGCCGGCGTCCCTTTGGATGCTGGTCGGTGCTGTGAGGACAACCGTCCATGGCCGAAATAATCATCTAGATCCCCTCCCGGGTGACGGCCATTGCCGCTCTTGTGTGCTTTGGGCTTGTCTTTCCCCATGGAGCTGTGTTTGGTCCGGTTTACTGTCCGAAATGAGGGCCGTGGGGTCGGGGGAGCCAGGAGCTGAGTGTAGGCCCGACCTACCTCTCCATATGTGGGGGTAGACCCTTATAGGTGAAAGTCTAGATCATTTAGGAGGGGCTTGCATACGTCAAGACATGGCCCTATAGTTACAGTCATGAGATAGTTCAAGGTGACCTCCGCCGTAGTAATTTTGTGAGGAATGCTGGCTTATTATCTGAGAGGATTGTAAGATCATCCAGGTAGAAGGAATGTAAAGTTGTCAGTCCCCTGCTGCAGTAAGGTAAATGAGTACACAAAGATAGCCAGAGCAGAGTCTGTATGCAGAGGGAGTATGAGGCTGCAGGGGATGCTTGGAGCAAGGATGCCTGGAATAGTGGGCCAGGAGAGCAGACTGGGGTCACAATCAAATGTGGATGGAGAACCAGAAGTAGATAAATAATTCAAATAAAGCAATCCTCCGTGAGGGGGGGGGGGGTGGTCGATCAGGCCAGAGCAAGTAGGCAAACCGCGGCAGCAGTTGTAGGCCGGAACGGCCGTGGAGCACTTTCCAGGCAGCAGCTGTAGGAAACCCTGGGGATCCTTAGGCCCAAATGAGACCCGGGCGAGGGGGGAGGTGACGGGAGGGGACCCATGACAGCCCCTTACCTCACCCGCCGGCGTGGCTCCGGTGGCTTCAGGCGATCCCGGAGGCCCAAGATACATCGCAGCGGATTTAGCGCAATTGTACCCACTTAATTTTGTCCCTCTCCTGAATAGACTGAAATTTGATTTGGGAAACTGGCATGCTTTAACACTGACCTGGTTCGGGCGCTGTAATGCATTCAAAATGATGGCCCTCCCGCGGATCTTATACTTGTTCCAGACATTAACGATCCGGTTACCCCCAATTTTTTTCATTTCAGACAACTGCAGGTGCTGCTCCAGGACTTTGTTTGGGTGCGCAAACCGCCCAGAGCCCGTTTGCAATTGCTTGCCAGACCAAAGGACAAGGGGGGTCTGGGTCTCCCAGATCTGAGACAATACTACAGAGCGACTCTGCTAGCAAGAGTCGTTGATTGGCATTGTAATGGCCCACACAAGCAGTGGGTGGAGATGGAGATTGAGGATGGATCAATTCCCCTATTGACCTCCCCGTGGCTCCTGTCTTCCCTACCAAAAGACCTCAGAGATCACCCCGTAGTGGGAGCTACGTTGGCTGTTGTGCGGAGGTTGTTCCGCTGCACACACATTGCTCCCCTTCCATCACCAATGACTTGGGTTATAGGTAATCCAGACTTCCCACCGGGATTTACCAACAAGAAACTGCGACAGTTGACAGTGGTGGGGAAACAGCATCTGGGAGAGGTGTGGCCCTCGGGAGGGCTCCCGACTACGCAAACTGTCGCCGAGCTTTCTGACCCTCCGCTTGACTTGTTTAGTGCTTATCAACTTCGTCAATTTCTTCTGGCCATACAAAGGGCCCCCTACACTCCTAGAGACCTGACGCCTTATGAATCCATCTGTCACAAAAGGGAACCTGTGCGACACACCCTCTCCCTCCTGTACAACCTATTGAGTAGTCAGGAGGAGGAGTCGACCCCACCATTTATCCACAAATGGGAGAGGGACTTAGGCATCACATTTACCCCACAACAGATAGGGAAGATCCTGACCTTAGTACATAAAGCTTCCATCACAAACCAATATCAAGAATCAGGATACAAGATAGTCTCACGCTGGTATAGAGTCCCATACCTTCTGAATAAAATGAATAGATCGATCCCGGATGTTTGTTGGAGGTGCAATTCAGATACGGGGACCATGGGACACATTTTCTGGGCATGCCCGGCCTTGAGGAACTTTTGGGTGGAGGTGACCGGGACGATAAAAACTCTCACAAATGTAGATATCGCAGACAACCCAGCAGCGTGCCTTCTACACTTGACTGAACAGCCTATTCGAAAATACAAAAAAACCCTCACGATGCAACTCCTGAACGCCGCCTGGGTCTGCATTCCCACACTGTGGAGGCAGCCTCAGCTCCCATCCAAGGTGCTGTGGTATTCCAAAGTCAATCATATTCTCCGGATGGAAGAATTGACCGCCACCCTTCACAACACTGAAGAGGCATTTAGTGTTACATGGAGGCCCTGGAGGTATTACATTCGGGAGGTGAGCAGCGCCCGTGTCCCAGAAAACGACTGAACATCTAATGTTTACCTACGTAGGCCATGTCTGCCCTGGGTGCCATTCCCCCCCCCTCCCTTTTTGTCTTTATTTTTCTTTTTTTCCCCGCCGCCATCCCCCCCCCCCTCCTCTCTCTCTGTCTTTGCACTCTCTTCTCCCTCCATCCTCCCTTTTGACTATGCCTTGTCTCCTTACTAGCCTTCGGGACCCAGAAGAACCCCAGGGTTCTGGACACGACCGGCTCATATTTTACTCTGGTTCACATAGGTCATGATAAGCTGGCTCGCTGTGGTCCCAGTTGTTCTCCATGATTACATTTGTCCGAACGGAGCTGCACTAGTTATACTGTACCACATGTCGGAGGTGGGGTTTCTCTCTTTTCTGCATGAAACTGTAGGACTCCCCTCTGAGAACCCAGAGTTATTTGGCTGCCTATTTTTTGTTACCATGTAATTGTGACCCTGGGTCATGCTGTATGGTTGACTGTTATATTTATGTTGTTCTACTTATACTTAATAAAATAATAAAAAAAAAAAAAATAAGTCAATGCCAACAACTTAAAAAAAAAGCCTATGGCATCGAGAAATCCCAGGCAGTCTCCCATCCAGGTACTAACCAGGTCCCAACCCTGCTTAGCCTCTGAGATCAAATGAGATTTGGCTCTTTCATGGTGATGCAGCCATAGTAGATTTTTTCAGGCACGCTCAACCCTCTTGACAAACTCCAAGATGGTCACCTTGGGAAACAAACAAAAAAAACAAGTCAATGCCAACAACATAAAAAGAAGCCTACAGCACCTAGTATTCCCAGGCGGTCTCCCATCCAGGTATTAACAAGGCGTGACCCTTTCTAGCCTCTGAGATCAGCGGAGATTGGGCGCTTTCAGGGTGATGTGCCCATAGGCAATCTCTTTGGGCACTCTCATCCCTCTTGAAAAATGCCAAGGGGGAAAACAAGCGAAAAAAAACAGGTCAACGCCAACAACATAAAAAGAATAATACGGCACCTGGTATTCCAAGGTCGTCTCCCATTCAAGTACTAACTAGGCCCAACCCTTCTTAGCCTCTGAGATCAGAAGAGATAGTGTGCTTTCAGGGTGATGCGGCTGTAAGCGATCTCTTTAGGCACTCTCAACCCTCTTGATAAATGCCAAGATGATCACTTTGGGAAACAAGCAAAAAAACAGGTCAACACCAACAACATAAAAAGAAGCCTGCGGCATCTGGAAAACTCAGGCGGTCTCCCATCCAGGTACAAACCAGGCCCAACCCTGCTTAGCCTCTGAGACCAAACGAGATTGGGTGCTTTCAGGGTGTTGTGCCCGTAGGCAATTTCTTTGTGCACGCTCAATCCTCTTGACACATGCCAAGATGGTCACCTTGGGAAACAAGGGAAAAAAAACAGGTCAACACCGACAACATAATGAGAAGCCTACGGCACCTGGTATTGCCAGGCTGTCTCCCATCCAGGTACGAACCAGGCCCATCGCTGCTTAGCCTCCGAGATCAGATGAGATTGGGCTCTTTCAGGGTGATTTGGCCATAGGCACTCTCTTTGGGCACTCTGAAGCCTCTTGACAAAGGCCAAGATGGTCACCTTGGGAAACAAGCTAAAAAAACTGGTCAAAGCCAACAACATAAAAAGAAGCCTACGACATCCAGTATTCCCAGGCGATCTCCCAATCAAGACACTAACCAGGCCAGATCCTTCTATGGCACCTGGTCTTCCCAGGCAGTCTCCCATCCAGGTACTAACCAGGCCTGACGCTGCTTAGCCTCTGAAATCAGACGAGATCGGGTGCTTTCAGGGTGATGTGGCCGTAAGCGTTCTCTTCAAGACACGCCCAACCCTCTTGACAAACGCCAAGATGGTCGCCTTGAGAAACAAGCGAAAAAAACAGGTCAAAGTCAACAACATAAAAAGAAGCCTATGGCACCTGGTATTCCCAGGCGGTCTCCCATCCAGGTACTAACCAGGCCCGACACTGTTTAGGCTCTGAGATCAGATGAGATTGGGCGCTTTCAGGGTGATGGGGCCGTAGGTGATCTCTTTGGGCACTCTCAACCCTCTTGTTAAACGCCAAGATGGCCACCTTGGGAAGCAAGCGAAAATAAACAGGTCAATGCCAACAACATAAAAAGAAGCCTACGGCACCTGGTATTCACAGATCGTCTCCCATACAGGTATTAACCAGGCCGTACACTGCTAGGCCTCCGGGATCAGATGAGATTGTGCGCTTTCAGGGTGATGTGGCCATAGGTGTTCTATTTAGACACTCTCAACCCTCTTGACAAATGCCAAGATGGTCATCTTGGGAAACAAGTGAAAAAAAACAGGTCAACGCCAACAACATAGACCCTGGCGGTCTCCCATCTGACCCAGACCCTGCTTAGCCTCTGAGATCGGGCGCTTTCAGGGTGATGTGACCTTAGGCGAACGCTTCGGGACATACTCAAAACTCTTGACTGATGCTAAAATGGTCACCTTGGGAAACAAGTGAAAGAAAAACAGGTCAAAGCCAACAATATAAAAAGATTCCTACGGCACCTGTAATTAGGTACTATCCAGGCCGGACCCTGCTTAGCCTCTGAGATCAGATGAGATCGGGTGCTTTCAGGGTGATGTGGCCGTAGGAGATTTCTTTGGGCTCTCTCAGCCCTCTTGAGAAATGCCAAGATGATCACCTTGGGAAACAAGTGGAAAAAAAAAAACATGTCAACGCCAACAACATAAAAAGAAGCCTATGGCACCTGGTATGCCCAGTTGGTCTCCCATCCAGTTACTAATCAGGCCCGACAATGCTTAGCCTCTGAGATCAGACAAGATCAGGCACTTTCAAGGTGATGGGGCCATAGGCGATCTCTTCGGGCACTCTCAACCATCTTGACAAACGCCAACATGGTCATCTTGGGAAACAAGCAAAAAAAAACAAGTCATTGCCAACATTGGAGGCTAAGCAGGGTTGGGCAATCAGTTTCCTTGCCTGAAATAGGCATCTCAGAACTGCCATCTGGCTGCTTCCTGGGTTTCCAACTCCTTCAACTAATCCCAGGAGACAATACTTCGCCTCCATCCTGGTGGAGGTTCCAAACACCCGATCAATGGTTCCTGTCACCTCTGTCCAGTAGCGGATCAACTTCGGGCATCTCCAAAACATGTGCATCATGTCTCCCCCCATGTTCCCACACCGGGGGCAACTTGCGTCCGGCCTTTCGGCCAAATTGAAAACGTTTACGAGGAGCATAATAGGTTCTATATAATAAGAACAGATGTGACATCCTCTGTGAGGAGAGCCACAATTCACAACAGGCAGGATTCCTGTGGCCAATTATAGCTCAGGGGGGTTTGTATAGTGTGTTGCGGTGGTCAGGGAAAGAGGACGATAGTCAGGGACAGTGTCTTTACTGCTTGGGAACCTAGCACTGTTACAGTGGGTGTTATGTGCCTCCTGCACAGTACACACCTGAAGCTACCCTTTATTACTGGTGTTCAATTTCTGCAATACATGCATCTGCAGTGCAGAAGTTAGAGTGGGTGTTGTGTGCCTCCTGCACAGTATACACCTTATTGCTGGTGTTCTGTTTCTGTAATACAGGAACCTAGCACTGTTACAGTGCTAGGGTGTACAGAGAAGCTGGTATATATAGAAGACTACAGCATACAGAAGAAAGGCTAGTGAATACAGAATACAGACTCGTGTATGTAGATAGGCTTGAGTATATAGAGATGCTAGAGTAAACAGTGAGGCTGGGGTACACAGAGAGGCTAGTTTAAAGAGAGGCTAGTATATACAAAGATGTTAGTGTATATAGAGAGGTTAGTGTATAGAGAGAGTCGAGTGAATACAGAAAGGACAGTGTATATAGAGAAGCTAGTGTATACAGAAGACAGGCTTGGGTATACATCCAAGCTGACAGTGTATACAGAAGACTGGGTAGTGGATACAGAGAGTCTAGTGGGTACGGAAGACAGGCTGTTGTATTCTAGCTAGTTTTTACAGTCTGGTGTATACAGAAGACAGGCTGTGGTATACAGAGGGTTTAGTGTATTCAGAGAGTCTAGTGTATACAGTCAGCGAGTGTATACATAAGACTGGCTAGTTTACACAGTGTTTACAGAGATGCAAGGGTGTACAGAGAAGCTGGTATATATAGAAGACTACAGCATACAGAAGAAAGGCTAGTGAATACAGAATACAGACTCGTGTATGTAGATAGGCTTGAGTATACAGAGATGCTAGAGTAAACAGTGAGGTTGGGGTACACAGAGAGGCTAGTTTAAAGAGAGGCTAGTATATACAAAGATGTTAGTGTATATAGAGAGGTTAGTGGATAGAGAGGGTCGAGTGTATACAGAAAGGACAGTGCATATAGAGAAACTAGTGTATACAGAAGACAGGCTTGGGTATACATCCAAGCTGACAGTGTATACAGAAGACTGGGTAGTGTATACAGAGAGTCTAGTGGGTACAGAAGACCGGCTGGTGTATTCTATCTAGTTTTTACAGTCTAGTGCATACAGAAGACAGGCTGTGGTATACCGAGGGTGTACAGAGAAGCTAGTATAGAAGACTACAGCATACAGAAGAAAGGCTAGTGAATACAGAATAAAGGCTGGCTTCTACAGAGAGGCTAATGTATGCAGAACACTATCTAGGGTATACAGAGAGGCTAGATTATACAGAGAGGCTAGTGCATAGAGTGAAGCTATTGTATATAGAAGCCTGGTTAGTGTATACAGAGAAGCTAGTGTGTACAGAAGAAAGACTAGACAGGTTATAAAGAGAGACAAGTGTTTACAGAAGACAGTTTGGGGTATACAGAGATGCTAGTTTATACAGAGAGACTAATGTATACAGAAGATAGGCTAGGGCATACAGAAGACGGGCTAGTGTATTCAGAACATAGGCTAGTGTATATAGAAGACAGTCTATTGTATGCAGAAGACCGGCTAGTGTATATAGAGAGGCTAGTGAATTTAGAGGGTAGGCTAAGTGATAACAGAAGACAATCTGGGCTATACATCATTTCATCTAGCTCACATATCTAATGGAGTTTGTCTCATTGCCATGTTATGCCTTTTCATTCTTATGCTAAATATAGATTATACTCACTACACGATTTTAATTATCCACATCAAGCATGCAATAAAACTATCATACATCAAAATAAACATCAAAATATACCATGTACTCTTTTGCTCTATTTTGCATATGTGTAATTCTCCACATCAACTGTCACATTGAGTATGTGACAGTCCTGACACACCATCCTGACTTATTTTGCTTTATTTCTTATTAGAAATAGAGAGTATTTTCTCAAATCCGGTTAAATCTATTCACTTCGATGAGTTCTGCCGCTAATTGTACGGTAATGCAAAATGTTCACAAAACCATCCATTTGCTACCAGACATGCTGCACATACTAAAAGTAATGTAACTATCGCTCGCTAACGATGTAAACAGTTTTATTGCTTTTCTGACATTAACCGAGTATCTCTGACATTAACTGAGTATCTCTCTGCACTATAATCTTAATAATAATAATAATAGGACGGTGTAATGCAAAAATCAACTAGTCTAATATAAGCTTTCTCATTGGTACCGGCATATCATTTAAATTTAGACTAACGCAACTATTTATCGGCCATTTTCAAGCTAAGCTTTCATTCTCTTACCGTTGAACAGCGATACTTCCTCCCTGCATTATTAAGCCATTTAAATTTCCTATTGGTCGCCTATACAACTCTCTGAAAAACATATATGTAGAGAATAAAACTAGTTACATCTTAATAAAACAGTTTTATTGCTCAACCAGTATCAGCTGTCATGACATAAGCAAATAAACGTTTCCACTGTTTGACTCTATTTCTGTATTACTTCTTTTTCTCCACCTTAAATGTCACAGTTAAAACACAGTGACAAAACATTTTTTTTTACCGCAGCAAAATGTGAGAAAAGCAGTGTAAGCCGTCTTTCTGCCATGTGCTTCAGAACATTAATGTACCGCTTTTAAATCCATATCAATTCCACATAACCGTGAACTGTCTTACAATTTTAACATTTACTGATAGCAGTTACTAATATTACATCATGACTATACCAGTGGAAAAAGACCGCGTAATGGAACTGTGAAATTAATCATATTCTCAGAGTTAATTTAGCTGATAAATTTACGATTTACTCAACGATTTACTCAACGATATAAACTTAGATTTTTTTCAAGCTAAATCTATTTAATCTTAAATAATTTATACTATTCTACTGTATTCTTAAATTATATACTATTGTTCTGTATTTTAGCCGTGCTCATATTTCGTTTTATGTTGCAACCATCGAATCTCATTGATATTCCGACATTCTGCCTTAATGAGGATATTACTTTGCAACTATCCCTTGATCCCCTTTGTGTATTCACTTTATCTGGACCTAATTTGTTTTGCTATACTTATTATTATTATTATTATTATATTAGAGAGATTACTATCTTTAAATCATTGTAAACCTAACCATAGATATAATGTCTACAGCTAATTTTACGTTTAATCAAAATTCACACAAAACCATCTTTTTAAAACCTTTACACATTAAGAGTAATGCAACCATCTCTCGCTACCTCTATGCAATAGGATTCTCTTTCCAGTGGAGACGAAAACAGTCAGTGTAAGCCGTCTTCCTGCATAACAAAATTAATGGAACGATTTACACGTTGGAATTGAAAAAAAAAATACCCTTTAGCTGCTTAGCTCACACTTTGCTGTATGTAGCCGCATTAACTGTATTAATGGTTACATGTAAATAACCAATGGGGATTGACATTTCATGTCTATCTCACATCTCTAATGCAATTTGTCTCTTTGCCATGTCATACTTTGCCAGTTATTATACTTTCTCATCCTTAAACACACGTAAGGATTCTGAAAAACGATAGAAACCTTGTCACGTCGTTGCTAATATTTCATGATTAAAGCAATCATCTCATCTAATTGCTATTCCGACATTCTGCATTGGTATTACTTTGCAACGCTCTATTGAACAAGAGTAAGCTAGATATTTTGTGTATTTCCACTTAAACACGACTTGTATATACTGTCTCAATATTATCTGTTCCAATTTTGCTAAATTAGATTGTAGAGTTTGCTGTCTAAATCCAGGTTACCTACTCACCTTTATTACGTATACTGCTAATTTTAGGATAATACAAAACCATCTTATTGCTTCTTTACACGCTGCACATATTAAGAGTAATGCAATACTACCGTGAAAAGTTTAATTGCACTTCTCACATTTAGCTGGTATCTGTCTGCTATAGGAAACTGAATTTGGACTACAACGATCACTCATCTAATATCAGTCCACTCAGTGCTACCGGGATAACTTTTACATTTAGAGTAATGAAATGATTTCTCAGTCATTTTGAAGCTACTGCAACTAACTCTTCCGATCTCTTTTCAACTGCAATACTTAATCTCTTCTATTGTACAATATTTAGCTGCTCAGCTATCACTTTGCTGTACGTAACCGTGTTAACAGTATTAATACCTGTAAGTAACCGAATGGGGATTGACATTTTATCTCTAATTCATATTCACATTTCTAATGCAGTTTGTGTTTTGCCATGTCATCCTAGGCCAGTTATTATCCTTTCGCATCCTTATGCTATATTTGGGGTATATTCACTACATGATTAAAGACACGTAATGAACCTGATTGATTAAAACCTACAAACGTCGTTGCTGTTATTTCGTGTATTTCCACTCGTGTATATACTGTCTCAATATTAATCTGAGTTATTTTGCTATATTTACTTTTAGAATAAAAAGATTACTATCTCTAAATCCTGGTATACCAACTCACACAAAACCATATTATTTCAACCTTACACGCAGTACATATTAAAATTTTAACATTTAGACGGTATCTCTCTGCAATAGTAAACGAAATGTGCAGATCACTCATCTAATATAGTCTTCCCAATGCTACCGGAACAACTTTTAAATTTAGAGTAATGCAACGAGTTCTCAGTTTTATGAAGCTACTGCAACTAACGCTTTGGATCTCTTTCCTGTTAAATTACGCTCTGCAATATTAAGCCATGTAAATTGTCCTATTAATCTGCTAACAATGTTATGTATAATAAAACAAATCTTTCAAAAGCAATATCGTCTCACTGCAATACTTACACTCTGCATAATAAATATGAATAATGCGAATAATAAAGTGGTCCAAAACTCGGCTATAAGTAGAGAATAAAACTATCTTAAATCAAAATAAACCATGTTCTGCCAAACCAATAATGGCCAATTACTTAACGTAACTTAACGTGACTTAACAAAATAAACTTAGCACTCTTTTGCTCTATTTTGTATTTTTGTAGTTCTCCACATTAACTGTCACATTGAAATCACCACTGACAACACACCACTTTTTTTTTTTTTTGCATCAGTTTATAGCACGCCATACTCTCTTGTCAACAAATTTGTGGCAAGTTTTACGCCCTTGTGATTTTTTGGTGCCCTTCTTCTCATCGCCACTATTTTGCCTATTGGCAGTGCTACTTTGACATCACATGCAATCCTTTTTCCTTTTTTCTTTTTTTAACATCTTCCTCCATTTTATTTTTATTTATTTTAAAGAATTTCGAAAAAGTAGGAATGTTACAAAAATATGCTTCCTATTCCATAAACTTATATTTTCCCGTCCCCTCCCCCTCAGATCTCCCTCCCCAACCCCCCCCTCTCTCTCTCCGTCTCTCTCTCCCGCCCTCCCCCTCCTCTCCCCTCGGGACCACTCATTCTGGGACATTCCCTTGTTTCTTATACTCCAACCATTTTCCCCATTTGCTATGATAAATTTCCACTTGATCTCCTCTTTTAAATATTGATTCCTCCATTGATCTTAACCACTCTACTTTAGCTAACCATTCCCTCATGGATGGGGGTTCAACAGAGCCCCATCTCTTTGGGATCAGGCTTTTTGCAGCAATCAATAAGTGAGGTATCAATGAATTTTTATATTCCCCTATTGTTTTATCTGTGTCATGGAATAGACATGTCCAAGGATCCTTCTTTACCTGTTCCCCTGTTATCTGGAAGATGTTTCCTATTATTTTCTCCCAATAAGGGCCAATCTTACCACACTCCCACCAGATATGTGCAAAAGTTCCCACCTTATCACAACCCCTCCAGCAGAGTGCTGATATGTCCGGCCTTCTCTTATGTGCTCTTTGTGGGACAATATACCATCTTGCCATTAATTTAAATGACATTTCCGCTGACATATTGTCCTTAGATATTGTACCTGCTATTCTTAAAATCTTCTTTCTACGTTCCTTATCTCCCAGAGTACCCAACTCTTCTTCCCATTTTTTTAAAAACAATGGTTCTCCTGGTTCCTTTTCCTCCTCCAGAATTTTATAGATTTTGGACAAACTTTTTTTTTTACAGCCCGGGTCTGAAAGCATTCTCTCCATAGGTCTAAGATCTCCTTCCCCGCGGAGTGGTCGGGGTAGCGCCTGAACAAAATGTTTAATTTGTGCATATCTCCAGCTGTCTAATTTCCTACATCCCCATTTTTGTCTTATTTCTCCTAAAGTACAAACTCTGTCCCCATTCATCACATCTTTCAAAAAAATATCATCCCTTTTTGCCCATCTAGTGAAATAAACATATTCTTCCTTCCCTGGTTTAAAAAAACTTGTGTCTAATAAAGAAATTAAAGGTGAATTGTGCTGCCAGTGATTTAATTCACCCACTTTATCCCATATTCTAAACAAATTAGTAGTTAGTGGGTTAGTGCTTCTCCCCAAGTCACGGTAGTCCCTAGGTATCCAGATCCTTTTTCCTAAATTAACTCCACTTTGTGTTTTCTCTATATTTACCCACCCTTTATCGCCTTTATCATACACCCAATCCACCACCCGTGAAATTACTGCTGCCTGATAATATCTTCTAAAGTTCGGGGCGGCTAATCCCCCTTCTACTTTCCCCCTTTCCAGAGTCGCATATGAGATTCTAGGATTCCTACGTCCCCATATATGTTTTAAAATTAGGGTTTGGAGTTTCCTAAAGAACTCCTGCGGAACTTTTATTGGGATCATTTGAAACACATATATCAGTTTTGGTAAAATAAACATTTTCAACGCGTTTACTCTTCCTATTAGCGACAGGGGTTTATATCTCATGCGTTTTATACATTCTTTCACCCTATTCAATATATCTGTATAATTAGCTGCGTATGCGGATGACAATGTGGGTGTGATTTTTACTCCCAGGTACCTCAAGTCTTCCCTACACCAGATGAAGGGGAAGAACCTCTGGAGTTCCTCTTGTTCTTTTTTTGGTACCGTTATGTTCAGAATCTCAGTTTTTGACATGTTAATCTTGAAATTTGTCAGCTTCCCATATCTATGGATCTCCCTGATTATATTTGGCAAAGTCACCCTGAGGTCCGAAACATAAAATAATATGTCATCCGCATACGCAGAGATCTTATACTCTTCTCCGCCCATTCTCACCCCCCTTATGTCTCCATTCTTCCTAATTGAAGCCAACAAGGGTTCCAAGGCGAGTATAAACAGCATTGGAGACAGGGGGCATCCCTGTCTAGTTCCATTGTATAGCTTCACTACCGGGGAGAGGTTACCGTTAATTTTAATTTTTGCCGACGGGCGGGAATAAAATGCTTTTATCCATCGTAATATTTTTTCTTTTAACCCCAAATATCTTAAAGTCTCAAACATGAAGCCCCAGTCTACCCTGTCGAATGCTTTTTCAGCATCCACCGATAACAGGGCGACTGGGGGTCCACTGCTCTCCGCCCCATGAATCAACATTAGGGTTTTAAGACAGTTGTCCCTCCCCTCCCTGCCCATAACAAACCCCGTTTGGTCCCTATGGACCCATTGGGGGAGCAACGGTTTCAATCTCTCTGCTATCACTTTTGAGAATATCTTCACATCCGTGTTCAGGAGAGAGATTGGTCTATAACTCCCAGGGGTTGTTGGCTCCTTCCCCTCCTTTAATATCAAAGTTATGTAAGCCATCAATGCCTCTTCCCTCAGATCTTCCCCTTCTGCAACTGCATTCATATACTCGCATAATTTGGGGGCCAATATCTTTTCAAACTTTTTATAATATGAAATTGGGAACCCATCCGGGCCTGGACTTTTCCCTATTGCCATCCCTCTTATTGCCCTCGCCACCTCGTCTACCGTGACCGGGGTCTCCAACATTTCCAGCTCTTCCTCTGGGACTTTAGGAAGATCTATCCCTTTTAAATACTCAGTAGCTCTGTTTTTCTCCATTCCCTGTCCTACCTTATATAACAGACTATAATATTTATGGAAGACCGTCGCTATTTCAGGGGTGGAGTGCTTCATTTCCCCCTTTTCATTTTTAATTTTGGGTATGAAAGACGCATTCCTTCTCTCCCGCACTACTCTCGCTAACCATTTCCCAGGTTTGTTCCCCTCCTGGTATCTTATGCTCTCTGCCCAGTGGTTAACTCGCACCCTTTCCTCCTCCATAAGTTCTTCTAATTGTAGCTTCTTCTCTTTTAGCTCTACTTTCTCTGGGATCCCCTTTGATCTAGTTTGTTGCTCCAGTTCCCAAATCTCCTTATTTAGATCCTGTAACCTTTTCCCTATTTCCTTTTTTTTCCCTGTCCCGATGCTTATTAGGATTCCTCGTATATATGCTTTGTGGGTCTCCCATATCGTACTCCTCGTAACCCCAGGGGAATCATTTCTTATAAAAAACTCTTCTAGTTCTATTTCAATTCTGCTTCTAGTTTCTGGGTCCTGGATCAAAGCTTCATTTAATCTCCATGTCTCTCTTTTAGCCTGATCCATTACAAGCTCCAGCTGCACCATGACTGGGGCATGGTCAGATAAGGAGATAGATTTTATTACTGTATCTTTGAGAGCTGGGAGCATTTGATGTTCAATCAGAACATAATCAATTCGGGTGAATGTCCCATGCACCGAAGAGTAGAAAGTATAGTCTCTGCTGTTCGGATGTTTAATCCTCCAAGCGTCAACCAACTGAAATTCTAAGAGCAGGGCCTTTATTTTTTTATATCTAAGCTCCGGCCATCGCGGGGACCCAGCTGAGGAGTCCACCCGAGGGTCGATGCCCATATTCAGATCTCCCGCTACTATCAGTTTACCTTTTTTAAACTCCGCTAATAGTTCCAAAACCTTCCTTAAAAATTTATCTGGGTCCCTGTTTGGGGAGTATATATTCGCAAAGGTGTATATTCCATCCGATAGTTTCCCTCTTATAAACAAGAATCTCCCTTCCGGGTCGGCCATCTGTTTCTCGACTTCAAACCTAACACTTCTCTCAAAGCCTATTGCTACCCCCCTGGCGTTACATGTTGTAGAGTCACCGTAGAACCATGTTGGGAACCCCCGGGACGTCAGTCTCCCTGTAGCCTCGTGTGATAAATGTGTTTCCTGCAAGCAGACCACATTCGCTCCATACAATTCCAACTCCCTATTAACTCTGAACTTTTTTTGGGGAGTACTTATACCCCTTACATTATATGTTATCAATTTCAGTCTTGTCATATCTCACTGAACCCCTCCCCCTCCTCTCCTCCCCCGCCCCTCCGGGAGGGAAACATCCCCCCCCCACCGGAGGTCGACGCGGGGGAAGAGAGAAGGGGGGGCGAGAGAGCGGGAGAGAGAGCACCTAAACCCTGTTTGAGAGAGAGATTACCCCCTGACCCACCCCCCCCTCCACCCCCCTCCCATCCCCCCTCCCCCCTTCCCCCTCCTCCATTCGGAGGAGTGAACAATTTCCACATTTGTTCCTCGCTTAGGTGTCCCGGTGACCCACAGGTCACCTTTTGCCCACCTAGCATTCTTTGGGAGGACCGCCTCATTCACGGCCTATCCACGTGCCCACACCTCCCCCCCCCAACTCCCCCCCTCACCCACCAATGATGGTAATTATACCCCCTCCCTCCCCCCCCGTCCTGAACCCGAGGCCATTGCACCACCCTACTAATTCCTTCGTTCCCCAACATCTCCTCCCAACCTGGTAGTGCTGGTGGGGGGATTTCTAACTTATTACAAAAGTCCGTTAAGTCCTCTGGGAACCTTAGTACTGCGGAGCGGCCGTCTCTCCTTCCCCTAAGGCATGCTGGGAACCCCCATTGATAGGGGACATTTAGTGACCTCATCAGATCTGTCAGAGGTTTAAGGAGCCTTCTTCTCCTCAATGTTTCCCCTGCTAGGTCCGAGAATATCTGTATCTCCGCCTCCTGAAACAAAATTTTGTCCAACCTTCGGATATTCTCCAACACTAACGCTTTATCCTCGAAAAAATGGAATCTAATTATTACGTCTCTAGGTTTTTCTGTGGCTTGGGCGCGGTATCCCATGACTCGATGTACTCTGTCTATTTTTAATTTGTCCTTCTCCGCCCTACCTAGAATGGGATTGAACAAGTCCTGCATCACCCTAGGGAGCTCTTCATTCCTAAATTTTTCTTCTAAGCCTTTTATCCTTAAATTTTTCCTTCTTCCGCGATTTTCTTGGTCCTCGATTTTATATAAGATCGATCTGTTTGTTTTTTGGGCTAATTTCACTTGTTCTTTTAGATCCCTCATATTTTGTTCATATCCATTCATTCTTTCCTCCAACTCTTCCACCCTTCCTAGCACTCGGCCAATATCTGTCTTAATCCCGGCTATATCAGATTTAAGTGATGTTTCAACCTTGGTCAATGCCTCTGTAAATACCTCTCTCAGCATGCTCAGGCTCACTTGTGGGTCAGCCAGCACTAGGGCTCCTTCTAATTCGGGTTGGATTTCAGGTTGAATTTCGGGTAGGGGGGTAGCCTCTCCTTTTCTCCCCAGTTCTTCCCTTTTTTTCCCTTTATCTTCATCTCGGGAGCTTACCCCCCCCGTCCTGGTACGAGTTGGGCCTTCGTCCTTAGGCTTTCCTGCTCCCCGCACTTCTCCCGTGTCTATAGTTTTACTCGTGCCTGCACCTGATTTTCTTGATGTCTTCTGGCTAGGGGTTTCCTGGCTGCTTTCCAACACACTTATCTCCCCCACTAAGTATCGTTGTATCCCCCCCGGGCTAACAGGTCCCGTACCCCCCCTTTTATTCATCTTCCCCGGCATTCTCCTTTGTTGCAGGTTAACACCCAGATCCAGGCCCTGTCCCTTTCCCCATAACTCTTATGGGGTCCGGGTTGCTCAGATCACTTTCTGGGGGCGGGATACCTCACTCCCTTGTACCTGTATGCCTGCAGGCAGCTACAAGATAAGATTGCTGTCAGGGAGTGCTGGGTGCACGATGGGCGAAGGACCGACAATTGTGAAATGAGCCCCCAACCCGACCGCTATTTTATGCCTCTATCTAAAATTGTGAATAGAGGAAAAAGAAAAAAAACTCCGCATAGCATTACTGATGATTAATCCTTCAAATGTCCATCTGTTCACCTCTCATCATTCCTCCCCCTGCAGGGTTTATATCCAGCTAATCAAGCAGTGTTGGTAACAATCTGATAGTTCCAGAGGAGAAGTCACATTAAGAGCAGTTGTTAGCGTGCTTATATATATATCCGCCTTACCACTTTCCAAGAGAAGTTATTACAATAACAGCTTCTAGTCAATGATGATGACAAGATATGCAGCCGACCATCACCCCTCCTTTCATTTTACACAGATTGCTCAGCTATCATTGCTCCTCCACTCTGTCGCTGATTATCTCATTCATAACCTTGCCGGCCTGTGCAGGGGTGGAAAGGTCCGTGTCCGACTAATCAGGCGATATTGGTAGTACACTGATAGACAGGTAGTAGATGTCACATTAGCAGCAATCGTTAACCAGTTTATACATGTATGTACCTTACCGCTTTCAAAGAGAGGTCTTTAGAATGATAACTTCTGATCACTGATGATGACCAAATCTCCAGCGGGCCATCTCCCCTCCACTCATCCATACGGTTGCTCACCTCTCACTGCTCCTCCACTCTGTCAATGACCCTCTAATTCTCTGCCTTACCGACCTATGGAGGGTAGAGAAGGTCCGTGCCGTCAAGCCTGCTCCGCTGAAAGGAGGGGGGGGGGCGTAAGGCTTCCTACAGAGCCACCTTCCCACCGCTGTGTCTCCGCTTCACAGGAAGCATTCTCCGCTCGCTCTCTCTACTGGCTTGATCCGGGGCGTCCGCTCGCCTCGTGGAAGCGAACAGCTGACGGCGGGTGGGCGGGGCGGGTGGATCAGGAGGCATGGGCGGGTGCGGCGGGGACACACACCACTTTTTAACAGCACCAAAATATGAAAAAAGCACTGTAACTCTTTACATGTTTCAGAAGTAGTTGCATTAGCAAAACGTCCTGTCTTCTTTACACGCTAGCCTTTCTGTATACATTAATCTCTCTGTGTACACCAGCCACTTTATATAGACTAGCCTCTCTGTCTTCTGTATACACGTGCCCGTAATCTATATACACTAGCCTGCCTTCTTTTGACAATAGTCTCGGTGTCCCAGCCTCTCTGCATACACTAGCCTCACTGAATTCCCCAGACTGTCTTCTGTATACACAAGCCTATCTGTAAAAAATAGCCTGCCTTTTGTACCCATTAGCCTCTCTGTATAAACTAGCCGGTCTTCTGATTACTCTAGCCTCTCTGTGTAACACAGTCTCTCTCTGGATTCCCTAGCCTTCATCTCTGCATACCCAGGACGTTTTTCTTTATAATCTAGCCTATCTGTATACACTAGCATGTCTTTTGTGCACATTAGCCTCTCTGTATAAACTAGCCGATCCTCTGTATACACTAGCAAGTCTGTGTAACCAGCCTCTCTCTCTGCATACCCTAGCCTCCATCTCTTGCATAACCAGGACCTTCTTCTGTATAATCTAGCCTATCTGTATACACTAGCCTGTCTTTTGTACACATTAGCCTCTCTGTATAAACTAGCCGGTCTACTGTATACACTAGTCCATCTGTAACACAGTCTCTCTCTCTGTATACCCTAGCCTCCATCTCTGCATACCCAGGACGTTCTTCTGTATAATCTAGCCTATCTATATACACTAGCCTGTGTTTTGTACACTTTAGCCTCTCTGTATAAACTAGCCGGTCTTCTGCATACACGAGTCTCTCTGTATACCCTTGGATGTCTTTTGTATACACTAGCTGCTCTTTATACATTAGCTCTCTGTATACCCAAGCCTCTCTGTATACCCAAGTCCGTCTGTGTACACTAGCAAGTCTGCATACACCAGCCTCTCTGTGTAACCCAGCCTCTCTCTCTGTATTCTCTAGCCTCCATCTCTGCATACCCAAGATGTTCTTCTCTATAATCTAGCCTATTTGTATACACTAGCCTGTCTTTTGCACACATTAGCCTCTCTATATAAACTAGCCGGTCTTCTGTATACACTAGTCCGTCTGTATACAGCAAGTAGGCATACTCTAGCCTCTCTCTCTGTATACCCTAGCCTCCATCTCTGCATACCCAGAACGTTCTTCTGTATAATCTAGCCTATCTGTATACACTAGTGTATACAGACGGACTAGTGTATACAGAGGACCGGCTAATGTGTACAAAAGACAGGCTAATGTATACAGATAGGCTAGATTATACAGAAGAACGTCCTGGGTATGCAGAGTGCTCAGCTTCAAGGTATGGCCAACGTGAGTAATATGAGGGACACTCCCCCCGCCCCCACCTACCAGATCTGACTTTCATCCCCTTGCCCTCTCTGCCCCGGTCATCTGGTGGCAGTTTTATGCACTCCCTGGCCCCCACCCATTCATAATCCTTACCGACCTTTCCTTCCTTCCACATATACCCCGACGACATTGTCGGAGTGGCACCACTTGACAGGACACGGGGCTGTCATGCCGGTGGCATCGCCCATTGGAGGAAGGGATGATGGCCCTAACCCCTTGGCAGCAGGTTTTTTCATGTACAGACCAGGGCAGCTCATATTCCCTTCTGGAGTCTTGACCTTAGAGGGGGGAGTTGCACTTTGGGGGTTCTGAGTGATACCTAGTGCGCTGTACTGGAAGGGCTTGACATTCCCGAATATGTGTCCCCTCCCCCTGGTTGCGCCCCTGGCCCCCCCCCTCTGGCCCCCACCTACTCTTTGCCGACATTGCCTTCTGCAGCATTCGGGGACCCTGGATGACTTATTTATTGAGCCTATTGGTACGAGACACTGCTTCCCTCCAGTGTGACTCTGGACCCCCCTGGAGGATTTACCCCTTACTGTTTGGGCGGTCACAGCCTCCCTCTGGATGCTCTACACAGCTCCCCAATGGCGATGCAGGAGAGACACTAATTGGCGGGCCCCAGGACTGCTGCTCAGGTGATGTCTCCCATTGGATGGAGGGATGGTGGCCCCAGCCCCTTGCCTGCCAGATTTTCCATGCACCGACCAGGGCTGCTCCTCTTTCATCTTGATGTGGTGACCATGGAGGGGAGGAGTTGAAATTTATGGGGTCTGGGTGGTTGATGTTGGGAGTGCGCTAAAGGATTTCCGCATGTTTGTCCCCTCTCCCCTGTCTCCCCCTCCCTTCCCCCCCTTCCCTTCCCACCCTTCCCTTCCCACCCTTCCCTTCCCTCCTTTCCCTCCCCCTTTCCCCCTTTCCACCCCCTTTTCCCCCCTTCCCTCCCCCTTTTCCCCCCCGGGACGTGGACGGGGTAGAGGGGGTAAGGAGAAGACAATCTGCCAAAGGGAGAAATGCATTTGTTCGGGGGCTGCATGTACTTTTGGGGTATGGGACGGGGGGTGGTGGATCCCATTCTGTGATGCCTTTTCTGTTGCGATGGGCTCCCTTGTGCATGCCTACGTTTAGGGCGAGCCGAGGAGACCCCTCAGTGCTGACAGTTATGTTCTCTACCTCTGTTTTGATTATACTATTGTTTTTTGGTTCTATGATGTTACTGATTGTCTTTTATTTGCATACCGGTATCAGACGTGACATTTACCACTGCCGGGACTGGGGGGACTAGGATTCGGGGGCTCCCTCTCCGACCAGTTTACCCACCAACCCAAGTAGGACAGCGCTTTAAACACAGTGTACATCTGGTAAGCGCTATTGCATAATTGTGCTGTTTTAGTATACCTTTCCTGTACTGTTGAGTGCGGACAGCCCTTAATTTCCCTCTCCCCCTGGGGTTGAGGTGCCCGGCCTCTTTTTCCCTTTACCTTTCCTTCCATTTGCCCTTCCTTTCTCCCCCTTAGTTCCCGCCATCCATTACCTATCCAAAACTTACCTTGGTTCAACTTTCTTTGCTTTTCTCTGACGTCCCCCTCCCCCTCCCCGAAGAGCGATGACAGACTCAGTCAAGGTCACCTCTCTAAACGTTAAGGGACTGAACTCCCATGAAAAACGGTGGATACTCCTGTGAGAACTGAAAACTTCCTGTACTGATGTGGCCTTTATACAAAAAGTACATTTTAAAAATACTAGCCTCCCCTTTCTATGGTCGAGATCCTTCCCTAAGGTCTACCACTCTACTAACCCCTCCTCTAAGACCAAGGGAGTCTCCATTCTGATCTCTAGCAGGCTCCCCTGGGTTCTCCAGGATTCTCTGGTGGACCCTGGGGGCCGATATCTTTTTCTTAGGGGCCACATTGGAGAGCACCTTTTTACATTTGCCACTTTGTACGCTCCTAATGAACTACCCTGCACAGATTATGTGACTTTCGGGAGGGCCAGTTGATATTAGGTGGGGACTTTATTGTGTTTGAAAAAATGTTACTCTGATCTCTACAACCTGCCCGATTCAGGGTCTGAACAGGACAATATAGACAGATATGTAACCAGTTCTGGTCTACCAACCCTCTCATCGGAATCACGGGAGTACTTGGAGGACCCGATCACACTGGAAGAAGTCCAGGCGGCCGTGGGACCTCCGAAGGTGGGTAAGGCTCCGTTCCCTGACGGATATACCGCACAATACTATAAGACCTTCCTCCCTATTCTCGGCCCGCACTTGGTGAATTTATTTAATACTCTGAGCTCGAATGGGGATTTTCCTGAGGATACCCTTAGAGCCCACATCTCGTTGATACCTAAGGAGGGCAAAGACCCGGACCTATGTGGGAGCTACAGACCCATTTCCCTCCTAAATTCGGTCCTAAAACTATTCTCTAAAATGCTCGCCATGTGATTGGCACATCACTTGCAGTCCCTTATACATATCGACCAGTTAGGTTTTATTCCCACCAGGGAAGATAGGGACAACACCATTAAGGTGCTTACCCTGGACCATAAAGCAAAGTCATCTGGGACCCCTTGTCTTTTCGTGAGTACTGATGCCGAGAAGGCTTTTGATCGGGTCAAATGGACATTTGTGTTCTCGGCCCTTCGCCATATAGGTCTGAGTGAACGGATGCTGGCATGGATAAGTAAGATATACTCACGCCCTTCAGCTCAAGTCAAAGCGAATGGGGTGCTCTCATCTCCCCTTGACATTGGGAATGGGACCAGACAGGGTTGCCCCCTGTCGCCCCTGTCATTGGAACCCTTTCTGTCCACAATTCGACAAAACTCAGACATAACGGAACTCCAAATGGGTACTATTGAGTGCAAGATATCTGCCTACGCGGATGACATGCTGTTCTCGCTGATGAATCCCAGAGTTTCCTTGCCAAATCTCCTTCGGGAATTCCAGATATACGGGATACTTCTTGAAATCAGAGGCCATGGGGGTTGCAGTTCCCCCGCAAACGTTAATAGACTTGCAGTCCAATTTTCGATTTAAATGGACCCATACACCCCTTAAAACTTCCCCCCCACCCCTTGTCACTAAGATCCGCAGTTTGCTTCATGGGTGGCATTCTGGCCTCCATTCCTGGTTCAGGAGATGCAATCTCATTAAAATGAACATACTCCCTAAATTTACCTATCTTTTCCAAGCTCTCCCGATCCCGATTCCAGTCCCGTTTTTTAAGCAAGCTCAATCCTTGCTCAATCAATTTAACTGGGCCCACGAAAATCCCAGACTTAAGCGGTCACAGCTGACATTGTCTAAACAACAGGGAGGGTTGGTTCTCCCTGACTTGCGACGCTACTACGAGTTTGAGACTCTATGCAGGAGCGAAGGCCCCATTCTTTCTCTTGCACCATTCACAGATTCCCATTAAGAAGTACAAAAAAATAAATTTTACGGCATGTGATAAATGCGGCAAAATCCTGCATCCCTCTCTATTGGAAAAAATGTCCCCCCCCCTTTCATTACTCAGTGGCTTAGGAAAATAGAGGACATTAAAAAAAATGGAGGACTTGATCCTCACATCACAAGGTAAACAAGAATTTTTTTAACAAACCTGGGACATCTGGAATACCTTTATATTCTCGCTGGAAGGATGTCGCCTGCTATCACCTTAGTGCTCTGAGCTTTCCTTGACTGGCCCCTTGGACAGTGGCCGCCATCGTGTCTCGTCCCCTCTTCTCCTTTCCTGATCTTTCACCCCTTCTCTTTTCTGCCTTCCTCCCCTATCTCTCACCCCCTCCACCCCCTCTCTCTTTTGGAAAAAGTGGAAAATTGGGAATGATGGCCCCACACCCCCCTCAGGATGGATTATGCCGGAGGGACCTGGGGTTTGTGTGACCCTGGATCTTGGTACAGTACTTTATCCGTGCCTCGAATCATTGTGATTGATGGAAGGCAGACTCAAAGTTGCGAATATACCTGTATCAAATATTGTTCAGCTGCTTTTTGCTCTGTATTTCTCTGTTGCATTGTCTACTCGGGGGACCATCTTCCCCTGTTTGGAGAAAAAATTGTATTTGAAAAAAAAAAGCCTACGACACCTGGTATTCCCAGGCGGTCTCCCATCCAGGCATTAACCAGGCCCGACCCTGCTTAGCCTCCAAGATCAGACGAGATGGAACAGATTCAGGGTAATGTGGCCATAGCCAATATCTTCAGGCACTCTCAACTCTCTTGACAAACGCCAAGATGGTCACCTTGGGAACAAGCGGAAAAAAATAGGTCAACGGCAACAACATAAAAAGAAGCCTACGCCATCTGGAAATCCCAGGCGGTCTCCCATCCAGGTACTAAACTGGTCCCAACTCTGCTTAGCCTCTGAGATCAGAAGAGATTGGGCTCTTTCAGGGTGATGTGGCCGTAGGAGATTTCTTCAGGCACTCTCAACCCTCTTGACTAACGCCAAGATGGTCACCTTGGGAAACAAACAAAAAAAACAAGTCAACGCCAACAACATAAGAAGAAGTCTACAGCACCTAGTATTCCCAGGTGGTCTCCCATCCAGGTATTAACAAGGCCCGACCCTGTTTACTCTGAGATCAGACGAGATCTGGTGCTTTCAGGGTTATGTGGCCATAGGCGAGCTCTTCAGGCACTCTCAACCCTCTAGACAAACACCAAGATGGTCACCTTTGGCAAAAAAAAAAACAAAAAAAACAAGTCAACGCCAACAACATAAAAAGAAGCCTACAACACCTAGTATTCACAGGTGGTCTCCAATCCAGGTACTAGCAAGGCCCAACCCTGTTTAGCCTCTGAGATCAGAGGAGATCGGGCGCTTTCAGGGTTATGTGCCCATAGGCAATCTCTTTGGGCACTCTCAACCCTCTTGACAAATGCCAAGATAGTCACCTTGAGATAAAAGCGAAAAAAAACATGTCAATGTCAACAACATAAAAAGAAGAATACGGCACCTGCCATCTCCCATCCAGGTACTAACTAGGCCCAACCCTTCTTAGCCTCAGAGAAGAGAAGAGATAGGGCTCTTTCAGGGTGATGCTGCTGTAAGCGATCTCTTTTCGGCACTCTCAACCCTCTTGACAAATGCCAAGATGGTCACCTTGGGAAACAAGGGGAAAAAAAATGAATCAATGCCAACAACATAAAAAGAAGCCTACAATAATTGGTATTCCCAGGTGGTCTCCCATCCAGGTACTAACCAGGCCCGACTCTTCTTAGCCTCCAAGATCAGACGAGATTGGGTGCTTTCAGAGTGATGTGGCTATAGGCAATCTCTTCAGGCACTCTCAACCCTCTTGACAAACACCAAGATGGTCACTTTGGGAAAGAAGCGGAAAAAAAACAGGGCAACGCCAACAACATAAAAAGAAGTCTACAACACCTGGTATTCCCAGGTGGTCTCCCATCCAGGTACTAACAAGGCTCGACTCTTCTTAGCCTCCAACATCAAACGAGATCGGGTGCTTTCAGGGTGATGTGCCCGTAGGCAATCTCTTCAGGCACTTTCAACCCCCTTGACAAACGTCAAGATGGTCACCTTGGGAAACAAGCAAAAAAATAAAAAATAAGTCGTAAGCTAGAGACAATACGGCCCGAGTCCTCAATTTAATCCATGCGGCGCATGTACAGGGAAGGCCCTTGCTTATGTTGTCAACGGACGCGGAGAAGGCCTTTGACAGGGTGGCCTGGCACTTTATGCAGGCCACCCTGGAACATATAGGTCTTGGCCCCAACATGATGAGCTGGGTAATGTCGCTTTACTCCACGCCGTCGGCAGCGGTACGGGTGAACGAGTGGTGCTCGGACTCCTTCCCCATCACTAATGGGACGAGGCAGGGGTGCCCTCTGTCTCCCCTAATTTTTATTCTGACACTGGAACCACTTATGTGTCACGTTCGGAATGACCCGAATATTACTGGCATATCCAGACCCTCGGCACACCACAAAATTGCGGCATACGCTGACGATCTAATTTTTTTAGTCTCCAATCCACACATTTCGCTTCCCAATATACTCGCGGCTCTCCGGCGATACGGCAGCCTATCAAACTATAAAATCAATTGCGCCAAGTCGGCTGTATTGAATATATCGGTCCCGGATGGTGAGGCCAAGAGGCTCCGCTCCGCTTTTCCATTCTACTGAGCGGAAAAATCTATACGTTACCTGGGCGTTGACATCGCAGCGGATTTGGCGCAATTGTACCCGCTTAATTTTGTCCCTCTCCTGAATAGACTGAAATCTGATTTGGGAAACTGGCATGCTTTAACACCAACCTGGTTCGGGCGCTGTAATGCATTCAAAATGACGGCCCTCCCGCGGATCTTATACTTGTTCCAGACATTACCGATCCGGTTACCCCCAATTTTTTTCAGACAACTGCAGGTACTGCTCCGGGACTTTATTTGGGCGTGCAAACCGCCCAGAGCCCATTTGCAATTGCTTGCCAGACCAAAGGACAAGGGGGATCTGGGACACCCAGATCTGAGACAATACTACAGAGCGACTCTGCTAGAGAGAGTCGTTGATTGGCATTGTAATGGCCCACACAAGCAGTGGGTGGAGATGGAGACTGAGGATGGATCCATTCCCCTATTGATCTCCCCGTGGCTCCTGTCCTCCCTACCAAAAGACCTCAGAGATCACCCCGTAGTGGGAGCTACGTTGGCTGTTGTGCGGAGGTTGTTCCGCTGCACACACATTGCTCCCCTGCCGTCACCAATGACTCCGGTTATAGGTAATCCAGACTTCACACCGGGATTTACCAACAAGAAACTGCGACAGTTGACAGTGGTGGGGAAACAGTGTCTGGGAGAGGTGTGGCCCTCGGGAGGGCTCCCGACCACGCAAACTGTCGCCGAGCTTTCTGACCCTCTGCTTGACTTGTTTAGTGCTTATCAACTTCGTCACTTTCTTCTGGCCATACAAAGGGCCCCCTACACTCATAGAGACCTGACGCCCTATGAATCCATCTGTCACAAAAGGGAACCTGTGCTACACACCCTCTCCCTCCTGTACAACCTATTGACTAATCAACAGGAGGAGTCGACACCACCATTTATCCACGAATGGGAGAGGGACTTAGGCATCACATTTACCCCACAACAGATAGGGAAGATCCTGACCTTAGTACATAAAGCTTCCATCGCAACCCAATATCAAGAATCAGGATACAAGATAGTCTCACGCTGGTATAGAGTCCCATACCTTCTGAATAAAATGAATAGATCGATCCCGGATGTTTGTTGGAGGTGCAATTCAGATACGGGGACCATGGGACACATTTTCTGGGCATGCCCGGCCTTGATTAACTTTTGGGCGGAGGTGACCGGGACAATAAAAACTCTCACAAATGTAGATATCGCAGACAACCCAGCAGCGTGCCTTCTACACTTGACCGAACAGCCTGTTCGAAAATACAAAAAAACCCTCACGATGCAACTCCTGAACGCCGCCCGGGCCTGCATTCCCACACTGTGGAGGCAGCCTCAGCCCCCATCCAAGGTGCTGTGGTATTCCAAAGTCAATCATATTCTCCGGATGGAAGAATTGACCGCCACCCTTCACAACACTGAAGAGGCATTTAGTGTTACATGGAGGCCCTGGAGGTATTTTACTGGTAGTGGAGACTACATTCGGGAGGTGAGCAGCGCCCCTGTCCCAGAAAATGACTGAACATCTAACGTTTACCTTTGTAGGCCATGTCTGCCCTGGGTGGCATTCCCCCCCCCCTCCCTTTTTGTCTTTATTTTTCTTTTTTTCCCCGCCGCCATCCCCCCCCTCCTCTCTCTCCGTCTTTGCACTCTCTTCTCCCCCGTCCTCCCTTTTGACTATGCCTTGTCTCCTTACTAGCCTTCGGGATCCAGAAAAACCACAGGGTTCTGGACACGACCGGCTCATATTTTACTCTGGTTCACATAGGTCATGATAAGCTGGCTCGCTGTGGTCCGAGTTGTTCTCCATGATTACATTTGTCCGAACGGAGCTGCACTAGTTATACTGTACTACATGTCGGAGGTGAGGTTTCTCTCTTTTCTGCATGAAACTGTAGGACTCCCCTCTGAGAACCCAGAGTTATTTGGCTGCCTATTTTTTGTTACCATGTAATTGTGACCCTGGGTCATGCTGTATGGTTGACTGTTATATTTATGTTGTTCTACTTATACTTAATAAAAGAATAAAAATAAAAAAAATCAAGTCAATGCCAACAACTTAAAAAAAAAGCCTATGACATCGAGAAATCCCAGGCGGTCTCCCATCCAGGTACTAACGAGGTCCCAACCCTACTTAGCCTCTGAGCTCAAATGAGATTTGGCTCTTTCAGGGTGATGCAGCCATAGTAGATTTTTTCAGGAACGCTCAACCCTCTTGACAAACGCCAAGATGGTCACCTTGGGAAACAACCAAAAAAAACAAGTCAACGCCAACAACATAAAAAGAAGCCTACAGCACCTAGTATTCCCAGGCGGTCTTCCATCCAGGTATTAACAATGCGCTACCCTTTCTAGCCTCTGAGATCAGTGGAGATTGGGCGCTTTCAGGGTGATGTGCCCATAGGCAATCTCTTTGGACACTCTCATCCCTCTTGAAAAATGCCAAGATAGTCACCCTGGCAAACAAGCGGAAAAAAACAGGTCAACGCCAACAACATAAAAAGAGGAATACGGCACCTGGTATTCCAAGGCCATCTCCCATTCAAGTACTAACTAGGCCCAACCCTTCTTAGCCTCTGATATCAGAAGAGATAGGGTGCTTTCAGGGTGATGCGGCTATAAGCGATCTCTTTAGGCACTCTCAACCCTCTTGACAAATGCCAAGATGATCACTTTGGGAAACAAGCGAAAAAAACAGGTCAATACCAACAACATAAAAAGAAGCCTGGGCAACTGGAAAACCCAGGCGGTCTCCCATCCAGTTACAAACCAGGCCCAACCCTGCTTAGCCTCTGAGACCAAACGAGATTGGGTGCTTTTAGGGTGTTGTGCCCATAGGCAATTTCTTTGTGCACTCTCAACCCTCTTGACACATGCCAAGATAGTCACCTTGGGAAACAAGGGGAAAAAAACAGGTCAACGCCGACAACATAATGAGAAGCCTACGGCACCTGGTATTCCCAGGCTGTCTCCCATCCAGGTAATAACCAGGCCCATCGCTGCTTAGCCTCTGAGATCAGATGAGATTGGGCTCTTTCAGGGTGATTTGGCCGTAGGCACTGTCTTTGGGCACTCTGAAGCCTCTTGACAAAGGCCAAGATGGTCACCTTGGGAAACAAGGTAAAAAAACAGGTCAAAGCCAACAACATAAAAAGAAGCCTACGGCATCCAGTATTCCCAGGCGATCTCCCAATCAAGACACTAACCAGACCAGATCCTTCTATTCTGGTCTGCCATCAAGGTACTAACCAGGCCTGACGCTGCTTAGCCTCTGAAATCAGATGAGATCGGGTGCTTTCAGGTTGATGTGGCTGTAAGCGTTCTCTTCAAGACACGCCCAACCCTCTTGACTAACGCCAAGATGGTCGCCTTGAGTAACAAGCGTAAAAAACAGGTCAAAGCCAACAACACAAAAAGAAGCCTATGGGCTTACAGCGGACCTTAAAAGATGGGACCCACTAGCTCTGTCATGGTTCGGACGCTGTAATGTGTTGAAGATGAACGCGATACCACGACTTCTGTATCTACTACAAGCCTTACCTATCAAAATACCCCAGACTTTCTTTCATGCGGTTCGCTCAATCTTTATCAAGTTTCTCTGGCGCGGCAAACATACGCGTATTGGTAGGGCAATGCTATTGCGACCGAAATTGCGGGGAGGTATTGGCTTCCCGGAACCCTGCTCTATATTACACAGCGACGCACATGACATGGGTGGTTGACTGGTGCCGGCATGGGGAACTGAAGCTATAGGTTAAGCTAGAGCAGGAGATGCCGTGGGTTCCACTGGCTGGTCTGCCTTGGGCGGGGAGGCCATTGGAGCCCTGTGTGACTACTCACCCGTTAATTGGCCTCTCGCTCGCCGAGATGGATAGTTTTTTTCATCTTTCCCACCTGACTAACTTCCCTTCTCCTATGACCCCAATTATTGGACATCCTAGATTCCCTCCGGGCCTGTCTGACCAGGCATTTACCAGGCAAGCCCCGAAAGGGCTTCTGAGAGCAGCCCTATTTCTTGGACCCACGGGTTGGATTCCCACGGGGACCATACTGCTAAAGCAAGTACCTGTTGCATTGGATAGCTGGAGAGCTAGACAGCTCATCCATTTCCTCAGATCACTACCTAACCATTCGTTCTTCTCTAGACAATTCCACCCCTTCGAGGAACTTTGCCTGGATGATGGCCCAATTCATGGTTCCCTCTCTAAGTCCTACCAAATCCTGACAGACGCACAATCCTCCACGGATCCGCCCTTCCTAGCTAAATGGAAAAGGGACTTACAAACTACATTCTCCAAACCACAGAAGGACAGAATACTCTTTTTCGCCCATAAGTCGTCACTCTGCAGTAAATATCAGGAGATCTCATATAAGCTGATCACACGCTGGTATCGTACACCGGTGGTGTTGGCCAAAATATTCCCCGGTCAATCTGACCGCTGCTGGCGCTGTGAGCAACAGGCTGGCACCATTCTCCACATTTCTGGGAATGCCCTCAATTACAAACATTCTGGCAGCCTGTCCTGAGACTCATCCACAAGTTCACAGACATTTCCTTAGCCAATGATCCCGCAACAGTTCTTCTCAATCTAACTCCTATGTCGAGAAAGCGTTATCATAAGTCCTTACTTAAACATCTCCTCAATGCAGCTAGGGCCTGCATCCCAAGTCAGTGGAAACAGCAATCTGCTCCAACGGTGACCTAGTGGTTCGCAAGGGTAAATGATATTGAACGAATGGAAGACTTGACTGCCACAATGAGGGATAAAACGGAGGAGCATGGGAACAGATTGTTCTACTGGACCCAGTTTCGCTTTTCGGAAGAATACCTCCGCGAGACATAGTAAGCTCATGGTGATCGTTGGAGATCGCTGTTCCAAACGTTGGACAGCTGATGAGCTGGTGAGCCGAGGGTGTCTCTTGCTCCCTGGGAGGGGACCCCACCCTATCCACTCTACCCACGACACCCCCTTACCCCTTCTTTTCCCTTTCTGCCATTTCCTTCCCCAATCTTCTCTTTCCCCTTCTCCCTCCTTTCAGTTCTACTATTTCCCTTCTTAACTCAAAAAAGGGAAAAGAAAATGGTATGTTCAGACCCCTTTTGACTACTACACAATACTCTTCCCCTATCTATGGATATCTAAACTCTTCGAGGGTAGCAGGGCTAGTATCAATAATATTTTAAGTGGTAGAGGATCCCAACGAGATGGAGCTTTAATCTCATCTTGATATGACCGCAAAGCTGTACACATGCTATTCTCCTCGGACTTCTTACCATTGGCTCTGATATCCATGCAATATGATAGTTTGTTTGTAACTATTTGTATCACACATTCTGTGAAGTTGCCTTTGCATTGTATGTCGCATACTACTTAATAAAAAAAAAAAAAAGGTGCCTATGGCACCTGGTATTCCCAGGCGGTCTCCCATCCAGGTACTAACCAGGCCCGACACTGTTTAGCCCCCGAGATCAGACGAGATTGGGCGCATTCATGGTGATGGGGCCATAGGTGATCTCTTCGGGCACTCTCAACCCTCTTGACAAACGCCATATTGGTCACCTTGGGAAACAAGTGAAAAAAAAAAAGGGCAAGGCCAACAACATAATAAGAAGCCTACAGCACTTAGTATTCCCAGGTGGTCTCCAATCCAGGTACTAGCAAGGCCCAACCCTTTTTAGCTTCTGAGATCAGAGGAGATAGGGCGCTTTCAGGGTTATGTGCTTATAGGCTATCTCTTTGGGCATTCTCAACTCTCTTGACAAATGCCTGCCTTGAGATACAAGCGAAAAAAAACAGGTCAATGTCAACAACATAAAAAGAAGAATACGGCACCAGGTATTCCAATGCCATCTCCCATCCAGGTACTAACTAGGCCCAACCCTTCTTAGCCTCAGAGAAGAGAAGAGATAGGGCTCTTTCAGGGTGATGCTGCTGTAAGCGATCTCTTTGGGCACTCTCAACCCTCTTGACAAATGCCAAGATGGTCACTTTGGGAAACAAGCGAAAAAAAAAAAAAATCAACGCCAACAACATAAAAAGAAGCCTACAATAACTGGTATTCCCAGGTGGTCTCCCATCCAGGTACTAACCAGGCCAGACTCTTCTTAGCCTCCAAGATCAGACAAGATTGGGTGCTTTCAGAGTGATGTGGCCATAGGCAATCTCTTCAGGCACTCTCAACGCTCCTGACAAACACCAAGATGGTCACTTTGGGAAACAAGCGAAAAAAAAACAGGTCAACGCCAACAACATAACAAGAAGTCTACGACACCTGGTATTCCCAGGCGTTCTCCCATCCAGGTACTAACAAGGCCTGACTCTTCTTAGCCTCCAACATCAAACGAGATCGGGTGCTTTCAGGGTGATGTGCCCGTAGGCAATCTCTTCAGGCACTTTCAACCCTCTTGACAAACGCCAAGATGGTCACCTTGGGAAACAAGCAAAAAAAATAAAAATAAGTCGGAAGCTAGAGACAATACGACCCGAGTCCTCAATTTAATCCATGCGGCGCATGTACAGGGATGGCCCTTGCTTATGTTGTCAACAGACGCAGAGAAGGTCTTTGACAGGGTGGCCTGGCACTTTATGCAGGCCACCCTGGAACATATAGGTCTTGGCCCCAACATGATGAGCTGGGTAATGTCGCTTTACTCCACGCCGTCGGCAGCGGTACGGGTGAACGAGTGGTGCTCTGACTCTTTCCCCATCACTAATGGGACGAGGCAGGGGTGCCCTCTGTCTCCCCTAATTTTTATTCTGACACTGGAACCACTTATGTGTCACGTTCGGAATGACCCGAATATTACTGGCATATCCAAACCCTCGGCACACCACAAAATTGCGGCGTACGCTGACGATCTAATTTTTTCCGTCTCCAATCCACACATTTCGCTTCCCAATATACTCGCATCTCTCCGGCGATACGGCAGCCTATCAACCTATAAAATCAACTGCGCCAAGTCGGCTGTATTGAATATATTGGTCCCGGATGGTGAGGCCAAGAGGCTCCGCTCCGCTTTTCCATTCTACTGGGCTGAAAAATCTATACGTTACCAGGGCTTTGACATCGTAGCCGATTTAGCGCAATTGTACCCGCTTAATTTTGTCCCTCTCCTGAATAGACTGAAATCTGATTTGGGAAACTGGCATGCTTTAACACTGACCTGGTTCGGGCGATGTAATGCATTCAAAATGACGGCCCTCCCGCGGATCTTATACTTGTTCCAGACATTACCGATCCGGTTACCCCCAATTTTTTTCAGACAACTGCAGGTGCTGCTCCGGGACTTTATTTTGGTGCGCAAACCGCCCAGAGCCCGTTTGCAATTGCTTGCCAGACCAAAGGACAAGGGGGGTCTGGGTCTCCCAGATCTGAAACAATACTACAGAGCGACTCTGCTAGAGAGAGTCGTTGATTGGCATTGTAATGGCCCACACAAGCAGTGGGTGGAGATGGAGATTGAGGATGGATCCATTCCCCTATTGATCTCCCCGTGGCTCCTGTCCTCCCTACCAAAAGACCTCAGAGATCACCCCGTAGTGGGAGCTACGTTGGCTGTTGTGCGGAGGTTGTTCCGCTGCACACACATTGCTCCCCTGCCGTCACCAATGACTCCGGTTATAGGTAATCCAGACTTCACACCGGGATTTACCAACAAGAAACTGCGACAGTTGACAGTGGTGGGGAAACAGTGTCTGGGAGAGGTGTGGCCCTCGGGAGGGCTCCCGACTACGCAAACTGTCGCCGAGCATTCTGACCCTCCGCTTGACTTGTTTAGTGCTTATCAACTTCGTCACTTTCTTCTGGCATACAAAGGGCCCCCTACACTCCTAGAGACCTGACGCCTTATGAATCCATCTGTCACAAAAAAGAACCTGTGTGACACACCCTCTCCCTCCTGTACAATCTATTGAGTTGGTAGGAGGAGGAGTCGACCCCACCATTTACCCCACAACAGATAGGGAAGATCCTGATCTTAGTACATAAAGCTTCCATCGCAAACCAATATCAAGAATCAGGATACAAGATAGTCTCACGCTGGTATAGAGTCCCATACCTTCGGAATGAAATGAATAGATCGATCCCGGATGTTTGTTGGAGGTGCAATTCAGATACGGGGACCATGGGACACATTTTCTGGGCATGCCTGGCCTTGAGGAACTTTTGGGTGGAGGTGACCGGGACAATAAAAACTCTCACAAATGTAGTTATCGCAGACAACCCAGCAGCGTGCCTTCTACACTTGACCGAACAGCCTATTCGAAAATACAAAAAAACCCTCACGATGCAACTCCTGAACGCCGCCCAGGCCTGCATTCCCACACTGTGGAGGCAGCCTCAGCCCCCATCCAAGGTGCTGTGGTATTCCAAAGTCCATCATATTCTCCGGATGGAAGAATTGACCGCCACCCTTCACAACACTGAAGAGGCATTTAGTGTTACATGGAGGCCCTGGAGGTATTTTTCTGGTAGTCGAGACGACATTCGGGAGGTGAGCAGCGCCCCTGTCCCAGAAAATGACTGAACATCTAACGTTTACCTACGTAGGCCATGTCTGCCCTGGGTGGCATCCCACCCCCTCCCTTTTTGTCTTAATTTTTCTTTTTTTCCCCACCGCCATCCCCCCCCTTCTCTCTCTCCGTCTTTGCACTCTCTTCTCCCCCCATCCTCCCTTTTGACTATGCCTTGTCTCCTTACTAGCCTTCTGGACCCAGAAGAACCACAGGGTTCTGGACACGACCGGCTCATATTTTACTCTGGTTCACATAGGTCATGATAAGCTGGCTCGCTGTGGTCCCAGTTGTTCTCCATGATTACATTTGTCCGAACAGAGCTGCACTAGTTATACTGTACCACATGTCGGAGGTGGGGTTTCTCTCTTTTCTGCATGAAACTGTAGGACTCCCCTCTGAGAACCCAGAGTTATTTGGCTGCGGAAAAAAAAAACATGTCAACGCCAACAACATAAAAAGAAGCCTATGGCACCTGGTATGCCCAGTTGGTCTCCCATCCAGTTACTAATCAGGCTCGACAATGCTTAGCCTCTGAGATCAGACAAGATCAGGCACTTTCAAGGTGATGGGGCCATAGGCGATCTCTTCGGGCACTCTCAACCATCTTGACAAACGCCAACATGGTCATCTTGGGAAACAAGCAAAAAAAAACAAGTCATTGCCAACATTGGAGGCTAAGCAGGGTTGGGCAATCAGTTTCCTTGCCTGAAATAGGCATCTCAGAACTGCCATCTGGCTGCTTCCCGGGTTTCCAACTCCTTCAACTAATCCCAGGAGACAATACTTCGCCTCCATCCTGGTGGAGGTTCCAAACACCCGATCAATGGTTCCTGTCACCTCTGTCCAGTAGCGGATCAACTTCGGGCATCTCCAAAACATGTGCATCATGTCTCCCCCCATGTTCCCGCACCGGGGGCAACTTGAGTCCGGCCTTTCGGCCAAATTGAAAACGTTTACGAGGAGCATAATAGGTTCTATATAATAAGAACAGATGTGACATCCTCTGTGAGGAGAGCCACAATTCACAACAGGCAGGATTCCTGTGGCCAATTATAGCTCAGGGGGGTTTGTATAGTGTGTTGCGGTGGTCAGGGAAAGAGGGCGATAGGCAGGGACAGTGTCTTTACTGCTTGGGAACCAGTGGGTGTTATGTGCCTCCTGCACAGTACACACCTGAAGCTACCCTTTATTACTGGTGTTCAATTTCTGCAATACATGCATCTGCAGTGCAGAAGTTAGAGTGGGTGTTGTGTGCCTCCTGCACAGTAAACACCTTATTGCTGGTGTTCTGTTTCTGTAATACAGGAACCTAGCACTGTTACAGTGCTAGGGTGTACAGAGAAGCTGGTATATATAGAAGACTACAGCATACAGAAGAAAGGCTAGTGAATACAGAATACAGACTCGTGTATGTAGATAGGCTTGAGTATATAGAGATGCTAGAGTAAACAGTGAGGCTGGGGTACACAGAGAGGCTAGTTTAAAGAGAGGCTAGTATATACAAAGATGTTAGTGTATATAGAGAGGTTAGTGTATAGAGAGAGTCGAGTGTATACTGAAAGCACAGTGCATATAGAGAAGCTAGTTTATACAGAAGAAAGGCTTGGGTATACATCCAAGCTGACAGTGTATACAGAAGACTGGGTAGTGGATACAGAGAGTCTAGTGGGTACAGAAGACAGGCTGGTGTATTCTATCTAGTTTTTACAGTCTGGTGTATACAGAAGACAGGCTGTGGTATACAGAGGGTTTAGTGTATTCAGAGAGTCTAGTGTATACAGTCAGCGAGTGTATACATAAGACTGGCTAGTTTACACAGTGTTTACAGAGATGCAAGGGTGTACAGAGAAGCTGGTATATATAGAAGACTACAGCATACAGAAGAAAGGCTAGTGAATACAGAATACAGACTCGTGTATGTAGATAGGCTTGAGTATACAGAGATGCTAGAGTAAACAGTGAGGTTGGGGTACATAGAGAGGCTAGTTTAAAGAGAGGCTAGTATATACAAAGATGTTAGTGTATATAGAGAGGTTAGTGTATAGAGAGGGTCGAGTGTATACAGAAAGGACAGTGCATATAGCGAAACTAGTGTATACAGAAGACAGGCTTGGGTATACATCCAAGCTGACAGTGTATACAGAAGACTGGGTAGTGTATACAGAGAGTCTAGTTGGTACAGAAGACAGGCTGGTGTATTCTAGCTAGTTTTTACAGTCTAGTGTATACAGAAGACAGGCTGTGGTATAACAAGGGTGTACAGAGAAGCTAGTATAGAAGACTACAGCATACAGAAGAAAGGCTAGTGAATACAGAATAAAGGCTGGCTTCTACGGAGAGGATAGTGTATGCAGAACACTATCTAGGGTATACAGAGAGGCTAGATTATACAGAGAGGCTAGTGCATAGAGTGAAGCTATTGTATATAGAAGCCTGGATAGTGTATACAGAGAAGCTAGTGTGTACAGAAGAAAGGCTAGACAGGTTATAAAGAGAGACAAGTGTTTACAGAAGACAGTTTGGGGTATACAGAGATGCTAGTTTATACAGAGAGACTAATGTATTCAGAAGATAGGCTAGGGCATACAGAAGACAGAAGACGGGCTAGTGTATTCAGAACATAGGCTAGTGTATATCGAAGACAGGCTATTGTATGCAGAAGACCGGCTGGTGTATATAGAGAGGCTAGTGAATTTAGAGGGTAGGCTAAGTGATAACAGAAGAACACATATCTAATGGAGTTTGTCTCATTGACATGTTATGCCTTTTCATTCTTATGCTAAATATAGATTATACTCACTACACGATTTTAATCATCCACATCAAGCATGCAATAAAACTATCATACATCAAAATATACCATGTACTCTTTTGCTCTATTTTGCATGTGTGTAATTCTCCACATCAACTGTCACATTGAGTATGTGACAGTCCTGACACACCATCCTGACTTATTTTGCTTTATATCTTATTAGAAAAAGAGCGTATTATCTCAAAATCCGGTTAAATCTATTCACTTCGATGAGTTCTGCCGCTAATTGTACGGTAATGCAAAATGTTCACAAAACCATCCATTTGCTACCAGACATGCTTGCACATACTAAGAGTAATGGAACTATCGCTCGCTAACGATGTAAACAGTTTTATTGCTTTTCTGACATTAACCGAGTATCTCTGACATTAACTGAGTATCTCTCTGCACTATGATCTTAACAATAATAATTGGATTGTGTAATGCAAAGATCAACTAGTCTAATATAAGCTTTCTCAATGGTACCGGCATATCCTTTAAGCTAAGCTTTCAATCTCTTACCGTTGAACAGCGTTACTTCATCCCTGCAATATTAAGCCATTTAAATGTACTATTGGTCGCCTATATTATACAACTCTCTGAAAAGCATATATGTAGAGAATAAAACTAGTCTTACATCTTAATAAAACAGTTTTATTGCTCAACCAGTATCAGCTGTCATGACATAAGCAAATAAACGTTTCCACTGTTTGACTCTATTTTCTGTATTACTTCTTTTTCTCCACCTTAACTGTCACAGATAAAACACAGTGACAAAACATTTCTTTTTACCGCAGCAAAATGTGAGAAAAGCAGTGTAAGCCGTCTTTCTGCCATGTGCTTCAGAAAATTAATATACCGCTTTTAAATCCATATCAATTCCACATAACCGTGAACCGTCTTACAATTTTAACATTTACTGATAGCAATTACTGATATTACATCATGACTATATTAGTGGAAAAGGACCGCGTAATGGAACTGTGAAATTAATCATAATCTAAGAGTTAACTTAGCTGATAAATTTACGATTATTTACTCAACGATTTACTCAACGATATAAACTTAGATTTTTTCAAGCTAAATCTATTTAATCTTAAATAATTTATACTATATTCTACTGTACTCTTAAATTATGTACTGTTGTCCTGTATTTTAACCGTGCTCATATTTCGTTTTATGTTGCAACCATCGAATCTCATTGCTATTCCGACATTCTGCCTTAATGAGGATATTACTTTGCAATTATCCCTTGATCCCCTTTGTGTATTCACGTTATCTCGACCTACATATACTACCTCAATATTTTTCCAAATTGTTTTGCTATACTTATTATATTATAGAGATTACTATCTCTAAATCATTGTAAACCTAACCATAGATATAATGTCTACAGCTAATTTTACGTTTAATCAAAATTCACACAAAACCATCTTTTTAAAACCTTTACACATTAAGAGTAATGCAACCATCTCTTGCTACCTCTATGCAATAGGATTCTCTTTCCAATGGAAACGAAAACAGTCACTGTAACTGCGTAACAAAATGAATGGAACGATTTACACATTGGAATTAAAAAAAGAAAATATCCTTTAGCTGCTTAGCTCACACTTTGCTGTATGTAGCCGCGTTAACTGTATTAATGGTTACATGTAAATAACCAATGGGGATTGATATTTCATGTCTATCTCACATCTCTAATGCAATTTGTCTCTTTGCCATGTCATACTTTGCCAGTTATTATACTTTCTCATCCTTAAACACACGTTAGGATCCTGAAAAACGATAGAAACCTCTCATCTAATTGCTATTCGGACATTCTGCCTTGGTATTACTTTGCAACGCTCTATTGAACAATGTAAAGGTAAGCTAGATATTTTGTGTATTTCCATTTAAACTCGACTTGTATATACTGTCTCAATATTATCCGTTCTAATTTTGCTAAGTTAGATTGTAGAGTTTGCTGTCTAAATCCGGTTACCTACTACCCTTTATTACGTATACTGCTAATTTTAGGATAATACAAAACCATCACAAACATATTAAGAGTAATGCAATGCTACCATGAACAGTTTAATTGCTCTTCTCACATTTAGCTGGTATCTCTCTGCTATAGGAAACTGAATTTGTACTACAACGATCACTCATCTAATATCAGTCCACTCAGTGCTACCGGGATAACTTTTACATTTAGAGTAATGAAATGATTTCTCAGTCATTTTTAAGCTACTGCAAGTAACTCTTCCGATCTCTTTTCAACTGCAATACTTAATCTCTTCTATTGTACAATATTTAGCTGCTTAGCTCACACTTTGCTGTACGTAGTCGTGTTAACAGTATTAATACCTGTAAGTAACGAAATGGGGATTGACATTTTATCTCTAATTCATATTCACATTTCTAATGCAGTTTGTGTTTTTGCCATGTCATCCTCGGACAGTTATTATCCTTTCGCATCCTTATGCTATATTTGGGGTATATTCACTACATGATTAAAGACACGTAATTAGCCTGATTGATAAAAACCTACAAACGTCGTTGCTGTTATTTCGTGTATTTCCACTCGTGTATATACTGTCTCAATATTAATCTGAGTTATTTTGCTATATTTACTTTTATAATAAAAAGATAACTATCTCTAAATCCTGGTATACCAACTCACACAAAACCATCTTATTTCTACCTTACACGCAGTACATATTAAAATATTAACATTTAGACGTTATCTCTCTGCAATAGTAAACGAAATGTGTAGATCACTCATCTAATATAGTCTTCCCGATGCTACCGGAACAACTTTTAAATTTAGAGTAATGCAACGAGTTCTCAGTTTTATGAAGCTACTGCAACTAACGCTTTGGATCTCTTTCCTGTTAAATTACGCTCTGCAATATTAAGCCATGTAAATTGTCCTATTGGTCTGCTAACAATGTTATGTATAATAATACAAATCTTTCAAAAGCAATATCGTCTCACTGCAATACTTACACTCTGCATAATAAATATGAATAATGCGAATAATAAAGTCGTCTAAAACTCGGCTATAAGTAGAGAATAAAACTATCTTAAATCAAAATAAACCATGTTCTGCCAAACCAATAACGGCCAATTATGTTATACCAAAATATGAAAAAGCACTTTAACTCTACATGATTCAAAAGTAACTACATAAGCATTAGCAAAAAATAAAATCCTGTCTTCTTTACACGCTAGCCTTTTTTGTATACATTAATCTTTCTGTGTACACCAGCCATTTTATATAGACTAGGCTCTCTGTCTTCTGTATACACGTGCCCGTAATCTATATACACTAGCCTGCCTTCTTTTTACAATAGTCTCGGTGTCCCAGCCTCTCTGCATACACTAGCCTCACTGAACTGTCTTCTGTATACACAAGCCTATCTGTAAAAAATAGCCTGCCTTTTGTACCCATTAGCCTCTCTGTATAAACTAGCCGGTCTTCTGCATACTCTAGCCTCTCTGTGTAACACAGTCTCTCTCTGGGTTCCCTAGCCTCCATCTCTGCATACCCAGGACGTTCTTCTCTATAATTTAGCCTATTTGTATACACTAGCCTGTCTTTTGTACACATTAGCCTCTCTGAATAAACTAGCCGGTCCTCTGTATACACTAGTCCGCCTGTGTACCCTAGCAAGTATGCATACTCTAGCCTCTCTCTCTGTATACCTTAGCCTCCAACTCTGCATACCCCGGACGTTCTTCTGTATAATCTAGAATATCTGTATACACTAGCCTGTCTTTTGCACACATTAGCCTCTCTGTATAAACTAACCGGTCTTCTGTATACACTAGTCCGCCTGTATACACTAGCAAGTATGCATACTCTAGCCTCTCTCTCTGTATACCCTAGCCTCCATCTCTGCATACCCAGGACGTTCTTCTGTATAATCTAGCCTATCTGTATACACTATCATGTCTTTTGTACACATTAGCCTCTCTGTATAAACTAGCCGGTCCTCTGTATACACTAGTCTGTCTGTATACACTAGCAAGTCTGTGTAACCAAGCCTCTCTCTCTGCATACCCTAGCCTCCATCTCTTGCATAACCAGGACCTTCTTCTGTATAATCTAGCCTATCTGTATACACTAGCCTGTCTTTTGTACACATTAGCCTCTCTGTATAAACTAGCCGGTCTACTGTATACACTAGTCCATCTGTATATGCTAGCAAGTCTGCATACTCTAGCCTCTCTGTGTAACACAGTCTCTCTCTCTCTGTATACCCTAGCCTCCATCTCTGCATACCCAGGACGTTCTTCTGTATAATCTAGCCTATCTATATACACTAGCCTGTGTTTTGTACACCTTAGCCTCTCTGTATAAACTAGCCAGTCTTCTGCATACACGAGTCTCTCTGTATACCCTTGGATGTCTTTTGTATACACTAGCTTCTCTTTATACATTACCTCTCTGTATACCCAAGCCACTCTGTATACCCAAGTCCGTCTGTGTACACTAGCAAGTCTGCATACACCAGCCTCTCTGTGTAACCCAGCCTCTCTCTCTGTATACTCTAGCCTCCATCTCTGCATACCCAAGATGTTCTTCTCTATAATCTAGCCTATTTGTATACACTAGCCTGTCTTTTGCAAACATTAGCCTCTCTATATAAACTAGCCGGACTTCTGTATACACTAGTCCGTCTGTATACACTAGCAAGTATGCATACTCTAGCCTCTCTCTCTGTATACCCTAGCCTCCATCTCTGCATACCCAGAACGTTCTTCTGTATAATCTAGCCTATCTGTATACACTAGTGTATACAGACGGACTAGTGTATACAGAGGACCGGCTAATGTGTACAAAAGACAGGCTAATGTATACAGATAGGCTAGATTATACAGAAGAATGTCCTGGCGCTCGGCTTCAAGGTATGGCCAACGTGAGTAATATGAGGGACACTCCTCCCCCCTGCCCCCACCTACCAGATCTGACTTTCATCCCCTTGCCCTCTCTGCCCCGGTCATCTGGTGGCAGTTTTATGCACTCCCTGGCCCCCACCCATTTATAATCCTTACCGACCTTTCCTTCCTTCCACATATACCCCGACGACATTGTCGGAGTGGCACCACTTGACAGGACATGGGGCTGTCATGCCGTTGGAATCTCCCATTGGAGGAAGGAATGATGGCCCCAACCCCTTGGCAGCAGGTTCTTTCATGTACAGACCAGGGCAGCTCATATTCCCTTCTGGAGTCTTGACCTTAGAGGGGGGAGTTGCACTTTGGGGGGTCTGAGTGATACCTAGTGCGCTGTACTGGAAGGGCTTGACATTCCCGAATATGTGTCCCCTCCCCCTGGTTGCGCCCCTCGCCCCCCCTCTGGCCTTGCTAATCTGTTTCGTGAACTTGCCTCTGTGGAAGCCAAACATAAACATGCCCCCTCACAGACCTTAGAGATTGAATTGGGGACACTCCGTACCCAGATTGCTGACCAACTCCATTATAAAGCGAAACCGGCACTCCAGTTTTGTCGTAAACTGACGTAGGAGTCAGGGGACAAATGCGGAAAAATCATAGCCAGGTCGGTAAAGGAGTTGAAATCTGCCTCTTACATACCACAGTTGATAGATGAGAATGGCCAGAGGGCCTCTACCCCAACCCAAATAGCCGAAGTCTTTGAAAAATGTTACTCTGATCCCTACAACCTGCCCGATTCAGGGTCTGAACAGGACAATATAGACAGATATGTAACCGGTTCTGGTCTACCAACCCTCTCATCGGAATCACGGGAGTACTTGGAGGACCCGATCACACTGGAAGAAGTCCAGGCAGCCGTGGGACCTCCAAAGGTGGGTAAGGCTCCGGGCCCTGACGGATATACCGCACAATACTATAAGACCTTCCTCCCTATTCTTGGCCCGCGCTTGGTGAATTTATTTAATACTCTGAGCTTGAATTTTCCTGAGGATACCCTTGGAGCCCACATATCGTTGATACCTAAGGAGGGCAAAGACCCAGGCCTATGTGGGAGCTACAGACCCATTTCCCTCCTAAATTCGGTCCTAAAACTATTCTCTAAAATGCTCGCCACGTGATTGGCACATCACTTGCAGTCCCTTATACATATCGACCAGTTAGGTTTTATTCCCACCAGGGAAGATAGGGACAACACCATTAAGGTGCTTACCCTGGTCCATAAAGCAAAATCATCTGGGACCCCTTGTCTTTTCGTGAGTACTGATGCCGAGAAGGCTTTTGATCGGGTCAAATGGACATTCATGTTCTCGGCCCTTCGCCATATAGGTCTGAGTGAACCGATGCTGGCATGGATAAGTAAGATATACTCACGCCCTTCAGCTCAAGTCAACGCGAATGGGGTGCTCTCATCTCCCCTTGACATCGTGAATGGGACCAGACAGGGTTGCCCCCTGTCGCCCCTGTCATTGGAACCCTTTCTGTCCACAATTCGACAAAACTCAGACATAACGGGACTCCAAATGGGTACTATTGAGTGCAAGATATCTGCCTACGCGGATGACATGCTGTTCTCGCTGACGAATCCCAGAGTTTCCTTGCCAAATCTCCTTCGGGAATTCCAGATATACGGGACACTTCTTGAAATCAGAGGCCATGGGGGTTGCAGTCCCCCCGCAAACGTTAATAGACTTGCAGTCCAATTTTCGATTTAAATGGACCCATACAGCCCTTAAGTACTTAGGTACTTACATTCCACCGGACATCGCGCGTACGTTTATGTTGAACTTCCCCCCACCCCTTGTCACTAAGATCCGCAGTTTGCTTCACGGGTGGCATTCTGGCCTCCATTCCTGGTTCAGGAGATGCAATCTCATTAAAATGAACATACTCCCTAAATGTACCTATCTTTTCCAAGCTCTCCCGATTCAGATTCCAGTCCCCTTTTTTAAGCAAGCTCAATCCTTGCTCACTCAATTTAACTGGGCCCACAAAAATCCCAGACTTGAGCGGTCACAGCTGACATTGTCTAAACAACAGGGAGGGTTGGTTCTCCCTGACTTGCGACGCTACTACCTGGCCTCCCATCTGGGGCGTGTATTGGACTGGAATTGAAACAAACTTTCTAAGCTCACTCCTGAATTCCGGCTAAGAAGCGCCATGTGGTGCTATAAGGATTTACCCACAGAATTGACGTCACATCCCACTATAGGGGCTTAGTTGAAAGTCAGTCACCCAATCGCTACCCAAAACACACTCACGTCTTTGACTTCCCCCCTATTCCCTATACGTGGCCATCCGAACTTTGAACCGGGGACCCACTTCGAAATTCCATCCTAGACAATGCGTCTAAATTCGTCATTGATGGAAAATGGCCTTCTTTCTCAACCCTAACAGATCCGACAGGGCTTTTCCAACTGCCTTTTTGGAGAGCGGCGCAACGACATAATTTTCTCCATTCCATCCCCAATCCTCAAACGTTCGCCCGCCCTCAGACGGAGTTTGAGACTCTATGCAGAAGCGAAGACCCTTTGGCCCACATTCTCTCTCAAACAGATTACCCACACTTAACCTGTCTGTCCAACTGGGAAAAGGACCTTAATTGCTCGTTTTCCCCAGCACAGAGACAACGCATTATCACTTTGGCTCTCAAAACCTCGCTGTGCACGAAGATACAGGAGACTAATTTTAAACTTCTCACCAGGTGGTATTTGACACCATCAAAGCTGCATAAATGTTTCCCCTCTTCCTCGAACATATGCTGGAGGTGTGGAGAAGAAGAGGGCACGTTGCTCCACATTTTTTGGTCCTGCCCCAGCTTGGTGGACTTCTGGACAGAGATCCGATGCATAACACAAAAATTCACAGACTTCTCCATCCAGGAAGAGGCTGCATTCTTTCTCTTGCACCATTCACAGATTCCCATTAAGAAGTACAAAAAAATCTATTTTACGGCATGTGATAAATGCGGCGAAATCCTGCATCCCTCTCTATTGTAAAAATGCTCCCCCCTTTCATTACTCACTGACTTAGGAAAATAGAGGACATTAAAAAAAATGGAGGACTTGATCCTCACATCACAAGGTAAACAAGAATTTTTTAAACAAACCTGGGACATCTGGAATACCTTTATATTCTTGCTGGAAGGATGTCGCCTGCTATCGCCTTAGTGCTCTGAGCTTTCCTTGACTGGTCCCTTGGACAGTGGCTGCCATTGTGTCTCGTCCCCTCTTCTCCTTTCCTGATCTTTCACCCCTTCTCTTTTCTGCCTTCCTCCCCTATCTCTCACCCCCTCTCTCTTTTGGAAAAAGTGGAAAATTGGGAATGACGGCCCCACACCCCCCTCTGGATGGATTATGCCGGAGGGACCTGGGGTTTGTGTGACCCTGGATCTTGGTACAGTACTTTATCCGTGCCTCGAATCATTGTGATTGATGGAAGGCAGACTCACAGTTGCGAATATACCTGTATCAAGTATTGTTCAGCTGCTTATTGCTCTGTATTTTTCTGTTGCATTATGTACTCGGGGGACCGTCTTCCCCTGTTTGGAGAAAAAATTATATTTGAAAAAAAAAGAAGCCTACGACACCTGGTATTCCCAGGCGGTCTCCAATCCAGGCATTAACCAGGCCCGACCCTGCTTAGCCTCCAATATCAGACGAGATGGAACAGATTCAGGGTGATGTGGCCATAGCCAATATCTTCAGGCACTCTCAACTCTCTTGACAAACGCCAAGATGGTCACCTTGGGAACAAGCAGAAAAAAATAGGTCAACGGCAACAACATAAAAAGAAGCCTACGGCATCTGGAAATCCCAGGCGGTCTCCCATCCAGGTACTAAACTGGTCCCAGCCCTGCTTAGCCTCTGTGTTCAGATGAGATTGGGCTCTTACAGGGTGATGTGGCCGTAGGAGATTTCTTCAGGCACTCTCAACCCTCTTGACTAACGCCAAGATGGTCACCTTGGGAAACAAACAAAAAAAACAAGTCAACGCCAACAACATAAAAAGAAGCCTACAGCACCTAGTATTCCCAGGTGGTCTCCAATCCAGGTACTAGCAAGGCCTGACCCTGTTTAGCCTCTGAGATCAGAGGAGATCGGGTGCTTTCAGGCTTATGTGCCCATAGGCAATCTCTTTGGGCACTCTCAACCCTCTTGACAAATGCCAAGATAGTCACCTTGGGAAACAAGCGAAAAAAAAAACAGGTTAATGCCAACAACATAAAAAAAAGACTACGGCACCTGGTATTCCAAAGCCATCTCCTATCCAGGGACTAACTAGGCCCAACACCTTCTTAGCCTCATAGATGAGAAGAGATAGGGCTCTTTCAGGGTGATGCTGCTGTAAGCGAACTCTTTGGGCACTCTCAACCCTCTTGACAAATGCCAAGATGGTCACCTTGGGAAACAAGCGAAAAAAAAAAAACGAATCAAAGCCAACAACATAAAAAGAAGCCTACAATAACTGGTATTCCCAGGTGGTCTCCCATCCAGGTACTAAGCAGGCCTAACTCTTCTTAGCCTCCAAGATCAGACGAGATTGGGTGCTTTCAGAGTGATGTGGCCATAGGCAATCTCTTCAGGCACTCTCAACCCTCTTGACAAACACCAAGATGGTCACCTTGAGAAACAAGCGGAAAAAAAAACAGGTCAACTCCGACAACATAAAAAGAAGCCTGCGACACCTGGTATTACCAGGTGGTCTCCCATCCAAGTACTAACAAGCCCCGACTCTTCTTAGCTGACAACATCAAATGAGATTCAGGCTGATGTGCCCATAGGCAATCTCTTCAGGCACTTTCAACCCTCTTGACAAACGCCAAGATGGTCACCTTGGGAAACAAGCAAAAAAAAAAATAAGTCAATGCCAAGAACTTAAAAAAAAAGCCTATGGCATCGAGAAATCCCAGGCGGTCTCCCATCCAGGTACTAACCAGATTCCAACCCTGCTTAGCCTCTGAGATCAAATGAGATTGGGCTCTTTCAGGGTGATGCGGCCATAGTAGATTTTTTCAGGCACGCTCAACCCTCTTGACAAACGCCAAGATGGTCACCTTGGGAAACAAACAAAAAAAACAAGTCAACGCCAACAAAATTAAGAGAAGCCTACAGCACCTAGTATTCCCAGGCGGTCTTCCATCCAGGTATTAACAAGGCGCGACCCTTTCTAGCCTCTCAGATCAGAGGAGATTGAGCGCTTTCAGGGAGATGTGCCCATAGGCAATCTCTTTGGGCACTCTCATCCCTCTTGAAAAATGCCAAGATAGTCACCCTGGGAAACAAGCGAAAAAAAACAGGTCAACGCCAACAACATAAAAAGAAGAATACAGCACCTGGTATTCCAAGGCCGTCTCCCATACAAGTACTATCTAGGCCCAACCCTTCTTAGCCTCAGAGATCAGAAGAGATAGGGTGCTATCAGGGTGATGCGGCTGTAAGCGATCTCTTTAGGCACTCTCAACCCTCTTGACAAATGCCAAGATGATCACTTTGGGAAACAAGTGAAAAAAACAGGTCAACACCAACAACATAAAAAGAAGCCTGCGGCATTTGGAAAACCCAGGCGGTCTCCCATCCAGGTACAAACCAGGCCCAACCCTGCTTAGCCTCTGAGACCAGACGAGATTGGGCACTTTCAGGGTGTTGTGCCCGTAGGCAATTTCTTAGTGCACTCTCAACCCTCTTGATAAATGCCAAGATGGTCACCTTGGGAAACAAGGGAAAAAAAACAGGTCAACGCCGACAACATAATGAGAAGCCTACGGCACCTAGTATTCCCAGGCTGTCTCCCATCCAGGTACTAACCAGGCCCATTGCTGCTTAGCCTCCGAGATCAGATGAGATTGGGCTCTTTCAGGGTGATTTGGCCGTAGGCACTCTCTTTGGGCACTCTGAAGCCTCTTGACAAAGGCCAAGATGGTCACCTTGGGAAACAAGCTAAAAAAAACAGGTCAAAGCCAACAACATAAAAAGTAGCCTACGGCATCCGGTATTCCCAAGCGATCTCCCAATCAAGACACTAACCAGGCCAGATCCTTCTATGGCACCTGGTCTTCCCAGACAGTCTCCCATCCAGGTACTAACCAGGCCTGACACTGCTTAGCCTCTGAAATCAGACGAGATCTGGTGCTTTCAGGGTGATGTGGCCGTAGGCAATCTCTTTGGGCACTCTCAACCCTCTTGACAAATGCCAAGATAGTCACCTTGGGAAACAAGCGAAAAAAAAAACAGGTTAATGTCAACAACATAAAAAAAAGACTACGGCACCTGGTATTCCAAAGCCATAGCCTCTGAAATCAGACAAGATCGGGTGCTTTCAGGGTGATGTGGCCGTAATTGTTCTCTTCAAGACACTCCCAACCCTCTTGACAAACGCCAAGATGGTCGCCTTGAGAAACAAGTGAAAAAAACAGGTCAAAGCCAACAACATAAAAAGAAGCCTATGGCACCTGGTATTCCCAGGCGGTCTCCCATCCAGGTACTAACCAGGCCCGACACTGTTTAGCCTCCGAGATCAGACAAGATTGGGCGCTTTCAGGGTGATGGGGCCGTAGGTGATCTCTTCCGGCACTCTCAACCCTCTTGACAAACGCCAAGATGGTCACCTTGGGAAAAAAGTGAAAAAAAAACAGGTCAAGGCCAACAACATAAAAAGAAGCCTACAACACCTAGTATTCCCAGGTGGTCTCCAATCCAGGTACTAGCAAGGCCCAACCCTGTTTAGTGTTGAATATATTTTTATTGAAACATTTCAAGTAAAGACAATAAACAGTAACCATCATGAGGCAAATGCAGACAGGAACAGTAACATGAGTACATTTACGGGAGGCCGGCTAACGACTATCGGCCACAGCCGGTCCCCGACGGGAAGCTTGGAAAGTAGAGAAGACGGCCTGCTCACCGATCCACGAGGCCACAGTAGTAAGAAATACATATGGGTTACTACATGAGGCAATATTTAAACAATAACATAGAAAAGATAGAAAGAAAGAGAGAAGAGAGAGGAGCAAAGTAAAAAGGAGCAAGGCGGTATAGGGGAAAGCTAAAAAGCGAGAGGGGAGGAGAGGAAAGTGGGAGGGAGGGGGGAGGGGGAAGGAATATGGGCAGGGGATGGGGAAGGGTAAGGAAGAGCCCACAGTGACCTCATGAGTTCAAGATATGGTTCATTAAAGTGTCAGAGGAAGAGAAGCGGAGCCAGATCGACCATTGAGAAAGAAATTTGGCGTAAGTGTCATTGTCCAGTGCCAACATCTCCTCCATTCTCATAGTGTCATTCATAATCGACACCCACCGTGACAATGGGGGAGTGGTTGTCGTTTTCCAATAAGCGGGTATCAGCTGTCTAGCAGAGGACATAAAGAAACGGAGCAATCTTTGTCTCTGTGATTTAAGAGACCCAGGCAGTATAGAGAGTAATGCAATTTTTGGAGAAATAGGAACCGGAATATCAGCTAAAAGATTATAACATTCAAAAACCTGTGTCCAAAAGGGGCGGATCCTCTCACAGTCCCACCAGACATGCATGTAGGTTCCGACTGAAGCTTCACAGCGCCAGCAGGTGGCAGGTGTAGACGGGAAAATCCTGTGTAAGGTAGCAGGGTCCCTGTACCACCTCGATAATAGTTTGTAGTTCTTTTCTTGGGAGTAGCAGGAGATTGTTGACTTATGTGTGAAATGAAAAGAGGTATGCCATTCCGGCACAGAGATGTCTTCACCCAAATCCGCAGACCACAGCCTGGTGTAATGTGGGAGTTGATCATGTGCTAAAGTCTGCAGTAGGTTATATAAGGAGGATAGTAAGTGTTTGGGAGTTTCTGGAAGCGAGCACAGTTCCTCGAAGTCGGTAAGCTTGCGATGTATTTGAGAGGAGGAGTGTAGGCGTTTGGCAAATGTGGACACATGTAGGGCCGTGAGCCAATCTCCGGAATCTGTCACGGAGACCGGGGTCCCCCGAGAGGGATGCACAAATGTACGGGCTTGCGGCCATTCTGTACGCTTAAAGGGTCCTAGGGAGGCTGCCCCCGTACTTTGTGGTAAAGCGGGATGGTCAAAGAGGGACGTTAGGGGGCCCGGATCCGAGGAGAGAGTGGCGTTTAGCCCCGTCCTGTACCACATCGTCAGGGAGGCCAAAGTCAGTGGGGACAAGGAAGTCATACGAGAGTAGTCCTGTTTATAACCCCATGGAAGAGCTCGGAGATCCACAGGAGAAAGGTCCTGTTCAACAGACACCGAGGCCTTGCAGGAAGGGCGAGAGAACCATTCTATGATGCGAGTCAGGTGAGCGGCCTTATGATAAGTCTCAAAGTCAGGGAGGCCTGTTCCCCCCATAGTCTTCGGGATCGTTAGTAGTTTAAATTTAACCCTGGGGAGGCCCCTGTTCCACATGAATCTAATTGCCAACGAGCGTAGGGAGATAAAAAATGATTTGGGGACGTGGATGGGGATTGTTTGGGACAAATACAGGAACTTGGGTAGAGTGTCCATCTTTAGGGTATTAATCCGTCCGAACCAGGGTAAGGGAGATCCCCCCCACTCCTCAAGGTCCTTCCGTATACGGTTAAGCAGGGGGATATAATTCAGGGAAAACAAATCAGCTAGGTTGGAGGGTATAATGACCCCTAGGTAAGAGATCCCTTTGGCCTGCCATTTAAATGTGAAGTTGTATTTCAGAAGGGACAGCGTGGAGGGGGTAAGGGATATGTTAAGAGCTTCTGTCTTAGAGATGTTGAGCTTAAAGTTACTATAGACACCAAAACGTTGAAATTCACTGAGTAGGGCTGGTAAGGAGATGTGGGGATTCTGAATATACACAAGGAGGTCATCAGCATACAGAGAAAGTTTGTGATGTGCAGACGGAGTTTGAATACCAAGAATGGAGGGGTTTTGTCGTATGGCACATGTCAAATGCTCAATGATGATGACAAAGAGGAGGGGGGATAGAGGACAGCCCTGTCGAGTACCGTTTGCAATGTCAAAGGGAGCCGATGTGGTACCATTGACCAGGACCGTAGCTGAGGGGCGGGAGTAAAGGGACATAACTTTAGAAATGAAGGGAGCTCCAAGGCCGAGTTGTGCTAGAGACAGTTGTAGAAACCTCCAACTGACCCTATCGAAGGCCTTTTCAGCGTAGAAGGATAAGAGGCAAGCTCTCAGACCTTTACGTTGGATCAGGGAAATGAGATGTATCGTCTTGGTGGTGTTGTCCCTTGCCTCCCTGCCAGGGACTAACCCCACCTGATCATTATGAATAATTTTAGGTAATAGAGGGGACAGACGGGTGGCTAGGACTTTTGCAAATAGCTTAATATCTATGTTGAGCAGGGAGATGGGTCGATAGCTGCTGCATTGGGATGGGTCCTTGCCTGTTTTAGGGATAATAGAGATGTTAGCAGATAAAGATTCCTTGGACGGGAGGTTAGAACTGTCCACCGAGTTAAAGGCTTTTGACAAAAGAGGAGCGAGCTGGGGGGCAAAAGTTTTGTAAAACCGGGGTGTAAAGCCATCAGGGCCCGGGCATTTTCCCACTTTAAGGACTTTAATAGCCTGTAGAAAGTCAAAGGTAGTCAGGGGCTCGTCCAAGGTCGCTGCGTCCACAGCGTCCACAGGAGGAAGAGCGGTCTCCAGAATATAAGCCTGTGTGGGGTCAGAAGACGGAGGGGACCTAACTGGGGGGGTTGCATGCGGAAGGTTATAGAGCTGTGAGTAGTATTGCCTGAAGGACGCGGATATCCCAGAGGTGTTAAACGTTTTCGTATGGTCTGATCTAACGATGAATGGGATAGAATGTCGTGGGGGTCTAGGATGAATAATCCTAGCCAAATGCTTACCACACTTGTTTGCCAGAGAGTAGAAGTGGTTCCGCGCTTTATCCCTGGCGATCAGGGAGTGCGCGTCTAGTAACTGGAGCAGGTCCCTGCGGGCATTGGAAAGCTGAACAAAAACAGCAGGGTCCAAATCCTTTTTGTGGAGGGGTTCGAGGTCCGCAATGATAGTGAGGAGTCTGCATATGTCATGAGCTCGGGCCTTTTTAAGGCGAGAACCGTGTTGTATAAGGGTACCCCGTAGCACACATTTGAGAGTGTCCCACTGGTTCATAGGGGAGGTAGTGTCAGCGGAATGGTCACCTATAAAGTCTTTAATGGCCTTAGAGACATCCGCCATACACACGGCGTCCCGTAACAGGTTGTCGTTAAGTCTCCAGCTCGCTCCCCGGCGGCTAGGAGGGGGGCGGACCAGAGTCAGGTAGACGGGGGCATGGTCGGACCACAGAAGATTACCGATCGAGGTCTGGAGAGGTGTGTCCAGTAAGGATTGTGATATGAGAAGGTGGTCCAATCTACTGTAGGAGTTGTGTGCAACGGAGAAGTAGCTGTAATCCCTTTCCGTGGGATGCTGGATTCGCCAGGCATCCACCAGGTGGGATGAATGTAAGAGTGATTTAATGCGTGTCAAGGTGGAGCGAGGAACAGAAGACTTACCAGAGGATGTGTCTGCGGATGGGGAGAGGGCAACATTGAGATCACCGCCAACAATGAAAGTGGACCCTCCAAAGGAGGATAGTCTGGTGAGGACCGAGGAGAGGAACCGAGCTTGGCCCACGTTCGGTACGTAGATGTTAGCCACTGTGAAAAGAAAATCATTTAGTTTCAGTTTCAGAAAAATATAACGACCTGAGTCATCTATGAGAGAGTCTAGAACCTCCGGGTTAAAAGATTTATGAAAGGCAACAGATACCCCCTTAGATTTGGCCTGAGGATTAACACTGTGAAACCATTGCGAGTAGTATCTATTGCGTAGGGCTGGGACAGCTCCCACGCGAAAGTGCGTTTCTTGAAGCAGCAGAATTTTCGCACGCTTCTTGTGAAAATGGTATAGCGTCTGGCTCCGCTTCTCAGGCGTGTTGAAACCCCTACAATTAAAGGAAGCAAAGGTTATGGAACCGTCACTAGCCATGGGGGGGTCGTAGGGAGGAGCTGAGAATCAATATAACCAATACAATAAGTGACACCATGGGCAAACCCTGGGGGGCGTGGGAGTGGGGAACAGGTCGGGCAAGGGGGGGGGCAGAGAGTGGGAGGGTACAAGCAGAGGGAAGACGGAGGGAGGAAAAAAGGTAAGAAGAGAGAGAAGAAACAGCATAACAACCTCGCATAGGGAGTAGTGAGAAATATAGGCAGAGTTACCCGTTCCCGATAAAATAAACAGAGGCATATATAATACAATAGCTGTAAACATCAATCGTGGGGAACAGGCCCAGGAGGTCTGGTATAGAACAGTAGTGAGTAGAACAAAAACAAAAAAGGCCACTAGGTGGCTCCAAAAGGGAAGCAGCATACAGGAAAAAAGCCTGTCAAAAAGGCAAAAATCGGTGCGCCCCATAGCGGTCATAGGAACACCGTGGGGCGCACAGCAAAAAACAAAAAATAAATAAAGAACCCGTAAAAAAAAAAAAAAGAAAAAGGGGGGGAGGGGGGGCGAGGAGCAGAATCACCAAGCCGGACAGCTCCCCGCACCCCGGCCCCACGGGTAAACCGGAGTCTGTTGCGACCTGAAAAGTAAACCAAATAACATGTCAACTTAAATTATGCTAGCGGTCATCAATAAATGCATTCGTAAACCGGCATGAAATAGAAACATCTAGAGGAGACATAGCAACAACTGGTAGGTATAGCAAGGGCACCCCAGGGGGGGCAGCCGCAGATAGCGGGGTGCGGGAACAAGTCCTGAAGTCAATCCAAGATCCATCCAATAAGGCATAACTGAGCACCCCAACTATAAGGAAAGGGGAGGGGGCACATAGCAACAGAGGGTGCAAAAAACATGCAATAACCTGCAAACAAAAGGGTTAATCAACAGTAAAGCTATTCAACCCATTCGGGTCCAGGCACATCCAGGGGGAGGGCCCCAGAAGTAAAAAAAAGGAGAGAACAGGTCCAGGTGGGCCCGCAGGCATGGGTCAGCCGTTAGGATCTTTAGGCAACGAAGATCGAGGGGTGCGTCTGCGACCTTGTTTCTGCCACTGCGGAGTGTAGGGTAGACCAGGTGTGGTCGGAGCAAACGGCCAATCGGGCAGCGCTACTTGAGGCAGTTCAAGTGTACTGAGGAAAGTAGGCAGATCCCCCAATGTACGGAATATGGCGGTTTTACCCGCGTGGTTCACTCGAAGGTGGAACGGGAAGCGCCACTGGTATTTAATTTGTCTTGCTTGAAGGAGTTGCCTGAGGGGCCTCAGGGATTTCCTCATTGCCAGGGTTTGGCGGGAGAGATCAGGAAGGAGCATGATAGGCGTGTCGTTGAATAGAATCGACTGTTGTGTGCTGGCGGCCCTCATAATGTCCTCCTTTACTTTGTAAAAATGGACCCTGCACAGAGTGTCACGGACAAAGGAGGGGTCAGGGGTGCGAGGACCCGATGTACGGTGCACCCGGTCCAGTTCAATCGGGTCATCTTTAGGTCGTTGGAGTATCTGGTTAAAGATGGCCGTAACTGCAGCAGGGAGATTCTTGGGGTCAACCGACTCAGGTATCCCCCGTATGCGTATGTTGTTGCGGCGACTGCGGTTTTCGAGGTCATCCTGCTGATATGAGAGTTGCTGGAGCATGACAGTGTGGGTATTGAGGATCTGGTCGTGCGACTGTACAGTGTCCCGCAGGCCATCAACCGTGTTGTCTACATCATCAAAGCGTACCCCCACATCTTTCCTCAAGTCCGAAATCTCTTTCCTCAATCCTATGCACACAGCGTTCAAAGTCATCTTTAGTGGGAAGGGACCTCAGGTAGCCGTGCAGGGATCTGATTTGCGATTCCATGTCCCACCCATCCCCGGATCCCAAGGAGGCATTCGAGCGGCTTTTGGTAAGCCTGGGGGAGAGGGCAACGTCCTCGGGATGTGAGAGTAAGTTGTGGGAAAGCACTTGAGATTGCAGGGTCGGTTCAGAGCGCGCTGGGGACGGAGGAGCCGGCGGCTCTTTAGGTGTTGGGCGGTGCTGTGAAGACAACCTTCCATGGCCGAAGTAGTCATCCAAGTCCCCTCCTGGGTGACGGCTACTGCCGCCCCTGTGTGCCTTGGGCTTGTCCTTCCCCATGGAGCTGGGTATGGTCCGGTTTACAAACTAAAAATGAATCCCGTGGGGCCGGGGGAGCCAGGAGCCGAGTGTGGCCTGGCTCAACGCTCCATACGTCCGCTTAGGCCCTTACAGGAGAAAGTTCAGGTCAGTCAGTTAGGGGGAGCTTGCATACGGTGAGACGTGATTATACGGTCATAGGCATGCGACAATGCGAGGTAGCATCCACAGTAGTAATTCTGAGAGGTATACTGGCTTGCAGCCTGAGAGGGTGGAAAGTTCATCTAGGTGGGAGCAAAAGAAATGTGTTAATCTCCAGCTGCAGTAGAAGAAATTAATATACGGTGCAAGCCAGAACAGGTCCGCAAACAGGGGGAACAGAAGGCTGCAGGGGGTACTCTGTATCCCAGTGACAAACTCCCGGGCAATTGTCGCAAGCACATGTTTAAACACAACTTTAGTCACGCCAAGGCTCATGACTTAGCATAACTTCTTGCAATCATTCATTGGCAAGCACGTTCTCAGTGGCACACAAACTGGCTACACGTCATTTTCAGCAGCACTTAATTGGCCTCTCGTCTCCCGTGGCTTTCTTACAAACCATTCACTGTTGTCTGTCTATCCGTCTCTTCCTTAGGACAGTTGAGTTCAGCTTCCGTCCCGCACCAGGATCATGTTGTCACACGCAACTGGCTTCTTCCTGTAGCACGCCCAGGATATTTCTAGCCAGCGTTCAACATTTCTTATCCTTACAGTGCACGGAGAGCCATCTGTCGTTACGGCCCATACAGCAAGATCCCCACCTCGGGGCATCCAGAGGCATCAGCCCATAGCCAACGGCAAATGCTCGCCATCACAACTGCCATCTTTAGGGGCATATTATATCCTCGCATATTCTCCAGTCTAGTCGTCCAAAAGACACCTACAGTCCCTACACGGCATGTTGAGTTCGCTATGCGCATCATCCCTCAGGGTCGCGCCTTGTGTCACACTTATTGGTTTTACTGTCCCTCTCACAGGATCCAGAGCAAGTCCTCAGCCTGGATCCCGCGGCAATAGCAGTCCTGGCTATGCGGGAGGAATTCCTATCGTCTGGGAATGGCGTCTCCCTGTTCATTCCCTCCGTGTCTTCCCTTTCGCCCCAGGTGATGACCGACGCAGCGGCCTCCACGGGCTTGCGGCTGTTTTTTGGCCACCTCCGGCTCGCAGCTCCCTGGCCTCCCCAGTTACTGGCAATTCCTGGCTGCGCCAAGGCGTCCTCTCGGTTGATTATGTCCTTCCTACGTCAACTGGTCCAGCTCTTGTTGTTGTTTCAGTTCAACATCTATTGTTCCTTTATCCACGGTAAGTTCAATCAGGCAGCGGACGCCCTCTCCCGCGGTAACCTTGTCTCTTTTCCGATCAGGTACCCGGAGCCGGACCAACATCAGCAGCTATCCCGGACTGGTCTCAACTAACCCTGGATTAGCCCCTCACCTCCTAGCGGCTACCCAACTTATCGATCACTCCCTTTCCCGCAATACCCTCAAGGCCTATCAGTCAGCCTGGAGGGCCTTTAACCGCTTCATCACGTATCACAGCACAGTGACGTCCCGTGTCAAGCGAGTCGTAGCCTTCATTTCCTACTGCCACTCGCAGTTGGTGTTATCCGTTAATACGATCCGGCTATACCTGACCGGTGTACAACATTTCATGTCCCTCCAGGACCCTACCGTACCCTCCTTATTTTCTTACCACACCGTTCGGGCTGTTATGCGCAGTGTCCAGAAGCGCCAGCCGATGGCCGGCACCAAACCTCCGCCTTTCACAGGAGACGTTCTAGAACTATGTCAGATATCCTGGCCACTTCACCTTTCGGTCTCCACATGAGTGGCATTTACAAGCAGCCATACACCTGGCCTTCTACGGCTTCTTACGGCCAAGCCAGTTTACTTGTAGTAGCCTCACAGCACGCATGCTGTACAAGCACCACCTGGTCCGATACGAAGACCATTTCATCTTACACTTAGCAGTCTCCAAGACGCAGCAGCTTGGCTCGGGTATGGACATACACTTCTATAAAACCGACAACCGCTGGTGCCCGGTCACTGTTCTCATCCGCTTGTTGACCCTTTTGGCCAACCAACCAGGAACTGGCCCGCTTCTGCTTTTTCACACGAAACCTCTCGACGCAGCCCAGTTCATGGAGCATGTCAGGATACTCCTGGGCATCCTTCACCTCAATCCTGCTCACTACTCCGGACATTTATTCCGTATCGAAGCAGCTTCTACTGCCTCCCGCCAAGGGGTCCCGGTCCATGTTATCAAGAAATTGGGTAGATGGAAGTCCTCCTGTTTTGCCCGTTACATACCCAAACTGCAAATAGAGATGGCCCAGGCCTTTGTCAAACTCACCCAGTGACAGTCTTGTCTCAATAAAGTGCAACCCCTACCTGGATGTTTTGCCCCCTTATTTTGGCATACCGTACGTTAGACCAGGGCACACTTTCAGGTCCATTTCAAGGAAGCAAGTTTATGTTAACCTTGTTTGTCATCCTTATCCGTATCGGTCTGAGGGCTCTGGACCATAAATAGAAAGGCCAGTATGGTGGCCTGAAATTATGGGAGGAGCCCGGTGGAGTATTTAACCAGCAGTCCGCCCGTCTTCCTCGTCGGTTCCGGTGCGCGATACCCACCCACCCATCCCCTTTATCAGGGCATTTCTCTAAGCATACTCCTCAAGTGAGTACTCATTTCACCCATTTCATATTCATTTCATTTTAAGGTATGCCCCCTTATTTTGGCATACCGTACGTTAGACCAGGGCACACTTTCAGGTCCATTTCAAGGAAGCGAGTTTATGTTAACCTTGTTTGTCATCCTTATCCGTATCGGTCTGAGGGCTCTGGACCATAAATATATATATATATATATATATATACATATACTTAGATATTTATATATATATATATCAATATCTATAAAATTAATATATATATATATATATATATATATATATATATATATATATATATATATAATGTGTTTGGAGATATAGGTATATGGCGTGATAGAAAATATATATATTTTCTTAATAATTTTCTATGGAACTGCTCAAGCTTATCGCTACGGCCTACATTCTATTTTAATTTGTATTGGTCTAAAAATTTTATATATCTATATATATATATATATATCTATATATATATATATATATATATATCTATATATATATACATATAGCAAACACCATTTCCAATAATAAATTTTTTCTTGTTATTTCAGTAAAAAAATGTTGACGTAAAGAACATCACCTTTCAAGTAGTGTGAAATGGTAAGTCCATTTCTATTTAGATTGTCATATATAATTATGTTATGGTGATATTTTTTGAAGTTGACTTGTATTATTTTTTTTTTAAGGAAAATACAGAAGTTCCATCAGGATCCAGAACAAGGAGTTATAGTTCTCTCACTCAAGAGGAAAGGGTAATTCAGATAGAATATTGTTTATATTATACTTTTATTTCAGTTGTATCTCTACACATGTCTGGATGTGTATAATGATAGACCAAATTTTATAGAATAATCACTTATTTCATATTTTTATTACCCATAAATATTAGCAATAAAATTAATAATTTTTCTATTTTGTTTAATTTTGTCTTTTATTTATTGCTTTTGTATACACTCTTTGTTGTAATTTTTGTAATTTTTAAATGTTTATTTTAGAAAACTAAATAGTTCTTATTTTTCAAAATTGTATTTTTAATTTTTACGTATGCTTTTATATTATGCTAATGTATTTATTTTTTTAATTTTTTTTTTAAGAGAAATATGATGATTGAACAACTGTTGGCAAGGTATCCCGACACAGAACACGATCCGGCCTTTCCCAATAATCCCCGGATAATAATTACCCCTGACGATTCAAAAACAAGCCAAGCTGAAGATACCCCTGAAGACCGTATTGGCAACACTCACTGGTGTCATTGTGAGTGTTGCATACCAATGGCCACGCAAATAGAATCTGTGTGTTGCCGGGAAATACACCAGGTTGAGGGATGCATCCCTGAGGGCGGGAAATGTATCACCTGTGCGGATATGTTCATTTCTCAAATTTGCGACTCAAGAACATGTTCAACTCACATCCCTGGCCATGCATCTTGATGAATTACCTGTCGTGGATGCCAACAACAATCGGTAATTATTTTCATTTGTAATCAATACATAACAAATACACTATGGTTTCTTTGGCCTTTTTTTAATTATAATTTTATTTTATTTTCAGGCGATTACGGAAGACAGCCTACCGACTATTCATCGCATGGATTAACGGATATTTAGGGAAGGGTAATCGGAGAGTAATTCCGTCCTGCGCTGTTAAAGTAGTTAGAGATGTTTTTCCAGATCCGAATGGTTCGTATGTGGGTTTTTTATATTCAGATGACTACGATGCCTCTGAGATGGCATTTCATTAAAGTTTTTTTTTTTTTTTTTTTGTTTATTGAATTATAATATATTTTTGGTTATTGTTTTTAATTGTATTATCTTTGTTTTAATAAATCATATTTCATTAAGATGATGGTTTTTGTATTTTTTTTCCACTGAATTGTATGTACACATTGCACAAACTGTGTATGTTTACTAATAATACACATGAAGCTGTAAGTAGAATTCAAAGCGTTTTATTAAATAAATAAAATAAAATAGAATATATATCTATATTAACAATATATTAAACATTATGTCCCTTACCAAACAAACAAAACTTTATTACTATTTACTTTTCAAAAAAGGAGCAAACTTATCACAACGACCGTTTCAATTATCAAAGTTGAGGAAAACGTGTCATATGCTCCCTTACTGCAGTACTGGTATCCGGCCTTTCTATCGGAGCTATATTTTTCGGCATATCTGGATTTTTGGGTTTCCACGAGGTGATTAGCGTTCCCTCAACAATGCTAATCATTTTAGAAAGCAGATGGAAGGCATGTTCATTCTCCATTTTTTTGAAGAGTTTACGGACAATCCATTTCTTTCTTCCTCGTGGAAACTCCAGACTTTTTCTTTCGACCGAAACAACTTCTCCTTTTTCATCTATTTTTTTTATCACAGCGGGGTTGCGTATCACATTATGATTATGGCATAATGCTGCCAATTTAGTTCTAGCTTCCATGGAATCAAATTTATAATGAATTCGCTTGGGGCGATATTTTAACATCATACTGTGATACGTTTCAATTACCCCGGTTTGACAAAAAAAAGTTAGATGTTTCATGTCCTTTTCCAATTGTGCATCTAGAACGATTGTGGACAATGCAACAAATGCAGGTGTATTTTTGATTAACCAGGGAACAGACGGAGATTCCTCGTTGATCTCATCATGTAAGCATTTGTGCTCGACGTTTCCAATTGTCCATACATGAACATTAACAACGTGGTGTAGTACAGATTGCCAACGTTCTTTTAAAAAGGTCTCGTTACCTTTACAATGTCTACTACACCAGTAGAAATGAGTCAGTATGGATGGCACCCACGGCAATAGTGCACGATGTATTTTTTTTTTGGAAATTTGAACCAATTTTCGTTTTAAATTTTTAACGTAATGCCAAATGTCGAATTGATGATTTAAATTTTTATATTTTTCGTTTGTTGACAGTAATTTTCGAATGCCAGTGTGTCGATCTGTTCCCACAAATTGAATATCCAAATTTTGCTCAATTATGCGATCTAAACATTTGGTAAATCCAAACTTCTCCATAGCAACGGATGAAGTTGTTTGTGACACCTGCACTAATTCAAAGTCCACAATTTTCTTTGAAAAGAGATCCATGAAAGTGTAAGTGGAGTATTTGGCAGAAAAACCAGGACTGTCACATTGACCGTCCCCAACAAGAAAAACTGGTTTTTCTGTCAAATCATTAATCACATTTGATCTATTCTCTTGCCAACTGTGATCAATAGCTTTTTTTTTTTAAAGTTTAAACTTTTTTATTTTATTTGCTTTATATTCAAGTTTACTAATATTGCCACATAGTAATCACATACATTAATTCCCCTTACAAACAAATTACCCTTGTCCCCCCATCCCATCCTCCCTCCCCCTGTCAACCCTCTCCCCCTCCCATTCCCTCCGCCAATAATATTCCATTCACAATTTATACAAAAGAAAAAAAAATAACATCAAACTTAGACAAATTACTCATTCCCTTCTCCCATCCCCCTCCCCACCTCTCATTCATACCCACCTTCATCCATCACTCTCGTGACTTACTCACCCTTTACACACCCCACTTTCCCCATATTTTAACAAACTTCCCATAATTACCTCTTTTCCTATATATGTATTCCTCCTTTTTTATGTTATCTTTCACCCTTTCCATCCATTCCTTTACTGTAGGCGCTTCCCTCCTCTGCCATTTACACGCAATTAATTTCCTCCCCTGAAAAAGGCATCTAATGACTGCTGTATGGATATCCCTTCGTACCTCCTCTTCTTCTATCAATCCCATTATACATATTTTTGCTTCTACTTCTAGTGATAACCCAAACACTTTATTAATTTCCCCTATTATTCCTACCCAATATCTATATAATTTTGGGCATCGCCAGATCATATGTATTAAATCTCCTCTTCGGTCCCCACATCTTTGGCATTCTGCATCCTGTCTACACCCAAATCTATACAATTTAAGAGGAGTGTAATATACCCTATGGATTAAATACATTTGAGATATGCTGTTTGATGGAGATAAAGAAACTTTCACCCCCAATGCCAGAGCCTTTTCCCACTGTTCTACCGATATTGGGCCCACCTCTCTTTCCCATTTTGCTTTTTTTTCCTCCTCTATTACCCCTTCTTGTTCTGTTCCCTTTAGGTACCTATAGATCTCTGAAATACCTCCTTTCGATATATTATGACTTATAATTCTCCTGAGTGCAGGCATTTTACTCCATTCCAACTTCCTGTTTCTGAATTGTGCCTCTAGCGCATGTTTGATTTGTATATAATTAAGGAGGTAATAAACCGGTAACCCATATTCATCCCTTAGTTCCTGAAATGTTTTCAATCTCCCGTCCTTATATAATTGTACTAAGAAATGTATGCCGCTCCGATCCCATTCTACTAATCTCCCCATTTTCTTAATTTCCCCTAGATTTTTATTTTCCCATATTGGTGAGAATTCTGTATATCCTCTATACCCCAATATTACTTTTACCTCCTCCCAACACTTTACCATCAGTTGGACTGTGGGGCAGTTGGTCCTAAATGAGTCGGCTTCCACGGCTTCCGCGACCGTATTATGTGGAGTATCCCTCCCCAGGGGTCCAGCCCCACTTCCTGTCACTGCCACCAGGTTACCTCCCCTCATATACTGTAATTGGGCAGCCAGAAAGTAGTATCTCATATTAGGTAGTGCCATCCCACCCATTTCCCTTGGTCTCTGTAGTACTTGTAAGCTAATTCTTGCCACATTGTTCTTCCATATCACCTCTCTAAACAAACTTTCCATTTTTTTAAACCAATATTTTGGAATCCAAACCGGTGAGTTTTGTATAACATATAATATTTGAGGCATCCACACCATCTTAATTAAGTTGCACCTACCAGCTATTGACAAGGGGAGGTTCTTCCATATTCTAATTTTACGTTTTAATTTTGACATAAGTGGGACTAAGTTCCCTGCTATATACTGCCTTGGGTCTGCCGTCATATTCACTCCCAAGTACTTCATTTGTTTAACTATTTCTATTTGGGATACCTGTACTGGCAGTGGAATATCGAGGGGATCCACTGGTAGGAGGGCAGATTTTTCCCAGTTAATTTCAAGTCCGGAGAAATACCCAAATTCTTTTATCAGGGTCATTGCCGCCACTAATGAAGGCCCCGTGTCCGCTAATAACAGCAATACATCGTCTGCATACAAGGCAACCTTTTCCTCCTCATTCCCTCTTTTAAACCCCCGAATATCCTTCGCCTCTCTCAAGGCTATTGCCAGAGGCTCCATCGAGAGGGCGAAAAGCAGGGGCGACAAAGGGCACCCCTGTCTTGTCCCCCTCTCCAAACGGAACTCCTCTGAACATTCCCCATTTATTCTCACTTTCGCCCTAGGGCCTGTATACAGTACTCTTATCCATTGCATAAATCTCGGGCCAAATTGAAATTCCGCCAACACCATCCTTAAATAATGCCACTCCACACTATCGAAGGCTTTTTTTGCATCTAAGGACATGACTGCTCTATTCCCTTTATTTTCTGAAGGAATCTGAATGTTTAAGTAAGTGCGTCTCACATTCATATTTGTGGACCGCCCTGGGATAAACCCAGTTTGGTCCTGGTGTATTAGTTTTGATATTATGTTTTTTACCCTTGTTGCAAGTACTTTTGCCAAAATTTTAACATCTGAGCACAATAACGATATAGGTCTATATGATGCGGTCTCCAATTGGTTTTTCCCTTCTTTTGCTAGGACCACCACTGTGGCCTCCCTCATTGATTGCGGCAGCTGTCCCGCTTCAAAAGCGCCATTGAACACCTGTAGGAGAGCCGGTAAAAGTATCTCCCCAAATTTTTTATAAATCTCTATCGGCAGTCCATCCGGACCTGGTGCTTTCTGATTTGTCATTTCTGCTGTTACTTTTTGCAGCTCCTCCAGGGTCAATGGTGCTTCCAAACCCTCCCTATCTTCCTCCGACAACTTAGGTAATGTTATTTTCCCAAAAAATTCCTGCATCTCCCCCTCTACTTCAGAGTTTGAAACTTTATATAGTTCCTCATAATATTTTCTAAACTCTTCCACTATTTCAGGTGTTGACTTCCTCATACCTCCCTCCCTGTCCAATATCGCCGGTATTATTGGGGACGAGCTATTTGATTTAGCAATCATTGACAATACCCTCCCCACTTGTTCCCCTTCGCAAAAGAAGGACTGCCTCTGAAACTGCCTTTTCCTCTCTTCTTTCTCCCATATACAGTGGTGTGAAAAAGTGTTTGCCCCCTTCCTCATTTCCTGTTCCTTTGCATGTTTGTCACACTTAAGTGTTTCGGAACATCAAACCAATTTAAACAATAGTCAAGGACAACACAAGTAAACACAAAATGCAATTTGTAAATGAAGGTGTTTATTATTAAAGGTGAAAAAAAATCCAAACCATCATGGCCCTGTGTGAAAAAGTGATTGCCCCCCTTGTTAAAACATACTATAACTGTGGTTGTCCACACCTGAGTTCAATTTCTCTAGCCACACCCAGGCCTGATTATTGCCACACCTGTTCACAATCAAGGCATCACTTAAATAGGAGCTGCTTGACACAGTAAGGTCCACCAGAAGATCCTTAAAAGCTACACATCATGCCGAGACCCAAAGAAATTCAGGAACAATTGAGAAAGAAAGTAATTGAGATCTATCAGTCTGGAAAGGGTTATAAAGCCATTTCCAAAGCTTTGGGAATCCAGCGAACCACAGTGAGAGCCATTATCCACAAATGGTGAAGACATGGAACAGTGGTGAACCTTCCCAGGAGTGGCCGGCCGCCCAAAATTACCCCAAGAGCGCAGAGACGACTCATCCAAGAGTTCACAAAAGACCCCACAACAACGTCCAAGGAATTGCAGGCCTCACTTGCCTCAGTTAAGGTCAGCGTTCATGCCTCCACCATCAGGAAAAGACTGGGCAAAAATGGCCTGCATGGCAGAGTTCCAAGGAGAAAACCACTGCTGAGCAAAAAGAACATCAAAGCTCGTCTCAATTTCTCCACAACACATCTTGATGATCCCCAAGACTTTTGGGACAACATTCTGTGGACCGATGAGACAAAAGTGGAACTCTTTGGAAGGTGTGTGTCCAAGTATATCTGGCGTAGAAGGAACACTGCATTTCATAAAAAGAACAGTATACCAACAGTAAAATATGGTGGTGGTAGTGTGATGGTCTGGGGCTGTTTTGCTGCTTCAGGACCTGGAAGACTTGCCGTGATAAAAGGAACTATGAATTCTGCTGTCTACCAAGAGATCCTGAAGGAGAATGTCCGACCATCTGTTCGTGTACTCAAGCTGAAACGAACTTGGGTTCTGCAGCAGGACAATGATCCTAAACACACCAGCAAGTCCACCACCGAATGGCTGAAGAAAAACAAAATGAAGACTTTGGAGTGGCCTAGCCAAAGTCCTGACCTGAATCCTATTGAGATGTTGTGGTATGACCTTAAAAAGGCCGTTCATGCTTGAAAACCCTCTAATGTAACTGAATTAGGACAATTCTGCAAAGATGAGTGGGCCAAAATTCCTCCAGGACGCTGTAAAAGCCTCATTGCACGTTATCGCAAACGCTTGGTTGCAGTTGTTGCTGCTAAGGGTGGCCCAACCAGTTATTAGGTTTAGGGGGCAATCACTTTTTCACACAGGGCCATGATGGTTTGGATTTTTTTTCACCTTAAATAATAAACACCTTCATTTACAAATTGTATTTTGTGTTTACTTGTGTTGTCCTTGACTATTGTTTAAATTGGTTTGATGTTCCGAAACACTTAAGTGTGACAAACATGCAAAGGAACAGGAAATGAGGAAGGGGGCAAACACTTTTTCACACCACTGTAAGTCTTTTATATTCTACCTGATTTTTCTCCCATTCCTTGGAACTTTCTTCTGAGGGGGCCCTTATATACCTCTCTTCTGACCTCCTTATCCTTTCTTTTACTTCTGTTTCCTTTGCAGCCCCATTCTTCTTAATCTGCGATATCTTTTTTATTAGTTCCCCCCTTAAGAAGGCTTTCAAGGTATCCCACATTATTCCCAGGGACGTAGATCCCACATTTATACTCAAAAATTCTTTTAAGTTTTCTTTTACCTCTTCCATGTTATCCATTAGTTCTAACCAAAATGGGTTTATCTTCCATTCCCTTCTACTACATCCTCTCCCTATTGTCATTAAAAACATTACCGGTGAATGATCCGAAATTCCCCTTGGCTCGTACTCCACTTTCTCCACCATCCCCAGCGCCTCTTCATTACACAGCACCATATCGATCCTGGACAAGGTGGAGTACGTCTTAGAGTGACAAGAATACTGTCTTTTTAAGGGGTTCCACTTTCTCCATATATCCACAAAACCCGTTTCTTCACAGAATTGAAATAACAACCCATTGGGTCCCTCCCTACCACCGCCCTTCTGTGGGAACCTATCTATTTTTTGATCCATTATCATATTGAAGTCCCCTGCTATTATGACTGGGATTCCGGGCTTATCCTTTATAAACTTCAGCAGTTCATGTAATATTTCTGCATTAAATGGTGGTGGGATATACACAGTTGCAATCACACATACTCTATCTTCTATACCACAAAAAAGGAACACATATCTCCCTTTAACATCTACGATGCTCTGCCTGCAAGTTAGACCCGACCCAGGGTCTATTAAGACACTCACTCCCCTTGAGTAGGAAGTGTATGTAGAGTGATATTGTATCCTATATTTTCTGTGTCTTAGCACACTGATTGTATCACGGTCCAGGTGGGTCTCCTGTAAACAGAGCATCCCGTAATTACCCATATTCCCCATGGAAAATAACGCATGTCTCTTCAACTGTTCCTTCACCCCCCGTATATTCCAAGAACAAATTTTAACCTCTTTAGTGAAATTCCCTACCTTACTACTTACTCCCATATTTGAGACCTAAATCACAATATCGTACTTTTTATTCTCCATTCTACGTGCTTTCTCTGTGTTTTCACACGTGCTCTCCCCCTTGCTTAATTCTTTTTTCCCAGTGCTCCAAGATTTTAATCCCACACATATTTTGTATCTCATATTTACCATATTTCTTATACACATTTTACACACATTTTATATAAATTGAGCAATATTATTTCCTTGTGCCTCTCTTAATTTCATTTTCTTGTGCCCTTTTACCTGACCAACATATTCAATACAATTTCACCCATCAACTCTGTACTTAAATAGATATATTTTTTTCCTTGTGCAATTAATAATCCTTTACCATGCCTACCTATATCCTTTCGTATCCTTTCAACCTCCTTTCTCTCACTATCATTCATCCATTCATACTCCCCATCCCTTTTTTCTTTCCCCTCCCCAACCCTCCCATGCCCCACTTGGGGCCCTTCTAAGGGGCTTCCAACATGACCGTTTTTACCTCCCAGGGTGATATATGCTCCCCACCTGCTCACCCTATCCACCCACTCCCATAACTCTTATTTCTATAACGAACAATAATCCAAATTTCTGCCAAAAAAAAAAAAAAAAAAGGGGGAAGGGGGGAAGGAGAGAGGGAAGGAGACAAACAGAGCAATATGGGGACGTTCCCTCTAAGTCCAGAAAAAAAGAAAAAATTGTCCATTTTCTTTCTGTTTTCATACTACAGCGTTTCCCTCTGTTGCAGCAGACATTTATTTTCCTCCAACCACGACTTAACTTCTTCTGGACTATTAAAAAATATGTTTTCCCCAAATGCTGATACCCTCAACTTTGCCGGATAAAGCAATGCATAGTTCACTTTAAGACTCTGCAATTTCTTTTTGCACTCTATGAACTTAGCTCTCTGTCCTTGCAACTCTGGGGAAAAATCCGGATACAATGAAATCTTTATCCCATTATATTCAAGGTTACGCAGTTCTCTTGCTCTTTGAAGGATAGCAACTTTATCTCTATAGGACAGCAATTGGATGATTATGGGTCTAGGATAACTTCTTCCTTCCACCATCCTAAGCGGAATTCTATACGCCCTTTCAATTGCAAAAAATCTTGATAGCTTCTCACTCCCTACTTTATCCTTTATCCATATTTCCATGAATTCAGCAAGATTATTGCCTTCACTTTTCTCCGGGACACCTAAAACTCTGATATTTTTCCTGCGTATAATATTTTCCATATTATCCATTTTAGCCATACACAAATTTAACTGGCCCTTCATCATTTGCATCTCCTGTTTCAACGGGAGTACTTCATCCTCCACTTGGCTGACTCTCTCCTCCATATCTGATATACGGGCCGCAGTTTTCTGTACTTCATTTTTAAGATTTATCCCATCTTCTCTTATCTGCTTTAATTGGTCTGATACATCGTCCAATGATAATTTACATGTATTCACCGCAGAAAGAATTTCTTTTAGTGATGGTTCTTTACCTTTTGCCCAAATTTCTCCTTCTGTACTTATCTCAGTGTCCCATCCAGTCCCCCTCTCCAAGGAGAGATTACTCATGGACGCTTGTGCTTCCGATATTCCACCCATTACACCCGTAGTGTCCGACCGGACTGCCACACATATTACTTTGTTTAAACTTGTCGGCTCTATTTCGGTCGTCAAACCCTGGCTTTTCCTTCCGACCGTTTGCACGGCTGCAGTACTCTGCGGCCGCCCCTCTCCGACTTGCACGTTCTTCCTAGGTGTTTGGTTTGGGGTCTGATTAGGCGTATGGGCATATTGCTCCAGTTTAGAAGCGGCGGCAGCAGCAGCAACGCCTGTCCGCCCGGTCGAGTGGCCAGCCTTATCTTTGGAACTACGTAGTGTTTGTGATCCATTATGTGTGGTCGCCTCCTCCACCCCCCTTTTCCTAGTCATACCTTCGGGTCTTACGTCTCTTCTACCGGGGGGGAGGTATCGCTCAATCCCTCCCTTCGCTTTGCGTCCCTCTCTCACAGGGATTCTTACGTGGGGATCGATGTACCTCTATGGGAGAGCTTCCTATGGCGACCTCCACATATCTCCACTGTCGCGCCGTTTGAACAACCGAGTGTACCGTTGATCTCGCCTTCGTGGTGTCACGGCTTCACAGCGTCCCCTCGTTTTCGGCTCCACAACGCTCGGCTTCTCCTTCCCTCCTCCTCCTCCACACTACCTTGGCAGCATTAGTCTCTGGAGCGAGCGGTAGGTCTGAGCCCGCCGCGACCTCTCACCCTGACATCCGGTCACGCCCCCCTAGTGTTCGTGATCAATAGCTTTAAAGATGTATTGATTTTGGGCTCGGTTGTAGGAAGAATTGCCAAACATCTGTATGCCACATAAATCAAACATTTCTCTAAGTTTGGCATAGCTTCCTCCACTTACACATAAGGCCCCAGCAAGCAGGATGTTACCCACTGCATATTGTTTGCTTTTCGGTTGGCTCTCCCACAACTTCAATCTGTGTGAATTGACACATGTTGAATATGCTGTCACCATCGTACCTACAATTTGTTTTACAATTTTATGTATACGCGAATGACAATCAGTGTCAGGGCAACGCATATTGTAGAGGAGTTTGTCCAGGCAACTTTCGAAAACTATGTATTTTTTTTCTTTTACCCAATCTAGTGGGTGAGGAATGAGTTCTTCCGGTTCTGTTTCGTCTACACTTTCACAAATACTCAGATCACTTTTTTGTGGCGTTTCACATTGTGATACATGAAAACTTGGGTCTTCTGCATACGCCAATTTTCTCCTTTTTGGAGCAACCTCAGGAGTTTCTATATAACGAATTAGTGATGTCTTTGTTTTCTGAGGTATTTGTGAAGGTGTGGACGAGACAGATGAGAGAGATAAAGGGGTCACTGCTATTATTTCCGATGTTGGAGGTTGACGTTCGGGTGTTGACCTGAACAGCGGTGTCATTGAACACATTGAATATGCATGATCCAATGACAGCGCTCGTGGACTT